>NC_134090.1:160514895-161764895 GCF_000715075.1 Nicotiana tabacum | reverse complement strand
CTTAATGACTAAGAGAGGGTGCAAGTACAGAAACAAAATTCTGAAAGGGCAAAGGGAGAGGGAAACAGCTACAAATAAGTACATAGAGGAGAATAGGGAATAAGGAGATTGTAAAGAGCGTATGGCTTTGGCAAGGGCAGACTTCAAGCATGCTCAGCAATGGAGGATGCTAGCATACTCTCAAACCTGCCAGAACACACTATTTAGATGCTAGGATCCCAAGGGATCGAGTTTGATTCATGGACAATAACCTGCAGTATTGCCATGCCTCAAACCATAGCTTAAAACATATAGGGATGTAGGGGTTTGGGATTCATACTAGAACAGGTAGACAGAGATCAGTAGTGTTGAAACACACAGAAGCAGTAAGCAGACATGGATACAAAAGCAGCAAATAAACACATTGTTGTGAAGTTGAAATCTTAAATCAGGACATACTAGTTTCAAAAAAGTAAATAGAGAAAAGCAGGCAGTAGGTCTTGCAAACAAGCCACAATATAAGCAACAATAAAGAATATTTTCTTACGAGTGCAAGTGTAAGTTCAGAAAGACTGTAAGTGATCGTTTGATGTCTTTGTGTCAATGAAAGAGTCAATATTTATAGTGTGAAGAACAGGCAGAAACAAGGTGAGAAAACAATTAAGGAACTGAATATCAATTAAAATCAATCAATACAAGACTTCTTTTAATCAAAGAATTCAGACTTAAACGATAAAAGCTATTTAGGGAAAGGAATCAAATAAACATCTTGTGCAAAGTAGACAATTAGGGGTAAATATATAGGGGTTTAAATTAAGGGAAGGATTTGGAAATACGCGGTTAAAACAAATAAGGTAAGGATCCCCAATATGCAGTAAATCAAGGGGTTAGAGATTATGTAAGTATTGGTCTATAAATAAACCAGGTTACAAAAGCTAAGGAAAACCTTTAACTTAAATTGAGTCACAGGGAAATCTGCAAACAAGGAAAGAAATCAATCAAACCTATATAGAAGAAAGTCTGAAACTAATCAAAATTTGAAAGCCCTTTAGAAGGGAAGTTCAGCACATATAAAGAGTACACAAGTATCAGACATGCAAGGCTGAATTTAGGACAAAGAAAGGTGTCATGCAATTGCAAAATCAGTGAACTACAGGAGCATGGTAGTCACATAGTAACTCAGCAAGAGAGAGAGTATCAAATAACATGCAGAGGGTCCAGTAGAAAGACCTTAAAAAAGTTTAGCAGGGAACTAGAATCATAAAAAGAAACAAAGGTCGAAACAAAGATTTCGAAGCTTAATCTCGGAAGGTAGAATAGTAGCCTTATGCAAGAAATAAAAGACATAGAGTTTTCTTAGTTGATAGCTGATTGCGATATTGTGGCTGCTGGGGACATTGTGCCTACTGGGGACACTGTTGTGTGCGGATAGCAAATGCGGATAAGTGTAGCAGTTTTGAGAGTTGTATTTCTGAATAGTGTGAGTCTCATAAGTGTATGGCATATTTGATGATTTTCCCACTCAAGTACCTGCATCTAAAGTAAAATCATGAGTTTTGTAGAGGGGGGAGGTTAGTTCTTATTCCCGCTGGCTCTGCTTGACCCGCTTGACTTTGATCTGGTGAGACTGTATGTATCATTGGGGTAGCTTTGCTAAACAAGGTAATTTCAGTAATAAACATGCATGATTTTGTAAAAATACGATATAAGTATATGATTAAGAAACAACTTTTAGATGAATCGACAACTGTGACATGGTTCAGGACATTGCAACCTCTCTTGCTACGGAATTTTGAGGGTCCTCCTCAAAATTCTACCCCAGTTTAATGGGTTGATGTTTCTGACTGTTGTTTGCGATGATTGGCTGAAATCAACTTCAGAAGTTTGAGGGTCCTCTCAAAATTCTGCCCAATTTCCAATAGCGGGGGAAAATGGAAATTTTATTGAATTGTGACCGAACCCATAGGGCTGTGTACGTATCCCCTCTTAAATTAGAATCAAGTCAGGCATAGTTCAATTTACATCATATAGGAAGGCATAAAGATTACACATAGTAACGTTTGACTGCATCTGAATTAATTGGCTTTGGCCAGACTTCTCCGTCCATTTCTGCAAGTATGAGGGCTCCTCCTATCAGAACTCGGTGAACCATGTACGGACCCTACCAGTTGGGAGAGAACATCCCTTTGGCTTCATATTGACGCAGGAAAATTTCTTTAAAACCAGCTGCCCCGGTGTGAACTGTCTCTGCTTGACTCTTTTATTGAAGGCTCTGGACATCCTATTTTGATAAAGTTGACCATGGAAAACTATATTTATCCTCTTTCCGTCTATGAGGGCTAACTGCTCATATCGACTTTTTACCCATTCTGCATCGTCGAGCTCTACTTCTTGTATGATCCTCAAGGAAGGGATTTCTACTTCAGCGGGAATGACAACTTCTGTGCCATATACCAACATGTTGGGGGTTGCCCCTGTTGATGTGCGGGTTGTGGTTCGGTACCCTAGTAAAGAAAATGATAACTTCTCGTGCCACTGCTTATGCTTCTCTATCATCTTCCTTAGTATCTTCTTGATGTTCTTATTAGTGGCTTCTACAGCCCCATTCATCTAAGGCCTGTAGGCTGTAGAATTCTTATGTCTGATCTTGAAAGTTTCACACATAGCTTTCATCAAGTCACTGTTGAGATTGGAGCCATTATCAGTGATAATTGACTCTGGAACCCCGAATCGACAAACAATGTGGTCGCGGACAAAGTCTGTCACGACCTTCTTGGTCACTGCTCTGTAAGATGCTGCTTCGACCCATTTGGTGAAATAGTCGATTGCTACTAGGATGAATCTGTGCCCATTGGACGCGGCAGGTTCGATTGGTCCAATAACGTCCATTCCCCAGGCGGCGAACGACCATGGTGAGCTTGTTGCAGTAAGTTCATTTGGGGGCACCTTGATCATGTCTGCATATATCTGGCAGCGGTGGCATTTTCGGACATACTGGATGCAGTCCATTTCCATAGTCATCCAGAAGTAACCAGCCCGGAGTATCTTCATGGCTAAGACAAAACCGTTCATATGTGGACCGCAGGTCCCAACATGGATTTCTTCTAGTAGTTTAGATGCTTCTTTGTGTCGACACACCTTAGTAATCCCAAATTAGGAGTCCTCTTATACAGGATACCTTTGTTGTGAAAGAAATTGTTGGACAACCTCCGAAGTGTGCGTTTCTGAGTAGGTTTTGCAAGTTCTAGGTATTCTCCTTTCGTTAAATATTCCTTGATATCATGAAACCAAGGCTTTCCGTCTGCTTCTTCCTCAACATGAGCATAATAAGCTGGCTATGAGCATAATAAGTTGGATGATCATGGATCTTTACCGGAATAGGATCAATTAAGTTCTTATCTGGGTGTTGTATCATAGATGATAGGGTAGACAGTGCATCGGTGAATTCATTCTGGACTCTGGGGACATGCTGGAATTCTGTCTTTGTGAACCTCTTTCTCAACTCTTGTACATGATGCAGATAAGGGAGTATTTTGGAATTCTTGGTCGCCTATTCTTCTCGAACCTGATGTATAAGCAAATTTGAATCCCCAATTACTAGCAATTCTTGAATGTTCATGTCAATGGCCATCTTGAGCCCTAATATGCAGGCTTCGTACTCGGCCATGTTATTGGTGCAAGGAAACCTGAGTTTGGCAGACGTCAGATAATGCTGACCGGTTTCTGATACTAGGAGCTCTCCTATGCCAACTCCTTTGAAATTTGTTGCTCCATCGAAAAACATTCTCCAGTCGTCATAGGGTTCTGCAATATCTTCTCCTATGAATGATACCTCTTCATCAGGAAAGTACGTTTTTAGGGGTTCATAATCTCTGTCCATGGGATTTTCAGTAACGTGATTTGCTAGTGCCTGTCCTTTGATCGCTTTCTGAGTTACGTAGACAATGTCAAATTTACTCAACAGGATTTGCCACTTGGCTAACTTTCCAGTGGGCATGGGCTTCTGGAAGATGTACTTCAAAGGATCTACCCTTGATATTAGATATGTAGTATAGCCAAAGAAGTAATGCCTTTACTTCTGAGCTACCCAAGTCAGAGTGCAACAAGTGCGTTCTAACATAGAATATCAGGCCTCGTACGGGGTGAACTTCTTGCTAAGGTAATAGATGGCCTGCTCATTCCTCCCTGTCTCATCATGTTGCCCTAGGACGCAACCGAAAGCTCCGTCCAGTACTGCAAGGTAGAGTAATAAAGGTCTACCTGGCTCGGGCGAGACCAGAACTGGTGGTGCTGATAGGTACTCCTTGATTCTGTCGAAGGTCTTTTGGCAGTCATCAGTCCATTTGGTAGCGGCGTCCTTCTTCAACATCTTGAAGATTGGCTCACGGATGACAGTAGATTGTGCTACAAACCGGCTGATATAGTTGAGTCTCCCCAAGAAACTCATTACGTCCTTCTTGTTCTTTAGCGGTGGCAATTCTTGAATAGCTTTGACTTTTTATGGATCCAGTTTTATTCCTCGGCGACTCATAATAAACCCAAGTAGTTTTCCGACAGGAACCCCAAATGCACACTTTGCGGGATTCAGTTTTAGGTTGTACCTTCGTAGCCTGTTGAAGAACTTCCTCCAATCTTCCATGTGATTAGTGGCTTTCTTGGACTTGATGATAACATTGTCTACATATACTTCGATCTCTTTGTGTATCATATTGTGGAAAATGGTGGCCATGGCCCTCATGTAGGTGGCCCCAGCATTCTTTATTCTGAACGGCATCATTTTGTAATAGTACATCCCGCACGGCGTAATGAAAGCCTTTTTTTCAGCATCTTCTTCATCCATCCAGATCAGATGATACCCTGCAAAATAATCTACAAATAACTGCAACTCATGCTTGGCGCAATTGTCGATCAGGATGCATATGTTTGGCAACGGGAAGTCGTCTTTCGGACTGGCCTGGTTGAGATCCCGGTAGTCAACATAGACTCTGACCTTTTCGTCCTTCTTTGGTACTGGCACAATGTTGGCTAACTATGTTGGGTATTCTACTACCCTGAGAACATTGGCTTTGACTTGCTTAGCGACTTCCTCCTTGATTTTCAGACTCATGTCAAGCTTAAACTTTCTGAGCTTATGCTTTACCGGCCCATGCTGGATTGGATGGAAGTTTGTGAGCCACAATGGATGTACTCAGACCAGTCATGTCATCATACGACCGGGCAATGCTCACACCCAAGTGTATTATCAGATTAGGACAAGTGTAGTGTGGAAGGGCCAGCCCTCAAATGTCCAAGTTCAAAGGGAGCTCAAAGTGTCCCAAGGCAAGGCTTACAAGAGGGGGGCAGAACTTAATGACTAAGAGAGGGTGCAAGTACAGAAACAGAATTCTAAAAGGGGAAAGGGAGAGGGAAACAACTACAAATAAGTATACATAGGAGAATAGGGAATAGGGACATTGTAAAGAGCCTATTGCTTTGGAAAGGGTAGACTTCAAGCATGCTCAGCAATGGAGGATGCTAACATACTCTCAAACCTGCCAGAACACACTATTTAGATGCTAGGATCCCAAGGGATCGAGTTTGATTCATGGACAATAACCTGCAGTATTGCCATGCCTCAAACTATAGCTTAAAACATATAGGGAGGTCGGGGTTTGGGATTCATACTAGAACAGGCAGAAAGAGATCAGTAGTGTTGAAACACACAGAAGCAGTAAGCAGACAGGGATACAGAAGCAGTAAATAAACACATTGTTGTGAAGTTGAAATCTTAAATCAGGACATACTAGTTGTGAGCACGTGATTTTTGCCTTACGAAAACTACTCCAAAAATAAATCAAAAATAAAATAAATTTCTGTTAGTATGCAATTTGTGAATTTGCGTGGTGTTTGTTAAATATTTGTTTTATATCCGTAAATATTTACGTTGTCATAATAAAATGAAAAATAAAATAAAATACATGTTGCATGCATATCTAGGATTTAATTATGCATTAATTCAAAATAAAAACACAAAAATATGCATTTTTGTTCTATTTTAAATATTCCACTATGTGATTAATGTTTTGTCTGTATGTTGAACAGTTGTTATAAAGTGATTAATATTGTCTAGAAGTTAAAATTGTTTTATAATTAAATTTAGGAATTTAAATTAGAAAATTGAAATAAAAAATAAAATAAAATAAAATAGAATGTGAAAATCGGACCTGGATTAAAATCTAGGCCCAAAACCAAATTACCCCCCCTTAGCACAATCCAGGCAGCCCCAAGTCCGGTCCAATCCAGACGAGCCAAAACGACAGCGTTTGGTCGTAGCTTCTCAGGGACCGTTGGATCAAATCCAACCAACGGTTAAGATCTCACCCCCTTACCAGTAACCCGTAACCCGACCCATTGACCCGACTCAACCGACCCTGGCATTAAACCAAACGACATCGTTTGGTTTAATGAACTGATCCTGGCCCTTCATTCTACTTGATCTAACGGTTAGTATCAATTCACCTTCCCCATATATAAATCCCAAATCCCTACCCCGGCCCCTAGCCAAATACCCCCCCTCCTTCCCTGTTCATCATCCCTTCCGAAACTCACCCCTAACCCTAGCCGCCCTAGGATCCCACCGCCCGAAACCCGGCAGCATCAACGCCGCCGGTCACCAAAATAACACCCTAGAACCCCCTGAACATCTTCTACACAGATCTGACCTTAGTTTTCTTCGAATCAGAACCCAACTCTTTGAATACTAAATCGAAGGTGGGTCTGAAAACTCCAACCTTTCCAATGGCTTCCAAAATAACACCATAGCTTCCCCTAACCACCCTAGGTATGGATCTGTTGCTTGTTTGGCTCGAATCACTTCCGAGCTTCTCGAATCTTCTTTTGAAGATTCGGACCAAACAAGAACAAACTCAGATCTGTTCTAAATTGACACCAAATGACCCCTAGGTTACCCTCACCCTTGTGTCGTATTTGGTCCCCCTCGAATCTGACCAGAAATGGTTAAGTCCCAAATTGAATCTTCAAAAAACCTAGAAATACCAGAGTTTTGGATTCTGCCCAAATTAAATAAAGATTGAGGTTTAATCGACCTTAGTCGAAGTATTTTCAGTGGAAAATACTTCAACTAAGGTCTGTTTGATTTCAAACAAAGTCCGAATCCAAGTTGAGTTCGAGTCCGTATGAAGTTTGAAGATTCAGAGGTATTTTTCTATTTCTTTTGTGTATTCTACGTGTATTGTTGTTTGTCTTAATAGCCTGTTAATTTTTCATGATTTTATTTGATTAATTCTGTCATCTTTGTCTCATGCCCGTCTATATGATCAAATATGAAACTATTTCTGTTGGTTGTGATTATTTACAATGTAAGTAATCGACTCGATTAAGTTCGTCGATTAGTTATATTGTGAATTCTCATTTATGATAATGCTAATGGAAACAGTCTGCTTCTATTGTTTTAGACTGATTATGGACAAATGTTGTAAATAGTCTACTGATTAATACTTGTCAATTAAATCATGTTTGTTTGCAAATCAGTAAATTCAAATGTATGATGTGTATATATTGTTTTCTGAACAGGGCATTGTCAATATATTGACAATGCTCCTGTGTTTGTTTGATTTTAGTTCAAAGTTGAAGTTCAGTGTAATTTGTTATGTTGAAATTCAGTATAATGTTGTTGAGATGTTAGGTAAATTCAATTTCACAATTGTTGGGTAGATACAACTGTGTTAGGAACTTAAGAGAATTGGTATTAGCTGTTTTAAATCAGGTTGATAATTAGGTTTGAACAGATTTTTAAATCTGTTTCATAATAGATTCTGATCTTGTATTAATGGGCAGTAATAACAGTAGGATTTCAGGGCATTTCTGGGAATGAAACAGTAAAAAATAGTGTTAGTGCTAGTGTGCTGGAAGTGGAGTGTTAGTGGCTGTTAATCTAATAGGATAATAGGAAACCAAAGGAAGTGGAGGGGCTGAAAATAAGGTAAAGGTATCCTTAGTGCTGTTTGAATAAGAAAAAGCATTTCAGTGGCAGATTTTAAGGGAAAATCTGCCTTAGATAACAAAAAGGGGGTCCAGGCAGCACTTAAAAAGAAAGGGACAGACCTGTATAAATACAGGAAGCAAACAGATTTTTAAGATCAGATTTTAGAGAGAGAGTTTGAAAAGAAAGACAAGTTGAGATCTAATTTTTGAAGGCATTAGAGAGAAATCTAAAAATAGAGAGAGATACATTGAGAAAAATCAAAAATAGAAATCTGAAAAAAGAGGAAGAGAACAGAAAAGAAACAGAAAAAATGAGAATACACACCTATACGCACAATCTGAAACAGATATAGAAACAGAAAAGAAAATCAGAAACATACTTTTCTTTGGATCTGTCCGGGTCTGTTTGTTTGATATTACTTGGATTAAATCTGAAAGTTTTCCCAAAAATCCTGTTACTGTGCATCTGGGCTCCTCGGATCCTATTATTGTTCAAATCTGCTGAATGCTGATATATTCTGCTGATTTTGTTGCTGCTACTGCTGAAATTTACTCCTTCTACCTTCATTTTCAGGTACATGTCTTTTAAATTTTATGTTGGAAAGAGATTCAACATGACTAATCAATGAAGTTTGAATTGCAATTCTGTTTTCCATTTGTCCAAGTTCATCAGTTTAAATTTCATTTTTGTTTCATGTTAGTTAATTAGTAGTGAATTCAATTTGATAGCTATGAGTTAATTGTCTTACTTTGAAATTCGTATAAAACTTTGTAATAATGTTAGCCCTTCATCTCATTAGTTTAGTCATGTTTGAACTGTCAAGGTAGGAAACATGACATAAAGATTGGCCATTAACTAGGCCTTGTGACGTTGTTAGTTGAATAAAGAATAGTGTGAAAATGTCAAAACTATATTGCTAGTTTATTCTGATATCTGATTTAGTTGTGGAAGGAATGATATAAGTTGTACGTTCTTATGTGGCATTATAACAGGTATCTATAGAACCATTAGTGGATGGTAAGTTGAGTTGTTATGGCTCATTATGATGTTAAAGTGCTACGAATGTTTCAAGACATACAAATATGTGGCATGTAAGGCAATGTTGTTAATCAATTTGTATAATAATTCTCTCTCTTATCAATTTGATGCCTATTTACCATCCTAAATAAATAATTAGGCCTATTAGATTAAAAGCAAGTATATGAGAATAAGATGAGATATACAAATTGCAACACTTTATATCAACGACAATTAGAAATAGGACTTACACTAAATAGAAATAATAAAAGTTCTTGAAAAATATTCTTCCCTTTATAAATCATTTTTAGTTTCATATACAATTCATTATTGGGCATATAGATATATATATGTTGTATTTGCCGAAAATAGTGTTAATCATATTTTTATGCTTTTCTTTGAATTTGAATAGTCTGGCTGAATATAATTTATATCCGGAAATTATAATCGACGGGTAACATTTAATAAATTGCAAGTTCTTTTCAAGAATTCAAGGGTATCTTAAATGGAGATTTCTCATGATATAATAAACAATTTGGGGAAAAAGGCCATAATACTATTAACAAAGATTTTGCGCAATCAGGGATGCGTTCGCGCACCTTGATTATATATAAAAAAAAGGCAAATTCGGATTATGCGTACGCGCAATTTCGAGCGAATATTTTAATAAAAATGATTTCTCCGCGGATGTCAAAATAATTTCATATAACCCAAGGTGTGCAGTTCATTATCTAAATAAAAAGGGTGATGATGTTCCTGATTTTATTTTAAATTTCGAACATATATTTTTTATAAAATCTATAACATGGACAATTTTATTGTGTACACGTACGCGTGGCACGATCCCCGGTAATTATAAAAAGTATATAATACGAATATACGTATGCATAATTCGTCCATATAATTGTAAACAATAAGTAAAAAGCGGTAGTAAAATCATGCAATAAAAACGTATTTAGTAAAATCAAGATAATTAAGCCAATAATAAAAACAGTTAAGCGACCGTGCTAGAACCACGGAATTCGGAAATGCCTAACACCTTCTTCCGGATTAACAGAATTCCTTACTCAGGATTTCTGGTTCGCAGAATAATAAACAGAGTCATATTCTCCTCGATTCAGGGATTAAAATTGGTGACTTGGGACGCCTTAAAATTCCCAGGTGGCGACTCTGAAATAATTAAATAAATCCCGTTTCGACTGTCCTTCAATTGGAGAAAACACCCCACGCGCCCCGCGGGCGCGGTAAAAAGGAGGTGCGACACTAGTTTCAAAGAAGTAAATAGAGAAAAGCAGGCAGTAGGTCTTGTAAACAGGCCACAGTACAAGCAACAAGAAAGAATATTTTCTTTCGAGTGTAAGTGTAAGTTCAGAACGATTGTAAGTGATCGTTTGATGTCTTTGTGTCAATGAAAGAGTCAATATTTATAGTGTGAAGAACAGGCAGAAACAAGGTGAGAAAACAATTAAGGAACTGAATATCAATTAAAATCAATCAATACAAGACTTCCTTTAATCAAAGAATTCAGACTTAAACGATAAAAGCTATTTAGGGAAAGGAATCAAATAAACATCTTGTGCAAAGTAGACAATTAGGGGTAAATATATAGGGGTTTAAATTAAGGGAAGGATTTTGAAATACGCGGTTAAAACAAATAAGGTAAGGATCCCCAATATGCAGTAAATCAAGGGGTTAGAGATTATGTAAGTATTGGTCCATAAATGAACCAGGTTAGAAAAGCTAAGGAAAACCTTTAACTTAAATCGAGTCACAGGGAAATCTACAAACAAGGAAAGAAATCAATCAAATCTATATAGAAGAAAGTCTGAAACTAATCAAAATTTGAAAGACCTTTAGAAGGGAAGTTCAGCACATATAAAGAGTACACAAGTATCAAACATGCAAGGCTAAATTTAGGACAAAGAAAGGTGTCATGCAATTGCAAAATCAGTGAACTATAGGAGCATGGTAGTCACATAGTAACTTATCAAGAGAGAGAGTATCAAATAACATGCAGAGGGTCCAGTAGAAAGACCTTAAAAGAGTTTAGCAGGGAACCAGAATCATAAAAAGAAACAAAGGTCGAAACAAAGATTTCAAAGCTTAATCTCGGAAGGTAGAATAGTAGCCTTATGCAAGAAATGAAAGACATAGAGTTTTCTTAGTTGATAGCTGATTGCGATATTGTGGCTGCTGGGGACATTGTGCCTACTAGGGACACTGTTGTGTGCGGATAGCAACTGCGGACAAGTGTAGCAGTTCTGAGAGTTGTATTTCTGAATAGTGTGAGTCTCATAAGTGTATGGCATATTTGATGATTTTCCAACTCAAGTACCTGCATCTAAAGTAAAATCATGAGTTGTGGAGGGGGGAGATTAGTTCTTATTCCCGCTGGCTCTGCTTGACCTGCTTGACTTTGATCTGGTGAGACTGTATGTATCATTGGGGTAGCGTTGCTAAACAAGGTAATTTCAGTAATAAACATGCATGATTTTGTAAAAATACGATATAAGTATATGATTAAGAAACAACTTTTAGATGAATCGACAACTGTGACGTGGTTCAGGACATTGCAACCTCTCTTGCTACGGAATTTTGAGGGTCCTCCTCAAAATTCTTCCCCGGTTTAATGGGTTGATGTTTCTGACTGTTGTTTGCGATGATTGGCTGAAATCAACTTCGGAATTTTGAGGGTCCTCCTCAAAATTCTGCCGAGTTTCCAATAGCGGGGGAAAGTGGAAATTTTATTGAATTGTGACCGAACCCATAGGGCTGCGTACGTATCCCCTCTTAAATTAGAATCAGGTCAGGCGTAGTTCAATTTACATCGTATAGGAAGGCATAAAGATTACACATAGTAACATTTGACTGCATCTGAATTAATTGGCTTTGGCCAGACTTCTCCGTCCATTTCTGCAAGTATGAGGGCTCCTCCTATCAGAACTCGGTGAACCATGTACGGAACCTACTAGTTGGGAGAGAACATCCCTTTGGCTTCATATTGACGCAGGAAAATTTTCTTTAAAACCAGCTGCCCCGGTGTGACCTGTCTCGGCTTGACTCTTTCATTGAAGGCTCTGGACATCCTATTTTGATAAAGTTGACCATGGCAAACTACGTTTATCCTCTTTCCGTCTATGAGGGCTAACTGCTCATATCGACTTTTTACCCATTCTGCATCGTCGAGCTCTATTTCATGTATGATCCTCAAGGAAGGGATTTCTACTTCAGCGGGAATGACAACTTCTGTGCAATATACCATCATGTTAGGGGTTGCCCCTGTTGATGTGCGGACTGTGGTTCGGTACCCTAGTAAAGAAAATGATAGCTTCTCGTGCCACTGCTTATGCTTCTCTATCATCTTCCTTAGTATCTTCTTGATGTTCTTATTGGCGGCTTCTACAGCTCCATTCATCTAAGACCAGTAGGCTGTAGAATTCTTATGTCTGATCTTGAAAGTTTCACACATAGCTTTCATCAAGTCACTGTTAAGATTGGAGCCATTTTTATTGATGATTGACTCTGGAACCCCGAATCGACAAACAATGTGGTCGCGGACAAAGTCTGCCACGACCTTCTTGGTCACTGCTCTGTAAGATGCTGCTTCGACCCATTTGGTAAAATAGTCGATTGCTACTAGGATGAATCTATGCCTGTTGGACGCGGCAGGTTCGATTGGTCCAATAACGTCCATTCCCCAGGTGGCGAACAACCATGGTGATCTTGTTGCAGTAAGTTCATTTGGGGGCACATGGATCATGTCTGCATGTATCTAGCAGCGGTGGCATTTTCGGCCATACTGGATGCAGTCCGTTTCCATAGTCATCCAGAAGTAACCAGCCTGGAGTATCTTCTTGGCTAAGACAAAACCGTTCATATGTGGACCGCAGGTCCCAACATAGATTTCTTCTAGTAGTTTAGATGCTTCTTTCGCGTCGACACACCTTAGTAATCCCAAATCAGGAGTCCTCCTATACAGGATACCTTTGTTGTGAAAGAAATTGTTGGACAACCTCCGAAGTGTGCTTTTCTGAGTAGGTTTTTCAAGTTCTAGGTATTCTCCTTTCGCTAAATATTCCTTGATCATGAAACCAAGGCTTTCCGTCTGCTGCTTCCTCAACATGAGCACAATAAGCTGGCTGATCATGGATCTTTACCGGAATGGGATCAATTAAGTTCTTGTCTGGGTGTTGTATCATGGATGATAGGGTAGCCAGTGCATCGGTGAATTCATTCTGGACTCTGGGGACATGCTGGAATTCTGTCTTTGTGAACCTCTTTCTCAACTCTTGTACATGATGCAGATAAGGGAGTATTTTGGAGTTCTTGGTCGCCTATTCTTCTCGGACCTGATGTATAAGCAAGTCTGAATCCCCAATTACTAGCAATTCTTGAATGTTCATGTCAATGGCCATCTTGAGCCCTAAGATGCAGGCTTCGTACTCGGCCATGTTATTGGTGCAAGGAAACCTGAGTTTGGCAGACGTCAGATAATGTTGACCGGTTTCTGATACTAGGACTGCTCCTATGCCAACTCCTTTGAAATTTGTTGCTCCATCGAAAAACATTCTCCAGCCGTCATAGGATTCTGCAATATCTTCTCCTATGAATGATACCTCTTCGTCAGGAAAGTACGTTTTTAGGGATTCATAATCTCCGTCGATGAGATTTTCAGCAACGTGATTTGCTAGTGCCTGTCCTTTGATCGCATTCTGAGTTACGTAGACAATGTCAAATTCACTCAACAAGATTTGCCACTTGGCTAACTTTCCAGTGGGCATGGGCTTCTGGAAGATGTACTTCAAAGGATCTACCATTGATATTAGATATGTAGTACAGGAACAGAAGTAATGCCTCTACTTCTGAGCTACCCAAGTCAGAGCGCAACAAGTGCGTTCTAACAGAGAATACCGGGCCTCATACGGGGTGAACTTCTTGATAAGGTAATAGATGGCCTGTTCATTCCTCCCTATCTCATCTGTTTCCCTAGGACGCAACCGAAAGCTCCGTCCAGTACTGCAAGGTAGGGTTATAGAGGTCTACCTGGCTCGGGCGAGACCAAAACTGGTGGTGCTGACAGGTACTCCTTGATTCTGTCGAAGGTCTTTTGGCAGTCATCAGTCCATTTGGTAGCGGTGTCCTTCTTCAACATCTTGAAGATTGGCTAACAGATGACAGTAGATTGTGCTACGAACCGGCTGATATAGTTGAGTCTCCCCAAGAAACTCATTACGTCCTTCTTGTTCTTAGCGGTGGCAATTCTTGAATAGCTTTGACTTTTTATGGATCCAGTTTTATTCCTCGGCGACTCATAATAAACCCAAGTAGTTTTCCGACAGGAACCCCAAATGCACACTTTGCGGGATTCAGTTTTAGGTTGTACCTTCGCAGCTTGTTGAAGAACTTCCTCCAATCTTCCATGTGATCAGTGGCTTTCTTGGACTTGATGATAATATTGTCTACATATACTTTGATCTCTTTGTGTATCATATTGTGGAAAATGGTGGCCATGGCCCTCATGTAGGTGGCCCCAGCATTCTTTATTCTGAACGGCATCATTTTGTAACAGTACATCCCGCGCGGCGTAATGAAAGCCTTTTTCTCAGCATCTTCTTCATCCATCCAAATCGGATGATACCCCGCAAAAAAATCTACAAATGACTGCAACTCATGCTTGGCGCAATTGTCAATCAGGATGTGTATGTTTGGCAAGGGGAAGTCGTCTTTCGGACTGGCCTGGTTGAGATCCCGGTAGTCGACACAGACTCTGACCTTCCCGTCCTTCTTTTGTACTTGCACGATGTTGGCTAACCATGTTGGGTATTCTACTACCCTGAGAACCTTGGCTTTGACTTGCTTAGCGACTTCCTCCTTGATTTTCAGACTCATGTAAAGCTTAAACTTTCTGAGCTTATGCTTTACCGGCCCATGTTGGATCGGATGGCAGTTTGTGAGCCACAATGGATGTACTCAGACCAGACATGTCATCATACGACCAGGCAAATATGTCCTCATATTCCCTTAGAAATTCTGTGTACTCTTCCTTTTCTGATGGCGATGAATGAACGCTAATTCGTGTCTCTTTGACATTTTTTGCATCTCCCAAGTTATCAATCTCAGTCTCGTCCAGGTTGGACTTAGGTTTGTTCTCGAAATTCTCGACTTCTTTAACAATCTCTTCTGGTATATCATCTTCCTCTAAATCTATGTCCGTTTGTTGCGTTGTCTCGTTGCACATCACATTCATCGGTCCATCAAGAAAAGTAATAGTAATGCTGTATAAGTAAAGTAATGAGACAAAATAATAAGAATAAGATTTGTAAGGAAAATCGAAATGCTTTGATAAATTCCATGACTTTTTTGAACATTGAAGATTCTATTGCGAAATTTAAAATGCAAAAGGAAAGTCAACTAGTAAAAATAAAAGATAGTGCATGATGCTTGTTCAGCCTTGCTACCCCGAGGCTCATCGGGCTCTGGTTGTCCTGATGGTCCAGCTATTGAGGCGGGCTCCTCTGCTTACTGCCTGTATGGAAGGACCTTCCTCCCCCCCCTCCTCAAAAATAACACAACAATTCATATCATCGTCTTCTAAGAACAAATTCCTCACTGCTACTAGTGCTTCCTCTTCTTCTGACCCATAAATAACATCGGCTAGCTGGAAAGTCTTCTCCAAATATGGTATTAGCGGCTCCAGCGGATAGTAAGGACCGCTCCATGGTGGCGACCAATTCTTGAATTCCTCCCAAGTGTACTCATATCCCAGACCGAAGGTGGTGCCATGTTTCTTTAATTTGATAGGCTTAGCGATTTCTTGGAGGTTCTTGCCAAGTCCCTTGCCAGGTTTGTATTCGCTCCGGTTCAATATGCTTTCAATTTTGTTGTCCCACCATTTATCTTTGTTAACAGCGTTCACCCTTTCGATGTTATGGTAAGTTTCCCATCCTAGCTTCCTTCTTCCTTCGATTGATGGAATGGTCTGGCGACTGTATATAGGGTTGCTACCATCACCGTGAATAATCATTTCCTGGTGGTTCCATTCGAACTTTACTACCTGATGCAGTGTTGATGCTATGGCCCCTACAGCATGAATCCATGGTCGTCCCAACAACATATTGTAAGATGTCGGTACGTCTATCACTTGAAAATCAACATCGAAACCAAGTAGGCCCCATATGCAAACACAGGTTGATTTCCCCAATGGTGGACCTTTGGGAACCGTTGAAAGCTTTTACGTTGATGGCCCCATCCTTGATCTCATACATCCCCTTTCCTAGTGTCCTGAGTGTTACCAACGGACAAATGTTGAGGCTGGACCCTCCATCAATCAGGATTCTAGTGATAAAATAATATTCGCAGTGCACGGTGATGTGCAACGCCTTGTTGTGACTCAACCCTTCGGGTGGCAGCTCATCTTCATGGAAAGTGATCTTGTGACTTTCCAATACCTTCCCCACCATGTTTGCCATCTCTCCTCCGGTGATATTGCTTGGTACATATGCCTCACTCAACACCCTTAACAAGGCATTCTTGTGTGCATCGGAATTTTGTAGCAAAGCTAGGATAGAAATTTGTGTCGGCGTTTTGTTCAGCTGATCAATGACCGAGTATTCCTTGGCTTGTATCTTTCTCCAAAGATTAACGGGTCCGGTTTCAATGATGGTTGGCCGACCAGAGGCCTGCTTGCTTGACTCAGCCAAATGCTCCGGGGTATAAACCCTACTGGTCCTCGTCATACCATATGCTGCAGTGGCTTCCCCGAACTTGACCTTCTCTTTTCTTCTTGCCTCAGTTGTGTAGTCCCAAGGTATGTCATTTGTATGGAATGGTGTTGTGACAGACATTGCCACCAGAATTGATGTGGCTATCTTTACTCCGAACGGAGCATGCGCCTTATGCGGTAAAACTGCAATTTTGAAAGGTGTAGATGCATTTGCTGGTGATACAAACTCGACCATAATTGGCATTGGCGTCTTTGCAGAGGGTGGTGCTTCAAACTCAAGTGGTATAGATGTATTTACCTCGGCATCCCCAGAAGGCTGAATCTGGACTACAATCGGATTAAGGGTGACTATTGGCTTCTATGGATCTTCTCCCTCTGTGATCAAACCGATCAATCCCTTGGGGTCCCAATCATCCTCTATTTCAATCATGTGAACACCTCCACCTTTGTGGTCTGGAAGAGGGTTATTGCGGACATTCGGAGCAGGATCTTTTGCCACAATAATCTTTTTATCAATTAGGGCCTGGATCTTGTCTTGTAGGGAGCGACATTCGTCATTGGTATGTCCTTTCATACCGGAATGGTATGCACAGGATTTGTTTGGGTTGACCCATTGAGGAGGGTTCTCAGGGGTTATGGCAGG
Organism: Nicotiana tabacum; assembly: GCF_000715075.1. NCBI lineage: Eukaryota > Viridiplantae > Streptophyta > Magnoliopsida > Solanales > Solanaceae > Nicotiana > Nicotiana tabacum. The sequence goes on along the minus strand of NC_134090.1, from coordinate 161,747,549 downwards.
GATAAAGGTGACATAACCAGCAACTTTGAGCCTTTCATACAGCTGGTCAATGGGCTCAGCAATGGCGGTATACTGTTTGAGAGGTCTTCGGTCAAGATTTTGTCAAAGTTTAGGAAAGTTGTGACATGTAGGAGGTGATTGATAGTGGGATGATTGAACATTTTAGGCTTGGTAGACATATGCAGGTTGGGAATATATTGGTGAGGTAGGTTGATATGTGGGAGGTGGAGGTGATTGATAAGTAGGTGATGGAGTTTGGTAAGAGGGTGAGGGTGCCTGGTAGTTCGGAGTAGACTGATATGTGAGTGGAGGCATTGGATAGGTTTGGTATTTGATAGGGGATTTGGTTCTCTATGCCACCATTACAACGCCTACGTCCCTTTTCTTGGACGTACCACCGGACTGTAAAGCCTCATTGGTGGCTTGTAAGGCTTCAAAGTTTGTAACCATACCACTTTTGATGTCTTCTTCGATCCTTTCTCCCAGCTTGATGATGTCAGAAAATTTATGGTTGTCAATCAACATTATCCTTTCATAATACTGCGGGTCCTGAGCCCGGACAAAAAACTTGTTCATTTGTTCCTCCTCTAAAGCAGGCCTGACCTTAGCAGCTTCTGATCTCCAACGAGTAGCATACTCACGAAATATTTCCGTGGGCTTCTTTTTTAGGTTCTAGATGTCGAACACATCTCGTGCATTTTTTGTGTTGAACCTGAATCTGTCCATAAAGTCGGATTCCATACTCATTCAGTTTGACCATTTGTTTTGGTCTTGGCTAATGTACCAAGACAAAGCATCTCCTTTCAGACTCCTCATGAAAAGTTTCATGCGGATCCTGTCGTCATTTCCTACCCCGACAAGCTTGTCGTAGTATGTTCTCAAATGAACTCTCGGATCCCATGTACCATCAAACCTCCCGAACTTAGAAGGTTTGTACCCCTCGGGCTATTCGACATCGGGTTGTATGCAAAGATCTTTGTAGTTCAACCCTTTAATCCCCTTACTTCCTTCGACGCCCTGAATTCAGCTAGCCAATTTCTTGAGTTCTTCATCCAGATTCCTGATGAGCAAGTCTTTATTATCAAACTCTCTTGACATGGGTTAGGTGGAGTGTGGCATGGTTTCTACGTAGATGGGGGTGTTATGATGGGTGTGAAGTGGTCATTTGTGGAGTTTTGGGGTTCAGGGATGGGTAGTAGAGTATTGTTGGAAGTATGGCAGTTGTTGCAGTGGCGATGAGGAGTGGGATGGTTTAATGGCTTTAGGATATTTTGTAGAGGTGTGGGGTATTGAGCATTTGGGAAGTTGACATCTGGAGCGGTGAGGGAAAATGATAAATTTGCTAGATTCCGAACTTGATCAAGTTCCTCCTGGAACTTCAACAGTTTCTGCTACTGTTGGGACGCACTTTTTTTGGAAACCTGAGTACCATGAGTGACCTCTACCCATTTAGTTGATTTTCCTTTCTGGTGTTGTTCGAATCTTCCATGTTCCCTCTGTTCTTGTTTCTGATAGAACTAAGAGGAAGAGTGGGTGGAGGGCCCCTGGATCTTGTTGAATAGGATGATGATCTAGAGTGCACGAACTAACCTTTGGGGACGGGAATAATAAAAACAAAAATAAAGAATAAAACAAAAGGTAACCAAGTTAGTGAAGATCATAAAAAGTATTGCGGTATTTAAACACATAGTGCGGGAATTTAAATCGTGTACTAATTTAGGGACCTCTTTATAACCGAGGTAGGCCTAGCGACAATTTGATTTGGAGAACTTAGGATGCTAAATGCCTCATTTTATTGATAAAAATGAGGCGAATCCCAAATTGACACTAAATAAACAGGAAAATCACTAATGGTCACTGGCCTCATTACATTTTGTAAAGTGAAAAAGGAAAAACTCCTATCTACTTGGTCCTAGAAGGACCTTCCCCAGACTCGACATCTTTGGCTCCATCGAACAGCTTCACCAACTCGCGAAGTCCTAGCAACAGGTAAGCTCTGGCTAGGTGTCCGCCCTCGTTTCCTTCAGCATTCTGGCAATCCTCGATTCTTTTGAGAAATTTCCTTTCCAGCTCTACTAAACCCTGCTCCAAGTATCCCAGTCGCTTGTTGGCACTGACAGCCATATCTTTCCACTCTTCAATCAGCCTTTGGTGGGCTTTTTGTATCTCACGGTGCTCACTTTCACATTCCTGAATCCTCTTGCGTAGTTGATTGTATTTGACCTGTGCCTCAGCCCTCTAGTCTATGATCCTGTGACCCCTAGAAAGTCTTGGCTGACCCAGACCATCGTGATTAGATTCTAACCAGCCTGAATAGTAGGGAGCACAACCAGCATGGTATCTATCTGGTTCGATAGTATCTCTTCCCATTATGATCTTTCAATGCCACATATGCTGAGCTTGGCACTTATAAGGACTGTCATCAGCTTGGAAGTCGGCCCGGAAGTGACTCATCTTGTCGACCCTTGGTATAACCTGATTCCTACCAGCCTGCCACATAACTCGCAGAGGGACATAAGGGTTGGTTCCTCTCAGACCGATTAATATCAGAAACGGCGCGTCCTTGGATAGGGCGATGAACTCCTCGGTAAGGAACCATTCGAACATCCATTGTATTTGATCCTCAGTTAGGTTTTCAAGTAGCTCTAACCATCCCTTAGCGTCTTCTGGCTGGGCGAACATATTGGGCATGTAATTCATCCGCCTTGGATGACGGAAAGCTATATGATCATCCCAGTCCCTTCGCTGAATATCTTGCCGGTATTCACCCCTTTGGAGGTGTTCTATGAGCCAGAGCTGGAGTAGCAAATTGCAGCCCTTGAAGTGTCTGGTTCCTTGTTGACACTTCTCCAAGGCTCGGCATATCTCTACAATGATCACAGGCACTATACTGAATGGTTGCCCACCAATTCCCTCCATCAGAGTTTTAGTTACCATAGCCAGCCTAGTATGGATCCTTGCTTTCTTCATTGGGAACACTATCAACCCCAGGAAACAAAACATAAATACAAAGACCCTTCGGTAAATATGCCCTAACGATGTGATGGAAATTCGTCGGGATAGGTACCGTATGACTTGCTGTGACCGTACCTATCATACAAGTAGTCGAAGGGGATATAAGATTCCTTCAAACATGTCATTTCTGGATTCTTCTTCAGACCCATCATTTTGAGAAAACCTCTACCCTTGCGGTTTTTCGGCATTAACAAACCCGGAGTTTCCCATGGTATACCGGTTAATCCTCCTATTTCCTCCAATAGGGGTGTCATCTCAATGTCTTCGAAGCGAAACACATACCTATCACAATCCCAGAACAGAGTAGCAGCTTCTATGATCTTGTTGTTAGGTTGGATTTCCAGGAGAGAAGGTAGATTTCCTAGGTATTTCCAGACAAGAGTCTGCTCACTGGAATGAAGATCTTCCCACCAGCTTAGCAATTTTGGGTGGATGTTGGTAACCATGCCGAATCTGGGGACTTCATGCCTCATATTTCTGCAAGACAAAAGGGTTAGGCCCTTACCCCCACCAAACTCGACTATTAAATATCAATAATTGGCATAAAACATTTAGTTCTCCAAATAAATGCACAAAACGTGATAGTGTCCGTTTAGGTTTTAGGGAAACCCAGTGGACTTTGGACAAGGCTATCTTAAAGAGACATTATGCGGACAACATAACTGACTCGGCTAGGTTTGACCATGATGCATGTACAATTAAACAGAGTAAGGTTTCTATAGGGTTTTAGACTGGTACCCTTGAGCGGACAACTCAACATGCAAAGGCGCGAAATCGTCAACTACACCATTGATCGACTGGTTTTACCGCAAATATGCCTTTGCCGGTGTGAGCACGTGATTTTTTCCCTATGTGAATTGCTCCCATAAATTCAAGGAAAATAAATTTTTCCACTATTTGCAGTTTCGTAGATTTTTGTAGCATTTTTCATTATTTGCTTGCATTTGTATGCGCACGTTTACTTTATTTAAGTCATGAAAAATACAAAAATACATTGCATTTGCATTTGAGATTTAATTTGTCATTTTCAATTAGTTTGTAATTTAGTTGCTTTACGAAAATGGAAAATCACAAAAAAAAACTCATTTTTACGCTTTTTTATTTGAGTTTCGAATTTTGGGAGTTTTTCTTTCAATTTGGTGTTCAATTATTTGTGGTAATTGTTAGTTAGAGTTAATTAATTTATTGTGTTATGATTATTTGATTTAGGAATTAATTTAAAGGAAAATTGGAAATTAAAAGAAGAGGAAAAGAATGAAAACGAAATCTGATTTTGGGCTTTTGCAATGAAATTTCGCAGCCCAAGCAATTTTCCACACAATACTCGACCCAACCCACGCCTGACTCGGTCCGGATCCCCCCTCAAACAAAACGACGTCGTTTCGATCAGTGTCAATCTGAGTCGTTGATCTCCACCTGATCGAACGGCTCAGAACTAAAGCCTGGGGATTATATATATGTCCGAACACACCCTACTACCCACTCTCATTTCTTCGTCCCAACGCCCCTGCCTTCAGAAACATGCCCCCCAAACACTAGTAGCCTACCCAGAATTCCCCCACAGTCCGGTGGCGGCAGCAGCATCCACTCGCCACCAAATTAACACCATGAACTCCCTTCCACCTCCCCATCCCAAATCTCCAAACAGTTCCTCTCAAATCCCCCTCCATCTCCTCGAATCTAAGATCTGAGGTTAGCCCCTGAAACCTTGAAAATTCCCAGATCCACCCAGAATCACACCATCAACCCCTCATCTCCTTCCTGCCTCAAATACGTGTTTGTTTCATTTCAAAATGGTCTGTCAGTGGTAGAGCAGAGGTCCGGATAGCCAAGTCTCTCCCTGGGTTCCTTTCTGGCTTAGCAAGGTCAAGTGAACCCAAAACCGTCATTAATCGTTTGTCTTTTGTTAAGGACAACCGATTAATAATCGTCAAAGGTTCACTTTCTTCTTCAAGGTTGTTCGAGTTCATGCAATTCTTGCTGAAGCAGGTTTGGGATAATTTCCTTTGCGTCAATTGGTTTCCTTTTGATCTTTTCTGTTTGTTTGTTTTTCCAGATTTCGGCCTTCAGAATTTTCGTTTCTAGCTTAATTGCATTATGTCCTGGTTGTAAGTTCGTTAGTTAGCTTGTTTGCTTAATTGTCAACGGCAATCAGCTTCGTAAGGTTTGAGTTTAATTTGGTTTCAATTCATGAGATTTTCTTCTTTCCGCTAGGTTTCATTTCACATTTGTGAATTAATTTTGGAACTGAAGCATTGAGATTAGTCAAGTATAGTTCATCGTTCGCATTAATTCTTGCTTCAAGAACATTTTCTGAATTCATGCTTATGTGTGAAGGATATTCAGGCTAGTTTATCATAATTTCAATAGTTGTTTTGAATTTCAATTTGTTTGAAAGTGTCAGCTCGTTTGTTTACTGTTATTGTGATTGTGAGCATTCAGAATTTAAGGGGGGTAAGTGAATAATGGGGAACTTTAGGGGGTAATTTTGGAGATTGTTTTAACTTGAAGAATCTTTAATAACTGATAGGAAGCTTCCTAAATGGACAGCTGTCCAAAAATCTGTTTTAAAAATGCCCTATGAGGGTATTTTGGGAAAATCTGACTGCTTTGCCTTTGAAGGCACAAAGCAGACCCTCGACCTTATAAAGGAAGCCTTCTCTCATTCAACAAAGAGTTTTTTTGCACCTTAGAGAGACCAAAAAAGGCTGAAATACAGGAGAAATCAGAACAACCGGAAAAAACAAAAATCACTGTTCCATTGAAATTTTTTCTGTAACTCTTGAGGCTCTCACTTCTGAAACGATCTCTGAATAATTGAGGGCTAAAATGATTTGAGCTTGGTTGGTTTTCAAAAGTTTGGTTCAAATTTTGGCTGTTTTCTGATTGCTGGGTATCTGTGGTTATTTCTGCTAGTTTAAAGTTGGGTTCAAGGCTGGTTTCATTAGTCATTTCTGAGCTTACTATTGTTGTTGTTTCTGTATACTCCTAGCTCACTTTTCTTGTTGGTTTTTGGTATTGTGACCAGGTATTACTCAGCCCTTTGGCATGTGAAATGGAAGAACATGAGTTTATTTGATTAAGTTGCAATCTATGTTTATCAAATGTTGTTTTCTATATTCCTGAAAATTACTAGACTTTACAATTAGCTTAGTTTCTCGGTTGTGTTTGATATTTTCTGTTTCAGTTTTGATTTGTAATAATGGTTGAATTATGATCTTTAGCCAATTAGCCGATATGAGTTTAAGTCTGGAATGGACCTATTAGAGTACTGCAACAAAAGGGTTCATACCTGTTTTAGCTTTGTTGAAATTAGTGTTTGCTTGGTTTTGATTTCTACCTAAATCTGCTAAATGTCAAGAATAATTGGAATGGCTAGCAACTTTCAATTGGAATGCATCTCAGTGGTTGTAGCGTGCTAATTAAAGTCATGTATTACTTCATCTCATCAAAGTGTAATTGATTCATTTCCAGGACAATAGTCAGTATTTGGTCAGTTAGTGTTTGGCTTCTACTGGGTTTGCTTCTTTAATAAAAGTCCGTAAGCATGAACTTTTCCTTTCAAAGTCCGGTTCAAATCCATGATAATAGGTTTATTTTCTTGAAATCATGTCAATCTGGGGCTAAAATCTGACTGATCTTTACATTTGGTTTTCTTTTAGAAACTTTTAAGTCACGTAGTCTTGTTTAACGTGTTGATATAAAGTCAGAATTTAGCATGAGTTCAGATATCCGAATTTCTGTTATTAAATGATGAATAATTGGCGCGAGGGTTTTGCTATCATGTTGGGAGTTTTATTTTCAGTGTAGAATGTATGTGGTATTCAAATGTGATGTGTATGTGCTTAAGGTAGTCAACATTTGGTTCAGATTCAAGGATTTCATGAAGGATATAGTGTTACCATCAATTTATTAGATTTCGGCTCAATTTGAGCCCAGAACTTTAGAACATTTGGAAATAGTACCTGGCAGGCCCTGTTGCATGGATATTGTCTTGCTATGGCCGCTAATGGGCCCAATCGGCTTTAATAACTGGCCTAATCGCCCAATCGCTACAATTGGGTTGGGTCTTTAATTAATTAGCCATGCCCTCTAGAGTTAGTTTAAATTCCCTTTTAAACGGAGTCGAGGTGTGCTATGCCAAATAAAATTCCAAATGCGTAGTTGCTTTAGGGGCGTATTATAATAATATTACCTTCTTAAACTTGGGTGTGCATTTCATGTGACCCTACCATAATTTTGAATATTAAAAAGTAAACATGTTAAAATCCGGGGGTGCATTTCATGTGACCCGGTTCTAATTTCCAACAAGGTTAAATAGAGCGTGTCGTGCACCACGGGTGCATTTCATGTAGCGAGGCTTGCGATATGTTTTAAATAACTTTGAATTAATTCTTTAAATAAGTAAAAGCGGTTAAAAGGTTAAATTTGCACATAGGTTCAAAATGTTCTAAAATCAGATTATTAAGCCGAATATAACAGTTGAGCGACCGTGCTAGAACCACGGAACTCGGGAATGCCTAACACCTTCTCTCGGGTTAACAAAATTCCTTACTCGGATTTCTGGTTCGCGGACTGTTAAACAGAGTCATATTTTCCTCGATTCGGGATTCAACCGGTGACTTGGGACACCCTAAATCTCCCAAGTGGCGACTCTGAATCTTTTAAATAAATCCCGTTTTGATTGTCCTTTAATTGGAAAAACTCCTTTACACCCTTTATGAGGGTGTAGATAAAAAAAGGAGGTGTGACAGCTCTGGCGACTCTGCTGGGGATCGAACCCAAAATCTCTGGTTCAGGGTTCAAGAATTCGAGCTTAGAATAATTGTTATAGTTGGCTTTATCCATTGTCTGATTTTGTTACCTGATGTGAGCCCAATGTGCTAATTGATTGTTTTTACCGCTTTGATATTCCGTGAATTGTATATAAATTGTTGCGAAATCCCTCCTCTCTCTGAGTCTTCTAAATCATGAAGAAGTGTGCACTTCGTGTGACTTCTTTTCTGTTAGAGTCATATTCCAAATTTAGAACGAGGTTCGGATAAGTTGCAAAGCCGGTGAAGCTTCTGTATTCCCGGTACGCTGCCCCCCCTCGGCTCGAGTTGTCCGCTCGGGTAAGCCAGGTCTAGAACAATAAACCCCAGGATTTAAACCTAGCAAAACATAGCTTCATGCCGGATCCCTAGTAGGAATGTTTGGTTGCATTTTGACTTTGGAGACTCAACACAGGGGTTGGGTCTGTCTAGGACAGGTGCACCCTAAACAAAAAGACCATCCTGATGCATCATACTTACTACTTGTGCATTTATTTGCTTCGGACTTTCATGTTGACCGGCTTATGAATATTAGGAAAGGTTGAGGAAAGAGAAATGGCAGTATGAGGGTTAAAGAGAGTTAATCGCCTATTTAAAAAAAATGTCCAAATAGTGTCGAAACTCTGCTGAATTTTCGAGAACATAAAAAAAAAGGGTTTTGTTTCAAAATAGTTTGTTTTATTTACCAATGAAATGAAAAAAAAAAGAGAAAAAAGCTTTTGTTTTCAAACATAGTTTTATTTGCCAATGAAATAAAAAGAGAGACTCTTGTTTTCAAAAATAGTTTGTTTTATTTGCCCGAACTACGCCAATTTGATTCTCACAAGGCTTGAGATACGTAGGCAACCCACATCGGATCCAACTTCCTTTTTGCAAAAATAGCCCAAAAGCCCAAAAATTTTACTTTGATTTGAAAATAATTAGGGTGATACCATTCTTGTCAGAAATAGTTGAATGTCCCTAAAAGGGCGCTGAAAGGCTGTTTTTTGCAAGAACAACCACTTTTGTCACTTTCAAAGGCTTTGGCCGGTTAGCTGACGCAGCCTTAAAATCTTTATTTTTTAAGTGCTGAAAGGTCGTATTGGCAAGGCCGGATATTTTATGAAAATTTTGGAAGTGGTTAGTTCTCTTAAGTCAAAACAGGTCATGGTTTTCTTTTAAACTAAAATCACCTTAATAAATGTGCAGGATGAGCACAAATCAAAATGAACCTTTCTCAGGCCGTGAAGAGATACCTTTGGAGCTACATATGTGGTGGAATGATTTGGGGGACGACAGCAGAAAATTGTGACAAAAGCACTGGGCGGTCTTATTGGGCTTTTGAAGGTCGACCCCAGAAAAGACGTGATTGAGGCCTTAATACCGTTTTGGGACCCAGCACATAATGTATTCCACTTTACGGATTTCGAGTTAACTCCTACACTAGAAGAGATAGCAGGCTATGCCGGTTTCGAAGGGAATCTCAGAAGTCAATACCCAGTAGCACCAAGAACAGTGACCCCCCACAAATTTTTGGACTTGTTAAGCATCAGTCGGGATGTCCGAGACGGAAATTTGGCCAAAGGATTTTGTACCTTCTACTTTCTGTACCGACGATACGGGAATCCACGTGGCTTCGAAACACCAGATACTGGTCTTACTCATGATGGGAATCAAGACAAGTGGGAAGCTCGGAGAGGATTGGCTTTCATAGTAGCGTTCCTAGGTATTTTGGTTTGCCCGAGAAAAGATGGGAACATAGAGATGGGATTAGTAGGGATAGCTGACTTTATGGTGAAGAAGGCAAATGGGACTATAGTGCCGTTGATCTTGGCAGAAATTTACCGAGCTCTTACTCGTTGTCGAGAAGGAGCAAAGTTCCTTGAAGGGTGCAATATGCTGTTACAAATATGGATGGAGGAACACATTTGCCACCGTCCCGGATACTTTAATTGCGGTATAATTGGCCTCGAGTGCATCGGAAAACATGAAAAGCGAGTAGTGGGTTATGAGTTTCCAGATGGTACGGAAGCATGGCATGCTCATTTGAGATCTTTGACCGCAAATAAGATCGAATGGACATTCGGGTGACTCTCGGTCAACGAAGTAATCTATATGTCGGCTGAGGTGTGTTTTTTGCTGTTGATGGTCTACGGAGTATCCAGCCTTATGCTCCGCATAGAGTCTTGCGTCAGTTGGGCCGGTACCAGACCATCCCACACAATGAAGATTTGAGTCAGCAAGTCATTGAGTTAGATCCAAAAGCTGCCTTCCCAAAAGAAAAAGTGTGTCGGGTTTGGCATCAGTGTAGATTCTTAGGGCCTAACACGAAAGTACGAGACCTATCCAGAGGCGAGGTGGAGCCTAGTTATATTGCTTGGTATGGTAAAAGATCCCGAGTTCAACATGAGCTTGACAAGCCCGCAAAGAGACCCCATGTCCAGCAATTCACCGACAAAGCTCAAGTACAATGGGATTGGCTGACCAAAGAAAACAAGTACAGGGCTACCATAAGCAAGTTGGAAAAGCAAGTCAGAGAACTGCAATTCGAGAATAGCTTGCAAGTGGCAGCGGATGAAGGAGAAAAGAAAAGTCTAGCCAAATAAAATGAAACCCTTCGAGCTCAAATTCAGAAATTGAAAGTAGCAGCGGAAAATCCAGTCTGAAGTGACAGAGATGAAAAGCTCATAGCTAACCTGAGGCAGAAAGTGAGTGACTACAGTTTCAATTTGAACAAAGCAGAAAGTGAACTAGCCAAGGCTCAAAAACAATTGGCTAAGAAGGCAGATGAACGGGTACGCCTGGTTAAGCAATTAAGAGAAAGGTACGATGATGAGGTAGCAGGGTTGAAGAAGAGGGTCATCGTCACAGAAAATAAAATGATCAAGCAGGCAAAAGACTTCAAGGTTGAAAGGGAACATTGTTATACGGCATTGGCGCAGTTAGAAATAGACTTGCAACAACTTCAGGAACAAAATTATGCAGTTGAGCAAACTTTGGAGGCCACGACCCAGCAGATTGGGCGGTTGTTACAAGAAAAGGGCGTGATAAGAGAGAGAATTAGAAGCATCGCCGACTACATCGTTATGAAGTGCCACATTTGTGAGGATATGACTCGCACTACATTCTTTGCAGCAGTGATGACCTTTGTTAAACAAATAATGAACGACTTGGACCGACTTCAAATGGATCTTGCACATAGGCCTGTGGCGAGACCAAATGATGTCCCGCGGGCACCAGGAGCATTGATGTACTCGTGATTTTCCGTTTGAGTCTGTATTTCATTTTCTGTCAGAGTCTGTAAGTCATGTTGGGTTTGTATTTTCTTTTTGTTTTTGAGTTTGTATTTCTTTGGAGTATGATAGCTTATTTTCGGAGTCTATGTTTGTCTTTGCATCAGAGTCTGTAAGTCTTTTGGAAGTTGTTAGTATTGAGTCTTTGTAACCGAAGCATCTGTTTTTATAAAAACTGAAAATCCCAAAAATGTTTTATTTCGCACTTATCTACAAGAACTACGCTTGGTCTGATTCATGCGGGATCATGATACGTAGGCAATCTCCATAGGATTCGACCGTAACCAAATAAAAGAGAGTAAGGAGAAGAAAGAGCGGAAAAAACAAAAGAGAAAGAAAATAAGAAATAAGAAAGAGTAAAGACAAAGAGAGAACAGAGGCAGGAATGAAAGGAAAGGAAAAGAAAAGAATAGAAATGGGGATGTTTGCAATTAAAAGAAGGAAAAACCGGGATGACGCATGCAACCAATCAAATACACAATAGAGACAGTTAACTATTTAGGTGCATTCATGCCCAATGTGCAGTTACCAATCTGTTAAAGCCTAATCGCTAACAAGGTTGTTTGTTTGATGTATTAAGTTCAGGCAGGTGGTTAGTTGACTGGCATTCTAGCAACTCACTCCTACAACACCCGATTGAAAGACAGGCTGAATATGGTCAACCAGGAACTGAAAACCATTATTGTCGATCCATCGAAAGAGATGGAAGAAATGGACGTTAATGCAATAAGGGAAGAAATGTATAAGCTGAAACAAAAGATGGCTGAAATGTACCAAGCTTGGGCGAAAGGGCATCCACCACCGGTTTATCCCGCCAATCCTGCTTATATCCCACCATCAGCCAAACCTCCGGAGCCTCCCACTGTGAACTCATCTCCAGCCTTCCCCCTCTACCAATAATGCCATGGCACCATTTCCCATACTTCTCAAGCTCCACCACCCAAACAAGTCTCGTACCCTCCCCCACCAATTATACCTGTTTTTGTGGCACCTCCACCTGCTACATTACACAGATCTTCCAGTGAACCCCTGTTTCAAACTCACGACAACCAGTACTATCCCCCTGAACCCACCTTCAAAATTCCAGAACCATATCCTTACACTCCTCATCTTGATATCTCGGTAGAGACCGAGAAACCACCCAAAAATCTCGAGCATGAAGAGATGATCAAAAAGGTCAAAAGCTTAGAGCAATCGTTCCGAGATATAAAGGGGCTAGGAGGCCAAGTGAGTGTGGCCTATAAGGATTTATGTCTGTTCCTAGATGTTCAGTTGCCAACAGGTTTCAAAATGCCCAAATTTGATCTGTACGATGGGCATGGAGAATCGGTAGCACACTTAGAGGATTCTACAGCAAGATGAGAGGAGCAGGTGGAAGAGATGAATTGCTGAGGCATATTTCAGCCAAAGTTTGAGTGGGTCAACGCTAGAATGGTACACCAGACAAGATCATAGCAGGTGGTACACATGTGACGATTTGGCCCAAGCCTTCGCCTGTCATTTTCAGTATAATCTCGAAATCATCCCAGATCGTCTGTCATTGACGAAGATTGAGAAGAAGTCCGGTGAGAGTTTTTGAGAATATGGGTTCTGTTGGAGAGAGCAAGCAGCGAGGGTTGACCCCTCGATGAAAGAAAGCGAGATGGTTGATTATTTCTTGCAGGCTTTAGAGCCCACTTATTTTGGTCATTTTGTGTCAGTAGTGGGCAAGTCCTTTAATGAAGTTGTGAAAATGGGAGGCATGGTTGAGGATGGACTCAAGTCCAATAAGATTATGAGTTATTCAGCAATGAAAGCAACCACTCAGGCCATTCAAAACGGTACTGGGGGTGTGCTCGGAAAGAAGAAGAAAGAGGATGTTGCAACGATCGAGTCGGCAGCTTGGGGTAGATCCAGGAACACTCCACCATTCTACAACCAGCCTCGGCCCTATCCCCAAACATACCCCCACACTCCATATAGCCCACCACAACACTACTAACCACCGCCAGATCCCCATTTTTCGGTATATCAGGCACAAACCTATACCCAACCTCCCGCTCACACGCAATGACGTGCACCAGCTCCACAGAGTCCCTACCAAGCTCCACAAAATACCCATCCACCCCCAAAAGCCTACAAAAACCCCCCTGGAACAAGTTTTCGACACAATCAAGCCTTTAAGAATGAAAGGGTGCAGAAGCAGAAGACTTTTACTCTATTGGGAGAATCATATACCAGCCTATTCCATAGATTGAGACAGTTGGGCATGTTGAATCCGATCGAGGCCAAAATGCCGAATCCTCTTCCCAGAAATCTTGATCGCTCGGTGAGTCTGGGCCATGACACTGAGAAATGCTGAAAACTAAAAATAGTTGTACAAGAGCTCATTGATACTTATCGGATCGAGGTTGAAGCCCTAGAAACACCAAACATCAACCAGAATCCGCTACCAGCTCACCATGAGACCCATATGATTGAGTTGATACACAAAGGAGGGGGGATAAGAAACCCTCGCATACGGTGATGATGATTCCCTCCAGTGAAACCAATTCAAAGAAAAAGGTAACCAGCGGGAAATAAGTGGTCCAGTGGAAAGAGGTAGACAACAAACCAGTTGTGGTAGCCGAGAAAGGGTCGTCAAGTACTGTTGTAGTGAAACCAGAGAAAGCTAAAGTGGTGGTACTAGGGGTTACAAGTAAACATGTCGTGGTCGTGAAGGGTGCTCGCACAGAGCGTGTTATTATAACACCAGTAACTCAGCTTCCTGTGATTAGCAGTAAGGCGGTCCCATGGAATTATGGATGGGTGACAGTAACTTACCAGGGGAAAGAGGTTAGAGAAGAAGTGTGTGAGACCCATGGTTTGACTCGATCGGGGAGATGCTTTGCCTCCAAAGAGTTGAGAAAAGCTAAAACTTCCGAAGATAATCCAGTGTCAATGAAGAAAGCTGTGTCCGAGGAAGAAGTAGAGGAATTTTTGAAAAAGATGAAAGTACAGGACTATTCCATTATGGAGCAGTTGAGGAAAACACTGGTTCAGATCTCGCTCTTGTCATTACTGATCCATTCTGACAAGCATCGTCGAGCTTTGATGAAGATCTTGAACGAAGCCCACGTTCCTGACAAAATCTCAGTAAACCACTTGTAAAAGATAGCTAACAAGATATTGGAGGTAAACCGAGTCACCTTTTCCGATGATGAGTTAACCATGGAGGGCACCGAGCATAATAGAGCCCTCTATCTAACGGTGAAATGCGGAGACTCCGTGGTTACTCAGGTATTGGTTGACAACGGGTCTAGCGCGAACATCTGTCCTCTCGCCACATTGAACAAGCTGCAAGTGGTGGATGAAAGAATTCATAAGTACAGTATTTGCGTTCAGGGATTCGACGGTGGAGGGAAGGATTCAGTCGGGGACATAGTGCTTGAGGTCACAATAGGGACAGTTGAATTTACAATGGAATTCCATGTGCTCAGTGTGGCTGTTTTGTACAATTTGTTGTTGGGACGACCCTGGATCCATGCTGCCAAAGCAGTCCCGTCTACTCTGCATCAAATGGTAATGTTTGAATGGGATCGACAGGAAATTATTGTGCGTGGCGAAGATAGTTTGTGTGTGCCCAATGATGCCATTGTTCCATTCATAGAGGTTGATAATGGCAAGGGACCATGAGTTTATCAGGTTTTTGACACAGTATCGGTAGAGAAAATTCCGGAAGGAAAGTGCATTCCAACTCCAAAGATGGCTGCGACATCAGTTATGGTAGCTGTTGAAATGTTGAAAAATGGTTTCGTACCGGGCAAAGGTTTAGGTGCATCTCTGCAAGGTATTGTGCGGCCAGTTTCTCTTCCAAAGAATCTAGATACTTTTGGTCTTGGGTTAAAACCCACCGTTGCAGACATGAGAATAGCTAGGAAAATGAAGAATAAAGCATGGGCATTGCCAAAGCCAGTCCCGCGTCTGTCTAGGTCACTCGTCAGGCTGGGTACCAGAAAGCAACTGTTGTCAAGGGTCCCTGGACCACTGATTGGAGCCGATGGAGATTTGGAGAAGGGGTTCGAAAGGTTATTCGCCGAGGTCAATATGGTTCAGGCTGGGAAAAGGTCCAGCAAAGCAAATGTGCAATTTGTAGGACCACTTGCAAAAGTCAACAACTGGGAAGCTACTCCTCTTCCTACCCGGAGGGAGTCTTGGTAGTGGGTTTTGATTTTCTTTTAGTTGTCTAGATTATTCCAGGGTCTGTAATTCAGATACTATGTTCCGTCCAGTTGGATGTGTTAAAACCCTATTATCTTTATCTTCAATGAAATGCAATTGTTCCTTTTCCTTCATTTCTTCTAATTTTATTTTTGTTTTGTTTTCTTCTTTTGTACAGTTCTTTTTATGCTGATATCAATGACATGACATGCATGAGGAATCTTCGACCTAGTTTTAAAAGCCAATCCAACTCTGAAATAATAATACAAGAAATTGAGTGTGATGGCGAGTTGGAATTTTATGATGAGGAGGCCTATGAAGAAATTAGTAAGGAACTAAGTCATTTTGAGGAAAAGCCCAAACCTAATTTGAATGACACAGAAGCAGTTAATCTGGGGGACCAAGAAAATGTCTGTGAAACTAAAATAAGTGTCCATCTGGAACCTCAACTCAGGGAAGAGATCATTAAAGCACTGTTCGAATATAAAGACGTTTTTGCATGGTCCTATGACGACATGCCGGGTCTAAGCACTAATTTAGTGGTTCACAAGTTGCCCACGAACCCGTCATCCCCCCTGTCAAACAGAAACTGAGAAAGCTCAAGACGGATATGAGTGTAAAAATCAAGGAAGAGGTCACCAAGCAGTTCGACGCCAAAGTCATTCGGATCATCCGGTATCCCACCTAGTTAGCAAATGTTGTGCCTGTGCCAAAGAAGGATGGCAAGACCAGGGTGTGCGTTGGCTATCGGGATCTCAACAAAGCAAGTCTGAAGGATAATATTCCCCTACCGAACATCCATATATTGATTGACAATTGTGCCAAACATGAGATTGGTTCTTTTGTGGATTGTTACGTGGGTTATCATCAAATCTTGTTGGACGAGGAGGATGCAGAAAAGACGGCATTCATCACGCCATGGGGAACGTACTGCTATCGGGTCATGCCATTCGGTTTGAAAAATGCTGGGGCAACCTACATGAGGGCAATGACAACAATATTCCATGATATGATACACCAGGAAATCGAGGTGTACGTGGATGATGTGATCGTGAAGTCTAGAAAGCAGTCTGACCATGTCAGGGATCTGAAGAAGTTCTTCTGAAGGCTTCGCAGGTACAATCTCAAGCTTAATCCTGCAAAGTGTGCTTTTGGGGTGCCGTCTGGAAAGTTATTGGGGTTTGTAGTCAGCCGCCAGGGTATTGAATTGGACCCATCAAAGATCAAGGCCATCCAGGAATTGCCACCTCCGAAGAATAAGACCGAGGTGATGAGTTTGTTGGGGAGATTGAATTATATCAGTAGGTTCATCGCTCAGCGCACGACAACTTGTGAGCCTATCTTCAAGATGTTAAAGAAAGACGTTGCGGTCAAGTGTACAGATGAATGTCAGGAGGCGTTTGATAAGATAAAGGGATATTTGTCAAATCCACCCGTGTTGGTCCCGCCAGAGCTAGGGCGATCTTTTATTCTATATTTAACGGTATTGGACAATTCATTCGGCTGTGTACTGGGTCAACATGATATCATTGGCAGGAAGGAGCAGGCCATATATTATCTCAGCAAGAAATTCGCACCGTACGAGGTTAAGTACACCCAGCTTGAGAGGACATGTTGTGCCCTAACTTGGGTGGCGCAGAAGTTGAAACATTATTTGTCATCTTATACTACTTACCTTATATCTCGCTTGGATCCATTAAAGTATATCTTTCAGAAGCCTATGCCCATAGTAAGGCTTGCAAAGTGGCAGATCCTGCTCACAGAGTTTGACATTGTCTACATGACTCGAACTGCAATGAAAGCACAGGCCTTGGCGGACCACCTGGACGAGAATCTGGTTGATGAAGATTACGAACCTTTGAAAACTTATTTCCTGAATGAAGAGGTGATACACATTGATGAGTTGGAGCAAGTTGAGAATCCGGGATGGAAACTTTTCTTTTATGAGGCTGCAAACATGAAGGGCGTGGGGATAGGAGCAGTACTTATTTCTAAAACAGGGCAGCACTATCCTGTTACGGCTCAGCTTCGTTTTTATTGTACTAACAACATGGCTGAATAAGAGGCCTGCATTCTGTGTTTGAGGTTAGCTATGGATATGGGTGTCCAGGAAGTCTTGGTCTTGGGTGACTCGGACCTCCAAGTGCACCAAATTCAGGGAGAATGGGAAATATGGGATTTGAAACTCATACCGTACAGACAATGTTTGCATGACCTTTGTCAGCGGTTCAAGTTGATTTAAGCATATCCCAAGGATCCATAATGAAGTTGCCGATGCTTTGTCTACTCTACCGTCAATGCTACATCATCTAGATAAGGCTTATGTGGACCCTTTGTAGATTTAGGTCCGTGATCAACACACTTACTGTAATATGGTGGAAGAAGAACTTGATGGGGAGCAATGGTTCCATGATATCAAAGAATACATTAGGATGGGGGTGTATCCGGTACAGGCCGCAGGTGATCAGAAAAGAACAATTCGACGATTGGCAAGTGGATTTTTCTTCAGTGGAGGGATATTGTACAAAAGAACTCCAGATCTAGGGTTACTAAGATGCATAGATGCAAGACATGCCACAACAATCATGACTGAGGTACACTCCGGAGTTTGTGGACCGCATATGAGTGGGTACGTTCTGGGAAAGAAGATTCTCCGAGCAGGTTATTACTGGCTCACTATGGAGCGGGATTGCATCAGTTTTGTGCGTAAATGTCATCAGTACCAAGTGCATGGAGATTTTATTCATTCTCCACCGTCTGAATTACATACAATGTCTGTACCATGGCCTTTTGTTGCTTGGGGCATGGATGTCATTGGGCCAATCGAGCCAGCAGCATCGAACGGACACAGGTTTATTCTGGTAGCCATTGATTATTTCACCAAGTGGGTTGAAGCGAAACTTTCAATCTATGACCAAGAAAGCAGTGGTCAATTTTGGGCATTCAAATATCATCTGTCGGTTTAGGATTCCGAAGGTAATCATCACGGACAATGGCACTAACCTCAATAGGCATTTGTTGATAGAGACATGTCAGCAGTTTAAGATTATACATCGCAATTCCACCCCATATTGCCCTAAGGCTAATGGAGCAGTCGAGGCAGCCAATAAGAATATAAAGAAGATACTTCGAAAAATGGTGGAAGGTTCTAGGCAGTGGCATGAAAAGCTGTCGTTTGCATTGTTGGGTTATCGCACAACTGTCCGCACTTTAGTAAGGGCTACTCCTTATCTGTTGGTGTATGGCACGGAGGCAGTAATACCCGCAGAAATGGAAATCCCATCCCTTCGAATTGTTGTTGAGGCAGAAATTGATGACGTTGAATGGGTCAAAACCCGCTTGGAGCAGTTAAGTCTAATTAATGAAAAGAGATTGGCGGTAGTATATCATGGCCAATTGTACCAACAGAGAATGGCAAGAGCATATAACAAGAAGGTACGTCCACGGAAGTTCGAAGTAGGTCAACTAGTGTTGAGACGTATCTTGCCTCATTAGGCTGAAGCAAAAGGAAAGTTCGCCCCAAACTGGCAGGGGCCATTTGTTGCAACTATAGTGTTGTCCAATGGCGCGTTATATTTGACAGATGTAGAAGGGAAATGTGTAGAAATGGCTATCAATTCCGATGCAGTCTAGAGATACTATGTATGATTTCTTTCTTTGATTGTACTTGTTTGTATTTGGCATATTTTGAAGATTGAAATGATGAAGCCATTTTGTTCTGCTATCTAAACACTTTATCCCTTGTCACCCTTTTTGAGCCTTATTTATTTTCTTTCATACCCCTCTTTCGGGATCAATGGCACAATTCAGAAACGCAAGTGCGGAGGATAAGTAAGTGAAAAGAAAAAGAAATAATGAACAAGAAAGGAAAAGGAGAAGAAAAATGAAAAGAGAGAAGAAAGAGAAAGAAAAGAGAAAAGCAAGAAAAGAAAAAGAGAGAAAAGAAGAATAACAGAAGAAAAAGAGAGAGAAAGAAAAGAGAGAAAAGAAAAATCACAACAACAAAGTAATTTCTATGACATGAACTATGTTCGACTTGATTCCTTTTAACGATACGTAGGCAGCCTCACGGTTCGGTCTCATCAAAACAAAAGTCCAAAAGTCCCCAAGCAAGGAACTGGGGCAGAAGTTGTGGATGTTATGAGAAACCTGATTCCGAAAGTTGTAAGTCTAACCCATTTGAATTGTTTTGAGCCTTTTCTACCCTTTCTTTTTAACCCCGTCCAAAAGCCCACATTACGGTCCAAAGAAAGACCTTCTGATCAGTCTTTGAGAAATGCCAAGTCAAGCAGGCAAAGGTAATTCATGTCAGGGGAAACACTCTGGTTCAAGCAGAAAAAAAATAAAAAATGAGAGAGTCTTATTGGTGAAAACCTTCAAGGCACCGTAAGGCGACGGGAGTTGAGAGAAATTAAAACAAGAGAGTCTTATTGGTGAAAACCCTCACGGGCACCTTGAGGAGAAAGTGAGTTGAAAAGTCAACAAGTGAGAAAGGTCTGCTGGTGGGAAAACTGTTTCAAGGCACTGCAGGACGAACAAGGTCAAGGTTTGGGTAAAGTGATCAGGTCATGGAAATTTCGGGGCAACAAAGTACGGCAACTAAAAGTTGATTGGTTGGACAGATTGGGCCGATTAATCCGAAATGCATGTCATGATCATTGGTACCAGCTATTCCGCTCAGATAAGTTTCTCTTTCTTTTTCCCTTTTGTAGCAGTCGTCTGGTTTTGGATTCTTCTTATCCTTAACCCGCAAAGTCATTGCATTTCATTTCTTTTGTGTTTATATGTCTAAGATGTTTCAATGTCAGATGTTTCAATTTCAGTCTTGTTCAAAGTAAGTCAAAACTCACTACCAACTTCCAAAATTGCAAAGCACATCGTGGTCGGAGCATACTAAGGATAACACGATGTAAGGGGAGGGTACAAGGAATCACCGGAAGTCTCATCGGTGGAAGGGACTGGTAATGTCATGGGGGATGCAAAGGTTCAGATAAAGGGGTTAGAGGCAAAACAACGGCATGAGTATAGAACACTCGATTCGTCGAAAGTCATGGGGTGTGAAAGTCAGTCAGAAAGTCAAAGCGGTTCAAGGCCAGTTCGGGGAAGTCAGTCAGAACAAAACAATGCAGTGGAAAGATCTTCAGCAAGAATGCCATCAGCTAGCCACCATTTTAAACTGATAAATTTTCTTTGATTGAAACAGGGGCAGAAAAGTTCGTTTGTTTCAGAGGCATTCTCCGTGGAGAAAGGCAGTCACCAAACAAGTTTGATTTTCGATTTTTAGGACCCTCCTGGAAAATGGGACTTAGTTTAAAGTTCAGAAATAGCATAATCTAGCATAAATGTATCCCAAAGGAATATAAGTTGGTTTAGAAGTTTGCATGTTCGAGATAGGATTCAATTAGGAGTTTTCAAGACCCTCCTGAATAATGGGACTTAGCTTTAAGATTTCGATTAGATAACAACATTTAGCGTAAAGTCTGTTGTAGGGTAGTATAATTCAGCCATAAAAGTTGTCACTCTTAAGATAAAATTGGACTTTTGATTTTCAGGACCCTCCTGGATAATGGGGAGTAGTTTAAAGATCCTCTTAGATAGCAAGATTTAGCAGAAGTCACACATGTAGAAGATATAACTTAGATTTTAAATTGTCGTTTAGTTAAGAGTTGTCAGGACCCCCCCTGAATAATGGGACCTAGCTTTCAAATCCTTAGTAATACTTGGTAATATGATTTAGTTTTACAATCGCATATGTTCCCAGCCACCAAACTGGGGTAGAAAAATTTCTTTGTTTTGTCTGTTTTGTTGAAGTCAGGATCCCCCCTGAAGAGTAGGGAATACATTTCAAGTTGAAGTGAGGAGGCCGCCTGGAAAGCAAGGAATACTTTCAAGCGTAGCAGTCAGGAGCCCGCCTGGAGAACAAGGGAGTATCATTTATGTTTAGCTTTCAAATTCTTTGTTTCGTCAAGTTGAAGTCAAGAGCCCGCCTGGAGAGCAGGGAATACATTTTAAGTTGAAGTCAGTAGCCCGCTTGGGGAGTAGGGAATACTTTCAAGCGCAGCAGTCAGGAGCCCGCCTGGAGAACAAGGGAGTATCATTTAAGTTTAGCTTTCAGATTCTTTGCTTTGTTTATGTTGAGGTTAGGAGCCCGCCTGAAGAGCAGGGAATAATTTCAAATGCAACAGTCAGGAGCCCGCCTGGAGAACAAGGGAGTACCATTTAAGTTTAGCTTTCAGATTCTTTGCTTGTTTATGTTGAAGTCAGGAGCCTGCCTGAAGAGCAGGGAATATATTTCAAGTCAGCAATCAGGAGCCCTCCTGGATAGCATGGGGATACATTCACGTTTTGAAGTCAGGAGCCCGCCTGGAGAGCAGGGAATACATATCAAGTTCACCAGTGAGGCACCCACCTGAAGAAGGGGAAAACATCTCAGTTTACAATTCAAGGTGGCAACAAACGAATGTTTCCGAAAGAATGGAGAACAACAAGGAAACAAGAAACACAAGATCAAGTTTAAAGATATAGATAGGATTTTTGTAATTCATAGATCATAGTCTAGACTAGCTTCTTGTTTTATTTTGACATGGTATAATAAGGAGGTTCAGCAAGCAGCAGCAGCAGTGAAACCCCAGCTTCATGGTAGTCCCAGCTACCGAAACTTCCCGAACTACACTAACCTGATTCCTTTATAGCCAAGGATATGTAGGTAACCTCAGAAGCAGGGTGCGGTCAAATCATTCAAAACTGCTTCCCCTGGAGTATTCAAACGGGCAAAAATCGCTCGTATCCGCTCACTTTATCTTTGCATAAAAACTCTTCGTGTTTCCGGGCAAAGGGGGGCAACTGTGAGCACGTGATTTTTCCCCTATGTGAATTACTCCCATAAATTCAAGGAAAATGAATTTTTTCCACTACTTGCAGTTTCGTAGATTTTGTAGCATTTTTCATTATTTGCTTGCATTTGTATGCGCACGTTTACTTTATTTAAGTCATGAAAAATACAAAAATACATTGCATTTGCATTTGAGATTTAATTTGGCATTTTGAATTAGTTAGTAATTTAGTTGCTTTACGAAAATGGAAAATCACAAAAAAAAACAACTCATTTTTACGCTTTTTAATTTGAGTTTCGAATTTTGGGAGTTTTTCTTTCAATTTGGTATTCAATTATTTGTGGTAATTGTTAGTTAGAGTTAATTAATTTATTGTGTTCGGATTATTTGATTTAGGAATTAATTTAAAGGAAAATTGGAAATTAAAAGAAGAGGAAAAGAATGAAAAAGAAATCTGATTTTGGGCTTTTGCAATTAAATTTCCCAGCCCAAGCAATTTTCCACCGAATACCCGGCCCAACCCACGCCTGACTCGATCCGGATCCCCCCTCAAATGAAACGACGTCGTTTCGTTCAGTGTCGATCTGAGCCGTTGATCTCCACTAGATCGAACGGCTCAGAACTAAAGCCTGGGGAGTATATATATGTCCAAACACACCCTACCCCCCTCATTTCATCGTCCCAACGCCCCTGCCTTCAGAAACCTGCCCCCCAAACCGTAGTAGCCACCCCAGAATTCCTCCACCGTCCGGTGGCGGCGCCGGCATCCACTCGCCACCAAACTAATACCATGAACTCCCTTCCACCTCCCCATCCCAAATCTCCAAACAGTTCCTCTCAAATCCCCCTTCATCGCCTCGAATCTCAGATTTGAGGTTAGCCCCTAAAACACTGAAAATTCCCAGATCCACCTAGAATCACACCATGCAACCCCTCATCTCCTTCCTGCCTCAAATACGTGTTTGTTTCATTTCAAAATGGTCCGTCAGTGGTAGAGCAGAGGTCCGGATAGCCAAGTCTCTCTCTGGGTTCCTTTCTGGCTTAGCAAGGTCAAGTGAACCCAAAATCATCATTAATCGTTTGTCTTTTGTTAAGGACAACCGATTAATGACCGTCAAAGGTTCACTTTCTTCTTCAAGGTTGTTCGAGTTCATGCAGTTCTTGCCGAAGCAGGTTTGGGATAATTTCCTTTGCGTCGATTGGTTTCCTTTTGATCTTTTCTGTTTGTTTGCTTGTTTGTTTGTTTTTCCAGTTTTCATCCTTCAGAATTTTCATTTCTTGCTTAATTGCATTATGTCCTGGTTGTAAGTTTGTTAGTTACCTTGTTTGCTTAATTGTCAACGACAATCGGCTTCGTAATATTTGAGTTTAATTTGGTTTCAATTAATGAGATTTTCTTCTTTCCGCTAGGTTTCATTTCACATATGTGAATTAATTTTGGAACTGAAGCATTGAGATTAGTCAAGTATAGTTCATCTTTCGCATTAATTCTTGTTTCAAGAACATTTTCTGAATTCATGTTTATGTGTGAAGGATATTCTGGCTAGTTTTTCATAATTTCAATAGTTGTTTTGAATTTCAATTTGTTTGAAAGTGTCAGCTCGTTTGTTTACTGTTATTGTGATTGTGAGCATTCAGAATTTAAGGGGGTAAGTGAATAATGGGGAACTTTAGGGGGTAATTCTGGAGATTGTTTTAACTTAAAGAATCTTTAATAACTGATAGGAAGCTTCCTAAATGGACAGCTGCCCAAAATGGTTAGGGAAAACAGGCTGTAAATTGAAAATATCTGAAGGAAATGGACAACTGTCCAAAAATCAGTTTTAAAAGATGCCCTATGAAGGTATTTTGGAAAAATTTGATTGCCTTGCCTTGGAAGGCACACATCAGACCCTCGGCCTTATAAAGGAAGACTTCTTCTCATTCAACAGAGAGTTTTTTTTCACCTTAGAGAAACCAAAAAAGACTGAAAATACAGGAGAAATCAGAACAACCGGAAAAAACAAAAATCACTGTTCCATTGAAAATTTTCTGTAATTCTTGAGGCTCTCACTTCTGAAACGATCTCTGAACAATTGAGGGCTAAAATGGTTTGAGATTGGTTGGTTTTCAAAAGTTTGGTTCAAATTTTGGCTGTTTTCTGATTGCTGGGTATCTGTGGTTATTTCTGCTGGTTTAAAGTTGGGTTCAAGGCTGGTTTCATTGGTCATTTCTGAGCTTACTGCTGTTGTTGTTTGTGTATACTCCCAGCTCACTTTTCTTGTTGGTTTTTGCTATTGTGACCAGGTATTACTCAGCCCTTTGGCATGTGAAATGGAATAACATGAGTTTATTTGATTAAGTTGCAATCTATGTTTATCAAATGTTGTTTCCTATATTCCTGAAAATTACCAGACTTTACAATTAGCTTAGTTTCTCGGTTGCGTTTGATATTTTCTGTTTCAGTTTTGATTTGTGATAATGGCTGAATTATGATCTTTAGCCAATTAGCCGATATGAGTTTAAGTCTGGAATGGACCTGTTAGAGTACTGCAGCAAAAGGGTTCATACTTGTTTTGGCTTTGCTGAAATCAGTGTTTGCTTGGTTTTGATTTCTGCCTAAGTCTTCTAAATGTCAAGCATAATTGGAATGGCAAGCAACTTTCAATTGGAATGCATCTCAGTGGTTGTAGCGTGCTAATTAAAGTCATGTATTACTTCATCTCATCGAAGTGTAATTGATTCATTTCCAGGCCAATAGTCAATATTTGGTCAGTTAGTGTTTGGCTTCTACTGGGTTTTCTTCTTTAATAAAAGTCCGTAAGCGCGAACTTTTCCTTTCAAAGTCCGGTTCAAATCCATGTTAATAGGTTTATTTTCTTGAAATCATGTCAATCTGGGGCTAATATCTGACTGATCTTTACATTTGGTTTTCTTTCAGAAAATTTTAAGTCATGTAGTCTTGTTTAACGTGTTGATATGAAGTCAGAATTTAGCATGAGTTCAGATATCCGAATTTCTGTTATTAAATGATGAATAATTGGCGCGAGGGTTTTGCTATCATGTTGGGAGTTTTATTTTCAGTGTAGAATGTATGTGGTATTCAAATGTGATGTGTATGTGCTTAAGGTAGTTAACATTTGGTTCAGATTCAAGGATTTCATGAATGATACAGTGTTACCATCAATTTATTAGATTTCGGCTCAACTTGAGCCCAAAACTTTAGAACATTTGGAAATAGTACCTGGCAGGCCTTGTTGCATGGATACTGTCTTGCTGTAGCCGCTAATGGGCCCAATCGGCTTTAATAACTGGCCTAATCGCCCAATCGCTACAATTGGGTTGGGTCTTTAATTAATTAGCCTTTCCCTCTAGAGTTAGTTTAAATTCCCTTTTAAACGAAGTCGAGGTGTGCTACGCCAAATAAAATTCCAAACGCGTAGTTGCTTTAGGCGCGTATTATAATAATATTACCTTCTTAAACTTGGGTGTGCATTTCATGTGACCCTACCATATTTTTGAATATTAAAAGGTAAACATGTTAAAATCCGGGGGTGCATTTCATGTGACCCGGTTCTAATTTCAAACAAGGTTAAATAAAGCTTGTCGTGAACTACGGGTGCATTTCATGTAGCGAGGCTTGCGATATGTTTTAAATAACTTTGAATTAATTCTTTAAATAAGTAAAAACGTTTAAAAGGTTAAATTTGCACATAGGTTCAAAATGTTCTAAAATCAGATTATTAAGCCGAATATAACAGTTGAGCGACCGTGCTAGAACCACAGAACTCGGGAATGCCTAACAACTTCTCCCGGGTTAACAAAATTCCTTACTCGGATTTTTGGTTCGCGAACTGTTAAACAGAGTCATATTTTCCTTGATTTGGGATTCAACCGGTGACTTGGGACACCCTAAATCTCCCAAGTGGCGATTCTGAATCTTTTAAATAAATCCCGTTTCGATTGTCCTTTAATTGGAAAAACTCCTTTGCACCCTTTACGGGGGTGTAGATGAAAAAAGGAGGTGTGATAGCCGGATTTAGGGGGTGATAACATCGGAAGAGTGCAACCACTCATTATAAGTGTTGCTATGGTATTTTGTTTGACATGAGTGGAATATGATGTCGTAAACATGTTTATTCAATAACTAAAGCAGGTTGTCATGTATTTGCACATTGAAAAAGCAGTAAATACAATAGTTCTTAATAATTTAAAGTAGTAATAAAGAAAAGCAGTAAAGGAAAGCAGTAAAAGAAATAAAGGAAAGAAACAAAAGACAAGTCAGTTTTGTAGTTGAAAAGGAGAATTGAATGCTTAAAGGTATTAAACAAATAAAGGCATATAAAGAAAATGTCAAGCCATAGTAATAGTCTGAAATGGTAAAAGCCTAAAAGATCCCCAGCACAGTCGCCATGCTATCGTGCCCCCTTTTTCTCACAAAGTTGGGTTTAAGACATTTGGGAGGGCAACTCATTACCTTTTGGGAATTTGGGTTTGAATTGAAGAGTCGCCTCCTAATGATTAAGGTGCATTAGGACACCAAGAGGGTTTTGATTTGAGTAACCAGAGATTGGGTAAGGGCTTGAAATTATCCCAAGGAGAAGGTGTTATGCACCCCTCAAGATCCACTAGTGTGGTTCCCGACCAGACTTTGTTGTGACTTTAGGTGCAAATAACATGTAAGCAAATGAAACTTCAAATAAGAGGGGATTCTCACATAATGGTTGACAAATAAACAAAATTGGAAAGAACTAAAAGAAAGCTGATTTTCCTTAAAGACATAGTTTGAAATCTTTAGAAGAAACAAAAGGAAAGGGGGTCCTAGGTTTATTAATAATATGGATCACCCCACACAATGTCCGGTAATCACTCCTGAGGGACTATACGTGACATTATCGCGTGGTCATCATATCCATATATACTCTTCTCACCCCATTAAGGTATTAAAGCGGGGATTGGTCTCGTTTTACTTATTGCATGCTATTACTCGTCCCAATCCTATCAGTCCCGGAGGTATTTAGGACTACTAATCCTAAAGGGTAAGGGTATTAGGCTTATTTGTAGTTTCAAAGGCAAAATTCTAAGGCGACACACAAAACATGTATAGCAAATTGGGGGAAAGCACATAACAAGCAAAAAGGGCTTAGATACACCTCCTTTAAACAAAAAAGCACGTAATTAGCATGACTTTACATATATTGTTTAGGGCCTGATTAAATACTACTATGAGAGGACTTAAAGGTTGAGGCAGGCTGATTTATTACATAATTTAGATAAGAAGCCCGAATCAGGCCTGCCTGCTGGTTGTAGTAATAGCACATATTCAGTTTATAACTTCGCCCTAAGACTTGCCTAAGTGTTGGACAAGGATCCTATAGGCATGGTATCTACTGAATTCAGAAATCAATAATAAACTGAACACGTACTAGTTAAAAAGGTTGTCAGATTATTAAAGAGAGCAAGTTTTTACGAAGGTCACAAGTTCTGCCACAGATGATACTCGTTATTACTGGTTTTAGCTCTAGACGTAAATGAAGCGATTCAGATTCGATTAGGAATTCTTATAGACATGGTTTCTATGCGTAGTCGATTTAAGCCTTTTGTAGACATGGTAAAAATGCAGAAGCCTTATAGACATGATATCTAAATGCATAAGACTGATTTTAACCTATAAACATTGTATCTAACTTGCAGAAAAACCTATGAGCATGATATCTAGATGCAGCATTTGTTTAAAACCTATGAGCATAATATCTATACGAATGTAGAAAATCCTATGATCATGATTTCTATGTGAAAATAGGCATTCAGAATCCTTTATAGGCATGCTTTCTATATGCATTTGAACGTGCAGAATTCAAAACACCTATAGACATGGTATCTATGTGAGAATGCAGAATTCAGAAATACCTATAGGTATGATATCTATGTGAGAAATGTGGAATTCAGAAATACCTATATGCATGATATCTATGTGAGAAATGCGAAATTCAGAAATACCTATAGGCATGATATCTATGTGAGAATGCAGAATTCCGAAATACCTATACGTATGATATCTATGTGAGAATAACAAATTATTACAGCCGGGAATAAAGTAAAAAAAATACATCAAAAAATATAAATAAAAGTACAACCAAAGGAGAGCCTAATTCAGACTTCATGTCTGAAATATGAGGTAAACCAACTCCAATAGATCATGATCCAAAGCCTTTCTCCTATTTGAATATTTCAAAGTTCCCTAAGAGCCTCAATGGGATGCCAGGCAATGCTCACACCCAAATGTATTATTAGATTAGGAAAAGTGCAGTGTGGAAGGGCCAGCCCTCAAGTGCCCAAGTTCAGAGGGAGCTCAAAGGGTCCCAAGGCAAGGCTCACAAGAGGGGGGCAGAACTTAAAGACTAAGAGAGGGTGCAAGTGTAGAAACAGAATTCTAAAAGGGGAAAGGGAGAGGGAAACAGCTACAAATAAGTAATCATAGGGGAATAGGGAATAGAGAGATTGTAAAGAGCCTATTGCTTAGGCAATGGCAGGCTTCAAGCATGCTCAGCAATGGAAGATGCTAGCATACTCTCAAACCTGCCAGAACACACTATTTAGAGGCTAGGATCCCAAGGTATCGAGTTTGATTCATGGACAATAACCTGCAGTTTTGTCATGCCTCAAACCATAGCTTAAAACACATAGGGGGCAGGGGTTTGGGATTCATACTAGAATAGGCAGAAAGAGATCAGTAGTGTTGAAACACACAGAAGCAGTAAGCAGACAGGGACACAAAAGCAGTAAATAAACACATTATTGTGAAGTTGAAATCTTAAATCAGGACATACCAGTTTCAAAGAAGTAAATAGAGAAAAGCAGGCAGTAGGTCTTGTAAACATGCCACAGTACAAGCAACAAGAAAGAATATTTTCGTTCGAGTGCAAGTGTAAGTTCAGAAAGACTATGAGTGATCATTTGATGTCTTTGTGTCAATGAAAGAGTCGATATTTCTAGTGTGAAGAACAGGCAGAAACAAGGTACGAAAACAATTAAGGAACTGAATATCAATTAAAATCAATCAATACAAGACTTCCTTTAATCAAGGAATTCAGACTTAAACGATAAAAGCTATTTAGGGAAATGAATCAAATAAACATCTTGTGCAAAGTAGGTAATTAGGGGTAAATACATAGGGGTTTTAATTAAGGGAAGGATTTTGAAATACGCGGTTAAAACAAATAAGGTAAGGATCCCCGCATGCAGTAAATCAAGGGATCAGAGATTATGTAAGTATTGGTCCATAAATGAACCAAGCCAAAAAAGCTAAGGAAAACCTTTAACTTAAATCGAGTCATAGGGAAATCAGCAAACAAGGAAAGAAATCAATCAAACCTATACAAAAAGAAGTCTGAAACTAATCAAATTTGAAAGCCCTTTAGAAGGGAAGTTCAGCACATATAAAGAGTACACAAGTATCAGACAAGCGAGGCTAAATTTAGGACAAAGAAAGGTGTCATGCAATTGCAAAATCAGTGAACTATAGGAGCATGGTAGTCACATAGTAACTCATCAAGAGAGAGAGTATCAAATAACATGCAGAGGGTCCAATAGAAAGATCTTAGAAGAGTTTAGCAGGGAACCAAAATCATATAAAGAAACAAATATTTCGAAGATCAATCTAGCAGTAGATGAAACAACTTCAGAAACTCGACTAGGTCAAAAGAAGATTAGGGTTTTGAAATCGAACAAGTTCAGAGATGAAGAACAAGGAAATCACACAGCAAATGGTCTCAAAACTCAAATGAATCCCTAAATTTTAGGGTTTTACCATCAATCAAGCACAGAGATGAAAGGACGAGTAAATCAGACAGCAATACTAATGAAATAAGTTTAGAAATACCTAAAAGGGAACTAAGACTCTTAGTATGTGTACTCTAGTAGAAGAACATAAGAAACACAGTAGGGAAGCAACATAAGAAATATGGTAGAAGAATCAACATAAGAAACACAGTATAAAAAAAATAGAAGAACATAAGAAATACAGTAGGGAAGCAACATAAGAAACATGGTAGAAGAATCAACATAAGAAACATAGTAGAACATGCTAAAGATCAGAGAAACTTCTAAACAACTCAACAAAACCCTAGATCAGAAAAGATAAAAGTTTTGAAAGCAAAGTTTTGAAAAAAAACTTTGAGAAAATGTTTGAAAGCTTAGGGTAAGCACAGATCTACAATGGATCTAAAACAATCAGAAAAACCTCGAAGGTTAGGGTCTCAGAAGAAACCCAGAGGGTGAAAGAGGATTGGAAATCATCGATCTAAGCAGGAGAGGTCGAGATCAAGCTCGAATAACCATAGCTGGTCGGAACAAGGTCGAAAATGCCCAGAGATAGCCATAGCACTGAAAGCATCCGAGGTCTGGACCAAGCTTATTCATGGTTAGGCCTTGAAAATATAGTGACTAGGCGTGTAGGAGTTATAGGAGGTAGGTATAGGGCTTCAATGGCCTTGGAAGCCATGGATTCCGACGATTTTAAGGTGGAAGCGTAGGGAGGCAGCTAGGGTTTGAGAGGGGAGTTGAGAGAGAACTGAGAGAGGAGGGAGTTTGAAGGCGGCTACAGGTGCAAATGATTAGGGTTTGGGGGGTAGGTCGGGATTAATTTAGGAAAGGTTAAATTGTGGCCGTTGATCATTTTGATCAACGGCCTGGATTGAATGGGGATCCGGGTGGGTTATTCAAACGGGTTGTGGGTCGGGTAGATTTAGTATTTGGGCTGGGTAATTGGGTCTGAGTTTGGGTTCAACTAGGGGTTCAAATTTGACCAAAATTTAAATACAAATGGGTTATCATTTAAATAGCCATTTTTCCCTTATTTATTTTATAAAAAATAGTAAAATAATTTCCAGAAATAAAGCACTAAAATGATTAATAATTCATAATTATCACATTAAAATTACTGAAGTTAATTTTATAAATATAAATACAATTAAATCTTAAAAGAGACCAATATTGCAATTTAGATTTAAAGATGACAAATAAATTTGTAAAAAATATGCAAAAAATTATGATAGCTATATTTTAGTATAAATATGAGAATCCAATAAATGAATCACCAAAATGATAATTTTAGGAATAATAATTGGGTTTTTCTTGCTAAAATAGGGCAATAAATTGTTTTAAGAAATCCTTAAAAATTAAGAGAAAAACATTAAAACCTTGGGACATACTTACATATGCATATGCATGCTATTTTGAGAGGTATTTTGTAGATAAAAATACAGGAAAAAAATTGGTATCAACAAAGAGCTTGGTGAACCTGTCCAATCTCCACAAAGCATCGGCAGACATAGCTGCTCCATCACCGGTCTGGGCTACCACACCCGTCTGAACTGCTCCAACTGGCAGAGCTGCTGGAGTTTTGAATTGGGGAGCCATATGCTCCGGAGTGCGAGTAGCGGGAGTCTGGGCTCCTCCTCCAGCCTGAGAGACAACTGGTGCTATAGGAAGTAAGCCTGCCTGGGTAACACTCTCCATAAGGCCCACTAGATGGACCAGAGCATCCTGGTCTACTGGAGTAGCAATGAACCCCTATGGGACCTGATCTAGGCCCACCAGAACTATCGGGGTCGGAACCTCACCATCAAAGTCAACCTGAGGCTCTACCGCTGGTGCTGTTGCTCTGGGCTGAGCTCTGCCCCTACTTCGGCCTCGCCCTCTTCCCCTCGTGGGAGCTGCTATTGGGGGCTCGGGCTGTTGGTTAGTGGATGAGGAAGCGTGTGTTCTCTCCATCTACGAAAGAACAGAGTAGAAATTCAATTAGCATTGAGAAACCAAACTGCACGATAGGAAGGAAAAAATGTGAAGTTTTTCCTAACTCTGTAGCCTCCGGGGGATAAATACAGATGTCTCTGAACCGATCCCTCAGGCTCTACTAAGCTTGTCTGTGATCTGTGAGACCCATGTAACATAGAGCTCTAATACCAACGTGTCACGAGCCAGATTTCCTACCCTCGGGAGTCGTGATGGCGCCTACTAATATGAGCTAGGCAAGCCGACTGTTAGAATAAATTACCTTTTTATCCATTTTATATTCTTTAATAATTATGAAGCAATAACGTGTAGACAGCAGAATTTACAATAAGCGGAAGAAAAGCAATAGACTATCTGAATATTTATCCAATACAACTGTTTGAGTACCGACTACCCAGAATTGGTGTCACAGTTTCACAGACGGTCTAAGAATACTACATACAAAGTCTAAAAGATAAAAGATGCACCGTTTCTGAAATAAGTAAATGAAACAGGAAAAAGGGATAGAGGGAGACGCCAGGGCCTACGGACGCCTGCAGGACTACCTTGGATCTCCGTATGGACTGAAGGCAGCCACCAAGCTACAGTCCAAAAGCTGTTGCTCCTGGATCTGCACACAATGCAGAGTGTAGTATCAACACAACCGACCCTATATGCTGGTAAGTACCTAGCCTAACCTCGGCAAAGCAGTAACAAGGCTTGGATTAGACTACCAAATAAACCTGTGTAATTTAACTATATATCGCGGAAAAGAAGAATAATAATATACAATCAAGTATGGGATGGGAAATATGCTGCGGGGAACTATCAACTTAGAATAGAAAGACAACGGGAAATTAAAAGGAACAACATATCTCAGATATCAACAAGGAATCAGGAATCAGTAAGTGCACGACATCACCCTTCGTGCTTTTACTCTCGTCGTCACCAAAGCAATCAAGTAATGAAAATGTGCAGGGCATCAACCTTCGTGTTTTTACTCTTGTCCTCACCATATAATTGATATTATTGGCATGGAATTGTACATTGTGCGGCACGACATCATCCTTCATGCTTTACACTCTTCCTTACAATCATACACGGCATCACCCTTCGTTATTTAACACTCTCTCACCAAAACAATACACGGCATCACCCTTAGTGCTTTAACACTCTTCCTCACCCAAACAACAATCACAAATAATAGGGCAAGGAGATAAATGAAATTACAATAAGAATCCCGGCAAGGGAATAATAATTCAAATAATATCAACATCCCAACAAGGGAGATAACATTTAAAAGAAAATATATCCCTGCAAGGGAGGCAAAATAATGATTCTCTTCTCTTTTTCACTTTTTCTTCACAACTCACTTCACAACTTGAGCCAATGCTCTAAAAGGTTCAATTACCACTTATACTTTCACATCTCGTTATACAACTTGAGCCAACGCTCCACAAACTTTGCCCAACGATAGAAATCATCACCAAGGCATGAATAATACAACGAGATCATAATAATAACAATATAAGAGTCACATGCATGCTTGACACCAACGTATAGATATTCGTCACCATGCCTATATATCGTACTCAACAAATACCACATAGAAAATAGGACTCGACTCCTAATCCCTCAAGCTAAGGTTAGACCAAACACTTACCTCGATGCCATAAACACAATTCAAGTCTCAACTATCGCTTTACCCCTTAATTCCACCACCAATTCGCTCATATCTAGCCACAAGTTACTTAATTACATCAATAAATGTTAATTGAATCAATTCTAATGCATGAAAATAAGTTTTCTAAAGTTTTACCCAAAAAGTCAAAAATCATCCCGGACCAACAGGGTCAAAACCCAAGGTTCGAACCAAAACCCGATTACCCATTCCCCCACGAATCCAAATATATAATTTGTTTTGAAATCGGACCTCAAATCGAGGTCTAAATTCCCAAAATTTGAAAAACCTAGGCTCTACCCAAAACACCCAATTTTCCCCATGAAAATCATTATTTTGAGTTGAAATCATGTGAAAAGATATTCAAGATTGAAGAAAACTAGTTAGAAATGACTTACAATCGATTGGGAAGAGAACTTGTTTTTGAAAAATCGCCCAAGAGTGTTTTGGTTTTGAAAGAGTGTGAAAAATGAAAGATTTTTCGACTAAGTTATAAAATTGCGGGTCGCAGATGTTGCAATTGCAACTAGGGTTCGCAATTGCGAACCCAAACTTCTGCTAAGCTCACATTTGCGAAGCGACCTTCGCATTTGCGAAGTCGCTTTTACGAACAATATGTCGCATTTGCGACGACTGGCCAAAAGGGGAACATCGCATTTGCGAGGTAGGCTGGCCTGGGCTATTATCGCATTTGTGAAATAGCCTTCGCATTTGCGAACTCGCATTTGCGAGCCAGGCTTCACAAATGCGAAGCCTGCAGGCCTGCAATAGAGCAGCTGGAACCTGAAATTTCCCAAGTCCAAAAATCTACCCCGTGGCCTATGCAAAACTCACCCGAGCACTCGGGGCTCCAACCCAAACATGTACTCCAACCTAAAAACATCATACGGACTCGATTGTGCATTCAAATCTCTTAGATAACATCAACAACTATGAATTTAGCATCAAAATCGTAAAATTTCTTAAGAACATCAAATTTTTCAATTTTCTCAAATACGATCTGATTCATATCATTTCAAGTCTGTTTCTTACCGAATTTCCCAGACTCATCTAAAATCACATATAAGACATGTACCGGGCTCCAGAACCAAAATACGGGCCTGGTACCATCAAGTTTTAAATACATTTCTTTCTCAAAAACTCATAAATATTCCAGAAAATAATATTTTTAAAAAAATTCATTTCTCGGGCTTGGGACCTCGA
This sequence comes from Nicotiana tabacum, assembly GCF_000715075.1. NCBI lineage: Eukaryota > Viridiplantae > Streptophyta > Magnoliopsida > Solanales > Solanaceae > Nicotiana > Nicotiana tabacum. The sequence goes on along the minus strand of NC_134090.1, from coordinate 161,712,799 downwards.
AATTCGATTCCAGGCAAACGCCCAAGTCCCATATTTTCCTACGGACCCTCCGGGATCGTCGAATCACGGGTCCGGGTTCGTTTATCCAAAATATTGACCGAAGTCAACTTAAATTCATTTTAAAGTCAAAATTCATCATTTTTCATAGATTTTCACATAATGGCTTTCCGGCCACGCGCCCGGACTGCGTACACAAATCGAGGTGATGCTGAAAGAGATTTTTATAGCCTCAGAATGCAAAGTTTATTTTTAAAACAAGTGTTGACCTTTTGGGTCATCATATATAGATGGAGAAAATACCTTTACCCCAAATCTTTACTCCAGTTTACTCCAATCATTACTCTTTTTTTTACTCCAAAAAAGAATATTTCTTTTTATATTGTTCTGTCTCTTCTATATTATATTATTATCTTTTATTTAATTTTTTTTTTCTTATTCCATTAAACAAATCCTTTTTTACATACCTTGAGTTTGGATACCATATAAGATGGTAACATTAATCATGGAGTGTGTACTGTTAGTTATACATTATTATTTAATGGTGGACTAACTGATAAATTTGAAGCAAGGAAGGGGCTAAGGTAGGGAGACCCAATGTCTCCATATTTGTTTGTGCTAGCAATAGAGTACCTGAACAGATCTTTGAAGACACTTATTCAGAATCCTGACTTTAACTTCCATCCTAAATGTACAAGATTACAAGTCTTACACATTCGCTTTGTAGATGATCTACTGATGTGTTGTAGAGCAGATGAAGTATTCATGAAGCTAATGATGAGAGCTTTCGATCACTTTTCTACTGTTTTTGAGCTACAAGCAAATCTGGAAAAGAGTTTATTATATATAGCAGGAGTGCATATGGACTTCAAAGATAAAATGCTAGCAAAGTTACACTTAACAATAGGCAAGCTACCATTCAAGTACTTGGGAGTTCCTTTATATACAAGGAAACTCTCTATTCATCAATGCATGCCACTAGTTGAGAAGATTATTGATAAGATCAGAAGCTGGACATCAAAGTTCCTGCCCTATGCTGGAAGATTACAACTTATTAACAGTCTCCTATTTGAAATGCAGATCTATTGGGAACAGGTATTCCTTATTACAAAGAAATGTCATCAAGCTTGTCAATAGTATATGCAGGAGCTACTTGTGGACTGGAAGTCATGATAATGCCCATAGAGTTCTTATTGCTTAGGAAACACTGTGCAAACCTAGAGCTGTTGGGGGTGTGAATATTATCAATTATGAGATATGGAACAAGGATGCTTTGACTAAACTCCATAGGTTATAATGGCAAATAAGGATAAGCTATGGATTAGATGGATCCATAGTCATTACATAAAACAGAAGGACATTACTACCATGGATACACCAAAGTAGGCTAGCTGGTTAGTAAGGAAACTATTCACTGCTAGAAAATGGTGGGCTAATGACTTAACAGTCATAGAGTCCTTTGCATTGAATGGAAAATTCAGTATAAAGAAGGCCTATCTATATGCTCTCCCAAGGTATCCTAAAGCACAATGAAAATCACAAGTCATGTTGACTGGAATCCTGCCAAAGCATCAATTCATTTTATGGATAAAAATACAAAGAAGGCTGGCTACTGTTGACAGATTGTCAAAGTGGGGAATTCAGGTGCCTCAATCATGTGCATTATGTGAAAGAAATATAGAAGAAACACATTATCACTTATTATTTGAATGTCCATACTTACAAAGCTTATGGAATGGAATGCTAGGATGGCTAAGACATCAAAGAAGTGTTGCAAACTGGGAAGCTGAGGTGAAGTGGTTATATGCCAATGCTAATAGTAGGAACCCAAGGAAGACAATCCTAGAAGTGGTGTTTGCAGCAGTAGCGTACTATATCTGGATGGAACGCAACGATAGAAGATTTCAAACCCGGAAAAGAGAGGTCAATGACAGGGCAAAAGACATTACCATCCAAGTGCACATAACAAGGCAACAAAACTGTAAATGGAAACCTGTATTGATTACTTTAAATAGTTATCCTAATTATAAACCATAGCAAGTAGGATAGAGGAAGATCCACGATTGTTAGTAGTGGTATTGTTAGACAACCTCTTGGTTATATAGCTTCTAGTTTTATTGGTTTAGTCATGAGACCTGTTACTGGAGTCCAAAAGTGCAAGTGATGTAAAATTGAAAATCTGGTTGAAATAAAAAATTTCTTTCGACCAAAAACAAAAAATTCATATTTCTTTCTTATAAATAAAATTATTTTATACAATAAATTTTTAAATAATATAATTTGTACGTAAATATTATAGATTACACATATTAATGCATAATTCAAATAAAAGTAAAATCATTGAGATATAAGATAATTCAATACATATTACATGTAGTTTAAAATTTAGTTTAATTACTACTTAAATATTTAACTTCCACCATCATTTTCATTAGTTTAAAATTTGGTTTAAATACTTAACTTAACATCATTTTATGAAATATGATTATGTTCTGGGAGAAAAAAATTTAAAAAATTTCAAGTTCCAAAAAACTAGTTTAGGACAGTTTTTGGGTGAAAATATTTTTTCCACACACAAAAACTTTAAATTTTCTTCAAATAAAATGCATGCCCAAGAACAACTGTAAGAATTTATTCATGGGAGAGAGTTGTAAGCATGAAGAAGACGAGTGTTTGGGAATTTTCTAACTGATTCATTAACAGTTGTAACTGTCAATTATATACAGTATAGTCAAGGAGGAAAAATAAAATAATAATAATAACCTCTAAGTCCTAGTAATTACACTTTGGTCCTAATAACTAATATCTAACAAACTATCTTCCAATACTCCCCCTCAAACTAGAGGGTGGAGAATGTTCAACACACCTAGCTTGCTAAGTAAAAAAGTGATGTTGTCCTGATGCTAATCCTTTTGTGAAAAGATCCGCTTGATGATCCTAGGATGAGACATACTAAGTAGTTAATAAGCCTTCTTTAATGCGCTCTCAAATGAAATGGCAATCTATCTTGATGTGTTTGGTGCGCTCGTGAAAGATAGAATTTGCAGCAATTTGCATTGTTCCCTTACAATCACAAAATTATGTGACTGGTTGAACAACAGAGACCCCAAATTCTGAGAATAAACCTAATAGCCACACAATTTCAGAAACTGTTGATGCCACATTACGAAACTCTGCTTCTACACTACTTCTTGAGACAGTATGTTATTTTTTTGTGATTTTCATGAAACCAAGGAATCACCAAATTTGATTGCATAACCACTAACAGACCTCCTTGTCATTGGACATGCTGCTAAACCAGTCAATGTGTCCACAACTCCTCTCTTCATTAACACAACCATACCTGATGCAGATTTTAAGTATCTCATTACCCAAAGTGCAGCATCCATATGTGATTTCTTAGGTAGTTGCATAAACTAGCTTAAACTTTGTAATGCATATCTAATGTTAGGCCGTGAGATAGTAAGATAGAGAAGTTTACATATCAATCTTTGATAGCTAGTAAAATCTGTCAATGGGTCTATATCCTTAAGTCCAACAGCTTCATCATATTCAACTGTTGTGAGTTTCTGATTAATTTCAAGAGGTGTTAAAGCTGGATTTGCACCACGTAATCCCAACTCAGGCATAAGTTCCAAAGTATACTTTCTCTGGTTGATCAAGATAGCATGCTTGGACCGTAAAACTTCAATGCCCAAAAAATACCTCAATTCTCCTAAATTTTTAAGTTTGAACTCCTGGTGTAAGGATGTCTTAGCCTCATTAATCAACTCTTTACTGCTCCCAGTTAACAGTATGTCATCCACATAGATTAGGATAACCACAATGTTTGTTCCTGACTTCTTGGTAAACACAAAATAATCAGAGGTATTATGTATAAATACTACACTTACAAAGGCTTTTGTGAGTTTTAAATTTTTTTGCATGGAAGCCTGTTTGAGGCCATATATGGATTTCAGCAATTTACACACCTTCTGCTCCCACTGCCTTTGAAAGCCTTGTGGAAAATTTATATAAACCTCTTCAAATAGATCACCTTGAAGGAAAACATTAAATACATCCATCTGGTATAGGGTCCAATCTTTGGAGGGTGCTAAAGTTATCACAGACTTGACTGTCACCATATTTGCCATTGGTGAAAGGTCTTATGATAGTCCAATCTCTCATGTTGATTATATCCTTTTGCCACTAATCGAGCCTTGAATCTACTATCTCCTCATCAGTTTTATATTTTATTTTGTAGAGCCCTTTAGATCCAATAGAAGTTCTCCCAGGGCAGCTCTACCACCTCTCATGTTCTATATTCCTCTAATGCTTGTACCTCTTGTTGCATAGCATTGATCCACCTCTTATCTTTGATAGATTCTTTGAAGGTGTGGGGTTCCTTAAGTACTGAGAAAACTGACACATAACTTTTGTACTTAGGAGACATATTTTCATAAGACAAGAAGTTGGAGATTGGGTAATTATATTGTGATGACTGTTGAGGTTGCACCACATAATCCTTTTATCATATAAGAGGGTGTTTCACTCTAAGAGATTGTCTAACAGGAACATTAGAACTGAACTCAACATGATATATCTCTTATACTATGTACAAAGTATCATGTTCGACATATGTCTCAGCTTCTAGTGGAGTAGAAGTGTCTTTTGGTTGTGCATGAATCATAGTGTCTTCTGGTTGTGCATGATCTGCAAAATCAGAGTCTGCATTGTTAGGTATCTCATCTGCAACCTCTTATGCATTATGATTTCTCGTTGCTGGTTCATTAGTCTCCTTCATGTGTTACAGATTCAACATCTACGTCATGGTTGCCTATAGTTGGCTCAGCAAAAAAATATTCTCTTGGTTCTTCATCTGAGTAAAGACCTTGGAAAGACTCTTCAAAACCACATACTGCTGGAATAACACCTTCAGAAGCTGGCAAATCAGGCTGCAAAAAACTAGGTTCAAGGTTATCTTGTGTGAGTGAATGTTATTGTACCTCTTTGAACGGAAATTCAGATTCCCGGAAAGATACATCATTGCTAACAAAGAAGCATTTAGTGGTTAAGTCATACAACCTATATCCTTTTTGCTCTAGCAGCAAACTTGTCCTCTATCACCAAATTAATAGCATAAACAAATATCCAAAAACTCTTAGATGGGCTATGGAAGCTTCTCTACCATGCAGCATAGCAAAAGGGCTCTTTCCATCTAATATCTTAGAAGATAGTCTGTTTAAGATATATACTGTTATTTGTACACATTCCCCCAAAACATACTTGGTACATTACTTTGAAACATTAATGCTCTAGCAACATTTAGTATGTGTTTGTGTTTCCTCTTAACTATCCCATTCTGTTGAGAGGTGTAAACATAACTACTTTGATGAATGACACCATGTCACCACAAGAATTTACTCTACTGTTTATTAAAAAACTCTTTCCCATTATTTGTTCTTAACACTTTAACAGAAGCAGCAAACTGTGTTCTAACCATGCAGAAAAATTGCTTCAAGAAAATGATATTTTCATCCTTAAACTACGTCAAAACGTTATAAGTTGCCCTGGAAAAATCATCTGCAAATGTAAGAAAATAATGTTTCTTGTCATGAGTAGCCTTCTTATATAGCTCCTAGACATCCATGTGGACAAGCTCAAAAGGTCTAGTACTCCTCTTTTCACTATCAGGAAAACTCAGTTTAAACTATTTTGCTAAAGGACAAATAAAACATTTATTTTGTACTTCACTATCTACTTTATTTTGCAAGAAAGAAATATGTTGCATTATAGGAATGAAAGCATGGCCTAGCCTTTTGTGCCATAGATCCCCTGTATCTCCAATTGATACATTTACACCAACATGAGCTGCTAGTTGTTTGATTCCTTTTTCCTTCAGCACATATAGTCCCTCATCTTCGTTACCAGTCTCATTCACCCTGCCATTGTAAAGATCCTAAAACACACAGAGTTCAGATAAAAAGATGGCAGCACAACTCAGTTCTCTGGTTAGCTTGGACACTCACATTAGATTGAATTAAAATCAGGTACATGAAGCACATTTTTCAATTTATCAACAACTGAAAAATATGAACTCCCAACTTGCTTTATTTTTGTCAACCTCCATTTGGTAGTGTCACTTTATCTATTCCCTTAGTAGTCACTTTGCTCACATCACTAATCAGGTCCAGTGTAGAAGATATATGATATGTGTCTCCTGAGCCCACAATCCAACTATCACTTTTCTCATTCGAAATTTGTACATTAGAGGATACAATTTTACCTGTATTGTTTTCCTGAGTTGGAGTGTCACTTGGTGAATCTTTGTTGCTGAGTAGTCCTAGAATTTGTTGGTACTGAGCTTTTGTGAAGAAGTAATCTCCTTTGGACTGTGGTGCTGCTTGTGAAGTCTGAGCTACTGATCCCTCTATATGATTAGCTACAGTAAGTGTCCTTTTAGGTAGAAAAACATTCCTTCCTTTGAAGCCTTCAGGGTAACCAATGATTTTGAAGCAATTTTTGTTTTGTGTGCCCTTTCATACGACAATGTTCACATTATAGAAACAATTTCTTTCCTCGATAACCTTATCCTCTCCCAGCTTGCATAGCCAGTGGATCTCCCTTCTCAGTTATAGAAGCAATTCTCATCGACTGCTGGCTTTCATCTTGAATGATTAGTGCATAGGCTTGATTGAGAGTTGGTTCAGTGGTTTTCATTAGGATCTATCAACGAGCTTGATCATAAGTGTCATTTAGGTCATCCAGAAATTACATTACACTTTGATGATGCAAGTGAGTTACATGTTCCTTAGATTTGGCACAACCATAGTTTGGAAATGGCACCAATACATCATACTCCACACACAACTCCTTCAATTTGGTAAAATACACAGCTGCAGAATCAAATCCTTGCGAAAATCTCAAAATTGATCTGTGCAATTAAAAAATATGCACTCGATTCACTTTATCAAAGCACTCGTTGAGATCTTCCTAGACTACATGTGCATCCGATGCATAGATGATCCCACTAAGCAACTCCTTCGAAATAGAGTTCATAATCCAGGAATGTACTATTGCGTTGCAAATTTCTCACTCCTGCAGAAGAGAATCCTTGAACGATTCCTTAACACACGTTTCTGCTACAAACCCTAGCTTCCTTTTGGCCTTTAGAGTAAGTCGCATCGATCTACTCCACAGTCCATAGTTCTCTGAACCGGTGAGCTGAATTGGAATTAGAATCAAGCCAAGCGTATCAGAAGGTTCAAAAAAAGTGGATGCGTATGGTCGATTTTCTCTGTCACTATTGACACACAAGTTTTAGCAAATGATTTTCACGATCAAATCGAGAATTGACCGAAATGAGCACTGAGCAATCGAATTGAGTAGGAAATTGGTTAGATGATAGTTGAAATCCTCATGAATCAGTCTACATAGCTCTAATACCATGTTAGAATTCAGTCATGGGAGAGAGCTGTAAGCGTGAAGAAGACGAGTGTTTGGGAATTTTCCAACTGATTCATTAACAGCTGTAACTGCCAATTATATACAGTGTAGTCAAGGAGGAAAAAGAAAATAATAATAATAACCTCTAAATCCCAGTAATTATATTTTTGCCCTAATAACTAATATCTAACTAACTATCTTCCGATAACAACTTCAACTTTCAAAAATTATTTCTCAATATAATTTCAAAAACTCTTTTTCAAGTTTCAATCAAATCTATGTTCAAACACGAGCAAAAGAGAGAAGGAGCATCTGATAATTAAGCTAAGCCACAAATAACCTTTTTCTATCCCTGCTTTATATAGTTCTACTTTTGGAAAACTTTTTGAATGAATAGTGATAATTAAAAGTGAATAATGTAATCATTGGCAAAGGGACTAAAACTGATTAAATAGTGGTAGGCAAAAATTTCTAAACATATAGTATTATACATATGTACTGCTCAACATGTGAGAATTATATTTTTGTACTTTTCTACAAGCTTATTTACTGTTTTCTTGAGTTGCAATCCTTTTTTATCTTTTGGATTATTCTGTTTTTCATCTTGTGAAAGAAACAATCCATAATCTCAAGTCCAATCGACCAATCTCCTGTCAGTGTAGTGAGATCTGGTTGTCCTCAACAGCACTTGGCAAAGAACAGTTATTGGGTGAAAAATAAATCTAAACCTTATCCTTCTTAGGATAAAATTCACATATAGCTAACTTTTTAATCCTTGTAATAAAAAATTAGCCACTAGCATAGAGTTTCAAATTTAACATATGAAAGTGAAGTGAAACTCCATAAAAGTGGTTATTATTCAATTATAGGACTAAAAGTGGCTAGCCCGTACTGTTATATTACTATTTCTTAAGGGGGAGTTCAGTTTAATCTGCACTGTTACCGGGTAAGGTACACAAACATCCCTTAAAATGCATAGTCTGGAATTTTTGTTCCCACTTGCCATATTGGTAAAACTTCAAGTTTAACAAGTGTTACTCATCGCTTGTCCCATGGACCATACTTTTAATTTTTGACCTTAATATGTTGTTCATGGGGCAAAAGTAGGTCAAAAATTAAAGACTACACCAAAAAGATAGAAATGACACCAGGAAGCCACTCTAAAGGGTTGTATAGCCCCAATAGAATTAGTAAGGTAAGGTCCATACCCCTTACATGTACTCTTCCTTTGTGGTTTTGTTTGTTTGTTTGTTATTAATAAAAACCTACTAGGCACGCCTAGTAGTATAATTTTCCAAAAAAAAAAGGTTGTATAGAGGAATTAGCCAATGTATTAGTAGTTTTCTGTTTTTTAAATTTTAATTTTCCAGTTCAATTTTTCGGGACATAAATATCCTGAATTATCCTGAATTTATGATTTAGTTTAAATTTTCAGGATAAAATAAGTATTGGTTAATCCATAAATAGCAGCCCCAAATAGCTATTTATGTACCTCCCCCCACCCCCACCCCCAAAAGGCGAAGTGCACCAGTAGCCACTTTCAAGACTGTTATTTAAAATATATCCACAATTTATGATGTATTTAAAAATTAGCCAATTCATCCAAACTTCAAGACTAAGTATCCTAAATTTATGCTGCTAATTTAAAATTTAGGACTATTTGTATCGGATTTCTGAACTACTAATTTAAAATTCAGGATATAAGATTCGAATTTTGTGGACATAATTTTCGAACTTTAGGACACGATGTCCTGAAGTTTGAACTTGAGGTTTTAACTTCAGGACGTTGTGTCCTGAAATTTGAGTGAATTGGCTATATTTTAAATTGTGGATATATTTTAAATAGTATGCTTAAAAGTGGATGCCTTGTGTCATTTCCAAACCTTCTCCCCCCTCCCTCCCCTCCCCCCCCAAAGTATAATATTTTGGGAAATTTTCATAAAGTACTATCCTTTAGTGGTAATTAGCTATCTATAGATACTATTTGCTATATTACAGCCTGTAAATACGTTTTAAGTTGTTTTAAGATGTATTTAGATTACTGTATTCATGAATACATTAGGAAAAAAAGGCGTGAATCATGGAAGTCCAGTTAATAAGATGTTGTATTCAACTGTATTCAAGAGTTGTATCATTGAATAAAATAACGTATATTCCTTAAAAAGGGACCTTTCAACTGATTTAAAACGGAAAGAAAATCAATTTAGCAAATAGTCTCCTAAATAACTCAACTAACACAATTATATCACCCATAATCTGTATTTCTCCCTTCATTAAAGATTTTCCATCCGGAAGTATCCAAAAACAGAGCAATCTGTGGATTTTCAATTCTCCCTTCTTTCTTTTCAGTTTCTTTTGTTATAGTTTGTACAAAACAATTTTCAACCAAGAAAAATTGAGATTGACACAATTGTATACAGAAATACGTTCAAAATCGATTTTGCATATGGCAAGTTTAACAGTGTTATTGCGTTATTCTGGAAAGTGGAACATTGAGAATAACTGCGTCGATTATTCGATTGAGGGAATACTGATAAAGGAGTATGCGTCGTATAAAGATGTGGTCGCGTCAATTTCTAAGCAACTGGACATAGATTTGAGCTCAAAGACCATTAAAATTCAATACAAAATAGAAGGAAATTGCATGCCAATAGAAATACATAATGATATTGTCATGACCCAAAATCCACTAAGGGTCGTGATGGCGCCGAACATCGCTGTCAAGCAAGCCATCCATAATTACTTAAATTCTCATTTAAACAATTGTGAAAAACTCTGATTTTTCTTCAATTTTTACTAGTAAAAGATACTTATTTCAAATTAAATATACATGTCAAGAAGTCAATACAAAATACCTCATAACTATCCTAGAACCCGGTGTAACAAGTGCATGAGCTATTTCTAGGAAGCAATACAGTACAACAACCGTCCAGAACACAAATTGAAAAGAAAATAAATACAATAATCTGGAAGAGACTCTGTTGGTTGCAAGTCGTCTCGAGAAGTGCAGCTCACCTAAGTCTCTGCATCAACCATGCTGCTACGCCCGCAAGGCCACTAGTGATGCAAGTGCATGTGCAATAAAAATGTACAACAAGTGTAGTATGAGTACGAAAACAACATGTACCCAATGAGTATCCCGTCTAATCTCGAAGAAGTAGAGATGAGAGGTCGACTTCGACACTTACTAGTGGTCCAATAATGATACGTCCGTAATTTAATGAATCGAGGATTTATATATACATGATTTGTAATTCAATAGAGTGAAACATGTAAACAATTCCTTCTTTTATGTGAAATTTGCAAATTTCCTTTTTCATCATTTATACACATATTCTCAAGCCGGAAAGGGGAATAACAACTTCAATAAATTTCAAGGCAAGAAATACAAGCATGCGCAAATCATGCCGAGGTCGTACGGCCCAATCCAACAATATTTAAATTGTGCACTACCAGAGGGTTGAATGGCGCGAACCATAGATGCATCTATTTAATCTGCCGAGGCGTTCGGGCCCTTCCAGAATTTAAACACACACAGACAATCAATCAAGAAGTCATCAGGAAACAACTATCCAAAGAAAACCAATTCTCTTTTAACAATTTAGAAAAATGAAGTTTAATTCTTTTTAGAAATCCATTTACCAATTCGTTAGGATTTAAGCAATCAACTGTCAATAAGGTTACAGATATTCCAAGTATAACATGCTTTTGGGTCCTAGACTACCCGGACAATAGCATAATAGTAGCTACATACGAACTCGCATCACCTCGTGCGTACGTAGCCCCCACAAATAGGAGCACATAACCGATTATTTCACCTATGAGGACAATTTCCTCTTACAAGGTTAGAAAGGAGACTCACCTCGCTCCGAAGCCTATATTCCGATTCAAGAACGCGCTCAAACCTCCAATTTGGAGCCAAACGATCCAAAACTATTCAAATAGGGTAAGAACTAGTCAATACATGCTGAAAAGTTCATATTCTAATTATTAAACCAATTTCTCAATCCTAAATGCAAGGTTCCTAAAATTCATCCCCGGGCCCACTTGCCCGGATTCCGAAATTTTCCGAAGGAAGTTGTTCTCTATAACCTAAAGATCAATAATATATGATTTCTAATCCATTTCATAACCAATTTCGTGGTAAAATCTATGTTTTATTAAAACCCTAGGTCTAGCTCTAGCCCCTTGATTTCTCCAAATCTTTAGGTATTAATCTACCCAAAACTCGAGTGTTAAACTTAGAAATAAGGGGGATGAACATACCTCACGATGCTATGTGGAAATCCCATCTCAATAGCTCCAAAACCACTCAATACCCGAGTAGCAAATGGTCAAAAATGGCTGGAGCCCAACTTAAATGAAGTTGACTGCTTCAGCAGTTTCCGCATCTACGGTCAAGGGACCGCATCTGCGGTCCCATATCTGCGAAGAGAGGCCGCATTTGCGGAATTGGATAAAAGGGCTGGGACCGCTTATGCAGTCCTAAAGCCGCATCTACGAAGCTACGACCGCTTCTGCGGTTTCGCACCTGCGGTCGACCAACCACAGGTGCGGTTATGACAGAAGCAAATGCTTCAACACTTCTCCAAACTCCATTTTCGTTCTGTTAACCACCCAGAATTCACCCGAGGCCCCGGGACCCCAACCAGTCCCAAAATACATTACGGACTTGCTCGAAGCCTCAAATCACATCAAACCACTCTAAAACCACGAATCGACCTCCAATCCATGCTTTATGAACTTTAGAATTTCAAACTTCTACTTTCGATGTCTAAACCTATCAAATCACGTCCGATTGACTTTAAATTTTGCATACAAGTCATATTCGACATTACGGATCTACCCGAACTTTTGGAATCGGATTCCAACCCCGATATTAAAAAGTTCACTTCCGGTCAAACTTCTCAAAAACTTTCAAATTTCTATCTTTAGCCAAATGACTCCAAAATGACCCACGGGCCTCCGAATTCACTTTCAATTGCGCTCCCAACTCCAGAATCACCATACGGAGCTACTCCCAGACTCGGAATCCCAAATGCACATCGATTACACCGAAATAAACTTCCAACCAAACTTATGAAATTTCTTCCAAAATGCTAACTTCCGCAATAGGCGCCAAATCGCTCCCAGGTCATCCAAAACCCGATCCAGGCATACGCCCAAGTCCAAAATTATCATATGAACTTGCTGGAACCTTCAAATTCCGATTCCGAGGTCGTTTACTCAAAAATCCAATCTTAGCTCATTCTTTCAACTTAAAGCTTTCGAAATGAGAATTCTCTTTCCAAATCAACTCTGAACTTCTCGAAATTCAATTCCGACCATGCGTACAAGTCATATTACCTTAAGTGAAGCTGCTCATGGCCTCAAACTGTTGAAAGACGCGCTAGAGCTCAAAACGACTGGTCGGGTCGTTACATTTTCTCCCACTTAAACATATGTTCGTCCTCGAACGTGCTAAGAACTGCACTGGAGTTTCCCAAAATTACTGTTTAACACCTTGTGCACCTATACGTGCTACCACAACTCAGTTGAGCACATTAGCTCGATCAATTCAGAACATATTCCCTTTTATTCAAGGAAATAAGCTTAAAGCCCAATTCCAACATCCGAAATTCTCTGCCAGGCCTGCTTCCAATATATGAACATCGTATCAATCACTACACGAGGTACAAGAACATGACTGCATGCCATTAGTGAATTCTCACCATACATCACATTATTCACAAGACCATAATAACATTCTCTAATCATAATAACCAGCATTCCCCGAATCTGATGCTCACAACGCATCTCAAGATATATATAAGTCTTGTTCCAACTCCCGCAATACCACCACGACAAAAGAGATGTGCAGAAATTCATAACCAACTGCCAAGTCAACAAATCATCGAGGCTACACTCCTGACAAGAACATTACTTCATTCTGAACCAAATAATGCCCTTTACTCTTTAATATACTTCATACAATCCGATTGCATTGATCCTAGGTCCAATAACCTTATCTCACCCAGTACGAACTGCTCAAGCAACAAGCCACCCCATACATGACCAAAAGTCTCGTATGATGACACAATGTGCCAATAAGATACCAACTCGAACGTGATACATAAGGAAACCGAACTCTGGAAGGGACTACTCAACTCACGCTGCTAATATGGACTTTCCTCAGAAAATAGAAAACAAGACACACAAAAATTAGAATACAAAAACCTGTACTCAACATCATATTATTGCGGCGTGCAACCCGATCCAAGCAACATACCCATGGCGGCATGCCTCCCGATCCACACATAAAATTCACATAAGGAGATACACACCGAGCTAAATTGCTCATTACAACAAAATACTGAATATTGGTCCCCAAGCACACTAAGTGCATAATACCATACTTGAGGGGACATATAGCGCCATAAGCTAACAAACTCAAGCACAACTGAGGTGCGATATATGTTCTGAAGCTAAAGAGCCATCCTGCTCACATATCACCATCGCTATGCGGAATCTCAATACATAAGAAAATTATCAAGCCATTCATAACTCACACAGCACAATATAGCATTACATGAAATAGCCGACGATGAAATAACACCCCACGTCTGAATACTCCTCCATAAGGAGCGATATGCAGAAATGAACACATTTGGCCTGATATAAGGCCTATATTCACATTTAAATACCATCCACATACCTCAAGCTGATTCTGATCGCACTGAACTAGGCTAATAACCTTTCAAAGGTCCATAATAACTCCCATTTTTCTCATAACACACAAAAACAACCATCTTAACCGGAGTAATCCTCCACAGTCCACAACCCAATAGACCGAGTGCCCTCCAGGCATCAATTCTCAATTTAACATCATCACCACAATCTTCATATTTGGTTTAACTCTTTAATCAATCAAGTGACTACATGCCACACTTATACAACCTTCCCGTGGGGCACTCTACCACAACCCTTTCGTATCAGATAACAGGTCTGTACATCCAAACCACCGGCCGCACTAATGCTGAAAAGCGATCAAGAATCCTTAACCAGAATGCAAAGCCTTTTTCACAAAACACCAATCTTAGGTGACGCTGAGGACAATACCAACTTACTTTAAACATCGAAACTCCTTTCCTGCTTATCCGAGCCCATGACAACCTTGTCAACATCGAACTGCAACCTTGATCCCTACTTCAATTTTCATACCACTTACTGCACCCATCATGCCAACTTGCGATAGAACATGATTTTCATTATAACTCTGGAACCACTAATAGGTTAACACTTCATCATATAAAACTTTTCACTTAACTCGCTTTAGGAGAACCATAGCAACACACAGGTGATTCCCATAACCGTGGAATATGCAAATCTTCAAGTAGTGGTCTAAGACACCCTAGCCCTTCCGGGATCCGCCTACACATAACAGGCCATAATGGTGGAATACTTCTGAATAATATCAATTACGGTGGCCGACAAGCCTCACACGTACCGCCACAAATCACTTGCATAACTTGATCACGCTGAAGGAACTGATCACTACCACCAATATGCCAATTCAAATATGGATAATCAATCTGTCTTCTTCCAATTTATCCATGATTGCCTTAGAAATAACAATAACTCCATTCAACACATAACACACCCCATCCACACTCATCCCGAGTGACCTTGAATCACGAGATCATGCTGTCTCCAATTCCATGAACTATTTCATACCTCCCAAATGTTACACTGCAAGTCAAAACTTCATAGAACATTCTGTGCCTCTTCTCATAAGCTTGTTAAAAAAGCTTGATTCTTAACCATACCTATAGGCTAGAAATCATTAGGCACCATACTTTACCCTTTTGAATCCACTAGGACCGTTGTTGAGAGCCACCCGCTCTGACTTGGCCCCGAATATAATTAACTCCATGAATATTCTAGCACATGAATACCCTCTCGACAAAGCACCCGGCAGAATTACTTCCCTTGAAACCCGCATCTATACAAGGCATAAATCCTAAATCCTTCCCCAAGTCTGAACATGAGCCAAGGCCAACCATATCACACATTTAGCAATTCCTTTGCTCAATTTACCACTTATGTTCTTTTCCCGTAGCTGAAATAACCCATCAATATGCTAATAACCAGAAACCTCACAAGTAGTTAACCATGCAACCCAATCATAGGCGGTGGGACTCTCCCACTTAGCTTGAAGCCACTATTACACAACTCTGGAATTCACCAGGATTCTTTATCTTTTATTGATATAACCTTGTGCAATCAACCGTCAAAATTCTCGGAATCTTTCTGTAAAACCCCTTTTTATACTCTGAATTATCAACCACATCCGCACAACCGATATATTTGTTGTATAACCCATAGAATTCTTTGCAGAAGACTCGCCAACCACGCGACTGCTAACCTGCTCACAGGGAATAACCCACCTGTGGAAATCACTTCCCGACATCTTCCAACACTGCTGCATAGGATACAATCACTACGACATCAATAACTCATTCTAAGTTCGGGCTCACTCTCTAGCTGCATAAGTCCATTCACCCCTCGTGGACATCAATTAATTGAGCAGCAACATCTTTCTAGTTCAAAGTTAGGTTGTATCCTTCTTTATTTCAAGCAGCTCTTTTCCATTATATCAAATCTCCTGCCGCATAATAGTCCATACTTTAAATTAATCCGTAGGCCCTAATCACCAATCACTAAAATTTCCAAATCACTCCAAACTCTCCATAAGGTGTGTAGCCATCCTACCACCAGACCTATATGCAACTCCACTACTCTCCCACTTTGGCGAAACTCACCCTTTTAGTCGACTACCCGACCTTCGCTTCTCATAACTAGCCTTCTAGAAATTTTAACCACCGCCTGGCACTCCCCACATGTCCTTTTCTCATCCTCCGCTGCTCAATTGTTGCCTTAAATAAAATCTATCTTCGCAGCACTTGAACCCTCAAATCGCTACTAACCTTAAACTTTTCCGAAGAAAATCTTTCTCGAGCCGTCAACATTAGAAACACCGACTCAATCCTGAACTATCACACCCCGCGATATCCAACAGTCATTTCTCCAATATTATTTCACAATATCCTACCCCAAGGGTGAATTGCAGAAGACCATAACACCAGCCAGCTTAACACATACAATCGAGGACGATGACACTACATCGCAGATAAAAATTCTACCACGCTCGCAAATACCAAGTCTCGTTACTTCATCCACCCAAATCTAAACATTCTTAGTCTGATTGTCTTTCCCCTGCTGGGAATAAAATACTTAATCTATAGATCATGTATTGAGTAACCTTCTTTCAAGTCATTCACTGCCCTTAACACGTAGGCAGACATCCTACCATCAAATCAATACTGTGGAACAATCGTTCATAGCATCATGGAAACTTGTGCCTAGCCTTAGAGCTCTCAGAAGTACCACTACTAAGCTGAAACGACAGAATATCCTTCCACAAGGAGACGATAATAGCTTAGGAAACCCCATAGAGAGAAGACCCCGCACCATATTCGTAGCGCCATTACAACTCTTCAATTCTCGATTTATAACCAGTGGTTCGCGTCGCATAAGATTAAGTAGGAAGGAGCAAGGGCATAAGCCTCGAGGAATCAAATCGCACAATGAGGAATCAATAAGGGAAGTACTCCTAACAGCCCTGTAGCCTCCCGAAGATAAGTACAAACGTCTCCGTACTGATCCACGAGACTCTACTAGACTTGCTCATGACTCGTGAGACCTAAGGGAACCTAGTGCTCTGATACCATGTTGTCACGACCCAAAATCCACTAAGGATCGTGATGGCGCCGGACATCGTTGTCAGGCAAGCCAACTATAAATGCTTAATTAAATTTCCATTTAAACAATTGTGAAAAACTCTGATTTTTCTTCAATTTTTACTAGTAAAAGATACTCAGTTCAAATTAAATATACACGTCAAGAAGTCAATACCAAATACCTCATAAATATCCCAGAACCCGGTGTCACAAGTGCATGAGCTATTTTTAGGAAGCAATACAATACAACAACCGTCCGGAATACAAATTGGACAGAAAACAAATACAATAATCTGGAAGAGACTCTGTTGGTTGCGGGTCATCTCGAGAAGTGCAGCTCACATAAGTCTCCGCATCAACCATGCTACTATGCCCGCCAGGCCAAATAGTGATGCATGTGCCTGTGCAACAAAAATGCACAGCAAGTGTAGTATGAGTACGAAAACAACGTGTACCCAATGAGTATCCCATCTAATCTCGAAGAAGTAGAGATGAGAGGTCGACTTCGTCACTTACTAGTAGTCCAATAATGATACGTCCGTAATATAATGAATCGAGGATTTATATAAACAGGATTTGTAATTCAATAGGGTGAAACATGTAAACAATTCCTTCTTTTATGTAAATCTCCAAATTTCCTTTTTCAGCATTTATACACATATTCTCAAGCCGGGAAGAGGCAATACCAACTTCAATAAGTTTCAAGGCAAGCAAAACAAGCATGCGCAAATCATGCCGAGGTCGTACGGCCCGTTCCAACAATATTTAAATTGTGCACTACCAGAAGGTCGAATGGCGCGAACCATCGATGCATCTATTTAATCTGCTGAGTCATTCGGCCCGTTCCAGAATTTAAACACGCACAAACAATCAATCAAGAAGTCATCAGGAAACAACTATCCAAATAAAACCAATTCTCTTTTAACAATTTAGAAAAATAAAGTTTAATTCTTTTTAGAAATCCATTTACCAATTCGTTAGGATTTAAGCAATCAATTGTCAATAAGATTACAGATATTCCAAGTATAGCATGCTTTTGGGTCCTAGACTACCCGAACAATAGCATAATAGTAGCTACGCACGGACTCTCGTCACCTCGTGCGTACGTAGCCCCCACAAATTGGAGCACATAACCAATTATTTCACCTATGGGGACAAATCCCTCTTACAAGGTTAGAAAGGAGACTCACCTCGCTCCGAAGCCTATATTACGATTCAAGAACGTGCTCAAACCTCCAATTTGGAGCCGAACGATCCAAAATTATTCAAATAGGGTATGAACTAGTCAATACATGCTCAAAAGTTCATATTCTAATTATTAAACCAATTTCCTAACCCTAAATGTAAGGTTCCTAAAATTCATCCTCGGGCTCACGTGCTCAGATTCCGAAATTTTCCAATGGAAGTTGTTCTCTATAACCTAAGGATCAATAATATATGATTTCTAACCCATTTCATAACCAATTTCGTGGTAAAATTTAAGTTTTATTAAAACCCTAGGTATAGCTCTAACCCCTTGATTTCTCCAAATCTTTAGGTGTTAATCTACCCAAAACTCGAGTGTTAAACTTAGAAATAAGGGGGATGAACTTACCTCACGATGCTATGTGTAAATACCTTCTCAACAGCTCCAAAATCACTCAATACCCGAGTGCCAAATGGTCAAAAATGGTTGGGGCTCGACTTAAATGAAGCTGACTGCTTCAGCAGTTTCCGCATCTGCGGTCAGGGGACTGCATCTACAAAGGGAGGCCGCATCTGCGAAATTGGCTAAAAGGGCTGGGACTGCTTCTACGGTCTTGAAGCCGCATCTGCGAAGATACCACCGCTTCTGCGGTCTTGCACCTGCGATCGACAAGCCGCATGTGCAGTTATGACAGAAGCAGATCCTTCAACACTTCTCCAAATTCCATTTTCGTTCTGTTAACCACCCAGAATCCACCCGAGGCCCCCGGGACCCCAACCAATCATACCAACCAGTCCCAAAATATATTACGGACTTGCTCGAGGCCTCAAATCATATCAAACCACTCTAAAACCACGAATCGACCTCCAATCCATGCTTTATGAACTTTAGAATTTCAAACTTCTACTTTCGATGTCTAAACTTATCAAATCACGTCCGATTGACTTTAAATTTTGCACACAAGTCATATTCGACATTACGGATCTACCCGAACATTTGGAATTGGTCCAACCCCGATATTAAAAAGTTCACTTCCAGTCAAACTTCTCAAAAACTTTCAAATTTCTATCTTTAGCCAAATGACTCCAAAATGACCCACAGACCTCCGAATTCACTTCCGATCGTGCTCCCAACTCCAGAATCACCAAACGGAGCTACTCCCAAACTTGAAATCCTAAACGGACATCGATTACACCAAAATGCCCTTCAACCCAAACTTATGAAATTTCTTCCAAAATGCTAACTTCCACAATAGGCCCCAAATCGCTCCCGGGTCATCCAAAACCCGATCCGAACATAAGCCCAAGTCTGAAATCTTCATACGAACCTATTAGAACCTTTGAATCCCAATTCTGAGGTCGTTTACTCAAAAATCCAATCTTAGCTAATTCTTTCAACTTAAAGCTTCCGAAATGAGAATTATCTTTCCAAATCAACTCTGAACTTCCTGAAATTTTATTCCAACCATGCGTACAAGTCATAATACCGACCATTAAAATTTAATACAAAGTAGAAGGAAATTGCACGCCAATAGAAATACACAATGATATGGGTTTTAGGGTGTATGTAGAGTTGAAAAAAGAGAACAGAGAATTCGGGATGTATCCTTTGTGCATAACAACAATTGACAAAGAAGTTGTAGCCGGAGGTAGTTTAATTCAAGGCGACATTGTCCAAATGGACGAAGCAGTTCAAAGGTATAATTTCAATACAGATAGTACCCTTGCCCTTGATGTTGTCAATTCAGGCGAACCAATTGGGGTGTTCGAACTGGACAAGGATTTGATAATTTCAAAAACAAATCAAAGGGAGGTTATGGTTGGACAAGTATATAAGGATAAAGCTACATTGAAAGAGGTTATGGAGCATTACGCTATATCAGAAAGGTTTCAATTCTGGATTGATAGGTCTAATGCAATCAGGTTTGAGTGTTCTTAAGTATTCATTATTTTTTTGTATATTGTATTTCTGGTAGGACTTATAAAGCGTATGTAGGTGTATTTAGTTGTATTTGTGAATTTTTACTTGACCTTCTCTGGTGTGCGTTTTTATTTATTATGTATTAATGATACATGTATTGTTGTGGAGCATTATGCTAGTACAAAAAAATTGAATGTAAAATCAAACTGTATGTAGATGTATTCATGAATGGTTACTTGACCTTCACAGTTGTTCTTGTTTTATTTTTTATGTATTAACAATAAATGTATTCTTGTGGATTTCAGTGGCTCTAACTATTTTTTATTAAATGTATCAGTTGTATTTAAATGTATGCTTATAAGTATAGGTGTATTCAGACATATTTAAATGTATAATAGTGTATATATTTGTGTTGTATACTACTCTATATGTATATATAGATGCAATAATATATTCAAATGTATATGAGTGTATTTTTTGTAAGTATTTATACCGATCATATGGGTAATGATAATTTCTTTGCAGCTATGCATTATTATGTATGTCAGAAGATTGTGAATGGAGGTTTAAGGCTTCTAGCATTAACAAATCACAATTATTCAAAGTGAGAGAGTTCAATGATAAGCACACATGTCCGTTGAAGGATAAGGTGCATGAGCAACGTCAGGCAAGTAGCAGCCTTATAGGTGGTATGATTAGGCCCAAGCTTACAAATCATAAGAGGAAATACACCCCAAAAGATATAATTGATGATGTGAAAATAGATTTAGGTGTGGATGTTAGTTACATGTTGGCATGGCAGGAAAAAGAAAAGGCAATGAATTTTTTGAGGGGTGAACCAGCTGATTCATACAATAACTTACCATGATACTTGTATACAATAGATATGACATATCCTAGATCGCACATTAGAATGGTAAAATCCCCACAAAATGAGTTCAAGTATGTGTATATATCCTTGTATGCCTTTATAAAGGAGTTCGATCAATGTAGACCCATTGTGGTTGTGGATGGAAGCCACTTAAAATCGTATTACACTGGGACTTTTGTCTCGGCCAACACTTTGGATGGTGCAGGTGAGTATGTTGGATATAATACAATATTATAATATTAAATATTGAAATACATATTTATAATATGTATGCAATTTTGTTTATAAGTCATATGCTTCCACTAGCATATGGTGTTATTGATTTAGAGAACGATGCTGCTTTGACGTGGTTCTTTGAGCAATTCAAGGAAGCATATGGTGAGAGGGAAAGCACGTGCATCATTTCAGATAGGAACGAAAGTATCATCAAGTATGTATCAAGGGTGTATCCAACTGTACCATATTTTGCTTGTATATGGCATCTTTGGAACAACTTATATAAGAAATTCAAAAAGAGTCATTCAAAGTTGAACGAGATATACTTCTCGATGGCAAATGCGTACACATAGGCTGAGTTTGACAGTCTAATGGAGAAGGTGGAGAAGGTAGATATTAGGGTGAAGGAATACTTGGAGTTAGATGGATACGAAAAGTGGCCTAGGTTGTATGCACCTGTCAACAGGGGATGGACAATGATGTCAAATATTGCTGAGTCAATCAATGCCGCACTTGTGTCAGCAAGGGAATTGCCAATATACGACCTCCTTGAAGAAGTTAGGAAAATGTTTGGACATTGGAATTGCAGCAATCAGAAAGAAGCTCTACAGACATACACAACGCTTGGTAAAAAATACCAGGAGATGCTTACCTTGAATGAGGCAATGTCTACACGAATGACTGTAAGTTGCCTTTTATTTATGTATCCGTTTCCTATATGTATCCATGGTACAAGGTATTTAACTGTATATATTTCAAGGTAGCAATGGAAGTTGTATCCTATATTAAGTCAAGACTACTCTATAATATTCTGCCAGTATTCATATAGTATGTATTCTAATATATTAAATGTTTTTAAATGTATATACATGTATGTCTTTGAATTCTGTATGTACAAATATGTTTGTATCTAATACAGTTATATTTTAATACAATCACAAAATGAATTTTAAAGCTAAATGTTGCGACCAAAACACTCACGCAAGTGTACGCGATCGACAAGTAATATAGTAGTAAGTAAAGTATCGTTCCCACGAGGAATTGTGATCAACTTATCGACTGATGTAGACTCAAACAATTATCAATTCAAGCTAAATTATCACAACATATATAAAGAACCACTTTACAATTTACTTAGTAATTAAACAATAATTCAATACAAAATTACTACACCAATTACACAATATTTTGATAACAATTTGGATAAATATATTCCCGGGTCATGGACTTGCTAGAGATCATGCTACTATTTTAGCTTAAGATTGATTTATTGAATTATCCGGGTTATTGATTATAGGGTTAATAATATTCATAAGAATCTTTCGAGTTCTTATGCATCTATTCAAGTTAAACTAATACCTATATGTCTATGGTATTAATATTAGCAAGAATGCATTTACAACTCCTATTTTTCAACCAAGCAAGGCAATTAAGTATAGTTCTATCTTAATTGCGAATCTTTCACCCGATGCCCAGGATCCGGATCTTGCTCTATTTGATTCTATATGCAATCAAGAATTTTCTTTGTCAAGTTTAATTCAAGATTCGTAAATAATATTTCACTGTTAGCTACGCAGTAAAATAATTAAAAGCAGAATCAAATAAACAACCCATAACGATAAATTCAAGATCTTCAATCTAAGCTTCAAACAACAAGATCATCTAACACCCATGACCCAAGAATACTAGAGTTTTTAGCTACTCATAATCATACAAAAATCAACAATAAAAGTTTTAAACATAATATAAACAAACAAATAGAAGAAAGTTTAGAAGAACTCTTTGAATCCTTGCTCCAAGATATTGTTCTTCTTCTCCTTTCTTAGCTCCAAGATGAAGCTCCTCCTTCTTCTATGGCTTTTTCTCCCTCCAAATCTGATCTTCCAATAATGGAGTCTTTGCTTTATGTAAATTGAGTGAGATTAAGAAGGAATTCCAATTTTACCCCCAAATAATTGATTTCCCAGACAGGACTAGCGCGGGAGCGCATGACCCGCGCTAGTGGGGTTTTCTCTTGTTAAGATGTTGCTGCTCAACTTTTCGTCATTTGACTCCATTTTTCACTTGATTACCATCATAAATCCTCATTTGTTTATTGAACTCCTGTGAGACATTAAAGTCATGATTAGAGCCAATTTTTGCATTATTTGAACATTTACAATAGTAAACCATCCTTAAGTTGAGCTAAAACATAGGCTATATTAAACAATTTAGCCTATTATCAACACCCCACACTTAGCTTATTGCTAGTCCTCGAGCAATCCACTATATTCTTTTTAGAGAATTCTTCACTCAACCATTTCCCCTCACGCATTACACCTAGAACATTATACATATATTACGCCTAGCAGTGAACAATCCTAGCCTCAAAGTCAACTCTCAAGTGTCATGCAATATTTACACTTCCTCAAAGTACTCTACACAGAAATCAAGACTTGCTTCTCCGTCACGATTCATACGCCCTCACAATTACATCAACAAAAACTGAGTTCAATCCCCCACATTCAATTCATATATTCACATATATCAAGGAAATCACTCACTCTCACAAAAGAGGTCACATGCATGCAATTGGTACCATAAGCTTGCCCTTAATGTAAATCTCTACTAATGTAGGCTAGCTCAATCCAAAATCAAATAAGACTTTTTCATGGTTGTAATGTGGGCTAAGGGACGGGTAGGATGTATTTAGGAATAGTGACTCAACCCCTAAGCACTTTAACACATCACACGAGCAATTTTCAGCATAAATTCTTCAACCCACTTCTCATTTATACACAATATCATCCCACAAATACGCCCTTCTTCTTTAAGCACTATATTAGTTCATTCCCACTAGCTAGAGCAAAACACAATGTAAGTATCTCTCTCTTTTTTTCTTGTCACTCAATTTCTGCTAGTGGTGTATTCGTTTATAACATAAGTGCACCTTTCATCCTTTTATTGGTTCCACTCAAAAGTCACCCCACACTTATTTCCTTCTTACTTCTTTTAGCGCTCTTCTCATAATTAAAGTACTTTAAGAGGTACAAGGATCAAAACAATGTCAATTAAGAACAAAAGGGTATAGGCTTGTAATGCGGGTGCCAAACAAAAAGTCTAAAGGCTCAAAAGGGTTAACTAGGGACAAATTTTATTTTTAATAAGCAGTTAAGCTCAAAAAGGTCAAAGAAAGCCTAACATCATTTTTCAAACCGAGCATCACCTCAAATTTCGCTTCAACTCACATACCGGGCAAGTTCTAGACACAAGTACAATACATGGACTACACAAATACTCACCACACATGGCATATGACTCATTCCAGATCAGCTCATCAAGACACTCCATTACGAGCATTCAATTTAGTACAAACATACAAATTAAGGCACTTTCAGTGAGATTCAACAATTAAGACTAAGCGTTTTACACTCTAGGGTCTAATGTGTTCAGGTGTGTCAACGCTATGAGTTCTCTTCTATAGCTTGCATCCCTTTATTTAATATACAAATAAATAAAATGAAAACAGAAATTAAAAACTACATATGCCCGGTTCTAAATAAACCCTTGGAAAAGAACCGTGGCTTAAAGAAAAACCAAGGGGGGTTTGTTATACTACCTAAAAATAAAAAATAATAACAAAAATCTTTTTATTGTTTTCTATAAGCTCAGTCCCTCAAGAACTCCTATCTAAAAGAATTCGTCATCAGGCCGCGCCAATATAACTACTAAAAAATGTTTAAGAACAGACAACAATTACTCCAACAATACTAAATCACCAAAACATTTAAAAACAAAAGTGAAATAGTCACGCAATCCCAAAACATTATATATTGTACCACACCACCAAAACATTCCAACAATCCAAAACAATTGAAACAACCTAAAAATCCATAATAATTACTACCATCCAAAACATTTAAGAACAGTTAAACATATGTTTAAAGGAATCCTCCACCCCACACTTAAAGCGAGACATGTCCCCATGTCTTTCATTATAAACAAGAGATGAAGCAAAGATACTTCCCCGAGGAGTCACTCCTAGTCGGAGACAGAACCTGAATCCACATTGCATGCCCGACCAATTGCACGAAGCCAACCCAAGAGCCGACTTTCCGTTTTCTTCTGATGAACTTGCATTTCATCAACACGTCTCCCCAGAACTGTCACTAATGTTTTAATTTCAGTGATTTCCTGCTCCATGCGGTTTATCCTTTGTCCCCGACCAGCCCTAGACGGTCCTGCTGCATCAAAAGCTTGTGGTTGTGCAGGTGGTGCATCTTCTCCCATCTCCACATCGTCAGCTCCTTCTTGTTGGTCCTCTCCTTCCTCATCGTCACTGTCATCAGAATCAGCAGCAACCAATTCAGCTGGATGTACAACTTCCTTACCTGTGGTGACCATTTTAGCCGTGAAAGGATTGACTTTAGCTAGTCGTCCATCTGCAGCAAGATTGTTTGGTACATTGGCTCGAAGGCACAGTAGGGTGACAAGAAATGGGTAATAGAACCTGTAGTGTTGAATTCTCACCCTCTGGAACATTTCTTTATGTATCAACAATGGCACATCAAACCATGCCCTATTCATGAAACACCATATTAAGCAAGCTCGAGGGATGTTTACTTCAGTCAAATTCTTGGAAGGTAAGAGACGGTTGTTGATGAAGTACAACCAACATTTGGCCTCGAACTTCAGGGCATTAGCGTGGAACTTGTTCCCATATTTATACCATTGGATATCTGCATCTGGCCGACAAATTATGTCGGTGAACATGGACCATGGTATTAGCTTGCTGTTATATGCCTGGAACATATCCGCGTAATCTTCCTCCACTGGGGGTAGCCTGTACACATCCCGAATTGTTTCTATGGATGCATTGACTTGTCACTTTCGGACTGTAACATTGTAGTTATCATGTTCCGGAAGGTTGGCATAATATTCTCTCACTAGCATTACATTCGCCGTGATTGGCTCCTCGAAGAATATGTCAAGCCCACGCCTCCTCAACTCGTTTGCGATGTTTGGACAATTAATAGCCAAAGCATTTGCATCCATTGCTTGTTCAGGCACTATTGTTTTATCCTCCTTTTTGTTAAATATGTCATGTGCCTTAGCTGACACAAACATTTGACTGTTGAATGGCCTAGTATCAACTAATTTTCTGGGCCATCCACCAACATTTGCTATAGCTGGGTGTTCGGATGAGGAACTTGATGCTGGGAGTTTACGAGGGGCCATGGTACCTGCAAGTAGTTTAGAGTTAGCCCTATTCAATTGGGTGACCAAACCGGGCTACTTAGACTTCACCACATAGTTGGTCACATCACTTCCTCCAAAGAGGCATTTTTTCAAACACATTGGGAGCATGTTGAGTTTCAAGCTTTTTCCAACCCTATATCACAATGTATTCACCATCAACCAACCCAATTACTACTTTACACCACCATACTCCTAATTTTTCACTTCCTCAATCCAACCAAACATCAAACATATGTTTAAATCTTTTATAAATGCTACATTCTAATGTTAAATAAGAAAAAGAAAAAAAATTAAGAAACTATCCTAAAAATATACAATCTTTACAACCATATAATAATGTTACATAATAAAACTAAACAATAAAAAAAATGAAGACATTATACTAAATATATGCAAAGAAATTGAAAATCGAACAAAAAAATAGAAAATCAAAACTATGTTCATCATAAAAACGAAATTAAACTGAAAAATAAAAAAAATTAACTAATAAGAAGAAGATGAAGAATACATACCTTAGAGGAGATGGGGTATGGGGTGAATGAAGAGTTGGGGAGATTTGATGAAGAAGAAGAAGAAGAAAAAAATTAGGGTTTGTTAGGAGAGTTGGGAAGAAGAAGAATGGGGGGTATTATTAAGTTAAAGAAGTAAAAAGAAATTTTAAAACGGAGTTACCTGTGACTAGCGCGGGTCGTGCGCTGGTTATGCGCTCCTGCGCTAGTCATTTTCCCCCCTAGGCAGACTAAAACCTGATTAGCACGGGCTATGCGCTAGTCATGCGCTCCCGCGCTAATCACTGAAGGTCAGGTAGACGGAAACCTTATTAGCGCGGGCTATGCGCTAGTCATGCGCTCCCGCGCTAATCACTGAACGTTTCTCTTGTTTTTTTTTATTTAGCCTCTCAAGAAGGCCAAGTTACAAATTCTCATGTACACACTATATTTACAATACATTTGTGGGTTGCCTCCCACACAGCGCCTGATTTAATGTCGCGGCACGACGCCATATTGCATTATACATCAATTAAATCTACTGAGGTTTTGTGACGTTGAATGTCACCACCTCAATAGTGTTTAATTCGTTGCCCATTTACCAAGAACGTGCATGTTGAATTAATGTTTCGCAATTCAACTGTTCCATGAGGAGTTACACTTACTACAACAAAAGGGCCTGCCCAACGGGACTTAAGCTTTCCAGGAAAAAGCTTTAGCCTTGAGTTGAACAAGAGAACTTCTTGACCCGGCTCAAACTCACGATGTTGGATGTGTTTGTTGTGCCACTTCTTGGTCTTTTCTTTATATAACTTAGCATTTTCATAAGCATGCAACCGAAACTCATCAAGTTCATTGAGTTGTTGCAGTCTTTTTTCTCCAGCTAAGTCCATATTCATATTTAGCTTTTTGATTGCCCAATAAGCTTTATGTTCTATCTCAACAGGCAAATGACATGTTTTTCCATAAACCAACCTATATGGAAAAGTACCTATTGGAGTCTTGTATGCAGTTCGGTAAGCCCACAATGCATCTTCTAACTTACCGAACCAATCTTTCCTATTTGCGCTTACAGTTTTCTCCAAAATCTGTTTTACCTCCCTGTTTGACACTTCAACTTGACCGCTCATTTGAGGGTGATATGCAGTAGCAACCTTGTGTCTTACACCATATTTTGCTAGAACATTTTTTAACAATTTGTTGCAAAAGTGTGTTCCTCCATCACTTATCAACACCCTTGGAGTTCCAAAGCGTGTGAAAATGTGCTTCTTCACAAAACTTACCACTACATTCGAATCATTAGTAGGAAGAGCAATGGCCTCAACCCACTTAGACACATAATCCACTGTAACCAAAATATATCTGTGCCCATTATAATACGAAAATGGTCCCATGAAATCTATTCCCCAGACATCAAAGAGCTCT
The DNA here is from genome assembly GCF_000715075.1 of Nicotiana tabacum. Taxonomy (NCBI): domain Eukaryota; kingdom Viridiplantae; phylum Streptophyta; class Magnoliopsida; order Solanales; family Solanaceae; genus Nicotiana; species Nicotiana tabacum. Next base: position 161,684,254 of record NC_134090.1, on the reverse strand, counting down.
ACTGCCAAAATATTTTGTAAAGGCATATCGTGCTTCTTCGTGATCGTTCCGGTTCTTTGGTACCTGTCACAATTTTTAACAAAATCATGTGCATCTTTAAATAATTTTGGCCAGTAAAAACCTGATTGCAAAACCTTTTGTGCAGTTCTGTCTCCACCATGATGACCTCCATAAAGAGAAGAATGACAGTCATGCAATATTGCATTCATCTCCTCCTCAGGGACACACCTTCTTACCAATTGATCTGCGCATTGCTTGTATAGAAAAGGCTCGTCCCACATGTAGAATCTCACATCATGTAAGAACCTTCTTCTATAGTCAGCTGTGAATTCTGGTGGAGTCACCCCACTTGCAATGAAATTCACATAATCAGCATACCACGAGGTTTCATCCGAAGTGATGGCTAGCAAATGTTCGTCAGGGAATGTTTCTTTGATTGATTCTCCTTCAGTGACATGGCCTCTATTTTCCAGCCTGGATAAATGATCTGCAACCTGATTCTCTGTTCCCTTATAGCTGAGTGATCTGTGTAAACTATGACTTTTGTCCCCACTCGATAGGATCTAAACTTATCAAATGCCCATACTACTGCGAGCAACTCTTTTTCAGTAACAGTGTAATTCATTTGAGATGGATTAAGAGTTCTACTCACATAGTGAATGGAACAAAATATTTTCTCTTTCCGCTGCCCCAAAACAGCTCCAATGGCTATATTACTTGCATCACACATCAATTCAAATGGAAGTTTCCAATCTGGAGAAATGATAATCGGTGCAGTAACTAATCTTCGTTTCAGCTCATCAAATGCTTTCAGACAAGCATCATCAAACTTGAAAGATGTATCTTTCTCAAGAAGCCTGCACAAAGGAGATGAGATTTTTGAAAAATCCTTGATGAAACGACGATAAAAACCCGCATGACCTAAGAAACTGTGAATGCCTCTAACTGATGTTGGTGGAGGTAATTTTTCAATTACTTCCACCTTTGCTTTATCCACCTGCAATCCATTCTTGGACACTTTATGCCCTAAGACTATGCCTTCTCGTACCATGAAATGACATTTTTTCCAATTTAGTACCAAATTTGTTTCTTCACACCTAGTAAGGACCTTATCAAGATTCATTAAACATTCATCAAAAGAACACCCAAATACAGAAAAATCATCCATAAATACTTCCACAAATCTTTCAACCATATCAGTGAAAATAGCCATCATACACCGTTGAAAAGTCGCAGGTGCATTGCAAAGACCAAATGGCATTCTTTTAAATGCATATGTCCCATACAGACATGTAAATGTGGTCTTTTCTTGGTCTTCTGGGGCTATAACAATTTGATTATATCTCGAGTAGCCATCCAAAAAACAGTAGTATTCCTGCCCGGCTAATCTATCAAGCATTTGGTCAATAAAGGAAAGGGGAAAATGGTCTTTTTGGGTGGCATTATTCAATTTTCTATAATCTATGCAAATCCTCCACCCAGTAACAGTTCTAATGGGAATCAAATCATTATTTTCATTAGTCACTGCGGTCATTCCTCCTTTCTTTGGAACACATTGAACTGGACTTACCCATTTGCTATCAGATATTGGAAATACAATACCTGCATCAAGCCATTTAATCACTTCTTTTCTTACCACCTCTTTCACGTTCGGATTTAGGCGGTGTTGTTGTTCTATGTTTGGCTTGTGCCCTTCCTCCATGAGAATTTTATGCATGCAAAAAGCTGGACTAATACCTCTTATGTCAGACATTGTCCACCCAATTGCTCTTTTATGCTCACGTAGTACTTTTAACAATTTCTCCTCCTACAATTCAGACAAGTTAGCAGAAATAATAACAGGTAACGTTTCAGAACTACCCAAATAAGCATAATGAAGGTGAGAAGGTAAAGGCTTTAATTCTAATTTGGGAGCTTCTTCAACTGAGGGCTTCAGAGGAGGACCATCTGGCCTGTTTAAAGGTTCAAAGGGATTAAAACCTTTTATATATTCACATGTTGTATTCAAAGTATGTTTCAGCTCCTCAACCTCATCATTAATCTCCAAACTTTCAAACAACACAATTGCTTTTTCTAAAGAATCTTGCAAATATACACTTGAGGTAATAAGTTGTTCATCAATCTCCATGACAGATATCATAGACAATTCTTCATACTGCCGAGGAAGTTGAATTGCTTTATATACATTAAAAACAGCTTCCTCGTTGTCAACTCTCATGATCATTTTTCTTTCTCTTACTTTAATTATAGCATCACCTGTAGCCAAGAGAGGTCTTCCCAATATAATAGGAACTTTTTCATCGGCCTGAAAATCCAAGATAATGAAATCAGCCGGGAAAATAAATTTCCCAATTTTTAGTAGCACATCTTCTATCACCCCTTCCGGGTAAGCTATGGACCTGTCTGCTAGTTGCAACATCACCGTGGTGGGTTTTGGAGCTCCCAAACCCAATTGTTTGTACAAAGACAATGGCATCAAATTTATGCTTGCTCCCAAATCACAAAGTGCATGTCCTACATCAACATTGCCTATTCTCACAGTGATAGTAAAGCTGCCAGGGTCCTTAAGCTTTTGAGGAAGCTTATTTTGGACCCTTGAAGTGCACTCTTCAGTAAGTGCAACTGTTTCAAATTCAGTCAGTCTCCTCTTGTTAGCCAGAATGTCTTTTATGTATTTGGCATATTTTGGAATATCACGAATCGCATCTACCAACGGAATATTCAATTGAATCTGACTCAACATAGAGAGAAATTTGTTGAACATGCGTTCATCATTCTTTTTCTGCAATCTTTGTGGGAAAGGTGGTGCTGGCCTTGGAACATTCACAGGTGCTGAGTTGTATCATCTTTCCTTACTTCCTGTGTTGCTTTGGGAATCAATTCACCCTCAGGTACAGGCTTGTCTTTTCTCTTCTTTGGAACTTCTTCTAATTCCCTTCCAGTTCTAAGTGTAATTGCACTAACTTGCGAATTTTTCTCTGTATCACTTGGAAGAGCACCTGCAGGCCTAGTATTTTGATTTACAGCTAGTTGTCCCAATTGTCTTTCAAGATTTCTAAAATCAGTTCTGAGTTGTTGGTTGTCTTGCAACAATTTCGTCAACAAATCATTTGTATTTTCTTCTATCTGCTGGGGTGGCCTTTGTGGTTGATTAAAATTTCCTTGGGGTCTATATTAATTCTGATTTGATTGATTTCCACCCCAAGAGAAATTAGGATGATTCCTCCAATTTGCATTGTAAGTGTTCCCATATTGTGCCTGTTGGTTCATCGGCCCTCTGCTTTGTTGACCCACATAATAAATAGATTCAGGATTCGTTGGGCACATGTCACTTGTGTGATTATCGCCACACATTTCACAACAAATAGACCTTTGTTGAACCTGCTGCATTGGTTGTGATGGTCCCATTGTCGTTCTGGTCATTTGATTTGCCAATTTTGCTAAATCTGCTCTCATGGCGGAAATGTCATCCAGTTCAAGTAACCCTGCTTTCTGTTTCATTGCTCTCCTTGGTTCTCCTTCACCTTGCCAATTATGATCAGTAGCAATAAAGTTATTCAGCATAAGTTGTATTTTACTGTATGGTTTTTCCATGCAACTACCTCCACAAGCTGAATCAAGATTCATTTTGGAAGTTTCGTCTAATCCATCAACAAAAGTATGTCCCAATACTTCATCAGTTTGACAATGATGAGGACAATCCCGATGTAGTTTCTTGTATCTTTCCCAATCTTGGCGAAGAGTTTCACCATCCCGTTGTTGAAACCCATGAATCTGACTCCGCAAAAACTTTGTCTTTTTGGTGGGGAAAAACTTGATTAGGAATTTCTTTGCTAAATCATCCCAATTGTGGATTGAATTAGTTGGCTCTTTTTGCAACCATTCTCTAGCATCCCCAAATAATGAAAAGGGAAATAAGGTCAGCCTGACATAATCCTTGAAAACATTTGGATAATTGTAAGTATCCGTTATTTCCAAAAAAATTTGAATGTGCCTTTGTGGGTCTTCATGAGATAGACCAACATATTGCCCAGTGGACTGTATCAGCTGCACCATGTACTGTTTAAGCTCAAAGTGACCAGTGATTTCAGGCTTCACAATGGCCTGAGTCATATTAGCAAGGTTTGGCCTTGCTGCTTCTATCACCGCACGTTCTTGATTACCTACCATCACTATTGGCTGTGGTTGAACTTGAATGTCCAACTCTCTTTCTGTTCTGTTTCTAGCTTCCCACTCCTTCCTTGTTCTATGAATTGTTCGTTCAATTTCTGGATCAAAAGGGAAGAGGTTGTTTGTGCTTCTGCTCCTCCGCATTCAAGAGAAGAGCCTGCGCAACACAAACAAAGTAGATGGAAAATTTAGGTTTTTATTAACAGCTAATAAAATCTTAAAACAGTCAAGTATCTAATTTCAATTCCCCGGCAACGGCGCCAAAAACTTGTTGCGACCAAAACACTCACGCAAGTGTACGCGATCGACAAGTAATATAGTAGTAAGTAAAGTATCATTCCCACGAGGAATTGTGATCAACTTATCGACTGATGTAGACTCAAACAATTATCAATTCAAGCTAAATTATCACAACATATATAAAGAACCACTTTACAATTTACTTAGTAATTAAACAATAATTCAATACAAAATTACTACACCAATTACACAATATTTTGATAACAATTTGGATAAATATATTCCCTGGTCATGGACTTGCTAGAGATCATGCTACTATTTTAGCTTAAGATTGATTTATTGAATTATCCGGGTTATTGATTATAGGGTTAATAATATTCATAAGAATCTTTCGAGTTCTTATGAATCTATTCAAGTTAAACTAATACCTATATGTCTATGGTATTAATATTAGCAAGAATGCATTTACAACTCCTATTTTTCAACCAAGCAAGGCAATTAAGTATAGTTCTATCTTAATTGCGAATCTTTCACCCGATGCCCAGGATCCGGATCTTGCTCTATTTGATTCTATATGCAATCAAGAATTTTCTTTGTCAAGTTTAATTCAAGATTCGTAAATAATATTTCACTGTTAGCTACGCAGTAAAATAATTAAAAGCAGAATCAAATAAACAACCCATAATGATAAATTCAATATCTTCAATCTAAGCTTCACATAACAAGATCATCTAACACCCATGACCCAAGAATACTAGAGTTTTTAGCTACTCATAATCATACAAAAATCAATAATAAAAGTTTTAAACATAATATAAACAAACAAATAGAAGAAAGTTTAGAAGAACTCTTTGAATCCTTGCTCCAAGATGTTGTTCTTCTTCTCCTTTCTTAGCTCCAAGATGAAGCTCCTCCTTCTTCTATGGCTTTTTCTCCCTCCAAATCTGATCTTCCAATAATGGAGTCTTTGCTTTATGTAAATTGAGTGGGATTAAGAAGGAATTCCTATTTTACCCCCAAATAATTGATTTCCCGGACAGGACTAGCGCGGGAGCGCATGACCCGCGCTAGTGGGGTTTTCTCTTGTTAAGATGTTGCTGCTCAACTTTTCGTCATTTGACTCCATTGTTCACTTGATTACCATCATAAATCCTCATTTGTTTATTAAACTCCTGCGAGACATTAAAGCCATGATTAGAGAACATTTACAATAGTAAATCATCCTTAAGTTGAGCTAAAACATAGGCTATAATAAACAATTTAGCCTATTATCACTAAACAAAATTCTAATACTCTATATTAAAATCATATTTAATACGTATATTATTTGATATATATATGATTTTTTTTAAATGTAGGTGGTGCCATCGGCTGAATATTTACATACGGTGAACGATGAAGGAAGGCATTACACCATATGCCTCTTAGAGAAAAAATGCAGTTGTGGGTGGTTCCAAGTCGACGAATTACCGTGCCCACACGCTTGGGCTGTCCTGAAGAGAAAGTTTCTAATGCCAAAAGATTATTGCTCTGATTATTACAAACCAAAGTCTGTTGTAATGACATATGAGGTGCCCGTGTATCCTTTGCCGGACCGGAAAGAATGGAATACACCAGCACATGTAGCAGATGAAGTTGTATTACCACCCAAATGGAAAAGACCTCCTAGAAGACCAAAGAAGAAGTGTGATAAGCCATTCATTCAATTGCTGCAGAAGAAAAATCAACTTTCGTGTAGCATATGTGGGCAGGAAGGACATAATAAGCGTACTTGTAGAAATGCTTCACGTAGAAATTAGCACATTCTTACTTGTATTAATGAAAAACGATTTGTCATAGATTCCTGTGTCATTTCGATTATATTTTTGATATTCTTAGTTGGTGTATTAAATCTGAATACGTAATTAAAATACGAATATTATATTTTTATTATATATGAATATAGATGAATACAATCATAGAATACAAATGATAACACTCAGTTATATACACAGGGTATGATTGTATCATAAACAGAACTGATGATTTTTTTTAATACATATCGTATATCAGAAATTGAATATTATATATGAATATTAAATACATGTATTCAAATACACCTGAATACATATTAATACAATCTGTTATACACGTATAGATGTCTAAATATGTATTGTACAAGGGTCTAAATAAACTTGAATGCATATGCATATAAGTGGATACAGATGAATAAAATCAGATATATACAAAAGACGTATTCAAAATATAGCTGAATACATATTAATGCAATATATTATATAAATATGGAGATCTATATACACCTGCTGAAAATATGTGAACATAACCTGGTGAATACATATAAATACAACTTAATGAATATGGATAAATATATCATGTTGAATACTGACTGATACAATAAGTTAATATGTTGCATACTGTCACGACCCTAACTCCAAACTCGTTCGTGATGGCGCCTCTCGTGAAGACAAGGCCAGTCAATTTAACACAATTCACCCTCTTAAACAGTTAAATAACATAAAGATACTTTAAACATGATTTAATAGCAATATTTAGTGGAAATAGAGATAACAAAATGGAAACCCAACCCGACACAACCCTAACCGGGGTGTCACAAGTCATGAGCAACTAAGAATTCTGACATGAGTCTACTAAATACAATATCTGGTAGAACCATTTGAGGAACATAGAAATAATAAGATAAGGGAGACACGGGGGCTGCAGATGCCAACAGCTACCTCGTAGTCTCCGAAACACCGCCAGGACTAGAGGGATCAGCACTCAGGAGCGTGACCTGCTACATCGGAATCTGCACACACGGTGCAGGGAGTAATGTGAGTACTCCGACCCAGTGAGTAATAAATATAAATAATGACTGAAAGTAAGAAAACACGTAAAACACAAGGCATTCTATACTAAAGCAGTAAAATCACTTAAAATCAGTAATCAGTGAAGAATCAAGTAAAATCCCTTTTTCAGCAGGTAAAACAAGTAATTAACAGGTAAATAACAAGTAAAAGTTCGCCCCTCGGGCACAGTATCAACAAAACCGCCCCTCGGCAATATCTCAGAACAGTACCAGCCCATCGGGCTCAATCTCAAAACAATGCCAGCCCCTCGGGCTCAATCTCATATCACAATGGGTACCCGCGCTCACTAGGGCTGTACAGACTCCGGGAGGGGCCCCTTACGGCCCAAGTGCAATATCAAGCCATCTCGTGGCATCAAATCTAGGCCCTCGGCCTCATAACAATCAAGCCACCTCGTGGCATATAAGCCACCTCGTGGTATATATATATCTCAAGCCCTCGGCCTCATAAACAATATCAACAAGCCACCTCGTGGCATACATATCTCAGGCTCTCGACCTCAAATCAGCATCAGTGTTTCCTCACAACTAGGCCATCGGCCTTACTCAGTCAAAATACTCACAAGCCCCTTGGGCATTAGTAAAACAGTATTTCTCAACCCAAAACATCATTTAAAATATCATTTAAGTCTCAAACGGAGTAATAATGGATGAATAGTAAAATAGTGGAAAATAACATGACTGAGTTTAATTAATAAGACAAAACAATGAGAAAATAGTAATAAAAATCCCCGAAGAATTCAAATAGTTGGCACGAAGCCCAAATATGGCAATCAGCCCAAATCATGATGATAACAAATGAGTTTCAGCCAAATACGCGGTAAAATCGTCAATCGAGATGGACCAAGTCACAATCTCCAATAGTACACGACCCCACGCTCGTCATCAAGCGTGTGCCTCACCTCAATATAGCACTACGATGTGCAATCTGGGGTTTCAAACCCTCAGGGCATCATTTACAATCATTACTCATCTCGAACCTGCTAAATCTCTAGCTCGCGACGCCTTTGCCTCTCGAATCGGCCTCCACGCGCGTCGAATCTATCCAAAATCAGAACGAATATGTCACAATATGCTAAGGGAACAAAGCCCAAGCGAAAACAATGGAAAAATACCAAAAATCTCAAAATTAGCAAAATCTTGAGCCCCGGGCCCACTTCTCAAAACTCAAAAAACTTCACATCATAGATTCCTTATCACCCCACGAGTTCATACATACCAAAAGTTCTCAAATCCGACCTCAAACGACCCTTCAAACCCCAATTCAAAAGTCTTAAATCCCAAGCCCTAGTTCTTCCATTTTTTTTGCTTCAGTTCCATGATTTTCTAGGTAGATTTCACAATAGAATCGAGTTTTAGGTCCGAAATTCTTACCTCCAAACGTTTCCCCTTGAATCCTTCTTTAATCTCCTTCAAAAAGCTCTCAAAATGCTCAACCAAGTTCCAAATTCTCCGATAACCACACGAAATGATCCCGAGGCCCCCCGGACCTCAACGAAAAGCACAAACATAACTCAATACCTTATTCAAACTTGTTCCAATGATCAAAGCACCTCAAACAACATCAAATTACCCGAAACACGTTGGATTTAGGCCTAGTTTTTGAGAAATCTTCCGAAATACGCTTTCGATCAAAAACCCAACCAAACCACGTCCGAATGCCCTGAAATTTTGCACAAGCATCCCAAATGACACCACGAAGCTACTGCAACTCTCGGAATTCCATTCCAACCCTCAGATCAAAATCTCACCTATCAACCGAAAATCGCCAAAAATCAACTTCGCCAATTCAAGACTAATTCTACTCCAAACCTCCAAAACCAATTCTGATCGCTCTCCTAAACCATAAATCACCTCTCAAAGCTAACCGAACCATCGGAACTCAAATCCGAGCCCTCTAATACATAAGTCAACATCCGGTTTACTTTTCCAACTTAAACCTTCTTAAAAGAGACTAAGTGTCTTATTTCTTACCAAATCCTCTCCGAACACAAACTGATTAATCCTATTACATAAAACACAGATAACGAAGCATAAAGAAGCAGAAATCGGGGGAAACAGAGAGGTAACTCATGAAATGACTGTCCAGATCGTCACATCCTCCCCAACTTAAATAAACGTTCGTCCTCGAACGAGTCAAGAAACATACTTGAAGCCTCAAATAGGTGAGGATATCTGCTCCGCATCTCCTGCTCGGTCTCCCAAGTAGCCTCCTCCACAGGCCGATCTCTCCACTGCACTTTCACTGAAGCTATATCCTTAACTTCCGAACCTGACGACCCAAAATAGCTACTGGCTCCACATCATAGGTCAAATCATCATCCAACTGAACCATGTTTAAATCTAGAACATGAGATGGATCTCCAATATACTTCCAGAGCATCAAAACATGAAATACCAGATGCACGCTCGACAAGCTGGGCGGCAAAGCAAGCTCATAAGCCACCTCCCCAATCCTCCGAAGCACCTCAAAAGGCCCAATGAACCGAGGACTCAATTTCTCTTTCTTCCCAAATCTCATGACACCCTTCATAGGTGAAACCTTCAACAGATTTTTCTCGCCAACCATGTAAGACACATCTCGAACCTTCCTATCAGCATAACTTTTTTGCCTTGACTGCGCTGTACAAAGCCTCTCCTGAATCACCTTCACTTTCTCCAAAGCATCCTGAACAAAATCAATCCCCAATAGCCTAGCGTCGCCGGGCTCGAACCAACCAACTGGAGATCTACACCGCCTCCCATACAAAGCCTTATACGGAGCCATCTGAATAATCGACTGGTAGTTGTTGTTATAAGCAACCTCTGCAAGTGGTAGAAACCTATCACATGAACCTCCGAAATCAATAACACAAGCACGCAACATGTCCTCCAATATCTGAATAGTACGCTCGGTCTGCCCGTCCGTCTGAGGATGAAAGGTTGTGCTCAACTCCACCTGAGTACCCAACACTCGCTGAACAGACTTCCAAAACTGGGAAGTAAATTGAGTGCCCCGATCTGAAATGATGGAAACTGGGACACCATGCAGCCAAACAATCTCCCGGATATAGATCCCTGCCAACCGCTCTGAATAATAGGTAGTACACACAAGAATGAAGTGCGCGGACTTGGTCAGTCGATCCAATCACCCAAATAGCATCGAACTTCTTCAAAGTCCGTGGAAGTCCAACAACAAAGTCCATAGTAATCCTCTCCCACTTCCACTCAGGAATAACTATCTGCTGAAGCAAACCACCCGGTCTCTGATGCTCATATTTCACCTACTGACAATTGAGACACCGAGCTATAAATCCCATAATATCTTTCTTCATTCTTCTCCACCAATAGTGCTCCCTCAAATCCTTATACATCTTCACGGCACCCGAATGAATGGAATACTGCGAGCTATGGGCCTCCTCCAAAATCAACTCCCAAAGTCCATCCACATTGGGCACACAAATCTGGCCCTACATCCTCAACACCCCATCATCACCGATGGTCACATCTCTAGAATCATCATGCTGAACTCTGTCCTTAAGGGCAAGCAAATACGGATCATCATACTAGCGCTCTTTGATGCAATCATATAAGGAAGACCGAGACACCACACAAGCCAACACCCGACTGGGCTCCAAAATATCCAACCTCACAAACCGATTGGCCAAGGCCTGAACATCAGCTGCAAGAGGCCTCTCCCCAACTAGAATGTATGCAAAACTCCCCTTACTCACTAACTTTCGGCTCAAAGCATCGGCCAACACATTGGCCTTTCCCGGATGATACAATATAGTGATATCATAGTCCTTAAGCAACTCCAACCATCTCCGCTGCCTCAAATTAAGATCCTTTTGCTTGAAAAAAGGCTGAAGACTGCGATAATCAGTGAACACCTCACAAGATATGCCATACAAGTAATGCCTCCAAATCTTTAATGCGTGAACTATTGTAGCCAACTCCAAATCATGAACGGGGTAGTTCTTCTCATGGGGCTTCAACTGACGAGAATCATAAGCAATAACTCTACCCTCCTGCATCAACACACAACCAATCCCAACTCTCGAAGCATCACAATACACGATATATGAACCCGAAGCTGATGGCAAAACCAATACTGGAGTTGTGGTCAAAGCTATCTTGAGCTTCTGAAAGCTTTCCACACACTCGTCTGACCATACAAATGAAACACCCTTCTGAGTCAACTTGGTCAAGAGCGATGCGATGGATGAGAATCTCTGAACAAACAGGCAATAATAGCCTGCCAAACCAAGAGAGCTACGAATCTATGTGGCTGAGGACAGTCTAGGCCAACTCTGAACCGCCTCTATCTTCTTTGGATCAACCTAAATACCCTCGCTGGACACCATGTGCCCCAAGAAAGCCACTGAATTGAGACAAAACTCACACTTGCAGAATTTTGCATAAAGCTTCTCCTCCCTCAATCTCTGCAACACAACTCTCAAATGCTCTGCGTGCTCCTCCTAACTACACGAGTACACCAGAATATCGTCAATTAAGACAATCACGAACGAATCAATATAAGGCCAAAAAACGATGTTCATCAAATGCATGAACGTTGCTGGGGCATTGGTCAACCCGAAAGACATAACAAGGAACTCATAATGACCATACCTGGTCTTGAAAGCAGTCTTAAGAACATCTGAATCCCTGATCTTCAACTGGTGATAACCTGAACGGAGATCAATCTTGGAGAACACTCTCGCTCCCTGACGCTGGTCAAATATATCATCAATATGAGGCAAAGGATACTTGTTCGTAATTGTGACCTTGTTTAATTGCCTATAATCAATGTACATTCTCATTGTGCCATCTTTCTTCTTCACAAACAGAACCGGCGCACCCCAAGGTGGCACACTAGGCCGAATGAACCCCTTATCTAGGAGTTCCTGAAGTTGCTCCTTCAATTCTGTCAACTCTGATGGTGCCATATGATGCGGTGGAATAGAAATGGGTTGCGTGCCCGACACCAGGTCAATACCAAAACCAATATCCCTATCAGGTGGCATGCCCGGCAGGTTTGCAAGAAACACATCGGGAAAATCCCTCACAAGTGGGACAGAATCAATACTGGGAGTCTCAGCTCTGATATCCTTCACAAATGCTAGATATGAAAGGCAACCCTTCCCAACCATACGCTGGGCCTTCAAGAAAGAGATCACTCTACTAGGAACATAATCAGTCACACCATGCCACTCGATCCGCGGCACACCCGGCATAGACAAAGTGACTATCTTAGCATGACAGTCCAGAATAGTACGACATGGAGATAACCAGTCCATGCCCAAAATGACATCAAAATCCACCATGCTCAATAGCAATAGATCTACTCGGGTCTCCAGACCCCCAATAGTCACCACACATGACCGGTACACACGGTCTACAACAACAGCATTGCCCACCGGGGTATATACATGAACAGGTAAAGCAAGAAACTCTTGGGGAGTACCCAAATAATGAGCTAAATACAAAGACACATAATACAGAGCTATCTCTGTGGCAGACTAAAACAATACCTGTAATTATAGCATTTGAAGCCTTAGCATCTAGTCTGCCTAGGATAGCATAGAAACGAGCCTGGCCACCGCCTGATCGACCTCCCCCTCTGGGGTGACCCCTGGCTACCTAACCTCCACCCCTAGCTGGCTGGGTAGGTGACAAAGCAACTGGAGCAGAAGTCGAGGGCTGACACCTTTGCTGAGATGAACTAGCAACCCGATGAGGACATTGTCTCCACATGTAGCCCATCTTGCCACACTCATAACAACTCATAGGTGCTGGAGAAGGGGACTGAAGGGAACCCCTCGCACCGGAGTGGCTAGCAAATGCACTCGGCATAGAAGAGCCCTGAGCTGATGGGGCACGAGATGAACTCTGAGGTGGGAGGGCACTGAGTGATGACTGGACCTGCTAAGATCCATGATAACCATGACCTGAAGATGCCCCACGATGACCTGGGCAGGCTGATTGAGCAGGCCTGAAAGAACGGCCTCTACCATGCTAAAACTGGACCCTCAAAGGAGAACCACTACAACTGCCCGATCCTCGAGGCCTCTTGGCCTCCCTCTACTCTCGCTCATGATGGCGAACCATCTCAATCTCACGGGCAATATCAACCACCTCCTTGAACGTAGCACCCATCACTCTCTCTGGTCATAAGAATATGGAGATGATAAGTAAGGCCATCAACATATCTCCTGATCCTCTCACGATCTGTCGGAACCATTCAGGCGGTAAGACGAGCCAACTTAGAAAACCTTGACTCATACTGTGACACAGTCATATCCCCTTGTCGCAACCACTCAAACTGCCTACACAGCTCCTCTTTGTGGGACTGCGGCACATACTTCTCCAGGAAGAGAACAGAGAACTCCTGCTAGGTGAGGGGCACTACTCCCACAAGCCTACACCTCCCACCAAGAGAAGGAAGCCCTAGAAAACTGAAAGGTGGTAAATGCCACACCACTAGACTCAGGAATCCCTGCTGTATGGAGCATCCACTGGCATATATCCAAGAAACCCTAGGCATCCTCGCCCTCTACTCCGCTGAATGTCGGAGGTTGGAGTCTACCAAACCTCTCAAGACGACGCTGCTCATCATTTGGCATAACTGGCACAACAAACTCCTGAACTGATGCAATCGCTGGGCTGGAGGTGCCCCCGGTGTCTGAAGCCCCTGTACTACTTGCTCAGGTGTGCGAGCAGTGGGGGTCTAATTGCCTCCTCCAGCTTGTGAAGTAGCTGCTGCTGCAGTGGCTGAAACTGCCTGAGCCAGGCTAGTGCAAACTAATAAGATCCATGCCAAGGCCTCCTGAAGACCCAGAATCACGATGGGCACAGATGGTGCCTGAACTAGTGTTGTTGGAGCATCCATAGCTGGAGCCAGATCCGAAGCTAGGGCAGCTGGTGGATCTACAGGTTTTGCCCTCGTTGCTCTGCCTCTACCTCGACCACGACCACGTCCACGGCCTCTGGTGGCCTCAGTTGGTGGCACTGGGGTCGTCCACCTCATCCGGTAGCTCGTGTCCTCACCATCTGTGAGAGAATGGAATAACAAAAGTTTAGGACTAGGACCAACAAGATTGCACGACAAGAATTTAAAGAATATGAAGTTTTTCCTAAAGGTTCTGCAGCCTCTCGAGGATAAATACAGACATCTCTATACCGATCCGTGAGACTCTACTAAACCTTCTCATGACTTGTGAGACCTATGTATCCTAGGCTCTGATACTAACTTGTCACGACCCTAACCCCGAACCCGGTTGTGATGGCCCCTCCCGTGAAGACAAGGCCAGCCAATTTAACACAATTCACCCTCTTAAACATTAACATAACATAAAGATACTTTAAACATGATTTAATAGCAATATTTAGCAGAAATAGAGATAACAAAACGGAAACCCAACCCAACACAGCCCTAACCGGGGTGTCATAAGTCATGATCAACTAAGAATCCTGACACGAGTCTACTAAATACAATATATGGTACAACCATTTGAGAAACATAGAAATAATAAGATAAGGGAGACACATGGGCTGCAGACGCCAACATCTACCTCGTAGTCTCCAAAACACCGCCTGGACTGGAGGGATTAGCACTCAGGAGCGGGACCTGCTATGCCTGAATCTGCACATACGGTGCAGGGAGTAATGTGAGTACCCCGACCTAGTGAGTAATAAATATAAATAATGACTGAAAGTAAGAAAACACGTAGAACACAAGGCATTATATACTAAAATAGTAAAATCACTTAAAATTAGTAAATCAGTGAAGAATCAAGTGAAATCCTTTTTTCAGCAGGTAAACAAGAAAATAACCGGTAAATAACAAGTAAAAGCTCGACCCTCGGGCACAGTATCGACAAAACTGCCCCTCGAGCAACATCTCAGAACAGTACCAGCCCCTCGGGCTCAATCTCAAAACAATGCCAGCCCCTCGGGCTCAATCTCATATCACAACGGGTACCCACGCTCACTGGGGGTGTACAAACTCCATTAGGGGCCCCTTACGACCCAACCGCAATATCAAGCAATCTCGTGGCATCAAATCTAGGATCTCGGACTTATAACAGTTAAGCCACCTCGTGGTATATATATATCTCAAGCCCTCGGCCTCATAAACAATATCAACAAGCCACCTCGTGGTATACATATCTCAGGCTCTCGACCTCAAATCAGTATCAGTGTTTCCTCACAACTAGGCCATCGGCCTTACTCAGTCAAAATACTCACAAGCCCCTTGGGCATTAGTAAAACAGTAATTCTCAGCCCAAAACATCATTTAAAATATCATTTAAGTCTCAAAACGGAGTAAAAATGGATGAATAGTAAAATAGTGGAAAATAACATGACTCAGTTTAATTAATAAGACAAAACAATGAGAAAATAGTAATAAAAATCCCCGAAGGATTCAAATAGTGGGCACGAAGCCCAAATATGGTAATCAACCCAAATCATGATGATAACAAATAAGTTTCAGCCAAATACGCGGTAAAATCGTCAATCGGGAAGGACCAATTCATAATCTCCAATAGTACACGACCCCACGCTCGTCATCAAGCGTGTGCCTCACCTCAATATAGCCCTATGATGTGCAATTCGGGGTTTCAAACACTCAGGGCATCATTTACAATCATTACTCACCTTGAACCTGCTAAATTTCTAGCTCGCGATGCCTTTGCCTCTCGAATCGGCCTCCACGCACGTCGAATCTATCCAAAATCAGAACGAATATGTCACAATATGCTAAGGGAACAAAGCTCAAGCGAAAACAATCGAAAAATATCAAAAATCTCAAAATTAGCAAAAACTTGAGCCCCGGGCCCACTTCTCGAAACTTAAAAATTTTACATCATAGATTCTTTATCACCCCAAGAGTTCATACATACCAAAAGTTCTCAAATCCGACCTCAAACGGTCCTTCAAATCCCAATTCAAAAGTCCAAAATCCCAAGCCCTAGTTCTTCCATTTTTTTTTAGCTTAAGTTCCATGATTTTCTAGGTAGAGTTCACAATAGAATCGAGTTTTAGGTCCGAAATTCTTACCTCCAAACGTTTCCCCTTGAATCCTTCTTTAATCTCATTCAAAAAGCTCTCAAAATGCTCAACTACGGAGGAAATGAGCCTCAAAATCGCGGATGAAATGACTTAAAATATTCTGCCCAGGCATTGTCGCATCTGCGACTCAAGAACCGCTTTTGTGGTACCGCATTTGCGGTAAATTCATCCACTTCTGCGAAAATTCATTAAGCCAGCCACTGCCGCATCTGCGATCCTTCTTCCGCATTTGCGGTTCCGCAGATGCGGCCCAACAACCGCATTTGCGATTTCCTGACATCCTTCCCAAAACCGTTTCTATGGACTCCCCTCACACATGCGGCGCCGCACCTGCGGTCCCCAAATCGCAGGTGCGAAAACACCAGAAGCAGCAATATTAGCTGCTGCAACCAAGTTCCAAATTCTTCGATAACCACCCGAAATGCTCCCGATGCCCCCGGGACCTCAACCAAAAGCACAAACATAACTCAATAACTTATTCAAACTTGTTACAATCATCAAAACACCTCAAACAACATCAAATCTACCAAATCATATCGAATTCAAGCCTAAGTTTCTAAAATCTTCCGAAATACGCTTTCGATCAAAAACCCAACCAAACCACGTCCGAATGACCTGAAATTTTGCACACATATCCCAAATGACACAACGAAGCTGCTGCAACTCTCGAAATTCCATTCGAACCCCTATATCAAAATCTCACCTATCAACCGGAAATTGCCAAAATATCAACTTCGCCAATTCAAGCCTAATTCTACTCCGAACCTCCAAAACCAATTAGGATTGCTCTCTTAAGCCATAAATCAACTCCCAAATCTAATCGAACCATGGGAACATATTTTGGTTGACTTTTCCAACTTAAACTTTCTTAAAAGAGACTAAGTGTCTCATTTCTTACCAAATCCTCTCCAAACTCAAACTGATCAATCTGATCACATAAAACACGGATAACGAAGCATAAAGAAGCAGAAATGGAGGGAAACATAGCGGTAACTCATGAGACGACTGGCTGGGTCGTCACACATACATGCTAATACAAACTGATATAAACATACAAAAAACCAACAGGTTGAAGGACATATTAATTCAGAAGCACAAAAACAGTCAATACATCGATTGGATGCTTGAAATGATAGTATATAAACAATGTTGATATGGTCACTAAATTAAAAAAAATTGGTAAACTAACACCATCTTAACCAACACACTCTCCAAGAAAATAGTATTCACAAAAACTCTTATCGAAAACTACATTCACCTAAGACTACTCTAACATTATCTTCACTAACGTATAAAAATCGGTGATGTGCCTAAGAATCTTTGAAGGTGCTTCGCTCTCGCTTACGGCATCAGTGTCTATCTTCCGCATAGCATAGTCCTAAAGGAGGGCACCATATCTTTGACGGAGTAAATTGGTATCAAATTTTGTTTGTGGAACCAGCCCAACGGTGCTAAGAAACTCTGCGTATGCCGCGACATGCACCCCACAATCCCTAAAAGAATATATCAAAATAGTTACAAACAATTCAAATTAATAGAAAAATGATACAAGGAAAAGTATTAAACACATACATGCTCCCGGAATTTTGTTGAGACAGATCTGAAATGAAAACAACATCAAATAGATCAGTTGGTGCCTTGTCTGAGTATGTTGAGTCGTGAGTCCAATCTATGTTGTGCTTATCTCTGTAAAAACCACTGATCGATAGATACAGAGGTACAAGCTTAGCTAGTTTATCTATATTTGAAGCCACCTAAGCATCATGCAACGCTGATCTAATGGAGTCATACACTTTGATACATCTATCCTTGAATAAGACAACTGCCAATACCCAATGCAGTTTTTCCTTCAAGTTGACTGGTATCAAGACATTGTCAACAGTATGTCATGGTACATTAGCCAGAAATTTGTATCCCCTTATGTACTCACATACCACATCCTCTTTTTTGGCTACATTTGCATTACTATATGTATCAGCATACCTGTCGAATATTTCAGCTATTCTTGTTTTGAATATACAATCAACAGTTGTATACGTGAAGTTGGGTATTTGGTTGTACTTTCCCTTCTTTCTTAAGTAGTAAAAGATGGCATCAATATGCTTCATTTAAAATTAAATAAACATAGTGTCACTACATTGAATAAAATTTAGAAATTATCAACTGCTGAAAACAGAAATGAACACATGCATTTGTATGTAAACTATCAACTGCTAAAAACGGATTAGTAAAATTGTATGTTACATATATAATGCAGAATACATGTATGTATTTGATATCAGTGTACAGTTAACAAACTGAATGTGGAAGGAGTTTATCTTACATTGTCATTCCATAGTTTGCCGTCAAATAAGAGAAGGTAAAACAAATTTTTTGAAGTGACTTGATCAACACCATAATCCAACGGTATATACAGTGTTGACTTGTTCTTTTTGTAATGGTCTTCCAAATCACTTCTAAAATAAATTTCAAAATACAATATGTCTATTATTTAAATTATAAATATATTGAATAGACATACAGACTAAAAAATTTACTTTTGGTAATGTTTAGCGAGAAGACCATCACAAACCCATTTCTCATACTCCTAAATGACTAATGTAGGATGTGGTCCTGAAATCAATCATCTTCAAATAGGTGTTTCTTGTCCAATATGGGAGTCAACTTAACTGAGGTACCTGTTGTTCAGTAAATTCATGAATACAAACATTTAATTATAGATACAAGGTGGAAAAAGATCATAAATTTATAATTCATTGTTTTTTAAAATAATTTGCTAACATGCGGAGTCGAAGTTTGACTCATAAGGAGAATAATACCATCTACTTGGATGCCGATTCCTATGTGAGGCTAATGGGGTTGCATCTGCTGGATTTTTTGCTGCATGATGTATCACAATTCTAGCTTCTGGAATTTGACTTGGAAGAAACTTGTCCAACAACTCAAACTCTGATACATGTACTTCTTTGGATACACATATAGGTGGTATGATACACAGCATCTCGGATGTATTATTCCCATCAATCATTGCTTCATCACAAATAGAATTAACATCTGTATTCTGTTAATGTATACAGATGTATATGAGTATTTTATTAAGTGAAAAATAAACATATTGTATTCTGTTATTCTGGTAATGTATATAGATGTATGTGAGGATTAACATCTGTATTCTGTTAATGTATACATATGTATGTGTTTCAGTTACTGTATTCTGCTACTGTGAACTGTAGTTTCCATTATAATAAATACTATAATCTTTTAATGAATTTTGTATTTTGTATGCATATGTATGATGTATGTAGATTTTATTCTATGTAGCTGTATGGAACTGTAGGTTGTATGCAACTTGAAAATACAGTACTTATTCAGATGTATGTTGTATGCAGATCTCTATACTTAGCAAATATTTTATGCATATATGTATTTATATAATATTGAATACTTATATATAACTTAAGTAAAATGTATTTACTTGTATTTCAAAATATGTATGGTGTGGTATAGATGATTAATGTGAATAAATAAGAAACATATAGTCTTATTATGTTCATATAAACATAAACTAAAAGAGGTTTAAAAAAATGTTAACCTCCAAATTCTCACCGACAGTTATATCACTCTTTGGCTGGCCTTTGTGATTATCTTGCAAGTCGACATCATGCGACATTTGAACACCATCATCACGTATCACTGTGGGCTGATATGCTTTAATCTAGTCAGAAATCTTCTTAAAGTTTTCATTGATCAATGTTCTTAAAGACGTGAACTCGCCCATCACCTAATCAAAACATAAAAAATTAGATAGGTGTTGGAAAAATATATGAATGTTAATTGACAAAACTGTAATGTTTACTAATGGCAGACAAAACTTACGTAGTCTTTGAATGAATTTAGATCATTCCTCAAAGAAGATACTTCATCTGCTTTAGAATCTGCCGGCTTCTTATCATGCAACACATTTTGATTGACTTCAAATATACCAGCATCAAGAGTCTTGGGTTTAGTCTCTGCCTCTGAGTGATCCATAATCTGCTCTTTGCACTTCTTGTGGGGTGGAGATGAAGAAGGTCCAACACTTGCATCATATTTCTTCTCAGGCTGAAGATGTTGTGTAGGACTAAAGTCATCTGAATCATCCGAAACATTTGCATGCTTGTCTGAATGAGTATTGGTAGGCTTGGTATCTACCTCAATGCCTCCTAGAGGAATCTGACTAATAGCAAGCTGTCACGACCCAATCCCCGAACCCGGTCGTGATGGCGCCTCTCGCGGAGATAAGGCCAGCCAGAACAAAATGGAACACCTCTTTTAAACAGTTAATCATCATAAACAGTAGTAACATATAAACTAATATTCATAAATTGCGGAATTTAACGATAATAACAGTAGGAACCATCCCGACACAGCCCAAACCGGGGTGTCACAAGTCATGAGCTACTACAGAATCTGCTACAGGTCAACAAAGTATGGGATCCGATACAACAGTCTGAAGAAAACATAAATGATAGAGGATAAGAGAAACAAGGAGCTGCTGATGTCAACAGCTACCTCATAACTACAAATCACTACCTAGCCTGGAAGGAATCAGCGCTCAGGTGCGGACTCTGCTATACCTGAATCTGCACACACGGTGCAGGGAGTAATGTGAGTACTCCGACTCAGTGAGTAATAATTACAAATAATGGCTGAAAGTAGGAAAACACGTAAAGGCACAAAGCAATTCCATATCAAGCAGTAAAATTACTTAAAGTAGTAAATCAGTGGAGAGATAAAATGATATTCCTTTTTAAAACAAGTAAAACAGGTAATTTAACAGGTAATTAACAAGTAGAAATCCTCCCTCGGCACAGTATCAATCGCTCAGCATAGTATCAGCCCCTCGGGCTACCTCACAATCACTCAACATAATGGTCAGCCATTGTTACCTTACCAAATTGCATCATCCAGTGTCATTGTTACCACTGTTTCAAATCACATGGGTACCCGCGCTCACTGTGGGTGTGCAGACTCCGGAGGGGCCCCTTATGGCCCAAGCGCTATATCAAGCCACCTCGTGGCATCATCACTCAGCATATCCTCACATCACTCAAGCCACCGCATGGCATAAATAGTATCTCAGGCCCTCGGCCTCATATCACTCAGCATATCCTCACATATGGCCCTCGGCCTCACTCAGTCCAGAAATCATCATAAGCCCCTTGGGCATTAGTAAAACAGTAGTTCTCAGCCAAAACATGATGTAGAAACCCTCATGACATCATTTACAACCATTACTCACCTCGGACTAGCTAATTCTCTAGCTCGCGACGCCCTTTGCCCCTCGAATTGGCCTCCACGCACGTCGAATCTATCCAAAATCAGAACGAATACGTCACAATATGCTAAGGGAACAAATTCCAAGCGAAAACATTCAAAAAAAAATATCTAAAATCCCGAAATTAGCAAAACCCGAACCTCGGGCCCACGTCTCGGAATCGGGTAAAATTTACATTTTCTGAATCCTCATACCCTCACGAGTCTAACCATACCAAAATTATCCAATTCTGATACCATTTGGTCCTTCAAATCATCATTTTACATTTTTGAAAGGTTTCACAATTTTCTTCCCAAATTCCATCTCAAATCACGAATTAAATAATGAATTCAGTGATAGATTCATGTATTCTAGCCAAATCTGAGTTAAAATCACTTACCCCGATGAATTTCTTGAAAAAACCTTCGAAAAATCGCCAAAATCCGAGCTCTCTAGGTCAAAATATCAAATAAAACCCAAAACCTCGTATTTATATAGAGTACCCTTCAGTTTTTCTCACCGCGGCCGCGGCCATTTTTGTGCGGTCCGTGTGAGTTCAGAGACTGTGAAACTACAAGTCAAACTCATGCGGCCGCGTCCCACTTCATGAGGCCCGCATCCCACTCCATGCGGCCGCACTCTATGGTCATGCGGTCCGCGTCAGTGACGTTCAAAGAGTTGTCCCAATCATGCGGCCGCACAACAACTTTGTGCAGTCCGCGCCAGTCTTCATGCGGCCGCATTCCAACTTTGAGCGGTCCGCATCACCGCGCGGTCCGTGCTACGCCTACCGCGGTCGCGCCCCTGCAGTCCTCTTGGACCTGCTACAGCTGCTGCATTTTTCTGTTATATTTTCCAACTCCAAACTTCCCGTTAGCCATCCAAAATTACTTCGAGGCCCCCGAGACCTCAACCAAAATTACCAACGCATCCTAAAACATCCTCCAAACTTGTTCCAATCCTCAAAACACCTCAGACAACATCAAAACCATCAAATTACATCGAATTCAAGCCTAAGAACTCCAAGAACTCTTGAATTATGCTTTCGATCAAAAAGTTTATCAAATCTCGTCCGAATGACCTGAAATTTTGTGCACACATCCCAAATGACACAATGAAGCTACTGCAACTCTCGGAATTCCATTCCGACCCCTATATCAAAATCTCATAAACCGGAATTTGCCAAAATATCAATTTCACCAATTCAAGCCTAAATCTTCTCTACAACTCCAAAACCCATTCCGATCGCGCTCCTAAGTCACAAATCACCTCTCGAAGCTAACCGAACTATCGGAACTCACTTCCAAGCCTTCTAACACATAAGTCAACATCCGGTTGACGTTTCCAACTTAAGTCTTCTTAAAGGAGACTAAGTGTCTCATTTCTTACCAAGTCCTCTTTGAACTCAAACTAATAAACTCGATCACATAAAATACAGATAACAAAGCATAAAGAAGCTGAAATAGGGGAAATGGAGCGGTAAGTCATGAGACGACTGGCCGGGTCGTCACATCTTTCCCAACTTAAACAAACGTTCGTCCTCGAACGAGTCAAGAAACATACCTGAAGCCTCAAACAGATGAGGATATCTGCTCCATATCTCCCGCTCGGTCTCCCAGGTAGCCTCCTCCACGGGCCGACCTCTCCACTGTACCTTCACTGAAGCTATATCCTTTGACCTCAACTTCCAAACCTGGCAACCCAAAATAGCTACTAGCTCCACATCAAAGGTCAAATCATCATCCAACTGAACCGTGTTGTAGTCCAAAACATGAGACGAATCCCCATTATACTTCCGGAGCATAGAAACATGAAATATCGGATGCACACTCGACAGGCTAGGTGGCAAAGCAAGCTCATAGGCCACCTCCCCAATCCTCCGAAGCACCTCAAAAGGCCAATGAACCGATGACTCAACTTGCCTTTCTTCCCAAACCTCATAACACCCTTCATGGGCGAAACCTTCAGTAAGACCTTCTCACCGACCATGTAGGACACATCTCGAACTTTCCGATTTGCATAACTCTTCTGACGCGACTGCGCTATACGAAGCCTCTCCTGAATCACCTTCACCTTCTCTAAGGCATCCTGAACCAAATCTGTCCCCAATAGTCTAGCCTCATCGGGCTCGAACCAACCAACCGGAGATCTACAGCGCCTCCCGTACAAAGCCTCATATGGAGCCATCTGAATACTCGACTATTAGTTGTTGTTGTAAGCAAACTCTGCAAGCGGTAGAAACTTATCCCATGAACCTCCAAAGTCAATAACACAAACACGCAACATGTCCTCCAATATTTGAATAGTACGCTTGGACTGTCCGTCCGTCTGAGGATGAAACGTTGAGCTCAACTCTACCTGAGTACCCAACTCTCTCTGCACGGCTCCCCAAAACTGCGAAGTAAACTGGGTACCTCTATCTGAGATGATGGAGACCGGAACACCATGCAACCGAACAATCTCCCGGATATAAATCCCTGCCAACCGCCTTGAAGAATAGGTAGTACACACAAGAATGAAGTGCGCAGACTTGGTCAGCCGATCCACAATCACCCAAATAGCATCGAACTTCTTCAAAGTCTGAGGAAGTCCAACCACATAGTCCATAGTGATTCTCTCCCACTTCCACTCGGGAATAACCATCTGCTGAAACAAGCCACCTGGTCTCTGATGCTCATACTTCACCTGCTGACAGTTGAGACACCGAGCTACAAATCCCACAATATCTTTCTTCATTCTTCTCCACCAATAGTGCTGCCTCAAATCCTGATATATCTTCGTGGTACCCGGATGAATAGAATACCGCGAGCTATGAGCCTCCTCCAGAATCAACTCTCTAAGCCCATCCACATTGGGCAAACAAATCCGGCCCTGCATCCTCAACACACAATCATCACCGACGGTCACATCTCGGGCATCATCATGCTGGATTCTGTCCTTAAGGACAAGCAAATGCGGATCATCATATTGGCACTCTCTGATGCGATCATATAAAGAAGACCAAGAAATCACACAAGCCAACACCCGACTGGCCTCCGAAATATCCAACCTCACGAACTGATTGGCCAAGGCCTGAACATCAATCGCAAGAGGTCTCTCCCCAACTGGAATATATGTCAAAGTCCCCATATTCACTGCCTTTCAGCTCAAAGCATCGGCCACTACATTGGCCTTTCCCAGATGGTACAATATGGTGATATCATAATCCTTAAGCAACTCCAACCATCTCCGCTGCCTCAAATTAAGATCCTTTTGCTTGAACAAATGCTGAAGACTGCGATGATCAGTGAACACCTCACAAGATACGCCATACAAGTAATGCCTCCAAATCTTCAATGCGTGAACTATGGTAGCCAACTCCAAATCATGAACGGGGTAGTTCTTCTCATGGAGCTTCAACTGCCGAGAAGCATAAGCTATAACGCTACCCTCCTGCATCAACACACAACCAATCCCAACTCTTGAAGCATCACAATACACTGTATATAAACCTGAAGCGGATGGCAAAACAAACACTAGAGCTATGGTCAAGGCTGTCTTGAGCTTCTGAAAGCTCTCCTCACACTCGCCCGACCATACGAATGGAGAAACCTTCTGAGTCAACTTGGTCAAGGGCGATGCAATGGATGAAAATCCCTGAACAAACTGGCGATAATAGCCTGCTAACCCAAGAAAGCTATGAATCTCTGTGGATGAGGACGGTTTGGGTCCAACTCTGAACCGCCTATATCTTCTTCGAATCAACCTGTATACCCTCGCTGGACACCACGTGCCCCAAGAAAGCCACTGAACTGAGCCAAAACTCACACTTGGAGAATTTTGCATAAAGCTTCTCCTCCCTCAGTCTCTGCAACACAACTTTCAAATGCTCCGCATGCTCCTCCTGACTACGCGAGTCCACCAGAATATCATCAATGAATACAATAACAAACGAGTCTAGATAAGGCCGAAATACACTGTTCATAAAATACATGAATGTTGATGGGGCATTGGTTAGCCCGAAGGACATAACAAGAAACTCATAATGACCATATCTGGTCCTGAAAGCAGTCTTAAGAATATCTGAATCCCTGATCTTCAACTGGTGATAACCCGAATGGAGATCAATCTTGGAGAACACCCTCGCTCCCTGAAGCTGATCAAATAAATCATCAATGCGAGGCAAAGGATACTTGTTCTTGATTGTTACTTTGTTCAATTGCCTATAATCAATGCACATTCTTATCGTGCCATCCTTATTATTCACAAACAAAACCGGTGCACTCTAAGGGGACACACTAGGCCGAATGAACCCCTTATCTAGGAGTTCCTGAAGCTGTTCTTTCAATTACTTCAAGTTTGATGGTGCTATACGATATGGAGGAATAGAAATGGGCTGAGTGTCCGGCACTAGGTCAATACCAAAATCAATATCCCTGTCCGGTGGCATGCCCGGCAGGTCTGCAGGAAAAACATCGGGAAAATCCCTCACAACTGGGACAGAATCAATACTAGGAGTCTCAGCTCCAACATCCCTCACAAATGCTAGATATGAAAGGCAACCCTTCCCAACCATACGTTGGGCCTTCAAGAAAGAGATCACTCTATTAGGGATATAATCAGTCACACCACGCCACTCGATCCGCGGTACACCCTGCATAGCCAAAGTGACTGTCTTAGCATGACTGTCTAGAATAGCACGACACAGATATAGCCAATCCATGCCCAAAATGACATCAATATCCACTATGCTCAATAGCAATAGATCCACTCGGGTCTCTGGACCCCTAATAGTCACCACACATGACCGATACACACGGTCTACAACAACAGTATCGCCCACTGGGGTAGATTCATGAACAGGTAAAGCAAGAAACTCATGGGGTGTACCCAAATAACGAGCAAAGTATGATGACACATAAGAAAAGGTGGAACCGGGATCAAATAATACAGAGGCATCTCTGTGGTAAACTGAAACAATACCTGTAATGACAGCATCTGAAGCAATAGCATCTGGCCTGCCAGGAAATGCATAGAAACGGGCCTAACCGCCCCCGGATCGACCTCCCCCTCTGGGGAAACCCCTAGCTACATGACCTCCACCCCTAGCTGGCTGGGCGGGTGGTGAGGTAACTGGAGTAGTAGTCGAGGGCTAACCCCTCTGCTGAGATGAACTAGCCATACGATGAGGACATTGCCTCCACACATGCCCAAACTCTCCATACTCATAACAACTCTCAGGTGCTGGAGAAGGGGACTGAAGGGAACCCCTCACACCGGAGTGACCAGCTGATGCACTCGGCATAAAAGAACCCTGAGCTGACAGGGCACGAGACGAACTCTGGGCTGGAAAGGCACTGAGTGATGACTGGCCCCGCTGAGATCCATGATGACCATGACCCGAATATGCCCTGCGATACTCTGGGCGGGCTGACTGAGCATACCTGAAAGAACAGCCTCTACCATGCTAAAACTGGCCCCTCAAAGAAGCACCACTATAACTGCCAGATCCTCGAGGCTTCTTGGCCTCCCTCTCCTCTCGATCCTGACGGTGAACCATCTCAATCTCGCGAGCAATATCGACCACCCCCTCGAACGTAGCACCCAACACCCTCTCTCGGGTCATAAGAATATGGAGGTGATAGTTAAGGCCATCGACAAATCTCTTGATCCTCTCACGATCTGTCGGAACCATCCAAATGGCATGACGTGCCAACTCAGAAAACCTCGACTCATACTGTGATACAGTCATATCCCCCTGTCGCAACCACTCAAACTGTCTACGCAGCTCCTCTCTACGAGACTGCGGCACATACTTCTCCAACAAGAGAGTGGAGAATTGTTGTCAAGTAAGGGGCAATGCTCCAACCGGCCTATGCCTCTCATACGCCTCCCACCATGTGAAGGCAGATCCAGTAAACTGAAAGGTGGTGAATGTCACACCACTAGTCTCAAGAATCCTTGCTGTACAGAGCATCTGCTGACACTTATCAAGAAAACCCTGGGCATCCTCGCCCTCGGTACCACTGAATAACGGAGGTTGGAGTCTACCAAACCTCTCAAGACAACGCTGCTCATCATCCAGCATAACTGGCACAATAAACTCCTGAGCTGGTGAAACTGGCTGAGCTAGAGGTGCCCCCGGTATCTGTAGTCCTTGCACTACTTGCTTAGGTGTGCGAGCAGCGGGGGTCTGATTGCCTCCCCCGGCCTGTGAAGTAGCTGCTGCTGTGGTGGCTGAAACTGCCTAAGCCAGGCTAGTGCAAACTGATAAGATTTGTGCCAAGGACTCCGGTAGACCCGTGATCACGATGGGCACTGATGGTTCCTGAATCAGTGCTGCTACTGGAGCCTGATCCGGAGCCGGGGCAGCTGGTGGATCAATAGGTGCTGCCCTTGCTACTCTGCCTCTACCACGGCCACAACTGCGCCCACGGCCTCTGGTGACCTCAGTGGGTGGCACTGGTGGTCGTCCGCCTCGTCCGGTAGCACGACTCCTCGCCATCTGTGAGAGAATAGAATAATGGAAGTTTGGCACTCGGATCAACAAGTTCGCACGACAAGAGTTTCAAGGATATGAAGTTTTTCCTAAAGGTTCTGCAGCCTCTCGAGGATAAATATAGACGTCTCTGTACCGATCCGCGAGACTCTACTAAACCTGCTCATGACTCGTGAGACCTAAGTAACCTAGGCTCTGATACCAACTGTCACGACCCAATCCTCGAACCCGGTCGTGATGGCGCCTCTCGCGGAGACAAGGCCAGCTAGACCAAAACGGAACACCTCTTTTAAACAGCTAATCATCATAAACAGTAGTAACATATAAAATAATATTCATAAATTGCGGAATTTAACGATAATAACAGCAGGAACCATCCCGACACAGCCCAAACCGGGGTGTCACAAGTCATGAGCTACTACAGAATCTGCTATAGGTCAACAAAGTACGGGATCCGATACAACAGTCTGAAGAAAACATAAATGATAGAGGATAAGAGAAACAAGGGGCTGCGGACGTCAACAGCTACCTCGTAACTCCAAATCACTACCTAGCTTGGAAGGAATCAGTGATCAGGTACGGACTCTGCTATACTGAATCTGCACACACGGTGCAGGGAGTAATGTGAGTACTCCGACTCAGTGAGTAATAATTACAAATAATGGCTGAAAGTAGGAAAACATGTAAAGGCACAAAGCAATTCCATATCAAGCAGTAAAATCATTTAAAGCAGTAAATCGGTGGAGAGATCAAATGATATTCCTTTTTAAAACAAGTAAAACAGGTAATTTAATAGGTATTAAAAAGTAGAAATCCGCCCCTCGGCACATTATCAATCGCTCAGCATAGTATCCGCCCCTCAGGCTACCTCACAATCACTCAGCATAATGGTCAGCCATTGTTACCTGACCAAATTGCATCATCCAGTGTCGTTGTTACCATTGTTTCAAATCACATGGGTACCCGCGCTCACTGTGGGTGTGCAGACTCCGGAGGGGCCTCTTACGGCCCAAGCGCTATATCAAGCCACCTCGTGGCATCATCACTCAGCATATCCTCACATCACTCAAGTCACCGCATGGCATAAATAGTATCTCAGGCCCTCGGCCTCATATCACTCAGCATATCCTCACATATGGCCCTCGGCCTCACTCAGTCCAGAAATCATCATAAGCCCCTTGGGCATTAGTAAAACAGTAGTTCTCAGCCAAAACATGATGTAGAAACCCTCAGGACATCATTTACAACCATTACTCACCTCGGACTAGCTAATTCTCTAGCTCGTGACGCCATTTGCCCCTCGAATTAGCTTCCACGCGCGTCGAATCTATCCAAAATCAGAACGAATACGTCATAACATGCTAAGGGAACAAATCCCAAGCGAAAACATTCGAAAAAAATATCAAAAATCCCAAAATTAGCAAAACCCAAGCCCCGGGCTCACGTCTCGGAATCGGGTAAAATTTACATTTTCGAATCCTCATACCCTCACGAGTCTAACCCTACCAAAATTATCCAATTCCGATACCATTTCGTCCTTCAAATCATCATTTTACATTTTTGAAAGGTTTCACAATTTTCTTCCCAAATTCCATCTCAAATCACGAATTAAATGATGAATTCAGTGATATATTCATGTATTCTAGCCAAATCTGAGTTAAAATCACTTACCCCAATGAATTTCTTGAAAAAACCTTCGAAAAATCGCCAAAATCCGAGCTCTCTAGGTCAAAATATCAAATAAAACCCAAAACCTCGTATTTATATAGAGTACCCTTCAGGTCTTCTCACTGCGGCCGCGCCCATTTTTGTGCGGTCCGCACGAGTTCAGAGACTGTGAAACTACAAGTCAAACTCATGAGGTCACGTCCTACTTCATACGGCCCGTGGCCCTCTCTATGCGGCCGCACTCTATGGTCATGCGGTCCGTGTCAGTGACGTTCAAAGAGCTGCCAAACCCAATCATGCGGCCGCACAACAACTTTGTGTGGTCCGCGCCAGTCTTCATGCGGCCTCATTTCAACTTTGTGCGGTCTGCATCACCGCGCGGTCCGCGCGACGCCTACCGCGGCCGCGCCCCTGTAGTCCTCTTGGACCTGCTACAGCTGCTGCATTTTTCTGTTATATTTTCCAACTCCAAACTTCCCGTTAGCCATCCGAAATTACTCCGAGGCCCCCAGGACCTCAACCAAAATCACTAACGCATCCTAAAACATCCTCCAAACTCGTTCAAATCCTCAAAACACCTCAGACAACATCAAAACCATCATATTACATCGAATTCAAGCCTAAGAACTCCAAGAACTCTTGAATTATGCTTTCGATCAAAAGGTCTACCAAATATCGTCCGAATGACCTGAAATTTTGCGCACACATCCTAAATGACACAATGAAGCTACTGCAACTCTCGGAATTCAATTCCGACCCCTATATCAAAATCTCGCCTATCAACTGAAATTTGCCAAAATATCAATTTCGCCAATTCAAGCCTAAATCTTCTCTACAACTCCAAAACGCATTCCGATCACGCTCCTAAGTCACAAATCACCTCCCGAAGCTAACTGAACCATAGGAACTCACTTCCGAGCCTTGTAACACATAAATCAACATCCGGTTGACTTTTCCAACTTAAGCCTTCTTAAAAGAGACTAAGTGTCTCATTTCTTACCAAATCCTCTCCGAACTCGAACTAATAAACTCGATCACATAAAATATGGATAACGAAGCGTAAAGAAGATGAAATGGAGGAAATGGAGAGGTAACTCATGAGACGACTGGCGGGGTCGTCACACAAGCTCTACATCGCTTGGTTGGATGTCGTTGTAAACAATCTGAAAATTGAAAATTGTATGTTATATCCAACCTATATTTACCTTTGTTTACTGTATTGAAATGTATATTGTGTTCAAGTGTAGACTATATGCAAATGGAAATTGTAGTTTGTATGCCGATGAATGGTGTACTGTATATGGAAAGGTTGCATTTAGATGTATATTGTATGCATATGTATGACTTATGTAGATTATAATGTATTTATATGTATGGAATTGTTGGTTGTATGCAACTTGAAAATACAGTACATATTCAGATGTATGTTATATGCAAAATACACTATACTTAGCAAATATTGTATGCAAATTAAATTTTAGAAACTTATGAAATATTAATTTACCATGTTTCCCTGGTCTTTGAACATGTCATTCATTAGATAAGCATAAGTCGGTTGATTAACAGTGGTTCTCCAATTGAGTAATCTGGGTACCCCATTACCAGGGCACTTTGCAATTTTGGGGTCAACCTTTGAACAACACTCATAAAACCAAACTTGCATTGCGATAGGCATCCCAGCAATCCTATAGTACTTCTTCTGATAATCCATTTTCTTAATAATAGATGTAATAAGGTTGTTGAATGCAAAAGACCCCTTGGATAATCAGAGTATCTCCCACTCTCGACAAGTCAAAATGTAGTCGTGGGATGGTTGTGGTTTTCTTCTCTAAAGAGAATATCCATGTGTGTATGAGATACAGCAATCATATCTTGATAGCATCCCCATCGTTGTCATCACCCCTTTTTTTTTACTCAAAAGTATGACAACAAAGCTTCCTTTTTACCCAGCTTTGAACCGCCAAAATATGTCTAAACAATACGGTTGGGCACCTCTGTGTTGAACTTAAATTCATGTGGATCACCAACACATTTGAGACCAGTGACGAGGGCAAACTCCCTGATTGAGAAGGAAATTGTTGTACCATTTACGTGTATTGAAAAATAAGTCATCAGTACTTCCTTCTAACTGCAAAACCATGAAGCACCTGAAGAGTTGATGATGTACCTCACACCGATCCATATCAAGGAGACTTACAAAACATGTAGAACTTAACAGTTTATATTGTTCATCTGTAAGCTTTTATTTGAGATCGGATACTATGTTTGTGTTTGTATATGAACAAATATGATGTGATAATTGATCACGCCTAACTCTAGTCCTAAAAAGGATAAGCGGTCGCTGCAAATATAATCCGGTCTAAAAGTCCAGAGTCGAATCCCACAGAGAACTAAGGCTTAGCTATATCTGTTTAATATCACCAAAAAGACAAGTTTGAACAATTTTCTAAATTAGAAAGATTGAGATTTATATTTCTAACTAATTAACTAGAAATACTAGAAAACGATAAAATTATCAACTAACGAGACTGCCACGACCCTAACCCCGAACCCGATCATGATGGCGTCTCTCGTAAAGACAAGGCCAACCAGTCTAACACAATTCGTCCTTTTAAGCAGTTAAATAACATAAAGATACTTTAAACATGATTCAATAGCAATATTTAGCGGAAATAAAGATCAAAATGGAAACCCAACCCGACACAGCCCTAACCGGGGTGTCACAAGTCATGAGCGACTAAGAATACTGACATGAGTCTACTAAATACAATATCTGGCACAACCGTTTGAAGAACATAGAAATAATAAGATAAGGGAGACACGGGGGCTGCAGACGCCAACAACTACCTCGTAGTTTCTGAAACACCGCCTGGACTGGAAGGATCAGAACTCAGGAACGAGACCTGCTACGCCTGAATCTACATACACGGTGCAGGGAGTAATATGAGTACTCCGACCCAGAGTAATAAATTTAAAATTAATGACTGAAAGTAAGAAAACATGTAAAACACAAGGCATTCTATACCGAAGCAGTAAAATCACTTAAAATCAGTAAATCGGTGAAGAATGAAGTAAAATCCCTTTTTCAGCAGGTAAAAGAAGTAATTAACAGGTAAATAACAAGTAAATGTTCGCCCCTCGGGTAATATCTCAGAACACTACTAGCCCCTCGGGCTCAATCTCACAACAGTGCCAGCCCCTCGGGCTCAATCTCACATCACAATGGGTACCCGCACTCACTGGGGGTGTACAGACTCCAGGAGGGTCCCCTTACGGCCCAAGCATAATATAAAGCCATCTCGTGGCATCAAATCTAGGCCCTCGGCCTCATAACAGTCAAGCCACCTCGTGGCGTGTATATGTATCTCAGGTCATCGGCCTCATATCAGTCAAGCCACCTCATGGTGTATATATGTATCTCAGCAAATCGGCCTCATATCAGTATCAATGTATCCTCACATCTGGACCCAGGCCGCACTCAGTCCGAAAATCATCACAAGCCCCTCGGACATTAGTAAAACAGCAGTTCTCAGCCCAAAACATTATTTAAAATATCATTTAAGTCTCAAAATTAAGTAAAAATGGTTGAGTATTAAAACAGTGGAAAACAACATGACTGAGTTCAAGTAATAAGTCAAAATAGTAAGGGAATAGTGATAAAAATCAACGAAGGGTTAAAAAAGTTGCCACGAAGCCCAAATATGGCAATCAGCCCAAAATATGATGATAGCAAATAAGTTCCAGTCAAATACGCGGTAAAATCATCAATCGGGACGGACCAAGTCACAATCCCCAATAGGGCACGATCCCACACTAGTCATCAAGCGTGTGTTTCACCTCAATATAGCACTGCGATGTGCAATCCGGGGTTTCAAACCCTCAGAGCATCATTTACAATCATTACTCACCTCAAACCGGCTAAATCTCTAGCTCGCAGCGCCTTTGCCTCTCAAATCGACCTCCACGCATGTCGAATTTATCCAAAATCAGAACAAATACGTCACAATATGCTAAGGGAACAAAGCCCAAGCGAAAACCATCGAAAAATACCAAAAATCTCGAAATTAGCAAAACCCGAGCCCTTGTCCCACTTCTCGAAACTCAAAAATTTTTACATCATTAGAATCCTCATCTCCCCATGAGTTCATACACATCAAAAACACAAGAATCGGAGTTCAAATGACCCCTCAAATCCTCCATTAAAGGCCTCTTAAACTCAATCCATAACCCTCTATTTTTAGTCCTTTAATTCCTTAAATTTCAGTCTTAAATCATGAAATTCTACCATAGAAATGTATTTTAAGTCCAAAATCCTTACCTCAACGAAGTCTCTTTGATTTCTCTCTTCAAAATTGCCCAAAGCTCCTAATTCCGAGGTTAAAATGGTTAAACCCTTCAAAAATCGCGAAGAAAGAATATATACATTCTGTCCAGGGGTTTCGCATTTGCGACCCCTCCACCGCTTCTATGGTACCGCATTTGCGGTCACAAGTCCGCTTCTACGGAATTCACTTAACCAGCCCAAATCCGCTCTTGCGATCGCCCTTCCGCATCTACGATTCCACAGATGCGGCCCAAAACTCTCCTTCTGCGGTTCCTGACCCTCAGCCCAAATCTCACATCTGCGG
This sequence comes from Nicotiana tabacum, assembly GCF_000715075.1. Lineage (NCBI taxonomy): Eukaryota > Viridiplantae > Streptophyta > Magnoliopsida > Solanales > Solanaceae > Nicotiana > Nicotiana tabacum. The sequence goes on along the minus strand of NC_134090.1, from coordinate 161,649,854 downwards.
CCTTCTCCCTAGCACGTGTGGCACCGCACCTACGGTCCCCAAGCCGCAGGTGCAAAAACACCAGAAGTAGCAATTTTCTTAAATCTCTTAAGTCCCAGTTCTTCCCGTTAACCATCCGAAATCACCCCGAGGCCCCCGGGACCTCAACCAAAAGCACAAATATGACCCAATACCTTGTTCAAACTTGTTCCAATCATCAAAACACCTCAAACAACTTCAACTTACCCAAAACTCATCAAATTCAAGCCTAAGTTTCTAAAATCTTCCGAAACACCCTTTTGATCAAAAACCCAACCAAACCACGTCCGAATGACCTGAAATTTTGCAAACACATCCCAAATGACACAACGAAGCTACTAAAACTCTCAGAATTCCATTCTGATCCTTATATCAAAATCTCACCTATCAACCAGAAATCGCCAAAATATCCACTTCGCCAATTCAAGCCTAATTCTACTCCGGACCTCCAAAGTCCATTCCGATCACACTCCTAAGTCATAAATCACCTCCCGAAGCTAACCAAACCATCGGTACTCACATCCGAGCTCTCAAATACATAAGTCGACATCTGGTTGACTTTTCTAACTTGAACCTTCTTAAAATAGACTAAGTGTCTCATTACTTACCAAATCCTCTCCGAACTCAAACTCATCAACCCGATCACATAAAACACGGATAACGAAGCATAAAGAAGTAGAAATGAGGGAAACAGAGCGGTAACTCATGGGATGACTGGCCGGGTCGTCACATCCTCCCCAACTTAAACAAATGTTCGTCCTCGAACGAGTCAAGAAACATACCTGAAGCCTCAAATAGGTGAGGATAATTGCTCTGCATCTCCTGCTCGGTCTCCTAGGTAGTTTCCTCCACGGGTCAACCTCTTCACCGCACTTTCACTGAAGCTATATCTTTTGACCTCAACTTCCAAACCTGACGACCTAAAATAGCTACTGGCTCCACATCATAAGTCAAATCATCATCCAACTGAACCATGCTGAAATCCAAAATATGAGACGGATCCCCAATATACTTCCGGAGCATAGAAACATGAAATACCGGATGCACACTCGACAAGCTGGGTGTCAAAGCAAGTTCATAAGCCACCTCCCCAATCCTTCAAAGTACCTCAAAAGACCCAATGAATCGAGGACTCAACTTCCCTTTCTTCCCAAATCTCATAACACCCTTCATGGGTGAAACCTTCAATAGAACCTTCTCGCCAACCATGTAGGACACATCTCGAACCTTCCGGTCAGCATTACTCGTTTGTCTCGACTGTGTTGTACGAAGCCTCTCCTGAATAACCTTCACCTTTTTTAAAGCATCTTGTACCAAGTCTGTCCCCAATAGCCTAGCCTCACTAGGCTTAAACCAACCAACTGGATATCTACACCGCCTCCCATACAAAGCCTCATATGGAGCCATCTGAATACTCGACTGGTAGCTGTTGTTATAAGCAAACTCTATAAGCAGTAGAAACACATCTCATGATCCTTCGAAGTCAATAACACAAGCACGCAACATGTCCTCCAATATTTGAATAGTACACTCGGACTGCTCGTCCGTCTGAGGATGACAAGTTGTGCTCAACTCCACCTGAGTACCCAACTCTCTCTACACGGCTCCCTAAAATTGCGAAGTAAACTGGGTACCTCTGTCTGAAATGATGGAAATCGGAACAATATGCAACTGAACAATCTCCCGGATATAAATCCCTGCCAACCGCTCTGAAGAATAGGTAGTACACACAGGAATGAAGTGCGCGGACTTGGTCAGCCGATCCACAATCACCCAAATAGCATTGAACTTCTTCATCCAACAACAAAGTCCATAGTGATACTCTACCACTTCCACTCGAGAATAACCATCTGCTGGAGCAAGCCACCCGATCTCTGATGCTCATATTCACCTGCTGACAATTGAGACACCGAGCTACGAACCCCACAATATCTTTCTTCATTCTTCTCCACCAATAGTGCTACCTCAAATCTTGATACATCTTCGCGGCACCCGGATGAATGGAATACGGCGAGCTATGGGCCTCCTCCAGAATCAACTCCTGAAGCCCATCCACATTGGGCACACAGATCCGGCCATGCATCCTCAACACCCCATCATCACCGATGGTCACATCTCTTGCATCATCATGTTGAACTCTTTCCCTAAGGACAAGCAAATGTGGATCATCATATTGGCGCTCTCTGAGGCGATCATATAAAGAAGACCGAGAAACCACACACGCCAACACCCGACTGTGCTCCGAAATATCCAAACTCATGAACCGATTGGCCAAGGCCTGAACATCGACTGCAAGAGGTCTCTCCCCAACTGGAATATATGCCAAACTCCCCATACTCACTACCTTTCGGCTCAAAGCATCAGCCACCATATTGGCCTTTTCCGGATGGTACAATATAGTGATATCATAGTCCTTAAGAAACTCCAACCATATCTGCTGCCTCAAATTAAGATCCTTTTGCTTGAACAAATGCTGAAGACTATGATGATCAGTGAACACCTCACAAGATACACCATACAAGTAATGCCTCCAAATCTTCAATGCATGAACTATGGCAGCCAACTCCAAATCATGAACGGGGTAGTTCTTCTCATGGGGTTTCAACTGACGATAAGCGTAAGCAATAACTCTACCCTCCTACATCAACACACAACCAATCCCAACTCTCGAAGCATCACAATACACGGTATATGAACCTGAAGCTGATGGCAAAACCAATACTAGAGTTGTGGTAAAAGCTGTCTTGAGCTTTTGAAAGCTCTCCTCACACTTGTCCGACCATACAAATGAAGCACCCTTCTGAGTCAACTTGGTCAAGGGCGATGCGATAGATGAGTATCCCTGAACAAACTGGCGATAATAGCCTTCCAAACCAAGAAAGCTATGAATCTCTGTGCCTGAAGACAGTCTAGGCCAACTCTGAACCGCCTCTATCTTCTTTGGATCAACCTGAATACCCTTATTGGACACCACGTGCCCCAAGACAGCCTCTGCACCAAAACTCACACTTGGAGAACTTTGCATAAAGCTTCTCCTCCCTCAATCTCTGCAACACAACTCTCAAATGCTACGCGTGCGCCTCCTGACTACTCAAGTACACCAGAATATCGTCAATGAAGACAATCACGAACGAATCAAGATAAGGTCGAAAAAACGTTGTTCATCAAATGCATGAATACTACTGGGGAATTGGTCAGCCCGAAAGACATAACAAGGAACTCATAATGACCATATCTAGTCCTGAAAGCAGTCTTAAGAACATCTGAATCCTTGATCTTCAACTGGTGATAGCCCGAACGGAGATCAATCTTGGAGAACACCCTCGCTCCCTAAAGCTGGTCAAATAAATCATCAATGCAAGGCAAAGGATACTTGTTCTTAATTGTTACCTTGTTCAATTGCCTATAATCAATGCATATTCTCATTGTGCCATCCTTCTTCTTCTCAAACATAACCGGGGCACCCCAAGGTGACACACTAGGCCAAATGAACCCCTTATCTAGGAGTTCCTGAAGCTGCTCCTTCAATTCCTTCAACTCCGTTGGTGCCATACGATACGGCAGAATAGAAATGGGATATGTGACCGGCACCAGGTCAATACCAAAATCAATATCCTTGTCAGGTGGCATGCCCGGCAGGTCTGGAGGAAATACATCGAGAAAATCCCTCACAACTGGGATAGAATCAATACTGGAAGTCTCAGCTCTGATATCCCTCACAAACGCTAGATATGAAAGGCAACCCTTCCCAACCATACGCTGGGCCTTCAAGAAAGAGATCACTCTACTAGGGACATAATCAGTCACACCACGCCATTTGATCCGCGGCACACCCGACATAGCCAAAATGACTGTCTTAGCATGATAATCCAGAATAGCACGACACAGAGATAACCAGTCCATGCCCAAAATGACATCAAAATCCACCATGCTCAATAGCAATAGATCCACTCGGGTCTCCAGACCCCCAATAGTCACCACACATGACCGGTACACACGGTCTACAACAACAGTATCGCCCACCGGGGTAGATACATGAACAGGTAAAGCAAGAAACTCCCGAGGCATACCCAAATAATGAGAAAAATACGAGGACACATAAGAAAAAGTGGAACCGAGATCAAATAAAACAGAGGCATCTCTGTGGCAGACTGAAATAATACCTATAATGACAGCATCTGAAGCAATAGCATCTGGCCTGCCTGGGATAGCATAGAAACAAGCCTGGCCACTGCTTGATCGACCTCCCCCTCTGGGGTGACCCCTGGTTGCCTGACCTCCACCCCAAGCTAGCTGGGCGGGTGGTGAAGTAACTGGAGCGGAAGTCGAAGGCTAACCCCTCTGCTGAGATGAACTAGCAACCCAACGAGGACATTGCCTCCAAATGTGGCCCATCTCGCCACACTCATAACAACTCTAAGGTGATGGAGAAGGGGACTGAAGGGAACCCCTCATACCGGAGTGACTAGCAGATGCGCTCGGCATAGAAAAACCCTGAGCCGATGGGGCACGAGATGAACTCTGAGCTGAGAGGGCGCTGAGTGATGACTGGCCTTGCTGAGATTCCTGATAACTAAGACCTGAAGATGCTCGCGATACTCTGGGTGGGCGGACTGAGCAGGCCTGAAAGAACGACCTCTACCATGTTGAAACTGGCCCTTCGAAGGAGCACCACTATAATTGCCCGATCTTCGAGGACTCTTGGCCTCCCTTTTCCTCTCGCTCCTGATGGAAAATAGTCTCAATCTCACGAGCGATATCAACCACCTCCTCAAACGTTGCACCCATCACTCTATCTCTGGTCATAAGAATACGGAGATGATAAGTAAGGCTATCAACAAATCTCCTGATCCTCTCTCGATCCGTCGAAACCATCCAGATGGCATGATAATCCAACTCAAAAAACCTCGACTCATACTATGAAATAGTAATATCCCCCTGTCGCAACCACTCAAACAGTCTATGCAGCTCCTCTCTGCGAGACTGCGGCACATACTTCTCCAGGAAGAGGACGGAAAATTGTTTCCAAGTAAGGGGCGCTACACCAACAGGCCTACGCCTCTCATACGCCTCCCACCAAGTGAATGGAGCCCTAGAAAACTGAAAGGTAGTAAATGCCACACCACTAGACTCAAGAATCCCTACTGTACAAAGCATCCACTGGCACTTATCCAAGAAACTCTAGGCATGCTCGCCCTCTACTCCGCTGAATGTCGGAGGCTGGAGTCTACCAAACCTCTCAAGTCGACATTGCTCATCATCCGGCATAACTGGTACCACAAACTCCTGAGCTGGTACAACCGGTTGGGCTAGAGGTGACCCCGGCGTCTGAAGTCCCTGTACTACCTGCTTAGGTATGCGAGCAGCGGGGGTCTGATTGCCTCCCCCGTCCTGTGAAGTAGCTGCTGCGGTAGTGGCTGAAACTACCTGAGCCAGGCCAGTGCAAACTGATAAGATTTGTGCCAAGGCCTCCTGAAGACCTGGAATTACAATGGGCACAGCTGGTGCCTGAACTGGTGCTGCTGGAGCCTGATCCTGAGTTGGGGCAGCTGGTGGATCAACATGTGTTGTCCTCGCTGCTCTGCCTCTACCACGACCACGACCGTCCATGGCCTCTGGTGGCCTCAACTAGTGGCACTGGTGGTCGTCCACCTCATACGGTAGCTTGAGTCCTTACCATATGTGAGAGAATGGAATAACAGAAGTTTAGTACTCAGACCAACAAATTCGCACGACAAGAATTTCAAGAATATGAAGTTTTTCCTAAAGGTTCTGCAGCCTCTCGAGGATAAATACAGACATCTCTGTACCGATCCGCGAGACTCTACTTAACCTGCTCATGACTCGTGAGACCTATGTAACCTAGCCTCTGATACTAACTTGTCACGACCCTAACCCCGAACCCGGTTGTGATGGCGCCTCTCGTGAAGATAAGGTCAGCCAGTCTAACACAATTTGCCCTTTTAAGCAGTTAAATAACATAAAGATACTTTAAACATGAATTAATAGCAATATTTAGCGGAAATAGAGATATCAAAATGGAAACCCAACCCGACACAGCCTTAACTGAGGTGTCACAAGTCATGAGCAACTAAGAATCCTGACACGAGTCTACTAAATACAATATCTGGTACAACCGTTTGAAAAACATAGAAATAAGAAGATAAGGGAAACACGGGGTCTACGGATGCCAACAGCTACCTCATAGTTTTCAAAACACCATTTGGACTAGAAGGATCAGCACTCAGGAGCGGGACCTGCTATGCCTGAATCTACATATAAGGTGCAGGGAGTAATATGAGTACTCCGACCCAGTGAGTAATGATCGCTGCCAACTCGATGCTACTCTAAAGTAGGAAGAGGGGGTCGCAATAGCTTTTACCAGATATGAAGGTCTGAATCGAATTTCTCAGGGAGCTAGTAGTGGAGTTGGATTGTCTGTCTATCCTAGAGATGTGTTTGTACTCCTAATGTTACTTCAAAAAATTTTGAGTTTTCAAATTATCACTATTTTTTGTAAAACTATTGATTAACACTAAATTATGCTATGAGAATATTGCTAAGTTGTATCTAATGGGAAGTCGGGCACTAGGGTCGTGACACTACCTAGGTAGCTAATTGACGGGTAAATGCTACTAAGGTTCGATTGACATAATTAGGGCTTATGCTATAACCGTTGCACAATTTTACCCACTCTCACACCTCTCAGTAGAGAAACTGACTTTGCCCAATTAACTCTCTCAAGACCAAATGGGTAGGCAAATTAGACCAAACAACTAGGGTTCAAGTAGGGTAATTACTCTCTCGAGGTTTAACCCGTTAATTGGGACTATTATTTCTCATGAGTCCATCCCAATTCCTTGTTGGGTCAATTTGGGGTTGTAGACTCTCTTTCTCAAGAAGAGTTAAACCCACAAAGCTTGAATCAGTGTTTGCAACCACCAATTCTAGATTAAAACATAAAATCAACCCAAATAGCAAACACCCATAGTCAATCTAACACTAGATGGCAACACCCATCAATTACCCACACTAGGGTTGAGCCACAACCCTAGCTAATGGGTTTAGCTACTCATGCTAGATAAAGAAATTGAAGAAATAGATGAAGAACTAAGCATATTAATTAATTGCTAAAATTAAATTGCAAGAATTTATCTTAAATGTAAAGCAAAAATGCCAAAAATGGCTACAAAATACATTCTCATGAGCGCATCTCTCTACTAATGTATATGATTCTCTAAAAAAAATGGTAAAATGTTCTATTTATACTAGGCTGAAAAAACTGGACAAATATACCCCTTCGGGGTTAGTGCGGGCAGCATTAAATAGACCACGGCCGCACTGGGCTTACTTCTGCTTCTCTGAACTTGAACTCTGCGGACCGCGTAGAACGGACCGCAGCCGCGGAGGGAGCTGGCGCGGTCCGCGCAACCACGCCAGTGGACCGCACGGCACTGGCTTTGCAAACTTCATCTCTCTGAATCTCATGACCGCGGACCACATAAAAGAGTATTGCGGCCGCGGAGCCTTCACCGCGGACCGCGAGATGTGTATCGCGGCCGCGCTTCTTCTAGCCTGATTCACCAACTCTCTGAACCACCTGTGTGGCCGCATTCCACTTTGCGCGGTCCGCACTAGGCCTTCTTTTCTTAAATTTCTTGGTCTTTGATACTTGAGCAGGTTTCACTCCTTTTTGAGCCGATCTTTGACATTTCGTCACTTTGTCGATCAAACCTACGATCAAGCACAATTTGTGAGCCTTTTAGGACTATTTTGTAACAATATATGATCAAAGCATAGGCAAGTAAGGGCATAAAACATGTTAAAATCCTAACTTATCAACTCCCCCAAACTTAAACCTTTGTTTGTCCTCAAGTAAATAAAATAAGACCCACCCCTTAAAGGAAAATCCAAGTAATTCCAGTTATTCTAAAGTAACCTCAACAGGCATTAATTGGGACTAACAATTGCCCTTAATACGAATGGATCATTAACAAAATTTAAACTTTAAAAAACTATGGATCAAGTGTGATACAAGAGCATCAAGAATTGACTCATTACATCAAAGAACTCTCTCAATTACTTTGGTCATTGTGGACCCCAAACTCACACATCCTCAACTCTCCCTAAGCAAACCTCACATTTTTAGAGTATAAGCACGCAAACCAAGGTTAATGGGAAGTCACTCGTCTCTCTCAAGGAAAGGTCACAAGTCCGGCTCTAAGTACCATATGCTTGACCCTCATGTAAGTATCCACTAATGCGAGCGTCATCCAACTCAAGATCATACAGGGCTTTTGTGGAGTCAATGTGAAGGATTTTGGTTCATGGTAGGAAAAGTTGTTGGTCTATATGGGTTCCACGTTCCCTTAAGCACTTCTTTTGATTTATTCTGGCACAATTCTCTTTGACTCTTTGAGTATTTCACTTCTTTTCAAGGGGTTAGAGAGACACATTGTCACTCTTTCTTATGCAATTCAAAGCATTTCTCCTTTTTTTACTTTTTTCCACACCTTTTTCACTTTTGTTTTTATTGAATCTCGTTTTATTCTTTGCACATTGGGCTTTCTTTTTGTCTTTTTCTTTTCTTTCTTTTTCATCGCCTTCCTTTCCTTTTGCTTTTGTTCCTTTTACCACTTTGTTTCCTTTCTTGTCTCTCCCCCCCAAACATAGACTTTTGCCATTACTTAAGGGACGATTTGGGTGCCAAGAGAGGGTATAATTTAGAACGGGTATAGGCTTGTAGCATTGGTTCTTGAAAGAAAAAGGTTTAAGGCTCAAAAGGGTTAGCTAAGGATTATATCATTGGTAGGCTATGGAATTGTTCGACTATTTCTTGGATCAAGGAGAGCCTATAATCACTTCTTCAATTGAATTTCACTCAAACTTTAGCCTCAACAAACATTAAGGGCAAGTTCGAGACCATTGGATCGGGACTTGGACTCACAATTCGATTTATCACCACACACACTCAAGGATTGCTAAAGACATAGAGTCGGAGGCCCACAACAACCTTAGACACGATTGAGTACACAATAGTCCCGAAAGACCACGTGATGTTTGTTTGGTCAAAACAAGAGTCTCAAGGTCACTAATTTTACCATCCTAAACACAACCCCTTGTATTTGACCATGGGATCAAAGGCAAATGTGTTAGGCCCAAGTGAAGCTTTGCTTGAGGTACCCTTAACTATAAACTACTAAAAACAAGAGAAAAATCAAAAATGGACTCAAACCCTTAAGAAGGTTGTCACGCCATCCATCATCGGGAAGAGCCACCCGGTTCGCACAATACTCCACCCTTGGAAAGAACTGTGGCATTAAGAAAACCAAGGGTTTATTGAAAGCACCAAAACCGAAACAAAAAGGCTACGAGCCTATCTACTAAGCTAAGAATGAAAAATTGTACGAAAATAGAAAATAGAATGAATATTTCCAATAGGGGATTAGAATATAAAATGGGGGATGAATATATATACAAAAATATAACTTTATATACAGACCAAAGAGAAGATAAAAAGCGCGATAAAAGTAACTAAATGTAAAGTTATATACAGACCAAATAAAAAAATCAACAGAAACATAAACTAAGTCAACTAATATATACAATCATCCGGATAAAAAGTAGGGTGCACCCCTACAAATAAAAGTTGGCATTGTCCCCAATGCCAACTAAAGAAATAAGCATAAAAAAATATCAAGAGGAAAGGATATAGGAGCTCCCTAAGCCTCGTCTGTCTACATGGGAACATAAATGGTCCCCTGGTCCTCTATATGTATGGGAACCTCAGACTTGTTCCCGGTCTCCTGCTGCTCAGCTGCTGGGACAGGGGTCTGGACCTATACAGAGTGAATATCAGGAACATCCTGTGGCTGATTGGAGGAAGCCTCCGGTGGGTCCGCCAACTGGATGATCGCCTCATCTGCACTGGGGAGCTTCCTCTTCTTCTTTGGAAGCTAATGTGCCTCTGTTATTGGTGTTGCTACTGGGGCTGGATCCTCGAATAGAAATTCTAAAGGTAGCTGGTCTGCCTTTAGTTTGTCAACATCCTCCTCAGCGCCTTCACAGACTCCTTGGAGGCCCGTGTTTTGCGCAGCTTCTTGTGCTCCCTGGCAAGCTCCTTCAGGGCCTTGCCATGTGAATCCACTGCCTTAGCCAAGGCAGCCTGAGAATCGAGGATCTTTTGCTGGTTGGCAAGAATCTCCTTAAGTGAATCCTTGATAGACTGGGGCACCTGCACTGGCTGTGGTGTCGACTGAGCCGCAATAGTAGAAGTCAAGGTGGACAACTTGGATGAAGCAGTCACCATCCAATTGTTCAAGCTATGAAGTGTCTGGCTCAGCTGGTGGGCGGTGATAGAATGGGCCCGGGAAGATGGAATCCCCGGGCCAGCTAAAGTCGAGGGACCAGCAGAAGTGGAAGTTCCGGGAGGCATGTCAGCAACTGTGGAAGTAGGCTTAGTGGAGGGCTCTAGCGCAACCGGCTCTTCAGACTGGCCGGTTGGGGTAGAAGCAGGCGGCTTGTAATTTTTGTCCTTGAGATTGTCTGACCCCTTCAAACTGTACCATAAAAACGGAGCCACAGGTTTGACCTTTACGTCAAAAGGTCTCTTCTCCACCTCCAAGTCCCGGAAATACATAGTGAGGGTGCTTGGAAAAGGGTAGTTCCGGTCATGCCCAACCTCTACTGCAGAAATGACGTGGGACATCACATTGCCCACGTTGATAGGATATCCTGCCATAATAGAAGCAACAAGAACAGCCCGGACAAGTGGAATAGTCTGATCATGGGTAGTGGGGTCGAGTCGGCTGCACACAAAAGTCAGCCACCCTCTAGCCTCAAAGTTGAAAGTTCTCCGAAGTATTTTGGCCCCTGCTTGAAACCACTCTGGAACCGTACCCGGGATTGCCAGGTATGAAGCTAACCACGGACGAACCTCCTCGCCCATTGCCAACTTTTCATTGTAAAGGGACTTATCTTTATCATTGAACCCCAGGTATTCATTTAGTGCCTTCCCGGTAAATACCACATTTTTGTTTCTCACTTTGGTCACCTTAGTTCCCTTCAAGATGTGGGCCACATTTCTATAGAACTCCTTGACCATATGTTCATTCCCCTTCACACAATTATCTTTAAAGAACTCCCAACCCACTCGAGCCTGAAACTGTCTATGTACATTGGGGTGTAGGGGTAGGAGGTCTTTGTCAATGAAACTACTTTCAAGAATCAATTTTCATGTTGGCCACCATTCCCTAAACTTGTGGAAAGCCACTTGCCTAACGAATCTATCCTCCCAAACAACGTGATTCCTAGTCCGGTCAACACCCCCAACCTGCGGCACACCACCCCCCGGTAACTCCCCATCTCCCTCATCACCTCTAGCACCCTCTCCAGATATTGATGTTATGGGAGAGGTAGAGAATTTATCCCCACTACCTGTCGCTGAGCCCTCAGACGACCCAGAAGAAATGTTGATTGAGGCTCGAGCATCGGGGGAAGATGGGGGAGTGTCTCTATGTATGGAGTTCTTCGGATATGGGATGTATAGAGGGACTGAATTTAAAGAGATCTCCCGGGAGGGCTCATACTCACTCCTTGAGGTGTCAAGGGCTCTATCAGCCACTTTGATTGTTTTCCTCATGTCCTTTATGTTTTGTCTAGCCTGGGGAGTGAGTTTTACCATCGGTTGTTTCCTTCCCCGGGAGGAATTACCTCGGCCGGGTTGTTTGGCATATTTACCTCGTTGTTTGACCATTATCTGCAAGCATACACATCTAACATGGTTAGTATCAGCATAGGCAGTGAAACAAGTTTTGAAATTAAATTGCAAACAGCAGGTTAAATGTTGCAGAAACAGTTGTAGAACATGGCACCGTAGCCCATACAAACAGGAGTGCATCCGCACTGGGGGCACCGCGGACCACGCAATGGCGATCGCGGTCCGCATTGGGACAAGGCCCTAGACAACATCTCTCTGATTCTCCCCACCGCGGCCAGCACAAAAAGTAGTGCGGCCGCATTGGGGCACCGCGAACCGCATAAAAGCGATCGCGGTCCACACTGATGTAAGGACTGTAACACCACCTCTCTGAATCCAACCATCGCGGCCCACACAAAGTAGCACCGCAACAGCGGTGGGCCAGCGCGGACCGCATAAAGTGCAATGCGGCCGCGCTGGGCATAGGTTCAATTTCAATCACTTAGGCACTGCGGTTCGCGCAAAATGGTAATGCAGACCGCGTTAGGGAACCGCGGACCGCACAATGGCGACCGCGGGCCGCGGAGAGTACTTTGAACAGGTATTAAGTTAGGGTTTAAGTTTTTGCTATTTTTGTTTAAGTTTTCCACCTAACTTGTCCCTACTCATTTTACCCAGCCCACAATGGTCTCTAAACACACAATATCCAACCATTACACTTTCCTAGGCTAACAAATGAAATAAAAATGGGAAGAAGAAGAGACTCTAGCTACTGGGCACGAAAAACAAAACGAAATTATAATATAAAACAAAGAAATATGATGAAATGTTACCAGATTGTGATGATGAGATACAATTAATCAGGCTAAACAAGAATTACTATCAGAAGAGAGAGTGAACAGTAGCTTTTAGGGGTCTGAGTGTTAAAATTTCGAAAAGTGTAAGTTGTGACCCTTGGGCTCTATTTATAGAAAAACAGTGGGACCCGGCCTTACCTACCAGCGCGGCTGCACAAAACCGACCGCGGACCGCGCTGGGTTGTTCAGAATGAAGCTTGAGCAGGCAACCTCCACATTCTGCACAAAACAGTCTGCAGTCGCGGAGGTCCACCGCGGTCCGTACTAAATGGAATGTGGCCGCAGTGGCAAACTTCAGAGAGTACCACTTTTCACCATCACCAGTGTGGACCGCACAAAAGCAACCGCGGTCGCACTAGAAATCATCGGAGACTGTTCAACTCTTTTTTCAAACTATTTTGCACTGAATCAACTCAATCTCTGCAACATCTCACAATCAGTTAGCTCACAAATCAAACCTACACTATCAAGAAAACACAGAAAACAACAAAAAGGAAAAAAAGACATAGGTTGCCTCCCAAGCAGCGCCTGATTTAACGTCGCGGCACGACGCATGTTACCAGCACATCACTTTAGATGGAGAAGTGCCACCACGTGGCTATCATCAAATTTCCCAAGATAATGCTTGACCCGATGTCCATTGACTCTGAATACTTTACCATTCTTGTTCCTTAGATCAAGAGCACCAAATGGGGTCACGAACACAACTTCGAACGGCCCACTCCACTTTGACTTGAGCTTACCCGAAAACAGACGTAACCGGGAATTGAACAAGAGAACCACATCTCCAACCTTGAACTCCTTGCCCTGAGCATATTTGTCGTGAAGGTACTTCATTTTGTCCTTGTACAAGGATGAGCTGGAGTAGGCATGGAATCTAAACTCATCAAGCTCATTAAGTTGTTCAACCCACAAATTTGCCGCAACATTCCATTCTAAGTTTAACTTCCTCAAAGCCCATATGACCTTGTGCTCTAATTCCACCGGAAGATTACAAGCTTTCCCAAACACCAACCGATACGGTGACATACCAATCGGAGTTTTGTAAGCCGTCCGATAAGCCTAAAGAGCGTCATCCAACTTTTTCGGCCAATCGGTCCTATTAGCATTGACAATTTTAGACAAGATACTCTTAATTTCTCTGTTTGAGACTTCCACTTGGCCACTAGCTTGAGGATGATAGGGGGTCGAAACCTTATGATTGACACCGTACTTAGAAAGCAACGTGCTGAAAGCCTCGTTGCAAAAGTGAGATCCCCCATAACTAATGATAGCACGAGGAGTGTCAAACCTTGTGAAGATACTCTTTGTCAAAAATGCCACAACACTCTAGGCTTCATTGTTGGGCAAAGCCACGGCTTCAAACCATTTTGAAACATAGTCCACCACCATGAAAATGTAAGTGTTCCCACAAGAGCTCACAAAAGGACCCATGAAATTGATGCCCCAAACATCAAAAATATCACACTTCGAGAATTGTATTGAGGGGCATCTCATACCTTTTAGAAATTCCGCCAGCTCTTTGGCACTCATCACATCTCTTAACCAAGTCGCCTGCATCTTTAAACAAGGTAGGCCAGTAAAATCCGCAACTAAGCACTTTAGAAGCCGTTCTCGCCTCGCCATGATGGCCACCATAGGGAGAGGAATGGCAAGCCTCCAAAATACCCAATTGTTCCTCCTCCTGGACACATCGTCGAATCACACCATCCGTGAAAATCTTGAACAAGTATGGCTCATCCTAATAGAAATCCAAACTATCCCGCTTGAGCTTCTTCCTTGGTTAGAAGAGAGCTCACACGGGATTATTCCGGTCACAAGGTAATTGGTAACATCGGCAAACCATGGCATATCTTTCATTGACACCGCAAGGAGTTGTTCGTCCGGAAATGAATCATTGATCTCAAGGCCATCACAAGGCCTCCCCTCCTCCTCCAAACAGGACAAGTGGTCCGCCACTTGATTCTCACTACCCTTCCGGTCAATAATTTCTAGATCAAACTCTTGAAGAAGTAACACCCATTATACCTATGGGCGGCGTGATCGGTGTGCACTATAACTTTGGCCCTCATAAGGTAAGGTCGAAACTTTTCCATTGCAAACACAATAGCCAACAATTCTTTCTCGGTGACTGTATAGTTTCTTTGAGCCTCATTCATGGTCTTTCTTTCATAGTACACCGAATGAAACATCTTGTTGATTCTTTGGCCCAAAACAGACCCAACCGCAACGTCACTAGCATCACACATGAGCTCAAAAGGCAAGCTACAATTTGGTGCGGTAATGATGGGGGTAGAAGTCAACTTGAGCTTAAGAAGCTCGAATGCATGCATACAACTCTCATCAAACAAGAACTTTGCATCTTTCTCTAGCAACTTGCACAACGGATGTACCACTTTAGAAAAATCTTTTATGAACATCCAGTAGAAACCCGCGTGCCCACGGAAACTCCTCACCCCTTTGACAGAAGTAGGGGGAGGGAGCCTTGAGATAACCTCAATCTTGGCCTTATCAACTTCAATTCCTCGCTTCGAGATTTTGTGACCCAACACTATACCTTCTTCTACCATAAAATGGCACTTTTACCAATTGAGAACAAGGTTGGTGTCTTCACATCGGCCTAACACTCCATCCAAGTTTACCAAGAACTCCTCAAAAGAATCCCCAACCACGCTGAAATCATCCATGAAGACCTCCAAGATATCCTCCACCATGTTAGTGAAAATAGCCATCATGCAACGTTGGAAGATCGCCGGAGCATTACACAATCCAAATGGCATTCTAGAGAATGTGAATGTGCCATAAGGACATGTAAAGGTGGTATTCTCTTGGTCCTACGGGGCAATTAGGATCTGATTGTACCCCGAGTAACCATCCAGAAAACAGTAGAAAGCCCGGCCCGCAAGACGATCAAGATTTGGTCAAGGAATGGCAATAGGAAATGATCTTTTCTAGTCACCTTGTTCAGCTTCCGGTAATCCATACAAACTCTCCACCCGGTGACCATACTAGTGGGAATGAGCTCATTATTTTCATTGGTCACCACGGTCATACCACCCTTTTTCGGCACACATTGCACCGGAGAAGTCCACGAACTGTCAAAAATAGGATAAACCACCCCAGCATCTAACCACTTGATAACCTCATTCTTCACCACCTCTTGCATCTCCTCATTTAGTCTTCTTTAATGCTCCAAGGAAGGCTTTGCATCCTCCTCCAAGATGATTTTGTGCATGCAAAATGCGGGCTTATTCCCCGAATATCAGCTAGAGTCCATTCGATTGCCCTTTTCTACTTTTGAAGAACCGCCAAGGTGTCCTCAACCTGCATGTTAGTAAGGCAAGAAGAAAGAATAACAGGTAAAGTAGAATTTGAACCCAAGAATTCATACCTGAGGTGTGGAGGAAGTGGCTTCAACTCCAACACCGGTGGCTCCTCAATCGATGGCTTTGTTGGTAGAGTTTTGCGGTTTTCAAGATCCAAAGATAGCCTCCTAGGCTCATATGAATATGAACCCATACCATGAAATGCATTCACGCACTCCACTATGCTAGCATCATTGTTGACATCCATATTAAGAAGCACGGCCTCAAGGGGATCTTCAACATGGATCATGGAACTTGTGTCATCCACTATCACAGCTGTGACAATGTCTACAAATGAACACACCTCTGTGCTATTAGGTTGTCTCATTGATTTGCAAACATGGAATGCCACCTTCTCATCCCCCACTCGGAAAGTCAACTCACCCGCTTCAACATCAACCAATGCCTTCCCCGTAGCTAGGAAAGGCCTACCAAGAATAATCGGCACTTCAAAGTCCACCTCACAATCCAATATGACAAAGTTGGTTGGCAGTATAAACTTATCTACCCGGACAAGTACATCATCGATTATGCCCAAAGGTCTCTTCATCGATCGATCCGCCATTTGAAGTCTCATTGAGGTGGGTCGAGGTTGTCCAATTCCCAAAGTCTTGAAGACCGAGTACGGCATCAAATTTATGCTAGCCCCCAAGTCACAAAGGGCCTTGGCAAAATCCGCACTTCCGATAGTACAAGGGATAGTAAAAGCTTCGGTGTCCTCAAGCTTGGGTGCCATTGAATGCACTATGGCACTCACTTGATGAGTTATTTTAATTGTTTCACACTCCATCGACCTCTTCTTTATTACCAAATCTTTCATGAACTTAGCGTACCCCGGCATTTGCTCAAGCGCCTCCACCAAAGGCACATTGATTGTGAGGCTCTTCATTATGTCAATGAACCTTTTGAATTGATTGTCACTCTTTTTCTTTGCTAACCGTGTAGGATAAGGTGGAGGTGGCCTAGGCAAAGGTGCCTTGGCCTTTGGTACAACCGGCTCGGGCATATCAATCGCGTGTTCCCTAGACGGGTTCACGGCATCTTGAGTCTCTACCTCGGCTTCATCATCAATATCAATCCGCACATCATTGTTCACATTTTGATTAACCACATCATCAACAATCAAAGGTACATCATCATCCCGCAACTCAACATCTTCATCCATAACTTGCTTTTGCTTTGAGGCATTCACATCACCGCCTCTCCTACTTCTTGTTTTAACTTCTATCACATGATTATTATTCCTACCCTTCGGGTTCACTACCGTATCACTTGGTAGCGCACCCTTGGGACGAGTATTCAATGTTTGAGAGATTTGGCCTAATTGCACCTCCAAGTTCCGGATAGATGTATTATGAGAAGCTAATTGGGCATCGGAATCTTGGTTCTTTCTCATCATTTGCTCGAACATGCTTTCAATTCGCCTCATATCACTCTCGGAGGAACTTGGACCTTGAGAAAGAAAGGGGTGGATTGTTTGATTGTTGGTACATGGGGGGTCTTTGAAGCCTTGCCCCCGGTTGCCTTGGTTCTCGATATTGTTCCACCCTCCTTGATTGTTGTTGTTGCCCCAATTATAGTTATTACCATTCCAATTCCCTTGTTTGCTTTGATTACCCTAATTGTTGTTTTGGTTGTTATTATTCCAATTGCCACCACCTTGTTGTTGATTGTTGTTATTCCAATTACCTCCGCCTTGTTGTTGATTGCCCCAATTTCCTTGAGGACGCCATTGTTAATTCAAAGAATTGCCTTTATTCCCTTGGTAGTTTTGACATATTGGACCTCTTCGCTTTGTTCATCATAGCACTCATTTGAATAACCACCACCATCATTGTTGTTGTCATATTGTTCACAATTACCTTGAGGATGTTGCCCTTTTTGCCTCCTTTTCAACATAGAAACACCTTCCATTGCATTGACTTGGCGCGGGTTTTGGACTTGTTGCAATTGCGCCTTTACCAATTGATTCATATTTTTTGTCAGCTCGGCAATAGATTGGCCATGATCGTGCAATTCCTTGTGCAAATGGATGACCGTAGGGTCACCTTGGGGCACATTTGCTCGGTTTTGCCATGCTGAAGAGGTGTCAGTCATTTCATCAAGTACATCACATGCCTCTTGGTAAGAAAGTTTCATAAAGTTCCCTCCGGCCATTTGGTTCACAATGCATTGATTCGTGGTGTTGATGCCCCGATAAAAGGTTTGTTGAATCATAGCCTCGGTCATGTCGTTATTAGGGCACTCTTTCACCATTGTTCTATATATTTCCCATATCTCGTGCAAAGGTTCCGTTGGCTCTTGCTTGAAGGCTAGAATTTCATCCCGAAGAGCCGCCATATGACTTGATGAAAAGAACTTGGCAATAAATTTGTCCGCCAATTCATCCCATGTTGTAATAGAATGATTGGGGAGCCTTTCTAACAAATCCAATGCTTTACCCCGAAGAGAGAACGGGAAAAGCCTCAATCTCAATGAATTCTCGGACACGTTTGTCTTCTTGCTACCCCAGCATGTATCCACAAACCCCTTCAAGTGCTTGTAGGCATTTTGATCGGAGGCGCCCGTGAAATACCCTCTTTGCTCGAGCAAAGTCAACATAACATTTGTGATTTGAAAGTTCCCCGCCCGGATTCGGGGAGGCACAATAGCACTAGCGTATCCTTGATTTGGTAAAACTCTGGGAGCCACTCTCGGCAGTTGCGGAGGAGGGTCTGTATTATTGTTGTTCTCATTTGCATTTATATTGGCATTTCGGCCCCTCCATGGAACTTGAGGTAAGATCTCATCTTGTTCTAGATCCTATACCTCCTCCCCCGCTATCATATTGTCGAGAGGGTCATTTGCATTAAGAGCCATTTGTACCTGATTGATCGACACAAACAGAATTAGTAAACAAGAAGGAAAGAGAAGCCAAATATAAAACTAACTAAACTGATAGTCAACACCGTAAGCGCCCCGGCAACAGCGCCAAAAAATGATCGCTGCCAACTCAACGCTACCCTAAAGTAGGAAGAGCGGGTCGCAATAGCTTTTACCCGATATGAGGGTCGGGATCGAATTCCTCAGGGAGCTAGTAGTGGAGTTGGATTGTCTGTCTATCCTAGAGATGTGTTTGTACTCCTAATGTCACTTCAAACATTTTTGGGTTTTCAAATTATAACTATTTTTGTAAAACTATTGATTAACACTAAATTATGCTACAAGAATATTGCTAGGTTGTATCTAATGGGAAGTCGGGCACTAGGGTCGTGACACTACCTAGGTGGCTAATTGATGGGTAGATGTTACTAAGGTTCGATTGACATAATTAGGGCTTATGCTATAACCGTTGTACAATTTTACCCACTCTCACACCTCTCGGTAGAGAAAGTGACTTTGCCCAATTGACTATCTCGAGACCAAATGGGTAGGCAAATTAGACCAAACAACTAGGGTTCAAGTAGGGTAATTACTCTCTCAAGGTTTAACCCGTTAATTGGGACTATCATTTCTCATGAGTCCATCCCAATTCCTTGTTGGGTATATTTCTCAAGAAGAGTTAAACCCACAAAGCTTGAATCAGTGTTTGCAACCACCAATTCTAGATTAAAACATAAAATCAATCCAAATAGCAAATACCCATAGTCAATCTAACACTAGATGGCAACACCCATCAATTACCCACACTAGGATTGAGCCACAACCCTAGCTAATGGGTTTAGCTACTCACGTTAGATAAACAAAATTGAAGAAATAGATAAAGAACTAAGCATATTAATTAATTGCAAGAATTTATCGTAAATGTGAAGCAAAAATGACAAAAATGGCTACAAAATACGTTCTCACGAGCGCAGCTCTCTACTGATGTATCTGATTCTCTAAAAAATGGTAAAATGTCCTATTTATACTAGGCTGGAAAAACTGGAAAAAAATACCCCTGCAGGGTCAGTGCGGGCCGCATTAAATGGACCGCGGCAGCACTGGGCTTACTTCTGCTTCTCTGAACTTGGACTCCGCGGACCGCGTAGAAAAGGTCGAGGCCGCGGAGGGAGCTGGCGCGGTCCGCACAACCACGACTACGGACCCCAAGGCACTAGCTTTGCAAACTTCATCTCTCTGAATCTCATGACTGCGGACCGCACAAAAGAGTAGTGCGGCCGTGGAGCCTTCACCGCAGACCGCGAGATGTGTACTGCGGCCGCGCTTCTTCTAGCCTGATTCACCAACTCTCTGAACCACCCAGTGCGGCCGCATTCTACTTTGCGCGGTCCGCACTAGACCTTCTTTTCTTAAATTTCTTGGTATTTGATACTTGAGCAGGTTTCACTTTTTTTTGAGCCGATCTTTGACATTTCGTCACTTTGTCGATCAAGCACAACTTGTGAGCCTTTTAGGACTATTTTGTAGCAATATATGATCAAAGCATAGGCAAGTAGGGGCATAAAACATGTTAAAATCCTAACTTATCAAGTAATAAATATAACTAATGACTGAAAGTAAAAAAAACACGTAAAACACAAGGCATTCTATATTGAAGCAGTAAAATCACTTAAAATCTGTAAATCAGTGAAGAATCAAGTAAAATCCCTTTTTCAACAGGTAAAACAAGTAATTAACAGGTAAATAACAAGTAAAAGTTCGCCCCTCGGGCACAGTATCAACAAAACTGCCCATTGGGCAACATCTCAGAATAGTACCAGCCCATCGGGCTCAATCTCAGAACAGTGTCAGCCCCTCGGGCTCAATATCACATCACAATAGGTACCCGCGCTCACTGGGGGTGTACAAACTCCAAGAGGGGCCCCTTACTGCCCAAGCGCAATATCATGCCATCTCGTGGTACCAAATCTAGGCCCTCGGTCTCATAACAGTTAAGCCACCTCGTGGCGTATATATGTATCTCAGGCCCTTGGCCTCATATCAATCAAGCCACCTCGTGGTGTATATATGTATCTCAGGCCCTCAGCCTCATATCAGTATTAGTGTATCCTCACATCTGGCCCTCGGCCGCACTCAGTCCGAAAATTATCACAAGCCCCTCGGGCATTAGTAAAACAGTAGTTCTCAGCCCAAAACATCATTTAAAATATTATTTAAGTCTCAAAACTAAGTAAAAATGGATGAGTATTAAAACAGTGGAAAACAGCATGACTGAGTTCAAGTAATAAGTCAAAACAGTGAGGGAATAGTGATAAAAATCCACGAAGGGTTCAAATAGTTGGCAGGAAGCCCAAATTTGGCAATCAGCCCAAAACATGATGATAGCAAATAAGTTCCAGTCAAATACGCTGTAAAATCATCAATCAGGACGGACCAAGTCACAATCCCCAATAGGGCACGACCCCACGCTCGTCATCAAGCGTGTGTTTCACCTCAATATAGCACTACGATGTGCAATCCGGGGTTTCAAACCCTCAGAGCATCATTTACAATCATTACTCACCTCGAACCATCTAAATCTTTAGCTCGTGATGCCTTTACCTCTCGAATCGGTCTCCACACGCGTCGAATCTATCCAAAATCAAAACAAATACGTCACAATATGCTAAGGGAACAAATCCCAAGCAAAAACAATCAAAAAATACCAAAAATCCCGAAATTAGCAAAACCCGAGCCCCGGGCCCACTTCTCAAAACTTAGAAATTTCACATCATTAGAATCCTCGTCTCCCATGAGTTCATACACATCAAAAACACAAGAATCGGAGTTAAAATGGCCCCTCAAATCCTCCATTAAAGATCTCTTAAACTCAAGCCCTAACCCTCCATTTTTAGTCCTTTAATTCCTTAAATTTCAGTCCTAAATCATGAAATTCTACCATAGAAATGTATTTTAAGTCCAAAATCTTTACCTCAACGAAGTCTCTTTGATTTCTCTCTTCAAAATCGCCCAAAGCTCCCAATTTCGAGGTTAAAATGGTTAAACCCTTCAAAAATCGCGAAGAAAGAATATATACATTCTGCCCAGGGGTTTTCGCATCTGCGACCCCTCCACCGCTTCTGCGATACCGCATTTGCGGTCACAAGTCCGCTTCTGTGGAACTCACTTAACCAGCCCAAATCCGCTCCTGCGATCGCCCTTCCGCAGATGCGGCCCAAAACTCTGCTTCTGCGGTTCCTGACCCTCAGCCCAAATCTCGCATCTGCGGCCTTCTCCCTCGCATGTGCGGCACCGTACCTGCGGTCCCCAAGCCGCAGGTGCAAAAACACTAGAAGCAGCAATTTTCTGAAATCTCATATGTCTCAGTTCTTCCCGTTAACCATATGAAATCGCCCCGAGGCCTCCCGGGACCTCAACCAAAAGCACAAACATGACCCAATACCTTATTCAAACCTGTTCCAATCATCAAAACACCTCAAACAATATCAAATTACCCAAAACTCATCGAATTCAAGCCTAAGTTTCTAAAATCTTCCGAAACACGCTTTTGATCAAAAACCCAACCAAACCACGTCCGAATGACCTGAAATTGAAGCTACTAAAACTCTCGGAATTCCATTCCGACTCTTATATCAAAATCTCACCTATCAACCGGAAATCACCAAAACATCAACTTCGTCAATTCAAGCATAATTCTACTCCGGACCTTCAAAGCCCATTCTGATCACACTCCTAAGTCATAAATCACCTCCCGAAGCTAACCGAACCATCGGAACTCACATCCAAGCCCTCTAACACATAAGTCAACATCTGATTGACTTTTCCAACTTGAACCTTCTTAAAAGAGACTAAGTGTCTCATTACTTACCAAATCCTCTCCGAGCTCAAACTAATCAACCCGATCACATAAAACACGGATAACGAAGCATAAAGAAGTAGAAATGGGAGGTTCGGAGCGGTAACTCATGTGACAACTGGCCGGATCATCACAGAGACAAATGGTTGGAGACTAAATTAAGAAGGTCTAGAGTTATAATTTTCTCAATTGTCGGAACCCTTCTAGCTATGTTCCCTACAATTTTTCCAATGTATTCTCTACTGATCGTGAGCACTTTAGATGTCGTAATTATCTCTCGAGCAACTACAACAATTTACTAGACATATTCTCTCAAACTATGCTAGTTGGCTTTATCTAGCCGCTCATTATGACCACGTTAAGGCTTTGTTATTTATATACCTGCCTTTAAACCCATTGTATTGATTTCTCACATACGCTAGGAGTGACATTGTTCAACAACTACCTAAATATGTACTCTCTCTCGAGAAATGCACACTAAGTAGGCATTGTCAATTGATAGTCATTCAATCAACAACAACAAACACATAGTTGAATAAGTAGAGAAATCCAACGGCTCAATTACATAAAAACATAACAAGAATCTATCCTACAAAAGGTTCTATCAAAACCTTCGATAACAAAGTAGCTATTCATAATAGTATGTAAATCTACAATACTAAAATTCATAACGACAATGAAAAAAAAATAGGAAGAGGAAGGAAAAACTCGTAGAAGAATTCTCCGCCTTGCTCATATTGTGTCTCTGCCTCCTTAGGTCGAATTTGTGTCAAATATTGGTCTCATCCCCTCAAAATACCATTTTTTCCATGCATACATACCAAGTAGGGTCGGGCCCAAGCTATTATACCTTCTCCTACGCGAAAAAGGATAAGTTTCCAGGCCTGGACACCCGCGGTTGCGGCCCGAGCGCGTTACGGGTGCGGTATTTGGCAAGTCTACTGCCTCAGCCCGCGTCAGGTCCACAGTTGCGATTTCGACCGCATTTTTCACCCTGTTCTGTTTGGAATTTGGAAAAATATAAAACATAAAAGTTGTATCTCTTTGAGTTAGTTTTCCAATCATATATTGTGGAGCCCAAATTGAGTTCTGAGCGAAAAGTTATGTGCATTTTACTAGACAGTGTGCAATATGCCTACTCGATTCTTCGTTTTGTTGCTCTATCATCCGTTGATCCTCGAATACGATCCCGGCTTAATTCCTTAGGCTTTTACTCAGACTTCAAAGCTCCAAATCACTTGAATTCATTCTATAACGTCTATATAGCTCAGAATCACTCCTACAAGGCATAAAACACACAATTAGTACAAAACACTAATGATTAAAACGCAAACTCAACTAAAGTGCAGTAAATTTGAGTGTAATAAGCGACTAAAATACGTAATTATAGCCTATCATCAATAATCTTGGCGGGTGTTTCACAAACAGTTTAATTTCCTGCATACAGACAAGAATTTTAAAAAGGTTTCATATTCATCATCAATACATAAACTCATTAAGTGTTATGAATACATATAAATACAACTAGATACAGTTAAATATTGAAATACATATTAATACCATTTGGTAAAAAATAGTGAATATCTACATACAACATACAAGGAAAAATGTAATAAGTACGAAAATACAATGAATGTAAATTTGAATACATCTAAATATATTTAAATACAATATATAATAACCAAGTAAGCACAACTCAGTTAATGACATTGTAAATGTGCAAATGAGTTCTGGATTATTTTAATACTTATGAATACAACTAAATACATACGAATACATAATCATACATATAAGTCACATGAATAATTATGAATACATCAATGTACCCCTAAAGCACATCAACAACTTTGAATGCATATTGATACAATAACAATTACCTTTTTGTGCCGTGTATCCGAGGTTTTTTTTACATCAACTTCCTTAACCTTGACACATGAAGAATCATTCATAGGTTTTTTCCTCTTTTTCGCAAATGAAATTTTTGTTTCTTTTGAAGATTTCTCAACTTGGACTTCTTTCGATTTATCATTGTGTAATTTAGTTCTTCTCTCTGAATCAGTAGTTGCTGATACACCTGCAAATTCCGACTCCGCTTGAGTTATTTGCAACGAGAAAGAGGGCCCATCAAAATTGAGAATTTTGGTGGGTATACCTCTGGTTACCATCCTGTGTGACGTTGAATCCGACATTGGAGAGAAAAATGAAAGCTTTCTGTTGAGCAAACAATAACAATAGTTATTGTTTAAGAAGGAAACAAAAATCTGTATCAAAATCGAAGAAGCTAAATAATTGCATCAAAATCTAAGAAATTAAATACTTACCGCAAGAACTTGTATCAGGAAATAAAACCGTGATTTTAGAGAAAAACAACTAGGGAGTGATAATGGGGGAGACCTAGCGAATTTGTGTGGGAGAAGAAGTCTGAATCGTGGTTTTGTGGGAGAAGAGAGTAAAGTGTATGCAAAAAGAGAGAGAGAATGTGGTTTGTGAAATTTACCGTAATTATGTGAGAGAAAATCTGAAAAAGGAGAGAGAAAAATATTAATTAGCGTATATGGTGCCTTAAGTGTAGGATATAACTATAATTAGATATTTTGCTATAAAGGGTAAAAGGTAACTATATAATATAATTTTTTAAAATGGTATTTATTTAAAATAAATAGGGTACTAAGCTTTTCTATAGGGTGTAAAATTTCCTAATATTTTTGCATAAGTATCACGCTTTGAAAGAATATATACAAAATCCTAGCACCATTAAGTATATTTCAATAGTGGCACTGTATTATTTACATAAAAAGTAGAAACCTAAAAATAAGTTGGCATCCCTTTAATGTTCAAGAATATCGCAATTTCCTATCCCAAAAATCTCTCCAAAAAATTAGGACTTCAACTTTATCTCCGTAACTCTTGTTATCATCTTCTAATCATATTCATTGCAACCACATCATTTAAGTGTGTATATATATATATATATATATATCCCCTATTATATGTACATATGTACTCCGATCCCATGTCTTCCATTTCACACCCAAACTCGACACCTAAATATTATGCCTAATCAAGTAAATTTTAATCAAGTATAAAGTACATACCCTTTTTATACCTAAACAAATTAAATAAACAAAATATACTATGTATTTTGAAGACGAAGTACATACCATTTTTATGCCTAGACACAATTAAATACATGGCATATTCTGTTTATTTAATTGTATTTAGGTATAAATTTTTTACGTATTTTATATTTCAAAATACATAGTATATTCTATTTATTTGATTGTATTTGATTGTGTTTAGGTATGTACTTTGTCTTCAAATATGTGGTATATTCTATTTATCTAATTATGCTTGGTATAAAAATGGTATGTACGTTCTCTTCATCTTAGTTAACATTTACGTATGTTAATAAGGGTGTAATAATAATAATAATAATAATAATAATAATAATAATAATAATAATAATAATAATAATAATAATAATAATAATAATAATAATAATAATAATAATAATAATAATAATAATAATATACTGATTATTAAATATATATTATTTTAAAATATACATTATATTTTATTATGTTTGCATAGACATGGAGAAGTCCGAAAAATATTTTATGTCAAATATACACAGAGTATATTCAGATTTCATCAAAAAAATACATAAATTATACCTCGAAATATACATAATAAATGCATCGAATATATGCATTTTTTAATAGCCATATATACAATTTTATATGAAATACAAATATAAAATGCATATATGATCAAATAACAAAAATAATGGCATAAAATGTTCTGTGGGATTTGAAAAGATCTTGCATAGATTAAAAAAGGCCAAAGACAACCCCCCCCCCCCCAGAAAAGAAAAACCCTACGCGAGAGAAAGAAAAGTCAGCTATTAAATTCCTCATTTAATGGTATCCCTTAATTCCTCATCACATCATTTTTGAAATATGCAAAATTTGTAAAAAAAAATCTGCCATTTATGGAATAAAGAAGAAGTGATGCTATTAATAAAAATAATATTAAATAAAGGATCAGGTAAAAATCTCTTTTTTGGAAGATAAAGCCCAATATCTACTGGGTCTGCAACCCGTTTTATAACCAAATTTGAGAAGTCAACAAAAGTTTCCATTTTGACGTTTGAGTCTTCAACCGGCTCTGCATTAATGCAATTTCAACCTCCACAAAAATCCGAAATTCCATTTGAACCCTTCAAATTCGTACCCAGTTTCCATTCTCTTCCTTTTCATTCTTCCCTTGTCTTATCTTGTATGCGGTATGCCTCGTGTCATTTTCTTTTAGATATTTGACTATACTCATATTATATATTTTTTTTATAATTTTGATTTCAGTAATTTGGTATACTATTATGTGCATGTGCTATTGTACAGATAATTAAATTTAATTTGAATATAGTTTTTGCCCTTGGCATAAGATCCATAGATGTTGTGGTGAAAATTTAAATGCCAAAGGGACTTGAAAAAGAACGTGGCTCAAGAACTTTTAAGGAACAACCATTAAAAAACATACTAATATAACCATTTAGAGAACTTTTAGTAAAATTTTTTTATTTTATCCAACATTTGCGTAAAATAAGCTTACATGGAACAACATGAGCAGTGGAGAAGCTGAGATTTCCCGATTGGTTTGAGATTAAGGTATCGTTATTATAACACTAGCAACAGCTTGCACCCATTGTTTAACCAAAAATCTGAGTCTTTGGTCAAAACTAAAAAGAAATTCGGGTTACTGATAATCAGGAGACAAAAATAAAATATTTTTGAGAATGATGGTAAAGCAGTAAATAGTTTTGTATTTCAGTAAGATCCCAATAGTATTTTGTATCCTTACAGATGGTGAGTTCTTCTCCTTTTATAGCTAATTCTAGGAGAAGATGTAATGTCTTTGTCTTAATGAGGCAATTATGAGCAATAAATGACATTAAAAGAAACGTTACACAATCATTTCTTTTTAAATCAAATATTCTAACGCATTTGATATTCAATGCTGTATTTAGACTCTTTTACGTCATCAGATTCGTATTTTCAACTTCTTCCGATCTTTGGTCTTGGATAGGTACGAGACTCGTACCTATTTTAGTAACGGTCCACACCTATGTTGCTTCCTTTTTCCCTTATTTGTTGTCGCCCGTGCCTCTTGGCTATTTACTGTGTTTTGACCGTTTGACCAGTCCACGTGTCATGCCACATCACCTACAATGTAAATTCAGTTTTTTCCCAATACAGATAGTCCCCCCACTTTCCATTTATTTATCAAGTAAATAATTGGGAAGTGGATTTTCATAAAAAGGGAATTTTTGCCGTAATTAATATTATGACAAATACTGACGCTTCAATTGTCCCTTCCATTTAATGCTTTACATACGTGTCACCTTCTGATTGATTCTGCAATTCTACCCCCTTTTTCGAGACTTCTTCATCCACACTATTCACGAAATGATAGTTGCTTTTATTATAGGCTTTCCTTCATTGCACTTCTAAGTTTGACGGTTGTCATTATAAGCATTTTTAACCCTCTTTCGTTTACCTTCTTCTTCATAGATCTTCAACAAGCAATTTCTTACTTACTTGTATTTTCTCTCCCTTTTAGTACATCCTTCTTCAACAATGTCATCTCCAAACCCTAACCCTAGAAAAGTTCCAATTCTTGATCACTTCCCCAATGCCCCTACAAGACATAGGAGAGGCAGAGGAGGTAGGCTTCGGAGCTTGGGCCTAGGGTCCGCTCGTGATGGTTTATCTGGTCCTGCTTCTTCTTCTCCTAATATCGGGAGTTCTATTCCGAAGACCCCTTCTTCTAAAGGTAAAGAAATCCTTGATTCTTCTCAAAAACCTTTAGTCGATGAAATTGTTCCCAGTGATTTGTCTTTTGGGAGTGATAGAACGTCTCTTCAAAGGCAAATTGCAAATTTAGAAAAAACTGACACTTATCCTTCTTTAGTAACCGAGCTTACAATCCCTGCCATCATAAGGGATTGTAACTGGAGCAATAGCCTACGAATGTCAATTCCTTCCCCAAATCAAAGAATTTCTTCCTTTAGAAATGGTTATTCTTTCGTTTATACTTACCCATTTACTTTGGGTTTTAATCCTCCGGTTGACCCAGTCATTATTAACTTTTGCCGTTTCTTTAAAATTTGTTTGGCCCAAGTCGGTCCCCTAGTGTGGAGAGCAGTGGCTTGTCTGAGATACTTATCTGCCAAAGCCAATATCGACTTCACCCTTTCTCACCTTATTCATTTATACCATCCCAATTTAATGCGCCATGGGGTTTTTACCTTAACTGCAAGAAGCAAAAAGGTTTTGGTAAACCCTGAAGATGACAGGGATCGTGGATGGTACACCCGTTACGTTGTTGTACGTACGGTGGACTTGCTTGGTGAAACAAATATTCCCTTCCCTGAGAAGTGGAATTTTGCACGTAAGTTTCCTTTTATTTACCGCACCTATTTTTGAGAATTCTGATTCTTTTTCTCACTTCGTCTCTTTTTGGTTTTTTGTAGCAACCATGGGAGATGTGGAACTTATTCCTGACTTCCGTGGTTGGGTAGATTCAATTTTGAAGATTGCTCCTAAGGATCAAAGAACTTGGAAATCAATTTCTTCTTTACATGGCTGAAAGGTGAAAACACATGGTATGTCCCATTTTACACGTTTTTTTACATGCCAAGCACCTTTTTCTCAATGTTGATTATGTATCCTTCTTTTGATCAGGATTTGGTGTTAGAGGAATGACAGCTGAAGTAGCTATGGCCATTCGCATGTCTGCTAATGCTGCACTTGATTTGAACAAAGCTCGAGCTTCGCTTCCCAAAAGGAAAGCTATAGGAGAAAGTTTTGAGAATGAGGAAGAGGAAGATACCTCTTTAATTGCCAGGCCAAGAGTTAGGAGACGAGTCATTAATAGTGATGAAATTGGGGATTCCCCTGCTCAAACTTCGTCCACCGAGCCTGTTTTGATTCATTCTGACGAGGACACTGTGCCAAAAGATACTAATGAATTAACTCAGCGTCTTTTTGATAGTGGTTTTGAGAGTGGCGAGCTCGGCCCTGTTTTTTATGAAGCTCATCTCTCCTCATTCGTTCCTATTTCCTCCATTCCTTTGCCAGTTTCAACTGCACCTGCTTCCGTTCCTGTGTCGGTTTCTTCATCTTCTCCTTCCATCCCTTCTTTGACTCATATGGCTCCTGCTGCTGTGTTTTCCTTTTCTACTACTCCTCCTTCCATGGCTCCTCCTCCCTTCGTTCAGCATACAGAGACGAGTTCTAGCAGTAGAACCATGGCTATGAGAAGTGTTACTCTTGAAGTTCCTGCCAACCATAGCCTTTTGAGAAAGACTGGTAGAGCTGATGTTTGGCTCGAGCCTCTAATCGGTGATATTGAGAAGAAGAAGATGGAGAGCCACAGCTGCCTGACTCTGATGAATGACATAGTTCATTCTACTTTGAAGGTATTTTTCCTTTACCAACAAGTTTTTTGTTTTTAATCTACAAATCCTCATTTCTATGAGTTGTCTCTGTAGGCTAACCTTATTGGTAACGAATTCATGGGAAGAATTTCCCTTCTGGAAAGAAAAACCCGTGAGTCTGAAAAATCCATCCATGAGGCCGAGGAAATAGCCAGGGGAGCCCAGCTTGAAGCAGCTAATTGGAAATAACAGTTTGAGAGTGCTCAGGGGATCATAGAGGAGTTGCAAGAAAGTAGAAATCTCCTGGAGCAGCAAAAGCGTGGTTTGACTTCTGAACTAGCGACTGCCAAGGCTTCTTCAAGCCAATTTAAAAGAGATAAAGAGCTTTTGGAGTGCTCAATGTCATAACAATTATCAAAGGCTAGTGAAGAAGTCAGGGAGCTTAAGGCACTTTTAGCCAAGAAAGAAGAGTATGCAGGAGAATTAGTGCAAAGCTTGACTCAAGCTCAAGCTGACTTACAGACCTCCTCTAACGAGATTCGAGCTTTGAAGAGTTCTCATGCCTCCCTTGAAGCTTCCCTTGATTCCCATTTAGCTGAACATCAAATATCGAATTGCTATGTGGGAAAGGGAGTATGGACTTCTGGAGGAGAACTTCAACATAGAGGTAAGTTGGGCTTTCCTGAAATCTCGCCGTAATGCTTTGATGGAAGCTGCTCAGAAAAGCTTAGATTTGCAATCTGAATTAGCCAAAGTCTTAGACACTATCGAGAAAAGTCAACAACCTGTTGATACTCCTTCTCCTGCACTTAAAGCTCCTGGAACGGAAGAGCTTTTAAATGAAGAAGTGGATACTACAGCAATTGGAGTTGCAATTCCTGCTCCCGAGGGTGAAACTTCTATGACACAGTCCATAGAAGCTGAAGCTCTTGTGACTCTTGCTTCCCTCGGTGATTTCAACATTCCAAACCCAATTAAAATTGCTCCTGAAAATGAAATTGCAACTTCTGATGTTCCAACCCCTTCAGTGACTAGCTGAAAATGAAATTGTTGTTTTTGTTTTTATTAATTGGTGGTGTTATCCCTTGGAAACTTTAAGGGATCTTTTGACGAAGTCCCCAGTTATTAATGGGGAATTTGTAAAAAACAAATATTTTGCTGACTAAGTTTGTACTTAATCTTTTATACTAAGAAGTTTTTATTAGTACTTCTGTATATTTTATTCTTGCCCATTTATCTAGGGCTTATAGAATAGCTTAGCATTTTTATCCTTTTAAAATGCTTTATGATTCTTCTCATGGATTATCAACATGAGGCTTATAAAAGAGGTCCCTTTTATTTTATCGACACTTAATGAAGAAGACGTCTCAACTTCATAATGGTGTTATAATACGATGAAAGAAATAGGAATACACACGTTTTGTATGAAACAACTTTGGCAAGTTTTTATTCATGAACTTTAACAAGTGTTTGACTATTACATGTATTACAAT
Organism: Nicotiana tabacum; assembly: GCF_000715075.1. Classification (NCBI taxonomy): domain Eukaryota; kingdom Viridiplantae; phylum Streptophyta; class Magnoliopsida; order Solanales; family Solanaceae; genus Nicotiana; species Nicotiana tabacum. The sequence goes on along the minus strand of NC_134090.1, from coordinate 161,618,267 downwards.
ACATCTACAACTTTCTCGTAACTGTTTTTCTTGTAACAGATTTGTACATAACATAGAATAAACAAGGTTTTTCTTCATAACTTGTTTCAGTACATAGTCATGACCCTATCTTTATATATTAAGAAGGGTTTGAGAGATGACTCTGTTGTTCTCATGAATGCTGAAGACTTCGTAACTTTTTCTCAACACTTGCCTCTTTGTGGCCGAGTTTTGTTCGATACTCGTATCTGTTTCTCTACACATATCTGTGTATAATATGTAGTCCCCCAAGTGTTTGAGCGGTGAAGTATGAAGCCTCGAGCACTTGTTTATTTCTTTTACTTTGGCCCTTTTCCTGAAACAGAAAGATATGCGGGACTCGGAGGTGCGATTATAGATGAAGACTGCCTAACTCGTGTGTATTTCCATCAGATTAATTGTAACCCTGGGCTAGGAAATTAAGAATACTCCATTTTGCCTTGCAGGTTGTGACTCATCATTTGGCACGAGTTAGGGTGTTTGCCTAGCATCTAAAATCATTAGTAAAACATTAATAATTCAAGAGAGAAATTTTAACATGGTGATACCTGACCATGGGTACTTTCTTAGAAGTAATATCTTTTTAAATGGACGGCATTCCAATGTGAGGGTAAAACTTTGTCGTCCATTGTCTCCAATTCGTATACTCCTTTGCCCGCAATGTCACAGACTTTGTATGGTCCTTCCTACGTTGGACTTAGCTTTCCTGAATTAGCAGCCTTTGCCGATTGGAACACCTTTTTAAGCACGAAGTCCCCAATTTTGAAAAATCTAAGGCGTGCTTTCCTATTGTAATATCGTTCAATTACTTGCTTTTGTGCTGCCATTCTTATCAATGCAGCTTCTCTTCTTCCTTCAAGCAAATCAAGGTTGACCCGCATCTCTTCATCATTAGATTCCTCCGTTTCCCGATCGTACCGTGTGCTTGGCTCTCCTATTTCAACTGGAATTAAGGCTTCCGCACCATAAACCATTGAAAATGGTGTTTCTCCAGTGCTTGTTTTCATCATTGTACGATAAGTCCATAATACTCTAGGTAACACCTCAGGCCAATTACCTTTTGAATCGTGTAACCTCTTCTTCAAGTTGTTGATAATGACTTTGTTAGTGGATTCCGCTTGTCCATTACCCACTGGATGGTATGGCGTAGACATTATCCTTTTAATCTGCCAACTTTGAAGAAATTCTGTGATTTGAGCTCCAATGAATTGTGGTCCATTGTCACATACGATCTCCTTAGGTGCTCCAAAGCGGCATATTATATTTCGCCATATGAAGTCTTTAACTTCCTTCTCTCGTACCTATTTAAATGCCCCTGCTTCTACCCATTTAGTGAAATAATCTGTAAGTACAAGTAGAAACTTTACCTGACCTTTTGCTTGTAGAAGTGGACCTACGATATCCATTCCCCATTTCATAAAGGGCCACGGGGCTATAACAGGATGTAGTAACTCAGCTGGTCTGTGCATATTATTGTCGTATCTTTGACATTTATCACATTTGGACACGAAACTGGTTGCCTCTTCTTCCATCTTAGGCCAATAATATCCTGCGCGAATTAACGTTCTTACCAGTGACCTCCCCCCTGCATGATTTCCACAATGTCCTTCGTGCACTTCTCTCATCACATATTCTGTTTGAGAGGGTCCGAGACACCTTGCTAGTGGTCCACTGGACATCTTTCGATAAAGATTTCCTTGATATAAACAATATCGAGCAGCTTTTTGCGAAGCACGTGAGCCTTTCCTTTGTCATTAGGCACGGTACCGTGCTGTAAAAAGTCAATAATTTTGTTTCTCCAATCCCATGTTAAATGATTAAAATTTACCTCATTTTTATCAGGTTCGAGAACGGAATAAAATAAATGTATGACTGAAGCATTTGTATCGTTTGCTACGTCTGCTGCAGATGTGAGATTAGCTAAAGCATCTGCCTCTACATTCTCATCTCTTGGTATCTGCACTACTTTCCAAGTTTGGAATTACTTTATTAACTCCCGTACCTTTGCGAGGTATTCTTGCATTCGCGTCTCCCTGCCTGTATAAGTCCCCAGCATTTGATTGACCACAAGTTGAGAATCACTCTTGATTATAATCTGTGTTATGCCGAGTTCTCGTGTCAATTCTAGACCTGCAATTACAGCCTCATACTCTGCTTCATTGTTAGTTATAGAGTGACATTTTATAGCATGTCTAATAGTCTCACCCGTAGGTGGTACGAGGACTATCCCTAGGCCTGCCTCTTTTACATTAGATGAACCATCAGTGAATAAAACCCAAGTCCCCGGGTTTGCACCATTAAAAACTAGTAATTCTTTTTCTGCTTCTAAATGCATCCCCTGACTAAAATCAGCCACGAAATCAGCTAGTACTTGAGATTTTATAGCGGTCCTGGGTTGATAAATGATTTCGTATTCACTTAGTTCTATAGCCCATTTTGCTAATCTTCCTGAAAGTTCGTGTTTATGCAAAATATTTCGAAGCGGAAAAGCAGTAACTACAATAATGGGATGACATTGAAAATAAGGTCTTAATTTTCTAGATACCATGATCAAAGCTAATGCTAACTTTTCTAGCTGTGGGTATCGTGTCTCAGCATCCAATAAGGACTTACTTACATAATAAATAGGAGATTGTTTACCTTGGTCCTCACGGACTAAAACAACACTCACCGCGACTTCAGATACAGCCAGATAGATGAGAAGCTTTTCCTCCACCTTTGGTTTTGCCAATAACGGTGGTTTTGACAAATAAGCTTTCAAATTTCTAAGGGCTTGTTGACAATCTTGATTCCATTCAAAATGATCTTGCTTTTTGAGTGCAGAGAAAAACTTAAAACACTTTTCTGAGGATTTGGAAATAAATCTCCCCAAAGCTGCAATTCTTCCCGTTAATCTTTGGACTTCCTTTTTATTAGTAAGGATATCCGGGATTTCTTCTATTGCTTTGATCTGAGAAGGATTTACTTCAATACCACGGTTAGAAACAAGAAAACCCAAAAACTTACCTGATGCAACTCCAAATGCACATTTTTCTGGGTTGAGTTTCATATTAAATTTTCGCAAAATTTCAAATATAACAGATAGATGAGAAATATGATCATGAGACTGCTGGGTTTTGACGAGCATATCGTCTATATATACCTTCAATTGTTTTCCCTAAATGTTCTTGGAACATTTTGGTGACCAACCTTTGATAGGTTGCCCCGGTATTTTTGAGACCAAAGGGCATTACTTTATAACAGTAAGTCCCCCTGTCTGTGATGAAAGAAGTTTTTTATTCATCACCAGGATCCATTTTAATTTGGTTATATCCCGAATATGCATCTAAAAAGCTTAAAAGTTCATGACCTGCGGTTGCATCAATTAGTTGGTCTATATGCGGTAAAGGAAAAGAATCTTTTGGACAGGCTTTGTTTAGATCGGTATAATCCACACAAACGCGCCACTTACCATTTTTCTTAGGTACGACCACCGTGTTAGCTAGCCAATTAGGATACTTTACCTCACGGATCGATCCGATTTTTAATAATTTTTGGACCTCATCCTGAATCACTTGGTTCTTGAAAGCACCTTGCTTTCTTTTCTTTTGCTTTATTGGTGTGAAAGAAGGGTCCTCATTAAGTTTGTGAGTCATCACATCCGATGGTATCCATGTCAGATCAGCGTGGGACCAAGCAAAGCAGTTTATGTTAGCTTTTAAAAATTCAATTATCATACCTCGCATGTCTGAGCTTAAATTGGCTCCGACATAAACCTTCCGTTCAGGCCATTGCTCAAATAATATCACTGCCTCGAGCTCTTCAATTGTTGTTTTGATGCTTTCATTTTCTTCAGGTTCCTGAATTGTATCAGGCCTCGAGTCCAAATCTGTTACAGCGTTGACACTTCTGGCCGTCTGCTGATCCCCGCGAATTTGGAAAATTCCCCATGGTGATGGGAATTTAATAACTTGATGTAGAGTTGATGGGACAACATCCATATCGTGTATCCATGGTCTCCCCATGATCATATTGTAGGCCATTTCCATATCAACTACCTGAAATTTAGTTTCTTTAACAACACCCGTAGCAAAAGTTGTTAGAATTACCTCTCCTTTTGTTACCAAACTTGAATTGTCAAAGCCTGACAAGGTGTGCGCCTTGGGTATCACTTTGTCTTCAGATTGCATTTCACATAATACCCTTAGTAGTATAATATTTACGGAACTCCCTGGATCAATCAAAACTCGTTTTACATTAGTATCGTGTACAAGTAAAGATATTACCAGAGCGTCATTATGTGGAGTTATCACTCCTTCGGTATCTGCGTCATCGAACGAAATATTTTCATTTTCTAAGACCTGCCGCACCCGTTTCCCATGTGTAATTGTTACCTTAGAAACCTTGTTGGAGGCTGTGTAGGTTATGCCGTGAATATCTTCTCCCCCACTTATCGCATTCACTGTCCTCTTTGGTGAAGGAGGCTTTGGTGGCTCCTATTTTTCATATAGGCTTGTTTTCCTTTTTCACTAAATAACTCAGTGAGGTACCCTTGCTTCAATAGATGATCCACTTCACTCTGCAAGAATCTACATTCTGAAGTTTTGTGCCCGTGATCGTTGTGGAATTCGCACCAATGATCCGGATTGCGTCTATTTGGATTTGACCGCATCTCTTTTGGCCACCGTACCTTATCTCCCATGCTTCTTAAAACAGCCACGAGCTCGGAGGTAGAGACATTAAAATTATATCCACCGAATCGTGCCTTTAAACTTCTGTCATCATCTCGTGATTCTTGTCTATTCCGATCATTCCTGAATTTTGAAAAAGAACCAGAGTCCCTGTTCCTCGATTTTTGATCATATTGCTGGCTATCTTGTTTTGACCGTGGGTCTTTTCCGGCAGGTCCCATATATGGATCGTACCTGTTTTTACCTGATCTTTTTTCAGTTTCTGATCTTCGCGGACCACCCCTTTCTTCATGATGAAACTTAGGTACGGTATCTTCTTCAATTCGCAGCTTCATACTATACCTATTGTAAACATCATTCCACGTGGTTGCAGGAAATTCTCGAAGGCTTTCTTTGTGTCGTCTCGTGGCTTCAGAACTTTTGTCATTTAAATTACTTGCAAAGGCTATTGCACACGGGGTAGAGTCATTCTTTCACGCTGGAATCTATCAACAAAATCTCTGAGCAACTCCGAATCCCCTTGTTTGATTTTGAAAATATATTTCATTCTTTTTTCAACCTTTTGTGCTCCCGAATGTGCTTTAATAAAAGAATCTGCAAGATCAGCAAAAGAATTGATAGAATTTTCAGATAAAAGAGAATACCAGGTTAATGCACCCTTGGTGAGTGTTTCTCCAAATTTCTTGACCAGTACTGATTCAATTTCTTGTTTGGTCAAGTCATTGCCTTTCACGCCTGTTGTAAAGGCAGTCACGTGGTCACGTGGGTCTGTAGTACCATCATATTTCGGGATGTCAGGCATTTTGAACTTTTTCGGAATTGGAAGGGGAGCAGCACTTGGCTTCCAAGGTTGTTGTGAGTATTTGTCCATGTCTACTCCTTTTATTACAGGCGGAACTCCAGGGATTTGTTCAATACGCTCATTTTGTTCCTTAATCTGTTTCTGCAAGGTTAGTACTAAATTTTGCAAATATGAATTATTTGAATTACCTGGTCCCCCTTCTTGTGGTTCACTGGGGGTTGCTCCATTTCCAGAATTATCAAGACCAGAACGGGGATTCTCCAATGTATTATTATTAGGAGTTGGTGTGGGTGGTGCAGCAGGCAATCGACTAACTAGAGCCTGAAGAGCTTTGCCGACCTGAGCATCAATTAGCTTTTGTAAAGCTTCATTTGTTCCTCCTTCAAAGTGTTCAGATTGTTCTTGTTGATCAGCACGGGATTCAATAACAGGAGTGCCTTCACGAGATTGACGTGGTGAATCTGGAGGGGAGGGAACCACGTCGCCTTGATTTTGATGGATTTGATTTTCATGGTTTCCCAATGTGTTATTACTGTTATTGTCGGTGTTGTTGTTTGACATGGTGATAACAATGGACAAGATATAGCTTAAAAGAAAAGATTATCAGTTTTCCGGTAACGGAACCAATTTGTTTAACCAAAAATCTGAGTCTTTGGTCAAAACTAAAAAGAAATTCGGGTTACTGATAATCAGGAGACGAAAATAAAATATTTTTGAGAATGATGGTAAAGCAGTAAATAGTTTTGTATTTCAGTAAGATCCCAATAGTATTTTGTATCCTTACAGATGGTGAGTTCTTCTCCTTTTATAGCTAATTCTAGGAGAAGATGTAATGCCTTTGTCTTAATGAGGCAATTATGAGCAATAAATGACATTAAAAGAAACGTTACACAATCATTTCTTTTTAAATCAAATATTCTAACGTATTTGATATTCAATGTTGTATTTAGACTCTTTTACGTCATCAGATTCGTATCTTCAACTTCTTCCGATCTTTGGTCTTGGATAGGTACGAGACTCGTACCTATTTTAGTAACGGTCCGCACCTATGTTGCTTTCTTTTTCCCTTATATGTTGTCGCTCGTGCCTCTTAGCTATTTACTGTGTTTTTACCGTTTGACCAGTCCATGTGTCATGCCACGTCACCTACAATGTAAATTCAGTTTTTTCCCAATACACTCATATGCTGAAGAACTTGACACCACTAAATTCATTCATCAAAAACGCCCACTGCAATAAAAAGTATCTACACACAAAATCATTTTGATGTAAAAGTATCTGAATGCATAGTAATTAGGAAAATCTAAATCTATTATATTAATATATAAACTGTTTAGCTGTAAATGCAAAATGCCAATTATATCTGACAAAAAGTGTCGGTGTATCACAATACAAGCTTCCTCTCAAGAAATCGTATTTTCCTACATGCTTGTATTTGATACCAGATTGCCTTACCAAATCTGCAAAGCAATCTGTAAGACATGGAAGACCACCTAATAACTCTACTCGCACTTGACTGATCGGTATATGTGACGAACGAAAAATAGAGCAGCACGGAAACCAACGTTCCCGAGCATGAGAAAGAAACCATAGCAGATGCAGGCCATGTATCCGAAGAAGAATGAGGTTTGCATGAAGCCTGTCATATCTGAACGCGCATAATAGTAATACAAGCAGTATCCGTAGATGAACAGCCCGGTTGATCCACCACAAAGGAATGCCCTATTCAGAGAAAGAACATATACAAGTTAGAAATGAAGAACCAACTTTCAGATGCAAAAGGTCAAGGAATAGGTAAAACCAGTAAATGACCGTCGTACCTCCACCACCATTCATGATCTTCAGCAGCAAGTTGAAAGTATGTCAACGCCACGGTTATAAAAGCAGTGACAATTAGAAGGATAATGAAGACTATAAACAAGATACTGTAGATTGTGTAAATCCTGTGACCCCAAACACTTGCAAATATGTAGTAAAGCTCAATATATATGGCACTGAAAGGCAAAAACCCAGCCATTGCCATTTGAGGCAGAGTTCCACGATACCAAGGCAATGGCGGGATCTCTCTTGGATACTTTGTGGTACGACAAGGAGCTTGGAACTCGGCTTTGCTGTTCTTTCCAGCTATCCCACCCAAGACAAGCAAAGGTGATGTTACAAGAGCCCATATTAGAAAAATGACCACAATGGTTCCAAAAGGCAATGCAGCAGTGGCACTGTAGCCAATGGCAACGGAGTTAAGAAAGCAGAATGTGAGAAACAGGGGTCCACAAAACAAGCCCCCAGTCGATATCAAGTTTCTAACCTGCAGGGCATTAACAACATCTTGTTATTTTGTTGCATTCACTTCCATTTTCAGCTGTTGTGCTTCGCTAGCTAAGACACCATGACTTGACAATACATATAATCTTAGTTAGCTTGATGAAATTAGGCAAATAATATAACCTGCAGATACTGATATAGAATAGCTCTCTTAAACGTTGTAACACGTCTTGGCAATGAGCAAATGTATCACACACTTTAAAATACTTGAGTGGATGAAGCTAAATGCTTTTCTTAAAAAAAAGTCATTGTGCTTGCTGCCAAGGATTAGATATCACGACAGAATAAAGTTGGTAAATTATTTTACATTTCACCCAGTTGAATAATTTACTTCAGTGGAAAAAGCAGTGTCTTCGTTTCCCTATGGTTAGCAAAAATAGCAAAGGGGCAGGGAGAGATCCCTTACTACACTGCCAAGGCCTAGGGGAAACAAATAAATTGTCTCGATATAAAACACCTTCATTTTTCCCAAAATAATTTCCAGATAAAATGATCCTAAACAAATGGAACGCAGCAGTAACAAAGTACCAAGGATAGGAAAAACAATTATCAACGAGCTTAATGCCCTTTTTTATGATTAAGTATACAATAATCAGAATTAGGGATGATTTCCTTTTAATTGTTCTAAAAAGTTCAGAATTAGGGGAAATAAAACTAATATACTCACCATTCCATTTTCTATGACGGTATTTGACGACACAAAGGTGAAGGTGTTAATTGCCTTTCTATTATATTAGTGAATAATATTAAAGTAATGGTTGAAAAGTTAGTTTGATAGGAAAATCATCAAGCTTTGAAAGTTGAATAGTTTACTGAAATTGAATTCTCGAAAGTTGAATGAAGCAGTGTCAAACATTTTAGCATGTCCCAAAGTAGAAAGATAGTCATATGAATTGACAAGGAAAGAGTATCGATTCAAATGGAAAGGACATGCATTAGAGCCATGAAAACAAACCCAGTTTGTCCCTTCTAGTAGGCAATAGAACGAGGCTGCAGTATAGCCAGCAATACCAGACGTGAGAGCATATATGACGACTAGTGCAGTGAATAAAGCTCCGCGGTTGTAAGGATAGAAAACACCAACAAGTGCAAGAATGAAAATAAAGATGGTCCTGGAAATTGAGTGGGAAAAGAGCATTAGAAACACACATGCTTGAGATTAAAAATTTCATAGATAAAACATACTTACAGTGTAAAGAGTTGAGTACCAGAACCAAGTGCTGCAGCCAACAAAGATTTATACTTTGGGTACCTAAAAACATCACCATGAATGTATTTCCACCCACTTTCTTCTTGGTCATCAGCTGCCTCCTCATCATGTGCATACCTTGAATTCAAATAATTGACTTGAAGACTCAAGAGAGAATTTATTCTGAAGACCAAGAATGGTAGGCAAACCAACCGTATTAACAAAATTACCACTTACTTGACAAAGTCATTCTTAAGGACGCGCATAAGTATTGTGGCAAGAAAACCAGTTAAGAGAAGAACTGTCACACAAGAGTTGATAATTGAGAACCAATGAATTTCCAGGTGATGTGGCAATGATGAAGACTGCGAGTATTTTTCCATCCTCTTCTCAAAAGGAGTAGTTGTCTCCTTCCATTTCACAGAGTAGATGAAGTCAACATCTACTTCCTTGTCCTCTGTGATATCTACCAGGGCATTAGGATCAGTTCGTGCATTTATCTCAACCACATGATCGTTGTTGTAAAAGATCTCGAAATGGAGATGTTTAAACAGATAATATTTGTACTCGCTGGGGTCAGATTTTCCATCCTTATCAACTTTCCCTAGGAAACCCCAAATGGGCAAGTCATCATAATACATTTGGAAGTAATAGTCCTTAGCAACAGCACTGCGGAATTGAGAAACTTCTTCCTTGGATAACTTCTTTTTGCACACTATTTCTGAGTCCTTGTCGTACATAAAGTCAAGCTTGTAAGGAGCACTGACTAATCGATCACCATTCAAGACTTCACCAAGAGCTTCCTTTTTCTCTTTCGCATGAGCTGCAAAAACATCCTTCAGTAAATTTGGAACTTAATATGTACAGAGTCGACTTAAAAGAAGGAAACTAAAACATTGACTACATACCCGGTGCACAGAAAGGAAGATCAAAGAAACGGTACGTTTCACTGGATCGAAAAATCAAAAAACAAAAAGTCCATGAGCTATTCCACAGACAAAAAGGACATACACAACATTTGTAATGCACATACACAACTTTTTGTTTTGATCAAGTTCAACAAAAAAAATGCTGTGACAGCAGGACAAATAATTTACTAGAACCACAATCTCCAAGTCATTAAAATCCAGTGTTTTACACTTTAAGCTTGAATCCATCATTCCTTGTTTGCATATCTGCATGGCCTTGTAGATTTCTTCAGAAAGGAAAAATGAAGACTCGTTTTTCCACAATGAATCAAAGAAAGAACAGAAGTTGAGTATCTTGAAGATACAAGGACAAGGCCAGTACAAAAGCAAGTATAATCCACAGTCTACATGCTTGTCTCATTTAATTTCAAGAGTGCAAATCCTTCTTTTTGACCAAGAAGTTTATAGTTATTGTTTGAATTGTTCTGAATGTGAAGGTTGCAGTTTGTACTAGGTAATTTCTCTATTCCTATACAAGTACCACTTATCGTATATATAGCCTGTCAATTAGAGGTCTCCTCAAAATTACTACTACTCCCCATTTCTTACACCACAAGCAAGTAGTTACCTTTCAGGGGAGTCAAATAAAAAAGCTTCTCCTAGAACATTTGGCAGGAATTTGACTGTGGCCATACTGTTCTAACATACCATCTACATTTATCCTATGTTTTCTTTTCCAAATTTACTTATATTTGCTCAAAATCCATGTATTTAGAACACGCTCTTTTGTTCTTCACTTTCCCATCGATCTTGTATAAAACATATACTACCTAAATGAAGAAAGAGATTTTGAAGTGGGGCTGCTATTTTGTTAAAATTTAAAATCTTATGAAGAGTTGAAAAGCATTCAGACATCAATATTCATACATACCAACAAACATATATATAAAATTATAGAATTAGGCTTCCTAGATGTCTTAAGCCAGTTGAATTATTGTCCATCAAGAATTACGCCATATGTCTCTTTCTGGTTGCATGCTATCATTTGCGTCAAGTAATTCCTTAATACACTAAAGTAATCCAAACATCCTGGATATGGCATCTTTATATGAGCGTAACAGAGAGGGTAACGAAAGTCCGGAGCCATACAGATCATTGATAAAGTCAGCCATCGGAGGCAGACTCCAGATTTTTTCTTTTTTTGAGAATTAGGTAATAGCAATACTCCATGTTGTTGCAATATCCAGTTTCCTTGAAGATGCTAAGCAAAAAATTCAGTCTTAAAAGCTACAGATCTCAATTTCTTATCTTTAGCTCTTTCTACCATGCACAAGTAGTAGCAGTTTAGCTCATAAATTCTTTCAACGACTTCAACTGAAACTCTACAAACTAGCTGTATACCAAGAGAAATTCATCAAATCTAGACAGCACCACTAACTTTGGCTCGGACTATACACATTATATTATATACACAGACATGTGCAAAAACATATAATTCATTCAATGTGTCTTGTGTGTATGTGAGTATACATATAACATGGTTCAAATCCCAGCATTGACTAAAAACACTAGGTGATTTCTTTCCATTAGTCTAAACCTTTGGTGGACAGAGCTACTCAATACTTGTGTTGGTTGGAGATAGCAGACACCTGATAGAATAGTCGAGCTATACGCAAGCTGGCCGAGACACTACCATTGTAAAAAAAAAACGTGTACGTGTATACATAAAACATGGTTCAAACCCAGCAGAAACAAAAAACACTAAGTTATTTCTTCCCATCGTCCTAAATCTTAAGTGGACAAAGTAACTCGGTACGTGTGGTGGTCGAAGTAAGCAGGTACATGGTGAAATAGTCTAGCTACACGCTGGCCGGACACTACCATTGTAAAAAAATATGTGTGCGTGTATACATTACATACAAGAAACTATTTCGTCTTAACATCCACCGACAACTTTCGAAGCGCAACATGTACAAAAATATGCACATTTTAATCCAGAAATGAATAAATTGTACAACTTAAACTGAAATCGTATTTACACACAATGCCAATTCAGCTCCAGATTATCCATTTACAAAAATGTTACAATGCAAAAAGTACAAACATTACCTCGGGTTATGGAAAGGACCAACCTTGTTAGCATACAAAGGCACCGGATCTCCGGCCTTGTACTTATGATCAGAACCGTCCGACCTCGCCGGTAAAACACAACTCAATATTATCAAAACGATGACGTAACACGTTACCGTCATCTTCTTCTTCATTGAATGTATATATTACTGCGTGTGTGTGTTTGTATGTATATATTGTTAGATATAGAGAATTTTAGGGGGTGGGTGGGGGAGGAGGTGGGTGGGGGAGAGGGGAGGTAAGAACACAGATCTCGATCACCGTCAGTAGTTAAAAAGGTAACTTAACTTCGGGAGTGTGAAATCAAACGTGGGAGAAATAGATGTATATAGGAGAAATATAGTTTGATTGCTCACGCGCTTTGTTGAGAGTGAGGTACAGTCAATGTTGACTTGGGAACAGATATTAGGAAGGAGAACGTGACTCGTCAACTTAATAGTAGCTACGAAAAGTATGGGTGATTGTTACCTATTGTATTCCATTGGCATAAGAAGTCCCCTTTCTCTAAAAAAAAAAGAAATTACCTACATCAACACAATCACTATATCACCCATTGTACCACCGCAATGGACAAAAATAATCAAATGGATGTGAAAGAAATAACACCACATTTTTACAAGAAAATGCTACTCGACAAGCAGGCAGTTAGCCAAACAGATTACTACAAGGAGGATCCCCCAATTATCAAAGATGATAAAGAAAAAAATATTGAAGGCTCAATCACCCTCTCCCAAAAAGACAAGAAACGCCTATATCAACCATGGTGCTTCTCTGTTATCATAAAGGTCTTTGGACTTAGAATGCCTCACAATTACCTTCGATCTAAACTAATTGACCTATGGAAATCATCCGAACAGTTAATCTTGATTGACTTAGGATGGGACTTCTTTATTGTCAAATTTAGTCTAGAGGAAAATAGGGTTAAGGCACAACATCTAGGGCCATGGTTCGTCTCCGGAAATTTCCTAGCAGTACGTAAATGAGGAACCAAAATTCGTACCATAAGAAGTTACTCTCTCTTCCACAACCATATGGATTCGCCTCCCCCAACTAGCAACAGAATTTTATGACAAAGAAATACTGAAAAAAGTTGGTAGGAAACTGGCAAATTACTTATAATTGACTCATGCACCTCTTCTACGTTAAGATATGCATGCATCTGTATACAAGTACCCCTGGAAACTTCAGTGGCAACATCAATAATCATTGGTTACCTCTAGCAAGTAGTGATTTATAAAGGTCAACGTAAACTATGCACAACATGTGGAAGAATTGGTCACGCAATAAAAAATTACAATTTCAAAAAAGTCCAACCACCACAGTCACAAGAAGGCCCAGAAAATTCAGGGATAGACACTATGAAAGGGGAGGAAGATGGATGAAAGGCAGTCACCTTCCCTAGACGAAAGAAAGAAAACCAAAGGACGAAGGAAAGAAACAACGGAAATGAAAACAATCAGCATCATGCACCAAAACACAAAAGATCCAGGTAAAGATGTTCGATGCAAACTCAGGTAAGTTTCTGAAAACCAAAACTTTTCAATACAATTTTAAGTCCAATAATACCCCGTCCAGGAATTACAATAGGCCCAACAGCCCTCTCAATAAACAAAATCCCACCCTCACCCCCCAGTAGCCCAATACACACATCCCAACCCAAGTACATCGCCAAACGCAAGGTTGGAATGGGGCCTGATGGAGTCGAAACCAAAAATTCCACGAGGCCCTTTAATGATAGCTACAAGGAGGCCCCTACCCATAGCCTAATATCAGACGCTAACTCTGCTAAAGATATGGCATTGGGCCATCAAGCCAATACAAAAGCAACAATTGGGGTCCATACCCAATTAGAAATACCCAGCCCAAATAATCACCCCTACCCAAATATCTATGTGTCCCCTACTCCTCTCTCAGCGGACTACTCTAATGGGAAAACTCAACACACTCCATGAACACTCAAGTGCCTCACCTGAGAAATCAAACAATCTCAGGTGACATGACACCTTCCGTCCACTCAAATAGATATCACATTAATTTTGAATCCACTTCTCCAAATGCATTAACCGAAGACCTTTTCACTGACCTAGATTTGATATCAAATGATGTCATTATGATTCGGCTCATTAACATAACCCCTCCCCCCACCATTACCTAAAGTAGCAAAACAAAAAAGCACAAAAATAGAAAAAAATCATCTGTCACCCACCATTGTGGCGTCGCTACCTCTACCACCGAACCACTCAACGACATCCTGGGCGGAAGTGGTGCTTCAGGGACAGGGTCTAGCTTACAATTTCACCCTGGAAAATCAACTAGTAACCTTGCGCATCTGGCGAGGATAACGGTGAAAGCCCTAAACAAGGCCTTGGTAGCCTTTAACCCAAGCATGTGGCAGGCGATGACAAGCAATAGAAACATGCATCCCAATTTGGACCCACCAATGCTCAATACCCTAATCTCTCAAGCGTTCCAATCAATCCCCTTCTTTCTAGACCCGGGAACGGAGGACCCAGCAGCGTCTCCGGTGTTTGTGACCATCGAACCCCAAAACCATCAGACTCCATCACCTTCTACTCTAGTAGAGAAAAACCAGTCACCACCATTGGGCAATATCACAAGGGAAATCAACAAAGCCTTACATCTCCTGAAAAGGAAAAGCCCACCAGAAATGGAAGGAACAACCTACGGCCCACTTCACACAGACTCTCTACTACTGGACCCAGTCAGAGCAATCGAGTTCAATGTGGAGACCAGCAAGGTACTTGTGATGTTGTGTCCCAAAACCATGACCAAGTGTGGTCTGAGCCTAGTCTCTCACCATACCCAGGGTGTGACCAAATCACTCCTCAACTTAACCCTAGTGCTAAGCATGAAGAAAAAGAACCAAAAGAAATTAATGAGGTCTCCCCAGGGAACGGAGAAGTCTCATAGAAACCTATCCCTAAACAGCCAACCCCCCTGATGAATTATGTCATATGGAATGTTAGGGGTGGAAACAGTGCGGAGTTCAGGAGGCACTGCATGGACATGGTTTAGCTCCACAAGATAGCACTGCTGGTATTGCTAAAAACTAAGATAGTTGATCACAAAAAGCTAATAGAGGAGCTGTATTTTGAGATGCTTATCCAATCTCCACTTGTTGGCTTGTCTGGTGAGATTGTGATGATGTGGAAAGAAGACTGTGTCGCTGTTAATGAGGTTTCCACTAACTCTTAGGGCATCCATGCCATGATTAAGGTACTCTCATCCTACGCCCCTTGGTTATTTTCAGCCATTTATGCTAGTAATATTTTGGCTGATAGGAAGTTGCTATGGTAAAGTCTGGTTACTATCTCCAAAAGCAATCCTAATAACTAGTTTGTAGGTGGAGACTTTAATAAAGTCTCAAAAGCTAGGGACAAATTTGGGGACAACCCTCATTAACTCAAGTCGTAGTAATTTATTTTGGAACTGCCTTAATGAATGCAAGCTAGTCGACTTAGGGTACAAAGGCAGCAAATTCACCTGGACAAACAAAATATACAAAAATAGGAGTAGCCTGATTCTAGACAGGATAGATAGGTGTTTTGCTAACGATTGCTGGATTTCCCAATACCGTGAGGCTGCTGTTATACACCTCCCTAGGACCCACTCAGATCACTGCCTTGTTCAAATAGTGCTAAAAGAGGAATCTCTCAATAATTCCAATTGACCTTTCAAGTTTGAAATCCATGTAGACTAGACAACCCTCCTTCCCTAGTCTTATAAATGAAGCTTTCACCAATAACTCCCCCTAATCCAATCGATTGAAACATTCAAAAGTATTGTGACCCAATGGAACAGACACACTTTTGGCAACATCTTCCACAAAAAGAGAATGATCCTAGCTTTAATATATAGGATCTAAAAATCACCAAACTATCAGTTCAACAATTACCTGCAAAAATTAGAAAGCAACCTGACCAGAGAATTTGACTTCATCCTCAAGAATGAGGAAAACTTCTGAAAACTTAAGTCAAGGGTCAATTGGCTTACTGAAGGGGATGCCAACACAAGATTCTTTCACACCTCCACTCTTAATAGGAGAAGAAGAAATAGGATCTCGTCCATCAAAGATGAAGTGGTAATTGGCTCCTTGACCAAGGGGACATTAAGGCCTCCACAATGCTTTTCTTCAAGAGCCTCTACAGCTCCTCACAGATCCAAGCTCCTATCTCCACTACCAGCCATCTAGGCATGACTCATATCTAGCAGAATATCAAAGAGACAGCTTGGATAGGCCCCTAGAGGTTAGTGAAATCAAAATGGCCATCTTCTCCCTTAGGCCCTTCAAGGCTTCATGCCCGGATGGGCTTCACTCCTTTTTTACCAAAGGTACTGAAGCATTGTGGGTGTCACACCCCCTTTTTTACAACCTCACTAACCCTCTTAAAAATAATAAAAATAATTTATAAAGCTCAAACAGGTTTTCAATTAGAAAGTGACAAAACTGTGTTCAAAAGGATTTTTTTTAGAGTCGCCACCTGACATTGGTTTCGGTGTGCTAGGTCACCGTGTTTTTAAATGATTTTCCTTTTAAAATACTTTGGACTCCAAAACTAAGTCTACACCAGAGATTCAGGTAAGGGGGTTCATTTGACTCGGGGAGAAGGTGTTAGGCACTCCCCAAGTCCCTTAACTAGTACGGTTGCATACTTGATCTGGTCACTTTTAAAAATATTCAAATTGAGGTAAAATAAACACAAAAAAGAAAAATAAACACACAAGAGGCTTGAGGTCGTTCCCACATAATAAAATGAAAATAAAAATAAAAATACTACGAGTTCTATTTTCAGTCTCCAAATACAAATACCTCGGTGCATACCCCGGATAAATATATACAAAGTCTACGGGGTATTCCCCAGATAAATTTATCTAAAGGAACGATCTCTTGCCTCAAAACTAACAAAAATCCTAAGGCTTGCCTACCCAAGTGATGGTAGCCTAAGCATGCTACTAGCGGCTCTATATATATGCAAATAATAAAGCAACAAACAACTAAATGCTTAATTTTATAAATTTTAGCACCCAAACCCCCTTAGTCAGAATTGAGGTAGTTCAATTGATGGATAGCAATTCAATTTCTTTACAGTGATCATATCATATTTAACTGTAACCAATTCGAGTAAACACACGAGCAGATAACTAAATGAACAAACTCAGAATCGGAGACAATAGCTAAATAAATCATAGAATCAAATTACCAAACAAGTAATTAACATTCAGCTAGAATAAAATAAGTAGAGGGTTGAAGAGTTGAACCTCAGCGAGAGCGAGGACCTTTTCGGCGTTAATTAGATCTAAGTTGAACGTAATCCTTGAACTCAAACCAGAACCAACACGAACCGACAAACCCAAGCACACTCCGACTAAAAATTCCAATACGAGCTTAAATGGAATAGCTTGAACCAACAAGTTTAACTTGGTGAAAACTCGAGCACAAAAATAAATAACCGAATCTTCTTATACAATATTGGAAACGCAAACGCTATCTCATAGTGGGCAATTTTCCTTTCAAAATTCGATTAATACAACATCTTCCATTAAAAGATCAAATGGGGCAAACAATACCAGTACTACAAAGAAAAACTTAGACTTAAATTGAGATTGAAGCAACGATCTAAGACCTCTACCCAAAACCGGAACATCAACCTCAAACAAACTCAGCTCAATCAAACGTACTCTATTTCAGGCAGAAATTCAGGAAAAAGAAACGGAACCCCTATTTTTTTGTTTTCTGATTTTTTAAAAATGGAAAATAAAACTTGAATCAAGAACTAATTTCAAATTATTTTCATTCTTTCACTCCCAGATTCTGTCCTGTTTGCTTTCTCATTCCCTGCCTCTGTTTTCGACACTGTGCGTGCGTGTGGGCGGTGCCGTGAGAGGGTCGGGGCTGGTGAGAGGTATGGGGAGGTGGTAATGCTGCTGGAGCTGTTTCTTTCTTTGTTTGTGTGTTGCGGCTGTGTGCGTTTGAAGATGAGGTCGTTCGATCTTTTTGAGAAGATGGCTGACTAGGGGTTGGTTTGTGGTTGTTAGGTTAGAAGAAGCGAGGAGGAGCAATGGGGTGGTTGGAATCACAGTTCCGGCTGCGGCGGAAGTTAGGAGATAGTATTAGGGTTTGCGGATGGAGATGGAGATGGAGAAACAAGCATCGTTCGTTAGTGTATGGAGGTGGTCGAATTTCCGGCAAGATGGTCGGAGGTGGGTCGGCGGCTATGTGGTAAGAGGGGAGCGGCTGGTTGGTTAAGGGGATCCTCTAAGGTTTTTAGTCTTGTGTACATGAAGAAGAAGGATTAGGGTGTAAGGGTTAAAGAAGAAGGGGTAATGGGTTAGGTCTTGTTGGGCTTCCAAATTGGGCTCAAAGACTAAAAATAAATAGCAAAATACTACTAGAATACTAGTAATTGACTTTAACTAACATAAAATTTATATTGAGATGAAACCATCATTTTTCAAAGATTATATAATAAAATGAAAGCAGAGAAAAGTTAATTAAAATGATAGCAAATTTAGATTAATATTACTATAAAAGACTAATGGTCTTAACTTAAATAGAAAGATAAAAGATAAAATTGAATATATTTTTGTATTTTCGAATTTTGTGTTCTACTATTAGACTAAAAGTGAAAATAGAAATCCTATTAAAATAAAAATAAGTAAATATTTTTTTAAAAATACTACTTTTAAAAGTTGTGCGGGTAAAAATTATATGCTTACAGATGCTCCTCTTTGCTTGGAAACACGAAGAGTTTTCGGAACAAAGAACAATAAGTAATGTAGTTGATTTATGACCTGACGCTTATTCAAAAGAAAATAAAGATGGCTAAAAAGATTGTGACTGAGCTCTGATTTTTGAGCTGCCTACATATCCCTGGCTATAAAGGAATCAAGTCACGTGTAGTTCAGAAGTAGGAACAGTGATGGAGTGTACTGAGGTGGAGAGACGATTGAGGTGTCATCGAGGTTTCGGCCCGCGGTTTTGTTATTACATCAAATCAAAATCTAGAAGAACTAAGCAAGCCTATCAGCTATGAGTTACAAGATCCCTATCTACAAGTCTACTGAAGTTTGATCTTGAGTCTTGAATGGTTCTTCATGCAGACTTTTGATTTGAACCTTGATGCTTGCTAGCTGCAGGTGCTGATTCATTCTTCCACAACTTCTTTGGATCAAGGCCGGGCATGCAATGCTCATAACTTCAACCATGTCTTGAGCAATTCACATCTTTCACCTGCTTCTGCATTTTGGATTCACTTCTTTTTCCTTTTTCTATTTCTTTTTCTTTTTTTCTTTTTGGATTGGTACTACTTCTGTTGGTCGTCTAGAACTATTGACTCGCATTCTTGCCGCGAGCTTCTGCTACTTCTAACTTGAATTGAATTCTGAAATGACTTTCCTCGTTCTTTAGGTGGGTGCCTACTACTCACTTGAAATTTGAAGTGACTTTGAAAAGAACTCCCTCATTCTCCAGGTGGGTGTCTGCAATCAAAACAACAAAACAAACAAAATTTTCTGCCCCATTTTGCACTAGGAAGATTTGTGAGTTATTAGCAAAACTGTAAATTACCTATGCTATTAATGCAATGATGAGAGTAAAACTAAATACTTGACTAGGATGTGCGTCTCTTGTGAGTAAAACCAAGAATATTTGACTAGCAAGTGCGTCAGCTAAGAATAAAACCTGAATGACCCAGACTAGGAAGTGTGTCTCCTAGATTTAAGATTGAGCTTGCGGAAAACTATAGACTAAGCTTGACTAAAGTAAAAATTGACCCTATTCTCCAAGTGGTACCCCTGATTTCAAGAAAACAAAAGATTAATAACTTAAGAAAACTAAAAATCTATCCTAAGAAAAAATTCATCATACTAGGTTTTTTATCTTAGGAGAAAAATTCATCAGACTAAGATTTATATCCTAGGAGAAAATTCATCAGACTGGGTATTATTTTTTTTGGTATCTTAGGAGAAAGATTCATCAGACTAAGATTAATATCCTAGGAGAAAGTTTATCAGAATAGGTATTCTATCTTAGGAGAAAAATTCATCAGACTAAGATTTCGATCCTAGGAGAAAATTCATCAGACTAGGTCTCTTATCTTAGGAGAAAGATTCATCAGACTAAGATTTTGATCCTAGGAGAAAGTTCATTAGACTAGGTCCCTTTTTTGTCATCTTAGGAGAAAGATTCATCAGACTAAGATTTTCTATCCTAGGAGAAAATTCATCAGACTAGGTTTCTTATCTTAGGAGAAAGATTCATCAGACTAAGATTTTGATCCTAGGAGAAAATTCATTAGACTAGGTTTTATATCTTAGGAGAAAAATTTATCAGACTATGATTTGATTGGGAGGAAAATCCATCAGACTAGGATTTTATATCCTAGGAGGAAAAATGTGAAGAGCAATGGCAATATTTTATGCAGACTAACAAGACAGATAAAGGAAAAGATTTGAGAAATTTTCCTTTGTCGGCTCTTCTTCTCTTTTTTTTCTTTTTCTTTCTTTTCTTTTCTTTTCTTTTCTTTTTTTTAAACCAGTTTGCTTGCACCGCTTTGTTCCTGTTTCAAACAAAGAAAACTTGTGAGTTTAAAATGTGGTAGTTAGTTTGTGGCCTTGACAACGAGGGCGATTTCTTTTGCACTTGTCACGATCAACTCGGACTTCAACTTGGAAGACAGTGCTTGTTATCGACCGACTGCTTTTCCGGACAACCCTTATCATAAGAAATATTCCTGATTCATTCAAATCCAATACTTTATGCCCGATGCATTGCACTCATATTCATACATTCACCCAATCTTTGCATTTTACATCAATCCCAAAAATTATCTATTATCACCAACTTAGTGCACATACTATTCTCCTGTGTCTTATGCCACTTTGATGTGCTTGCCAGACTCAACTTTGTGTGATTAAAAAGCTGATGACAAATTTTGAAGTCATTTCTAACTTGTTTCGACAAAAACAGACTCAAACAAAACAAGAGGAACAAAATAACGGGAAAAGCGAGAAGAGATGATGTCACACCTCCTTTTTACTACACCCGAAAGGGGTATATAGAAGTTTTTTCCAATTTAAGTGAAAATCGAAACGGGATTATTTTATTAAAATCAAAGTTGCCACTTGGGATAATCTATGGTGTCCTAAGTCACCGGTATAAAATCTCGAATCGAGGAAGATGACTCTAATTACGGTCTGCGAACACAGAAATTCGGGTAAGGAATTCTGTTAACCCGAGAGAACGTGTTAGGCATTCCCGAAATCCGTGGTTTTAGTACAGTCGCTTTGATCATACTTGGCTTATTAAAATTGTCTAACTACTCATTTTAGAACCTATGTGAATTTGCCTCTTTTAATTAAGAAATTATCTTTAAACAGGTCACGTGCACGTGTACCCGCTTGTTTGGCCCTTCAAAAATCATGTCATGCGAATGTTTCCACAATTAATAGTGCATTATTATTATTAAGAAAATTTGGTCGAAGTTGCGCGAACGCATACTCCGGTTTTGTTTTTAGAAATCGTGATCATGTCATGCAAACATGTCCACAACCACGAAGGTGTATTAAACGTGCCTAAAGCAGACTACGAACATTTGTCATTTTTATATCTAGGCTATGAAATTAATGTGAGGGCCATGAAGGATAAATTTGTGGATGGCACACCTCGAATTATATGAACTAAATTTAATTAGTGGCCTATTAAAACAATTTCATTATTAAGAAAGTTAGATTAAAGTTGCGCGAACGCATACTCCAAATTGATTTTTTTTTAGATTGTAACAATGTCACGCGAACGTGTACACAATCACAATTGTATTTTAAACGCGCCTAAAGGCTTTTCTACGAATATTTATTTTTTTAACAACTAATTATAATATTTGTGAGGGTCATAGGTGTCACACCTCCTTCTTCCGCCCCCGCGAGGGGCGTAGGAGTTTTTTCCAATTAAAGGACAATCAAAACGGGATTTGTTTATTTATTTCAGAGTCGCCACTCAGGAGATTTAAGGTGTCCCAAGTCACCAATTTTAATCCCGAATCGAGGAAAAGAATGACTCCATATTACAGTCTGCGTACCAGAAATCCGGATAAGGAATTCTGTTAACCTGGGAGAAGGTGTTAGACATTTCCGAGTTCCGTGGTTCTAGCACGGTCGCTCAACTGTCATATTTGGCTTGATTATCTGATTTAATACATGTTGAACCTATGTGCAAAATTTAACTTTTAACCGCTTTTATCATTATTCTTATTATTATTTTATACAAGAATTGCAACGTCGTGAAAATGCATTTCGAACCACGTCACAACCAGTGTACACGTGATTTGTTGACGCATTTTGACTCCGTCAAGATCGGGATTTGGGTTACATAAATGCACACCCATATTTAAGAAAATAACCTTATTAAATATGCGCCAAAAGACTACGCGTTATTATACTTTTAGGTAGGACCGTGAAATTTACTACACGGCCCATCCAGGGATAATAGTATATTTTTTTTAAATAAATAAATAAATAAATAAATAAATGAGATTGGAGAATCCTGCAAATTTTTGTATTGTTTACATCTATTTATTTTTAGCGAAATCCTTCCTTATTTTATGAATATCCTTTAATGACTACATTTTATTATTACTAAGTTTTTCTATAAATATAAAATCAATCTCTACATACTTAAAATAACATATTAGATACTAGTTTAAAACAAATATTAATGGAAAGTAATATTACTAAAATTATAATTATAAATACAACATGGAATTGTCAAATATTTTTTTTTTTAAAACAAAACTAATTATCCTATAATCGGACTAAAAATCATATTGTTAGATGACTTGAGCTACTGAAATTAATTATTTACAAATACTAAAAATTAGAAATAATCTTGATTACTAAACCATATTTCTAAAATTAAATAATTTAACCTTAATTATCCTTGTTTTAATTCAAATTATGTCCTAATACTTGATTCGCAAAATTAACTCCTGTTTTAACTGAATTTAGCTACATGATTTCGATTAACTTAACGTTGGCGATACTAAAACCCTTATAAATAAGGAACTTAATCAATTTTGCCAAACTGATTTAATAAAGCCTTTTTTACATTATTTTCTTCTATTTTTATTATTTGACAGTTTAATCAGTAATGAACATGCTTAAATATATACTACCTAATAATCAGGTTAAAGCAAAACATTATTTAATACATCGCTACAATATGCCTAATTATGCCAATGACAGTGATTTACAGAATAATAATACATGAAATAATCTAAATACAATTAAAAAAAAAATTAAAACTAAATTAAAAATTTAACATTCCATTCTTCATTTCAGCTTACAAAATGCCAAAATTACAGTTGTGTACCTGATATTGCCAATATAAGAAGAAGAAAGTCAGCCACGTAGTACGTAACACAGCAACAACAATAATAACCAGCAATCCAGTCAACAGAAATCCCAGTGACAGATTTGAAAATCAAAATAAAATCCAGAAACACTGTCAACAAACAACAGACGGAAACCAAGGGAATTTTCAGATTTGAAAGGCTAATTAATATTTAACCCTTAATTTCTAAACCCGTATATCAGAATATTTATCAGGTGTGTACTACTCTCTCTTCTAATTTCCAGCTCTTTTTATTTGTTTTTTTTTTCTTGAAAGTTTTAATATTTTTCGGATTTTTTCTTTCTCTCTAAAATATTCAGCTTTTTTTTCTCTCTCTTTCTCTATCTTCTGCCCTAAAATCTGATCAAGCCTCCTATATATATCACATCCCCAAACCCTTTAATTAATTAATAAAACAACCATTTTCTCCTACCAAACCCATTATCTTCCCACTCATCCCTATTTTAATCCCACTAAATTAAACAAATATATCAACCCCACCCCATTACATCTTGTCCCCCATGCTTATCATAAACAATTACCATATTCCCTCCACTACATTATGTCTTGTCCCCCATTATATTAAACAATTATATCACCTACACCCCATTACCTTTTGTCCCCCATGCTTAGCATAAAGAATTACAAAATGTACAATTCCTAAACTACCCCTCCGACCTTATTGCAATTATCATTTTACCCCTGAATGTACTGCAATTTACCAAACTACCCCATCAGCTATAACCAATCAATTAATCAAACTCAACCAAAATATAGCCAATATGACCAATTTCTACACAAATTCAAACAACAAATCACATGAACACGATTTCTGAACCAATTCAACAACAATATCACATGAACACAAATTGAACAACAAATAACAACTAAAATTTTGATTGAACAATATTTTAGCAACAAACAAACCTACTTTCAGATTCAATCAACAATAACAACAAACAAGTATATTCAGATTTCTAAATTCAATAATCATTTGAACTTAAAATCAACTCTAACAACATTACAACCAACAATTCCTATATTAAACTTAAACAAGATTATGAGACAAACTCAAGAAATAATCATAAATGATGAACAATAAACAAGAAAAATCAAACTTATACTAATTTCGGATTCAAGAACAATCAAACAAAGTATGAACATAAATGAAAAGATTCAACAATAATAACAAGCAAGTTTTATTCAAATTCGAATTAAACTTGTATTAAGCTTAAACAAAACAAATAAACTTATTCAAATCACTAAACTTCAAATAATCAATTGATCTTTTAAAATTAAATCCAACAAAATTATAACAAAGATACATGATTCCAAAAAATTAAAACATAACTTCACATTAAATCACTGAATTAAAAACGAACTTCAAACAAAGATGAACATGAATTAAATCTATTTTTAAACAACAAAACATGACGGATTCATATGATTAAACCAACATACTCCCCGACTACAACTAAATTCTTTTTAGACAAATAACAAGATCGAACAAGAACCAATTATGAGCTTAAACTTGAATCTAACAATATTAACAATTTTTGAAAAATACATAAAATACATGAAACAAATTGAAGAAATAATTAATTAAATTTCAATTTGAATCTAACAAATATTAAACTAACAATTTCACATGAACAACTGAAAAATTAACAAAACAATGAACATGAACAAAACAAAAATCAAACATCTACCGATTTTAGATTCGAGAAATATCAAAACGAAATACGGAAAAAAAATAAAACTCAAAATCTACTAACCGGATCGAAACGACGAACAATGACTAACCAACGACCTTGG
This sequence comes from Nicotiana tabacum, assembly GCF_000715075.1. Taxonomy (NCBI): domain Eukaryota; kingdom Viridiplantae; phylum Streptophyta; class Magnoliopsida; order Solanales; family Solanaceae; genus Nicotiana; species Nicotiana tabacum. Next base: position 161,593,006 of record NC_134090.1, on the reverse strand, counting down.
ACTATGTAGGGACTGTTTTGATGACCCCCAACCAAAACTCGAACAGAAAACTCGACATACCGGACCTCGACTCAACGAAAGACCCTCGAACTTTGACGAAACGAAGAAGTTGAAGCAACAGCAGAAGCAGAAACGTGAAGCAGAAGCAGCTGGCCATGGCAAAGAAGCAGCAGCGGTCGCGAGCAGCAGGTGAAGGAGCAGAAATAGCAGCAGCAGTCGCGTGGTTGCAGCAGCAGTGACGACAATGCTCGTTTGGACGAAGACATGGTCGACGTCGGCAACCATGAAAGCTTGAGCTTGAGCTTGTTCATGGCTGCTCGGAGATGAAGAAAATCAAAGGTGGTTGATGACGCGATGGACTGTGTGCGACTGGCTGGACGGAGCAGCAACATCGCGATGACAGTAGGGTCGTTTGGATGAAGAAGGAAGAAGAAGCAGCAACCATGAAAGGCTGCTGTGTGTGTGCGTTTTTACTGTGTATGTGTGTGTGCGTGTTGACGTGTGTGTGTGTGAGTGTGACGGGGTGAGGGGGAAGGGCTGGAGGGGTGGTCGTTGGGCAAGGGGGAAGGGCAGCCATGGTTGTGAAAGCTTGAAGAAGGAGAGCAAGAGAGGGGGTGGGTGGTTTGTTTTTCAACAGTGAATATTTTAAGGTTTTGTTAAATGAAAGATAGGGAAATAGGGGTGTTGGTCTTTGGGGTTATGGACTGGGTTGACCCGGTTTGAAATGGACCGGGTCGTGGGGAAGGTTGGACAATTTTTTGGGCCTGTGGCTTACAATTGAAGAAGTGGCCCAATCCGATTTTTCTTTGTATTTTTGCTCTTTTTTCTTCTTTTATTTTTCTAAAACTAAATTATAAAAATACTTAAATTATTATTAAGAACTAAATTAAGTTATAAAAGCGCAAATTAACTCTCAATAACAATTAACGCACAATTAAGTAATAATTAAGCATAAAATTGTATATTTGGACATTAAATGCTAAAAATGCAGAAGATGCCTAATTTTTTGTAATTTTCAATTTTTGTAAATCAAATTTAATTACTAACAATTGTATAATTAAATCCTACATGCAAAATGCGACATATTTTTGTATTTTTTTATTAATTTAACAAATAAACATGCACAGACAAATACAAATAATTATCCAAAATTGTCACGAAATTCTCAAAATTGCACACCAAGGAAAATTATTTTATTTTGGATTTTTTGGGAGTGATTCTCATATAGGGCAAAAATTACGTGCTCACAGCTGCCCCTCTTTGTCCGAAAACATGAAGGGTTTTCGTGCAAAGATAAAGTGAGCGGATACGAGCGATTTTTGCCCGTTCGAGTACTCCGTGTGAAGCATTTTTTTTGAAAGATTTGACCGAACCTTTGCTTCAGAGGTTTCCTACATATCCTGGGCTAAACAGGAATCAGGTCAATGTAGTTCGGGAAGTTTTGGTAGCTGGGACTACCATGGGACTACAATGTTACTGTTGTAGTATGCTACTTTTACTTGTTTGCTGACCTCCTTATTACACCATGCTTAAAAGAAAACAATAAGCTAGGCTAGACTACGGATCATAAGATCTCATTTATCTGCAACTTGCTCCTGTTGCCTTGCTTTCTTGTCTGCTTGCATTTCTTCCGGTGCTTTTCTTCCGAGACTTTGGGGATGACACTGGCCTTTTGCTTTTCTGAATACCAGCTTTCATTATTTTGCTCGGTCCGCTGGGGATATGGCTTCCTTCATTAAGCTTTTTGGCGGTTCTTCTGGGGATACGACTCTCTTCATCAAATCTGTTATGCTGGGCATAATTTAATGTTCACAGGCCGCTTCTTTCAAGACGCGTCTTTTCTTCCTTTTGACTCATGCGCTTGAACTTGTGCTGGGACCTCTTGTTGCCACCTTCTACCTTCCGGTGCTGGGATTTTTATTGTTTCCTGCTGGGGATTCTTGTTGTAACCTTCTGCCTTCCGGTGGGGTTACTGACTTCAAAATCTGCAGTATAAGACTGAAAAGTATTCCTCTCGTTATACAGGTGGGCGCCTGGATGCAACAATATGAAATGTATTCCCTCGTTATACTGGTGGGCGACCTAGGACATGAAATGAAAATGTATACCCGCATTATACTGGTGGGCGACCTAGAAATGAAAAACTGAAATGTATGTCCGCATTATACTGGTGGGCGACCTAGCACACGAAATGAAAAACAGAAATGTATTCCCGCATTATACTGGTGGGCGACCTAGAACAGAAATGAAAAGACAGAAATGTATTCCCGCATTATACTGGTGGGCGCCTAGGACATGAAATGAAAAACTGAAAGGTATGCCCGCATTATACTGGTGGGCGACCGAGGACATGAAATGAAAAGACAGAAATGTATTCCCGCATTATACTGGTGGGCGCCTAGGACATGAAATGAAAAACTGAAAGGTATGCCCGCATTATACTGGTGGGCGACCGAGGACATGAAATGAAAAGACAGAAATGTATTCCCGCATTATACTGGTGGGCGCCTAGGACATGAAATGAAAAACTGAAAGGTATGCCCGCATTATACTGGTGGGCGACCGAGAACATGAAATGAAAACAGAAATGTATACCCGCATTATACTGGTGGGCGACCTAGGACATGAAATGAAAATAGAAATGCATACCCGCATTATACTGGTGGGCGACCTAGAACATGAAATGAAAACATAAATGCATACCCGCATTATACTGGTGGGCGACCTAGGACATGAAACGAAAACATAAATGTATACCCGCATTATACTGGTGGGCGACCTAGGACATGAAATGAAAACAGAAATGCAAACCCGCATTATACTGGTGGGCGACCTAGAACATGAAATGAAAACATAAATGCATACCCGCATTATACTGGTGGGCGACCTAGAATCATGAAATAAAAACATAAATGTATACCCGCATTATACTGGTGGGCGACCTAGAATAGAAATGAAAAGACAGAAATATATTCCCGTATTATACTGGTGGGCGACCTAGAACAGAAATGAAAAGACAGAAATGTATTCCCGCATTATACTGGTGGGCGCCTAGGACATAAAATGAAAAACTGAAAGGTATGCCCGCATTATACTGGTGGGCGCCTAATTGGTAAAGAATAATTTGAATTTGTTTCCTCGATTCTCCGAGAAAATTTTCACTTGTGGCAGAAAATTTTCTGCCCCAATTCTGGCGATCTTTCTTATGGCGTATCTTTAGGCCATCATCAACACTTTATTTTCCTGTTCAAATCAAAGAAAATGGAGTTAGTTTTTTTTTGAAATATGGCGAGTGGTCATGTCACTCCTGATGTGGATGATTGTTTCCTTTCCCTTATTCCTGTTCGGCGTTCCCAAAACTTGTTGGGAATGATGTTATTTGTTGGGGATAACATTCTGCTGGGGATGGTTTTTCCATTTATCCCTTCCCCATTCTGTATTGTCCGACCACCTCGGAACTTGGTCGATATTCGGTCGGAGTCCTACTGGGGATCGTCTTGGAACTTGGCCCACAATTTCCTCAACATGTTTTTTTTTCGGTTCTTCCCCGTACTTTCCTTGCCATTTTAGGACAATATTATTCGGCCTGGCAACCAACGTCTTTTGTCTTATTGCCTTGTCTCTGGCCTGCCCTTTTCACATTTTATGGTGTACCATTTTGGCAACTGGTAGTAAGCTCTGAAAGACCTTCCTTAAAACATAAATTTCTAGAAAAATTCTTTTAAACAAAGAAATGAAAAGATAGAAAAGAGAAAATCTTTCTGAACAAATGATGGAGAAAAGAAAAGAAATGAACTTATCTGGGTGATATAACCGATTCCAACGATCATGTTGTGCATTCCGGATTAATCAACCCAGTCTATTTGTGTCGATCAATCTTTCTGATGTCTTTACTTGCTGGGGATAAACAGGTGCCCAATTCTTCGCAAAATGCGGATCCTTTCCACCAATCTATCTTGTCGCCTCATAGTGCCCTTCGCAAGGTTTTCACTAACAAGGCTCTCTCATTTCTCACAACTCCCGTCGCCTTATGGTGCCTGTGAAGGTTTTCACCGATAAGACTCTCTCATTTTGTATTTCTCAGCTTACGTCGCCTTATGACGCCTATGAAGGTTTTTGCCGATAAGACTCTCTCATCTTATTTTCTCAGCTGGGGATTGGAGTGTTGCCGATAAGATTTTCTCTGCTGGGAATTCTTATGGCTATCAATTCTTTCAACTCATGATCCTCATTCAGTCGGGGACCGGCGTTTTATTCTTGGTTTTCATTTTCCTGTCTTAACACCTCTCGGATACTGATCGGGAGGTCTTTTTTGGACATCAATATAGGTTTTAGAAGAAAAGGATATAAAATTCAAAATAACTTTGATGGGTAAAGTATTACAACTCTTGGAATCAAACTCTTTTTTTTTCTTTCAAAATTTAGAAACATAATTTCTGCCCCAGTTTTCTTGCTTGGGGATTTTTTTTTATTTTGATTTTTTTTCCTTTCTTTTTTTTGTTACCTTATGACCGAGCTGTGAGGCGCCTATGTATCCTCTTTGAGGAATCAGGTCGAACGTAGTTCACTCGATTCCTTTGTTTTTCTTGCGACCTTCCCTTTTTGTTTTTGTTATTATTTTCCTTCTTTTCTCTTTTTCATTTTCATTTTTCGTTTTCATTAACGATTCCAAGAGAGGGGTATGAAAGAATAAGTAAGGCACAAAGGGCTAAAGCAAAGGTTAAAAGTGTTTGGATAGAAGAAAGAATTGCCTCTGTCATTTCATTATCCGATAAGTACTAAGTACAGACAAGCAGATAAACAACAAAAGAAATTACACATAATATCTTTTGACTGCATCAGAATTGATAGCCATGTTGACGCATCTTCCTTCGACATCTGTTAGACGTAAAGAGCCGTTGGATAATACTTTGGTCACAATATACGGCCCTTGCCAATTCGGGGTGAATTTGCCTTTTGCTTCAATCTGATGTGGGAGGATCCGTTTCAATACTTGTTGCCCTACTTCAAATTTCCTGGGGCGCACCTTCTTATTATATGCTCTTGCCATTCTCTTCTGATATAACTGGCCATGACATACTGCTGCCAATCTTTTTTCATCCATTAAACTCAGCTGCTCTAGTCGGGCTTTGACCCATTCATCATTGTCAATCCCGGCCTCAGCGATAATTCGAAGGGAAGGAATTTCAACTTCTGCTGGTATTACTGCTTCAGTTCCGTATACCAACAAATAAGGAGTCGCACCTATTGAAGTACGAACAGTAGTGCGGTATCCTAACAATGCAAATGGTAGCTTTTCATGCCATTGTCTCGATCCTTCAACCATTTTCCTCAATATCTTCTTTATATTTTTGTTGGCTGCCTCAACCGCTCCATTCGCCTTGGGCCGATACGGGGTGGAATTACGGTGTGTAATCTTAAACTGTTCACATACTTCTCTCATCAAGTTGCTATTAAGATTAGCACTATTGTCCGTGATTGTTATTTTTGGGATCCCAAATCTACAAATGATATGGGAATGAACAAAATCCACCACTGCCTTCTTGGTTACAGACTTGAAAGTTTTGGCTTCCACCCACTTAGTGAAATAATCGATGGCTACCAGAATGAACCTGTGACCGTTCGAAGCTGCCGGCTCGATAGGCCCAATGACATCCATGCCCCATGCCACAAACGGCCATGGTGCTGACATTGTGTGCAATTCCGTTGGTGGAGAATGAATCAGATCTCCGTGTATCTGACACTGATGGCATTTTCGTATGAAACTGATACAATCATGCTCCATAGTGAGCCAATAATATCCCGCTCGCAGAATCTTCTTTGCCAACACATATCCGCTCATATGGGGCCCACAGACTCCAGCATGTACCTCTGTCATCACTATCGTGGCTTGACCTGCATCAATACATCTCAGCAATCCCAGATCTGGGGTTCTTTTGTACAACATTCCTCCACTGAGGAAAAATCCATTTGCCAGTCGTCGAATGGCTCTCTTTTGATCTCCGGTTGCCTGCTCCGGGTATATCCCCATCCTGAGGTATTCTTTGATATCATAAAACCATGGCTCGCCATCCATTTCTTCTTCTATTATGTTGCAGTAGGCATGCTGATCACGAACCTGAATATACAACGGGTCAACATGGATTTTGTATGGATGGTGCAACATCGATGCTAAAGTGGCCAAAGCATCGGCAACCTCATTGTGAACTCTCGGGATGTGTCTGAACTCCACTGATCGAAATCGCTTGCTCAGATCGTGCAAACATTGTCGATATGGTATAAGCTTCAAATCCCGTGTTTCCCATTCACCCTGGATCTGATGTACTAGGAGGTTCGAGTCTCCCAAGACCAAGACGTCCTGAACATCCATGTCTGCAGCCAATCGTAGGCCCAAAATGCATGCCTCATATTCAGCCATGTTGTTGGTACAATAGAAACGTAGCTGAGCTGTAACAAGATAGTGATGTCCTGTTTCTGAAATAAGTACTGCTCCTACTCCAACTCCTTTTGCATTCACAGCCCCGTCAAAGAAAAGCTTCCACCCTGATTCCTCATTCAGTTCTAACTCATCTATATGTATCACTTCTTCATCTGGAAAATACGTCCTCAAAGGCTCGTATTCTTCAACAATAGGATTCTCATCCAAGTGATCGGCCAATGCTTGGGCTTTCATGGCCGTCCTCGTCACATAGACAATGTCAAACTCTGTGAGTAATATCTGCCATTTTGCCAATCTTCCTGTGGGCATAGGCTTCTGGAAAATATACTTTAATGGATCCAGGCGTGAAATAAGGTAAGTAGTATGTGACGACAGATAATGCTTAAACTTCTGTGCTACCCAAGTTAGAGCACAACATGTCTTCTCAAGTTGAGTGTACTTATTCTCATAGACTGTAAACTTCTTGCTGAGATAATAGATGGCTTGCTCTTTTCTTCTTGTGATGTCGTGTTGACCCAATACGCAACCAAACGAATGATCAGGACCGTTAGATAAAGGATTAATGGCCTCCCCGACTCAGGTGGAACCAACACAGGTGGATTGGATAAATATCCTTTGATCTAGTCAAACGCCTCCTGACATTCTGTCGTCCATTCTATCACGGCATCTTTCCTCAGCAATCGAAAGATGGGTTCACAAGTCGTTGTGAGCTTAGCGATGAATCTGCTGATATAGTTCAACCTTCCCAACAGATTCATTACTTCTGTTTTGTTCCTCGGTGGCGGCAATTCCTGGATGGATTTGATCTTTGACGGATCCAACTCGATGCCTCGCCGACTGACGATAAATCCTAACAGCTTTCCAGATGGAACACCAAATGCACATTTGGCTGGGTTGAGCTTAATGTCGTACCTTCGAAGTCTTTTGAAAAACTTCCTAAGGTCTGCTACGTGGTCTTCCTGATGCTTGAATTTGATGATCACATCATCTACGTACACTTCGATCTCTTTGTGTATCATATCATGAAACACAGTAGTCATTGCTCTCATGTATGTTGCCCCAGTGTTCTTCAAACCGAATGGCATTACCCGATAGCAATAAGTCCCCCATGGCGTAATGAAAGCTGTTTTCTCTGCATCTTCTTCATCCATCAGAATCTGATTATACCCGGTGTAGCAATCCACAAAGGAGCCGATTTCTCGTCCAGCGCAATTGTCGATCAAGATATGGATATTGGGCAATGGAAAATTATCTTTTGGACTTGCCCTGTTCAGATTGCGGTAGTCGACGCATACCCTGATCTTCCCATCTTTCTTTGGTACTGGCACCACATTAGCCAACCAATCAGGATATCGAGTGACCCGAATAACCTTTGCTTGCAGTTGCTTGGTTACTTCTTCTTTAATCTTTACACTCATATCTGTCTTGAACTTCCTCAGTTTCTGCTTAAAGGGAAGGCATGTCGGGTCAGTGGGCAATTTGTGAACCACTAGCTTGGTGCTTAAACCCGGCATGTCATCATACGACCATGCAAAAACATCTTTAAACTCAATGAGTGCTTTGATTAATTCTTCCCTGATGCCAGGCTCAATGTGGATGCTGATTTTGGTTTCTCGGACATTATCCGCATCCCCTAGATTTACAGCCTCGGTGTCATTCAGATTAGGCTTGGGTTTCTCTTCAAATTGGCATAGTTCTCGGTTTATTTCTTCGAAGGCTTTATCCTCATCATATTCAGACTCATCGTCACAATCGATCTCTTGTATCATTAAATCAGAGTCAGATTGATTTATTAGACTAGGTCGAAGATCCGTCGTGCATGTCATGTCATTAGAACTAGTAAAAAGAGAACTGTTCAAAAAGAGAAAAGAATAAAACAAAATTAAAATGAGACAAGAAAAAGAATTTTATTAAAAATGCGGGATAACAGGGTTCACACTTTTACAAGACAAAATGAGATTTGGATTACACTCTGAATAATCCGAAAAACAAGAAAGCAAAAATCAAAGCCTACTACCAGGACTCTCCCCGAGTAGGAAGAGGAGTAACCGTCCAATTGTTGGTTTTGGCCTCTGGCCCCATAAACTGTATGTCTGTTCCGCTGGAACCCTCTCCGACTTCTACCATATTGACATCAGTGAACAATCTTTCGAAGCTCTGATTCAGATCCCCGTCAATCCCAATCAATGGCCCGAGAATTTTCGGGACCGGTGACCCCTTGGCGCTTGCTCTAACAAAAGATCTTGAGAGACGTGGCATAGGTTTGGGAAGAAACCAAACTTTCTTCTTCATTTTACGCGCTCGCTTTACATCTGCCGCAGTCGGTTTGACCCCCAACCCAAAGGTCTCCAAATTCTTGGGCAAGGAAACAGGTTGAACAATTCCCTGAAGCTCAGCTCCCAAGCCTTTTCCTGGCATAAACCCATTACCCAGCATTTCTGAAACCATCATAACCGTTGCGGAAGCTATCCTAGGATGCTGAATGATTTCACCCTCGGGGATCTTGTTTGCCGACACTGCATCAAAAATCTGGTAGACCCAGGGACCTTTGTCATCATTGGTCTCTATGAAGGGTACAATGGCGCCTCCTACGGTGCACGCAGTGTCCTCTCCGTGCAACACGACCTCTTGTCTATCCCACTCGAACTTGACCATCTGATGCAAGGTGGATGGCACTGCTTTGGCTGCATGGATCCACGGTCGTCCCAACAGAAAGTTATAAGATACCGTAGCATCTAATACCTGGAATTCCATGGTAAACTGGACTGGACCGATGGTCAACTCAAGTACAATATCCCCCACGGTGGCTGTTCCATTTCCGTCAAATCCTCGGACGCAAATGCTATTCTTGTGGATTCTTCCGTGGTCGATCTTCAACTGGTTCAGGGTGGATAATGGAAAAATATTGGCACTTGAGCCGTTATCCACCAATGCCCGAGTAACTGCCGAATCTTCACATTTGACAGTTAGGTAGAGAGCTTTATTATGCTCCGTGCCCTCCACTGGCAGATAATCATCTGAAAATGTTACCCTGTTCACCTCGAAAATTTTGTTGGCAATCGTTTCCAGGTGATTTACAGAAATCTCGTTGGGCACATGAGCTTCATTTAGTATTTTCATCAGGGCCCGACGATGTTCATCCAAATGGATTAGTAATGATAGCAGCGAGAGCTGGGCCAGTGTTTTCTTCAACTGTTCGACCACGGAGTAATCCTGCACTTTCATCTTCTTTAAGAATTCCTCAGCTTCTTCTTCTGACACAGGTTTCTTTGTTGCAGCTGGATTGGGTCTTCTCAACTCCGCCGGAGCAAAACACGGTCCTGATCGAGTCAGTCCTTGCGCCTCACAACTATTCTCCTCCACTTGTTGTCCCTTGTACATCACCATTGCCTTCTCGTACTTCCAAGGCACGGCCTTGCTATCAATCACTGGTGTTTGGACTACTGGCTTTATGATGACCGGTTCCCTGCAGACCCCCTTTACAACAACCACGGGTGCAGATGATGCTCCCGTTATTACCAACTTGGCTGGTTCTGGTTTTCTTGTAGCGGCAGATGGATTCTTCCCCAATATCACCACTGGCTTGACATCTTCCCCCTTCAACTGTACCCCTGCTTCCTCATCGATCGATTTTTCTTTCGGAGTGGCACGGATCATCATCACTGTCTTTGAGGGTTTCTTCGGCTCCCCTCCTTCGTGCACAAGCTCGATCATGTGGGCTTCGGGGTGCTTTAGCAATGGGTTCTGGTTAATGTTGGGTGCCTCCGGGGCCTGTACCTCGATCTTGTTGGTATCAATAAGATCTTGTATCGTATGTTTCAGCCTCCAACATTTCTCGGTATCATGTCCGGGAGCTCCTGAATAATATTCACATCTTACCGAGTGATCCATATTTTGGGGTAAGGGATTTCGCAATCTAGGCTCAACAGGATTTAATAAACTCAACTGCCTCAATTTGTGGAACAAGGCAATATAGGTTTCCCCCAACTCAGTAAAAGTTCTTTGCCTCTGCAATCTTTCATTTCTGGAGGCCGGATTTCCCCTGAAACCCATCCCTGGAGGGTTTCTGTAGGCTCTTGGCGGTGGATAGGTGTTTTGTAGTGGTGGGTAGGTGTTATGTGGAGGTGGGTATGTATTGTGGTGAGCCGGCGCGCGCCATTATGGGCGAACCAGAGGTTGGGTGTATGTCTGGGCTTGATGGACGGTGAAATGTTGTTCTTGTGGTGGGTAGTAGGGTTGTGGAGGGTAACATGGAATGTGTGGGTAGTTTAGACGATGGGGTCTAGGTTGGTAATGAGGGGAAGGACCTCTAGATCTGGACCAATTGTCGGCCTCTATTGCCGTGACCTCCTCTCTCCTTTTCTTTCCGAGCGCACCTCCCGTGCCGCTCTGAATGGCCTGAGTTGTTGCCTTAATTGCCGAGTAACTCAGGATCTTATTGGACTTAAGTCCCTCTTCTATCATACCTCCCATTTTCACCACTTCATTGAATTATTTGCCAACTGACGTCACCAAGTGACCAAAGTAAGTTGGCTCGAGAGTTTATAGAAAGTAATCCACCATTTCTCCCTCTCTCATTGGGGGATCAACTCTGGCTGCCTGTTCTCTCCATCGGAACCCAAATTCCCGGAAGCTCTCTCCGGGTTTCTTCTCAAGCTTTAGCAATGTGAGACGGTCTAGGACTATCTCAAGGTTGTATTGGAAATGTCCTGCGAAAGCCTGTGCCAAGGCATCCCAGGTGTACCACCTGCTCGGATCTTGTCTTGTATACCACTCTAATGCTGACCCACTCAAACTCTGGCCAAAGTAAGCTATAAATAGCTCATCTTTGCCCCCTGCTCCCCTCATTTTGCTACAAAACCCCGTAGATGTGCCATAGGACCGCCATGCCCTTCGTATAAATCGAACTTGGGCATCTTGAACCCTGCTGGTAATTGAAAGTCAGGGAAAAGGCATAGATCCTTGTAAGCCACGCTGACCTGGTTGCCTAACCCGTGTATGTTCCTGAAGGACTGCTTCAGGCTTTTAAATTTCCGCATCACCTCGTCCTGCTCTGGTCTCTTAGCCGGCTTTTCAATCTCCGTCGGGACCTCAAAGTAGGGATTATAGGTATGTGGCTCGGGTTCTTTGAATGTGAGTTCAGGGGGGTAATATTGTGTGTCGTGAGCCTGAAACAATAGCTCACTGGATGATCTGTGCAATGGGGCTGGGGGAGGTGCCACAAAGACGGGAACATTTGGTGGATGAGGGTTTTGAGTGGGTGGTGGAGCTTGGGAATCATAAACCTCTCTTCCCTGATAATAGTGATGGCTTGGGAAACTTGTTGAAGGCCCGGGAGAGAGGTATTCCGGCGTGTGTACTGGTTGGAGGGTAGGAGTAACGGGTAGTTCCTGCCCCTTCTGGGCTCTAGCTAAGGCTATCTGCATTTCATTCATTTCCAGCCTCATTTTTCCATTTTTTCCAGGGCTTCCTTCAGCATCTGATTGGCATTCTTTTCCGACTCAACGCTGTTGTCTGACCCAGTCATGCTTTCTGGTATAGGACCTTTCGATCTTGTTTGATAATGGTATGGTGCCAGTACGCTCTAACAAACTAACTGATATGATTGGTACAACAACAAACTTGTCAGTGGTAGAGTCTTAACAGATATTGTAATTGCACGTTGGGAGATGCAATGCTCTTAGGCAGTTAATCATTTCTAACATGCTTTTGCTCTGACCGCATGCATCATCCCGGCTTATTTTGTTCTGACAGATATATTTATTTTTTTTTATTTTTTTTATTTTTTCATAATTACGGTCGAATCCTATAGAGATTGCCTACGTATCGTGACCCCGCACGAATCAGACCAAGCGTAGTTCATGTATCCATAAAATAAAGACCCAATTTTACATTTTGTTACCCAAATATGCGATTACAAACTGTTATTTGAAAGAAAACAAACGAAATATAGACTCCACATTATTAACAATGTTTGAAGAGAACATAGGGGTAGACAACAAACTCTAAAAAACAAACAAGTGCAGACTTGAACTAGGGATACATTAAAGATTTCAATTTAGGTGCCCGCGAGGCATCGTTCGGCCTTTCCGCGGGCTTTGGTGTAAGACCCCTTTGCAAGTTCTTCAACTCATTCATGATCTGATGGACGTAGCCCATGATGGAGGCAATATTCGAGTATTTGCTCATGATCCGATGGACCCCTTTGCAAATATCACGAGGTATTTGCTCACATGCTAGGCATCTCATGTAGATGTAGTGCCCAATCTCATCAATCCTACCTCGGATATTATCCGTTTCTATGCACAGTTGTTCTATCTGTTGATTCTTTAGTCCCAATATTCGAGTATTGTCAATGAGCTGATCTTGGAACCTCTCTATTTGTTCTTCCATTCAGGCTATTGTCTCATAGCAGCGTTCCCTATCTGTTCTAGCATCACGGGCTTGTTTAAGGACCCGATTATGGAAAATGGAGTTTATTTCTCTCAATGTTGTAACACTCATTTCGTAGTCCCTTTTCACTTTCCATAGGTGCTCTCTCCGCGCCGCTGTAACTCTTGCCCACCTGATCCGCATTCTTGCTATACAAGCCTCAGATCTCTCCAAGTCTTCTCGACTTTTGCTGACCTGACTCCTCAACTCTGCTATCAACCTCGTATCAGCCCGGCTTCTCAGCTGGTTATTGGCATCCATTTTCATCCTCCGGATCTGAGCTTTGAGGTTCTCGCTTTCTCTGGTTAATCTGTTCTATTTTCCCTTGTCGGCAGCAACCTGCACTTTGTTCTTAAATTTTAGATCCTTAATCTGTTGTTTCAGTTTGCCTATTTCGGCAAGATATTCCCGCTCTTTGGCCAACCGATCCCAATGTTCTTGTGAAGCCTTGGCAAACTCTTGAAGGTGAGGTCTTTTAGCCGGCCTTCCAGACGACATTTCCCCTTTGTACCAAGCCTGATATCCAGGTGAAACTTCCCCTCTTGCTTGATTCAACACACAAGTATTTGCCTCTAAGTACTGACATTGGCTCCAAATCCGGCGGACCCTCGCTTCAGGAAACTGACCATCGGAACTGATCTCAATTACCTGAGTGCTTAAATCCTCATCTTTGGGCACTATCTGACACCTCCCAAGTTGCCTCAAAACCCGATACGGCGCATAAGGTTGAATGCTCTTAAGTCCCATCAAGAGAAAATGGGGTCTAGCTGCTGGCATGTATATGACTTCGTCGATCGGTAACCATCCCAGTGTCCACTGTATTTGACTGGCGTTGAGGGTCCGGAAATATGAAGTCCATGCCGAGACTCCTTCAGGTAGGCGGGCCTCATTAATTCTGGTGTAGAACTCCTCTATGCATGTGTTTTCAGAAGACCCATGGCTTAGGAACTGGGCTCGGTGACATAGGTGTTCGGTCATCCACATTTGCAACAACAAGTTACAACCTTCAAAAAAGTTTCCTCCGGCTTTGCAGGCCGTGAGAGCTCGGAACATATCAGATACAATCATCGGCGCCAGCGTGCTATCTTTTTGAGTGAGCAAAGTACTGACGACCCCAGCTATCTTTATGTCAATATTCCCGTCTTTCCTCGGGAAAATTAAAAGCCCTAAGAAGGTTATCATGAAAGCAACCCGTCTATGTTCGTCCCACTTTCGACGGTTACTTTTGCTGCACAACTTGTTTTTTGGCTTGTCGAATCCTCCTATGTGGCCATATCTTTGGTATATGAAGCTCAGAGTGCAAAAACCTTTTGCCAAATCAGGGTTATGGATTGTTCTGACTATCTTTAACGAGTCCAAAAACCGATGCACTGCTACAACTCTTGGAGCAACCAGGTATTTATGCCTCAACGGAACCTCAGTACTGCCGATGTACCCTGCTATTTCTTCTAAAGTTGGGGTGAGTTCAAAGTCCGAGAAATGGAGGACATTGTGTGCAGGGTCCCAGTAAGGGACAAGGGCTCTTATAATATCTCCTCGAGGCCTGATGTCCAACAAACTCATGAGACCTTTCAAATGTTTCTTGATTTCGTCATGCCCTTCTTTGCCTAAATCACTCCATCATAGCCGCAACTGGAGGGGAATTTTATTCATGAATGAAAAAGGTTCATTCTGAATCGTGCTCATTCTGCACATTTATTAATATGATTAAACAAAAGAAAATTTATTTGACTCAAAATGATTTGATTATTTTCTTAAAGAAAACAGATCTTCCGAACACGACCTTTCAGCACTTCAGGGACAAAGATTTTAAGGTTGTGCGAGTAAAAAAAATGACAGAAGTGGCCATTTATACAAAGTCAGCCTTCCGGCGTTCCTTTTGGGAGCATTCGGCTTTTGATAAAAACGTCATCACCCGACTCTGTGACAGAAAATTAAAATTATGACATATATTTTTGATTTTTTACAAAATGGGAGGTTGGACCCGAAGAGGATTGCCTACGTATCTCACGTCCTGTGAGAATCAAACCGGCGCAGACATAAACTAAACTTGTAAACAAGACTCCTTTCTTTTTCTTTTTTTTTCAAATAAATTAAACTAAAAAAACAAAACATTTTTATTTTTATTTTTCAAAATTTTGGCAGGGTTTTGATACTTTTTTGGACTTTTGGCTTTATTTTTCTAAAAAGTAGTTATCTCCCTACACTGCTATTTTTCTCTTTTTTTTCATAATTTTTCTTAAAAATTGATGATTTCAGAAGCCGGTCAGCATGCAGATCTGAAGCAAATAAATATGCAAATCAAACAGGATGCAGCAGGATGGTCTTTTTCTATTTCAGGTTGCTAGTCCTAGACGGACCCAACCCCTGTGTTGAGTCCCCTAAGTCAAATGCAACGTGATACAAATAAGCGTTCCTACTAGGGATCCGGCATGAAGTCACGTTATTCTATGTTCAAAACCTGGGTCGGTGTTCTAGACAGTGTACCCGAGCGGACAACTCGAGCTGAGGAAGGAGCTCCTTTCCGGGAACCAAAAGGCCAGCCGGCTTAGAAACTTTTCGAGCCTCTTTTATTCTGGGTATGACACTAACAGAATAGGGAGTCTTAACCAGTAAGCACATCCCCGGAGGTAAGAAGAGAAGGTTTCGGCACAGTTTATATGTATAGTTCAAATAATATCAAAGCAGTAAAAAGCATCATTTTGCACATTTAGGCCAAAACATGTAATAAGATCAGATAATAAATAAAGCCAAATATAACAATTCATCTAAGCTCGAATTTCTAACCCTGAACCAGCGGTTCTGGGTAAAATTCCCCAGCAGAGTCTCCAGAGCTGTCACACCTCCTTCTTCCGCCCCCACGAGGGGCGTAGGAGTTTTTTCCAATTAAAGGACAATCAAAACGGGATTTGTTTATTTATTTCAAAGTCGCCACTTGGGAGATTGAAGGTGTCCCAAGTCACCAATTTTAATGCCGAATCGAGGAAAAGAATGACTCCATATTACAGTCTGCGTACCAGAAATCCGGATAAGGAATTCTGTTAACCCGGGAGAAGGTGTTAGACATTCCCGAGTTCCGTGGTTCTAGCACGGTCGCTCAACTGTCATATTTGGCTTGATTATCTGATTTAATACATGTTGAACCTATGTGCAAAATTTAACTTTTAACCGCTTTTATCATTATTCTTATTATTATTTTATACAAGAATTGCAACGTCGTGAAAATGCATTTCGAACCACGTCACAACCAGTGTACACGTGATTTGTTGACGCATTTTGACTCCGTCAAGATCGGGATTTGGGTTACATAAATGCACACCCATATTTAAGAAAATAACCTTATTAAATATGCGCCAAAAGACTACGCGTTATTATACTTTTAGGTAGGACCGTGAGATTTACTAAACGGCCCATCTCGGGATAATAGTATATTTTTTAAAAAAAAATAAATAAATAAATAAATGAGATTGGAGAATCCTGCAAATTTTTGTATTGTTTACATCTATTTATTTTTAGCGAAATCCTTCCTTATTTTATGAATATCCTTTAATGACTACATTTTATTATTACTAAGTTTTTCTATAAATATAAAATCAATCTCTACATACTTAAAATAACATATTAGATACTAGTTTAAAACAAATATTAATGGAAAGTAATATTACCAAAATTATAATTATAAATACAACATGGAATTGTCAAATAATTATTTTTCTTTTAAACAAAACTAATTATCCTATAACCGGACTAAAAATCATATTGTTAGATGACTTGAGCTACTGAAATTAATTATTTACAAATACTAAAAATTAGAAATAATCTTGATTACTAAACCGTATTTCTAAAATTAAATAATTTAACCTTAATTATCCTTGTTTTAATTCAAATTATGTCCTAATACTTGATTCGCAAAATTAACTCCTGTTTTAACTGAATTTAGCTACATGATTTCGATTAACTTAACGTTGGCGATACTAAAACCCTTATGAATAAGGAACTTAATTAATTTTGCCAAACTGATTTAATAAAGCCATTTTACATTATTTTCTTCTATTTTTATTATTTGACAGTTTAATCAGTAATGAACATGCTTAAATATATACTACCTAATAATCAGGTTAAAGCAAAACATTATTTAATACATCGCTACAATATGCCTAATTATGCAAACAACGGCGATTTACAGAATAATAATAACACATGAAATGACCTAAATACAATTAAAAAAATTAAAACTAAATTAGAAATTTAACATTTCATTCTTCATTTCAGCTTACAAAATGCCAAAATTACAGTTGTGTACCTGATATTGCCAATATAAGAAGAAGAAAGTCAGCCACGTAGTACGTAACACAGCAACAACAATAATAACCAGCAATCCAATCAACAGAAATCCCAGTGACAGATTTGAAAATCAAAATAAAATCCAGAAACACCGTCAACAAACAACGGACGGAAACCAAGGGAATTTTCAGATTTGAAAGGCTAATTAATATTTAACCCTTAATTTCTAAACCGTATATCAGAATATTTATCAGGTGTGTACTACTCTCTCTTCTAATTTCCAGCTCTTTTTATTTGTATTTTTTTTCTTGAAAGTTTTAATATTTTTCGGATTTTTTCTTTCTCTCTAAAATATTCAGTTTTTTTTTCTCTCTCTTTCTCTATCTTCTGCCCTAAAATCTAATCAAGCCTCCTATACATATCACATTCCCAAACCCTTTAATTAATTAATAAAACAATCATTTTCTCCTACCAAACCCATTATCTTCCCACTCATCCCCATTTTAATCCCACTAAATTAAACAAATATATCAACCTCACCCCATTACCTCTTGTCCCCCATGCTTATTATAAACAATTACAATATTCCCTCCACTACATTATGTCTTGTCCCCCATTATATTAAACAATTATATCACCTACACCCCATTACCTTTTGTCCCCCATGCTTAGCATAAAGAATTACAAAATGTACAATTCCTAAACTACCCCTCCGACCTTATTGCAATTATCATTTTACCCCTGAATGTACTGCAATTTACCAAACTACCCCCATCAACTATAACCAATCAATTAATCAAACTCAACCAAAATATAGCCAATATGACCAATTTCTACACAAATTCAAACAACAAATCACATGAACACGATTTCTGAACCAATTCAACAACAATATCACATGAACACAAATTGAACAACAAAGAACAACTAAAATTTTGATTGAACAATATTTTTAGCAACAAACAAACCTACTTTCAGATTCAATCAACAATAACAACAAACAAGTATATTCAGATTTCTAAATTCAATAATCATTTGAACTTAAAATCAACTCTAACAACATTACAACCAACAATTCCTATATTAAACTTAAACAAGATTATGAGACAAACTCAAGAAATAATCATAAATGATGAACAATAAACAAGAAAAATCAAACTTATACTAATTTCGGATTCAAGAACAATCAAACAAAGTATGAACATAAATGAAAAGATTCAACAACAATAACAAGCAAGTTTTATTCAAATTCGAATTAAACTTGTATTAAGCTTAAACAAAACAAATAAACTTATTCAAATCACTAAACTTCAAATAATCAATTGATCTTTTAAAATTAAATCCAACAAAATTATAACAAAGATACATGATTCCAAAAAATTAAAACATAACTTCACATTAAATCACTGAATTAAAAACGAACTTCAAACAAAGATGAACATGAATTAAATCTATTTTTAAACAACAAAACATGACGGATTCACATGATTAAACCAACATACTCCTCGACTACAACTAAATTCTTTTTAGACAAATAACAAGATCGAACAAGAACCAATTATGAGCTTAAACTTGAATCTAACAATATTAACAATTTCTGAAAAATACATAAAATACATGAAACAAATTGAAGAAATAATTAATTAAATTTCAATTTGAATCTAACAAATATTAAACTAACAATTTCACATGAACAACTGAAAAATTAACAAAACAATGAACATGAACAAAACAAAAATCAAACATCTACCGATTTTAGATTCGAGAAATATCAAAACGAAATACGGAAAAAAATAAAACTCAAAATCTACTAACCGGATCGAAACGACGAACAACGACTAACCACTAACGACCTCGGACTATGTAGGGACTGTTTTGACGACCCCCAACCAAAACTCGAACAGAAAACTCGAAGTACCAGACCTCGACTCAACGAAAGACCCTCGAACTTTGACGAAACGAAGAAGATGAAGCAACAGCAGAAGCAGAAACGTGAAGCAGAAGCAGCTGGCCATGGCGAAGAAGCAGCAGCGGTCGCGAGCAGCAGGTGAAGGAGCAGAAATAGCAGCAGCAGTCGCGTGGTTGCAGCAGCAGTGACGATGATGCTCGTTTGGACGAAGACATGGTCGACGTAGGCAGCCATGAAAGCTTGAGCTTGAGCTTGTTCATGGCTGCTTGGAGACGAAAAAACATCGAAGGTGGTCGACGATCGACGGACTGTGTGCGACTGGCTGGACGGAGCAGCATCATCGCGATGACAGTAGGGTCGTTTGGTCGTTTGGATGAAGAACGAAGAAGAAGCAGCAGCCATGAAAGGCTGCTACGTGTGTGCGTTTTTACTGTGTATGTGTGTGTGCATGTTGACGTGTGTGTGTGTGAGTGTGACGGGGTGAGGGGGAAGGGCTGGAGGGGTGGTCGTTGGGCAAAGGTGAAGGGCAACCATGGTTGTGAAATCTTGAAGAAGGAGAGCAAGAGAGGGGGCGGGTGGTTTTTTTTCAACAGTGAATATTTTAGGGTTTTGTTAAATGAAAGATAGGGAAATAGGGGTGTTGGTATTTGGGGTTATAGACTGGGTCGACCCGGTTTGAAATAGACCGGGTCGTTTGGGAAGATTGGATAATTTTTTGTGCCTGTGGCTTACAATTGAAGAAGTGGCCCAATCCGATTTTTTTTGTATTTTTGCTCTCTTTTCTTCTTTTATTTTTCTAAAACTAAATTATAAAAATACTTAAATTATTATTAAGAACTAAATTAAGTTATAAAAGCGCAAATTAGCTCCCAATAACAATTAACGCATAATTAAGTAATAATTAAGCATAAAATTGTATATTTGGACATTAAATGCTAAAAATGCAGAAGATGCCTATTTTTTTGTAATTTTCAATTTTTGTAAATCAAACTTAATTACTAACAATTGTATAATAAAATCCTACATGCAAAATGCAACATATTTTTGTATTTTTTATTAATTTAACAAATAAACATGCACAGACAAATACAAATAATTATCCAAAATTGTCACGAAATTCTCAAAATTGCACACCAAGGAAAATTATTTTATTTTGGATTTTTTGGGAGTGATTCTCATATAGGGAAAAAATTACGTGCTCACAATAGGTGACATAATTAAAATGGCACGCCTCGATTAAAAGAAAACGTGTACTAAACTAAAAGCGAATTAAGGATCACTTTTAACCCAAAAATCTGACTTAATTTCTAATTTATTGCATCTTGATCCCTTATCCTAATTCTAGAATGTCTCAATCGGTTATGTTTTAATATTTCCTCAATTTCATTCCTATATTGCCCTACCAGACTCCCCTATTTACCCTGAATAATGCCCTAACCAAGACATGCCCGAAACGAATTTTAAAAAGAAATAATCACACCACACTTAAGAAGATAAACCAACATTATATGGTTTTCCCACTTTTTAATTAACCTAAACTAATCTAATAAGCAGTATTAAATTTGACAAACACTGAGCAAATCAAGAAAAGGAAGAAAAGATTACCAACTAAGAACATTCTGCCCAGTCGAAGGTAACTTGGCCAAATTCTGACGATTCCGAGATGAATCGAAACTTACATTGATCAATGGCTTTTGCCAAAAGCCATTTAACTAATGTTAGTTTCAACTCAAAACACGCTGAAATCAACGAAAAATTTGAAGAAATAGAAGCTTGACATTTCCGGCCATGTAAATCTAAAATTTGGGGAATTCTAGGGCGTTTTAAAAGAAACTAAAACGGGATATGAGATGAGGGGGAAGAGAGGATTATGGGGTGTGAATTTGGGTGGAATTGGGGAATTTATGGTGGTGTCCGCCGGTCAGGGAGTTGGGGTGTTCTAGGGGTGGCTAGGTCAAAGTTTGAGAGAAATGAGAGAATGGGGAGGGGTCTTCAAGGTTTGGGGGGTCGGTTGAGACAGTTTTAAGGGGGTGAGGGGTTAGTTCAGGACCGTTAGATCACATAGGATCAACGGTCAAGATGAGGAGCAAATAACGACGTCGTTTAGGCCGGCCAGGGGACTAGGCTGGGGAAACAGATTGGGCTGGGTCAGGTTTGGAGTTTAAAGGGGTTTGGGCTTCAACATTTTTGGCCCAATTAAAACAGCCCTTTTCGATTAACTCCCTTCTTATTTCCTTTTCTCTTTTGTTTTTCTTTTTCCTTTCTTTTTTTTTCCCTTAATTAAAGCCCAAATTAAATTCCTAAAATAATTAACTTGAAAGATTAAGCTAATTATCTACTATGATATTATACAAATTAATTATTCCTAAAAAAATTACTAACCTAAAATTAAAAGCTAAAAATGCAAAAGTAAGCCAAATTTTGTGATTTTCAATTTTAACAAAACAACTAATTCAACAATCAACCTTAAAATGTAAAAATAAAACCTAAATGCAACCCATGGTATTTTTGGCATTTTTTATGATTTTAAAAAAAAATAAACATGCACAGAAATGCAAACAATTAGCACAATTTCCCACAAAATCCTATAAAATTGCAAAAAATGGAAAAAAATGTCTTTCTTGTATTTTATGGGAGTAATTCCTATAGAGAAAAAATCATGTGCTCACAACTGCCCCTCTTTGCTCGGAAACACGAAGAGTTTTTGTGCAAAGATAATGTGAGCGAATATGAGCGATTTTTGCCCGTGTTGAATTTGCCTACATATCCTTGCTATAAAGGAATTAGGTCAGTGTAGTTCGGGAAGTTTCGGTAGTTGAGACTACCAGGAAACTGTGATTTCACCGTTGTTGCTGCTACTACTGCTTGCTGAACTCCTTATTACACCAAGACAAAATAAAAGAAGCTAGACTAAACTATGATCTATGAATTACAAGAATCCTATCTATATCTTCAAACTTGATCTCGCAGTTTCTGTCGCTCTGCTGACTTGTACTCTCCAGGTGAGCTTCCTTTGTTGCTGACTTGAATTGCATTCTGAAATGAATTCCCTTATTCTCTAGGTGGCTCCTGATTGCCAATATTTGAACTGTATTCCCTTGTTCTCCAGGAAGGTGCCTGATTACCAAAACTTGAATTGTATTCCCTTTGTTATCTTAAACTATTTTCCCTTGAAACATGTGTTGTTTTTCTTTGAAACTTGAACTGCTTTCCTTATTTTCCAGGTGGGTTCCTGATTGCCAAAACTTGAACTGTATTCCCTTGCTCTCCAGGTGGGCGCCTGATTGCCAAAAGTTTAACTGTTCCCTTGCTCTCCAGGTGGGCGCCTGATTGCCAAAACTTTAACTGTATTTCCTTGCTCTCCAGGTGGGCGCCTGATTGCCATGACTTGAACTGTATTCCCTTACTCTCCAGGTGGGCGCCTGATTGCCGAGACTTGAACTATATTCTCTTGCTCTCGAGGTGGGCGCCTGATTGCCAAAACTTTAACTATTTTTCCTTGAGACTTGAACTACTCCTCCCTGTTCTCCAGGTGGGTGCCTGATTTCCAACACTTGCACTGTTTTTCCTTGAGACTTGAATTTCTTCTCCTTGTTCTCCAAGTGGGTGCCTGATTTCCAACACTTGCCCCGCTTTTCCCTCAAAACTTGACTTGTTTCCCTTGTTCTCCAGGTGGGCTCCTGATTATTGAATTTGAACCGTCTTCCTTTGAACAATGTTGTTTTCCCTTTGTTATCCAAGTGGGCTCCTGATTGCTGAACTTGACCGTCTTCCTTCTTGAAACTGCTTTCTTTTGAACTTAAATCATCTTCCCTTGTTCTCCAGGTGGGCGCCTGATTACAACAAAATAGGCAAAACAAAAGAAATTTTTCTACCCCAGTTTGATATTGGGAACATCTGTGAGTGTTAATCAATTCTGGTTATCAGAATAAATTCTAAACTAAACTACTTTATCTTGAAAATTTCAAGCCAAGCCAAGCCTCAAAAGTGAGAAACTTAAATGCCAAATTATACTTCCCAAAAGTAGACCTCTCGTTAGACCTTGTCATTTGCAAGGGTCTCAGAGCTTACTAAATCCTGTTATCCATGAGGGTATTGGAACTTATTGCCGAGCCTGTCTGGCACCTGCTTTCCTCACGGAGTTTCTCCGGAACAAACAAAATTTCCTACCCCTGTTTCAATCAAAGAAAACTTGTGAGTTTAAACATGGTGGTTGGTTTGCGGCCTTGACTTTGAGGGCGATCGCTCCTTCACTTCCCATGATAACTTCGATTTCAACTCGAAAGACCTTGCTTGTTTATTGGCTGACCACTTTCTTTATCACCCTTATCACGGAAAATACCTCTGATCCGTTCAAATCCAATACCATTCATTTGTTGCATTGTGCTCATGCATTGACATATACTGAACCTTTGTGTTTCACATGAATCCCAAAGCACGTCAATTGCCACCCACTCAGTGCGCATGTTGTTCTTTCCTGACTTAACCCACTGGCCTTGGCCTTGAGGTCTATTGCTCCTTCATTTGCCATGATAACTTTGATTTCCGCTTGGAAGACCTTGCTTGCCATTGGTTAACCACTTTCTCTGTCAACCTTATCACAGAAAATACCTTTGATCCGTTCACCCAACATCTTCTATCTGATGCATTGTTCATGAATTGACATATACCAAACCTTTGTATTTCACATGAATCCCCAAAGCACATTGATTGTTATCAACTCATTGTGCATGTTATTCTTTCCTGACTTATGCCACTTTGATGTGCTAACCAGATATAGTTTTGTGCAATTGGAAAGCTGGTGGCAAATTTTGAAGTCATTTCTCACTTGTTCTGACCAAATAGACTCAAGAAGAGGAAGTAAACAAGACAGAAGGAACAGAGTAAAGGACAATGGAAATATATTGTTCCTAACAAGAAAACTACAAAGTAGAAACTTATCAGATGTGGATAACAACTCTAATGACCATGACATGCACCTGTGGATTAAGTGGCATTATCTGTCAATCAAGTCTAATGTTCAACTCTTGTTATACCCCTAAACCATGAAACTGGGCTTCAACGCTCCAATTATCCAATCTAATTCACGATCCTTATTCAACTTGTAGCACACGAAGGGTTTTTCACCGTCAAGCCTCTCTCATTTTGTTCTTTCTCTCAACTTACCGTCGCCTTACGGTGCCTGTGAAGGTTTTCACCGATAAGAGTTTCTCATTTTGTTCTTTTTCTTTTTATTTCTTCTGACTCTGTAGATGACAAGGTATTGACCATAGTAAAAACATCGTATGCTCCTGGCATGTCTTACTCGGCACTCTCAAAGATTATCTGGGAGGTTTTTTTTGGACTGTAATGTGACTTTTGGACAGGGTTAGAAATAAATGATATCATAAAGGTTCAAAATAACTAAGACAACGAGGTTAATTTATTTACAACTTTTGGAATTCATTTTAAAAAATTTTGCCCCAATTCTGAAACAAGGGAATTTGATTCTTCTTCTTTTTTTTGAGATGGAATTTCTAAGAAATATTGCCTCACTCTCGACTTTGTGGGATTATGAAATATTTTATTTGGTATGATCGAATCGTAAGGCTGCCTACGTATCTTGTGGTGACAAGAATCAGGTCAAATATAGTTCACAACATAGGAATTGTTTTGTTTTTTGTGCTTTTTTCTTTCTTTTCTTCTTTTCTCTCTCTTTTTCTCTTTTTTTTTCTTTTTTTTTTCTTTTTTTTGCTTTACTTACTTTTTTCAATTTCTTTTCTCTTTTCCTTTTCTCTTTATCTTCTTTATTTATCTTCTATATCTGTGTTTCTGAACTTTGCTACTGATTCCAAAAGAGGGAAGGTCAAAAAAATCAGTACAGGCTCAAAAGGGTATCGAATGGTATAAGTGTTTGGGTAGATGAAAGAGGGCTTCCCAATCCCTGAAAATGCCAAGTACAACACATGCAACTTGAAATGAAAAAGGAAAAGCACACACAACATTTTCTTTACAGCTTCGACATTGATATCACTGATATGTTTTCCACTTTTTTAGTGCCTTGTCAAGTACATAACTCTCATTGGGTGATTTCTTTTTCACAGTGGATACCCTCTGTCTGTTTGGAGCAAACTCCCTTGGCTTTTCCTTGTAAATTGAGGTGTACTTGAACTCAAAACTGCTCGCTTCAAATTGTCTGGGATGCACTCCCTTGTAACGGATTCTTGTCACCTTATTATCTTCCCAAATTATCTGCCCCAGTTTCACATGGTTTGGGCTTCAAATGATCTCGAAATGTCCAAATCTGTACCTATTTCCCTCAAATGTCCTTATCATCTTCAAACTTGTTTCATTGCTTCATGATTAAACTAACTTTTAAGAGGGCCTAGAATTATGCGTGCATGTCATGTCACTAGAGCTAGTATGAAAAGAACTATAAAAGGAGAAGAGAACTAAACAAAAAATGACTAGAAATAACAGAAAATAGAAAATTGCATTAGACAAACGGTGACAGAGTTTGAACAACATAAACTGGGGTTACAATCCTGGAACAAACCTAGATAACACTAAAAGAGTTACTACGACTAAACAAACTAGGCAAAATAAAAAGATACAAGGGTTTGAGTCACAAGACAATATCCGGATTATAACCCTGAGATAACCCGAACAACAGAAATAACAATAAAATAAACCACCAGAACTCCTCCCTGACTAACCAAGAAAGGAGCATTTTTCCAATCCCCAAGCTCAACATCTTAGCCCCTGAGTTCTGCATCAACAGTACTAGGACCTTCGCAAGTCTCTTTCACATTGACTTTAGCAAATTGCGTTCGGGTCCCTTTTGCCGGCTCATTCTTAAGATCAACCTCTGATAGTGCTAAAAGCTTTGCAGCATGTGGACCTCCGAGGATCTTAGAAGAATTCTCATATTCCTTTTCAAAACAAATCATATCCACCATATGCGTCTCATTATGAACAGGTGATGGACTTTGGCTAGTGTCTACTGTATCTGGATTTTGTACGACAATGTCACCTGCATCAATAAGCTTCTGAATTGCTCTTTTCAGATGCCAGCACTTTTCCGTGCTCTGACCCGGGGCATCATAGCAATATGCGCACCTTTGAGAATAATCAAAATTCTTTGGAAGAGGGTTTGACATTTTTATCTGAATCAGCTTCAACATGTCCAATTGCCTCAACTTTTGGAACAAACTGGCATATGATTCTCCAATGGGAGTGAAGGTCTTTTCCTTTTGCTTTTGCCTTTTCATCTTGTACTCCGGCCTCAGTTGGAACCTTTTATGGGCAGGTGGTTGATATGTTTGATAGGGCGGGTAAGACATTTGTGGAAGTGGTGCAGGCCATCGTGGGTCTCGTGGGCATGGAGCATATGGTAGTACATTGTGGATGAAGTACTGGGAAGGTGATGTATGACTTTGGGGGTTTTGTGGAGAAAAGTAGTGCTGGGGAGGATTATCTGGAGCACAAGGATATCCATGGGGTTGATATCGAGGCTGAAAGCGTTGAGCAGGAATGCCCACTGGATCCTGTCGTTGGCGCGACTCAACAACATCTTTTCTATTTCTCTTTATTCCATCCAAACTTACTGAGATGTTCTGAATGTCTTTTGTAGTGTCTTTCAATGCAGAATAACTCATGATTTTGCCTGACTTGATTCCCTCTTCTACCATCTCCCCCATTTTTACCACATCATTGAAAGGTTTACCCAAGGTCGGGATCAAATGACTGAAATAGGTGGGCCCCTAGGCTTGTAGGAAAAGCTCAACCATTTCTTCTTCACCAATCGAGGGACTGACTCGAGCAGCCTGTTCCCTCCATTTGAGCCCAAACTCCCTAAAGCTTTCCTCCAGTTTCTTTTCCATCTTAGATAGAGAGGAGCGGTCTGGGGTAATGTCTATATTGTATTGAAAGTATTGAACAAAATCTTGAGTCATGTCATGCCATGTATGCCACTTACTGACATCTTGACGTGTATGCCATTCCAAGGCTGCCGCAGTCAAGCTCTCGCTGAAATATGCCATCAACAAATCATCTTCCGGCCAACACTGCTCATTTCACTGTAATAACCCCTCAGATGGGCTACTGGATCTCCACGCCCATCATACAAGTTAAACTTTAGCAATTTGAACCCCGCGGGCAGATGAACATTAGGGAACATACACAAGTCATTGTAAGACATGTTAATCTGATTTCCCATCCCTTGCATGCTCCTTAAGGACTGTTTTATACCTTTCAGCTTCCTGGATATCTCATCTCGCCCTTCTTTTCCTATGACTTTTTCATTTTCAACATGAGGCTCACTCTGAGGGTTCTGATTGTATGAGTCAGGAACTTTATGGGCAACCTTTGAGGGGTAACATTGGGCATCATGAGCTTTGAGTGGGTGTTCATTGTTGGGGATAGTGGATATGACAGGAGGGCAATTTTGGAGAGAGGTAATTGGAGGATGAGTGATGGAGCTACTAGGGTGGTTGGGAAAGATGTGATAAGCGGGTGGATCTGGGGAGTATGGGGGATCATCTGGCACTATGACCGGAGTTTGGGTAAGGGTAGCATCTAAGAAACTAGGTAGTGGCGGGGGTGGTGCCTTCCCAGTCATCCAAGCCTGATACATGTTCACAATGTGTTGTCTTAACATCCTTACCTCTTGAACCAACCCATTGTCATGTTCAACCAATTGCTTTTGGGCACCAGTATCAACCGACTTGATTCCATTGCTATCTGCCATTGCCTTTCGACCTTATGTTGTAGAGAAGAGTTACCACTTTAAGAACCACAAACCAACCACCTTTCTGCTATGAAGATGAAGACATCACGTTAGCGTTAGGGCATTTAACTTAAGATAATCTCACTTTATGTGCAATGCACATAGCCGCAGTTATCGGTTGTAAAATGACTTCGAGGGTACGAAGGTCAGTTGGCATCATCTCAATTTGTTCATTTCAATCCTCTCTTTTCTTTGCTTTTCTAGCACTTGCTTGCTCATTTTACTTCCTTTTTTTTTTTACTGATTATCACTCTTTTCTTTCCTCTTATTTTTCATGTCCCACAACTTCATCCTTTTTTTGTCTTTTCTCTTTTCTCTTTTTTTCTTTTCTTTTTCTTTTTTTTTAATAAAAAATAATTCGATCGAACCCTATGTAGGTTGCCTACGTATCATGACACCGCATGAATCAGATCTTTGCGTAGCTCGGGAATAGAGGAAACAAACTAACCTTCTCTTATTTTTTCTTTTTTTCTTTTATTTCCTACCTTAATGACTACTCTGACGAGAAAAGGGAAATAAAAGAAACAAATCTTTTTTTTTGAGTTTTCTAGACTTAATGTTCTATAACGTATTCTAAACTCAAGTTTAACGGATTTTTTTTCTCTCTTTTTTTCTCTTTTTGAAATAAATACTCTATTAAGGAAAAATCCTAGAAGAGAAAAATATTTTTTGACTTTTTTTAGGAAGGAAATCTAAAGAATAAACCAAAGAAAAATATTTTGAATTTTTATTTGATATCCCTGAAGAAAGATTTCGAAATGAGAAATGAACAAGCTAAAAAAAATATTTTTGGATTTCAATTTTTGATTACCTAAGGAAGAAACTTTAAAGATAAACAAAAGATAAAGTATGTTTTTTTTCTTCTATGTACAATATCCTGAAGTTCTAGTAAAAATAAAAAGAGTTTTTGTTTTATTCATTTTTTCATTAATTTTCCAAAGAAGAACCTCAACAGAAAATCTTTTTGGATTTTTGGAATTAATACCTTAAATAAAACTTTTTAAAGAGGTACTAAAAGAGAATTTTTTTTTTTGAATTTTTAGTCTCAATGTACTAAAAGGAAGTATAAAAGCAATTTTTTATTTTGAGTTCTAGATATTAATTCAATAAAAGAGAACCACCTCAAATGATTTTTTTATTCCTAGAATTAGTATTCTAAAGAAACTTCTGACGGAAATATAAAATGCAACATCTCTTTTTTTGAATTTTTGATTTATAACACACTTTTCAAATGCAAAATAGAAAGTACAATAATAATAAAAAAATTCGACATTACTATACAGTACTAGAAGGTAAAAGACTACATAAAAAGAAAAACAGACTCAAAATATAAAAAAGAAAAGAAAATCTCCTTTTAATCCACTCCTGAATGAGCGATCCTGACTAAATGGTCCTGAGGCTCTGTCATGCTCAAACTCCGGTAAGTAAATCCACACTCGTATGAGAAAATTAAGACCAAATAAAGTTAAAGACCTAGAACGCTATGTGAGACAATAACCCTCCTGTTGGGCACATTCAAGGCATGATTGCGACTATTTTTCTAAAATTAACCTATATGGCTAAAAATAGCTAAAAAGGCAAGAATTGGCTAAGACCTCGCGAAGCCAAGAACCTAAGACTCACTAGGAAGACCGGACCCTATGTGGGTTGCCTATGTATCACGCCCCGAAAAACGAGAATCAGGTTTGTGTAGTTCGGGCATATTGGATACGGGCGAGAATTAAAAATAAACAACTAATTTAGAGAAAATATATCTTTTTTGTCTTTTTTTTTTTGAAAAATGATGAAACATGTAAACTCTTTTTGGATTTTCTTTTCCCTTTTTTTGATTTTTTGATTTTTGAAAAATGATGAAAAAGTGCCAAATTTTTTTTTTTTTGAATTTTTCATGTTTTTGTTTCTTTTCTTAACAAAATGTGACAGAAAACATAATTGGGCCCTACTTGCTTTATTTTCACACTTCACCCTCTCGTTTTTCTTTTTTTTTTCTTTTTTTCTTTGCCCTCGACTATCATTGGTCCGTCAAATGACCCTTTTACCCTTGAAGAAATACAACACATATCACATAGGATGCATCAGGATGGTCTTTTGTTTTGGGTACACCTGTCCAAGATGGACCCAACCCCTGTGTTGAGTCCCCAAATTCAAATGCACGTGATGCAAACAAACGTTCCTACTAGGGATCCGGCATGAAGCTGTGTTTTTCTAGGTTTAAATTCTAGGGTTGTGTTCTAGACC
This sequence comes from Nicotiana tabacum, assembly GCF_000715075.1. Lineage (NCBI taxonomy): Eukaryota > Viridiplantae > Streptophyta > Magnoliopsida > Solanales > Solanaceae > Nicotiana > Nicotiana tabacum. The sequence goes on along the minus strand of NC_134090.1, from coordinate 161,562,937 downwards.
TGGCTTACCCGAGCGGACAACTCGAGCCGAAGAGGGGGCAACGTACCGAGAGCACTGAACCAGGCCTTGTTGTTGGCCTAGCCTTGTTCTATTTGGTATAACTTCTACAGAAAAAGTGGGCCACGCGAACGTGTGCACCAATTTTTAGAAGACTCAAAAGGGTGGCGTAAGAAAATATTTTAATACAATTCAAACAATATCAAAGCGGTAATTAGGCAACATTTAGCACATTAGGTCCACAAAATACAGTAAAATTAACAATAAATAAAGCCAAATAAAATCATATAAACAAGCTCGAATTCTTGAACCCTGAACCAGAGATTTTGGGTTCTTGTCCCCAGCAGAGTCGCCAGAGCTGTCACACCTCCTTTTTACGACACCCGAAAGGGGTATATAAGAGTTTTTTCAATTTAAGTGACAATCGAAATGAGATTATTTTATTAAAATCAGAGTCGCCACTTGGGATAATTTATAGTGTCCCAAGTCACCAGTTTAAAATCCTGAATCGAGGAAGATGACTCTAATTATGGTCCGCGAACACAGAAATCCGGGTAAGAAATTCTGTTAACTCGGGAGAAGGTGTTAGGCATTCTCGAGTTCCATGGTTTTAGCACGGTCGCTTTGATCATACTTGGCTTATTAAAATTGTCTAACTACTCATTTTTAGAACCTATGTGCATTTGCCTCTTTTAATTAAGAAATTATGTTTAAACAGGTCACGCGCACGTGTACCCGCTTGTTTGGCGCATCAAAAATCATGTTGCGCGAACCCATACTCCGGTTTTATTTTTAGAAATCGTAATCATGTCACCCGAACGTATCCACAACCATGATGGTGTATTAAACGTACCTAAAGCAGACTACGAACATTTGTCATTTTTATATCTAGGCTATGAAATCAATGTGAGGGCCATGAATGATAAATTTGTGGATGGCACACCTCAAATTATATGAACTAAATTTAATTAGTAGCCTATTAAAACAATTTCATTATTAAGAAAGTTTGATCAAAGTTGCGCGAACACATACTCCGAATTGGTTTTTTTTAGAATTGTAACCATGTCACGCGAACGTATACACAATCACAATTGTATTTTAAACGCGGCTAAAGGCTTTTCTACGAATAGTTTTTTAACAACTAATTACAATATTTGTGAGGGCCATAGGTGGCATAATTAAAATGGCACGCCTCGATTAAAAGAAAATGTGTACTAAACTAAAAGTGAATTAAGGATACTCAGGCTTAATCTAATTAACGTCCAAGCTAAAACTACTAATTTAACGCACAAGCATTGGATAGATGACATTGTCGCTAAATTATTTAAACACACAAAAAGGTCTTGGGCTGGTGGCAGACCCAATACTATTTTAAGGCTTTCTTCTGAAAAGGGGAGGCAAGCGAGGGCTTGGGCTCGAAGCCAAACCTAGCGCTGGGCCAAGAGTGCATGACCACCACAAAATTCCAAAGGGTCCGATACTAGACCCATGATCGAATTTCAACGCTATGAAGAAAACTTCCATTATGCAGATCGACAACTTGACAAAACTGGATAGGGCCTTAACTGAAGTTATATTTTTCGACCAAAATACTGCTCTTAACAAAACTAAAGAGATAAAACTGTATGACAGGAGGTCGACATTTTAAAAGGAAAATACTAATCAAAGGACTAGAAAAATATGAGCAAATCAACATGGTTCAAACTAGAATACATTCCACAGCCTGTTCCAACAATGATAAGAAAATGTCCCATCTACTAATGCTTAGCAGTCAACTAGAGTTCATGACAGAAAATATGGATCAAAACCTTAGAGTCTAGAACATGATTATGAATAACCAAAGCAATTAAACTACACTATAGCACTTTGTGAAATACCCAAGCATGAATCTGAAGATTCAACCTATCAGCATCTAAATGTACCAAACAAACAATCTATTTACATCGTTAAAACACAGTGAATATCTACACCACTAGAAAATTGGAAACAGATTTGAATAGAGGTGAACTCAAGCAATCTTCATTAAACGAAACAAAAAATTTGCATCACTCCGGTCAGAAGTGGTACCTGATTACAGCAAAAGCAACAGAGAAAACAAGCCTGAAGTTAGGATGAAACAACAACAATAGATTAGCAGCAAAGGAAACCACAATAACAACCATACAACAGCTTCTAAGTCAAGCCATGCTTCAGCTTTTGCAAACCAAACAAACCCAGGAATTTCAAAGGAGAAACGTTTTAAAAAAAAAAAAAGAAAATGGGAGAGTTCAAGGAATAATAGAACTGGATTTCAGAGAGGTTTCTAGGGTCTTTTTTCGTCCCTTTGTGAGAAAGAAATGGTCCTATATATAGGTGCCCAATCTGCCATGTGCTCTCCCAATTTCAGAAATAGAAAAGCATCTTTCATAACTGAATATGGACAGCTGTCCATTCCAGATATTTTGTATTTTTTTTTACCCCTTTTTACTTCTCAAATTGATCACTTTTAACCTAAAAATCTGACCTTATTTCTAATTTATTGCATCTTGCTCCCATATCCAATTTCTAGAATGTCTCAATCGGTTATGTTTTAATATTCCCTCAATTTCATCCCTGTATTGCCCTGCCAGTTTCCCCTATTTACCCTGAATAATGAGCTTGGTCTTGGAATTTTCAGCCCCATGACCCCATAATCTGAATCAACCAAGACAGGCCCAAAACGAATTTTAAAAAAAATCACACCACACTTAAGAAGATAAACCAACATTATATCGTTTCCCCCCTTTTTAATTAACCTAAATTAATCTAATAAACAGTATTAAATTTGACAAACACTAAGCAAATCAAGAAAAAGGAATAAGAGATTACCGGCTAAGAACATTCTGCCCAGTCGGAGGTAACTTGGCCAAATTCCAACGATTCCGAGATGAATCGAAACTTACATTAATCAATGGCTTTTGCCAAAAGCCATTTAACTAATGTTAGTTTCAACTCAAAATACGCTAAAATCAACGAAAAATTCGAAGAAATAGAAGCTTGACATTTTCGGCCATGTAGATCTAAAATTTGGGGAATTCTAGGGTGTTTTAAAAGACACTAAAACGGGATATGAGATGAGGGGGAAGAGGGCATTACGGGGTATGAATTTGGGTGGAATTGGGAAATTTATGGTGGTGACCACCGGTCAGAGAGTTGGGGTGTTCTAGGGCCGGCTAGGTCAAAGTTTGAGAGAGATGAGGGAATGGGGAGGGGTCTTCAGGGTTTGGGGGTCGGTTGGGACAGTTTTAAAGGGGTGAGGGGTCAGTTCAGGACTGTTAGATCACATAGGATCAACGGCCAAGATGAGGAGCAAATAACGACGTCGTTTAGACCGGCCAGGGGACTTGGGCTGGGGAAATGGATTGGGTTGGGGCGAGTTTGGGGTTTAAAGGGGTTTGGGCTTTAGCATTTTTGGCCCAATTAAAACAACCCTTTTCAATTAACTCCCTTCTTATTTCCTTTTCTCTTTTGTTTTTCTTTTTCCTTTCTTCTTTTTTTCTTAATTAAAGCCCAAATTAAATTCCTAAAATAATTAACTTGAAAGATTAAGCTAATTATCTACTATGATATTTACACAAATTAATTATTCCTAAAAGAAAGAAATTACTAACCTAAAATTAAAAGCTAAAAATGCAAAAGTAAGCCAATTTTTGTGATTTTCAATTTTAACAAAACAACTAATTCAACAATCAACCTTAAAAATGTAAAAATGAAACCTAAATGTAATGCATGGTATTTTTGGCATTTTTTATGATTTTAACCAAAAATAAACATGCACAAAAATGCAAATAATTAGCACAATTTTCCACAAAATCCTATAAAATTGCAAAAAATGGAAAAAAATATTTTTCTTGTATTTTATGGGAGTAATTCCTATAGGGCAAAAATCACGTGCTCACAGATGGTATCTAACAAGAAAATATTTTTTAAAAACGAGAAAAAGGAACAAAGTAGGAACTAATATGATTTAAATGTCATCTCCACTAACCATGACATGCATTTTAGATTAAGTGACCTGATCTGTCAAGCAAGTCTAATCGTTAACTCTTGTTATGCCTCTAAGCTGTGAAACTGGGCTTCAGCACTCCAATTGTCATATTTGATCCACAATCCTCAATCGACTTGTAGTGCCCTGAAGGGTTTTCACCATCAAGCCTCTCTCGTTTTGCTCTTTTTCTCAACTCACCATCGCCTTACGGTGCCCATGAGGGTTTTCACCGTTAAGACTCTCTCATTTATCATTTTCTCTCTTTGCGATGAGAACAAAGTATTGCCTACGATGTAGGAAGATCATACTTTCACCACAAACTTGATTTGGCATCCTCAAAGATTGATCAGAAGGTCTTTCTTTGGACCGTAATGTAGGCTTTTGGATAGGGTTGGAAAGAAAAGGTGGCATGAAGGTTTAAAATAATTTAAGATGAAAGGGTTCAAAATTACAACTTTTGGAATCAGATCTTTTGGCAAAATTAAAACTTCTTCCCCAGTTTCTGGAGTGTGGGATTTCTAAGAAAATCTGCCCTACTCTCGACTTCGGGGGATTATAAAATATTTTATTTCGTGTGACCGAACCGTAAAGCTGTCTACGTATCTTGAGGGGAAGAATTAGGTCAAACGTAGTTCAAATACAAAGTTGGGTTTTTCTTTTTTTTTTCTTTTCTAGTTCCAACTCTACTTCTGATTCCAAAAGAGGGGTATGGAACAAAGCAAATTAAGGCTCAAAAAGGGTAGCAAAAGATAAAAGTGTTTAGGGTAGCAGAATAAAATGTCTTCGTCATACGAAACGTTAAAAATGCCAAGTACAAACGTGCAATTGAAGATAAGCAAGGAAATCATACACATTATCTATTGATGGCATCATCACAAACAGAAAGTGCCGAATGGCAATACCTTTGTCCCAATGAATGATCCTTCCCAGTTCGAAGCAGACTTGACTCAACCTTACATTGATGTGGAAGAATGCATTTCAGCATTTACTGATTTTTCTCAAATTGCTTGAGAGACATTTCCTTATTGTATGCACTTATCAACCTCTTGATTTTCCAAACTAATTGCCTCAGTTTCACTCAATTCAAGCTTCAGGTTATCTCAAGATGCGTGAATCTTTACTAGTTTCCTCAAATGCCTCCTTTTATTATATTTAAAACCGTGTCATTGCTACATTATTAGACTAACTTTCAAGACCAGGCTGAGAATTATGTGTGCATGTCATGTCACTAGAGTCAACATGAAAAGAACTATAAAAGGAAAAGTGACCTAAACAAAAACTGAGTAGAACTAACAGAAAACAAGAGATTGCATTAGAAAGATGGTGAAAAGGGTTTGAACAAAACAAGAAAAATAGACATGGGTTACAACCCTGGAACAATCCTAAATAACGCTAAACGAGTTACTACAACTAAACGAACTAGACAAAATAAGAAGAAGAAAGGCTTGAGCCACAAGACAATGTTCGGATTACAACCCCGAAATAATCTAGACAACAGAAATGACAACAAAATAAACGACCAAAACTCCTCCCTGGCTAGCCATGAAAGGAGTGTCTTTCCAATTACCAAGCTCGACATCTTAGCCACTAGGTTGCATATCAAAATTACTGGGACCTTCACCAATTTTAATATCATTAACTTCAGTCAGCAAGTTTCCAAGAGGATTCTCATACTCCGTGTCACCATGAATCCTCCCTACAAAGTGTGCATCATCATATGTAGGTAAAGGATTCTGCGCGATGTTCTGGGTGTCACTGTCCTAGATCACAATTATCCCATCTTGAATCATTCTTTCTATTTCTCTTTTCAAATCCCGACAACTTTCGACATTGTGCCCCTGAGCATTGGAATGGTATTCACACCTTTTAGAAGGGTCAAAGCTTCTTGCACGTAGGTCCACATGATTTGGAGGAATAGGTGCAATCAGGTCATAATGCTTTTATTTCTCAAACAAGCTTGCATAGGACTCTCTTATCGGTGTAAAATTATCTTTCAACCTTTGTTTACCTCTATACCCCTGGCTTGGATGTGGGTTATGGGGAACCTGAAAATTTTGTGGAGGCTGGTGGAGATTTGGTAGTGATGGCGCTCGCCTTCTAGGGTGTCTTGGTGGCTGGACAACATACTGGGGTGGAGCAACATAGTATTGTGGGTTCTCAGGGTAATCGTCAAAAAAACAAATGAGGCTGAGCATGCCTTCGAGATGTTCTTCTAGGACCTTTTCTCGACTCTGATGTTATCATGATTTCTTCAACCTTCTCATTCGTGCCACTAAAATTACCAGATTCAATTTGGACAGCCTGAGTTGCAGCTTTGAGAGCTGCTTGACTTATAATTTTGCCTGTCTTAAGGCCATTCTCTACCATTTCTCCCATTTTAATTGCTTTCGAGAATGATTTGCCAACTGCGGACATCATGTTTTGAAAGTAATCGGGCTCTTGAGCATGAAGGAAGAAAGTGATTAGCTCGTGGTCATCCATGAGTGGTTTAACTCTAGCTGCTAGTTCTCTCCATTTAATGGCATATTCTCTAAAACTTTCAGTTGGTTTCTTCTTTAGATTTGAGAGGGAATGACGATCCGGGGCGATGTCAATGTTATATTGGAACTATTTGACAAAGTCCTGGGCCATGTAATCCCATTCATACCAGCAAGAGGTGTCTTGACCCATAAACCATTCAGAGGCTACACCCGTAAGGCTTTCCCCAAAATAAGCCATCAGTAATTCTTCATTTCCTCCCGTACCTCTTAGTTGATTGCAATACCTTTTCAGGTGGGCCATGGGGTCTCCATGTCCATCATACTTTTCAAATTTGGGAATCTTGAAACCAAGTGGAAAACGAACATCGGGGAACATACATAGATCCTTGAAGGCAATACTCTTCTTACCTGTCAGCCCTTGTATGTTTTTCAACTGTTGTTCCAAGCTTTTTAGTCTTTGGGTTATTTCTTCCGGGGCTATTTTTTGGCCAGGATTCTCAATCTTTGCAGGAAGATCAAATAGGTAAGAGTGGTACTCAGAAGAGTGGTATTGTTCTTGCTGGGTAGCAAATTGTGACTCATGAATTTTCTTCTGCACCACCCGTGACTGTGGGATGGTGAAGACAGGCATAACTGTAATGGTTATCTGATTGTTTGTCAATGGCACACTTTGGGAGTGCGCAACAGAAGTTCCAGCTATAGTCGTACAATTGGGATAAAGACTGAACCTAAATGGATAGAATTGATCGGACAATGAAACTGGAGTGGTAGTAGCCGAGATGAGTGTTAACTCTGGGAAAGCATAAGAAAGGGGTGGTCCTTGACTATTGGCCCATGCTTGACATATTTCAGACATTTGTTGTTTCAGCCTTTAGACCTCCTCGTTCAATCAGATTCTGACTCCATAATCTCCCTCGAGGGGTCGACAACTCCTGTATCCAAGTCTTTGCTAGCCATGACTTCTTTGCTTTTTTACCTTGTGTTGTATGGACAAATTACCAAAGTGTCACAAACTAACCACCCTCTGTTATGATGAAAGTAACAAAGAGGAGAAAAACAAAGCCAACATGATAGCGTTAGGACATTTACCATATAGAAATATCACATTGCGTGCAATGCACCTAGCAACAATTAACGGTTCTAGAATAACTTCGAGGGCCACAAGGTCATTTGGCATCATCCCAATTTTGTTTATTTCAACCTTCTCTTTTCTTTCTTTTCTAGCACTTCTTGACTTGCTCATTTTCCTTCATCTATTTTTCTTTTTAATTGTCACTCTTTTCTTTCTCTCATCCCTCATGTCCCACAACTTCATTCTCTTTTTTCTTTTCTTTTTGTTTTGTTTTTTTTCTTTTTAATGATAATTCGATCGAACCTTATGTAGGTTGCCTACGTATCATGTTCCTCATGAATAAGATCAAACGTAGTTCTGAAAAAGTAATGGACAAAATAAACTAAGAAACAAAAATCTTTTTGGATTTTTCATTTATAATTTTTCTTTTTTTTTGTTTTTTCAAATACAAAATTGGAAGTAATATAACAAAAGGCTCGATATTACTGTACAAGACTAGAAAGTAAAAGACAACATGAATAACAGACTCAAAACATAAAAGTATCTTTAAGCAGCTCCTGAATGCAGTGGTCCTGGGGTATTTGTCATGCTCAAGCACTAGTATACTGATCCATACCTGAATGAGAAAAATAAGACCAAACAGATTAAATGACTGAAGACACTATGTGAGGCCACAACACTTCCTATTGGACACATGCAAGTCATAGATAAGGTTATTTTTGCAAAAGGCTTGCGTAGCCAAAAGTAAGTGAAAGTGCAAAACTCAATAAGGAAACACCTTAGAAAGGTCTACATGACCCTAAACATCAAGGAATTATAACCTCTAAAGTTACTTTGCAAAAATGACCCATTTTGCAGAAATGGCCTATGTGGCCAAAAATGGTTAAGCATGAAAATTCAACAGGAATGGAACTTAAACAAAGAGAAGACAACTAATTGTGGATTCTAGACTCTCCAGACACGGTTCAACAACCACTTCGCAAAATAGCCCTATTTTACAATAACGCCGATATGGCCAAAAGTGGCTAGACATGCAAAAGTTGGCTAAGATCCCGTAAAGTCAAGAACCTAAGACTCACTAGGAAGACCGGACCCTATGTGGGTTGCCTATGTATCCCGCCCTGAGAGACGAGAATCAGGTATGCGTAGTTGGGGAAGATTAGACATGGGAAAAAGCTTCTTTTTTAAAAAAAATGCAGCTAATTTGGAAAAACCATATTTTTTGTCTTTTTGAGAAATGATGGAAAATATAAAATCTTTTTTTTTTTTGAATTTTCTTTTTCTCTTTTTTTTTTAGCAAATGGTAGTAAAGTGCAAAATCTTTTTGGATTTTTTTTAATTTTTTTTTTGTCTTTTCTTGAAAAAGTTGTGAAAGAAAAATTTAACTGGGCCCTACTTGCTTCATTTTTCACCCTTCTTTCCCAAAATCGGTCCACCAAATGACCTTTTTACCCTCAAAGATGCAACATGTATCACATATGGATGCTTGAATGTCTTTTTGGGTCACGGGCCCATTTTGACAAAATTTGAATAGGCTTCCTACAAAGGGACACGGTGCCTGGGACCGAGCCCTACTAGGTCCAAATGGCATGATGCAAATAAGACCTAAAGGCTGACCTAAATTTGGGGTTCATTAACAAGGCAATTCGGGGCGGCACGTGGTCGATGGCGGCTGCTCTAGCTGTCCGCCCACTCCACGCTCCTACGCCACCCCCCTAAAGACACGAGTGACTCACAAAAAGGCCGTGTACGCTCAAACGTACTCTGAAAGACTTGTTGCAAAAAAAAAAGACTCATAGTTATGCAGATGATGACAATTATAAAGCGGTAAACACATAAGGAAAAACATAAACAAATAACCAACAAAACAACAAATAAGACAAACAAACCAAATAGACAAAGCAAATAAAGAAAACAAACACCTCAACTGAATATCCTAAAAACCAACAAGATCAAGTATCAGCTCGAACCTGCAATTCCCCAGCAGAGTCGCCAAAGCTGTCACACCCCCTTTTTTACAACCTCACTAACCCTCTTAAAAATAGTAAAAGTGATTTATGAAGCTCAAAAGGGGTTTCAATTAGAAAGTGACAAAATTGTGTTTAAAAGGATTTTTTTAGAGTCGCCACCTGACATTGGTTTTGGTGTGCCAGGTCACTATTTTTTTCTAAAAATAATTTTCCTTTTAAAACACTTTGGACTCCAAAACTAAGTCTACACCAGAGATTCGGGTAAGGGGTTAATTGACTCGGGGAGAAGGTGTTAGGCACTCCCCAAGTCCCGTAACTAGTACGGTTGCATACTTGATCTGGTCGGTTTTTAAAAATATTCAAATTGAGGTAAAATAAACACAGAAAAAAAAATAAACACACAAGAGGCTTGAGGTCGTTCCCACCTAATAAAATAAAAAGAAAAATAAAAATACAACGAGTTCTATTTTCGGTCCCCGAATACAAATACCTCGGGGCATACCCGGATAAATATATACAAAGTCTACGAGGCATTCCCCGGATAAATTTATTTAAGGGAACGACCTCTTGCCTCAAAACTAACAAGAATCCTAAGGCTTGCCTACCCAAGTGATGGCTGCATAAGCATGCTACTAGCGGCTACAGCTTAATTTTATAAATTTTAGCACCCGGACCCCCCTTAGTCAAAATTGAGGTAGTTCAATTGATGGATAGCAATTCAATTTCTTTACTGTGATCAAATCATGTTTAACTGTAACCAATTCGAGTAAACATACGAGCAAATAACTAAATGAACAAACTTAGAACCGGAGACATAGCTAAACAAATCACAGAATCAAATTACCAAACAAGCAATTAACATTCAGCTAGAATAAAATGAGTAGAGGGTTGAAGAGTTGAACCTCAACGAGAGAGAGGACCTTTTCGGGTTTAATTAGATCTAAGCCAAACGTAATCCTTGAACTCAAATCGGAACCAACACGAACCGACAAACCCAAGCACACTCCGACTTAAAATTCCAGTACGAGCTTAATGGCATAGCTTGAACCAACAAGTTTAACTTGGTGAAAACTCAAGCACAAAAATAAATAACCGAATCTTCTTATACAATATTGGAAACGCAAAAGCTATCTCATAGTGGGCAAGTTTCCTTTCAAAATTCGATTAATACATCATCTTCCATTGAAAGATCAAATGGGTTAAACAATACATCTACTACAAGGAACAACTTAGACTTAAATTGGGATTGAAGCGACGATTTGAAACCTCGACCCAAAACTGGAACAACGACCTCAAACAAACTCGGCTCAATCAAACGAACTCCATTTCAGGCAGAAATTCAGGAAAAAGAAACGGAACCCCTATTTTTTTGTTTTTCGATTTTTTAAAAATGGAAAATAAAACTTGAATCAAGAACTAATTTCAAATTATTTTCGTTCTTTCCTCCCAGATTCTGTCCTGTTTGCTTTCTCGTTCCCTGCCTCAGTTTTCGATGCTGTGCGTGTGTGTGGGTGGTGTCGTGAGAGGGTCGGGGCTGGTGAGAGGTGTGGGGAGGTGGTAATGCAGCTGGAGTTGTTTCTTTCTCTGTTTGTGCATCGCGGCTGTGTGCGTTTGAAGAAGTGGTTATTCGATCGTTTTGAGGAGATGGCTAATTGGGGGTTGGTTTGTGGTTGTTAGGTTAGAAGAAGCGATGAGGAGCAGTGGGGTGGTTGGAATCACAGTTCCGGCAGCGGCGGTAGTGAGAAGATGGGGCGGCGGCGGCTGTGAGGAGATAATATTAGGGTTTGCGGATGGAGATGGAGATGGAGAAACAAGCGTCGTTCGTTAGTGTATGGAGGTGGTCGAATTTCCGGCAAGATGTCCGGAGGTGGGTCGGCGGCTATGTGGTAAGAGGGGAGCGGCTGGTTGGTTAAGGGGATCCTCTAGGGTTTTTGGTCTTGTGTACATGAAGAAGAAGGATTAGGGTGTAAGGGTTAAAGAAGAAGGGGTAATGGGTTAGGTCTTGTTGGGCTTCCAATTGGGCTCAAAGACTAAAAATAAATAGCAAAATACTACTAGAATACTAGTAATTGACTTTAACTAACATAAAATTTATATTGATATGAAACCATCATTTTTCAAAGATTATATATTAAAATAAAAGCATAGAAAATTTAATTAGAATGATAGCAAACTTAGATTAATATTACTACAAAAGACTAATGGCCTTAACTTAAATAGAAAGATAAAAGATAAAATTGAAAATATTTTTGTATTTTCGAATTTTATGTTCTACTATTAGACTAAAAGTGAAAAATAGGCTAAATCCTATTAAAATAAAAATAAGTAAATATTGTTTTAAAAATACTACTTTTAAAAGATGCACGGGTCAAAAATTACGTGCTTACAGTAGGAAACTCAGTAATTGAATTCTGCAAGCAATGCTTCAACACTCACTCCATGGATGAGACCATGAATCATACTCTACTCTGTCTCATCCACAAGTGTCTCCAAGCCTCCATGCTAAAAAATTTCAGACCAATAGGGCTTTGTAACACCATCTATAAAACCATCACTAAGATCATTATCAACAGGATCAAGCTCCTGCTACCTGGAATAATTGGACCTAGCCAGGCTAGTTTCCTATCAAATAGAAGGGCTTCTGATAATACAATCATTGTCCAAGAATACATTACTCACTTTGAAAAAATAAAAGGGAGTCAGGCTCATATGATTCTCAAAATTGACTTAGAAAAGACTTTTGACATGCTAGAGTGGTCATTCATTAGGGACACACTACATGCTTTCAACTTCCCTCCTGGGCTGACTAAGTTAATTTTGTCATACATTAGCTTATCCAACATCTCAATCCTAGTGAATGTGGGCAAATCAGAGTCCTTCAAGCCCTCTAGGGGAATCATACAAGGGGACCCAATCTCCTCTTACTTGTTTAATTTATATATGGAGAGGCTATCCAGGTTAATTGATAAAGATGTCCATGACAAACAATGGCACTCTATCAGTATCAGTAGGTCTGGCCCAAAAATTTCTCACTTATTCTTTGTTGATGACCTTACTCTCTTTGCAAAAGCCAACACTAGAAACTGCACCACTATCTACTCCATCATGCAGGCATTCAATGAGAATTCAGGCCAAAAAATTAATCTCACAAAGTCAAGGGTCCTTTTCTCCTCTAATACAAGACAAGACACGATGGAATGCCTCATAAAAACACTGTCAATTCAAGCTACAACATCCTTTGGGAAGTACCTTGGATTTCCTATGTTCCATAAGAGACATACTAGTACTGACTTCTAGTACATAATTAATAATATGCAATCCAAGTTGGCTGGCTGGAAAAGAAATTGCCTTAATATGATTGGAAGGACCATACTTGCCAAGGTATCTCTAAGTAATATCTCAAGCCATGTCATGCAATACATCAAACTGCCCACCAAGACTACCAAACAAATTAATATAATTCAAAGGAACTTTATCTGGGACACAACTCCAAACAAGAAAAAATTGCACCCAGTTAAATGGGACAAAGCCACTAGGTAGAAGTCTAGTGGTGGGCTCGGTTTGCAAAAAGCTGAGCTAAAAAATAAAGCTTTCCATGCAGGACTGGCTTGGAGAATCTACCACAACACCTCCAACTTATAAGCTAGAGTTCCACTCTAAGCACTGTAACTGGAATCATAACCCCATGAAACCAAAATCTCCTATCTAGCAATGTATTCTCAAGGGCCAGGATACATGCAACAAGGCCAGTAGATGGGTTGTCCATAAAGGTAACAGGGTAAGCTTCATGAATGATGCTTGAATCCCAAACCAGACAGCTATTATGGACATGATTGAGAGCCCTCTAACCCCAAATGACATAGCTACTAAAGTGGACTCAGTCTACAATTTTGGGAACTAGGATCTCTCTTCCATTTCTATGGACATCCCAGAGATCATCACTAACCTAATCAAATCAACCTTCATTCCTTCCAACTCTGCCAAGGAAGACAAGCTAATATGGGGATTGACTCCAAGCGGGTCCTTCACCAGCAAATCAGCCTATACCTTCCTCAGCAGCAATGAAGAGTTCTTGTGGAAAGGTGAAGAAGGCAACTTCACATGGATATGGAAATTAAAAGTTACTAACAACATAAAAAATTTCACCTGGCTCTTTGCTTAAGATAGACTGCCTACTGGGGCATTCAGGCACAGAATTGGGATTAACTATAACTTCAAATGTTGTTTCTACTTAGCAACTCCTGAAACTAGTGACCATATATTTTTGAATGCCCCAATGCAACCCACTTCTGACAAGAAATATTATCAACAGTTTAATCCTATTTTCAATGACCAACTATGGCCACTAACATGGAACAAGCTAAAGAAACTTTCATTCAACAATATCATTCCTTGGGAGAACATTATTCCTTTTTGTTTTTGGCACATTTGATTAGCTAGAAACCATAACCTCTTCAATAATAAAAGAGATAACATCAGTACTAATAACACCATCTCCAAAGCAACAAAGTATTACATATTGGCAAAAAATGGTGTTATAAGAAGGTCATTCTATACCAAAATTAAATGGGAGCCCCCCAGAAGGGGTCACTATAAACTCAATATAGATGGGGCTGCCAAGGATAACTCGGGCCCTGGGAGAATTAGTGAAGTATTCAGGAATCATGATGGGGATTGGATTATGGGGTATATAGAAAATATACCACATACCACCAATACCATGGCAGAATTGAAATCCCTTCTAAAAGGACTCCAACTAGCAAAACAAAATGGATGGATCCCACTAGACATAAATACAGATTCTGATAAAGTAATAAAAATGCTACTCACATACAACACAACTTACGATTTTATGATTTGTGAATGCAGGTTATTAATGCAAAGGATGGACAAGGTGATGGTGAGGCACACCTACAACAAGCAGAATAGGGTGGCCGATGCACTGGCAAAAGAGGCAGCAAATTCAAGGTTTTTGGGTAGAACCATCATACTGGCAGTTCCTCCGATATTTGCAAATGATGTATTTTTGACAGACATCCTAGGAACTGAAGTTGTTAGGAATTTTTGGGCAGGTAATATTGATACAATTGAACAAAGCATGGTAGGGGAACTACAGTACCCCAGCATAGACAGGACTATGCAATGTGATCCTAATCTGTGTTGTTTTTTAAAAAAGGCAGCTACGAAATATCTTTATAAATTATAACTATCACGCAAAATAATGATTTTAAGTAGTATACTGAAAGTGTAAAGGAAAAAACGATTACATTTGGGTTTGAGTAACTTAAGAAAATATTTCAAATTATGTTGTAATAAAAATGATGTGTTGAAAATTATTGTTGGTAAAATGGAAGCTAAATACACATTTGGTTATTAAAATGTTTTCTACTGGTGGTCGTGATTGATGGAGGTGGTGGCTGGGAGTGATGGTTGTGCAGTAATGATTGATGGTGATAATCTAATAGTTTTCAACTAAATATGATAGTTGTGACATAGTGATTACTAACTAACAAAATATTGGTCGGTGGTGATTAGTAGATGCAGGTTGGTGGCTGGTGGTATAAGTGGTCAGTGCAGGTGGTTGGTGGAGGCTCGCATAGAGGTGTTTGATAGTGACGATTGTCCGCTAAATGCAGATAGTTGAGGATGTTGGTAATTGTAGCTAGAGATAAAGGTAGCTGGCGATGGTAGTTCTTATGTAATGGTGACTAGCGATATAAGTGGTCGGCGATGGTGTATGTGTAGTGGAGACTGGTGCTAGTGGTTATACAGTGGTGCGAACTAAATAGTGCTAAAATATCATCTTCGCATGAACATTTAAATGATCAACATATTAATGATTTGAAGAGTCACTTAATTAAATATACTTTAATTAAATGTGATTATGAATAAATTCATATCTCCATTAAAAAGCTATATTTATTTCTTAATTTTCAACATTGCCATGCTTATGTGCTTGATGTTTCTATCTATCGAAAAAGGGCCAAATGTGTCCCTCTACTTTTGTAATTTGATTAAGTTGGTCGGTATTATTAGGGTTGGAATAATTTTTAAAAGTTTACTAACGGTAAGGATAATTTTGACCTGATAGTATAACAACAAGGGTAAATTTAACCGGATAGTATAACGACAAGGACAAATTTGGCCAGATAGTATAACAGAGGCTAAAAGTAAACAATATTCGAAAGTGGAGGGGTATATTTAGACATTTTCCCTTCTATCTAAGTGGGCTCAATATTATTAAATATTCATGAAAATTTAAATGACAATCAAGGTGCCAATGGAAAACAAACTCAAATGGTAAAACTAAAGTCAATAAATTTCACAAAGTTCAAATTTCTTCAAAAAATTATTATGCGATGTATTTAGACTAATTTTGAGGTTAAACGGCTAATCTTTTCATGATTATTCTTAGAATCTGCAATCGACCTCTCGATCAGCTACTACCAGCTCTGAAATCTGTATAGAAAGTGCAAAGTACAATACCAGTACAACCGACCCCATGTACTAGTAAGTGCCGAACCTAATCTCGATGAGGTAGTAACGAGGCTACGGCGGGGCATTTACAATAACCTGCATACAATATATAATAAAGCAACAAGGAAGTACTTGCAACAAAAATAAATACGGAACTCAATTATCTTGCCAGTACTCAGCTATAACCAATCCTTAGAGAGTTACAATGCTACAGAATAAAATCACAGCAGAAGAAGAATACATAAACAACAAAATGATGTGGCGCGCATCCCAATCCCACCATATCATCAGTAACAATATGAACATTCACCCTTATTACTCCATATCAATCCACCCTTATTACTCCTGTTGCTGCGCGCAACCCGATCCCACCAGACAATAATAATCCACCATTATTACTCCTCAATATATCACCCTTATTCCTCCTGTTGTAGCACGCAACCCGATCCCACCAGACAATCACGTTTCACCCTTATTTCTCCTCAATATATCACCATTATTCCTCATATTGCGGCGTGCAACCCGATCCTACCATATCAGTACCAATCACACAATAAGAATAGAAATTGCACATTTTAGCTCAAAACCCTCCAAAATATTTAAGCCTCAGACCAAAGCAAACAGAAGGCTATACAATTATGAAACTTCACTCAATTAATACTACATAGCGAGACCAACCAAAGTATACTATGAAACACCGGTAAACCAGCCTAAACCAATAAAGAAACAACATCTAACAAGAAGCAATTAGACATGGAAGCACCAATAAGCATGTAGCAGTTAAGACAGGAAGACAATATAAGAGAAACGGGGAAGGGAACATGCTAAACAGACAATTTGGTGGTGCATAGGTACTCGTCACCTCATCTATACGCCACACACATGGATTTTTCACATAGCAATTAAGTCGGGGATCCCTAATTCCTCAAGTCAAGGTTAGACACAACACTTACCTCGATCCAACGGCCAACTCAAAGCTCAATTACCGTTTTTCCTCTAGATTCCACCTCCAATCCACTCGTATCTAGTAATAATTAACTTAATAACATCAATTATCGCTAAAGAAATTAATTCCAATAAATAATTATAAGTTTCCCAATATTTCTCCCAAAAAGTCAAAAACCGAACCCTGACCCACTTGGTCAAAACTCGAGGTTCGGACCAAAACCCATTCACCCACGAGCCTAAATATGTAATTAGTTCCGGAATCCAACCCCAAATCGAGGTCTAAATCAATAATTTATAAAAAAAATCCCAATTCTTCCTAAATCCCTAATTCTACTATGAAAGAACAAGATTTAGGGCTAGAAATCTAATGGGTGTTGATGGAAAATGAAGGAAGTGAGTTAAAGAACACAAACCTATGATTTGGTGTTGAAATCCCTCTTCAAGAATCGCCCTACATCGAGTTATAGAGATGAAATATGAAATTTGGGAAGAAGTCCCATTTTTGAAGTCTGTTTTAAAACACTGGACAGGTCTTCATCGCGTTCGCGAGAGCTGTCGCGATTGCGATGCACTGTGGCCAGAACGGCCTTCGCGTTCGTGAAGTGATGTTCGCATTCGCGATGGTCTGTCCCCCCTGACCATCGCGTTCGCGGCCCTAGGACCGCGTTCCTGTAGAATAACTCATGATTCCCAGCCCACTTCCATTTTACTCTATGCGTTCGCATGATGTCGGTCGTGTTCGCGAAGAGCAGCCCCCCAGTGCTCCCGCATTCGCGACCATGGCTACGCGTTCACGATGAGCAATGGATGCTAGCTCCAAGTCATGAACTGGATAATTTTTCTCGTGAATCTTCAACTGCCGCAAAGCATATGCAATAACCTTGTCATTCTGCATCAATACCGCACCAAGTCCAATACGAGATGTATCACAATATACTGTATAGGGTCCCTGAACCTGTGGGCAACACCAACGCCGGAGCCGTAGTCAAAGCTGTCTTGAGCTTATGAAAGCTCGTCTCGCACTCGTCTCACCACCTGAACGGGGCACCTTTCTGGGTCAACCTGGTTATCGGGGCTGCTATAGATTAAAAT
The DNA here is from genome assembly GCF_000715075.1 of Nicotiana tabacum. Lineage (NCBI taxonomy): Eukaryota > Viridiplantae > Streptophyta > Magnoliopsida > Solanales > Solanaceae > Nicotiana > Nicotiana tabacum. The sequence continues at coordinate 161,544,895 of NC_134090.1, read as the reverse complement.
CCCTCCACAAACCGATGGTAATAACCCGCCAAACCCAAGAAACTCTGTATCTCTTTAGCTGATGTGGGTCTAGGCCAGTCCTTGACTGCCTCAATCTTCTTAGGATCCACCTGAATATACTCTACTGATACAACGTGACCCAAGAAAGCAACTGAACTCAACCAAAACTCACATTTCGAAAACTTAGCATATAACTGGTTGCCCCTCAGAGTCTGAAGAATGATCTGAAGATGCTGCTCATGCTCCTCTCGACTGCGGGAGTAGATCAAGATATCATCAATAAAAACAATCAAGGAATCCAAATAGGGCTTGAACAGCCGGTTCATCAAATCCATAAATGTTGCTAGGGCATTTGTCAACCCAAATGACATCACTAGAAACTCATAATGCCCGTACCGGGTCCGAAAAGCTATTTTAGGGACATCGGATGCCCTAATCCTCAACTTATGGTAGCCAGACTTCAAATCGATCTTCGAAAACACCTTGGCACCCTGAAGCTGATCAAATAAGTCATCAATCCTCGGCAATGGATACTTGTTCTTGATGGTGACTTTGTTCAACTGCCGATAGTCTATGCACATCCTCATCAACCCATCCTTCTTCTTTACAAACAACACCGGTGCACCCCAGGGCGAGACACTAGGTTTAATAAAGCCCTTATCAAGTAAATCTTGCAACTGCTCCTTCAATTCTTTCAACTCTGGCGAGGCCATGCGGTACGGCAGAATAGAAATGGGCTGAGTGCCTGGAGCCAAATCAATGCAAAAGTCAATATCCCTGTCGGGTGGCATCCCTAGCAGGTCTGCAAAAAATACCTTTGGGAACTCCCAAACAACTGGTACAGAATCCATGGAAGGAACCTCCGCACTAGAATCACGAACATAAGCCAAGTAAGCCAAACACCCCTTCTCGACCATACACCGAGCCTTCATATAAGAAATATTATTCTTAAAATACTCCCTCCATCCCATTTTATGCGAATCTGACTTACAAAGATTTAAGAGATTTATATTTGAGTTTTTCTATTCAAGATGGAAACATTATCAAAGTCTTTACTAAGAAAACTTACCTATTTTTAGGTAGACTACTTCTTTGAAAGTTAACACTCGAAAGAAAAAGAATACTCCCTACAATCCAAAATAAGTAATTTTTTGGTTGTTTTCACACAGATTAAGAAATCCACCTTTTAACATTAATTAGCAATAAGATTGACCATATTAACCTTTAGTATCTCACATAAACACTCCTAATACATACTCCAACACTATTTACTCCAAGGGCAATGTAGAAAAAAAATAATTAATTCATTCTTGAAGTCTGAAAAAATTACTTATTTTGGACCACAAAAAAAGACTAAAAAATCACTTATTGTGGACCGGAGGGAGTAGTACGTTTTAGACATAATAAACAAAAAATTCTTCAAAAATTATTATTATCAAAAGGTGCCAATTAAAACACCACCACAAAAACAAAAGTTTACACCAAACAAAAAAGAAAGATCAAACTCCATCCTCCTTCAAAATTACATTTGTACTAAAATACTCAAAAAGCTCAAGAAATCAAATGAAAAATCAAAGTCCCCTTTGTTCTTCTTAAACTCTTTTAACATATTACATTTTTTGTCTTCTTCTTTTCGGCAACAAACTTCTTCCATACATTAGTGATCTCCAATTGAACTTCCATTGCCGATTTCTTATGCACTCCACTGCTACTCTCCTCAGCCGCAGCCAACTTAGCTGAGACTCTGGCCGGGAGCGAGTCGAGCTCGTGGAGGACTTTTTCAATGTCCGCCACGAGCCTCTCAGCTAGTGTCCGGGAGAAATCTTCCCGGATCACAACCCTGAGCACGGTCACGTGCTCAGCATTTGGTGGCATTGTGTATGCTGGCACAATCCATCCGAACCTCCTAAGATGGTCCGAAACCTCGAATTCGTTGTGTTTGCTGTTGTCTTTGAGGGAGAATGCTACTAATGGAACTCCAATTTCTTTGGAAACTATGTTGAATTTTCCTGTCTTTTCAAGTCCTTCTTTGAGTACCCTCGCATTTTCTTGACAATTCTCCATAATATTCCTGTATCCCTGGTAAATAAGACAATTCACAATGGTAGATTATTAATTAGAATAATTTTGGGGTTAAAGGGTATCATGTTAATGATTATTTTTCATAAGTATTCAGCTTACCTCATAGCCTAAGCGAATAAGTTGATAATATTGAGCAATTACTTGACTAGAACCTGCGTCAAGAAAAAAAAAATAAAGACTTGAACTTTTGTATATTAACAGTGAAAAAATAGTTGTTGTTGATTGGGTTACATAAAAGTCATTACACATAACCTACTAAAAAATAGTTAAATTATCCTGACAGTGTAAATTTTTTGTACAGCTTTTATGTATATCAAAGAGTTTGGATATACATTTAGTTGAAACTTGAAAAAAAGAGTTTTTGAAGGTTATGTTGAAAAATAGATTTTGAAAGTTAAAGTTGTGTTTGAACATGCATTTTAATAGGGAAAAAAGCTAACGTTTTGTGAGTGGAAGAAATTTTTTTCGCCCGAACAAGTTTTTGGAACTTGAAATTTTTTCTTCAATTTTTTTTCAAAAACTGATCAAACTCCATGAACAAACAATATTTTCATTTTTCTTTTTCCATAAAAGTCATAAAAAAAAAAATCCAAGTCCAAACAGGAGCTAAATCCTATTGGAAAAGCAGTTTTCGTCGCGCGAAAGCACCACATTGCTTTACAATATTGTACCCTATGTCTTGCTAGTTGTACATTGAATAGAAAGTAAACCAGAGGACAATGATTAATAATTGAGTTCATCTTGAAGTTTTTCTATAAAAATATATTGAAAACATATTCATATATAGCTCATTATAATTTGCTTACCTTTAGAGAAGTTAAGGGTGAAGGTAGGTTGATCAGCACCAAGATAATTAATGTGGAAAATAAGCTCTTCAGGTAAATCTTCTTTGTTCCTCCAAATAACCCAACCAATACCAGCATAAACAAGACCATATTTGTGACCACTTACATTAATACTTTTTACTAATGGTAATCTGAAATCCCATTCAAGTTCTGGATATAGGAATGGGGCAATGAATCCACCACTTGCTGCATCCACATGGATTGGAGTGTCCCACCTGTTAATTATAGTAATCAAATGTTAGACAAGTTCGATGCACAAAGCATCCTACGTTTATGCAGGTTTCGAGGAAGGGCCGCACCACATGCAAGAGGTATTATGTAGACAGTCTACCATAATGCAAGCATTAGTGGGCTAGTGGCTGCCTCTATGGCTCGAACTTGTACGTAACCTATAGACCATATTAACGGATAATATTATCCGTGTTTGTAATGGATTTTAGTGAAATCATGCATGTGAACGTTAATTACGTACTAAGTTATACCGATTAGCGGGGTATAAATCACTTTTAGCCTGCGACAGAAACTATTTAAACTAACAGAGGCCTACAGTATCGATCTGACCCTGGCGTAAAGACAAAAGAGAAGTGGAGATGAGTGAGTTACCCAGTTTCTTTGTTCTTCTCGACCAAGAGATCATTCAAACGTTTAACATCTTCAAATTCTCCATTAAGGGTGGAACCCAAGATAGCAGCTACACAAATAGTGTTCTCATCCACCATTTCTACAGCTTTCTCAGGATCCATAACGTAGTACCCATCCTCTAATTTCACTTCCTTTAGCTCTACTTCAAAATACCTTGCAAATTTCTCCCAACATACCTATAAAATTAAGGATTTAAGTTATATACTTGAAAGCGTAAAAGAGGTTTATACTATTATTGCAATTTAACTAACTATATATAATAAGCTATATCACTTTATTTTTCAGGTTATCATATCAGATTCGGCATAAAGAGTTTTTTATTGTTATAAATCAAGTTAACGTGATAATATATAAAATTTATACACCATTATTAATGCACAGAAAGGTCAATCTATGGAAGACCTTCGCGGAGCTTAGCTTTAGGAGAAACACTTTTTGTGGTCTTGCACATTTAGGGGTCGTTTGGAATAAAAAGTTATACATATATTAGCTTTGGTAATATTAATCTCTTGTGCGATAGTATTTTTCAATCTATATATAACTATTACCTATATTAGTTATTCATCATATTCAATATTATTCTTATATACGCAAATAATGGGAATAACAATATAATAATTTTTAATATATGGATATGCATGTATAAAGCCAGACCTGTCCTTTCAAAATATTTTTCAAATCCTTTCCAAAGAATATGGAGGGTATTTTTGTAAACAAAAAAATTTTAAAAAAATGCAATGCATGTTATTTTTAATACATCAAACGAAACAATCGGTAAGAAATAATTCTAGCGTAACTAATTTCAGCATAACTAATTTCACTATTACTAATACATCATATTCAGTACTATTCTTATACACCCTACCGAACGACCTCTTAAAGTCAAGTATTTCATGCAAACTTGATTTACGAGCACATTTAAAGTCAAGTATTTATACAAATATTCACTATTTATTTTTTCTTATCCATATACAAAGATTATATATGATTACATATATATTATGTATAAACTATATATCTATCATCTATTTTAATTTAAACGATTGAGTGAGCGACTATTTAGGTTAATTCTTAGTAAAGAAAAATAGTAAGAGTGAGCTCAAAAGCAATGGACTTTCAATGGGAAACATACCTGGACATTGGCCCCAGTGACAATATTGGGCTTGTCAAAGGGTTTTCCTTGGGCTTTCATTTTGTTTTGCCATTTTCTCTTAAATGCTAAACCAGCAAGCATTATGGCTTCTGAGGATCCAACAGTTCCAACTCCAACTGCAGTCTCTTCCTCTCCCAATGGTGCGTTAAATAAATGTGCTATCATGTTTACACATCGATTCTGCATTACATAAATAAGTTTATTAAAAACAAAATTAATTTATATGTTAGAAAAATTATTTGATCAATTTAAACACAAATTACGCCACCATGTTCCTAAAATGATCATGATTTAAATCGACTATATTATCCAGTAACAATTAGGAGTCGTTTGGTAGGGTGTATAAGAATAATACTGATATGGTGTATTAGTAATATAGGAATTTGTTATGCTCGTATAGTTATGCTGAGTATTTCTTATGACTGTTGGTGTGACGTATTAAAAATGACATCCATTGTATAATTTCTAAAATTATTTGTTTACAAAAAGTTTCTCCACATTATTTCGCTTTGAGGGACTTCAAGTGCAATTTTATCTTTAAACATACTTATGCATGTATTAATAGCCTTGGTATTGCTAATACTATGGTTTGTTATGTATTAGTTATACATAGGATAATATCAAATAAGGTGTATAACGAATACTCGTATTAGTTGTACATAGGTTGAAAAAATGTACTAAACAAATAATTAATAATATTAAAATTTGAAGCTAATACATATATTATTTTCTCTAATATATACAAATGACCCTTTATTTAATGTGTAAATTGTTTTATGGAAAATAGACATTATCTTAAAATAGAGAGCAAAGGAATACTTCTACAAAAGGTCACTCAACTTGAAGTGATAATTGTTAGAATATACTATAAGCCATGCGTATTGTTATAATATTCTTTATGAACAATTATTTATTTACTTGTTTAAATTCAATAAAGTTTCATTTTAAATAGATCATGTGTTGGTTTGTGCGTCCATTGCTTACATAGTAGTTGATTTAGTGTATAAAGTTTAGCTTATACACGGAAGATTAAATCATCGGTTCTTGTAAGACATAAAAGTTAATGTTCACAATCTAATGATGGAATTGGACAAATCATCGGAATGATTGTAGCACAAGATTAAATATAATTTATCTTGATTATGGGAATGGTTTAATTCCAACTTCTTGTTCTAGTACATTTTGTATGTATTGAACGGATCAAGTAGAGATGAGTATTTTATACTGACTTTATAAAATAATTTCTCTAGTCCATTTAATGTACTTATACTCTTAATCCTGATATAATTATTATTAGCTGTGTATGTCACTTGTTGTTTTGATTTATTAAAAGGCGAGATTCTTTCGCGAGTCAATAAGCCCGGTAAATTGAATAACAATGATATACATTGGCGAAATAATAATTAGTTGATGGAATCCATGTCTCGATTTTGAGATTGATGATACTCCTTTATGAAAGCTTATAAGTTTTCATGTGTAAACCCGGCCGGTGGATTTTGTATCCGACACATGAAATAAGTTAAGTGTAAGTCTAAATGAAGTAATCAATAAATTAAATAGTCAGTAATTTAATTTGATTGATTAGTATCTGAATCTTAACATGGGGAGTTAAATAAGGTTTTATGGAAGAATTTTAAAATTAAACTAAGGAGTGCAATTACGAATTTTTAGTGGAATAATTCGTAATTTATTATGATGGAAATTAATTTCAGAATTTCGAAATTAATATCATAATAGGAAGCCTTGTTAATTAAATTCTGTGGTCCCTACTGTGCCTAAATAATAGAAAATAGTGAAAACTGTTACTTAGTGGGAAAGAAAACGTGGAAACCGTCCCTTAGTAGGAGAAGGAAACCTAACAGGTTTTGAAAACGGTTTTGACCTAAAACGCAACTATATATATGGATATAAGGGCTGGACGTTTTTGACAAGATTCTGACTGCGGTTTCTACTAGAATTTTGCCCATCCAAAATTCTCCATTTTCGGTTATTGTTTGGGTAACACAGTAGAAGACTGTGGAAATCTGCTGGTGTGTTTTCAACTGAGGAACTGGAGAACGACATAGATTTGTTGTGTTTACGCTTCAAGAGGTAATCCTAAAATCTTCATACGTGCTTGTTGTTTAGATTACACGTGAATAAGATTCTGTTATTGCTTCCGCTGTGATATATATTCCTACAATAATTGCATTAGAATAATCAAACTACTAATTTTTCTAACCACAAAGTTGAAAGTTGGTTAACTTTTTCTAAATATCCATTTTTTAAAAATGAAAAATGATGATTTCTGACCAAGCCTTCATCTTGTTATTAGCAAAAGCGCGTGATTTTGTGGTTAGAAAAAATTAGTTTAATAACTTTCCGGCAAATTATGTACTATAGGTGGTCAGTGATCTTGTGTATAATTAACCATAAAATAGATAGCACCAGTATTTAGAGTCACTCTATTATATTGTAACGTTTTTTTTCTTCAGTTTTGGTATTGAAAACATTATAATAAGCTTGATCTCGAGGAACGTTATATTCAAGCCTGGTGTGAACGAGCTACCTACCTGTTTCCTAAGATTAATTAAGTAATCTTGAAATCAATTAAATATATGCAAGTAACTAGGCGTACATTTATAGAGGACATGATCTCATGATCTTCTGTGTTTTATATACCGATCTTCTGTGATATTATATTATTTTTTTATTGAATAAAGTTTATTTACAAAAGATTATTTTTAGTCGTGAAAATGACCTCTTGCAAAAATATAATCTTTTTCGGGTTATACAAATAACGGGAGCTTAATGCATCGAGATCATGTATTAAAACTTGCCTGAAGCTCAGTGGTGACCGGGTATTCATCCATGTCAACATAGTTCTTGTTAATGGCAGCCATGATTAGCTTATCGCACTCTGGTTCCATCCACGTCGTCACAAACGACGCCAAATTCAGCCTTGGGTTTCCATCCAACATTAATTCATCGTTTATTATTTGATATGCTGCTTCCTTTGGTATTGAATTCTCCGGCATCTGAAACCTAAAAACCGCAAAAATAAAAAGAAAAAAATCTAGTTTTAATCAACAAACTAAAGAAAATCCAAGAAAAATCTAGAAAAGCAAAAAGGATCAATCAATCAACTTGGTTTAGATGGGAATTAATTGCATAACCTATTTTTAAGTGCAGATAAAAGAGAAGTTATGGCCAGTGGTGTATGCACGATTTTTTGTAAGTTGATATCTGAAGAAGTGAATAAATAAATAAATCATTATAATGGCAAGCAACATTATTTTTTATATTTATACCCAATATTTTTATTCTCTTAGTATCTATACATATATATTTATGAAAATTTTGACAAAACAGTGACACCACTTAAGATAAGGTGCTTATGCCCATGGTTGTGGCATGCTAAATTGATCTGTTAATGTATAAATAGTCATAATATAATTAAAATGTAAAGCAAGATATACGTAATATTATTGTTTCTAAGTCAGAAATTTTGCTAAGAATGTTCGTAGGTATTCAAGATTTAATGTATATATATAAAAAATAATATCTAACATATATATAGAGAATAATTTTTCGATGAAAAATGTTTAACAGATCACCTTCGCCTATTCCGCCCCTAGATATTATGTGAAATAAAGCGAACAATATAATAAAATTTACCGGGGAAGAGAAACTCGGACATAGCGAGAAGCGAAGGTGGAATGAACGGAAACATCGTTATCCGAGGCGGCCTTGGACAAAACCATGGTGGTGCACCGTCGTGGACGGAGGAGAGAGACTTAATTTAGGAATTGAGAAGGAACGAGTTAGGGAGAATTTCTTCTTTCGTTCCTTCGATAAAGAAAAATGGTAGACTAGTTTTTGGTCACTATTTATAAACCATGAAAGCTATTGGAAAGGATAGGCATATTTTTAGGTAAGTCATTTTTTTTTAATTTCTATTTAAAGGGTGGAGAGACTTTATTAGCAAAATAGAGGAGATGGATTAATAATTCTGCTAGTGAAGTCCCACGAAATTCTCAAGATGTAACTTTTTCTCATTTTATATTAAAATATTTTTTTAACAAAAGCACCTTATTTTTTTTCTTTACGATTTTAAATTTTATATGAATGTTAAGACAATACCTTTTTTTGTTTGTTATTAGTATGCAGTTTTCTTTTTTCTTTTTTCAAATTTATATAACTTTCAAGATTGCCTACAATAATATCTCGTTTTAATTATTAATCTCATAGGTTATTTTTATCGATTTTTTGCAAAATGGGCCTTTTATTTAAAAGAACTCTTTTAGAGGCGCGATAAAACTAATCCTTCTGTCAAAAGTGGCTATGAAAGTCAACACGTTCTTTTTTCTTTATAGGGAAATAGTTTGCTCGTCTCGGCTATTTTAGGGGGTTACCTTCTACCATCACAAGATATTAAAGCTTCGGCAAATAAGAAAAAATCACATACTAGTAGTAATTATTTTTTTTTTGTCTCTGCTCAATTTGAATCCTAGACTTATATAATTTTTATTCCACTTTATTGACTATGAGTTCTTTAATTAACACGTTCATCATCGTGCTATTTAAAAATATTCATAGTCTATTTTAATCTCGTCTAGTCTAACAATTGACTTGAAGCATTTTATATACCGACTTCCATTATTAATTACCACCCATTTTAAATTTAGACGTTACTTATTCAAACTTTTAGACATACATGTCATTAATTAGAAGAAGCAATTTATTCAATGAATTAATGAATAGTGGGTGCCTAGGGCAAGAGGGGACATCGTTAATTGGTAGGAAGCTTCATATTATAATTTACTATGTATCATATAGATAAAACAACCACCAAATAGCACCTCCATGTTACAACTTACAAGTCAACTTATGACCATAATTATGGATATTTACAAATCCCATATGGTAGATTAGTTTAATAAAAACTAAAGTATTAATTAAACAAAAGAACATACTAAACGAAAATAATTGGTTTGAACAAGTCAGAAAGTCAGAAGACGTGCGACTTTATGCCGAGCTTTGGCAGTTCAGATGAAAGTTTTTTAAACTAGTCTTACTATAATGAAGAAGAAATTGACTTTCGAGAGAGTTGCTTTCGCATTTACTTCTTTTCAAGTTTTGGTAATGAAAATAATACTTCATTCTCCTTTCTACTGGGACAATTCTCTTATTACCTAACATTATTTTCGATAATTTTGTAATATTGAAAATAAACTATTTCATAGCTTATAAATGTGCCCTCTCTAATTATGAAGTTCATTGTATGAAGCGATATTGGAGGAGAATTACCAAGTAACATGTTCCATATAGAGCTGGAATCAACTGTTAGGGATATAGTAGATATACCCTAAATCCAATATCATATTTGATGATATTACATTTGATGTTTTGAACATATTTTTATAAAATATATATGGCATTTGATATTCTTTTATCATTGTTATTAATTGTTTGATTAATTTGATAAGGTCCTTGATTAAATTTTGAGACTTGACATTGTGATGGAGATCATGATAATGAGAGTAAAGTTTCTTATAATTTAATCTAAATTTGTTCTTGATCGTAGGATTATTAATTTGGATATTAGTAATCCGGTCAGATCAATATTTATGTGATCGTCTTTATGGGATAAAGATTAGTTGATCTCATTAACTAAATTACATAGATAGATGATGCATATAGAGATATGATCATTGAACCGACTCATTGGATAATTTCTAATGGTTAGAATTACCATAAACTGTCAATAGGATATTCTCTTGAAGAATGTGATGTAAAAGTTTTCTTTGACCTGAGATCGTCATAGTAATTGACAAGTTATTTATTGTGTTTTGATACCAGACACATATGGCCCTAGGGCGATAGTTGAAAGAATATTGGGCATGATTAAATGCTTGTAGAATTAGTGATTGATCAAGATGAAATCTGTCAACTCTTGGTAATGATGAGTTTAAGCTCCATGTTGTCATGAATTATAAACGACCAAATTAAGACCTTGGCCAGGGCAATTGAATGAAAGAAGAAATGAGTTTCTTAGGTCATTCGATGGTGGATTATATTTGACATGAACACATAGTTGATCGCCTATTAGGATTTGACAGTTGAACCATATCCTAGGGTGACTCAGAGCTATAAGGATGGAAGGAAATATTACTTTATTCTTCTACTGGTTCTTGAGAGTAAATTGTATACTTCATGTTATCCGGTCGTTGAGGAGTGTTGCTAGACGTCACCCTTGATTAGTATATTGATGTGATCATTTTACTACCGATTTAGTATTGAACCTATAGGGTCGCACACTAACGAGTGTTCTGGTCTTTGCTAAAGGATTAATTATTCTATTGTTTGGTAATTAAATTATAAAATTTAATTAGTCAAATAAATTTAGTTATTAGTCCAAATGAAATATTATTATATTTTTTGCTAGCACAGAGGATATATTAATATTGTTAACAAATTGAAGTTTTCTATTTGGAATAGAAAAATTAAATTATGTCTCTTGGCTAATATATATATATATATATATACACACACACTAGTCTCCCGGTACGTGCATTGCACGTGTATGCCGAGTCATGTAATCTACAATATTGTAAAATAATTTCAAGTATATTAAACCAAAGCTTTGACTGATAATTGTGGATGAAAGAATAAATTATAAGTAAGAATTTTACGAATAATCAATGTGTATCATCGTATGGTGGCTTAATTATTTATCGAGGTCAAGATGATTGGATATCCTCACACACATATATTGGCATGATATCTTTATGAATTGAGATTCTAACATCACAATAGCCTCTGATTGTTTTATCATTGTTTAAAAAAATTCACTGTCAAATTTACTAAACCTCCCTATAAAATTACGTACATTTGTATAATCATACCAATGTATTTAAAATATAATTTGAACAATTTTTTCTTGTAAAATTGTGTAATTTTAACTTATATTTTATGTGTCACTATTATGTCTTTTCTCCTGCTTGGTTCTTCTCCAATAAGTGATTTACTGATTCTAACATGCAAACTACATCTAAAAAGCATGAGATTAAAATTAATGATAAGTATCAAGTACGTAATTATGTACAAAAATAATTCATAAATTCCTAAAGAGTTACCAAAGATATATATTGTCAGTTACTAAAATTTTTGCCTCTACCAAAAATACAGAAACATTAGAAAAAATTTGAAATAGAAATATTATTGTCAAGTTTTTTGCAATGGTGTTGTTACTTGTTAGTAGAAGTTTTCAAACGGTTCGTTGTATTAAATCGTATACAATCGCTGAAAGTTGTATAAAATCTTATATCCCCCCAAAAGTATTTTATAATATACTTGGTTTTGGAAGTATCCCGAGTCAATTACTCAAATGACCACTCAACTATCCCAAATTATCTCCTAAAATTACTTTTCTTTCATTTGTAACAACAAAGTGATTGAACTATGCATATTGCACTCAGAAGATCACTCAACTATTTTTCAAATTTTGGATTGCCAAATACCTATTTTACCCTCCAAATTATAAATATTTATCTTTTTTTAACTTTTTAATATTAACAAAAAAAAATCAAAAATTTATTTACACAATTCAGAATGAAAGAAAATAAAGGTTGTAAAATATATATTCCATGCACATAATATAAAAATAATTATTTAAATAAAAGTATTTTATAATATACTTGGTTTTGGAAGTATCCCGAGTCAATTACTCAAATGACCACTCAACTATCCCAAATTATCTCCTAAAATTACTTTTCTTTCGTTTGTAACAACAAAGTGATTGAACTATGCATATTGCACTCAGAAGATCACTCAACTATTTTTCAAATTTTGGATTGCCAAATACCTGTTTTACCCTCTAAATTATAAATATTTATCTTTTTTTTTAACTTTTTAGTATTAACAAAAAAAAATTCAAAAAATTATTTACCCAATTCAGAATGAAAGAAAATAAAGGGTGTAAAATATATATTCCATGCACATAATATAAAAATAATTATTTAAATAAAAGTATTTTATAATATACATTATATATTCTTAAAAATTATGCTCAATTATATTATTATGTTTCTACCAACTTTCCGACGACACAAAGTTATATCGCCAGAAAGCAGAGGGACTATCTGTCACGATTCAAAATTTATTAAGGATCGTGATGGCGCCAGACACCACTGTCAGGCAAGCCAACAATAAAAAATAAATTTGATTCTCATTTTAGTATCTTTGAAATTCATAATTTCCTTCGAATTAATAATAAAAAGATGGAAATTTAGAGTAAATAATAATATTTTAACCAGTTCAGTGCTGAGCAATCCATAATCATCCCAAAATCCGGTGTCACAAGTATAGGGTAATCATCCCATCCCATACCCATAATCCTCTCATCCTGGAAAGTTGGTAGAAACATAATAATATAATTGAGCTAAATTTTCAAGAATATATGATGTATATTATAAAAATAGCTTTATTTAAATAATTATTTTTATATTGCGTGCATAGACAATATATTACAACCTTTATTTTCTTTCATTTTACAACAACAAAAAACCTAGTTTGATCCCATAAATGGGGTCCGGGGAGGTTAGTGTGTACCCTTATCCCTACCTCATTTTCTTTCATTCTGAATTGTGTAAATAAATTTTTGAATTTTTGTTGTTAATACTAAAATTATTATTACTAACAAATTATTCTAACTAATTTTTTTATTATACTCATTATTTTGTTATTCCAGCATTATATATGCTTTACTTTTTATTTTTTAATTTATAAATAATATTTATTTATTTTATAGGTAAGTCCATAATGTAAATTAGAAGGGGAAAAATTATAATATTAAATTTTTTTAAAAAAATAAATAAAAAGAAGATAAATGTTTATAATTTAGAGGGTAAAATAGGTATTTAGCAATCCAAAATTTGGAAAATCTAGTTGAGTGACCTTCTGAGCGCAATAGACATAGTTCAGTGACCTTGTTGTTACAAACGAAAGAAAAGTGACTTTAGATGATAATTTTGGATAGTTGAGTGACCATTTGAGTAATGGACTCGAAGTATCCTTATGTAAATTATTCCTATTTTCAAATCAGAATATAGTATTATTTCTCTGAACTTAATTATATTCATCAACTTATTAACCTTCAGATCTCATGTACAGAAAAGTATAAGAAATTGCATAAAACTTACCCTTTTATAAGTAGGACACTCTATCACTCGTTTCGGCGCCAATCATAGCTTGGTCTAATAGAAAATCTCAAATTAACTTTGTGAAATTTTGAAAAACCAAACAAAACTCCTCTGGAAGATCAGTAGAGAGAATTCTTTTTGAAGTGGTAAGATAATTATTTGAATAGTTGTGACTCTTCAAAAGAAGAATAAAGGTTGAGTTGGGATGTTTGTAAGTGTTAGCAAGACAATGAAAAAAAATTGGAAGTTAGATAATTTGATCTTGACAGCATTTAAAAAAAAAAAGGTTACTTATGAAGATGAATGGAATGCAGTTCACCCTTATTCTTTTAGTAACAACTTAATTCGGACTATTAGCTAATTTCCTTGTTCACACCAGACACAAAAGCATAAGGAAATGGTACTCACGGTAACAGATTCATGATGGAATCTTATTGACACATGCTAATAGGTACGTATACTAAGGGGCTATGCATCTAAATGGTTGTGACTATTAATGAAGGGGTGTTTCGGTTTAGTTATTTTAGGTTTTTTAATTGATTAAAAAATTGATACGATATTTGGTTTTTTCCTAAAATAAAATAGGTTAAGTAAAAGGGCATTTAAGTAATTTGACTTTTTGATTTTAGGGTTCCCACTTTTAATAATTTATATATATATATATATATATATATATATATATATATATATATATATATATATATATATATATATATATATATATATATATATATATATATATATATTATAATATTTATTTATAAATATTAATGAAGAGTTATGTGTTAAATCCAATTTAACATTGGAATGACATAAAGTGACCGACAACTTCAATCCCTATGGCATGGGTTCTATTTTGCAATGGAAAGGATTTATAAAGTCCTAATTTGGAATAGAGTTACACGTAAGTCACCGCCTTAACATGTCCCTAACCTATTGGGGAAAAGGATACTAGGGTGATGTATGTCAGTATATATACGAAGGTTTCGTATGTAGAAACACTGATGATCGAAAAAGGTCATAAACAAGAGAGGCGTTTTTAGACAAGAAATTTGTCTTATTACTACGTTAAAGGGTTTTGAGAAAATTTCTGCATAGAAATTTCTCGTTCAATTTGTCCGTGGGTTTCATTGATCAAAGAGTTGATAGCAAGGATCGGTTTCGGTGTGAATACGTATAGAGTCTTCACACTATCGAATAAATTTTGAAACGAGACTCTCTCCACCATGTATGTCTTAGATCCGATCTTTGACATGTAAATAAATTTTACACACGAAAAGATCTGTCTAGGATTGTTGTTGTCTTACGCTGCGTGTTACGAATACCTATATGCAATCCTTCAGTGGTATCAGAGCCGTGGTTTATTGTGTCTAAAATTTATTTACGAAATATTTTAATATTATATTTGAAGAGTTCAAACCATAATATGTCTTGTACAATAGTCAAATCATTTGAATGCTGATATTATTTTATTATGGATAAAATATGTATTTATATAACTATTGAGATAGTTCATAACTTGAATTTGTATTTTTGTATTAGATACGACGGGAATCTATAATAGGTTACATGATTCTACTATTATTTTTAATTGTTATTAGTTCATGAGATGTTAATTAATAATGATATTCTGGCATGAATTACTTTTATGTGATATATAAGATAATTATGTTAGAAGATGTTGAATTTCGTTTTTATGCATGCTTGTTCGTTACATAATTTTGAATTATTTATTACATATGATGTAAATTAATTTAGGACTAAGCATGTAGACAACTTGAACTAAATTCACATGCCATAAAAGATTTGATCTTCATGTTATTAAAAGCTGTTTTAGAAACAATTCCCTCTTACTAAAATTTGGGTTCTTAAATAATAAAATATAAGATATTTTATTATAGAGCTATCCATCAAAGTAAATAATTTTACTTATTTCTTGTTTATAAGGAGCGGCCTGACTACCAAGAGACTTATAGTTCGAGAATATGTTAAAAATATTTATTGCATTAGATGCATGAATTGAAAGAATTATTCAATTTTTTACTAGACGCCTGGACTATCCGGGGAGTATAAAATTTAATAAGTTCTTTGCTATCATGATGGTTGAACTCAACTATTCCAATAGGATCGACCTGACTACCAGAGGACTATTTGATATAGAACTATTTAAGGAAATTGTATGAGGATACAATTGATAAGAGTACCTACCTTTAAAATATATGTGAGAAACGATTTGACTTCCAATGGGATCATACATATTGTTAAAGGATTCCTTTACTCCACTAACAGAAATAAAGATTTCGTAAACTATAATGAGGGTAAATAGTTTAAAATAATTAGTGAAAATATCATTTAGATAAAAGTCCATGTCTTTATGATATATGCAAATATGTTCTTATATCATTGCCTTTTCTTTTTTATATTTTAGATTTCTCAATATGTCTGTCATATCACTGCGTGAAATACTTGAGAGCAACAAGTTGGTAGGACCAAACTTTGATGACTGGTATAGAAATTTGAGAATTGTTCTCATGCATGAAAAGCTCATTGATGTGATCGATAAGCGTGCAAAGCTAATCCCACCAGAGAATGATGTTCAAAGCACCAAGGTTTATCAGAAACACTTGGAAGAATGTCTTGCTATTAAACACATCATTATCGCTTCTATGAGTTCTGAACTCCAGAGGAAACATCAGAATATGGATCCAACTGCAATCATTGAATATCTTAAGAAGATGGTTGATACACAGTTGGACATTGAAAACTCTCCAGTTGGACCCCTTGTCAATCATATGATTGTTCTTACCGAAGAACATGAGAAGTTGGGGTACAAGCTTGGTAAAGAGCTTTCTAAAGATTTGATCTTGCAGTCAGTATATGATGTTGAATGTTTTCACTGTAAGAAAAAAGGGCATTGAAAAAGAAACTGCAAGGAGTATCTTGCAACTCTAAAGGACAAGAAACAAGGTGAGACATTAATGAAAAATATTTTCAAGGTTTCTTTAGCTACTACTAATTCTTCATTATGGGTATTAGATACTGGCAGTGGCTATAACATCTGCAATATGTTGCAAGGGTTCAAGATAAGTAGGAGACTAAAAAAAGGGGAAGTTAATCTATAAGTTGAAAATGGTGCAAAAGTTACGGCCGTAGCTGTAGGATCAATTTCTTTAATAATGCCTACAGGCAAAGTACTTATGTTGGATGATTATTATTACGTTCCTAAATTTGTTTCGAACATAATTTCAGCTTCTATGTTAGACAAACGTGGTTTTCGCATTAATATAGGCAATGGTATTTGCTTTATTTATTATAGTGATAATTTATATGTGAAATCCTAATTCGATTATGCATGTTTCAAGTCTTAAGAGGAAAAGAGATGATCAAGTAAATCATGCATACCTTTGGCATTGTAGGCTTGGTCATATTGGAGAGAAAAGAATTAATAAGTTGTACAAGGAAGGGTACCTTGATAAATATGATTTTGAATCATATCCAACTTGTGAATCTTGTCTCAAAGAAAAAATGACCAAATCTCTATTTACTGGAAGTGGAGAAAGAGCTTCTCAAAGGGACTAATTCATACAGATGTTCGTAGTCCCATGAAAATTCAAGCTAGAGGTGGATATTCTTACTTCATCACCTTCACTGATGATATGTCAAGATATGGATTTATGTATCTTATGAAACACAAGTCTGAATCTTTTGAAATGTTCAAAAGGTTCCGTAGTGAAGTTGAGAAGCAGACCGATAAAAGTATCAAAGTACTAAGGTCTGATAGAGGTGGAGAATATCTTACTGAAGATTTTACCAGATATTTCAAAGAGAATGGGATTCTCTCACAGTGGACACCTCCAGGAACACCACAACACAATGGTGTGTCTAAAAGGAAATCGAACCTTATTAGATATGGTGAGATCTATGATGGGGTTCACTGATCTTCCAATAAATTTATGGGAATATGCTTTGGAAGCAGCAACATACTTACTTAATAAAGTTCCCACTAAGTCAGTTTTTACAACACCATATGAGATATGGAAAGGATGTAAGCCTTAACCTTAAACATATTAAAGTTTGGGGTTGTCCAGCTTATGTTAAGAGACTACAGTCTGATAAACTTGACTCAAGATCTGATAAGTGTAGGTCCATTAGGTATCCCAAGGAAACAATGTGATATTATTTCTATCACCCTTCTGACCATAAAGTGTTTGTGGCCAGAGGAGCAACCTTTTTGGAAAGAGAATTTCTTTTAGAAGGAAATTATAATGGAGAAATAGAACTTGATGAAGTTCAAGAAACTAATGAATCAACACAATGCAAAAGAACATGAGACCCAAGTTGAAGAACCTTTATTGGATGTTTTGAAGTTGCCAAGGAAGTTGCCATCTTCAACGGTTGAAGTTCAAGAACTAAATGAAGTTCAAGAACAGGTTAATGAACCAGTTCCAAACCAAATTGAATAACAACCAAATCCAGCACAAGGTGAACAGGTTGTACAAGTACCTCTTAGAAGGTATACACGAGAACATCATGTACCAACTAGATTAAATTTAATGGTACAAGATGATGTATCAAATGAGGTTGATCATAATGATGATGACCCTAAGACCTATGAAGAGGCTATACAAAGTTCTGATTATGAGAAGTGGCAAAAGGCCATGGAATCTGAAATGGAATCCATGAAGGAAAATAAAGTATGGACTTTAGTTGAACCTTCAAAGGATATAAAACCTATAGGTTGTAAATGAGTTTTTAAGAAAAAGATTGGAGCAGACGAAAATATGGAGACCTACAACACCCGTCTTGTTGCCAAGGGATATCGTCAGAAAGAAGGAGTCGACTACGACGAGACATTCTCTCCCATGGCAATACTGAAATCTATTCGGATTTTGCTTGCTATAGCAGCATACTATGATTATGAAATATGGCAAATGGATGTGAAAACAACTTTCCTTAATGGTGAGCTAGAAGAGGATGTGTACATGAAACAACCTGAAGGTTTCACATCTTCGTCTAATCATAATAAAATTTGCAAGCTACAAAGATCCATTTATGGACTAAAGCAAGCTTCTCGAAGTTGGAATATTCGCTTTAACAAGACAATTGAAATATTCAATTTTGTTAGATGCGAAGAAGAACCTTGTATGCACAAAAAGGTTAGTGGGAGCACAATTATATTCTTAGTGTTATATGTTGATGATATATTGCTCATAGGGAATGACATACCGGCATTGCAAAGTACAAAGATTTGGCTATCTGAACAGTTCTCCATGAAAGACTTGGGAGAAGCAGCTTATATATTAGGAATAAAGATCTATAGAGATAGATCTAGGAAGCTGCTTGGACTTTCCCAGTCTTTGTACATTGATACCATATTAAAGAGGTATAGTATGGATAATTCCAAAAGAGGCTATCTACCGATAGGCACTGGAATTACTCTCAGTAGGGAGGAATGTCCTAAAATACCTGAAGAGAGAGAACGCATGAGTAGGATCACATACGCTACTACAGTGGGAGCTATCATGTATACCATGATATGTACACGTCCTGATGTAGCTTATGCACTTGGAGTGACTAGTCGTTATCAAGAAAATCCTGGTGAGGAATATTGGAAGGTGGTGAAGACCATTCTTAAGTACTTAGGAAAGACTAAAGACCAATTCCTCATCTATGGAGATTCTGAGTTGAAACTTGAAGGTTATACTGATGCAAGTTTCTCTTCAGATAGGGATGATAGCAAATCTATTTTTGGTTATGTATTCACCTTAAATGGTGGTGCAGTGAGTTGAAAAAGTTCCAAACAAGCTACAGTAGTTGATTCAGTGACTGAAGCAGAATATATAGCAGCTAGTGAAGCTGCTAAGAAAGCTGTATGGATGAAAAAGTTCTTAACTGAACTTAGTGTGGTTCCTTCAATAGAAGGTGTGATTCCACTGTTATGTGACATACTGGAGCCATTGCTCAAGCAAAATAACCAAGATCACACCAAAAATCCAAACACATTCTGTGAAAGTATCACTTGATAAGAGAGATTATTGAACGTGGAGACGTCGAGATTCAAAAGGTTGATGGAAAAGAAAATGTTACAGACCCATTCACTAAAGCTCTTGGTACAAAGGAGTTTGACAAGCACAAGTGAAAATTGGGAATGAAGTACAAGAGCGATTGGCTCTAGTGCAAGTGGGAGATTGTTAGGGATATAGTAGATATGTCATAGATCCAATATCATATTTGATGATTTGAACATATTTTTGTGAACGTTATTTGATATAACATATGTATGACATTTGATATTCTTCTATCATTGTTATTAATTGCTTGATTAATTTGATAAGGTCCTTGATTAAATTTTGAGACTTGACATTGTGATGGAGATCATGATAATTAGAGTAAAGTTTCTTATAATTTAATCTAAATTTGTTCTTGATCGTAGGATTATTAATTTAGATATTAGTAATCCGATTAGAGAAATATTTATGTGATCGTCTTTATGGGATAAAGATTAGTTGATCTCATTAACTAAATTACATAGATAGATGATGCATATAGAGATATGATCATTGAACTGACTCATTGGATAATTCTTAATGGTTAGAATTACCATAAATTGTCAATAGGATATTCTCTTGAAGAATGTGATGTAAAAGTTTCCTTTGACCTAAGATCGTCATAGTAATTGACAAGTTATTTATTGTGCTTTGATACCAGACACATATGGCCTTAGGGCGATAGTTGAAAGAATATTGGGTATGAATAAATGCTTGTAGAATTAGTGATTGATCAAGATGGAATCTGTCAACTCTTGGTAATGAGTTTAAGCTTCATGTTGTCATGAATTATAAACAACCAAATTAAGACCTTGGCCAGGGCAATTGAATGAAAGAAGAAATGAGTTTCTTAGGTCATTTGATGGTGGATTATATTTGACATGAACACATAGTTGGTCGCCTATTAGGATTTGACAGTTGAACCATATCCTAGGGTGACTCAGAGCTATAAGGACGGAAGAAAATATTACTTTATTCTTCTACTGGTTCTTGAGAGTAAATTGTATACTTCATGCTATCCGGTCGTTGAGGAGTGTTGCTAGACGCCACCCTTGATTAATATATTGATGTGATCATTTTACTACCGGTTTAGTATTGAACCTATGGGGTCGCACACTAACGAGTGTTCTGGTCTTTGCTAAAGGATTAATTATTCTATTGTTTGGTAATGAAATTAAAGAATTTAATTAGTCAAATAAATTTAGTTATTAGTCCAAATGAAATATTATTATATTCTTTGCTAGCACAAAGGATATAATTAATATTGTGAACAAATTAAAATTTTCTATTTGAAATAGAAAAATAAATTATGTCTCTTGCTAATATATATATATATATATATATATATATATATATATATATATATATATATATATATATATATATATTAATGAAGAGTTATGTGTTAAATCCAATTTGACATTGGAATGACATAAAGTGACTACGACAACTTCAATCCCATGTGGCATGAGATTCTATTTTGCAATGGAAAGGATTTATAAAGTCCTAATTTGGAATAGAGTTACAGTAAGTCACCGCCTTAACATGTCCCTAACCTATTGGGGAAAAGGATACTAAGGTGATGTATGTCAGTTTATATACGAAGGTTTCGTATGTAGAAACACTGATGATCGAAAAAGGTCATAAACAAGAGAGGCGTTTTTAGACAAGAAATTTTTCTTCTTGTCTTGTTATTACTACGTTAAAGGGTTTTGAGAAAATTTCTGCATAGTAATTTCTCGTTCAATTTGTCCGCGGGTTTCATTGATCAAAGAGTTGATAGCAAGAATCGGTCTCGATGCGGATACGTATAGAGTCTTCGCACTATCGAAGAAATTTTGAAACGAGACTATTTCCACCAGGTATGTCTTAGATTCGATCTTTGACATGTAAATAAATTTTAAACACGAAAAGATCTGCCTAGGATTGTTGTTGTCTTCCGCTGCGTGTTACGAACACCTATATGCAATCCTTCATCAACTTCCCTTACCAACAGTCTCATCAGTTAGAGCTTGTCGAACCGGGCATGCCTAATGCGATGTACATCTTCTATGTGATTTACGAGCTATTACACAATGAGCAGATTACTCAGTGTGCACCCGAAGAATAGAGGTTGCGGGTTTCCCTGGGAATTTTTCAAAAGAAAAGATGTTCAATATAATTTCTTAAGCAGAAGGGGAGCTTTGGCGTAACAGTTAAAGTTGCTGCAATGTGACCACGAGGTCGTGAGTTCGAGCCGTGAAAATAACCTCTTGCAGAAATATAGGGTAAGGTTGTCCGACCCTTTCCTGGAACCCGCGCATAACGGCAACATAGTGGACCAGACTAATAGTTAATAGTAATATAATTCCTTAGCACAAATTTTAACCCTCCTCTCTAGCCATGCAAAAGCTTGGAGTTTTTCTGAAAACCATAAGAAAGTGTTCACTTTTAAAAAATTGTTTTTGGAAACCGAGCAAAGGATTTAAAACCAAAACCTATTTTAAGCACTTCCTAAGTTTGATAAAGATTTTCCAATAAGTTTGTCCCAAGAATTTTCCTAATTATAAAACTGGCCAAACTTATGTGCGAAGTCATGATTTATAGAATTGGCGTAAGCTAAAAGTTAACTCCCACAAAGTAGGCAATTAAGATATTGATACCTGTAAGAACAAGTTAAGTCAAGACTTTTCCATAGTTAATGAGTAGCGACGAAAGGTAAAAATGCGGCACAAGCAGGCTGCTGTTGGGTAGGAAAAATAAAAAGAGAAACACCTATGATATTTTCCAATGGTTATAGTTGTCTTATTGGATGCCTACTTTCATGAAAAGCCATGTATTTACTAGAGAAATTTTCACGATAGTTGAAGGGAACCTTACAACGGTAAAGTTATTCCGTGGATCTATAGGTTACTGTTTGACCAAGAAGTGTTAAGCCTTTTGTTAAACTAATTAATAAGGAAATAGAGGGTGAATCCTAGTTAAACATAATAAATTATAGATCTAAGATTGAAGGGGATCAGTGGGATGAGACCATGTTCAAGAGCAATAAATACCAAGTATATGTTCAATGATTGTCAATGAATATAGTAATAAAAGCATGCAATAAATGTAAATAGTGACAATAAATGTAATAAGGGGGAATTTATCACCCAAATATTTGATGAATTGGGTGATTCTTCTTCCTGACAGCAACATGGAACAATGAAAGGTATCGATGGATAAGAAATCTTTGGATCTTGTAAACAAAGAGTAAACAACATGTGTTTGAACAAGATCGTCAACGAATAAGACAAGCTTTTGTATATTTTTTATAGTCAACCCTTTACAATGTGTTCTTCTCCAAAAGTAAAGATCCCCTTTTTGTTCTTTATCTCTTCCTATTTATAAGGGATATCCCTAAGAAACCCTAAAAAGTACAATACAAGGAATATTCAATGGAATATTCCTTATGTCTATTGCTAAACCTATCCTGCTGTTACTTCCTCGATCCGTCTACTTGACCTCGGCAATAATCCTTCTTAAGACGACTCCTCGTCGTTGTGCTGTGGTCGGCTCTGTCCACGACCTTGTTTATTTGCAGATATCAAGTCGCCCAAATTTAGACCAATACAGTTAGTCCCTCCGCTTGTTGAGGTCGTGATCTTGCACGTCCTCGATAAGCGGATCCGTTCTGCATCCATTTAAAAGAAAATTGGTCGTGTTGATTGAGTCGAATCGGCCGAGGTAAAAAAACGGCGTGTCCAGCAGAGGTGCGATTGGTGTGGCTAACGTGGGTTGATGTCATGGCCACGCACATCATCATTATGCGTCTTCCCAATGTAGTGTTTGTGCTTTTTTCGCTTCGATTTTTGTGCCATTGATGGTCGTTTGCTTCGATTCTGGTGTCACCCAACTCTATAAATAAATGGGGGTTTTCATTTTTGAAAATTTTCATCATTTCTCATTTCGTAGGTGCATTGTTCTTCTTTGATCTTCTTCTGCGATATCAACTTTCAATTCCTCGCAGCCTCTTCAATTCCAGTCCTTGACTTTTTACCCAGTTAATATCTTCTTCAGAATTTGTTGCATACGTTTTGCTATGGAAATATGTCAAAATCCCCCCATAATCACGACGAAGTTTTCGATGCCACTCCTTTATTGGTGGCCCTTCCTCCCGGCGATGAGGAATTGATGATTGAAGAGGAGGAAAGCTTCCCCACCGTGTAGGAGGTAGTCCCCAAGAACCCTTTGGTCAGACATGACTTCTCAAAGGAACCTGCTCCTGCTCCTGCCCAGAAACTTTCTGAGACGGGACTGCCTCAAATAGCCGACCTCCGGTCTAAATATCACATTCCTCCTCATATCGAAATTGTTCTGGTCAGGGGCGACATCGTAGAGGTTCACTAACCCGGATATTGTGCTTTGTACGTTTGCCCATTCTTAATTGGTTATTATCTTCCTCTCCCCCTATTAGCGGAGGAGTTTTGCCGCTTTTACAACATCTACCCGGCGCAACTCTTCCCTTATTTGTACAAAGTTTTTTCTGATGCTGGCGAAATACGCCGATTGGCCGATTGTGAGGTCAACGTTCGTCATCTGCTGCATCTATATTCGCCCAGCTTTTATAGAGGTACGTTGATACACCTGCGACATCGTGGGATAAAGGGGTTGGTGACTGGGATGGATGATAAAATGAACCTGCGGTTCTGGCATAAGTACTTCTTCATCAAGACCGAGCACTTGGTTACGAATCCGACCGGGTTTCCCGAACAATGGAACTACAATTGTAAGTATCTTGCTGTATGCTCGTTATTTTCTTTCTTTTATTACCGACTCATTCGCGGCTTCCTTGTTTTCAGCTAAGAGGCGTGCACCTTCTCCCGTCTTTGACATCAAAGATTGGGTGGCTCGCGTGTTACCCCACACCATGGGAATTCGAGACGGGGCATCCTTTCACAAACGTTTTGGGCCCAAGACCCCATCCAGTAAGTGTTATTTCCATCTCTTGACTTATTGCCATTCACTATCGCTTTTTAATGTGATCTCCCTTTGGTGCCAGGTCGATGAGTTTCCAAGAAAGCGAAGGCTTCAGTGCCTACATTTCCCCAAGCTATCGCATTGGCAGGAATGCAATTTGTCTTAGCTGAGTCCACTCGAGGAGGTCGGACTCAAGTTCCACCCGCCCCTCAAACTGTTGCCATGCGGGATGAGATCTCTTCCCAACCCATATTAACTCTTGTAGACTATCCATATAATGGCGATGAGACATCGTCGAGGAAAAGGCAAAGGGTGGAAACTGGGAAGGCCATTGTTGCCGATGTTGAGCCGGAAAACTTAATTGCTTGGGAAGCGGAATCTGCGCTTACACCAGACGTAGAGGTCATTTCCACGACTGGTGTCTTCATGGAGAGGAGACCCTCTAGGGTTGAGGGGGATCGTGGTAGCAGAGGGCTTACACGGGCCGCAGAAGGTGGCTCATCATCGGTGGCCGGGGGAAGTATAGTTCTCCTTGCGGGGGACGATGACTCTAGCTCGGACATCGACCCTGAGGAGGTACAGGCCTTCCTGGAGAGGAATACTCATGTGGAGATAAGGACGGAGGGTCCTAATCGACATATAGTCATTCCCGTGGACTATGACCTTTTGTCCAACTTGGAACGAGCGGTGCCGGCCTTTGCTCCTCTGTGCGCGGCTTCTGAGAACACGGTGCTACAAGCGATGAACGATATGGATCTGTCATTGGGTATATCCGGCATGGCCCTACGAGTAAGTGCTTTTCTATGTTAGGATTTGTTTCGTATATGTAATATGCTTACATTGACTCCTCTCTTTTTTGCATGTCAGACTCTTATTATAGGGATTGAGCGTGACCGGAAGGAGGAGCGAAGGACGACTATTTTTAAGAAGGTGACCTCCAAGTACAAAAAGTACCGTACCAAGCACCAAACGCTGACCGACTTTCTCAGCCAGGGTGTCTAGTTTCAGTCACTTCATGATGGGATCAAAAAGAAAGACGATGAGCTGACGAAGAAAGATGAAGAGTTGAAGGAGAGGGGCGATGAGCTTTTGAGGGCCATCGGTAGGTGCAGCGAGCTTGAGGCAGCACTAAAGACCAAGGAGGACGAGCTCGAGGCGAGTACGAGGGTGATGGCTGAGAACGTCGACCTTCAGGCGCAGGTGGCATCCTTAAAGGTTGAACTCGGGCAGAGGGAGGCAAGGGCTGTCGATCTGAAGGATGAGCTGAGTTCCAAGGTCGAAGAATTTGGTTGGGATGAGAAAGGCAGGATAGTCGCGGTGACTGAGGCGACGACCCTAGATGACACTCTCCATTTTGCAGGTCCGAGCGGAGTAATGAGACAGAGATGTCGGTGCTCATGGTGGTGAGGTTGGAGGAGTGGATCATGGGTCTGGAGGTGGAGTTGTCTAAATTGAATGAGCAGGTTGTTGCCCTGAGGGCTGAAAAGATACAGCAACAGGCACATCCATTTATATCTCGTACTCCTACCGATCCCGGCGTGTCGCGGGAGTTATATGAAATGTGGGTCCATGCCGAGGCTCAACTTGATGTGTACAAATCTTTGCTGGTTGTCGGGAAGGTCTCCGAGGCAAAGCTTGAGGGCGTCCATGTCAAGGCATGTGCCGCTTGTGAAGCTTGTGGTTGCGACCCTGGTACACCCAGCGGGGATGATGATGATGATGCCACGGATGGGCTTGCCTTCGATCCTTGGTATGATAATGAGTATGCTAATGGGGACGATGTGGTGTGAAGCTTTTGTACGGTGTAGTTTTTTTTTCTTTGCTATTTTTGTGAGGGCGTTCTCGACCCCCTTTGTAAAAAGTTGTAATTTGACAATTGAAATGGAACAATTGCGTTTTTGCTATGTATTTCCAGATTCTCGCTCTTTTTTGTGTTTGCTAGGCGGGGGAGTCCCTAACCTTTCGGCCGTTTTCATGTAGTGTTTTGGCACAGTCGAACATAAAGAAAAAGTAATTTGAGCGAGTTCGAATGTAAAGTAATTCGATCGAGATCGAATATAAAGTAATTCGAGCGAGGTCAAATGTAAAGTTTAAAATGACTTGGTGGAGTTATGTAAAGATGCTGCTTTGTTTATATAAGTTTTGGAGAATATTACATGTTTCTGCTTGTTTCATTCATACATTGGAGAAGTTCTAGTCTACATAGTCCCTTCATCGTTCAGCCTGGAGAAGAAGTTGATAGGCGGAGCGATGAACCATACACGAACTTCGAGACGTCCCCTTCGTCACCTCATTAAAAACCTCCCCGATAAAACCCAATTGGGACAAAACCGGGTGAGGAAAAAAGGGTACGACTTAGAGGGCGTCCATTTTCAGAAGTTGAAGTATTTAAGGTGGGCGATGTTCCAATTGTTTGGTAGTAGCTTTACCTCTATCGTTTCTAGTTGGAATGATCCTTTGTTTGCTGCTACTGTGATTTTGTATGGCCTGTCTCAATTGGTTCCTAATTTACCTTCTTTCGGATCTTTGCTCGCCTGTGTTTTGTCCTTGAGTACATAGTCTCCGACTTTGAGTGGTCGTACTTTGGCCTTTTTGTTGTAGTACCATTCTGCTTGCTATTTTTGAGCTATTATTTTTATGTAAGCCATGTCTCTTCATTCCTCGGCTTCGTCGAGGTCTTGTCTCTGATTCTCGTAATTGCTTGGTCCGCTTTCATTGGAGTATCTCAAACTAGGTTCCCCGACCTCGACTGGTATCATGGGGTCAGTCTCATAGACTAGTGAATATGGCGTTTCTCCTATGCTTGTTTTTGGCGTGGTGCAGTATGCCCACAACACTTCTGGTAGCAGTTCCGGCCACAGTCCCTTGGCGTCCTCAAGATTTTTCTTCAAGATGTTTAGTATTGTTTTGTTGGAGTATTCGGCATGTCCGTTGCCGGCAGGGTGATATGGCGTGGAGAGTATTCGCTTGATGTTCCATTCCTCAAAGAATTGGGGTCCGTTTTCACAACTGATTTCTTTTGGGATGCCGAAGCGGCATATGATGTTTCTCCATATGAATTGGGGTCCGTTTTCACAGCTGATTTCTTTTGGGATGCCGAAGAGGCATATGATGTTTCTCCATATGAATGTGATAACTTCTTGTTCGCGTATTTGGGTGAATACACCTGCTTCAACCCACTTGGAAAAATAGTCAGTTAAAACCAAAAGAAATCGATTACTACCTTGTCCTGCTGGGAGGGGTCCGACAATGTCCATTCCCCATTTGATGAACAGTCATGGCGATGTGACCGAGTGGAGGTGCTCGCCCGCTTGGTTTATCATAGGAGCGTATTTCTGGCACTGCTCGCATTTCTTGACATAGTCAACAACATCCAAGCGGAGATGGTGGGCCAATAATAACCTGCTCGTATGAGGCATCTGACGAGGGCTCGATTAACAGTATGGGCACCGTAGTGGCCTTCGTGTACTTCCTTGAGGACGCGTCTTGTTTGGTTCGATCCTAGGCATTTTGCCAAGGGACCTCCAAACGTTCTTTTGTACAGGTCGTGGTTTACGATGTTGCACCTGGCCTCCTGCATTCGAAGCTTTTTGGATTCCTTTTTGTCTGATGGGAGTACTCCCTCCTGCAAATATGTTATAATACGGTTGCGCCAGTCCCAAGTCAAATTTACAAAGTGTACCTCAAGTTGGTCTATTGATGAGTGGAGGAGGGTAACCACGTTTTATTTTGTAATGTTCTTGGTGGTTGTTGCTAACTTGGAGAGGCCATCTGCTTAGATGTTTTGTGCTTGAGGTATCTGGTCGAGTCGACACTCGTCGAATTCTGGTAGTAGTTTGTGAATTTATGCCTGGTACTTTTGTAGCCTCCGCTCTTTGATTGGAAAGGCCCTGTGACTTGGATAACAACGAGTTGTGAGTCGCATATGAGGATGACTTGTCATGCTCCGTATTTGAGAGCAAGTTTTAGTCCTGTAATTACTGTCTCGTACTCGACCTCATTGTTAGTCATATCGGGGCATCGTATGGATTGGCGGATGACTTTGCCTGTTGGGACCTTGAGTACGAGTCCCAGTATAGATCCTGACGCGTTGGAAGCACCATCGGTGTATAGGACCCATAGGTCGAGTAGCCTGGGAGAGGTATGAGAAGTTTCGTGCTCGACCTCGGGCATTATTTTGGCACTGAAATCGGCAACGAATTCGGATAGTACCTGCGATTTTATCGCTGTTCGCAGCTGATACGTTATATCGTGCTCACTCAATTCTATGGCCCACTTGGACAATCTCCTCCACAGTTTGGGTTAGGGGGAAGGTCATCACCACCGATATGGGGCGGCATTGAAAATAGGGTCTAAGCTTTCGTGAAGCTATAACCAATGCCAAGGCTAATTTTTCGAGGTGGAGGTACCTTGTATAGGCGTCAACCAGGGTTTTGCTAATATAATAGATTGGAGATTGCGTACCTTTATTTTTACAGACCAATATTGTGCTTACTGCGACATCTGATACTGCCAAGTATATCAGGAGGCGCTCGCCGGGTTCTGCTTTGGCGAGTAGAGGGGGCGAGGACAAGTATGCCTTTAGTTCTCTTAAGGCCTCGATGCATTCTAAATTCCACTGGAGCCCGTTGTCCTTTTAAGCACGTTAAATAATTTGTGGCATCTGTCAAAAGATTGTGAAATAAACCTCGACAGGGCGGCTATACAGCTTGTCAGTTTTTGCACATGTTTCTTGCTAGTCAATACTTCAGGTATTCCCTTGATGGCCTTGATTTGGTCGGGGTTGACCTCGATGCCTCTTTGTGATACCAGAAAGTCGAGGAACTTGCCCGAAGTTACACCGAAGGCACACTTTTCGGGGTTCAACTTCATATTGTATTGCCTTAGTATACCGAAGGCTTCTTTCAGGTGGTCGATGTGATCTTCCTTCCTTTTTGATTTGACCAACATGTCATCTATGTAAACTTCAATTGTTTTGCCGAGTTGGTCCTTAAACATCCTAGTGACCAGCCTTTGATAAGTCTCCCCTATGTTCTTCAACCTGAATGGCATGACGCTGCAACAGTATGTTCCTTGATAAGTGATGAAAGTAGTCTTTTCCTGGTCCTCCTCCTCCATGAGGATTTGGTTGTAATCTGAGTAGGCGTCTAAGAAGCTCAACAACTCGTGCCCTACCATTGTGTCGATGAGTTGATCAATATGAGGCAACGGAAAGGAGTCCTTCGGGCAAGCCTTGTTTAGGTCCCTGAAATCCATGCACATCCTCCACTTTCTGTTTTTCTTTTTCACCATGACTACATTGGCGACCCATTGGGGATATTTTGATTCTCGGATGGAGCCGTTATCAAGTAATTTATCCACCTCATCACTGACGGTCTCGTTGATTACAGCGTTGAATTTCTTCTTACTTGTCGTACTGGAGGGTAGAGTGGATCGACATTCAACTTGTGAGTGGAAATGTCTTTCGGGATACCTGGCATATCTGTATGGGAGAAAGCAAACAATCGGCATTGTCAATTAAAAATTTATGAAATCTACCTGGTTTTGAAAGTTTATGGCCGATGTAAGCTTTTTTGTTGTTGTCGTTGTTGTCTATTGGACGGGATTGAAGTCTTCTACTATTGACCCTGCGGCTTCCATGGTGTCGAGGTCCTTGATGATGTCTTTTTGTTTGTCGAGTTTGGCCCCCGACTTTGGTAATTACTACTCTTATAACTCTGTTCTCTTTAATTGTTGAGTGTATGTACAATCTTAGGCGATGCAGTAGCATTCTTGGGCTATGCGTTGTTGGAATCGGATACTGAATATCCCCTATGGGGTAGGGAACTTGATTACTTGATATAGGCTGGACGGGATGGCCCTCATGGCGTGTATCCATGGTCGCCCTATGATGGCGTTGTAAGCTGTGTCCTAATTCATGACATGAAACGTTATTTCTAGGGTGACTCCCCTGGCCAGAACGAATAGCATTATCTCCCTTGAGGTTCGCTCAACTACATTGTTAAAACATGTTAGTGTTATGCAACGTGGTACTATCTTGTCCTCGAGTCTCATTTGTGTGAGAACTCGAGGGTGAATAATACACGCGCCACATCTGTCGTCTACCATTATTCTTTTTACATCAGTATCTAAAATATGTATAGTAATAACAAGGGCATCTAAGTGAGGAAAAGTCAAATTGTGAGTAGCTGACTTATCAAAGATGATACTATCTTCGAGGTCATCATACCATTCGTGGGTGATCGATCGCTTCAGTTTATGTGTGGTGGTAAACTTTATGTGGTTTATTGCTGCTTCGCCACCCACGCTGATGATCATTTGGATAGTGCGGGCGGGGGAGGGTGGCTTTGGAGGGCCTTGGTATTGTTCTCGTCCGCGGCCGATGTTGGCTCTCCCTCGATTGCTCATTAACTCCCTTAGGTGTCCCTAGTGAAACATGTTCACCACTTCTTGTCGTAGGGCTATGCAGTCCTCGGTCTTGTGGCCCTGTTCCTAATGAAATTCACATAGGACGTTCGATTTTCTAGTACTTGGGTCGGATTTCATCTTTTGTGGCCATTTACCTTCGAACCGATTTTCTCCAGTGTGTACACTATTTCTGAAGGGGAAACACAAAAATTGTGAGCGGATAAGAGCGGAGGCATACCTCTTTCGTTTTGCTGAGTCCCTGTATATGGCCTAGATAGCCCTTCGGCATGTCGAGGAGAGGGCGGGATGACCGTTCTGACGTATGGTTGGTGCATGTCCCGGTTGGGGCATGGGCCTAAATGGTCTCTTTGGCTATTATTACGGTGATCTTTCCCCAGATCCAGTTGGAATGGTGTCAGCCATTGAGTTGGACCATTGAGGTCATCCTCGCCTGCTCTCACCTCGGCGCAGTAAGCGTTGTGAATTTCTTCCCAAGTGGTGGGAGGGTATTTCATGAGTCTGCTCAACAACTTTCTGGTCGCCCTTGACCCATTCCTATTCAACCCATTTTGGAAAGCTGCCACCGCCATCCCTTTTGATATATTCGGCAAGCTCATTCTCACTCCATTGAACCGAGCGAGGAAGTCCCCGAGTCCCTCGCCGGGCAATTGCCTGACGGCGAATATATCATTCACCCTAGCTACCTCCTTCTTAGCCCCGGCGTGGGTGGTGACGAACTTGTCGGCCATTTCCTCGAAAGTTGTTATTGAAAGTGCCGGCAGTTGTGAGTACCACATCAGGGCTCCCCCTATCAGGGTTTCGCCGAACTTTTTCAGCAAAATTGGTGGTACATGCTTTTTCGAGAGGTCGTTGCCTTTTACTACTGTGACGTAATGAATGATGTGATTTTCGGGTTCTGTTGTGTCATCATATATCTTCAAATACATTGGCATTTTGAAAGTCTTGGGTATGGCATATGGGGTTGCCTCCTCGCTATAGGGTTGTTCGATGAACCTACCGATGTCACATTTGGTAGAGGTTTCGGGGCGCCAGGTATCTTATCAACCCTTTCTTGATGTTCCCTCATCTGGTTGCAGAGCGTTTTATTCTTGTTCTCCATTTCTTCCATTTTCTTTAGAATGGCCACAAGTTCATCATTACCTGCATCAACAGTAGGGTGAGTGTTACCTGTTGGAGGAGGGGGTTGTTCGCCGGTGGTCGCTGTGGTATTTGCTTGCGTGGTGTTTCTATTCACCCTTTGAATGGGTTTGTCGAATATGGTATTTAGAGTACTTGTCAGCCACTCCTCTAGTAAGTTTTTCACTGCTGGTGGTGCTTCCTCGGCTGTGAACGTGGAGGCTCCCCTTTCGCGTGAAGCAGTTACACTTCCATGAGGGGGAGGTGTGTCACTCCACGTGGTTGTAGCACCCGACGTCACATTCTTCTCGACTTCTCTGTCATCCTCGTTGATGGTGTTCAAGAGGTTGGTAGTGACACCCACTTTTGCTTTCTGTCTTTCATCTCCTTTTCCT
The DNA here is from genome assembly GCF_000715075.1 of Nicotiana tabacum. Taxonomy (NCBI): domain Eukaryota; kingdom Viridiplantae; phylum Streptophyta; class Magnoliopsida; order Solanales; family Solanaceae; genus Nicotiana; species Nicotiana tabacum. Next base: position 161,512,066 of record NC_134090.1, on the reverse strand, counting down.
GCCATTGTTACTTCGGGTAAACGAGAAAAAGATAGTTGTCCTTTTTTATGATCTAGAAGAAACTAAAATTTTAACTAAAATCTCCCCCTAGACGGCGCCAAATTGTTTGACCAAAAAGTGTTAAGCCTTTTGTTAAACTAATTAATGAGGAAATAGAGGGTGAATCCTAGTTAGACATAATAAATTCTAGATCTAAGATTGAAAGGGATTAGCGGGATGAGACAGTGTTCAAGAGCAATAAATACCAAGTATATGTTCAATGATTGTCATGAATATAGTTTTCGCGCCCCCTTTTTCCCTCCCCTTTTTGACGGGGAAGAGGTCTGGGTTTCGACATTCATGGGGTGTAATGACTCATTTCTTTTTGGGAATTGGGTATTTGAAGAGTCACCACCTAACGGATTATGGTGCGTTAGGGCACCTAGAGCGATTAACTCCTGGGTTGGTTTGCATTACCAGAGATTAGGGTAAGGGCTCGAAGTAAGCTCGAAGGGAAGGTATTAGGCACCCCTCTTGGTCCACAACTATGGGTCCCGACCAAACTTATATTCACAAATTAGTCCATACAAACAGTTGAATCAAATAAGTTGCAAGTAAAGCACATTGGATAACTCAAGTAGTAAGATAAAGGTTTGAACAAGTTGTAAAATAAAGGTTTAGATAAAGAAAGTATTTGGCAAGGAGGGGTCCTAGGTTGGTTATTCTATAGGATCACTCCACGCAATGTCCGGTAAACACTCCTCAATGAGGGGCTACACATGACATTAACGAGTAGTCATCATATCCCATGTCTACCCTTCCATTCCCCTTATTGGTCATGCACAACAAGTGTTTGGTCAATGATTATTGCGTTCTGCTACCCGCCCCTTCTTAATGGTCCTGACAGAATGTAAAACCTTATAGACATGGTTTCTACTTGATGCAAACAGACCTAAAAGTGAAATCCTATGGACATGATTTCTATTAGGAAAAGCAATCAGATTAAAGTGTAAAACCCTATGAGCATGTTTTCTATTGAGGCAAGCAATCAGACTTTAAAAGTAAGGTCCTAAGAGCGGGATTTCTACCCGTATTACCCTTTAAAGTATGCATCTACCCACCTATTTTTTACTAAATACCCCAATATCTGTTACAAATTATTACAAGCCAATGAATGAATTATATAAGTAAAATATAAAATAAAGAAGCTATTCTATATGGAGCCTTCAATTAGGCACAGGTTTCCCAAAGCCTCCAATGGTCTCATAAACCTCAATTCCACAGACAAATCAGAGTCTAGGTGCATCAAAGTTCCCTAAGGATCTTAAGGACCCCAGGCAGTGCTTACACCTAGACTTATAACCAAAGAATTGAACAAGTGAAGTGTGGAAAGGCCAGCATTAGTATACCAGAGTTCAGAGGGTTCTCAAAAGGATCTCAAGGCAGTACACATACTAGAGGGGGCAGAACTTATTGACTAAGAGTAAAGTGAAAGTGAAGGACACAAGATGAAAAAGATTTTAGTAAGACTGTACTTTAACAAAAGTAATTCAGTAAAGCAACAAAGGTTGTTTGAAAAAGAGATTGGAGTAGTTAACCAAGTTCAAACACCTTAGGATAGGATCATACACAGCTAGTTCACAGAACCAAATAAATTTAGTAGTCACACATGGGTCAAGGGGTTTGGGACACATAGAACATTGGATGCAAACATGTAACCCAGCAAAGGTCTTAGGACTGGTTTAGACATTCTTAAAAACAGCTGACACTGGCATAGTCATAAAACCAGTCATGAAGAATACAAACACATAGATGGGTGATAGGTATTTGGGGATTCATGGGATAGAGGATGGTAAGTATACAATAAGTAAGAGACAATTGGTAAGGCATGATCAGAAACACACATAAGGGGAACACGCTGATCTAAAGGAAGGGGAAGATATAATATCATGCTGGTAATGTACTCTTAACTACAAGTTTCACAACAGAACCACAAGTAGAAGCAAACTAGAAATAAGAGAAACTGAAACAATAAGAGAAGAATGTTGTTGTTGGAACTTTAAATTGAAACTAGGACATGCCAGTGAAGAGAAAAGTAAGCAGAATGAGAGAACAAGAGAGCACAAATGATTAGCCTTGGCTTGCAGCTGGCTAACTGTAGCAAATAGCACAAGAGAGAGAGTAGAGATTTTTAGTAAGAGAGGTAGTTTTGAAACAAAATGTTCGTGTCTGTGTTAATGAAAGACTAGAGTATTTATAGTTAAAAAATAGGTAGTAAAATAAGGTAAGATTCATAGTAGCATGGTAATTAAGGAACTCAGAATCAGTCAGTCAGAAATCAAGGCAAGTACTCCTTAAATCAAGGAAGCTAATTCAAATGATAAGAATCAATATCATATAAGGCAAGAAAAATCAATACATGATTAATAAGGAAAGAATCAAAGTTCAGTAAGCATAGAGTAGTCAATTAGGACTAGGTTCAGAAAACCCCAATTAAGGAATAATTCAGTAAGAACTAAGTGCCACAGCAAATAAGATAATGACTCAGTCAATTTAAACAGACGAGGTAGAATTTTAGGGTTTTAAAAAGAAAAACTTTCAATCAAACCATCAAATAAGGAAATCAGAATCAAATCAAGAGAGGGTCATGATTATATATTGCAACATATAAATAAAGAAGAACGAACAGATGTAGCAAACATGCAAGGTCAGCCATATCGACAGAAAAAAGCAAGAAATGAACAAATCAAGATGAATAACAATCACACAGAGGTGATACAAGTAGGCTAGAGACTCAGTAAAAACCATTCGAAGCATGGTAACCACAGAAACTTAATAAAATCGAGTAGTCATGCTAACACACAGAACCAAAACAAAGAAGATCTAACAAATTTTACGGCTTTTAACATAGGTGAGTTACAAAAGCAGTAAGAACATAGAATCAGTCAAGATATGAGAGGAAAAAGGTTTAAAAATAAAGAAAAATCAGTTTAAACAAGTGTAGAAGAAACTCTAAGAAACCATAACTTTAAAGAAAGTAAAAAGGGCTTAAAGTTGATGATTTTTCAAAAGAAGTTTGAGAGTAGTGCAAAACATAGGAAGAAACAGACTTAAAGTGTTTGAAAATGAACACAGATCTTGAGAGATACAAACGAAAGTTAGGGTTTCAAAGGAAACCCAAATAGAAACGGAAAAACCTGCTATAAACTTCAAAGATTGTAACAAATATGGTGTGATTTTGCCCAAAATCACACCGGAGAAGCTATGATAAAAAGAAATAGAATCCCTAGATCCAAATCGGCATGGCCCAAGGCCCTTGAAGGCCTCATAGATGATGAGCAACGCGATGGAGGACCCATTGGAGGCTTGGGGTTGAAAGGTAGTCGTCGGAGATGACCGGAGAGGGAGGCGGTGGTTGAAGAAGGCTAGGGTTAGGTTGACAGAAGGGAGAAGACCAGAGGATTCAAAGGCGGCGTGTTTGGAAAAGTGATTAGGGTTGGGGGGTTGTTTAGAGTTAAAATAGGAAAGGCAAATGAGGGTCGTTGATCTTTTAGATCAACGGCCAGGATTCAATGTGGCTTTGGGTCGGGTAGGAGTAATTGGGGCATGGGTCGGGTATTTGGGTAGGAAATTGGGCTGGGTATTGGGTTAAAATTAGGCTAGAATTGAAAGCCAAATCTAGCTATAAATTAAATAGCCGATTTTCCCTATTTTAATTTATAACAAATAATAAATAGTTTTATAAAAATACTTTTCTATACAAAAATGATTTAAAATACATAATTATTATTTAAAAATATAGGAGCTGATTTTACGCATATAAAATATAATTATACATTAAAATGGGCTAATATTGCAATTATATGCAATTTACCTTTAAAAATACTAAATGTAATTATAAAAATGCATAAAAATATATTACCCATATTTTGGCATAAGTATAGAAATTAAATGAATAAATCATCATAAAAATAATTTTGAAAATAATTATTGGGGATTTTATGAATAAAAGGGGAGAAAATAAATTAATTTAAACCCTTAAAATTATGAAAAAATTATAAAAACCTTGTGCATGCTTATATATGCATATATATGCTATTTTTAAGGTATTTATGCATATTTAAAATATATAGAAAAAAATTGGGTATCAACAACTGCCCTTCTTTACCCGGGCATGATGAAAGAGTTTTCAGGTAAAGAAATGATGACCAATTTTGACCGGATGGGATGTTTCAAAAGATGAGGGCTGAACTCCGGTTTTTGAGTTGCCTACATATCCTTGGTTTTACAAGAATCAGGCCATGTGTAGTTTTGGATTCACCTGTGGAGTATGCCGATGAAACTACTGCAAGAACGGACACGAGATGTAGAAGCGGCTATGATGAGTGGTTAAGGTTCGGGACGGTCGGAGGGAACTAGAGTGAGATCGCTCCTTCTAGGATAGCGGTTGCTTACTGGTTACCTGCAGATAAAAGATGCTACGAACGTATTTGCAAAAATTTAAACATAATGCAAATTCCCTTTGGACCATGAAGGTTGTCTTCGGACGGTTAAAGATGACGTTCTTAGACCATGACGTCCTGGGCCATAAAGTGTTTAGTGAGGGATTCACAAGCCATGAAATGGTGTTCTCGGGCCATGAAAATGGTACCTCCGAACCATGACGCCTTTGAATAATGATATGCAAATTTGAGAGATCCTCAGGCCATGACATGGTGTCTTCCGGCTATGAGGATGATGCCTTTAGACTATGACGCCTTTGGAAATATTGGTGATATTTCAGCCCATGATATGCAATAATATGATGTAACAAGACAAGGCTTAGTCTTGCGAAGTGGAGGCAAGATCTTAACCCGATTGAAAAGCAAGTAGATATTAGTAGAAATAGAGCGATACCTGTGCAAAGAAGGGATAGTGCTTAGTCCCGTGCAAGTGGGGAGGCAAGGATTAGCCTTATGAAAATGGGGAGGCAAGGATTAGCCTTATGCAAATATGGAGTCCGGGATTAGACTCATGCAACTATGGAATCAAGGATTAGACTCATGCAAACGTAGAGTCAGAGATTAGACTTATGCAAAATGGAGGTAGGGGTTAGCCTTATGCAAATATGGAGTCCGGGATTAGACTCATGCAAATATAGAGTTAGGGAGTAGACTCATTCAAGATTGGAGACAGAGCTTAGTCTCATGCAAAGAGAAGGCAGTGCTTAGACTTATGCAAATATTGAGGTAGAGCTTAACCTCATGCCAGATGTGGAGTCAGAGATTAGACTCATGCAAATATGGAGTCTAGGATTAGACTCATGCAAATGTGGAGCCAGAGATTAGACTCATGCAAATATGGAGTCAGAGATTAGGCTCATGCAAGATTGGAGATGGGCTTAGTCTCATGCAAATGTGGAGTCAAAGATTAGACTTATGCAAATATGGAGTCAAGGATTAGACTTATGCAAATATGGAGTCAAGGATTAGACTCATGCAAGATTGGAGACAGAGCTTAGTCTCATGCAAAGAGAAGGCAGTGATTAGCCTTATGGAGGTAGAGCTTAACCTCATGCAAGATGTGGAGTCAGAGATTAGACTCATGCAAATATGGAGTCAAGGATTAGACTCATGCAAATGTGGAGTCAGAGATTAGACTCATGCAAGATTGGAAACAGGGCTTAGTCTCATGCAAATGTGGAGTCACCGATTAGACTCATGCAAATATGGATTCAAGGATTAGACTCATGCAAATGTGGAGCCAGAGATTAGACTCATGCAAAGAGAGAATAGCAGATAAAGGTAGAGTATGGCTTAGCTAGGATATGTTCAGTGTCTTATAGCCGGATGGATAGTGAATTTGCTTTATGTATTCATGTTTCGCGAATGCTACCGTTATGTCGAATGTGTCTGCGCTCAAAGAAAAATCATAAGTTTTTATGAGGGGAGGTTGGTTCTTGCTTTGTCTGCCGGCCTTGCTCTGCTCCACTCTAGAAGCCCCCTTCGAGTTCCCCTTGGTAGCACCTGACTGTTATGAAAAATAAAATTTTTCGAAAAAGATGCATTCATTGATAAAATAGAATCATTTTGGAAACGTATTGATATATCAAGTAATTTTAATAAACTAGCAACTGTGACACATTTCAAAGGCATTGCATCTCTCTTATTTCGTAATTTTGAGGGTCCTCCTCAAAATTCTACCCCAGTTTAGTAGATGATTTTAACTGTTTGTGGATGGCGGACCCTGCTGAATATTCTTCGGAATTTTGAGAATCCTTCTCAAAATTCTGCTCTAGTTCTTGACTGACTACTAACTTCCTGGCATGTGATGGCGCTGGCTGGACTTGGTCCAGAATTTTGAGGACCCTCCTCAAAATTCTGCCCTCGTCTCTTACCTTAGGGAAAATGAAAATTTTATTATGATATGACCGAACCCATAAGGCTTCCTATGTATCCCCTCTTAAACGGGAATCAGGTCAAGCGTAGTTCAATTGCATCAGAAAAAGAAATGTGAAATAATCTAGGCATAGTATCTCTTGACTGCGTCTGAATTGATTGGTTTTGGCCAGATCTCTCCATCCATCTCTGCAAGTATAAGTGCTCCTCCTGTTAGTACTCTGTGAACCATATACGGACCTTGCTAGTTGGGAGAGAATTTCCCTTTGGCTTCATCTTGGTATGGGAAGATCTTCTTCACTACCAGCTGCCCTGGTGCGAACTGTCTTGGTTTGACCCTTTTGTTAAAGGCTCTGGACATTCTGTTCTGATAAAGTTGGCCGTGACACATTGCGTTCATTCTCTTTCCATCGATAAGGGCCAATTGTTCATAGTGGCTCCTTATCCATTCTGCATCGCTGAGCTCAGCTTCCTGTATGACTCCTAAAGAAGGAATCTCTACCTCGGTTGGGATGACAGCCTCGGTACCATAAACCAGCATGTATGGGGTTTCCCCAGTTGACGTGCGAACTGTGGTGCAGTACCCTAACAGAGCAAAGGGTAACTTCACATGCAACTGCCTGTGATTCTCTACCATTTTCCTTAGTATCTTCTTAATGTTCTTGTTGGCGGCTTCTACGGCTCCATTCATCTAAGGTCTGTAGGCGGTGGAATTCTTGTGCTTGATTTTTAAAGTTTCACATATAGCTTTCATCAGATCACTATTGAGGTTGGCAGCATTGTTAATAATAATGGACTCAGGAACTCCTAATCGGCAGACAATACGATCCTTGACGAAATATGCGATGACTTTCTTGGTTACAGCTTTGTATGATGCAGCTTCTATCCATTTTGTGAAGTAATCAATGGCTACCAGAATAAACCAGTGTCTATTTCAAGCAGTGGTCTCAATCGGACCGATAACATCCATTCCCCAGGCAGTGAATGGCCAAGGTGAGCTTGTTGCATTGAGCTCACTTGGCTGCAATTTTATCATATCGGCATACACTTGACATTGAAAGCATTTGCAGATATACTGAATACAATCCGTCTCCATGGTCATCCAAAAGTAACCTACCCTGAGTATCTTCTTGGCCAGAACAAAACCATTCATGTGCGGACCACATGTCCCGGCATGCACATCCTCAAGTAGCTTAGAAGCTTCCTTTGCATCGACATACCTTAGCAAAACCAAATCCAGAGTTTTTCTGTATAAATTCCTTCCGCTGTGGAAGAATGATTTGACAATCTCCATAGCGTGCATTTCCGAATATGATTTTCATGCTCCGGGTATTCTCCTTTTGATAAGTACTCCTTGATGTCATGGAACCAAGGCTTTCCTTCTACTTCTTCCTCGACATGAGCACAATATGTCGGCTAATTATGGATCCTCACCGGAATGGGATCAATATAGTTCTTATCTGGATGTTGTATCGTGGATGACAGAGTGGCTAATGTGTCGGCAAACTCATTCTGAATTATGGGCACATGTCGGAATTCTATCTTCGTGAACCTCTTTTTCGATTCCTACACATGGTGCAGATATGACAATATCTTGGAATTTTTGGTGGCCCACTCTCCTTGTACCTGGTGCACAAGCAAATTTGAGTGACCGATCACCGGCAACTCATGAATGTTTATGTCGACTGCCATGTTGAGCCCTAGTATGCAGGCTTCATATTTCGCCATGTTATTGGTACAGGGAAATCTGAGTTTAACAGATACAGGATAATGTTGACCCGTTTCTGACACCAAAACTGCTCCAATGCCTATTCCTTTGAAAATTGCGGCTCCATCGAAGAACATCCTCCAACTGTCATATGCTTCAGTAATGTCTTATCCTACACATGATACTTTTTTATCAAAAAAATACATTTTCAAGGGTTCGTATTCTCCTCCCACCAAATTTTCAGTGAGGTAATCTGCCAATGCTTGTCCCTTGACTGCCTTTTGAGTTACATAGACGATATCGATCTCACTTAGTAGTATCTTCCATTTAGCCAACTTCCCAGTAGGCATGGGTTTTTGAAATATGTACTTCAGAGGATCTATCCTGGATATGAGGTATGTAGTATAGGCACAGAAATAATGCCTCAATTTCTCTGTCCAGGTCAAAGCACAACAAGTACGTTCAAGCAGAGAATACCATGCTTCATAAGGTGTGAATTTCTTACTCGGGTAATATATGGATTGCTCCTTTCTTCCTGTCTTATCATGTTGTCCCAAAACACATCCAAAGGCTCCATCTAATACGGATAGATAAAGTATCAGAGGTCGTCCAGGTTCTGGCGGGACCAAAACTGGCGGTGTGGACAAGTATTCCTTGATCTTGTCAAAGGCTTTCTGACAATCCTTGGTCCAGCTTGTCTCAGTATCCTTTCTTAGCATCTTGAAGATGGGTTCACATATTACTGTGGACTATGCTATGAATCGGCTGATGTAGTTGAGCCGTCCCAGGAAGCTCATCATGTCCTTTTTTGCTTTTAGGTGGTGGTAACTCCTTAATAGCTTTGACTTTAGTCGGATCTAGCTCGATCTCTCGGCAACTGACAATGAATCCCAATAACTTTCCTGCATGAACCCCGAATGCATACTTTGTGGGGTTCAACTTCAAATTGTACCTCGTGAGCCTGTCGAAGAATTTTCCCAAGTCTGCTTTGTGATATGTGGCCCTCTTGGATTTGATAATGACGTCGTTCACATATACCTCTATTTCCTTATATATCATATCATGAAAGATGGTTGTTATGGCCCTCATATAAGTAGCCCCAGCATTCTTTAAACCGAATGGCATCATCTTGTAACAGTATACACCCTAAGGCATAATAGAAGTTGTCTTCTCGGCATCTTCTTCATCCATACAGATTCGGTGATAACCTGCGAATCAATCTACAAAGGATTGGAGTTTATGCTTGGCGCAGTTATCGATCAGGATGTGTATATTTGGCAGTGGAAAATTGTCCTTGGGACTTGCTCTATTTAAATCCTGATAATCAACACATACCTTGACCTTCTCGTCCTTCTTCGAAACTGTCACGATGTTAACTAACCAGGTTGGGTACTCAACTACCTTGAGAACTTTGGCTTTGATCTGCTTGGTAACTTCCTTCTTGATTTTCAGACTCATGTCTGGTTTGAACTTTCTGAGTTTCTGCTTGACTGGCGGACACATGGGATTAGTAGGCAACTTGTGAGCCACTATAGATGTGCTCAAACCGGTCATATCGTCATACAACCATGCAAAGATATCCTCATATTCCTTTAGAAAACGGATGTACTCTTCCTTCTCTATTGATGACAAGTGAATGCTGATGCGGGTCTCTTTGATGATCTCGGCGTCTCCTAAATTTACTGCTTCTATTTCGTCCAAGTTGGATTTAGACTTGTTCTCAAAATTCTCAACTTCTCTAACAATCTCCTCGGGCATCTCATCTTCTTCCTCAGAGTCACAATTCTTATGTTGCGTTGCCTCATTACATATCACAGTCATTGGTTCATCAGGAAAAGTAATAATAACATTATAGAAGGGAAAATTATAAAAATAGTAATGAATAATGATAAAGTATAAATGCGTTTGAGTAAAACTGAGAAAATCGTTCAAACAAAGCTTGGCTCGGTGGATCGAGCATTTATTTTGAAACAAAGAAATCTTAAAACAAAATTGCTGAAAAATTTTAAATGCCTAGAATAGTTATAAATTCTGCCAAGCTACCCAGGGACTCGGCAGGCTCAGGATGGTGTGGCAGTCCAGTTTCTGAGAACATCTCCCTTTGCCACAGTCTAAATGGTGAGGCCTTCCTCCTCCTCCTCCTCAATTATGGCACTACAGTCCATATCCTCATCTTCCAAGAACAAATCCTTCAGCCCAGCTAGTGCTTCTTCTTCTGTGGTTCCCTATATTGTGTCAGCCTAATGGAAAGCTTGTTCTAAACATGGTACCGATTGCTTAAAAGGGTAGTACGGTCCACACCACAGAAGCGACCAATCATTGTACTCTTTCCATGTGTACTGGTATCTGAGCCCAAAAGTGGTACCATGGTTTTTCAGCCGTATCGGCTTGGTGATACCCTGGAGGTTCTTCCCCAACCCCTTACCGGGTTCATATCCGGACCATGCTAGTATGCTTTCTATTTTGTTACTCCACCACTTATCCTTCTCGACAACATTGACCCGTTCACTGTGATGATAAGTTTCTCCTCCTAGCCTCCTTCTATGTCCGATGGCCAGGATAGTTTGACTAGTGTAGATGGGGTTACTCCCATCTCCATAAATGATTACCTCCTAACGGTTCCATTCAAAATTTTATGGCTTGATGTAGTGTGGAGGGCATGGCTCCAGCAGCATGGATCCATGGGTGGCCCAACAAAAGATTATATGAAGCTGGTATGTCAAGCACTTGGAATTCAACATCGAACCAAGTTGCTCCCATCTGCAAGCAAAGTTTGATTTCCCCGATCGTGGCCCTCTGGGACCCATCAAAAGCTTTCACATTCATGCTTCTAGTTCGTATTTCATGGAAACTTTTGTCCAAGCTTTTCAGGGTATCCAGTGGACAAATATTCAGACCAGAACCCCCATCGACCAGGACCCTGGCAATGAACTTGTCTACAAATTGTACTATAATATGCAATGCTCGATTGTGATTCAAACCTTCGGGCGGCAGCTCATCTTCATGGAAGATAATCTTATGGCTCTCTAGCACTTGACCAACCATGTTGGCCATTTCTCCACCAGTGATATTATTGGGTACATAAGCCTCGCTCAGTACTTCCATCACGGCATTCTTGTGTACATCTGAATTCTATAATAGTGACAGGATAGATATCTGAGCAGGGACTTTGTTCAGGTGATCAACAATAGAATAATCCTTCGCTTGTACTTTCCTCCATAGGTCATCTGACCCGGTCTCAATGACAGACTTCCTAGCAGTGGCATCCTTACTTGAACCTCTCAGGTGTTCAGGTTTGTAGACTCTTCCAGTTCTAGTCATCCCTTGTGTGGTGTCAGATTCCTCTATCTTAGTCTTCCTTTTTTGCCGATCCTCGGCAACATAATCCCAAGGTATTGCTTTTGAGTTGAATGGGGGTATGGTTGACACCATCACAGTAAAAGATGTGACCACTTCTACTTCAAATGGAGCAGAGGTGGTTGCAGGCGGAGCTACTTCCACGTTGAATGGAAATGATGTAGTTACCTCAACATTAATAGGTGTCTGAGTCTGAACCACGAGAAGAGTAAGTGTAACTGCAACCTTAATGTCATCACCTTCTCGGATAAGCCCGATTGACCCCTCAGGGTCCTATTCTTCATTTGTTTCTATAACATGTACATCTCCACCTCTATGATCAGGGAGGGGATTGTTGCGGACATTAGGTGCGGCTTCCTTCGCTCGTATGACCTTATTGTCAATGAGTGTCTGGATCTTATCCTTCAATGTTCGGCACTCAACAGTGGTGTGCCCTTTCGTACCAGAGTGGTATGCACAGGTTTTGTTCGGATTGACCTATTGGGTTGGATTTTCTAGTGCCAGAGTGGGAATAAGAGTGACTTAACTTGCGGACTTTAACCTTTCATACAATTGGTCGATGGGCTCAGCAATGGTAGTGTATTGTCTGGGTGGCTTGCGGTCGAAGTTGGGTCTTGGATAATTTTGGCGAGTTGGTGGTGATTGAAAGTGGGATGGTTGGGAATTGTAGGTATGATAGACAACGGCTAGTTGGGAATATCTGGGAGATGAAGGTTGATATGTAGGTGGCGATGCTTGATATGTGGGTGGAGGCGTTTGATATGTGGGTGGAGGTATTTGAGAGGTGGGTGGAGGAGTTTGGTATGTGGGTGGAGGTGTTTGATATGTGAGTGGAGTTTTTGGGCCCTGGTCCACCATTACTTCCCCAACATCTCTCTTCTTCGATATTCCACCTGATTGGAGTGCCTTATTCGTGGCTTGCAGTGCCTCGAAATTTGTTACCATCTCTCTCTTAATTCCTTCCTCAATACTTTCCTCGAGCTTGATGATATCAGAGAATTTGTGATTTTCAATGACCATCAATCTCTTATAATATTGTGGATCTTGTGCCCTGATAAAGAATTTATTCATCTGTTCTTCGTCCAAAGCGGGCCTGACCTTGGCTGCTTCTGACCTCCAAGGAGTAGCATGTTCACGGAAAGTCTCAGCAGGTTTCTTCTTGAGATTCTGAATGTAGAAGACATCCAGTGCATTTTCTGTGTTAAACCTGAACCGGTCCATGAAATCTGATGCCATGCTTACCCAATTGGATCATTTCTTGGGATTTTGGCTGATATACCAAGACAACGCATCCCCAGTAAGGCTTCTCATAAAGAGCTTCATTTGAATCTTTTCATCTTTTCCAACCCCGGCAAGCTTGTCACAGTAGGTCCTTAGGTGAACCTTGGGATCACCTGTACCAGCGAACATTTCGAACTTGGGAGGTTTGTATCCTTCTGGCAATTCCACACCGGACTGTATGCACAGATCTTCATAGTTCAAACCTTCTATTCCTCTATCGCCTTCAACACCTTGAAGTCGGCTTGTTAACTTCTTGAGTTCTTCGACCATGTTCTTAATGAGCAGGTCCTTTTCAGGGGGTTCCAGTGTACAGGAAATTGGTCTGGTAGAATGTGGTACAGTTTCCACGTATATGGGGTTGCTCTGATGGGTGCTAGGAACTTGGGTATATTGATGGTCATTGGTGGAGTTTTGTGGATCGGGAATGAGTGGTGGTGTATTTTGGGGAGTGTAGTAAGTGGTAGTTGGTGGGTACTAAATCGGTTGATTTGGTACCTGATTTGGTACGGTAGGATTTTGTGGCTGTTAGTTTTGTGTGTTTTGAGGAGGTGTTAGGTTCTTTGTGTTCTGTTAGTGGATATTAGGGACATTGAGGGTGAGTGACAAGTTTGTCAAATTGCGGACCTGCTCAAGTTCTCCTTGTAGTTCTAGTATCTTTTGTTCCAGTCTCAAAACCAGGTCATTCGCGGTCGGAGTACTGCGGCCATTCCGTTTTCCTTTCGTATTCCACTTAAGTCGTCCATCTTTACTTTCCCTCTGCTTTTTGTGTTGCTTAGAGGAGAAGGAGGTGGAGGGCCTCTAGATCTGGTATGATATGTTGATGAGGCCAATATGGATGAACCAACCTAAGGGGATGGGAATAATAATAAAAAATAAAATAAAAAAACAAAAGCAAAAAAGTAACAAGTTAGTGAGGATTCTGAAATGTTTGCAGTATTTAAACACATATTGCGAAATATAAACTCGTATCCTAATTTGGGATCCTCGTTGTGCCCGAGGTAGGCCTAGCGACAAATAAATTTGGACAACTTGAAATGCCAATAAATGCTTCATTTCATAATATAAAAGTAGATGAATCCAAAAACAATACTAACACAATAATAAAACAAGTCACTACTGGCCCTTGGCCTTATTACATTTTAAGAAAAGCAAGTAAATCTAATCTATTTGGTCCCAGAAGGACCTTCCCCAGATTTGATCTTCCGAACTCCATCAAACAGATCTCCCAGCTCGCGCAGTCCCAACAACAAGTAGGCTCGGGCCAGATGTCCTCCCTCGGCTCCTTCAGCATTATAACAGTTTTCAATCCTTTTTATGACTTTGCCCTCCAGCTCCACTATTCCTCGCTCCAGATATTCCAGTTTCCTATTGGAAGTGATTGCTATCTCTTTCCATTCCTCAATCAACCTCACATTCCTCTCATGTAACTCTCGATGCTCATTCTAAGAGTCATGGACTCTCTTGCACAGCCTGTTATATTTGACTTTGGCTTCAGCTTCCTCGTCTATGATTTTGTTCCCTCGACCAGTACCCGGTGTCACCGTTCCTTTCAGATTTTCCTCCAACCATGCAGGGTAGAGAGGCTCGCACCCTGCGTGATATCTGTCTGGCTCAACGGTGCTTTTCTCCATAATGATTTTGCAGTGCCGCATGTGCTGAGCTTGGCACTTGTAAGGTATGTTGTCGTCTTGGAAATCCGCCCTGAAAAGACTCATCTTGACGACCCTTGGTACAACCTGTTTTCTGCTTGCTTGCCTCATAACTTGCATAGGGACATATGGATATATCCTTCTCAACCGATCAACACCAAATACGGAGCATACCTGGACCTGATAATGAACTCGTCCGTTGGAAACCATTCAACCATCCACTGCACCTGTCCCTCGGTCAGATTGTTGAAGAACTCTACCCATTCGCTGGCACTTTCCAGCTAAGCAAATCTGTCCGGAATGTAGGTCATCTGCTTAGGGTGATGGAAAGCAATGTGGTTGTTCCAAGCCCTTCGTGGAAATTCTTGGCGATAGCGACCCTTTTGGAGATGCTCCAACAACCATAACTGCAGTAATAAGTTGCAACCCTCGAAATTCTTGACCCCTCTTTGACAGCCGCCCAGGACCCTGTAGATATTAGCTATGATCATGGGGACTATGGTATATGTCTGTCCATTAATCCCCTCCATTAGAGTTTTGGCGACCATGGCCAACCTAGTGTGGATTCTTCCATTTTTCATTGGGAACACTATTAGCCCTAGAAAGCACACAATGAACACGAACACTCTGCGGTGGATGTGACCCAGTGAAGTAAGGGCGATCTCATCATGATAAGTGCGGAAAGACTTTCTATGGCCATACCTCTCGTAGAGATATTCGAAAGGTATGTAGGAGTCCTTCAAGCACACTAGGTCGACATTCTTTTCAGGCCCATCATCTTCAAAAATCCCCTGCCCATATGGTTTTCCGGCACCAAAAGCCTAGGACTGTCCCAAGTCAACCCTGCAAGTCCTCATATTTCCTCTAGAAGCGGTGTCATTTCTATGTCACCGAAATGGAACACAACTCTTTCACTATCCCAGAATAAGGTAGCAGCCTCGATCAATTTGTTGTTTGGTTCAATATATAGCAGGGAAGGCAAGTTACCCAGGTACTTTTTCACATGCTTCTTGTCACTTGAGGAAAGATACTCCCACCAATCTAGCAACAATGGAGGGATGTTGCTAACAATAATGAATCTAGGGACCTCATGCCTCATATTTTGCAAAACAAAAGGGTTAGGCCTTACCCCCATCAGACTCGACTATTTATACATTTATGATCAGCATATTGGCATTTAGTTCTCCAAATTAATGCACAAAACGTGGTTGCGTCCGCTGGGATTATGGAAAACCCGATGGACTTTGGATAAGGCTTATCTTAAAGGATCATTATATAGACAACATAACTGCTCCGACTAGGTTTGACCATGATGCATGCACAATTTAAACAGAGTAAAGTTTCTATGGGGTTTTAGACTGGTACCCTCAAGCAAACAACTTGAGGGGGAAGGCACGAAACCATCGACTGCACCGCTGATCGACTGGTTTTACCACAAATAAGCCTTTCCGAATTTAAGGGTCATAAATAGGAAGAGCGCAACCACTCATTGAAGCGTTGCTATAGGATTTGATACGCACGAGTGGAATATGATGTGGAGCATGATTCATGCAGCAATTAATAACATGTAGTCAGGTATTTTCACGTAGGAAAAATAAATACAGTATTTAAATAATTGAAAAGACAATTATATAAAAAGAAAAACAAAGAGACAAGTTAGTTTCATGAATAAAAGAAACATAAATGCTTAAAATAGACAGTTAAGTTCAAATAAAGGAGCATGGTATGGGATGTGCATGCTTGGACTAATTTGTAAAAGACAAGTTCGTTATGGTAAGAGCCTAAACAATATCCCCAGCAGAGTTGCCATGTGTCGGCGCCCCCTTTTTCCCTCCCCTTTTTGACGGGGAAAAGGTCCGTGTTTCGACATTCACAGGGTGTAATGACTCATTTCCTTTTGGGAATTGGGTATTTGAAGAGTTGCCACCTAACGGATTATGGTGCATTAAGGTACCTAGAGCGATTAACTCTTGGGTTGGTTTGCATTACCAGAGATTAGGGTAAGGGCTTGAAGTAACCTCGAGGGGAAGGTGTTAGGCACCCCTCTTGGTCCACAACTGTGGGTCCCGACCAAACTTATATTCACAAATTAGTCCATTACAAGTAAGCAGTTGAATCAAATATGTTGCAAGTAAAGCACGTTGGATAATTCAAGTAGTAAGATAAAGGTTTGAACAAGTTGCAAAACAAAGGTTTAAATAAAGAAAGGATTTGGTAAAGAGGGGTCTGAGGTTGGTTATCCTATAGGATCACCCCATGCAATGTCCAGTAAACACTCCTCAATGAGGGGCTACACGTGACATTAATGCGTAGTAATCATATCCCATGTCTACCCTTCCCATCCCCTTAGTGGTCATGCAAAGCTAGTGTTTGGTCAATGATTTCTATTGCGTGCTACTACCCGTCCCTTCTTAATGGTTCTGGAGGGAGTTAGGACCTCTACCTATATGTGGTTCTAGACGTACCCCTAAGGTTGAGAAAGGCGAAAATTCTAAGGCGACAGTCAAAACATTTAGGACTTTCACACATAATGGGAGCAATTAAGAGGCTCAGAGTTTCCTCCCCAAACAAACACACAAGCAACATGACTCAAACATAGTTAAGGTCTTTATTAATCAATGTCCTAAAGCAGGATATCTAAGTGAATATGCAGAAACAGACAAAACTTTTTATACTCAGAAGTTATGCCCTAGTAGTTGCCTAGGGACTCTTTTAAAAGCTTGTTAGAATCAGAAGCGTTAAGCGACAGAGACAGTTTCAGAGAAATACAATTTTTGAAAACGCCCTAAGGCTTGCCTATATGCAGAATACTGGTGTCTATGTTAATGCAGAAACAAACAGATTTTGAAATAAACATCTTTAATACCTATAAGCATGATATTTAATGAGATGAGGCAGTTTTGAAAGAACTTGTTTCAGGAAATGTTTAATACTTAATAAAACCAGTTTAAAATGAACTAGGCGTAATGAAGTTGATTTATTAGACTAAATTAAGTTGCGAGTAGAGCTCCCTATAGGCATGATATCTAGGCGGATTACTGATTTTAATCGATTTGCAGCAACATACAGAAATACTCGTTATGACTGAATCAGAATTAAGTCCTATAGGCATGACATCTATTATTGAACTGATTTTAAGACATGATTGTTTGGGACCTATAAGCATGGTTTCTAAACATGACAGAATGTAAAACCTTATAGACATGGTTTTTACTTGATGCAAACAAACTTAAAAGTGAAATCTTATGGACATGATTTCTATTAGAAAAAGCAATCAGATTAAAGAGTAAACCCCTATGAGCATGTTTTCTATTGAGGCAAGCAATCAGACTTTAAAAGTAAGGTCCTAAGAGCAGGATTTCTACCCGTATTACCGTTTAAAGTATGCATCTACCCACCCCTTTTTTACTAAATACCCCAATATTTGTTTACAAATTATTACAAGCCAATGGATGAATTACATAAGTAAAATATAAAATCAAGAAGCTATTCTATAGGGAGCCTTCAATTAGGCCTGGGTTTCCCAAAGCCTCCAATGGTCTCATAAGCCTTAATTCCATAGACAAATCAGAGTCTAGGTGCATCAAAGTTCCCTAAGGGTCTCAAGGACCCCGGGCAGTGCTTACACCTAGACTTAGTAACCAAAGAACTGAACAAGTGCAGTGTGGAAAGGCCAGCCTCAGTATGCCAGAATTCAGAGGGTTCTCAAAAGGATCCCAAGGCAGTACACATACTATAGGGGGCAGAACTTATTGACTAAGAGTAAAGGGAAAGTGAAGGACACAAGTTGAAAAAGATTTTAGTAAGACTGTACTTTAACAAAAGTAATTCAGTAAAGCAACAAAGGTTGTTTGAAATTGATGTTGGAGTAGTTAACCAAGTTCAAATACCTTAGGATGGGATCATACATAGCTAGTTCACAGAACCAAATGAATTCAGTAGTCACATAGGGGTCAAGGGGTTTGGGACATGCTCAGAAACAGCTGACACTGGCATAGTCACAAAACCAATCATGAAGAACACAAACACATAGATGGATGATAGGGATTTGGGGATTCCTGGGATATAGGATGGTAAGTATACAATAAGTAAGAGACAATTGGTAAGGCATGTTCAGAAACACACATAAAGGGAACACGCTGATCTGAAGGAAGGGGAAGACATAATATCATGCTGGTAATGTACTCTTAACTACAAGTTTCACAACAGAACCACAAGTAGAAGCAAACTAGAAATAAGAGAAACTGAAACAATAAGAGAAGAATGTTGTTGTTGGAACTTTAAATTGAAACTAGGACATACCAGTGACGAGAAAAGTAAGCAGAATGAGAGAACAAGAGAGCACAAATGATTAGTCTTGGCTTGCAGCTGGCTAACTGTAGCTAATAGCATAAGAGAGAGAGTAGCGATTTTTAGTAAGAGAGGTAGTTTTTGAAACCAAGTGTTCGTGTCTGTGTTAATGAAAGATTGGAGTATTTATACTTGAAAAATAGGTAGTAAAATAAGGTAAGAATCATAGTAGCATGGTAATTAAGGAACTTAGAATCAGTCAGTCAGAAATCAAGGCAAGTACTCCTTAAGTCAAGGGAGTTAATTCAAACGGTAAGAATCAGTATCATATAAGGCAAGAAAAATCAGTACATGATTAATAAGGAAAGAATCAAAGTTCAGTAAGCATAGAGTAGTTAATTAGGACTAGGTTCAGAAAACCCCAATTAAGGAATGATTCAGTAAGAACCAAGTACCACAGCAAATAAGGTAATGACTCAGTCAATTTAAACAGACGAGGTAGAATTTTAGGGTTTTAAAAGAAAACCTTTCAATCAAACCATCAAATAAGGAAATCAGAATTAAATCAAGAGAGGGTCATGATTCTATATTGCAACATATAAATAGAGAAGAACGAACAGACGTAGCAAACAGGCAAGGTCAGCCATATTGACAGAAAGAAGCAAGAGATGAACAAATCAAGAAGAATAACAATCATACAGAGGTGATACAAGTAGGCTAAAGACTCAGTAAAAACCATTCGAAGCATGGTAACTACAGAAACTTAACAAAATCGAGTGTCATGCTAACACACAGAACCAAAACAAAGAAGATCTAACAAAATTTAGGGCTTTTAATATAGGCGAGTTAAAAAAGCAATAAGAACATAGAGTCAGTCAAGATATACGAGGAAAGAGGTTTAAATATAAAGAAAAATCGGTTTAAACAAGTGTAGAAGAAACTATGAGAAACCCTAACTTTAAAGAAAGTTAAAACGGATTAAAGTTGATAATTTTTAAGAAGTTTGAGAATAGTGCAAAACATAGGAAGAAACAGACTTAAAGTGTCTTAAAATGAACATAGATCTTGAGAGATACAAACGAAAGTTAGGGTTTCAAAAACCCAAATAGAAACGGAAGAACCTGCTATAAACTTCAAAGATCATAATAAATATGGTGTTATTTTGCCCAAAATCACACCGGTTAAGCCATGAATAACAAAAACAGAAACCCTAGATCCAAATTGGCATGGCCTAGGGCCCTTAAAGGCCTCAGAGATGATGAGCAAGACGATGGAGGACCCATTGGAGGCTTGGGGTTGAAAGGTAGTCGCCGAAAATGACCGGAGAGGGAGGCGGTGGTTGAAGAAGTCTAGGGTTAGGTTGAGAGAAGAGAGAAGACCAGATGATTCAAAGGGAGCGTGTCTGGAAAAGTGACTAGGGTTGGGGGGTTGTTTAGAGTTAAAAAAGGAAAGGCAAATGAGGGACATTGATCTTTTAGATCAACGGCCAGGATTCAATGTGGATTTGGGTCGGGTAGGAGTAATTGGGACCTGGGTCGGGTATTTGGGTAGGAAATAGGGCCAGGGATTGGGTTAAAATTAGGCTAGAATTGAAAGCTAAATCTGGCTATAAATTAAATAGCCAATTTTCCCTATTTTAATTTATAATAAATATTTTTCTGAAAATAATTTTCTATACCAAAATGATTTAAAATACATAATAATCATTTTGAAAATATAGGGGCCGATTTTACGCATATAAAATATAATTATACATTAAAATGGGCTAATATTGCAATTATATGCAATTTAACTTTAAAAATACTAAATGTAATTATAAAAATGCATATAAAATATATTAGCCATATTTTGACATAAGTATAGAAATTAAATTAATAAATCATCATAACAATAATTTTAAAAATAATTATTGGGGATTTTATGAATAAAAGGGGAGAAAATAAATCAATTTAAACCCTTAAAATTATGAAATAAATTATAAAAGCCTTGTGCATGCTTATATATGCATATATATGCTATTTTGAAGGTATTTATGCATATTTAAAATATGTAGGGAAAAATTGGGTATCAATAGTAATAGAAGCATGCAATAAATGTAGATAATGACAATAAATGTAATAAGAGGGATTTATCACCCAAATATTTGATGACTTGGGTGATTCTTCTTCCTGACAGCAACGTGTAATAATAAAAGGTATTGATGGATAAGGAACCTTTGGATCTTGTAAACAAAGAGCAAACAACGTGTGTTTGAACAAGGTAGTCGGTGAATAAGACAAGCTTTTATATATTCTTTATAATCAATCCTTTACGATGTGCTCTTCTCCAAAAGTAAAGATCCCCCTTTTGTTTTTTTTCTCTTCCTATTTATAAGGGATATCCCTAAGAAACCCTAAAAAGTAGAACACAAGGAATATCCAATGGAATATTCCTTATGTCTATTGCTAAACCTATCCTATCGTTACTTCCTCGATCCGTCTACTTGACCTCGGCAATAATCCTTCTTAAGACGACTCCTCGTCGTTGTGTCGTGGTTGACTCTGTCCACGACCCTGTTTATTTGCAGATATCAAGCCGCCCAAATTTAGACCAATACAATCACGGCTCACTGGTTTAAACTATAAAAACAGCCACTAATGCTTGCATTAAAGTATAGCTCAGAGGCGGATCCAAAATTTAAATTTTATGGGTTCAATCCTTAAGAGTTTTAGCATAGAATCAATTATTTTCTTAAAGCTATGGGTTCATATATATTTTTGTTGTAATTTTAGTAAATTTTTACTCTTAAATTTACGCTCTGCATCGAAAATTATAGGTTCAATTGAACCCGTCACCTACACGCTACATACGCCCACCCCTTAAAATGCGGTGCAGAATACTTTATATATCGGATTGTTCTCTCTTTTTTTCTCGATAGCACATATTATTTGTAAAGACATATGGTCAATCATCATACTGATAGCTATTTAGGATTGTTCAACCAATCCTTATTATCTCCTAAAGTCATTTTTCTTTCGTTTGTAACAACAAAATCATTGAACTATGCCTATTGCACTTAGAAGGTCACTTAACTAGATTTTTCAAATTTTGAATTCCCAAATACCTTTTTTACCCTCTAAATTGAGCATGATTTTCAAATTGAGCATAATTTTCCAAATTGAGCATAATTTTCAAGAATATATAATGTATATTATAAAAATATCTTTATATTACGTGCATGGAATATATATTTTGCAATCTTTATTTTCTTTCATTCTGAATTGTGTAAATAATTTTTTGAATTTTTGTTGTTAATACTATAATTAATTACTAATAAATTATTCTAGTTAATTTTTTTTACTATGCTCATTATTTGTTTTATTCCAGTATTATTTATGCTTAAATACTTTTTATTTTTTTAATTTATAAATAATATTTATTTATTCCATAGGTAAGTCCATAATATAAATTAAAAAGCGAAAAATCATAATATTAAAAAGTTTTTTTTTAAAAAAAAGATAAATGTTTATAATTTAGAGGGTAAAATAGGTATTTGGCAATCCAAAATTTGAAAAATCTAGTTGAGTGACCTTCTGAGTGCAATAGGCATAGTTCAGTGATTTTGTTGTTACAAACAAAAGAAAAGTGACTTTAGGAGATAATTTGGGATAGCTGAGTGACCATCTATATATTATATTAAAAGCACGAACGCCTTTAGCAAAATGTCGTTCGTCTTTTTTACCCTTTAAACGTAGAGTTTACACTAGACAAAATAGTCTTTTAATTATTATTCTATCTTTATTAGGAATATTCATTTAATAATGTTTGAACATTTAGGATTACTAATTGAATTATTTTCCTAATATTTAGTCTTTGAAATCAAACAAACTTTTATATATTGAATATTTCCTTATCCAAATTAGTACAAACTTATATATCTAAGTAATCGAGCAAAATTTTAGTTATAAAAATTATTTCCTTTTAGAACTTATTACTTCTAGACCAAAGATTTAAAATAATTCTAGACGATATATTAAAATAGGCTTTGACTTAAATGTTATCAAATAGTAGATATTTTCACTCTTATTCTTAAATGTCCTATTTTCCTAAGTATAAGATCAGAATAACTAGGGTCATTTACTTATTTTCTAATATTTTAAAACTGTAAAATCAATAAAATTTTATTTATTATATTTTCTTACTTGAATTAAAAGTTTGAAAACAAGAAAGATTATTTTACTAAATTATTTTCTTTAATTGAGATATAACTATAAAATTTGTGATAAATACCAGTATTAACTGTATGGTCGTGATAAAGTCATTCATGTGATGAAAGAGAACATATATCAACAACATAATTCATGATGAGTTTCAATCCGCTCAACCCAATATTGTGTCACTAAAATATTATCAACAAATAAATATTAATTAGTTAATTTAAAAAAATATATTTTAAAATGTGTATGTAGATAAAAGTTAATGTTATAAACACTGTCTTAACTATTTATACACATCAAAATATATATAAAATGCTAATAGACCTTATCTTTTCGAGAACTATATGACGCTACGATACACTTCATGTTGGATAAAAAAATAAACAAAAATAATAATAACAACAATAATAGAAGTACTTATTTTCTACCTTAAAATTTTTTGACAATCATTGTATTTCTTTCTAGAAATACAAAAATAGTACTCATCCAATTAAATTCTTCGTAAGATAACAAAACCAAATAATATAGAATCTTATATGAGGTACTTGAACAAATAGAATTTATTTTTAAGGCCATCAAAAATATAGTATTGTTGCATAATAGTAGAGTACAAGTCAACATATTATTCAATTTTGTCTGAGCTATTAATTGCACAACTCATATATCAAAGTATATAAAGCATTAGAATACTTTTGTGTGACATAATTTTTTTCTTTATTAAGTTGGCTGATAGCATCAATATATATATTAACAAGAGCTTGTGAAATTATTTAAAAAATTTACTTTATAATTCTATCATATAGTTTAATAATATTTGGCTCATTTTTATCACTGGGATCGAGTACACGCGCAACGCGATATCCTAAAACTAGTTTGAGTAATAGACTTTGTGTTTGTGTTAAAGTTTATTTGTTCATACATGCGGCGTGATACAATCTTTTGTTTGTTGTGCAACGTACATAGTTAGATTTAAACAGTTTTTCATTCAACATACGTGATAGTATCTTCAATTACGCAACAATTGTGCGGAGAACTATTAAGAATTGTTTTGAGGCCATAAAATGCTCCCTTGAGACGGCAAATAGAGATAGAATGATCAATGAAAATGATTGTAAAATTCCCAAACTCACGACAGTTGGAAATCGAGAAGAAAAGAAATACTGTACTATCTTTTTTGGCAGAAAAGAAGAAATTTTCAAGATAAAATGATCAAAGAATTTTAGATTGTGCAAATACAGAGACTAAACTTCTCAAGGAAAGATATTAGCTCATTGATTTGGCTTCGGCACATCGATTTCCATGACAACTAATAAACTACAGAAAAATGCAATGGATACTCAATATGTAGCCTGTAGGCATTTTAACTCTCACATCGATTCCGGGAGCAAAACAAAATTGTTCAATTTATTTTCCTAATGTGACAATTCTACATAAACTGCAACCAAAAAACACTCCTTGCTTCTTTAATTCGTACTATGTTGTTTAACCTGACCAGCAACTCTCTTATAAGTCCTCAGGACCATTGACATCCTGGATTTCAGTGTAACAAAGTTAGTTCAACAGGTCTAGGTATAAACTAATTCCAATAGCCCACACACGTTTAGATTCATGGAATTACCTTATTTGCTAGCACAGCTCCATCTGGAATTTCTAACTTCACTCCGGATTTGGCAGCGACATTCACTTTTCCCTAAAAAGTAGGAAAACATAAGATTTTAGGCACTACTACATCAAAAATGAAAATGGCATCAGCTTACGCAGCAAAGAATCGACTAAGAACAAACGCAGACCAGCTCCACTAGTGAACGTATGAGTTCAAGGGAGACAGAAAAACGATTTGTTAATTACCTTCAGAGTAATGCCAGCTCCAAAATATACGTCACCGGTGACCTTCAAGCTATCTAGTTCAATAATGCTGGGAATCGACTTGAAACGGCTTAAGAAGTTGGCAACCTGGGAAGACAAATGGGCTATTAGCTGCATTCAACAAAAGATCGACCAATTGCAGGAAATAATCTTCACCTTCTTGAATTCAGGTCCCAACTCAATAGAAGGGTTAGAAGGATTTGTTCTGGCTGGATTCCGAATGACATAGCCATCATCAGTCAAGGTGTAAAGATCAGACTGTAAAGATTATCCAGGTGAGTAAACATACTAAAGCTCATTGATCAAAAGGGGAATGATATAATCAGTAATCATGAGAAGACAGAAAAGTTACCTGGACAAGAAGCAGATCTGAACTTGCTTTCACTGGAAGGAAACGAGACCTAGGAACATTAGCTCCAATAGCCCGATCAAAGAACTGGTTTTTAAGAAAAAGAGTTAGAGCAAAATTTCATCAGAAAGAGGAAACAAGACAACAGAAGTATCAAACTTCTTGAGTGTGCTTGGTATGGCGGAAATCATCTCCATGGAAAATGTTTTCCTGAAAAATGGTTGGTGAGTGGAAAAAAAATCCAGAAAAAATATATACTATTAAAGATAAATAGATTTATTAGCAAATCACAGAGGGTTTTGATGAAGCTCTTGAGTAATAAAGACTAACAATAATGTCTATAAGTAAAGACAGTTTTAAGGAAAATGACTTCCGCTCAGAAGTGAGGTAAGTCATTTTCCCTCCTTTGACACCACATTATCCGGTAAGCGAACACCAGAAAATGACTTCCTCAGAAAATCTTGAAAATGACTTCCGTCATACCAAACACACTAAAGGAATGGCATTAGTGATTTAAAAGCGTAGAGTTTAAGCTTTAGATACCCTAATTGCAGCACCAGCAGCAGTTTCAAGTTGAAGAACTTTAATCCCATCCACTTCCTGCAGATTAACTTAGCTACATCGGGCTCTTACGCAAAGTATTGAAACATTAAAATCAAGTCTTAACTAGCAGAAACTGATACCTTGGGGTTTGGAATAATCTCCATCTTGAGTGCATCTGCTTCTACAAGTCTTTTAATAGCTTTTAGATTCACCCACCTGTTTGTAAAGCCAAGGGTTCAGTCAGTGCATTTTCAATAGAAAAGGAAGTAAAAACATAAGGCTTAGAGTAAGTCAAAAGACTTGTCTCAACTTACAAGTTGTTGGTGTTAAAAATTTTGAACTTTTCTATTGACTTGAATTCATTGACCTGTATCAAACAAGTTCCTTAAACATCAGCCGTGCCACCTCCGGGATCGAATAGAAAGAAGAAAGGAAACACATAATTGAATCTGACGTTGAGAAAAATGTCAATTCAAACTAATCTTGTAATACCATCAAATACTAATCTCACAGGAGCAATGAACAGCCCAACTAAACATTTCTATATAAAATACATGCAACAGGATAAGCTTTTTCATTTGAAAGAAACACATTGATGAGTAAACATAATGCAGAGTAATCTGGATTGTCAGTGAAAGAAAGTATCATATCACTATGGTTCGCACAGTTACTCAGGCATATGAGATTTTCCAAATAGATAACTCTCGAGTGAAATTTACTTTGAAAACCTCCAATTGGACTCTTCATGTGTCTTCATAAGAGTTACAAGGAAGCAGAAAACTAGAAGGCTAAAAAAGAAATAAAAGAGGCACAACTCACATATTGATCAGGAACTTGTGCTATCTCCAAAAGCTGCACCACCACACAAAATAGAGGCTAAATAAGCAAGTTGTGTGAAAGTAATTCATTAATTGCAAAATAGAAATATTTAAATAGGTTTCTTTAATAGACGTGGAGTCCGGCCCAACTTGTGCACACCTCATCTAAATAGGTATTAATTAGCAAAATAACTATCCTAAGCTCTCTCCAAAAATTAAAAGGAAAAAAGAAGAAGAGAAAACTAAGAAAGAGTGGCAGCACACTTGAAGGATGAGCTTTGTCTAGATGCAGTTCAAACTGATATCTGTTCATCTGGCTATTTCCAGCTATAGGTCAAGACTAAATTAAACTACAAATTCTGAATAGAGGTGGCAATATGAGCAAAAAGGTGCTAAAAGGTGTGAGCATATGAACACGGGTGAAAAGTCGTCGCCCATGTGGTAAACCACGCACCTGTACTTTTCCTTCGTACGAGATTAGGGTGCCACCTTTTACATCAGCTAATGTTTTTGGTGTCACCTGCAATAATTGTCAAGCTTTAGTAACTAGAGAAATTGTGTTTACCAACCAAAACACAGCCTCAAAAGGCATTGCAGTCAGGACCTCCATGCAGTACTCGTTCTTGTTCTGGATCAAATGATTTAGGATTTCTGCAATGTTGAATTAAGGAAAAGAAATTGCACTTGATGGTGATTGAGAAAAGCTTATCGCTATTGGAAGCTTCTTATGATTGAGATGCTAGGAAATGAACCCAGGTTTTCATTCACAATTGAGAACTATTGAAAGGATACTCAAATCAACCACAGCGCCCAAGTTATCTGAATTGGCAACAAAGACGTATTCCTTTCCCTGTAACAGATTGAAAAAGAAACGTAGCTGATGTTACACAAACAATAAAAATAAATAAGACCAGCCGAATGCAAGGCAGAATCAGAAGACAGCAGTAAAATGCAGAGCAGAACCTTTGATGTAAGTACATCAAGCTTGCCACTATTCATCAAAGCAGGGAAAACATCACCATGACCTGGGGGGTTCCTGTACATCCGAACAGTGTACATGAGATGATTGAATTGCTAAGATGAAACCAACACAAATAAAAGGGAGTACAAGAGCAGGAAAAGAATCAGAACCTATGCGCAATCTGCTCTAGTTGAGATGCGGTATGAGTTGGGAATTCAATAAACTTAACCTATGCATAAAATGATTTTTTTATGCAGAATGATTTATGTCACAGAAAAGCCAAATGAATTAGCATTTGCATTCTCATTCTTGCAGCAGCAAACATAGTAGTATACTTGTCCACAAAGACAAGACGAATACAGAAATTCTTTATATTGTTTCTTGATAACTACAAGAACAAGTACAGATTAGATAAATCATTTCTTAAAAGATTGATCATTAAGATGCAGATTTTGTTACTCCTTATAGTTCAGTACTATGGCTAAAAGAAATTTTTGTAAATATTCCAATTGGTGAGCTGATTCCTCTTTCAGTTGTGATCACAGAATCCACACATTATACAGTTTAATTACCATCCATCTTTGCCAGCATTGCCTTTGCAAGGAAGTGGAGCAAAGTCTTCAACAACCAGACGAGGGTACTGGCTCTGTAAAAATTTAAAGAGGAAACATCAAACAAACCTATTCAAATCCAATATGTTGGGTGAAAAAAACAAGCTTTGTGATACCTGATATCATTGATGTTAAGTCCTACTAACCTGATTGAATGTGTGAATCTCAATGTTTGAGTTTGAATATTTTTGTACGATCTACATAGAGAATGCAATAGTAATATCAGCAGCTGAAAACAGAGAATGATCATGGATTAATATGTAACACACTGATATTATTTCACCTTCAGTGTATCATCATGGGTGTTGAATGAATTCATCAAAAGCAAGGGAACGCTGCATCCATACTTGGTATTGAGAGCCTACAGACAGCATTCTTTAGTTGGTGAACAGCCAAACATGAAACATCATGGTGAACTAAATTGATCATAAAATCATAGCTACCTCAATTTGTCTGACAATCAAGTCGAGGAATGTCAAACCATTACGAACTTCAATAACTGATCTGCATGAAAGAAATACAAACTTCAGACTATGAGAAGCTATGAAGGTTGGCAAACACACCAGCTAAAACTTCCATATTACAATGAGAATATCATATCACTGTATGCAGTCAAATTTGAAAGCAAGAAGTGAAGAAGAGATTCCTACATTTCCAGATAAACTTTCCAAGAATCCAATTATCATCATATACGCCGCAAAGTGCTTTGGAAAAGCAATGCAAGTAAAAAGTAAACTCTTTGATCAGACACATATCTAAGGCAGAGTGCTTTAGAGCATTGTAAGGAGGTAGCTCCTTGGCTGCCAACAAAGTGTAAATCTTATCTACTTCTAAATTAACCATCAAATTTTTCCTCCTATCTGAAGGTATAGTATTGATCTGTCAGTATTATAATTCTGCCAAATTCCATCTAGTAGCAGGCAGCAATTGAACTGTTTCACATCCAAATGATGCAAGCTGCAGTCGATAATGCCATCAGATCAACCAAAATAAGTAGTTGCTATCCACCTTTGACTACAAGTGTTAGAAAACTATCAAACACAGAGTAGAAATAGAAACCAATAACCAAGTTTTATCACTTTATAGCCTTCACCAATGAATGCATGTGTAAGGAAAAAAAACTTGAAAGCAGGGTATCATGTGCACAGGTACAATAAAATATAACAAGATTCAGAATAACAATCAGAGAGTTTCTTGGACATTACTGGTGAATCAATAAAATATTGTTGCTAAGCAAAAGACAGGATTCAAGACACTGTTCTGGATCCATATGCACTCTCCACTGACATGTGGAGAACAGAAAGGAAGTTTGGAACAATGTGTTCACAGAGATTAGCTTTAAGTCCACTAAAGCAAACAAAAGTAAGCCACATATGTATAGCATAACCTTGTAACACATAACTTTTAGACCAAAAAATAGCTATATTTGTGGCAAATACATACTTTGGACCAGTGCACCCCATCGTTGTTCCCAAGCCTCCATTAAGCTTCAGGACAACAAGTTTGTCTAAGAGCTTCTTTGTTTCTGTAGGATCTGCAATGATCGAGATAGTGAAGCTTCTTCAGAAACATTTTCAGTTGGATCTGATTTTCTTAAGAAAATCATCTTCACACTAGAGGCAAATCTAGCACCTCGCCGCAGATTCAATTAAACTCATTGTTTTCTGCTCACACCATGTATACATATGTAAAAATAATACCTTCAGAGAGAGGTGCTAACTTGTCATAAGGCACCACCACGTCATCGGTTGGTGTCTGGATCTTACTCCACTCAACATGTTGAGCCTCGCCGCTACAATTCAAATGCCATAAGGTCATAATTGATCTGCTACTTTTAATTTGTAAACACTCCAAAATTTATACCATATCCGAGATAATCAGAATCTATAGACACTACTAAAGGACTACCTAAAATCACCTAATCCACATTATCTCAAATCCATGTAAAAAAAAAAAAAAACCATTAAGCTAACCACATCCTAAAGTTCAGTAAATTAAAATGATTAGTGCTATGAAGTTCAGTAAACAGAGATATCAGCCCAAATTGTACCTTAGATAGCGAGTGACAAGGTTAATAAATCCGTATTTCTCATTATCACTGCAAAAAAAATAAGTTCACACGAAATAAAAAGTTCAAAAAAAATTATCAGGTCAGGATTAAAAAAAATTGAGCAAGACATGGAGAAATGAGAATTGAGATAAATAGTAGCATGCAGCAAGTAAATCTAAGCAAAACTACACACACACACACACACACAACAACAACAACAAAATTGTAGATCCACGTAAATGGAATCGGGCATTGAATTAAATCAACCATATTGTAAATTTCAGTAGCTTAAAATGAACTTTAGATTTCTCATTATCACAGAAAAAAAAAAAAATTATCAGGTACGGATCAAAAAATGATCGATATATGGAGAAACTGAGATAAATAGAAAATGCTCCTAACATGCAGCAAGTAAATCTAAGCAAAACTACACACACGCGCGCGCACACAACAAAACTGTAGATCCACGTAAATGAAATCGAGCATTAAATTAACCACATCCTAAAGTTCAGTAAATGAAAACGAACTTTAGATTTCTCATTATCACTGCAAAACAATTATCAGGTACGGATCAAAAATGAGCGATATATGGAGAAACTGAGGAAAATGCTGCTAACATGCAACAAGTAAATCTAAGCAAAACTACATACACTCACTCACACACACACACAAAAGAAGAGGAAATTGAAATGTGAGAATTGAGATTTGAAAAAAAAAAAAAAAATTGCCTGATTTGGTTAAGACTGGCAACGGCAGATTTGAGGTTGGTGAGCTTCTCGGAATCAGCAGGACTGAGAGTAGCTGTAGCCATTGGAGAGATGTATGAGTTCCTTTTTAATATTCAGTAGTAATTCGAAGCTTCTCGAAAAGAGCGTGAATTGAAAGGAAAGCTTGGAAAAAGTGTGAGAGATCAGAGGGAATGGGGAAGGAGTATTTATAGAGCGAGGAGAGTGTGGAACAAGTGGCAGGTAATGAGGTTAAAAGTAGAATTTGTGGGCGAGATAAAACTGAGAATATGCAGGGGATCTGACTTGTTTGAGGAGACACTTGTAATCAGTTGGTTATTGGAGACTCGAGAGAGACTATTAATTGTAATAACTTCATTTACACTAGGGGTCATTTGGTTGCCTATTAGAGTTATGCAGAAAAGTATTAATTAATATGTATTGGCTATGCAGGAATAAGTAATGCAGGGATTAATTATGCACGGATAAGTTATATAAGGTTGAGTTATATTGGAATTAGTTATGCATAGATTATTATGCATGGATTAGTTATGCGGTAGTTATATAAGGATTAATAATATAAATGTAATGTGAATGTTATTTATTATTAGCTTACTTAATTTATTAAAATTGTTAGTATAGTTTAAATATATATTTTTAAACAAAAAATATATATATTTGAATAAAGGGTATTCTTGTCATTTTGTGTTCTAATACAAGTATTACTAATACATGTATAAGTTATTCCACCTTCTACACTGCGTAAATAATACATAGATTCCCTCATAACTTATGCATGTATTAGTTATGCGGAAAAGAAAAACATGAACCAAACATTGTATTAGCAATGCTATATTTTATGTGGAAAGGAGGAAAAAAACAACCAAACATTGTATAACTTATGCTATCTTCTAGGTGGAGATTATTTGTTCCCCTTCTTTTAACCGGACAATGTATAAAGTTATCTAGTTTTAATAAATGGATAACTCCTCTTTAACCAGCTACCAAACGACCCATAAGAGTGTGTTTGATAAAGAAAAAATTTTATGAATTTTTTTTTTCCATATTTGGTTGACTTAAATATTTTAAAAAATATTTTTTTCATGAATTCATCTTCCTCTAATTGGAGAAAAAATATTTTATAAAACTCTTTTTTAACCTTCTCAACCCCTACTCTTAGGTATGGGTCAGAATCTACCTTTGGTCAAAAACGGTGTTAGTAAAGCATTCTTGGGACGCCGTGTGTCGAAGTAATCTTATTATCAGCAAAGGCCACGGTCGGGGAGTCAATAAGGACCAGGGCTGAGGTCGAGGACCCTTCACAGAATTATAACGACTAGTTTTCAAGATAGGACATTAGAGAGAATATTCTAGTAGATTACTTGTATTATTAGGATTTATCTTTTAGGAACATGTTCCCTATAAATAGAAAAAAACATAATAATAGGGGAAATGTGATATTCATTTATAAATAACACACTTTGACTTGAGAAAGAGAATCGGATCTCATTGCTAAGATACAAACATCATCTTTTCATTGAGATTTTTGTTTATGCTTTCTCACTAAATCCGAAAATAACTCAAATATTCAAGGGATTTATATCATTCATCATCGTGAGAATCCACTTATTCCTTCATTTCTTGGGTGACTCATTCATTCTATTTACTTAAATGTTATTTATTGCTATTTATTGATATTGAATGCTACAGTATTGCCTTTGATTCCTAGAATATTTATTGCATGCTACCGTCACTGTTCGGCTATTCCTACATACTACTGTTGCCTTTTCAAGAACTCCATCTTAGGGATATTATCGTTAACTAAGATTAACCCTCATTTATATAAATTTAATTATTTGAGCTAAGATCTATATTTTTTGGTCAAACAATTTGGCGCCGTCTGTGGGGATTTCTTAGTTAAATTTTTGGTTTCCTCTTGATCTACAATTAACGTTAGAGGTGTCAATAGATATTTAAAAACCGACTAGACCGACCGAACTGTATCATACCGAACCGATTTTTAGGTTTCTTTTTAAGAAACCGTAGGTTTTATAAATCTATAACTGCACCGATAATTAGGGTAGGTTTTTTATTTTATAAAAATAAACCGAAAAAATACCGAGTTGTACCGAATAAATTTTACATGTGGAAAATATATTTATCTAGTAAGTTTAAAAATAATAATGCATTAAAATTTTCTTTGGGCCTTGAAATTATGAAAACTATTACAAGCCAACAAGTAATTAAGCTCAAAATACTAATTCCTAAATCCTATTATGCTACTTCTACTTAAACTAAGTTATTTCAAGTATCTTTATTAGCAAGACACAAAGTAGTCTAGTGATTATGAGTAGCAAACTACAATGTATTGAATATGTTTCCTTTCACTCGTGTGATTTATATTTTCTTTGCTTTTGCTTGGTTTCTTTTACGTTGTTGTAGAATAGTTGATGGATCTATACCAATATTATCAAAGGCGAAAAGCGCAAAAAAGCTCTAAGGTCTGTTTGGGCTAAAAGCTCAAAGCGCAAATAAAGCGTGGACTTTAATGAAAAAAGGCGCAACTGGAGAAAAAGTAAAAATATGTATATGTAGTCCAAGACAAATAATTATAAGCATGAATAACAAATATATGGACAAAGAAATTGGAAAAAAATTACAATAAAGTAAGATATCAATTGTTTAATGTCGCCTTTTCATGATTACACTCATTGGCAAGGAATAGTATGCCTTAGAGCCTTGATGTGATACTAAAGCGCCCACAAAGCGAGGCAAAGCGTTCAACAAGTTTTGAGCCTTGCTTAAGGGCTTAAGCGTGCCTTTGACAACACTGATCTATACTCTAGCCATCTTTCCTTTTTTTTTTTAATTCATCACCCTTTAAACAGTAAAAATATATAAAGAGTTTTCTAAGTCCGTAAAATAATGTATATTATTGCATTCTACTTCTATTGATGAATTTTACATGACATTTAAAAAAATACCGAAAATTAACCGAACCGTACCGATACCGAAGAGAAACTGACATGATTGGGACGGTTTCGAAAAGTCTTATTTTGGTTATATATAATAGAATAACCGAAAAATTGGTATGGTACAAATTTTATAAAATAACCGACCGAACCGAACTATTGACACCCCTAATTAACGCAAGCCACTAACATCATAAAGACCCGAGATCTCCTTTCTTTGTGTATATAAAACCCTACATGGCAGGTAACCAAGGAGAAAGGACAAAAATAACAAGTGACTTCCCAACCAACCTCATGAATGTCATCAATGAAAGCTGTGAACAGTAGGTGAGGACACGACACCCGATGCGTCCCCTAGGCGAGAGAGGTCACCACCCCCACACTGCAGCATAACAAAACCCAGCGGTAAAGGGGCCTCCACATCTATAGAGGAAGGGACACCCCCAGCTGTGAGAAAACTCCTCGAGGCATGGCTGACCTACTCGCTGGCAAGCGTCCTCAACAATCCTGCTCCAGGACCGACTGTAGAAACCGCAAGGGCTTGCACAATACTACAAGCAAACAAATAATTGCAACTGACCCCTCCCTCATACGATAGGTATAACTTATAATGTTACTAATGGTACAGGTCACAACGCCCTCGCTTCCATTCTAAAGAGGATGGAAGAAATGAAGAATGAAAATAAAGCACTCCGATACCATATAAGAGAACACCAAGAACGAGTTGATAAAATACCGGGTGCTCCTAAGCCGTTGTCGAAAAGAGACACCGGCAGGTTCGTAGAGCAGCCGTACAGTGATGATGCAGCCCCGCATGCCATACCAAAGACCTTTAAAATGTCGTCCTACCTCAAGATATACAACGAAATGACAGATCCTAAAGACCATGTGACTCACTACGTCACCGCCGTGAAAGGCAACAACCTCACCAAAGAAAGAGTGTCCTCCATTTTGTTGAAGAAGTTTGGCGAAACCCTCACATGAGGGGCATTAACATGGTATTCGCAGCTACTAGCCCGCTCTATAGAAACTTTCAAAGAAGTGGCCGATAAGTTCGTAACTGCTCATGCCAATGCCAATACAAGAAGGACAAGGAGAGAGTAAATGACATATTTGCTATTAAGAAATCTTTGGGAGAGGGGCTAAGGGACTTCCTCGCCCGGTTAAACAGAGTAAGGATGACTCTGCCAAACGTATCCGAAGGGATGACGATCGCAACTTTTCAGAACGGGCTGAGTAGAGAGGGTTCAAGAGCAACTAAAAAACTGTTAAGCCGATTGATGAAGTATCCTCCAACCACTTAGGACGAAATCCATAATGCTTATTATGCCGAGGTCCGAGCAGACGAGGACGGTCTCAAAGGACCCACTTATCGACTAACCTCAGTATAAGCCGAATCTAGAAAAGAACGAAGAGACAATACTAGAAGAGATCATCCAATTTCGCGACCTGACAAAGAATGTCACCAACCATATGTCAAGGCGGACGTTGCACCCTCCCTTCGCTATGAAGAAGGCCCATCCAGGCCAAGGACAGGGACTCATTGGAACGAAAAAGGTATGCCCCCTTTATTAGCTCACAATTTTTGTGTGTCGCCTACAGAAATAGTCTACGCTTTTGAGAAACTCGGAACACAAGTAAAGTGGCCGCCAAAGATAAGATCAGACCCGAAAACCAGGAAGTCCGATACCCTCTGCGAGTTCCACCAGGAACGCGGGCATAAAATAGAAGATTGCATCGCCCTCAGACAGGAAGTCGTAAACATGTTACGACAAGGGCACCTCAAAGAACTGTTAAGCGACAAGGGGAGGACCAACTTTGCCAGAGGACATGAACACCAAGGACGTAAATATGAAAAATTGTTTACGAGCATTAAAAAGATTTGTTGCTTTTGTTGTTACAAGAATACAATTACTGTCACAGAATATATGAAATGAGTGCTCATATTTTTATTGAAGTGGTGCACTGAGGTGTTTAAGTTCTGAATCCGCCTTCTATTTATCTTGTCCTTGGAGTTTGAAGAATTGGTATAAAATCACTCAAGATTAAAAGTCACCAATTCTAAATAGTCTTTGTTAAAAGTTCAAAATAAAATTCTAAAGATTCCTATGAAAACAGTGGATTACTTATGCGTCAACAATTAAAACCGTGGTCTAAAACACGACGCAATATTTTGCCTGTTTGAAAATGTATATAAATGGATTCTATGGGCAAACTTACTGATTTTGATTGGCTAATTACTGTACTTTGACAATAACACAGTCATGAATCTTTCTAACATAAAACTCTAGAAAACTGCTAGGTTCACAAGCTAGTTTTTCTATGAATTAGACTTATATAAATTGATTATATAAAATAAAAAAATAAAAAATTACATCCGTTATAACATATTACCTATCTTATGTTTTAGCTTCTTAATTTCATTTACTATGGACAATTTTATATAGTTATCTTTTAGTAACATACTAGTTATAAAAATACATTTACAATGTTAGAGTATAGAATAAAAATGTCAAAGTACTAAATAAGTTGTATGTACAAGAGTGAATTTTTTCTGTAATTACAATGTCAAAAGAAGTATCCCCTTACTATCTAGATAAACACGTAAGTAGATTAATTATAGGTTGTTGATTGTAAATCTTGTGACAGATATTTGCAATAAATTTATTTGTAGTCAAGAGATCACAATTCAAACTGTAGTATCATGAGTTCGAATCGTAAAAATCTTGAAAGCACGGCCTAATTAAACTATATTAAGAAAAAAGTTATGCTCGAGGCAGAGCAAAATAAAGGTAACATCTAAATTATTTGCTAGAAATAATCTAAAACCAACTGATTATACATTATCCTTTTTCCTCCTAAAATGGAAGAAGTAATCATTTACAATAAATTGTAATATAGACAAAGAAAAAATGCCTTTACTTCATATAACAGTATCTTTCATAGCTTATTCCATGTTTCTTACCAGCTTTAATCTCAATTTGAGTAAGAAAATATAATAAAATACAAGTTTAATCTCCTTTTTCTCCCCCTCTTTCTTTTATTGGTTTGGCCTTTTCTTTTTTGTCCATTTTTCAATTTGAGTAGGCCTCACATGCCATGGAATGCATTTATCTTTTATCTCATTTTTTGGGTTTTCTTCTCTCGTTTTAATATAATAACTGTCACACCTCCATTTTGCGCGCCCGCCCCGAAGGGTTAAATGCGCGAGGGGAGTTTTTCCAATTTAAGTGACAATATTCGAAATGAGATTATTTATTTAATTCAGAGTCGCCACTTGGGAAAGGTTTGACTTTTGGTGTCCCAAGTCACCGGTTTATCTTGAATCCCAAATCGAGGAAATTTTCGACTTTTCCAAATGAAGTCTGCGAACCAGAAATTCTAAGTAAGAAATTCTGTTGACCCGAGGGAAGGTGTTAGGCACCCTCGAATCCCGTGGTTCTAGCACGGTCGCTTAAATTGTTATAATGGCTAAATATTTGATTTAAATACATGTTGTGACTTATGTGCTTTTATTAAGTTTAAACCGCTTTTATTATTATCATTTATTTTTTATAGAATTGCAACGTCGTGAAAATGCATCTCGAACCACGTCACAATCAATGCACCCGTGATCGTCGACACATTTGGACTTCGTTGAGATTTGGATTTGGGTCACATCAATGTGCACCCGAATTTAAGAATATAATTTACTTAAAGTCGCGCCTAAAGAATCTAACGCGTTATTCTCTTTAGGGAGGGCAGTGGAATTCACTAAACAGTCCGTCCCAAATTCTAAGTATTTATCATGATCAATTATTGAGGGCCCCGCAATTTGCTTTTTATTTGGCGAGGCTCGTCTCATTATTTTAGAAGGGAACCCTACAGTGGCTACATTTCTATTACGTTTGTCCCTAAAACTAAAAGAAAAAGAACATGCTAATTTAACTATATGCTTTTGCCTAATCCGGATTCTTATCAATTTCTGATTAATTATTTACAAAGTAGAGAAAACACTACACTTCAATGGAAAATTGCTTTAGTTTGACAGAAGAAATCCGCTTAGTCTAATGAAATACGACACTTAATCCGAACAAACATCTTTAGGCCAAAATTAGATTAACTTGCTTAAACAGGGTTAATAGAATTCTTTATTGAAGAATACCCCCGATAACATTCAAAACTAATCCTATAAAGGCCTAAAGAAATCGAAAACCGGGCAGTTCAAAACCACATTATAATTTGGCTAGGTTTAATAGCCATTTGCCCTTACTTATTCAATACATGCTGAAAGAGTGAATTTAATTTTAACAATCACATTAAATAATTTCACATTCCAAGAGTTCTGTTTTCATTCTGTATGCCACTAAACGAATCGAACACCACAGTTCAAATCAACATAGTACAAGCTTAACAATGTATTCCCTATCAGCTATAAACTACAATTTATATAAACTTAACAACATTTATGAAAAGGCAGTCAGTAAACGGGTGATTATAACTCCTTCAAATCTTTCTATTCATGCTTTTTCAATGTTACATTCAGCTACACCAATGTGAGACTTGAGATGTGTACCTGGAAACAACTGAAAATGCCAAAGAGAAGAGGAAGAAGATAGGGAAATCAGCAACAGCAGGAAACAAAATAGCAGCAGCAACAGGGCAAGATAGCAGCAGACAAAGCAGTACAGCAAGAACAGGCTCGAGTGCAGAAATGCAACTATGGCCAATAGAAAGCAGTAGCCAAATGACAGCAACACCCAGTGGAGTAGAATCAGGACTCCAGACAGACCAAACCAGTAGTAAACCAATGAAAACACTCGACTAGTAGACACAACTAGAACTTCAAAGAATCAGATTTGATTTTGAACAAATTGAACAGCTGAAACCCAAACAATAATAGGAGGAAACAGTTTCTGATTGTTGATTGTACACCTTCTATCCCTTAACCTCTCTCTATCTGTGTTTGTGTTTTTCTTTTTCAGCTCTTAAGGTTCAGTCTCTATCCCCCTCTGTGTATCTATTTGTATTTCAGCTCTCTCTTTCAGAAATTCCTCACAGTCTGTCTATTTTCTTTTTCCCCTCTAATTCTGTATATCTCTATCTCTCTATCTATTTCTGTCAACTCTCTCTTTTTCTTTTCTATCTTCACAGTGTATGTATTTCTCTTCTGTCTGTATCTTTTGTATGTATTTCAAACTTTCTCTTTCAAAACTCCTCACCGTGTGTGTGTATTTTTCTTTCCCCCCTCTAATTCTATCTCCTTTTTCAGTCAGATGTCCTCCCCTTTTATATGCCTTCCTTACCCCTTTTAACAGCCTGTTTTAGAGTATCCTAGTACCCTCCCATGTGCCTTCCCCCTTTTCAGATTCCAATTAGTTATTTAAGTATATAACCTCCATCAACATTCCATGGCAGACTTATCTTTTAAAAGGTTTAATACTTTTTAAACTTAAAGCAAGGCATGGGCTCTAGAATATATCTGACAGCATATGCTGTCAAATTGTTTAAAACTTAACAAAGACCTTTATGCAGGCCACAGGCTGTGCACAAAGCACATGAGGTGCACCAATGCACATGCTGTGCATGAGTGCACATGCACTCCAATTCAGAGTTTAAAACCAAACATCCCTTTCACATTACTGATCAATTCAACAGCTATGAGTAAACAAAAATTGGTTCTTAATTGACTCAACAAATGCTTAGCAGAAGTAAGTCGATTTGTTATTGTTCGAATAGCTGAAACTAATTGACGACATATGTCGACTCGACTATATTAGCATTAACATACACAATCGTAGCCAAAAATCAGACATTTAAAGTATGGGACACATGACTCGACTTATACCGATTAAACAGAATTATACTTCGAGGAATTAGTTAATCAGTACAAATTTGGAATACAACCAATACACATGCCTTATCAGAATAGGAGGGGTTCAAACAAACACAGTGGTTCAGGCAAAGTGGACAAACAGAAGTTGGTAAAATTAAAAGACACAAAATGAAACAAAACATGAACAGACATTTAATCACTCACATGGATCAAACAGAAATAAAGAAAGAAAGCAAGACTCACCTCAAATCTTGAAAAATCACAAACCTTGACTCGGACTTGGACAGACTTTCTTAAGGCTGAATGGACTTTAATCGAAGTGTTTCTCAGATGAGAAACACTTTGATTAAAGTCCATTAGACCTTAATCTCTTCGATTGAACTGGTATGAACCAGTGACGAAGAACTACAAAAATTTCCAAAACTCAGATCCGGGATTCATGCTTTCCTGGTCAGATTCGGACCAAACCAAGTATGGTTTGGTCACGAGGGGGGTCTGGGGAGTGTCTGGTGTGAAGCTGGGGTTAAACTGTGTAGATCGAGTTTCGACTCGAATCTTCAAATGAAGATTCGAGAAGGTGGGGAGGGATTCGAGCTACATGGTTAACAGATCCATGTTCAGGATGGCAAGGGGATTCTAGGGTGATAAGGGGAAGGTCACCGGCGTCCATGCCGTCGGCTTTCATGGTGAAAGTATACAGGGGCGGCTAGGGTTTAGGGGCCTGGTCTGTGGAGACGAAGGCTGGGGTATTGGATAGGGGGGCAGGGTAAGGTTATGAACTTATATAGTTAGTGGGTGGACGGATCTCGACCGTTAGATCAATTTAGATCTACGGTCTGGATCTGATGGTTAAGTGGAACGGTGTCGTTTCAAGTGTTGAGGGTTTGGGTTCGGTCCGGGTGTAAACGGGTCGGGTTCCTCAGTGGGTTGTGGGGAAGTGATCTTGGCCGTTGATCAATCTGAGATCAACGGCCCAGATCACACTGGACTAAAATGTCGTCGTTTGGACGTCTTGGGTATCAGGTGGTGTTGGACCGGGCAGGCCTGGGTTTTGGGCTGTTTGTTTGGGCCAATTTTGTTAAAATTGGCCCAAGTCCGGAAGGGGTCTTTTATTTTTTTTTATTATTATTTTTATTTCTTTTCTTATTTATTTTAAAAACAAAACTGAGCAAAAAATCGAATTAAAATTAAATACACACTCAATACAATTATTTGCACACACACAAAAGATATTTCAAAACAGGTAAAATCAAACAAAACAAAATCACGGACAAAGATGCCTGTTTATGCCTTTCTATTTAAACCACGTTACGGTTCAGATTATGCATGACACGTACACATTTTTTGAATTTTGTTTTAATAGAGTAAATAAATAAAATTGGCCAAAGTCACAAATAAATCAACAAAGTGCCGCACAAAAATCCAAAAATTGTACAGCAGGGCCAATTTTTTATTCTTTTGGAGCGACTGTCGCGCAAAAACAAAAATCACGTGCTCACAGCTGCCCTCTTTGTTCGGAAACACGAAGAGTTTTCGTGCAAAGATAAAGTGAGCGTGTATGAGCGATTTTCGCCTATGGACCACTCCGTATGAAGCATGTTTTTTGAAAGATCTGACCGAATCTTGCTTCAAAGATTTCCTACATATCCTGGGCTAAACAGGAATCAGGTCAATGTAGTTCGAGAAAATTTTGGTAGCTGGGACTACCATGGGATTGCAATGCTTGCTGCTACTGCTGTTTCTGTTGTCACTGCTGCGTCACTGACCGCCCTATTACAACCAAACGAAAACTGGAAACTAAACTAAACTACTTATGTGCATGTCAACTGCTAGTTACAAGATTCCTATCTATGATTCTTTTACGACTTGATCTTGGGTCTTAGCTGATTCTGCTTGTAGACTCTGATCTGAATCTTGATGTTTGCGAGTTGCGGCGACTTGTTTAATCTCCGGGATACTGAGTGAGACGCGATTGGCAGGGATCAGAACCTTAATCAAATGCTGGAGTCAATCTGCCTTCCATTTACTCTGATGTCTCGGGACGTCTTCTCTTCTTTCTCTTTTTT
This sequence comes from Nicotiana tabacum, assembly GCF_000715075.1. Classification (NCBI taxonomy): domain Eukaryota; kingdom Viridiplantae; phylum Streptophyta; class Magnoliopsida; order Solanales; family Solanaceae; genus Nicotiana; species Nicotiana tabacum. The sequence continues at coordinate 161,470,453 of NC_134090.1, read as the reverse complement.
TTTCTTTGATTCCGAACTGGGAGTCATCTCGTGGGTCATTTCGATCCATGTGGCTAGAGGTCAAATCTGCGGGAGAAAACAAACGAACGAAATTTTCTGCCCCAGTTTCACTAGGAAAAATTTCGTTAATTATTCGCCAGGAAGTTCATAAAATTGATGAAAGAGGATATGCATGCTCAGTTCAGGGTTGGAGCCCTAATACCGACTAGCTGGGGAAAAGTTCAGTTTAGGGTTTAAAACCCTAATGCTGATTGCATGAAAAAGCTCAGTTTAGAGTTTAAAACTCTAATGCTGGCTGAAAGGAAAAAGTTCAGTTTAGGGTTTAAAACCCTAATGCTGACTAAAGGGAAAATTCAGTTTAGGGTTTAAAACCCTAATGCTGATTGCATGAAAAAGCTCAGTTTAGAGTTTAAAACTCTAATGCTGGCTGAAAGGAAAAAGTTCAGTTTAGGGTTTAAAACCCTAATGCTGACTAAAGGAAAGTTCAGTTTAGGGTTTAAAACCCTAATGCTGATTGCATGAAAAAGCTCAGTTTAGAGTTTAAAACTCTAATGCTGGCTGAAAAGGAAAAGTTCAGTTTAGGGTTTAAAAGCCTAACGCTAACTAAAAGGAAAATTCAGTTTAGGGTTTAAAACCCTAATGCTGATTGCATGAAGAAGCTCAGTTTAGAGTTTAAAACTCTAATGCTGGCTGAAAGAGAAAAGTTCAGTTTAGGGTTTAAAACCCTAATGCCGACTAAAGGGGAAATTCAGTTTAGGGTTTAAAACTCTAATGCTGATTGCATGGAAAAGCGCAGTTTAGAGTTTAAAACCCTGATGCTGGCTGAAAGGAAAAAGTTCAGTTTAGGGTTTAAAACCCTAATGCTGACTAAAGGGAAAATTCAGTTTAGGGTTTAAAACCCTAATGTTGATTGCATGAAAAAGCTCAGTTTAGAGTTTAAAACTCTAATGCTGGCTGAAAGGAAAAAGTTCAGTTTAGGGTTTAAAACCCTAATGCCGACTAAAGGGAAATTCAGTTTAGGGTTTAAAACCCTAATGCTGATTGCATGAAGAAGCTCAGTTTAGAGTTTAAAACTCTAATGCTGGCTGAAAGGAAAAAGTTCAGTTTAGGGTTTAAAACCCTAATGCTGACTAAAGGGAAAATTCAGTTTAGGGTTTAAAACCCTAATGCTGATTGCATGAAAAAGCTCAGTTTAGAGTTTAAAACTCTAATGCTGGCTGAAAGGAAAAAGTTCAGTTTAGGGTTTAAAACCCTAATGCTGACTAAAGGAAAGTTCAGTTTAGGGTTTAAAACCCTAATGCTGATTGCATGGAAAAGCTCAGTTTAGAGTTTAAAACTCTAATGCTGGCTGAAAGGGAAAAGTTCAGTTTAGGGTTTAAAACCCTAACGCTGACTAAAGGAAAGTTCAGTTTAGGGTTTAAAACCCTAATGCTGATTGCATGGAAAAGCTCAGTTTAGAGTTTAAAACTCTAATGCTGGCTGAAAGGGAAAAGTTCAGTTTAGGGTTTAAAACCCTAACGCTGACTAAAAGGAAAATTCAGTTTAGGGTTTAAAGCCCTAATGCTGATTAAAAGGAAAATTCAGTTTAGGGTTTAAAACCCTAATGCTGATTGGCTGGGGATAAAGCTCGAGAATACTACACGATCTATTTTTGAGTTTTCTTGCTTTAATAGAAGGTAAAAGGGAGTTTCGTGGAAGCTTACCTTTCGAGTGAATTCCTTATTGCCAAAATGTTTCTTATACCCGTGTATCTTCCTCTTTGGGCGACACCTGCTTCTTGCACGGTTGTCTTGGATTATACCTGTTTCAACTTTTCAGACAAAGAACAATTGTTAGTTCGGAAATGACGGTCGGTTCGGTGACCTTGATCGTTCCCAATTGCTTTCTTGCGTTTTTGTTTCTGTTGTGAAGTTCCGCCATTGATTTGATTCGAATGGCGAAACCTTTGGACTACTCAGGCTTGTATTTCCAGATTCTGTGATGACTTGCCTCGTAAGGCCTCTCTTTTTGTCCCGTTTTGATTGGAGGTTCTCAACGGGGATTTTATTGGGGGTGTTCTGTGGGAATTTGTACAAAAGGAAGCTCCGTGGGGGGGATATTTACAAAGTGGATTCTTTGTACGGATTCTGTACAATGGGGTATGCTGGATTTTTTTTTTTTTTTCAAAACGAGTTTCCCAGGGTTTGTTGGGGCAAGCTTGTTGGGGAATATTTACAAAAGGACTCGCTGGGGATGTGCTGATGAAATTCCAACGGGGATTTTTTCTTCTTTTTTTTTCTTTTTTTTTTCTTCTTTTTTTTTCGTACTGGGGAGACTTTATGGGAGTTTGTACAAAAGGAGAGACTCTGTGGGGATTTGTCCGAAGGCGGACTTGCTGGGGAAGAATTCTCTCTTTCCTCTTTAAACATCATCAAACGTCATGATTCATCATGCTTGGGCAATCATACCAACGAGATGAGGCGCTTTCCTACATGAGACGGGATTCCGTGCAAACAAAACATGCCACCTGTCCTTTCCGGTGTGTCCTGAACTCGGGTGCAAAAGGGATTTGAAAAGAAACAAAGAAAGGGGAGAACAAATCAGAAAAGGAATACCCTTTTCGGGACGAGAAAGACTTATCTGAGGAAGATAACGCTGGCTTTAAATGACATGACATGCTCTTTGGACTGGACGTCTAGCCTTCTAAGAGCTTGCGTTTTCCTGAACCAGAACGGATCTGTGATTCCAAACTGGTGGCATTCTGCCGAAACTTTCTTGGGGTGGCGTCATTCTTTTCCGGCCAACAGCGCCCTTTGCGGGTTTTCGCTGGCTGACCTCTCTCATTTCTCTTCCTGTCATCGCTTGATAGCACTCTTTGCGAGTTTTTACTAAACAAGCTCTCTCATTTTGGTTTCTCTACTCCCGACGCCTCGTGGTGCCCGAAGATTTTCACCGCCGAGACTCTCTCATTTTATCTCTCTCAATTCAGAGTGTGCTGGTCTCCATTTGTGACGCTTATTAGTTCCCCACCATATTTGGTAATTGATCTGAAGGCTTGTGCTTGGTAAAAAAGAGGTAGATGATACCAACTTCTCAACTGCTCGACGTGCCCCGGTTTTCAATTTCAGGGTGAATGGGATTTTATTGTTGGTGTGACTGAACCTCAAGGAGAGGCTGCCTACGTATCCTTTCGGAATCAAGTCAAACGTAGTTCAGGTCTCAATCAATGTTTTGTTTTTGCTGTTGTTTGTTTTTTTTTTGTAAGTGGCTCAAAAATTGGTGGAGAGAATTGGGTAGTGTTTGGGGAATAGTGGGGAATAAAACCTTCGCCATTTTCAAACGTGTCGGGACCACTGGAGTATGATTTAGACGTAATACCTCTTGACCGCATCTGCATTTACTGCTGTGTCGGGGTCATTTCCTTCGATATCACCTAAATACAAGGCTCCTCTCGGCAGTATCTTCCTTATGATGTATGGGCCTTTCCAATTTGGGGCAAACTTTCCTTTTGCTTCTTCATGATGCGGCAGAATACGCCTTAGTACCAGCTGACCTACTTCGAAATTCCGGGGTCGGACTTTCTTGTTGTAAGCACGGGCCATCCTTCGTTGGTATAACTGTCCGTGACAAACTGCGGCCATCCGCTTTTCATCAATCAACGTCAATTGCTCCTAACCGAGTCTTAACCCACTCGCTGTCCTCGATTTCTGCTTCGACAATGATTCGAAGCGAAGGAATTTCTACCTCTGCCAGTATTACAGCCTCGGTCCCATAAACCAAAAGATAAGGAGTCGCTCCCACCGATGTGCGTACCGTAGTGCGGTACCCCAATAATGCAAAAGGTAACTGCTCATGCCACTGTCGGGAACTTTGGATCGTTTTCCTCAAAATCTTCTTGATGTTTTTATTTGCAGCTTCCACAGCACCATTGGCTTTCGGCCGATAAGGAGTGGAATTCCTATGCGTTATCTTGAATTGCTCACATACATCTCCCATCAAGTGACTGTTCAAGTTCGCTGCGTTATCTGTAATGATAGTCGCAGGAATACCGAAGCGACAGATAAGATTTGAGTGTACAAAATCCACCACAGCTTTCTTAGTGACCGACTTGAGAGTGACAGCTTCTACCCATTTCGTGAAGTAATCGATGGCAACCAGTATAAACCTGTGTCCATTCGAAGCCTTTGGTTCAATTGGTCCAATGACGTCCATGCCCCAAGCGACAAATGGCCAAGGTGCGAACATGGGATGCAGTTCCGTGGGGGGTGCATGAATCAAATCACCGTGCACCTGACACTGATGACATTTCCGAACGAAGCTGAAGCAATCCTTTTCCATGGTCATCCAGTAATAACCTGCTCTAAGGATTTTCTTCGCTAAGACATACCCGTTCATGTGAGGTCCGCGCACACCTGCGTGTACTTTGTGCATGATCTTTCTCGCTTCCTCGATATCGACACATCTTAGGAGATTGAGGTCCGGGGTCCTCTTATACAACACTTCGCCGCTCAGAAAGAAACCACTTGCATGTCGCCTAATGGTCCTTTTTTGATCTCCAGTAGCGTGCTCGGGGTATTCTTGTGTCTTTAGGAACCTCTTGATGTCATGGTACCAAGGCTGCATATTTGATCCTGCCTCGATTACACTGCAGTAACCGTGTCTTTCCTTGATTTGGATTTCCAAAGGATCGACATGGGCGTTGCCCGGGTAGGGTAGCATTGAAGCCAAAGTAGCAAGTGCATCTGCCAGTTCATTATGACGCCTCGGAATGTACCTGAATTCTATTGATGTAAAGCGCTTGATGAGGTCCTCCACATGTTGTCGGTACGGGATAAGTTTGACATCCCGAGTTTCCCATTCGCCTTGAGCTTGCCGGATGATCAGGTCAGAATCTCCCATAATCAGTAAGTCTTCAACATCCTGATCGATTGCCATATGCATGCCCATGATGCAGGCTTCATACTCAGCTGTATTATTTGTGCAAAAGAAACGAAGTCTAGCTGTGGCGGGATAATGCTGACCAGAAGGCGAGATCAAAATTGCCCCAATCCCTACACCCTTGGCGTTCACGGCTCCGTCAAAGAACATCTTCCAAACATGAGCTTCCTCCGAGATTACTTCTACGGTGTTTACTTCTTCATCTGGAAAGTAGGTATCAACGGCTGGTATTCCTCATCGACCGGATTTTCGGCCAAATGATCTGCTAATGCCTGGGCTTTCATTACCGTGCGAAGTGACATAAACTATGTCGAATTCCGTAAGCAAGATTTGCCATTTAGCCAATCTCCCAGTAGGCATTGGTTTCTGAAATATATACTTCAAAGGATCCAACCTGCTTATGAGGAACGTAGTGTGGGCTTGGAGATAATGTCTCAGCTTTTGAGCAACCCATGTGAGAGCGCAGCATGTCCTTTCCAGCAGAGTGTATTTGGCCTCGTAGCCGGTGAATTTCTTGCTCAAGTAGTAGATTGCTTGTTCCTTCTTTCCGGTTACGTCGTGTTGCCCGAGGACGCAGCCGAACGAGTTCTCCAAGACTGTCAGATACAAGAAAAGTGGCCTTCCCGGTTCTGGAGGGACCAAGACCGGGGGATTCGAAAGGTATTCTTTGACTTTATCAAAGGCTTCTTGACACTCAGGTGTCCATCTGATCGCCGCATCTTTCCTTAACAGCTTGAATATGGGCTCACACGTGCTTGTCAGCTGGGCAATAAACCGACTGATGTAGTTCAACTTGCCCAAAAGACTCATCACGTCTTTCTTCGTTTTTGGGGGAGGTAGATCTCTGATGGATTTTATCTTAGTTGGATCTAGCTCGATACCTCTCCTGCTAACGATGAAGCCCAGAAGTTTGCCCGACGGAACTCCGAAAGCGCATTTGGCTGGGTTTAGCTTCAAGTCATACTTCCTTAATCTCTCGAAGAATTTCCTCAAGTCTTGGATGTGATTATCCTGCGTCCTGGACTTGACTATCACATCGTCCACGTACACCTCTATTTCCTGGTGCATCATGTCATGGAAAATGGCAGTCATGGCCCTCATGTAAGTAGCCCCAGCATTCTTCAGACCAAATGGCATGACCCGGTAACAGTAGGTGCCCCAAGGCGTGGTGAAGGCAGTTTTCTCGGCGTCCTCTTCATCCATCAGTACCTGATGATACCCAGCGTAACAATCTACGAAAGACTGTATCTCGTGTTTGGCACAATTATCAACGAGGATGTGGATGTTGGGCAGCGGGAAATTATCCTTAGGACTTGCTCTGTTCAAATCTCGGTAATCTACATATACTCGAGTTTTCCCGTCCTTCTTTGGTACTGGAACCACATTCGCCAACCATGTTGTATATTGGACTACCCGAATCACTCCCGTTTTCAGTTGTTTGGTGATCTCCTCTTTAATCTTGTCGCTGACCTCAGTTTTGAACTTTCGTTGCTTTTGTTGGACCGGAGGACAGTCAGGATGAATCGGCAATTTATGAACCACCAGATCAACACCTAGTCCCGGCATGTCATCATATGACCAAGCAAACACATCTTTGAATTCAAAAAGAAGTTGAATTATCGCCTCTCGCATTTTCTTGTCCGTGTGAATGCTTATCTTGGTCTCCCGGATTTCTTCCGGGGTTCCTAAATTTACCGGTTCAGTGTCATTCAGATTTGGCTTAGGTTTATTCTCGAAATATTCCAACTCTCGGTTTATTTCCCTAAAAGCCTCTTCTGCATCATATTTTGGTTCTGGGTTCATTAATTCGCAGTTAAATAGCTCATTGTGATCTGGGCGTGAAGTCCGCAAGCATGTCATATTTAAAGCCGCATTATTAGGACTGAAAAGAAAGATAAAAGGCAAAATAACAAAAAATTAGAACAAAAGAATGAATGGGAAAACAATGATTGATTTTTTTTATTTTCTTTGGAAAATTGGAAGACAACAATGTTTACAACTAGGGATTCAAAACAACAAAAAAGAAAAGAAGAAAACGTTCAAGTTATGTCCCGGAGATAACTTGTGACACAGGAAAGGTGGCAGGACAGGTCTACCCGGACTTCCGTCTAGTCGGGAATGGCGTAGCCTCCCAGTTTTAGAGTTTGGCGTTTGGTCCCATGTACAGCATCTCAGCAGTGCTTGTGCCTTCATCTGGTTGAACCATGTGGACCTCGTAAAGCATCTCTCTCATTGCCGCACATATCTCCTCGATTTCCTCAGCTGTGAAGACCTCATCATCTTCTTCTTCAGCGTACCTTGGCCTGATGAAAGTTGCATATAAATCCGGCAGTGGTTGAGGTAATTTCCAACCGTCATTTTTCCTTTTCTTTGCCCATTCTTCGTCTGCCGGAGTAGGTTTGAAACCTAGTCCAAAAGGTTTCTTGATGACTGGCAAAGTAACGGGTTCTGTTATTCCCTGAAGGGTTCGTCCAAGTCCCTTCCCTGGCCTAAATCCGTGCCAGATCATCTCTTTGGCCACCATGACCGAGGCGTTAGATAAGAAAGGCTGGGGGCAAGGTATTCCCTCTTCGTGCTGCTCTGCCAGTACAACCTCGAAAGCTTGATAGACCGTATGTTCACCCCCTTCTCTCGGTTCAAGATACGGGATGGATGGATCCCAATAAATGGCATGTTCGTCTTCCCCATGGACCACGATCTCTTGGTCTTCGTACTCGAACTTCACCATCTGGTGAAGAGTGGAAGGCACGGCTCCTGCCGCATGGATCCAAGGTCTGCCAAGGAGAAAATTGTAGGATGTATCCATGTCGATCACCTGGAAGGTTACTTGAAATTCGACTGGTCCTATGACCAATAACAGGTCTATTTCTCCCATGGTGTCTCTCTTGATGCCGTCGAAAGCTCTTACGCAGACATTGTTGGGTCGGATTCTTCCGGTCCCAATTTCCATCCTTTGTAGCGTGGAGAGCGGGCAAATGTCAACACCTGAGCCTCCATCCAACATTACCCGCTTGACATAATAGTCTTCGCATTTAACTGTTAGATGCAAAGCCTTGTTGTGTGCCTCTCCTTCCGGGGGTAAATCATTCTTGCTGAAAGAGATTTGGTTGACGACGAAGAATCTTTCTGCCATCCGCTCTAGCTGCTCCACCGAGGTTTCAACTGGTACATATGCTTCATTCAGGGTTTTCAGCAGGATCTTTTGATGCTCGGTTGACCTTATTAATAATGATAGCATGGATACTTGCTCAGGGTGCTTGCGCAGCTGATCTATCACTTCGTAATCCGGCATCTTCATTTGTTGGAAGAACACTTCCGCTTCTTCAACACTCACTGGCTTTTTTAGAGGGAAGCGCCTTTGTGTGGCGTTGTTCAGTTCTTGGGTATTTGAGTACCCTCCAATGAAAGTATTTTCTGGAAGTTCTCCCGTGACCTCTTTACCTTTGTACATTACCAAAGTCTTTCGATAATTCCACGGTACTGTGGACGGGTTGGTCATTGGCTTTTGTGGCACGCGTCCGATAACCACTGGCTCATTCAGCCGAGGTGGTTGAATCGTCCCCCGGACCACATAGGCTCCTTTTGGCACGTACATAGGTTTTGTCTTTTTGATCCCGAAGTTCTGCGCCTTCTCAGCTCGACCTCGTGGTATGTAAAGAACTTCATTTTTTACAGGTACCACTTTCTTCTCTACCTTCTTTTCAGGCTTTTTCTTTATAGCTTTGGCCTCCTCCCCCTTTTCTGGTTTCTGGTCTGTCTCGGGCCTCTTCCCCGTGTCGACAATGGCAATTATGGCTTTCAGAGCAGGGTCGAATTCTTTGTCTTCGCAAATCATTCCGATCAGCGGCCCATTATTGTGGGCAGGTAATGGATTGTTAGTTACATTCGGGATCTCCTCGTCCCTTATCACTATTTTCCCTCGCTCTATCAAATTCTCGACCACTCTTTTCAATGACCAGCAGTCATTTGTATCATGTCCCTCGGCCCTTGAATGATAGGCGCATCTGACTCCGGCTTTGTAAGAAGGCGATGTTGGGTTTTGCCTTGTTTGAGGGATTGGTTGCAAGAAACCCAACTGGACCAACTTTGGGAACAAAGTAGAGTATTGTTCACCGATGGGCGTGAAAGTTCGCCTTCGAGGTGGCTCCTGTGGGCGAAAGTTATTCTGCGGGGGTTGTGGGTTATAGTGGTTGCGGTAAGGAGGCTGATTTCTGGGAGGTGGAGCTGGGCCTCGGTTGGCTTGTTGTGGTGGATGGTTATAAGGTTGGGCATTCATGACCATATAGGTTGATGAGCATACGCCAAATTCGAGTGGGGGTAATAGTGTTGTGGGGCTCTTTCCGGAAAATGGGGCCTGGGATGACGATACTCCCTTGCTTCAGAGGCTGCCATAGTCGTTTCTTCCTTCTTCTTCCCCCTTGTCGTTCCTCTGGACCCGCTTTGGACGGCCTGGGAGGTCGCCCTTATGGCTGCTTGACTCAGAATCCTACCCGTTTTCAAACCATTTTCCACCATCTCTCCGATCTTGATCGCTTCCGCGAATGGCTTACCCATGGCTGACATCATGTTTTGGAAATAGTCAGACTCTTGAGCCTGGAGAAAGGTAGTGACCATTTCCACTTCATCCATGGGAGGTTTCACTCTCGACGCCTGTTCACGCCACTTAATAGCATACTCTCTAAAACTTTCCGAAGGCTTCTTCTTTAAATTTGACAGAGAGTTTCGGTCTGGCGCAATGTCGATGTTATACTGGAATTGTTTTACAAAATCTCTGGCGAGATCATCCCATATATGCCATCGGGTCATTTCCTGATCCATGTACCATTCCGAAGCTATCCCTACTAGACTTTCCCCAAAATATGCCATTAGCAGTTCTTCTTTTCCGCCGGCTCCCCGCAATTGGTTGCAGTATTTCTTAAGATGTGCAATGGGGTCACTGTGCCCATCGTATTTCTCGAACTTGGGGGTCTTGAAACCCGTTGGCAGGTGCACGTGAGGGAACATGCACAGGTCGACGTAAGAGACGCTCTTTTGTCCTCTCAATCCTTGCATATTCTTCAAACTTTGTTCAAGGCTTCTCATTCTCTTGGCAATCTCATTTTGTTCTGCAATTCTGGGATTCTGATCCTGTCCCGGTGCAAGCTCGCACTGAGGCGGTAGAGGATTAGTACTGGTAGCGAACCTAGTTGGCTCCATTGAGAACGATGGTGCTTGGAATGTAAAAGAGGATGAGTCAAAGCTTGGTTTGTACGTGGTAGGCTGTGCTGTAATCGGGCAAGGCGATGCAGTAAAGATGTTCATGCTTGCATCAGTGGCCGACGTTCGGGGATGAGGTTCAGAAGGTGATCCAGCGGAGAAGGATGAGGTGGCTAGGTACCCGAATGGGGTAGCAGGATAATTTATGGGGACATTTGAAGTCCCACTTGACCTGGAGAATAATTCAGGGAATCCGGGGACGACACTTGGAGGCTCTTTCCCATTGTTCCAGTCGTCCAGCATTTCCAACATGCGGAGCCGTAGGATTCTATTTTCCTCCGCAGTTGCGGATTCAGGTGTGAGGACGGCCGAGATTGAGCTCTCCTCAGAAACAGGGATCGTTTGCAATGGAATTTCTGAAGACATTTCCACACTTCCTTTTGACCTGGTGAAGTAAGTGTGAGTACTGCTTCTGGCCCTAACAACAGGTAGTTGAACACTTCTCCTTGACCTCGTGAAATATGAGTGCGAGGCCAGACTTTCACCAAACCAACCGTCTTTTCAAAAAAAAAACCCTAGAAAATACTCAGCGACAAACGCACGGTTAATTTGTAGCAAATAACAGATAGTTAATCTCACGTTGGGCATGATGCACCTACACAGTTAAGTGGATTACATGTTTGCTACGAGAGCATGCGTCATTCCGGCATTTTATTAGGTTTTCCCTTTTTTTTTCTGTTTTTCTTTTATATTATTTTTTATTTTGCAGTAAAAGAAATGCGACCGGATCCGATGAGGATTGCCTACGTATCACGATGCCTACGTGAATCAGATCATTACGTAGTTCGAAAAACACAAATGAGCGTAAAAGAAGCAAACTCTTTATTATTGAAGCAGTCTATTACAAACTACACTCTGCAAAAGAAAAAGCAAACTTTGAAAATAAACCTAGACTCAAAAATAGACTAAAAATCACCCTGATGGAAAAACAAGCAGAAGATGCTAAGATACAGGGTCGACTTATGAGTGCATTATGGTTTTGAAAATTGGTGTCCGCGGGGCATCGTTCGGCCTTGCCGCGGTCCTAGGTGTGAGATCCCTCTCAAGTTGCTCCAGCTCATGCATAGTCTGCTTGACATAACCCATTACTGCCAAGAGGACGGTAACGCTGGACATGTTCTCACATCGTAGACATCGTCTGGTGATGGCATGGGCAATGGCCTTGATCCTATCTCTGGTTTGCTTCTTTTCTATGAGTAGGCGTTTTATCTGATCGCTACATATCTCGAATACTTGAGTATCCTGTATATGCTGATGCTTCAATCGCCGTACTTCCAACTTCATCTGAGCCATTGAGTCGTACCAGTATCTGCTCTCAATTTGGAAATCCTTGGCCTGATTAGCTGTTTTGATCTCAAGTGCAGCCCTCTCTCTCTTTACTTTAGCAACAGTTTTCTTGTGGTCGCCTTCCAATTGATTCAGGTATCGACGATGCTTATCTGCTCTTGTATCCCACTGTGCTTTGAGCTCTGCTATGACGTTTTCAGATTTCTCCAAACCATCTTGCCATTCTCTGATCTCGCTTTTTAGCCTTTTTATCAGGTGCTCGTCTGATCGACGCCTTGGTTGTTTATCTGCATCCAACCTTATTTGTTTGATCTGGGCTCTGAGCATTTCATTTTCTTGAATTAACCTGTTCCGCTCTCCCAGATCGGTAGCAATTTGCACGTTGTGCTCGTATTTCATGCCTTCTACTTGTTGCTTTAACCTGCTGATTTCGGCACAATAGCCTCTTTCCTCTGCTAACCAATCCCAATGCCTTTGCGACGACTCGGTGAAATTCCGGATGTGGGGTCTCTTAGCTGGTCTTTCATGCTCAAGCTCCCTTCTATACCATGCAAGGTAACCTGGCGCCGTCTCTCCTTTGGCTCGATCCCGCACGCGAGTATCTGATTTCAAATATTGACACTCACTCCAGATTTGGCGAACCTTTGCTTCTGGGAATTGTCCGTTAGGACTTATCTCAACTGCTTGAGTGCTAAGATCTTCCTCATGAGGTACTGTCTGGCATCTTCCGAGCTGTCTCAAGACTCGGCAGGGTGCGTAAGGTTGAATTCTCTTAAGCCCCATCAATAAGAAATGAGTTTTAGCTGCAGACATATATAGGATCTCATCAATAGGCAACCATCCCAACGTCCATTGTATTTGGCTGGCCGTAAGAGCTTGAAAGAATGAAGTCCATGCCAAGACTCCTTTGGGCAAAATGATCTCCTTGGTTCTCGTGTAGGATTCTTCTATGCAGGTCTTTTCCGGGGAACCATGGCTCAAAATCTCGGAATGACGGCAGAGGTGCTCGGTCATCCATATCTGTAGGAGCAAGTTACAACCTTCGAAGAAATTTCCCCCAGCTTTACAAGCTGTGAGAGCTCGAAAGATGTCAGATACCACCATTGGCGCGAGAGTACTGTCACTTTGCGTGAGTAAAGTGCTGACGACCCCAGATATCTTCAAATCAATGTTTCCATCTTTCCTCGGAAATACCAGAAGACCCAGGAACATTATCATGAACGCTACCCGTCTGTGCTCGTCCCACTTCTGACGAACCCCTTTGCTGCACAGTTTGTTGATTGGATTGTTGAATCCCCCCTCATGACCGCACCTATCATATATGAAGCATGGAGTACAAAATCCGGCTGCCAGATCCGGGTTGTGGACTGTTCTAGGTATTTTTAATGAATCCAGGAACCGATGTACCGTGACGACTCTCGGGGCGACCAAGTATTTTTCCCTTAACGGAAGTTCAGTATTCCCGATGTATCCGGCCATTTCTTCCAAAGTCGGGGTGAGCTCAAAATCAGAGAAATGGAAAACATTGTGCGCCGGGTCCCAATAGGTAACCAAAGCTCTTATGATATCTCCCCGAGGCTGAACTTCCAATAAACCCACAAGACCTTTCAGATATTTCTTAATCTCATTTTGTCCTTCAACACCTAGATCATTCCACCATAGCCGTAACTTGACAGGGATTTTGGTTATCATTGAAAAATGTTCATTTTGCATCGTGCTCATCCTGCACATTTATTAAGGTGATTTTAGCAAAATGACTGACTCAAAAACAAATATTTTTACAGAGGGGATCAAGTTTTGAACACGGCCTTGAGACACTTCGGGGACGAAGATTTTAAGGCTGTGTGGGTCTACTGGGTAAAAATGCTAAACAAGACCCAAAGGTGGCTGTCTATGCAAAGTCAACCTTCCGGCGTCCCTTTCGGGAACATTCGGCTATTTATGACAAAACAACGTCACCCGACTTATTCATGACTCTTTTAAAAATTTGACGCATTTTTGTTATTTATTTATTGATTTTGGCTATTTTAGCAAAATGGGGGTTGAACCCGACGAGGGTTGCCTACGTATCTCACATCCGGTGAGAATCAAACCGGCGTAGTTCGGGCACATCATGAATAGAGAAAATCAAATAAACCTAGAAATCAAGAATAAGTATTTTTATTATTTTTGAAAAAAGATAAAGACTAAAGAAAAATATTATATATTTTTTTTTGCAATATTTGGACTATTAGTCTGAATTAAAAAAAAAAAAAGGTACTACAAAGAAACAACACATTTTTTTTTGAATTATGAATTTTCCATTTTTTTTACTTTTAAAATAAATACCTTTCTCTTTTTGATTTTGGACATGAAAGAAGAAAAAAAAAATTTTTTTTTTTTTAATAATTCAAACTACGAAGACAAATTTTGTTTTTATTCTCTTTTTTTTTTAGAAAAAATTCCGGCGAGGTTTTGACAATACTTGGACATTGGTTTTATAAGTAATTATCTCCCTACACTGCTATTTTCTCTTTTTAGAAACCGGTCAGCATGCGGAACCGAAGCAAATAAATGCACAACACAGATAGGAATGCAGCATGATGGTCTTTTTCATTTCAGGTTGCCTGTCCTAGACGGACCCAACCCCTGTGTTGAGTCCCCTAAGTCAAATGCAACATGATGTAAATAAGCGTTCCTACTAGGGATCCGGCATGAAGTCAAGTTATTCTAGGTTCGTAACCTGGGTATTTGTTCTAGACTGTGTACCCGAGCGGACAACTCGAGTCGAGGAGGGGGCTACGTACCGGGGACCCGCGAGATCGTCCGGCTTTGTAACTTGTCCGACCTCTTTCTTATTTCAGATATTGACACTAACAGAATAGGGAGTCTCGACCAGCGAGCTTCTCCCCGGAGGTAAAAAAAAGAAGGGTTTCGGCACAGTTTATATACAGTTCAGATAATATCAAAGCGGTAAAAGACAACATTTAGCACATTATGCAAAAACATGTAATAAAGATCAGATAATAAAGCCAAATATAACAATTATTCTAAGCTCGAATTCTTGAACCCTGAACCAGTGGTTCTGGGAGCAGATCCCCAGCAGAGTCGCCAGAGCTGTCACACCTCCATTTTGCGCACCCGCCCCGAAGGGTTAAATGCGCGAGGGGAGTTTTTCCAATTTAAGTGACAATATTCGAAATGGGATTATTTATTTAATTCAGAGTCGCCACTTGGGAAAGGTTTGGCTTTTGGTGTCCCAAGTCACCGGTTTATCTTGAAACCCAAATCGAGGAAATTTTCGACTTTTCCAAATGAAGTCTGCGAACCAGAAATTCTAAGTAAGGAATTCTGTTGACCCGAGGGAAGGTGTTAGGCACCCTCGAATCCCGTGGTTCTAGCACGGTCGCTTAAATTGTTATAATGGCTAAATATCTGATTTAAATACATGTTGTGACTTATGTGCTTTTATTAAGTTTAAACCGCTTTTATTATTATCATTTATTTTTTATAGAATTACAACGTCGTGAAAATGCATCTCGAACCACGTCACAATCAATGTACCCGTGATCGTCGACACATTTGGACTTCGTTGAGATTTGGATTTGGGTCACATCAATGTGCACCCGAATTTAAGAATATAATTTACTTAAAGTCGCGCCTAAAGAATCTAACGCGTTATTCTCTTTAGGGAGGGCAGTGGAATTCACTAAACAGTCCGTCCCAAATTCTAAGTATTTATCATGATCAATTATTGAGGGCCCCGCAATTTGCTTTTTATTTGGCGAGGCTCGTCTCATTATTTTAGAAGGGAACCCTACAGTGGCTACATTTCTATTACGTTTGTCCCTAAAACTAAAAGAAAAAGAACATGCTAATTTAACTATATGCTTTTGCCTAATCCGGATTCTTATCAATTTCTGATTAATTATTTACAAAGTAGAGAAAACACTACACTTCAATGAAAAATTGCTTTAGTTTGACAGAAGAAATCCGCTTAGTCTAATGAAATACGACACTTAATCCGAACAAACATCTTTAGGCCAAAATTAGATTAACTTGCTTAAACAGGGTTAATAGAATTCTTTATTGAAGAATACCCCCGATAACATTCAAAACTAATCCTATAAAGGCCTAAAGAAATCGAAAACCGGGCAGTTCAAAACCACATTATAATTTGGCTAGGTTTAATAGCCATTTGCCCTTACTTATTCAATACATGCTGAAAGAGTGAATTTAATTTAAACAATCACATTAAATAATTTCACATTCCAAGAGTTCTGTTTTCATTCTGTATGCCACTAAACGAATCGAACACCACAGTTCAAATCAACATAGTACAAGCTTAACAATGTATTCCCTATCAGCTATAAACTACAATTTACATAAACTTAACAACATTTATGAAAAGGCAGTCAGTAAACGGGTGATTATAACTCCTTCAAATCTTTCTATTCATGCTTTTTCAATGTTACATTCAGCTACACCAATGTGAGACTTGAGATGTGTACCTGGAAACAACTGAAAATGCCAAAGAGAAGAGGAAGAAGATAGGGAAATCAGCAACAACAGGAAACAAAATAGCAGCAGCAACAGGGCAAGATAGCAGCAGACAAAGCAGTACAACAAGAACAGGCTCGAGTGTAGAAATGCAACTATGGCCAATAGAAAGCAGTAGCCAAATGACAGCAACACCCAGTGGAGTAGAATCAGGACTCCAGACAGACCAAACCAGTAGTAAACCAATGAAAACACTCGACTAGTATACACAACTGGAACTTCAAAGAATCAGATTTGATTTTGAACAAATTGAACAGCTGAAACCCAAACAATAATAGGAGGAAACAGTTTCTGATTGTTGATTGTACACCTTCTATCCCTTAACCTCTCTCTATCTGTGTTTGTGTTTTTCTTTTTCAGCTCTTAAGGTTCAGTCTCTATCCCCCTCTGTGTATCTATTTGTATTTCAGCTCTCTCTTTCAGAAATTCCTCACAGTCTGTCTATTTTCTTTTTCCCCTCTAATTCTGTATATCTCTATCTCTCTATCTATTTCTGTCAACTCTCTCTTTTTCTTTTCTATCTTCACAGTGTATGTATTTCTCTTCTGTCTGTATCTTTTGTATGTATTTCAAACTTTCTCTTTCAAAACTCCTCACCGTGTGTGTGTATTTTTCTTTCCCCCCTCTAATTCTATCTCCTTTTTCAGTCAGATGTCCTCCCCTTTTATATGCCTTCCTTACCCCTTTTAACAGCCTGTTTTAGAGTATCCTAGTACCCTCCCATGTGCCTTCCCCCTTTTCAGATTCCAATTAGTTATTTAAGTATATAACCTCCATCAACATTCCCTGGCAGACTTATCTTTTAAAAGGTTTAATACTTTTTAAACTTAAAGCAAGGCATGGGCAGTAGAATATATCTGACAGCATATGCTGTCAAATTGTTTAAAACTTAACAAATACCTTTATGCAGGCCACAGGCTGTGCACAAAGCACATGAGGTGCACCAATGCACATGTTGTGCATGAGTGCACATGCACTCCAATTCAGAGTTTAAAACCAAACATCCCTTTCACATTACTGATCAATTCAACAGCTATGAGTAAACAAAAATTGGTTCTTAATTGACTCAACAAATGCTTAGCAGAAGTAAGTCGATTTGTTATTGTTCGGATAGCTGAAACTAATTGACGACACATTTCGACTCGACTATATTAGCATTAACATACACAATCGTAGCCAAAAATCAGACATTTAAAGTATGGGACACATGACTCGACTTATACCGATTAAACAGAATTATACTTCGAGGAATTAGTTAATCAGTACAAATTTGGAATACAACCAATACACATGCCTTATCAGAATAGGAGGGGTTCAAACAAACACAGTGGTTCAGGCAAAGTGGACAAACAGAAGTTGGTAAAATTAAAAGACACAAAATGAAACAAAACATGAACAGACATTTAATCACTCACATGGATCAAACAGAAATAAAGAAAGAAAGCAAGACTCACCTCAAATCTTGAAAAATCACAAACCTTGACTCGGACTTGGACAGACTTTCTTAAGGCTGAATGGACTTTAATCGAAGTGTTTCTCAGATGAGAAACACTTTGATTAAAGTCCATTAGACCTTAATCTCTTCGATTGAACTGGTATGAACCAGTGACGAAGAACTACAAAAATTTCCAAAACTCAGATCCGGGATTCATGCTTCCCTGGTCAGATTCGGACCAAACCAAGTATGGTTTGGTCACGAGGGGGGTCTGGGGAGTGTCTGGTGTGAAGCTGGGGTTAAACTGTGTAGATCGAGTTTCGACTCGAATCTTCAAATGAAGATTCGAGAAGGTGGGGAGGGATTCGAACTACATGGTTAACAGATCCATGTTCAGGATGGCAAGGGGATTCTAGGGTGTTAAGGGGAAGGTCACCGGCGTCCATGCCGCCGGCTTTCATGGTGAAAGTATACAGGGGCGGCTAGGGTTTAGGGGCCTGGTCTGTGGAGACGAAGGCTGGGGTGTTGGATAGGGGGCAGGGTAAGGTTATGAACTTATATAGTTAGTGGGTGGACGGATCTCGACCGTTAGATCAATTTAGATCTACGGTCTGGATCTGATGGTTAAGTGGAACGGTGTCGTTTCAAGTGTTGAGGGTTTGGGTTCGGTCCGGGTGTAAACGGGTCGGGTTCCTCAGTGGGTTGTGGGGAAGTGATCTTGGCCGTTGATCAATCTGAGATCAACGGCCCAGATCACACTGGACTAAAACGTCGTCGTTTGGACGTCTTGGGTATCAGGTGGTGTTGGACCGGGCAGGCCTGGGTTTTGGGCTGTTTGTTCCAAGTCCGGAAGGGGTCTTTTCTTTTTTTTTATTATTATTTTTTTTTTATTATTATTTTTATTTCTTTTCTTATTTATTTTAAAAACAAAACTGAGCAAAAAATCGAATTAAAATTAAATACACACTCAATACAATTATTTGCACACACACAAAAGATATTTCAAAACAGGTAAAATCAAACAAAACAAAATCACGGACAAAGATGCCTGTTTATGCCTTTCTATTTAAACCACGTTACGGTTCAGATTATGCATGACACGTACACATTTTTTGAATTTTGTTTTAATAGAGTAAATAAATAAAATTGGCCAAAGTCACAAATAAATCAACAAAGTGCCGCACAAAAATCCAAAAATTGTACAGCAGGGCCAATTTTTTATTCTTTTGGAGCGACTGTCGCGCAAAAACAAAAATCACGTGCTCACAGTTGCCCCTCTTTGTTCGGAAACACGAAGAGTTTTCGTGCAAAGATAAAGTGAGCGTGTATGAGCGATTTTCGCCTATGGACCACTCCGTATGAAGCATGTTTTTTGAAAGATCTGACCGAATCTTGCTTCAAAGATTTCCTACATATCCTGGGCTAAACAGGAATCAGGTCAATGTAGTTCGAGAAAATTTTGGTAGCTGGGACTACCATGGGATTGCAATGCTTGCTGCTACTGCTGTTTCTGTTGTCACTGCTGCGTCACTGACCGCCCTATTACAACCAAACGAAAACTGGAAACTGAACTAAACTACTTATGTGCATGTCAACTGCTAGTTACAAGATTCCTATCTATGATTCTTTTAAGACTTGATCTTGGGTCTTAGCTGATTCTGCTTGTAGACTCCGATCTGAATCTTGATGCTTGCGAGTTGCGGCGACTTGTTTAATCTCCGGGATACTGAGTGAGACGCGATTGGCAGGGATCAGAACCTTAATCAAATGCTGGAGTCAATCTGCCTTCCATTTACTCTGATGTCTCGGGACGTCTTCTCTTCTTTCTCTTTTTTTTTCTTTGATTCCGAACTGGGAGTCATCTCGTGGGTCATTTCGATCCATGTGGCTAGAGGTCAAATCTGCGGGAGAAAACAAACGAACGAAATTTTCTGCCCCAGTTTCACTAGGAAAAATTTCGTTAATTATTCGCCAGGAAGTTCATAAAATTGATGAAAGAGGATATGCATGCTCAGTTCAGGGTTGGAGCCCTAATACCGACTAGCTGGGGAAAAGTTCAGTTTAGGGTTTAAAACCCTAATGCTGATTGCATGGAAAAGCTCAGTTTAGAGTTTAAAACTCTAATGCTGGCTGAAAGGGAAAAGTTCAGTTTAGGGTTTAAAACCCTAACGCTGACTAAAGGAAAGTTCAGTTTAGGGTTTAAAACCCTAATGCTGATTGCATGAAAAAGCTCAGTTTAGAGTTTAAAACTCTAATGCTGGCTGAAAAGGAAAAGTTCAGTTTAGGGTTTAAAAGCCTAACGCTAACTAAAAGGAAAATTCAGTTTAGGGTTTAAAACCCTAATGCTGATTGCATGAAGAAGCTCAGTTTAGAGTTTAAAACTCTAATGCTGGCTGAAAGAGAAAAGTTCAGTTTAGGGTTTAAAACCCTAATGCCGACTAAAGGGGAAATTCAGTTTAGGGTTTAAAACTCTAATGCTGATTGCATGGAAAAGCGCAGTTTAGAGTTTAAAACCCTGATGCTGGCTGAAAGGAAAAAGTTCTGTTTAGGGTTTAAAACCCTAATGCTGACTAAAGGGAAAATTCAGTTTAGGGTTTAAAACCCTAATGTTGATTGCATGAAAAAGCTCAGTTTAGAGTTTAAAACTCTAATGCTGGCTGAAAGGAAAAAGTTCAGTTTAGGGTTTAAAACCCTAATGCCGACTAAAGGGGAAATTCAGTTTAGGGTTTAAAACCCTAATGCTGATTGCATGAAGAAGCTCAGTTTAGAGTTTAAAACTCTAATGCTGGCTGAAAAGGAAAAGTTCGGTTTAGGGTTCAAAACCCTAATGCTGACTAAAGGGAAAATTCAGTTTAGGGTTTAAAACCCTAATGTTGATTGCATGAAAAAGCTCAGTTTAGAGTTTAAAACTCTAATGCTGGCTGAAAGGAAAAAGTTCAGTTTAGGGTTTAAAACCCTAATGCTGACTAAAGGAAAGTTCAGTTTAGGGTTTAAAACCCTAATGCTGATTGCATGGAAAAGCTCAGTTTAGAGTTTAAAACTCTAATGCTGGCTGAAAGGGAAAAGTTCAGTTTAGGGTTTAAAACCCTAACGCTGACTAAAGGAAAGTTCAGTTTAGGGTTTAAAACCCTAATGCTGATTGCATGGAAAAGCTCAGTTTAGAGTTTAAAACTCTAATGCTGGCTGAAAGGGAAAAGTTCAGTTTAGGGTTTAAAACCCTAACGCTGACTAAAAGGAAAATTCAGTTTAGGGTTTAAAGCCCTAATGCTGATTAAAAGGAAAATTCAGTTTAGGGTTTAAAACCCTAATGCTGATTGGCTGGGGATAAAGCTCGAGAATACTACACGATCTATTTTTGAGTTTTCTTGCTTTAATAGAAGGTAAAAGGGAGTTTCGTGGAAGCTTACCTTTCGAGTGAATTCCTTATTGCCAAAATGTTTCTTATACCCGTGTATCTTCCTCTTTGGGCGACACCTGCTTCTTGCACGGTTGTCTTGGATTATACTTGTTTCAACTTTTCAGACAAAGAACAATTGTTAGTTCGGAAATGACGGTCGGTTCGGTGACCTTGATCGTTCCCAATTGCTTTCTTGCGTTTTTGTTTCTGTTGTGAAGTTCCGCCATTGATTTGATTCGAATGGCGAAACCTTTGGACTACTCAGGCTTGTATTTCCAGATTCTGTGATGACTTGCCTCGTAAGGCCTCTCTTTTTGTCCCGTTTTGATTGGAGGTTCTCAACGGGGATTTTATTGGGGGTGTTCTGTGGGAATTTGTACAAAAGGAAGCTCCGTGGGGGGGATATTTACAAAGTGGATTCTTTGTACGGATTCTGTACAATGGGGTATGCTGGATTTTTTTTTTTTTTTCAAAACGAGTTTCCCAGGGTTTGTTGGGGCAAGCTTGTTGGGGAATATTTACAAAAGGACTCGCTGGGGATGTGCTGATGAAATTCCAACGGGGATTTTTTCTTCTTTTTTTTTCTTTTTTTTTTCTTCTTTTTTTTTCGTACTGGGGAGACTTTATGGGAGTTTGTACAAAAGGAGAGACTTTGTGGGGATTTGTCCGAAGGCGGACTTGCTGGGGAAGAATTCTCTCTTTCCTCTTTAAACATCATCAAACGTCATGATTCATCATGCTTGGGCAATCATACCAACGAGATGAGGCGCTTTCCTACATGAGACGGGATTCCGTGCAAACAAAACATGCCACCTGTCCTTTCCGGTGTGTCCTGAACTCGGGGTTAAAATGCAAAAGGGATTTGAAAAGAAACAAAGAAAGGGGAGAACAAATCAGAAAAGGAATACCCTTTTCGGGACGAGAAAGACTTATCTGAGGAAGATAACGCTGGCTTTAAATGACATGACATGCTCTTTGGACTGGACGTCTAGCCTTCTAAGAGCTTGTGTTTTCCTGAACCAGAACGGATCTGTGATTCCAAACTGGTGGCATTCTGCCGAAACTTTCTTGGGGTGGCGTCATTCTTTTCCGGCCAACAGCGCCCTTTGCGGGTTTTCGCTGGCTGACCTCTCTCATTTCTCTTCCTGTCATCGCTTGATAGCACTCTTTGCGAGTTTTTACTAAACAAGCTCTCTCATTTTGGTTTCTCTACTCCCGACGCCTCGTGGTGCCCGAAGGTTTTCACCGCCGAGACTCTCTCATTTTATCTCTCTCAATTCAGAGTGTGCTGGTCTCCATTTGTGACGCTTATTGGTTCCCCACCATATTTGGTAATTGATCTGAAGGCTTGTGCTTGGTAAAAAAGAGGTAGATGATACCAACTTCTCAACTGCTCGACGTGCCCCGGTTTTCAATTTCAGGGTGAATGGGATTTTATTGTTGGTGTGACTGAACCTCAAGGAGAGGCTGCCTACGTATCCTTTCGGAATCAAGTCAAATGTAGTTCAGGCCTCAATCAATGTTTTGTTTTTGCTGTTGTTTTTTTTTTGTAAGTGGCTCAAAAATTGGTGGAGAGAATTGGGTAGTGTTTGGGGAATAGTGGGGAATAAAACCTTCGCCATTTTCAAACGTGTCGGGACCACTGGAGTATGATTTAGACGTAATACCTCTTGACCGCATCTGCATTTACTGTTGTGTCGGGGTCATTTCCTTCGATATCACCTAAATACAAGGCTCCTCTCGGCAGTATCTTCCTTACGATGTATGGGCCTTTCCAATTTGGGGCAAACTTTCCTTTTGCTTCTTCATGATGCGGCAGAATACGCCTTAGTACCAGCTGACCTACTTCGAAATTCCGGGGTCGGACTTTCTTGTTGTAAGCACGGGCCATCCTTCGTTGGTATAACTGTCCGTGACAAACTGCGGCCATCCGCTTTTCATCAATCAACGTCAATTGCTCCAGTCGAGCCTTGACCCACTCGCTATCTTCGATTTCTGCTTCGACAATGATTCGAAGCGAAGGAATTTCTACCTCTGCCAGTATTACAGCCTCGGTCCCATAAACCAAAAGATAAGGAGTCGCTCCCACCGATGTGCGTACCGTAGTGCGGTACCCCAATAATGCAAAAGGTAACTGCTCATGCCACTGTCGGGAACTTTGGATCGTTTTCCTCAAAATCTTCTTGATGTTTTTATTTGCAGCTTCCACAGCACCATTGGCTTTCGGCCGATAAGGAGTGGAATTCCTATGCGTTATCTTGAATTGCTCACATACATCTCCCATCAAGTGACTGTTCAAGTTCGCTGCGTTATCTGTAATGATAGTCGCAGGAATACCGAAGCGACAGATAAGATTTGAGTGTACAAAATCCACCACATCTTTCTTAGTGACCGACTTGAGAGTGACAGCTTCTACCCATTTCGTGAAGTAATCGATGGCAACCAGTATAAACCTGTGTCCATTCGAAGCCTTTGGTTCAATTGGTCCAATGACGTCCATGCCCCAAGCGACAAATGGCCAAGGTGCGGACATGGGATGCAGTTCCGTGGGGGGTGCATGAATCAAATCACCGTGCACCTGACACTGATGACATTTCCGAACGAAGCTGAAGCAATCCTTTTCCATGGTCATCCAGTAATAACCTGCTCTAAGGATTTTCTTCGCTAAGACATACCCGTTCATGTGAGGTCCGCGCACACCTGCGTGTACTTTGTGCATGATCTTTCTCGCTTCCTCGATATCGACACATCTTAGGAGATTGAGGTCCGGGGTCCTCTTATACAACACTTCGCCGCTCAGAAAGAAACCACTTGCATGTCGCCTAATGGTCCTTTTTTGATCTCCAGTAGCGTGCTCGGGGTATTCTTGTGTCTTTAGGAACCTCTTGATGTCATGGTACCAAGGCTGCATATTTGATCCTGCCTCGATTACACTGCAGTAACCGTGTCTTTCCTTGATTTGGATTTCCAAAGGATCGACATGGGCGTTGCCCGGGTAGGGTAGCATTGAAGCCAAAGTAGCAAGTGCATCTGCCAGTTCATTATGACGCCTCGGAATGTACCTGAATTCTATTGAT
This sequence comes from Nicotiana tabacum, assembly GCF_000715075.1. NCBI lineage: Eukaryota > Viridiplantae > Streptophyta > Magnoliopsida > Solanales > Solanaceae > Nicotiana > Nicotiana tabacum. The sequence continues at coordinate 161,446,545 of NC_134090.1, read as the reverse complement.
GTAAAGCGCTTGATGAGGTCCTCCACATGTTGTCGGTACGGGATAAGTTTGACATCCCGAGTTTCCCATTCGCCTTGAGCTTGCCGGATGATCAGGTCAGAATCTCCCATAATCAGTAAGTCTTCAACATCCTGATCGATTGCCATATGCATGCCCATGATGCAGGCTTCATACTCAGCTGTATTATTTGTGCAAAAGAAACGAAGTCTAGCTGTGGCGGGATAATGCTGACCAGAAGGCGAGATCAAAATTGCCCCAATCCCTACACCCTTGGCGTTCACGGCTCCGTCAAAGAACATCTTCCAAACATGAGCTTCCTCCGAGATTACTTCTACGGTGTTTACTTCTTCATCTGGAAAGTAGGTATCAACAGCTGGTATTCCTCATCGACCGGATTTTCGGCCAAATGATCTGCTAATGCCTGGGCTTTCATTACCGTGCGAAGTGACATAAATTATGTCGAATTCCGTAAGCAAGATTTGCCATTTAGCCAATCTCCCAGTAGGCATTGGTTTCTGAAATATATACTTCAAAGGATCCAACCTGCTTATGAGGAACGTAGTGTGGGCTTGGAGATAATGTCTCAGCTTTTGAGCAACCCATGTGAGAGCGCAGCATGTCCTTTCCAGCAGAGTGTATTTGGCCTCGTAGCCGGTGAATTTCTTGCTCAAGTAGTAGATTGCTTGTTCCTTCTTTCCGGTTACGTCGTGTTGCCCGAGGACGCAGCCGAACGAGTTCTCCAAGACTGTCAGATACAAGAAAAGTGGCCTTCCCGGTTCTGGAGGGACCAAGACCGGGGGATTCGAAAGGTATTCTTTGACTTTATCAAAGGCTTCTTGACACTCAGGTGTCCATCTGATCGCCGCATCTTTCCTTAACAGCTTGAATATGGGCTCACACGTGCTTGTCAGCTGGGCAATAAACCGACTGATGTAGTTCAACCTGCCCAAAAGACTCATCACGTCTTTCTTCGTTTTTGGGGGAGGCAGATCTCTGATGGATTTTATCTTAGTTGGATCTAGCTCGATACCTCTCCTGCTTACGATGAAGCCCAGAAGTTTGCCCGACGGAACTCCGAAAGCGCATTTGGCCGGGTTTAGCTTCAAGTCATACTTCCTTAATCTCTCGAAGAATTTCCTCAAGTCTTGGATGTGATTATCCTGCGTCCTGGACTTGACTATCACATCGTCCACGTACACCTCTATTTCCTGGTGCATCATGTCATGGAAAATGGCAGTCATGGCCCTCATGTAAGTAGCCCCAGCATTCTTCAGACCAAATGGCATGACCCGGTAACAGTAGGTGCCCCAAGGCGTGGTGAAGGCAGTTTTCTCGGCGTCCTCTTCATCCATCAGTACCTGATGATACCCAGCGTAACAATCTACGAAAGACTGTATCTCGTGTTTGGCACAATTATCAACGAGGATGTGGATGTTGGGCAGCGGGAAATTATCCTTAGGACTTGCTCTGTTCAAATCTCGGTAATCTACATATACTCGAGTTTTCCCGTCCTTCTTTGGTACTGGAACCACATTCGCCAACCATGTTGTATATTGGACTACCCGAATCACTCCCGTTTTCAGTTGTTTGGTGATCTCCTCTTTAATCTTGTCGCTGACCTCAGTTTTGAACTTTCGTTGCTTTTGTTGGACCGGAGGACAGTCAGGATGAATCGGCAATTTATGAACCACCAGATCAACACCTAGTCCCGGCATGTCATCATATGACCAAGCAAACACATCTTTGAATTCAAAAAGAAGTTGAATTATCTCCTCTCGCATTTTCTTGTCCGTGTGAATGCTTATCTTGGTCTCCCGGATTTCTTCCGGGGTTCCTAAATTTACCGGTTCAGTGTCATTCAGATTTGGCTTAGGTTTATTCTCGAAATATTCCAACTCTAGGTTTATTTCCCTAAAAGCCTCTTCTGCATCATATTTTGGTTCTGGGTTCATTAATTCGCAGTTAAATAGCTCATTGTGATCTGGGCGTGAAGTCCGCAAGCATGTCATATTTAAAGCCGCATTATTAGGACTGAAAAGAAAGATAAAAGGCAAAATAACAAAAAATTAGAAGAAAAAAATGAATGGGAAAACAATGATTGATTTTTTTTTATTTTCTTTGGAAAATTGGAAGACAACAATGTTTACAACTAGGGATTCAAAACAACAAAAAAGAAAAGAAGAAAACGTTCAAGTTATGTCCCGGAGATAACTTGTGACACAGGAAAGGTGGCAGGACAGGTCTACCCGGACTTCCGTCTAGTCGGGAATGGCGTAGCCTCCCAGTTTTGGAGTTTGGCGTTTGGTCCCATGTACAGCATCTCAGCAGTGCTTGTGCCTTCATCTGGTTGAACCATGTGGACCTCGTAAAGCATCTCTCTCATTGTCGCACATATCTCATCGATTTCCTCAGCTGTGAAGACCTCATCATCTTCTTCTTCAGCGTACCTTGGCCTGATGAAAGTTGCATATAAATCCGGCAGTGGTTGAGGTAATTTCCAACCCTCATTTTTCCTTTTCTTTGCCCATTCTTCGTCTGCCGGAGTAGGTTTGAAACCTAGTCCAAAAGGTTTCTTGATGACTGGCAAAGTAACGGGTTCTGTTATTCCCTGAAGGGTTCGTCCAAGTCCCTTCCCTGGCCTAAATCCGTGCCAGATCATCTCTTTGGCCACCATGACCGAGGCGTTAGATAAGAAAGGCTGAGGGCAAGGTATTCCCTCTTTGTGCTGCTCTGCCAGTACAACCTCGAAAGCTTGATAGACCGTATGTTCACCCCCTTCTCTCGGTTCAAGATACGGGATGGATGGATCCCGATAAATGGCATGTTCGTCTTCCCCATGGACCACGATCTCTTGGTCTTCGTACTCGAACTTCACCATCTGGTGAAGAGTGGAAGGCACGGCTCCTGCCGCATGGATCCAAGGTCTGCCAAGGAGAAAATTGTAGGATGTATCCATGTCGATCACCTGGAAGGTTACTTGAAATTCGACTGGTCCTATGACCAATAACAGGTCTATTTCTCCCATGGTGTCTCTCTTGATGCCGTCGAAAGCTCTTACGCAGACATTGTTGGGTCGGATTCTTCCGGTCCCAATTTCCATCCTTTGTAGCGTGGAGAGCGGGCAAATGTCAACACCTGAGCCTCCATCCAACATTACCCACTTGACATAATAGTCTTCGCATTTAACTGTTAGATGCAAAGCCTTGTTGTGTGCCTCTCCTTCCGGGGGTAAATCATTCTTGCTGAAAGAGATTTGGTTGACGACGAAGAATCTTTCTGCCATCCGCTCTAGCTGCTCCACCGAGGTTTCAACTGGTACATATGCTTCATTCAGGGTTTTCAGCAGGATCTTTTGATGCTCGGTTGACCTTATTAATAATGATAGCATGGATACTTGCTCAGGGTGCTTGCGCAGCTGATCTATCACTTCGTAATCCGGCATCTTCATTTGTTGGAAGAACACTTCCGCTTCTTCAACACTCACTGGCTTCTTTAGAGGGAAGCGCCTTTGTGTGGCGTTGTTCAGTTCTTGGGTATTTGAGTACCCTCCAATGAAAGTATTTTCTGGAAGTTCTCCCGTGACCTCTTTACCTTTGTACATTACCAAAGTCTTTCGATAATTCCACGGTACTGTGGACGGGTTGGTCATTGGCTTTTGTGGCACGCGTCCGATAACCACTGGCTCATTCAGCCGAGGTGGTTGAATCGTCCCCCGGACCACATAGGCTCCTTTTGGCACGTACATAGGTTTTGTCTTTTTGATCCCGAAGTTCTGCGCCTTCTCAGCTCGACCTCGTGGTATGTAAAGAACTTCATTTTTTACAGGTACCACTTTCTTCTCTACCTTCTTTTCAGGCTTTTTCTTTATAGCTTTGGCCTCCTCCCCCTTTTCTGGTTTCTGGTCTGTCTCGGGCCTCTTCCCCGTGTCGACAATGGCAATTATGGCTTTCAGAGCAGGGTCGAATTCTTTGTCTTCGCAAATCATTCCGATCAGCGGCCCATTATTGTGGGCAGGTAATGGATTGTTAGTTACATTCGGGATCTCCTCGTCCCTTATCACTATTTTCCCTCGCTCTATCAAATTCTCGACCACTCTTTTCAATGACCAGCAGTCATTTGTATCATGTCCCTCGGCCCTTGAATGATAGGCGCATCTGACTTCGGCTTTGTAAGAAGGCGATGTTGGGTTTTGCCTTGTTTGAGGGATTGGTTGCAAGAAACCCAACTGGACCAACTTTGGGAACAAAGTAGAGTATTGTTCACCGATGGGCGTGAAAGTTCGCCTTCGAGGTGGCTCCTGTGGGCGAAAGTTATTCTGCGGGGGTTGTGGGTTATAGTGGTTGCGGTAAGGAGGCTGATTTCTGGGAGGTGGAGCTGGGCCTCGGTTGGCTTGTTGTGGTGGATGGTTATAAGGTTGGGCATTCATGACCATATAGGTTGATGAGCATACGCCAAATTCGAGTGGGGGTAATAGTGTTGTGGGGCTCTTTCCGGAAAATGGGGCCTGGGATGACGATACTCCCTTGCTTCAGAGGCTGCCATAGTCGTTTCTTCCTTCTTCTTCCCCCTTGTCGTTCCTCTGGACCCGCTTTGGACGGCCTGGGAGGTCGCCCTTATGGCTGCTTGACTCAGAATCCTACCCGTTTTCAAACCATTTTCCACCATCTCTCCGATCTTGATCGCTTCCGCGAATGGCTTACCCATGGCTGACATCATGTTTTGGAAATAGTCAGACTCTTGAGCCTGGAGAAAGGTAGTGACCATTTCCACTTCATCCATGGGAGGTTTCACTCTCGACGCCTGTTCACGCCACTTAATAGCATACTCTCTAAAACTTTCCGAAGGCTTCTTCTTTAAATTTGACAGAGAGTTTCGGTCTGGCGCAATGTCGATGTTATACTGGAATTGTTTTACAAAATCTCTGGCGAGATCATCCCATATATGCCATCGGGACATTTCCTGATCCATATACCATTCCGAAGCTATCCCTACTAGACTTTCCCCAAAATATGCCATTAGTAGTTCTTCTTTTCCGCCGGCTCCCCGCAATTGGTTGCAGTATTTCTTAAGATGTGCAATGGGGTCACTGTGCCCATCGTATTTCTCGAACTTGGGGGTCTTGAAACCCGTTGGCAGGTGCACGTGAGGGAACATGCATAGGTCGACGTAAGAGACGCTCTTTTGTCCTCTCAATCCTTGCATATTCTTCAAACTTTGTTCAAGGCTTCTCATTCTCTTGGAAATCTCATTTTGTTCTGCAATTCTGGGATTCTGATCCTGTCCCGGTGCAAGCTCGCACTGAGGCGGTAGAGGATTAGTACTGGTAGCGAACCTAGTTGGCTCCATTGAGAACGATGGTGCTTGGAATGTAAAAGAGGATGAGTCAAAGCTTGGTTTGTACGTGGTAGGCTGTGCTGTAATCGGGCAAGGCGATGCAGTAAAGATGTTCATGCTTGCATCAGTGGCCGACGTTCGGGGATGAGGTTCAGAAGGTGATCCAGCGGAGAAGGATGAGGTGGCTAGGTACCCGAATGGGGTAGCAGGATAATTTATGGGGACATTTGAAGTCCCACTTGACCTGGAGAATAATTCAGGGAATCCGGGGACGACACTTGGCGGCTCTTTCCCATTGTTCCAGTCGTCCAGCATTTCCAACATGCGGAGCCGTAGGATTCTATTTTCCTCCGCAGTTGCGGATTCAGGTGTGAGGACGGCCGAGATTGAGCTCTCCTCAGAAACAGGGATCGTTTGCAATGGAATTTCTGAAGACATTTCCACACTTCCTTTTGACCTGGTGAAGTAAGTGTGAGTACTGCTTCTGGCCCTAACAACAGGTAGTTGAACACTTCTCCTTGACCTCGTGAAATATGAGTGCGAGGCCAGACTTTCACCAAACCAACCGTCTTTTCAAAAAAAAAACCCTAGAAAATACTCAGCGACAAACGCACGGTTAATTTGTAGCAAATAACAGATAGTTAATCTCACGTTGGGCATGATGCACCTACACAGTTAAGTGGATTACTACATGTTTGCTACGAGAGCATGCGTCATTCCGGCATTTTATTAGGTTTTCCCTTTTTTTTTCTGTTTTTCTTTTATATTATTTTTTATTTTGCAGTAAAAGAAATGCGACCGGATCCGATGAGGATTGCCTACGTATCACGATGCCTACGTGAATCAGATCATTACGTAGTTCGAAAAACACAAATGAGCGTAAAAGAAGCAAACTCTTTATTATTGAAGCAGTCTATTACAAACTACACTCTGCAAAAGAAAAAGCAAACTTTGAAAATAAACCTAGACTCAAAAATAGACTAAAAATCACCCTGATGGAAAAACAAGCAGAAGATGCTAAGATACAGGGTCGACTTATGAGTGCATTATGGTTTTGAAAATTGGTGTCCGCGGGGCATCGTTCGGCCTTGCCGCGGTCCTAGGTGTGAGATCCCTCTCAAGTTGCTCCAGCTCATGCATAGTCTGCTTGACATAACCCATTACTGCCAAGAGGACGGTAACGCTGGACATGTTCTCACATCGTAGACATCGTCTGGTGATGGCATGGGCAATGGCCTTGATCCTATCTCTGGTTTGCTTCTTTTCTATGAGTAGGCGTTTTATCTGATCGCTACATATCTCGAATACTTGAGTATCCTGTATATGCTGATGCTTCAATCGCCGTACTTCCAACTTCATCTGAGCCATTGAGTCGTACCAGTATCTGCTCTCAATTTGGAAATCCTTGGCCTGATTAGCTGTTTTGATCTCAAGTGCAGCCCTCTCTCTCTTTACTTTAGCAACAGTTTTCTTGTGGTCGCCTTCCAATTGATTCAGGTATCGACGATGCTTATCTGCTCTTGTATCCCACTGTGCTTTGAGCTCTGCTATGACGTTTTCAGATTTCTCCAAACCATCTTGCCATTCTCTGATCTCGCTTTTTAGCCTTTTTATCAGGTGCTCGTCTGATCGACGCCTTGGTTGTTTATCTGCATCCAACCTTATTTGTTTGATCTGGGCTCTGAGCATTTCATTTTCTTGAATTAACCTGTTCCGCTCTCCCAGATCGGTAGCAATTTGCACGTTGTGCTCGTATTTCATGCCTTCTACTTGTTGCTTTAACCTGCTGATTTCGGCACAATAGCCTCTTTCCTCTGCTAACCAATCCCAATGCCTTTGCGACGACTCGGTGAAATTCCGGATGTGGGGTCTCTTAGCTGGTCTTTCATGCTCAAGCTCCCTTCTATACCATGCAAGGTAACCTGGCGCCGTCTCTCCTTTGGCTCGATCCCGCACGCGAGTATCTGATTTCAAATATTGACACTCACTCCAGATTTGGCGAACCTTTGCTTCTGGGAATTGTCCGTTAGGACTTATCTCAACTGCTTGAGTGCTAAGATCTTCCTCATGAGGTACTGTCTGGCATCTTCCGAGCTGTCTCAAGACTCGGCAGGGTGCGTAAGGTTGAATTCTCTTAAGCCCCATCAATAAGAAATGAGTTTTAGCTGCAGACATATATAGGATCTCATCAATAGGCAACCATCCCAACGTCCATTGTATTTGGCTGGCCGTAAGAGCTTGAAAGAATGAAGTCCATGCCAAGACTCCTTTGGGCAAAATGATCTCCTTGGTTCTCGTGTAGGATTCTTCTATGCAGGTCTTTTCCGGGGAACCATGGCTCAAAATCTCGGAATGACGGCAGAGGTGCTCGGTCATCCATATCTGTAGGAGCAAGTTACAACCTTCGAAGAAATTTCCCCCAGCTTTACAAGCTGTGAGAGCTCGAAAGATGTAAGATACCACCATTGGCGCGAGAGTACTGTCACTTTGCGTGAGTAAAGTGCTGACGACCCCAGATATCTTCAAATCAATGTTTCCATCTTTTCTCGGAAATACCAGAAGACCCAGGAACATTATCATGAACGCTACCCGTTTGTGCTCGTCCCACTTCTGACGAACTCCTTTGCTGCACAGTTTGTTGATTGGATTGTTGAATCCCCCCTCATGACCGCACCTATCATATATGAAGCATGGAGTACAAAATCCGGCTGCCAGATCCGGGTTGTGGACTGTTCTAGGTATTTTTAATGAATCCAGGAACCGATGTACCGTGACGACTCTCGGGGCGACCAAGTATTTTTCCCTTAACGGAAGTTCAGTATTCCCGATGTATCCGGCCATTTCTTCCAAAGTCGGGGTGAGCTCAAAATCAGAGAAATGGAAAACATTGTGCGCCGGGTCCCAATAGGTAACCAAAGCTCTTATGATATCTCCCCGAGGCTGAACTTCCAATAAACCCACAAGACCTTTCAGATATTTCTTAATCTCATTTTGTCCTTCAACACCTAGATCATTCCACCATAGCCGTAACTTGACAGGGATTTTGGTTATCATTGAAAAATGTTCATTTTGCATCGTGCTCATCCTGCACATTTATTAAGGTGATTTTAGCAAAATGACTGACTCAAAAACAAATATTTTTACAGAGGGGATCAAGTTTTGAACACGGCCTTGAGACACTTCGGGGACGAAGATTTTAAGGCTGTGTGGGTCTACTGGGTAAAAATGCTAAACAAGACCCAAAGGTGGCTGTTTATGCAAAGTCAACCTTCCGGCGTCCCTTTCGGGAACATTCGGCTATTTATGACAAAACAACGTCACCCGACTTATTCATGACTCTTTTAAAAATTTGACGCATTTTTTGTTATTTATTTATTGATTTTGGCTATTTTAGCAAAATGGGGGTTGAACCCGACGAGGGTTGCCTACGTATCTCACATCCGGTGAGAATCAAACCGGCGTAGTTCGGGCACATCATGAATAGAGAAAATCAAATAAACCTAGAAATCAAGAATAAGTATTTTTATTATTTTTGAAAAAAGATAAAGACTAAAGAAAAATATTATATATTTTTTTTTGCAATATTTGGACTATTAGTCTGAATTAAAAAAAAAAAAAGGTACTACAAAGAAACAACACATTTTTTTTTTGAATTATGAATTTTCCATTTTTTTTTTACTTTTAAAATAAATACCTTTCTCTTTTTGATTTTGGACATGAAAGAAGAAAAAAAAAATTTTTTTTTTTTTAATAATTCAAACTACGAAGACAAATTTTGTTTTTATTCTCTTTTTTTTTTAGAAAAAATTCCGGCGAGGTTTTGACAATACTTGGACATTGGTTTTATAAGTAATTATCTCCCTACACTGCTATTTTCTCTTTTTAGAAACCGGTCAGCATGCGGAACCGAAGCAAATAAATGCACAACACAGATAGGAATGCAGCATGATGGTCTTTTTCATTTCAGGTTGCCTGTCCTAGACGGACCCAACCCCTGTGTTGAGTCCCCTAAGTCAAATGCAACATGATGTAAATAAGCGTTCCTACTAGGGATCCGGCATGAAGTCAAGTTATTCTAGGTTCGTAACCTGGGTATTTGTTCTAGACTGTGTACCCGAGCGGACAACTCGAGTCGAGGAGGGGGCTACGTACCGGGGACCCGCGAGATCGTCCGGCTTTGTAACTTGTCCGACCTCTTTCTTATTTCAGATATTGACACTAACAGAATAGGGAGTCTCGACCAGCGAGCTTCTCCCCGGAGGTAAAAAAAAGAAGGGTTTCGGCACAGTTTATATACAGTTCAGATAATATCAAAGCGGTAAAAGACAACATTTAGCACATTATGCAAAAACATGTAATAAAGATCAGATAATAAAGCCAAATATAACAATTATTCTAAGCTCGAATTCTTGAACCCTGAACCAGTGGTTCTGGGAGCAGATCCCCAGCAGAGTCGCCAGAGCTGTCACACCTCCATTTTGCGCACCCGCCCCGAAGGGTTAAATGCGCGAGGGAGTTTTTCCAATTTAAGTGACAATATTCGAAATGGGATTATTTATTTAATTCAGAGTCGCCACTTGGGAAAGGTTTGGCTTTTGGTGTCCCAAGTCACCGGTTTATCTTGAAACCCAAATCGAGGAAATTTTCGACTTTTCCAAATGAAGTCTGCGAACCAGAAATTCTAAGTAAGGAATTCTGTTGACCCGAGGGAAGGTGTTAGGCACCCTCGAATCCCGTGGTTCTAGCACGGTCGCTTAAATTGTTATAATGGCTAAATATCTGATTTAAATACATGTTGTGACTTATGTGCTTTTATTAAGTTTAAACCGCTTTTATTATTATCATTTATTTTTTATAGAATTGCAACGTCGTGAAAATGCATCTCGAACCACGTCACAATCAATGTACCCGTGATCGTCGACACATTTGGACTTCGTTGAGATTTGGATTTGGGTCACATCAATGTGCACCCGAATTTAAGAATATAATTTACTTAAAGTCGCGCCTAAAGAATCTAACGCGTTATTCTCTTTAGGGAGGGCAGTGAAATTCACTAAACAGTCCGTCCCAAATTCTAAGTATTTATCATGATCAATTATTGAGGGCCCCGCAATTTGCTTTTTATTTGGCGAGGCTCGTCTCATTATTTTAGAAGGGAACCCTACAGTGGCTACATTTCTATTACGTTTGTCCCTAAAACTAAAAGAAAAAGAACATGCTAATTTAACTATATGCTTTTGCCTAATCCGGATTCTTATCAATTTCTGATTAATTATTTACAAAGTAGAGAAAACACTACACTTCAATGAAAAATTGCTTTAGTTTGACAGAAGAAATCCGCTTAGTCTAATGAAATACGACACTTAATCCGAACAAACATCTTTAGGCCAAAATTAGATTAACTTGCTTAAACAGGGTTAATAGAATTCTTTATTGAAGAATACCCCCGATAACATTCAAAACTAATCCTATAAAGGCCTAAAGAAATCGAAAACCGGGCAGTTCAAAACCACATTATAATTTGGCTAGGTTTAATAGCCATTTGCCCTTACTTATTCAATACATGCTGAAAGAGTGAATTTAATTTTAACAATCACATTAAATAATTTCACATTCCAAGAGTTCTGTTTTCATTTTGTATGCCACTAAACGAATCGAACACCACAGTTCAAATCAACATAGTACAAGCTTAACAATGTATTCCCTATCAGCTATAAACTACAATTTACATAAACTTAACAACATTTATGAAAAGGCAGTCAGTAAACGGGTGATTATAACTCCTTCAAATCTTTCTATTCATGCTTTTTCAATGTTACATTCAGCTACACCAATGTGAGACTTGAGATGTGTACCTGGAAACAACTGAAAATGCCAAAGAGAAGAGGAAGAAGATAGGGAAATCAGCAACAGCAGGAAACAAAATAGCAGCAGCAACAGGGCAAGATAGCAGCAGACAAAGCAGTACAGCAAGAACAGGCTCGAGTGTAGAAATGCAACTATGGCCAATAGAAAGCAGTAGCCAAATGACAGCAACACCCAGTGGAGTAGAATCAGGACTCCAGACAGACCAAACCAGTAGTAAACCAATGAAAACACTCGACTAGTAGACACAACTAGAACTTCAAAGAATCAGATTTGATTTTGAACAAATTGAACAGCTGAAACCCAAACAATAATAGGAGGAAACAGTTTCTGATTGTTGATTGTACACCTTCTATCCCTTAACCTCTCTCTATCTGTGTTTGTGTTTTTCTTTTTCAGCTCTTAAGATTCAGTCTCTATCCCCCTCTGTGTATCTATTTGTATTTCAGCTCTCTCTTTCAGAAATTCCTCACAGTCTGTCTATTTTCTTTTTCCCCTCTAATTCTGTATATCTCTATCTCTCTATCTATTTCTGTCAACTCTCTCTTTTTCTTTTCTATCTTCACAGTGTATGTATTTCTCTTCTATCTGTATCTTTTGTATGTATTTCAAACTTTCTCTTTCAAAACTCCTCACCGTGTGTGTGTATTTTTCTTTCCCCCCTCTAATTCTATCTCCTTTTTCAGTCAGATGTCCTCCCCTTTTATATGCCTTCCTTACCCCTTTTAACAGCCTGTTTTAGAGTATCCTAGTACCCTCCCATGTGCCTTCCCCCTTTTCAGATTCCAATTAGTTATTTAAGTATATAACCTCCATCAACATTCCCTGGCAGACTTATCTTTTAAAAGGTTTAATACTTTTTAAACTTAAAGCAAGGCATGGGCAGTAGAATATATCTGACAGCATATGCTGTCAAATTGTTTAAAACTTAACAAAGACCTTTATGCAGGCCACAGGCTGTGCACAAAGCACATGAGGTGCACCAATGCACATGCTGTGCATGAGTGCACATGCACTCCAATTCAGAGTTTAAAACCAAACATCCCTTTCACATTACTGATCAATTCAACAGCTATGAGTAAACAAAAATTGGTTCTTAATTGACTCAACAAATGCTTAGCAGAAGTAAGTCGATTTGTTATTGTTCGGATAGCTGAAACTAATTGACGACACATGTCGACTCGGCTATATTAGCATTAACATACACAATCATAGCCAAAAATCAGACATTTAAAGTATGGGACACATGACTCGACTTATACCGATTAAACAGAATTATACTTCGAGGAATTAGTTAATCAGTACAAATTTGGAATACAACCAATACACATGCCTTATCAGAATAGGAGGGGTTCAAACAAACACAGTGGTTCAGGCAAAGTGGACAAACAGAAGTTGGTAAAATTAAAAGACACAAAATGAAACAAAACATGAACAGACATTTAAGCACTCACATGGATCAAACAGAAATAAAGAAAGAAAGCAAGACTCACCTCAAATCTTGAAAAATCACAAACCTTGACTCGGACTTGGACAGACTTTCTTAAGGCTGAATGGACTTTAATCGAAGTGTTTCTCAGATGAGAAACACTTTGATTAAAGTCCATTAGACCTTAATCTCTTCGATTAAACTGGTATGAACCAGTGACGAAGAACTACAAAAATTTCCAAAACTCAGATCCGGGATTCATGCTTCCCTGGTCAGATTCGGACCAAACCAAGTATGGTTTGGTCACGAGGGGGGTCTGGGGAGTGTCTGGTGTGAAGCTGGGGTTAAACTGTGTAGATCGAGTTTCGACTCGAATCTTCAAATGAAGATTCGAGAAGGTGGGGAGGGATTCGAACTACATGGTTAACAGATCCATGTTCAGGATGGCAAGGGGATTCTAGGGTGTTAAGGGGAAGGTCACCGGCGTCCATGCCGCCGGCTTTCATGGTGAAAGTATACAGGGGCGGCTAGGGTTTAGGGGCCTGGTCTGTGGAGACGAAGGCTGGGGTATTGGATAGGGGGCAGGGTAAGGTTATGAACTTATATAGTTAGTGGGTGGACGGATCTCGACCGTTAGATCAATTTAGATCTACGGTCTGGATCTGATGGTTAAGTGGAACGGTGTCGTTTCAAGTGTTGAGGGTTTGGGTTCGGTCCGGGTGTAAACGTGTCAGGTTCCTCAGTGGGTTGTGGGGAAGTGATCTTGGCCGTTGATCAATCTGAGATCAACGGCCCAGATCACACTGGACTAAAACGTCGTCGTTTGGACGTCTTGGGTATCAGGTGGTGTTGGACCGGGCAGGCCTGGGTTTTGGGCTGTTTGTTCCAAGTCCGGAAGGGGTCTTTTCTTTTTTTTTATTATTATTTTTATTTCTTTTCTTATTTATTTTAAAAACAAAACTGAGCAAAAAATCGAATTAAAATTAAATACACACTCAATACAATTATTTGCACACACACAAAAGATATTTCAAAACAGGTAAAATCAAACAAAACAAAATCACGGACAAAGATGCCTGTTTATGCCTTTCTATTTAAACCACGTTACAGTTCAGATTATGCATGACACGTACACATTTTTTGAATTTTGTTTTAATAGAGTAAATAAATAAAATGGGCCAAAGTCACAAATAAATCAACAAAGTGCCGCACAAAAATCCAAAAATTGTACAGCAGGGCCAATTTTTTATTCTTTTGGAGCGACTGTCGCGCAAAAACAAAAATCACGTGCTCACAATAACCAATTACTCCATTACATTAAAAAATTAGCCTTGTAACTGTAACTCCTTAATAAATTGGGAAAGAGGGAGAAAGGTGTCGTTTCAAACTTTTATCAAACGCCTAAAACCTTTGACCTTTCAGTTTCTCCAGTTTTAGAGGGGCAGGGCATTGATCTTATATATGCATTACTTTGAATATATTATAATGCACTCTCATGTTCCTTGTGTGCAGATCCAGGTGCTAGAGCCTCCGAGTGAGAGTTGATTTAATTATATATATATAGTCGACTACGCTCACTGGGGACGTACAGACTCCGGAGGGGCTCCTACAACCCAAGCGCTATATCGATGTGGCACCTGGGGGTGTACTCACGTTACTCCATGCTCCTTGTGTGCAGATCCAGGTGCCAAAGCCTCCGAGTGAGAGTTGATCGTTGCTTTCAGAGTATTATCCAGGGATTGCAAGGTAGTTGCATGGCGTTTGCAGTCTTGTCTTTCTCCTTCCTATCGTTAGTATTTTATATTTCAGACTTATCTTGCATTAAGCAGACAATGTTGAGATGTATTTAGTGGCTCATGACTAGTGACACCAGAATCGGGCTGAGTTGATGTACTTACGTAGTTGTCTTTTTCCACATTTTGATATATATTAAAATGAAAGATTTGGGATTATATCTGATTAGAAAATGAATTAACAAAAGACCTTTATATTGTTCGTGTTTTTTTGGCTGACCTAGTACTGTGATAGGCGCCATCACGACCGGGGTGTTTGGGATCGTGTAATTTTTTATTCCTTTAACCTCAGCTTCCGTCTTCCTCCCAAGCCTGTCAACAACTTCTTCCATTCTTAAATCATAAAACAAATTTCTCCTTAAGGATATATTTTTAATCAATACCCATAATTGATTGCAAATGCAATATTGTATTTCATGAAATTCTACATCAACATTCTCTTAGCAATAAAAAGTTAAATAGTCGACACTAAAAATCATGACATACCTTCCTCAGTTCCTTGTAAACTCACTTGGGCACAAAATTTCTTAACTTGGAGGCATCGAAATTCAGAGCTATTAAATTTTGTGAACCTTCTGAATTGGCACAACCTAGTTATCCACTTAGAAACATGGGAATGAACAATATATTGAAAATAATCGTGAGTCACCATTATAATATATTCAAAGTAAACAGAAAACAACGCGAGTTCTTGCCAACATTAGTAGTGACAAAGATGGAGTATAATCCTTATGAAAGTAATAAGATGTTTGCTTGAAGACATTCTCCATATATAAGATCAATACCATGCCCCTCTAAAACTGTAGAAACTAAAAGGCTAAAGGTTTTAGACATTTGATAAAAATTTGAAACGACACCTTTCTCCCTCTTTCCCAATTTATTAAGGAGTTACAGCTACAATGCTACTTTTTTAATGTAATGGAGTAATTGGTTATGATATTAAAATGAGAGAAGAAACCCCAAAAAATGAGATAAAAGATAAATGCATTCCCTGGCATGTGAGGCCTGCCACGTCAGTAGTCTATTGCCCAGCTTTATTAATATATATAGATGTTTAGATTTATATCATATGTTATTTTTTCTGGTACCTTATTGTTATTCCATTGGTAGGGTGGTGCTGTGACCAGTTTCCAATTAAATTTGTTCATAAATGGGTAATGCAAGAGTTTCCTCTTTCTAGAAGGAAAGACATAGTTGTCCACCAGAAATGTGAAGCTCCAATCACTTATTCCTAATGTCTTCACATCATCGCTTTTATGGGTAGTGCTCAAAAGCTTTAGCAATGCAAGATTATGGAATTATGAATTAGAGAGTGCTCTTTTTATAACTTTGAAAATGAGGTAGCAAGCTTAATTAATCCTGACGTGCATTTGAAGTTTTTTTTTAAAAACTTTTTTCAATACTTCAAGGTTATGGTTTGTTTCTATTTTTGTTACTTTACTCTTCTTGTAAATAATACTCTTATCTATATTGTGATCTCCATAAATTATGGAATTTATACTTGCTTTTGTAAAATTTTACAAAAACTAACTTTTGTAAAAAATTGGTTCTTCTTGATATTTGTCGGGGCAGAAAGTGCTTGCTTTTGAGGAAAATATTGGGAGTTTGCGGTTCTGTTGGTGTGCCCAAAAGTTGTGGAGAAGAGAAAGTAATTTTTGCGAGTAACTATATTTTAGCTGAACCGAGAGGAAGAAGCTAGATTGAAATATCTAACGTACTACTTAGATAATTATAACAAAGCACGCCTTATATTATGAAATGTAAATTTAAAGATCCTCCAGTTTTGCCTGTATACGGGGATACAAGTATAATAGTTTCCTATCTTCTGTTGTCTATGGGTCAATGTGTGGTTTATGAGTATCATAATTACAAAGCTAGCAAGTTAGTAGCTTAAGATCAGGTGGCGAAAGAGTCAAATAGAGTATCTCCTTGAGTTCCATTGTCTTACATTATGTATTGTTAATTCATTAGAGTGGTATGAAATAAGTTTGTACATTTGGGTTGTCCAGAACAAGGCAATGAAGAATTGTGGTGGTGGTGGTGGTGGTGGTGGTGGTGGGGGGGCTCGGTAAAAGCTTACGTGCACCGAGTGTTCATCAAAGTAATAGGTGAATGATATGTATTTGTAAATAGATTCATCTCTCCAAATCATATTCAGTTAATACATGTTTTCACATATTAAAATCAATTAACTAAGGTTAATCAGCGAAGTTTGGTGTAAACATTTGGTGCAGTCAAATTTTTACCCAACTTGAGTGGCTTGCTTTTAGATGAGAGACTAATGCTCAGTATTCTATTTTTTCCCTGTTGATTAAAGTATTTTTTCCGTTAATTCAAGCATTTTAGTCTTTATATAATATTGACAACATTTCCGAAAAGAGAGAATGCTCTGTTCATACCACTAAAAGAAAAATAAAGAATAAAATCGCCACCAAATATATTTGATAAATCATTTTAAATTTTTGTAGAAGAGCCAAGTCAAGATGTTAGTCAAATGAGAGTATCATATATAGACAGATCACTCAGTATGGTGTTCTAGCTGCCATGACAGTGCTGCTACTTTTTAGATTTTAAATAATAAAGACTTGTCAAAATATTAAAATTTTAGCCCACAAGTGGAGGGAGAAATTATGTACTATACAAAAATAAAGAACTTTCTTAGGATTTATTAGCTATCTGCCTATACAGAGATTAATTTCTCCCTCAAAATCCTCCTGAGTGATATTAGAGCAAAATATAAACCTAAGTGTTACTAATAAAATTGTTTGAAACTTGATATTATTTATTTGGATCTATAAACCAAAATATTTCTAATGTTATTCTATTAAAGTGAGATTATTTAGGTTTTCTAATTGTCGCGCAAAGCGCGGATAAATTCACTAGTTAGGAAAAAGGCAGACCAATTCTTTGTAGAATTATCTCTCAGCAGAAGAGCCTAAATGGCACTTATATTTGTGCCACTTTTCCATGCTGGTCCTCAAGCTTAATAATTTGCCAATTGAACACTTACACTCCTTCAAACTGTGTATAATAAACGCTTATGACAGGATGTTGTCAGTGCGTGTAATAAAATCTCCTCCACGTTGGCTGCCACGTCAAAAAATAACAATGTGTAGATACCATGTCACATGGTAGATTAAAAATAAAAATAAAAATAAAATTCAAACATAAAAATTATCTATTCTGATAGATGCTTTTCCCGTTTCCTCTTATCCTTCCATTGTCTT
Source organism: Nicotiana tabacum (assembly GCF_000715075.1). Classification (NCBI taxonomy): domain Eukaryota; kingdom Viridiplantae; phylum Streptophyta; class Magnoliopsida; order Solanales; family Solanaceae; genus Nicotiana; species Nicotiana tabacum. The sequence goes on along the minus strand of NC_134090.1, from coordinate 161,428,897 downwards.
CTTATTTTATGTTTCTACTATCATATGTGTTTTAGATCCGGAACTTTCGCCAACATTGATTCTTATATTGTATTGTGCCTCGTAGATTGGGAGGTCGGTCACTTCATGAGAGGTGGTGGAGAGGCCAACATTGGAAAGAGTTAGGGTTTTGGAACTGGGGACGACAAAGGAGGCCTTGAGGTTTTTTAGGGTTTGGAGGATGACGGAATATGGTTTTAGCTTAGATTTGAAAGGGAAGGCGTCGGAATTAGAGTCGGAGTCGTGAGCTACTCGTCGATGTTTCTTCTTGCCCACCATTGATGACAGAGATTACGGCGGCGTTAGTGGATAAGTGGAGTTGAAAGAAGCGGAAAAGATGTAGGTCTTTTCTGGCTCGTAGACAGGTCTTACCCTGTGCAAACAATGATTTGCATTTGCATTTGCAGGCGGTAATTAAATCAAGAAAAACAAGAATTTTTGTTTTTTGCTTGGGGAAGAAGAAGAAGCGTATAAGGAGAACAAGAAAACAAAAAGGAGGGGGGGGGGGGGAGAAGCTAATAGGAAAAAGAAAAATGGGGTAGGGGTGCGGGGAATTTTGTTTTTTGCTTTTTGTTTTTTGCTTTTTTACATATTTTATTTTATCCAGCATCGGCGAGAGTTAGGTTTTGGAACTGGAGGCGACAAATTAGGCCTTGAGATTTTTTAGGGTTTGGAGGATGACGAAATCGGGTTTTACCTTAGATTTGAAAGGGAGGGCGTCAGAATCGGAGTCAGAGTCGTGAGCTACTCGTCGACGTTTCTTCTTGTCCACCATTGATGATAGAGATTACGGCGACGTTAGTGGATAAGTGGAGTTAAAAGAAGCGGGAAAGATGTAGGTCTTTTCTGGCTCATAGACAGGTCTTACCCGGTGCAAACAATGATTTGCATTTGCATTTGCAGGCGATAATTAAATGAAGAAAAATAAGAATCTTTTATTTTCTTGCTTGGGGAAGAAAAAGAAACTTATAGGGAAAACAAGAAAACAAAAAGGGGAGGGGTGGGGGAAGAAGCTAACAGGAAAAGAAAATTGGGGTGGGGGTGCGGGGAATTTTGTTTTTTGTTTTTTGCTTTTTGCTTTTTTACATATTTTATTTTATTTTTCATTCTTATTTTAATTATTTCTTATTCAAAATGTCATATTCACGCTCGTTGTCCGTGTAAACTACACTCGTATTGTCCAGCTCAACCATTTTGTTGCCACATGTGCTTGATCAATGGTTTTTAGGGTTTAAAATATAGGTTTTGATCAAATTAAAATGTCTAAATGAAACTTTGCAGATTATAAGGACCGAGATGACAAACCAAAACAAGTACAAGTATCTAAACGGCCATTCTGCCTTACGTCTTTTAAAAACTTGAGCATCAACTCCATTTACATTCTTAGCCAAACTTAATGACGTAAAATTCAAGTATATAAGTTAGTTATCATAGATTTAATCTTTTACAAAACAAACCGAATTAACATTAAAAAAGAATTACTATTTTTTGTAAAGATAATTTACAATTATTTTTTGAGAAGTATAATCAACATACACTTGTTTCTATTAGACACTTCAACCCCCACAAAAATGTGTCTATTGAGCACCTCATGCACATACAACAACAACGACCCAACGAAATCCCACTAGTGGGATCTGGGAAAGGTAGTGTATAAGCAAACTTTACCCCTACCCTGAGGGAATAGAGATGTTATTTCCAATATACCCTCGGCTCAAGAAGATTAGAAGAAGACGAAAAGAGGCAATACATCAACCGAAACCATAGAAAAAAATAATTGTATCACAAGAACCAGAAAATATATGAAAAGCAAAAAAACAATGATCTCACTTGGAGTTGGGCGCGTGAATAGCTTGAAAATCAATTTTTTCTCTATCTCTAAATTGTCCATATCAACCATTACTTTATGCAGAGCTAGCGGAAAACTACGTCTAGTAAACCAGGAAAAAATGGCAATTGATCATAAATAGTAAATGGCATTCTGCACAATTTGAGAGAAACTACCTGTAAATGGAAATATATGAACAACAGTTAAAGATAACAGATCGATGGTTCAAAGTTTTCCATTTTCCCAAATGCCCAGCATGATTGCGCAGCTCGCAAATGGCCACTGAAAAAGCTCCAGGAGAGGAACTGCAAGTTTTCGCAGTATCGCTGCAGCAGCAATAGCTATTTTGCTTCTTAACATCAGTTCAAAAATTTGCTTGTCTTCCATTTGTGTGTTTCTGAGGGTATGGGGGTACTTTATTTACTGCAAACACTTGAAGCACTCGTTCTTTCTTATGACGATACATACAGACAACAACTTCTTGCTCCACAAAATCGGAACTTGCATATACTAAGACAAAGAGAATAAAAGAATGAATCATAGCCCTTCAATCTTGATGCAATAGCATATGTCGTCCCACTAATTCCAATATATATGTTCCACTATGGTCGTTGGAAAAAAATTATCAACTCGGCCAATTAAAAAAATAGTGACTCTACCTTACAGTACACAAAGGTTAAAAATTACAGTTACCTTAGGATGAATGAAGAGCTGAGGCAGTTTCGTTGCTCAATCATGAGCAGCATTTTACAGAAAGCCAGATTGCCTCAGTGCTACTGGAGTTCACTTTGACCAACTGATCATCTCTTGTCTAATCTCTATTGTTCATGAGCCTCCTAGCCCAAAGACAAGTCCAAGGTGCTTTCATTTAAATCTTGTCGTTCTGTAGGGTTATCTTGTGGAGCCTGAAAGATAAAGGCACAATTCAGACATTGCACAACAATATACCATTGTTGCTATCGGACTCGCAAAAATCAGAATTTCAGTATCTAGCCAGACTTGTAGAGCAAATGACCAAGGCAGTTTAGAGCCCAACAAAAGGATAAAGTATCACCAAAATTCCTAGTAAAAATTAGGAAAAAGCTCTTTAGAAGCTAAACACCAGACCTTTATCAAGTTCGGGATGGAAAAGCTTTAGAAAATACACCACTGCACTGAAATAAAAGCGCTCTCACATTATCAAAAAATAATAGCACTCTTTTTCGATAAACTAAAAGAAAAGCACAATTAGGATCTAAACATTTGGCTTGGGAGAAGAGGGCTAGAACGAGAAGCCACAATATACATGATACTAGCTGTATGAAGTTCATGGCTTCAATCTCATTTTCCTTTCAGATAAAAAGTTAATTAAAAGAGCCTGTCATTTCCAAATCACGTTTAAATTGCTTCCTGCAAGTACTTTTGTATTGGAAGTGAGACTGCAAGCACACATACTAACATGCTATTAAACTTAAATGCTAGTTTTGCTACCTGACTTTCTTCCATCGGCACATTATTGATGTCAGGATTTTCATCAAAACCATCAGTCTCCAATGTTGGCCTCCCACCATTTGAGTCAGTCTCAGCTGGTTTTGCTTCATTGTCATGTTCAGATTCCTCGTAGTTTTGTTCTTCAAGCAGAGCAATCTATTTCAACCATTTAAAAATAAAATATAAATATCAGCATTAAGCGCATAAAATACAACAAACAAACCCCTGATTGAAAGACCAATATAAAATGGCATCAGATTACTGAACTGCAGACAACTGACCAACATCAACATATGGCTAACAGAATTGTGTGCCATGAATCATGACCCTACTATGGGAAAGGATTAATCTGAGTATAACACCTAGCACGGGAAAGATACATTTCACATTCCAAATAAAAAGTAGGGTCAAACATACCCCTCTACTGTACAGAATATCTTAATTTTGCCATCTATTATACTTTGGGCCATTCACACCCTTACCATTGGCAAAGCATCTCGTATTTTTCCTTGACTTTAATGGAGCATGGACCCTAACCGATGTATAACCGAGGTAATTTTAAACCGTACTTAAAAATAAAGGGGTAAATCTGGACCTCTTTTCTGAAGCACTTTGACACGTGAAATCCACCCACAGTACTCCCCGGAGTTCCGTCAAGGTCAAGGGCAAATAAGAGACAATTTGCTAAAAGAATGACTCAATGGTTTACCAGAGGGTAAACTTAACATATTTTGTATAGTAAAGGGGTTATTTTGACCTTTCCCTAAAAGGAAAGATCAGGTAATAAGCCACTACACTTTCTTAGATTTTACTTCCCACTGCCTCTTTTGATCAATAAATACTGAAATCAAACTCCTCTTACTGGGACAAGTGTCCACAACATCTCCGCATATGGAGACATTATAGAGGCTAACATTGTAGAACCTAAGGTAGCATATTACTGAACTAGTAAGACTTCAACTCAATAGTCATACAGTGCCATTCTAAGAGAACCATCTTCCTGGGGCTCCAGCATCCCTCAACAAAGCAACGAACCATAAATGCACTAGAAAAAACATGCTTTGGCAAAGCAAGGACTGAGCACCCACATCTTATGTAAAAGAGAAGGGATCAAATGTATCAAACTTCATCTTCTCTCTCTACCTCCCTCCCCCCTTGCTCCCACCACCCTCCACGACCCAGGTAAGCAGAGAACTCCACGTTATTTCAGGCAAATATTCACGCCAGGTATATCTTTAACGTCTTCTTCACTTTCATGCATCACTGATCTCATTGACAGCGCACCAAGCAGCACCACCGCAAACCAATATAGGGAGATTTAGGAGTACTTCTCTATGTTAAATGAGGACAATCAGTAATTGCAAATTTTGAACTTTACTATTTTGACATTTGTATTGGTACCAGTCTCAAAAAAAAAGTTAAATGAGGACAACATTAAAAAGATCCTTCTTTTATTCCACTTGTGTTTTTGGTGTAAAGAGAGAATACTCTATTGTAAAGATAGTCGGCAAACTTCATAGATACCTATGGATGACTCCAGTAGAGTTATGAACAACTTGAAGTCATTTTTGACACCAGCTTGGTGTTTGGCAATGAAACTTTTGACTTACAAAATAAAGCTCTATTAATATTTGTAAATGAGAAAAAGACTGAACCATTGTCAGCACCTAAGTATATATTTTAAATATCTTTTGAGATCAGTGTTAATAATCTATGATAATTTCATAAATTAAATTTACCCCATCCAGTGTTTACATCAAAGTAATGAATGCAAGATATGTGTCTTTCACTTAACCATGGTTAAATGATAGGAATATATATTTTCACTTGAACAATTAAGGTTAAATTGCTTAGTTTGATGTAAACTCCGGGTGTGCATACTAACTATGTAATCTTTCAAGCAAAGTACACTTATCCAAAGCTAAAAGTTCTATAAAAAATCATAATTCAATATACAAACACATTACACTTAGCTTATCTCTCAATATGCACTAAAGTTCATGTTATTAAAACTCAAAGCTGCCAACTCATTGGAAAATAATTACCGGAATATACTTGAATTTACGCTTAGGTAGCTCCTCCACCGCAACGGCGTCGTCGTTAGGGGAGTCATTTTTTTCGCCGTTACCGCCAGCAGTACCATTGTTGTTTTGGCTAGCAGTTATAGGCGTCCATTTGAAAAGCAATAGATGAGAATCGTTACTACCGTTAACTCTGCCGTTAGCTCTCTGATGATTGTTGCCGGAGGTCGGCGGCGTTACGTGGATCCACTTTTTCTTCCACCTTCGAACTGGTCCAGTAAATACTGTGATCGGCCCTCCGTACCTAGTTGATGACCGGCCCAATCTGGCCCCTACTCCTTCCATTTACGGCCGCGGATCGGTGGCGCAAATATGTAGGAGATGCTATCTCCAACCTTTTTTACCATGTGAATTCTTTTCCTACCAAATTAGTATATTTATTATTATTATTAACTTGATCCACTTTATTTTATGTAGCAATATTTGATCGGCGTGAAGATTGGCGTGAAGTCTAATAAAGAAAAAAAAAACTTTTGACACATTAAAAGTATCATTATAACCATATGTTATTTTTGCAACTATAAGAGCATCTCTTTAAAGATAAAAACAAATAAAAAAAATTGAAGCATAGAAGGTTATCATTTTTCTTTTTGGGTCATAATTTGAGACGATTTAAATAAAACGGATGGAGTATTTGCTTTGATATTCAAATTTGACCGTAAAAGACAATTTTTATCCAATAAAATGCCTCTAAAAAATTCATTCACATGTCTCAAACTTTAACTTCTAATTAAGAGATGGAGAATCATCAACATCACCCACTGGCGATCAAATTCACAAATTACACCAATTGTCTCTCTAAGGGATTGTTGTATTGATGATTAGGGGTCGTTTGTGTTGGTGTTTGGATGTTTTGCTTCAAACTTGAGATTATTTGAGTATATTTTGGATGGTTTGATCCAGATAAAAATTATAAATTCAAATAATACTTTGTTAAACAATACAAAAATTTATGCGAATAGATTATGATAAACAATTTAACAGATATATCAATTACAAATAACACGGTCATACCAATCTAGCAAATTTGATGAATAATTGAACAAAAACAAAATTATACCAATCAGATAGAATTTATTAACAATTTAACATATAAGTTGAATGCAGATAATATAAGTCATACCAATATAGAGTTTGGTAAATAATTGAATCATTACAAAATCATGCTAATTGGTAGAGTTTATGAACAATTAACAATCTACGTACACTAATATAGTATAAAATTTACCAATTCAATAAAGAATCCCTGACAAGCAAGAAAGGTGTATGGGCGCGAGGGCCAATTTCTATATACATTAAAAGCGAGGACGATATTTAAAGATTAGCCCTTATAGGGCCATTCTTGTCCATCACCAATTAAATCATAGACCTCATATTTACTGAAAGCCTTGGTCAACTACATAATATGATAAAAATGCCACGGTGTAATTACTTTTTAGTCCACTTTTTAATGTTTAGCAACCGTTTGAAATGTGATCAATATATTTTCACTTTTTAATGTGAAAATAAAATTAAATAAAACTATGGGATATTATTACTTTTAGCCCTCATAAACTATTTATATCTAGTAGTCAAAAAAGTATATAAAACTTGTATAATTTTTATATATAACATACAGAATATATATATATACAAATACTATATAAATTTTATATATTTTTCGGCTATTATTTTTACAACGGCTATACACTGTCATTCTTCCTAAAAATATTCCTAGCTTGAGAATACGAAAAAGCTCCAATATAATATGTTAATATTCAACTTCTTATAATTGAAACTCCACATAGTGAAAAACTGGTTAAATTTGACTAGTTTTGTAATGAGGGATAAATGTCAATTACCCGTCTAAAAAGTGGCTATTTTGTCGAGTTTTTTCTACAATTTGACGAAATCCATGGCAAGCCCAAAGATGAAAAATCACCTAGCCCAGACCAGCCCAAATACACGTGGGCTCTCATCTTCAATATCCCTTTACATAACCAAACGCTGAGATCTCAGCCATTTCTCTCAAAAACTAGGGTTTACTCTCTCACCTGAGCAGCTTCTCTTCTCCAATGGCGCCCAAGAAAACTCTTCGTAACCCAGAACTAATTCCTGGCCTGGGAAAATTCTCACGTTCTAAAATGTACCACAAGAAAGGTCTCTGGGCAATCAAGAAAAAAAACGGCGGCACATTTCCATCCCACAGCAAAAAACCCACCACCGCCGCTCCGGCAATAAAACCCCCAAAGTTTTACCCCGCCGATGATGTGGCAAAACCACTTGTGAACAAACACAAGCCAAAACCTACAAAACTCAGAGCAAGCATTACACCTGGAACTGTGTTGATTATCCTAGCTGGTAGGTTTAAGGGGAAACGAGTTGTGTTTTTGAAACAACTTGGTTCTGGGCTACTGCTTGTTACTGGACCCTTTAAGCTTAATGGCGTTCCTCTTAGACGTGTGAATCAAGCTTATGTTATTGGTACCTCAACTAAGGTTGATGTTTCGGGTGTGAATGTGGAGAAAATTGATGATAAGTATTTTGCTAAGCAGGCTGAGAAGAAGCAGAAGAAGGGAGAAGGGGAGTTTTTTGAAGACAAGAAAGAGGTTTGTTTTCTTAGTTCTTTTTCTGTTTAGATTTGTTTCCTTAGTGTGTGTGCAAATTCAGGATCATATATAAATGTGACTTAGTATAGATATATATATATTTATAATAAAATTGTTTGCTGTGTGTGTGCGCGCACACTTATGTGTGTGTGCATGTGTATAGATCAATGTATTGTGGATATACCTTTTGAAAGTGGATATGGACTTAGTAGAAATATATGGGTTTAAGTTATATACATGGATATTATAATGGATTATTTACAACGTCAGTGTATAGAGTTACTTGCAATTACCTTTTAAGTGATAGTGTATATGTTTTTTATACCATTAGTGAATGGAACTTAAACTTTAAATATATATATATATCTACACAAATATATATATCTACACAAAGTGATGCACCCACAGCTTAGTTTAATGTATATATTATCAAATTTCTCTTAGTCTGTGTATGTGCGAGCATTATATGTATACACACACTCTATGTTATGCGGACTCTCCAAAATGCTGCCGCACCCGTATTGGATCCTTCAAAAATGCACTACTTTTGGAGGATCCGACATGCACCCGATGACATTTTTGGAGTGTCCATTTGAGAGTCGTTTGATTTAATTTGTGATTTGTGTATTTGATTGTTGAGTGCAGGAGAAGAATGTACTTCCACAAGAAAAGAAAGATGAGCAGAAAGCTGTGGACACTGCATTGATCAAGGCCATTGAAGGAGTTCCAGAATTGAAGGCTTATTTGTCCGCGAGGTTCTCACTCAAGGCAGGCATGAAACCACATGAGCTTGTCTTTTAGAGGAACATCTACAATCACTTTTTTGGATAAATTGATTTTGTTACGCTCTATTTTCTGTTTTGTTCGGTTTGAACCTGCGTTTAGAGGTCATATATTGAGGATTTGCTGATTATAAACATGTTTAATTAGAATATATGCATTATGGGAGTTTTTGTGTTGACCTTGAATATCCTACTTATAGTGACTTGTTAATGTCTGAGCTCAATGATGAACTTTTTTTGCTGTGGTTGGAATTATCCTCCATATTGAAGCTACACCTTCATGTACCAAGAAGAGGGTTAAATTGAGTACCCTTCATCTTGACTGCCATGGTGGCCGTAGCTATATGAAACAATTTGACTTGAGAAGTTAAGTGGCTAGTTGTTGTAAATCTAATGACATATTTGCTTACCGAACTTCTTACATTTTGCATACCCACTGAGAAGGGGAATACAAGGTAATGGCCTAGGATCTTGGCTTTTCGATAGGCTCTTTTGTAAGACCAACCATCTCTATGCACCTCCCAGGATCACTGCATTGATTCCTAGCAGTTTGCTTTGTTGCTTAAAAAATTCTGCATTGGATGGTTTTTGAGAAGGTAGCAGTCAATCTGATGTGATACACTAAACTCATTCAATTGCAAACCAAAAAAGTTAGCTCCACCTTTTGGCACTCATGCATTTGAATAGATGTTGGATACAGAAGTTATGTTGAGGATAGGTTGTGGCTTCAGTTGAAAGGTGGTTTTGGGATTGTTGTTTTACAACATTAGTTAATATTCCTGACTCTTCCTGCTGCTCCAGATGATTATGTAAGGTTACTGTGGTGGATAAGGCAAATAGTGAAAGCCTCGTGTAGAGTTTCTTCATTCACTGGCTCTTAGTTGTGACTGAAACAATAGTAAAGCACGGATGCCATTTTAAGTGACATTATGGAATCCCTCTAAGTACTGCTTTTTACCCTTTAAGATGCTGTTGTGTGGCAGCTGGATTTCGACTTGAGAAGTAAGAAGATAAGACTCATTCTATTTGTTATTTTTTCTCACAGCTTGATATCAATATCCATCTCAAAACTGCCTTCACATGATTAGTTACTGAATTTTTTTTAGGGAGTTCAAAAGCATGAGATAGATCCCGATAAAAGTATGGGCAGAGAACGGATTATTTATTCTTAACAGGCGATGTGAGAATTGAGAACCTTTACTCTTAAAGATTTCTGAATTAATCAGATCTCTTCAAGCAAAATGTCAACCCTATACTAATTGATTAACAGCACTCTACTACTAGTTCTAACTTCTACGTCTTTAAATCTTGTAACTGCTGGGCCAAAAACTTCATCTTCATCTGTATAAGAAAGGAATTTTTATATTCCTGTGCCATATAGGAAACTATATTACCCATAATGTTTAAGGTTTGATATAATTACATTTAGTATACCTAATTACCAATTTTATACCATAATGTGTTTTAACGGTACATTAATTGTATTGTATATTCCTCCAAATTCCACCCCCCCCCCCCCCACGTTTCCCTCTCCCAAACCCTCACCCTCACCCACGTATCACCCAACACCCACGTTTCAAACCCATTATTTCCTTTGCTAAACCCCCACCATTAACATCCAATTTTCAGTTTTTCTTCTACAACCGGTCAAAAATTGAAGTCAAATCTTCAAATTTCATACACACATTTACCTTCAGCTTCAAATTTTATCAATAAAGAAGAACAAACCTTCAAAGCACTGCCCTAAAAAAGCTAGAGAAGCTGATATACCTTCTTTCGATTTGGGTGTATTATTACCACATTCACTCAAAAAGTAAGGGAAATCTGCACATGCAATTGTAGATATGAGGCATAGTCTTTCTCCGCGTCAAATTAGGGCTGAAGCTAGAAATAAACAAAAACATGATTTCGATGCTGGAGAATCTTCGAGGCCAATCAAACAAGCGGAAAGGAAACGAAAAGAGATAGTGTACGATGATGATTTTGTAGAAGATGTGTCTATCAGTAAACCTGGAAAGAAAGCTAAAGTGGCTCCCAGCTCAAAAACTCCCAAAAAGAAGAAAAATTCAAAAAAAGCCCCTAGTGTTAAATCTCCTAAAAATGTTCAAAAACAATCATTGGTGAAGGTAAGAATTTAGTAATTTCTTCACTAGTTATTTCGTTTGTTTTAGTTGTTACAAATCTACATAATCTGTGTTGTTTCAGCTTTGTAGATTTTTTATAGTAATTTTGTATATAAAATGCAAATGTATCTATATTTTTTAAGCACTGAATTAATGTGAGATTATTTGTCTTCATTTTGAATATTAACTGTAGCTTTGCTGATCTGTTTAAAATTGATAATATTTTGTATATTTTTTGAAGTTATTTTGTAGATAGATTGCAAATGTATCTATGTTTTTTAAGACTGTATTAATGTGAGATTATATTTATTGATTGTGTAGAATGGACATTTTTTTGCATCCCATAATGTTGATTATGGGGTGCTTAGATTCTAGACATTATGTGACCCTAGCATTCCTAGCCAAATTAAAGAGCTTTTGTCTCCAAATGGTTTGAAGCTATTCAAGAAGACATGCTTTGGTTATTTACTGTCATTTCCCAATTTATGCATGCAAAATCAAGCTATTCATCTTCTTTTGAAGTATGAATTGAATTCATCCGATGCTTCCTATTTTTCAGCTGAGTTAAAAGGTGAGAGGTTAAATTTTGGATTGAGAGAGTTTGCATTAATAACTGGTCTTAGATGTCATACCGAGGTGATGGACTTTGGTTACACTCTGAATTATGTCAGTAAGATAATGAGAAGTTACTTTCGAAACAAGGTAAAAGTGGAGAAGCCATACATAAAACAGATTGTAACCAACAAAAGTTGGGTAAATGATGAGGATGTAGTAAAGTTATGTATTCTATATCTCATAGAATTCTTCATTTGTCCTTCAGAGAGAGACCATATTGGGTTGGTAGATCATTTTAGGTTTTATTTGGTGGAATCCGGTCAGTACGAGACATTTCCATGGGGTATTCAGTCTTACAGACAGTTGATTAAATCAGTTAGGCACAGGCTAAATCCTTTCGTTCATTCTTATCTCATTCGAGGATTCTCACTAGCCATGCAAGTATGGTTGTATGAGTATTGCTCCTCCGTTAACACTGATATAGCTACAAGGATTTCTAATTCAATCACTCGCATACTTAACTGGTCAGCTAGTAAGGGTCAGATTTGGTTAGCTGCAATTGAAGACAGAATGATCAAGCCTGAATAGATGAAGGTATTTATTTATGATTATACAATTTACCTACAAAATATCTACGATTTGTATACATATTCTGCCTTAATCAAGCTAATTTATTTTTTTTCCTCATTTAGTTCACCAACATAAATGAATCACCTGAAGAGCTTTCAGTGATGTCTTTGCCTGATAAAGTTGAGTACATAGCCGAAGAGATTGAACATGTTTCTGAGGATCCCAAAGTTGATGCTCCTCCATTGGAACCCAAAGAATCAATTGGAAAAGAGGACAAGGAGTCTATTCTTCGTAAAATAAGAAAGTTAAAAAGAGGTCTTGAGAAGGTAACATGTATTCCTAAACAACATTGTGATGTATATATAATAGTGCATCTGTTCTTTAATGTATGTTAAGATATATTTTGAAGTTAACTATGTTTTTTTTATAATATGTAGGTCGATGAAAAGCTTGAAGATTTTAGGAAAGATGTATTTGAAGAACTAGGTAGCCTTCGAGTGCTAATAAATGAGTCTGTCAAGACTGTTTTGCAGACGATAAACAGTCCAAATGATCAAGTTGATGCAAAGGTAACATTTGATTTTTATTCATATTAACAAAACTATTTATGTCACCTCTAAAATATATATCCTAACTAATATAAAACTTTCAGTTTGCTGGGAGTTCAACCAAAAATATTGACCAACCAAAAGACAAGAACAATCAACAATTTCAGTTCACTAGTTGAGAACCAGTGGAGGCCAGCACCAGCAAAACAGGTATCTACAAAATAACTTCACTTTATCTACAATTATCTACAAAATATCTACAAAATATCTAGAAGTTATCTACAACATAATTACAATTTATCTACATTATATATACAAAATACGTACAAATAAATACTGTATATTAGCAGAAATCTACAGATTTATGTAGATCTTATAACACACCTACATATCTTCTTAAACTGTCAAGCCACTACTAACCAGTATGATTTAACATTTTTAATTAAAAAAACAGAACATGTTGAAGGTGCACTTGGTGAAGAAAATCATCTAGCACGTGTGATTTATATACACATTTTGAAGGGGCAGTTGATGAAGAGAATGCAGGTATGAAATTGAAATTAGAGATATTTGCTTTAGGTTTCAATATTTTTACCATTCTATTAGGCTAGATATACATGCTGTTACAGAGAGGAAAGATATGCATGCACAACCTCTAATTCACAGAGTGATAGTAGCATCTCAAAGAGGACAACAAAATGAGGAAGATAACAATATAGGTGAAGAGGCAGAGTGTGTGAATGTAGGTGATTTAGAAGACTCCGGAGGTGAGAAGAAGGGGGTTACACTTGATGATTTCGAGCTGCCTGATAACTTCTTCTAGTTGGTTAAGTTTGGTGAGCCTATACAAGATGAAACAACACCCGTGCATCAAGGTAGAACAAGGCAGCCGGGAAAGCATACCCGATCACCATTTCTCCCTTTATACAGTTCTGGTGGCAGCACCTCTGTTGGACCTCAAATTTTTTACCTCAAGCACCCATTTACTAGTGTTATTTGTCAAAATGTAGATCTTGACTTGTTGGATCAATTCCACAAGTGGTTATACCACGGTACCGACACAGGTTCAAAGAGGTTAGTTTGCACAATTTGACACTTTTATTCCAGTATTCATCTTTTACACATCCACTTCATGCAATAATTTTATTTTAATTTCTATTTGTTTATATAGGAGGAATGCTCCGTATTCTATAAAGGACAACCAAATTAAGCCACGGTTAGATCTTGGAGTGGAAAAGGTTGACAAGACGGAGTGGTTCTTTTCCCTTGCACACCCGGACAAGTCCTCAATAACTCGGTAAGATTCAATGTATTTCATTTGTAGATAATTTGTAGATAATTTGTACCCTGATTGTAGATGCTTTGAATTCTAATTGTAGATGCATTGTAGTCATTTTGTAGATTTGTGTAGATTATTTGAAGATAACTTGTATTATAAATGCAATCTGTTTTATTGCAGCACATTAATGTTATAATGTATTACTTGAGGAAAAAAGGCAAGTATGGCCCCCACAACAAGACCAGGTTTACTACAACAAATTGTGTGTTCAAGACTAGGATTGATCAGATTTATGAAAAGTTCAAAATTCTCCTCAAGAAAAGAAGTTTTCTGTTGTCAAACCCCACGACGTTGTAGCAAAATATATATTGGGGTATAGACTACTTGCAAATGTTGCATGGGATGAAGTTGATTATGTCATCATGCCCGTCAACATTGTAGAAAAATTTCACTGGGTGTTGGTTGTTTTTGATATTGCAGAGAGGCAACTTTATGCGTATGATTCCATGGTCTCTTCACGCAATCACCCAATTGTTGAATCTTGTGTCGACAAGTTTTCTGTTATTATTACTTTGTATTTGTCATGCACCGATTTTTATGGGAAGCGTAAAGACATCAACTTCAAGAATACAAAGGCATACATTGAGAAAGCTATTACCGACCCTCTTAACATTCAGTGGATCGTCAGAGAGATACCACAACAAAAAGAAGGATCACTGTAACAAAAATATTCTTTCTTTCTATACATTTAACCCTTTTTTTCTAATGGTTTGGTAAATATTGATATTTTTTATCTTTGCAACGATTGTGGTGTATTTGTTGCTATCTTTGCAGAGTATGTTAGTCTTGGAGAGTTATCAATTCCGGAAGAAGACCTTTTTAATATTGACCAACACCGTAGACGCTATGGAGCGCTACTTTGGGACTATGCTAGAAAGAAGCAGGAACATGGGGCAATTAGTGAAAGTGAGGTGACATGCAAATTGGCAAGGAGAAAAGGTGCACCAGCTTTGAATGAGGAAACACGAGTGCAGAGGAAGAAGAAGTAGTTGTAATGTTTTGTGTGGAACATGTAGTATAATTGTTTAGTTGATGCTAGTTTAGAAGAAAGATGGTAGACAAGTTTTTGAACAATATTGTTGTGTTTTAATTGTAGCAGACTTGCGCTACAATTATAGTAGCCTTTGTTTTTTTTTTCTTATCCAGTATAGTAGTTCAAATGGAAACATTCTGTTAGTTTTATATTCACTTGTTGAATGTTTACAATACTTGATCTTCATTATTTTAGCATACAAATCTTTTCCAACTGAATTTTTATACAGTTATTCTGTCAATGCAAAAATATGTAGTTATTTTGTTGTTTTTCTGTAGATAAAGTATAAAAATCTTTAGCATATAACTTCTTTCTAGTTGAGTTATAATCTAGCTATTATGTCAGCTCCAGCTATTGTAGTTTTTTTGTAGTTGAGTTTGTAGATAATTTATAAAAAAAATTTAACAATGTATTTTGTTGCTTTTATATTTATTTGTTGAATGTATGCAGTACTTGATCTACAATATTTTAGTATATAACTCCTTTCCTACTGATTTATAATATAGTTATTCTGTCAATTCTAGTTAATGTAATTTTTTTGTAGTTGTATTGTAGATAAATTGTAGTTACACATTAACAACTATGTAAAGGATGCTAGAGATAGTAAAAAAGTGGTAGATTATATATGTAGAAACCATTCATAAACAAATCACTCTATGAAAGTATTATCTCAATACAAAACAAATCCTAACTAACTACATTATGATCTTAAAAATCCTCAACAATTACACATCAAAATCTGTTATCCTGAACTCACCAACAATTTTTATGAAATATTCTGTTAACTACATAAAATTTTATTTCTTTTTGGGTGCATTATTGCAAGATCTTTTGTTATGCCCTTCTCCTCCGCAATTACCACATGAAACCTTGTACTTCTTTGAATTTATTTCATCATATGTTTTGTATCTTTTTTTGAGGTCTTCCTGGCTGCCTTTTCCTTACTGTAGGTGGATTTATTACTTCTTCAGATATATGTTGTGGCACATTCCATTTGCTTTCCTCAGACAGGGGATTTACTGGTATTTCATAAGTACGCAAGAGGTTCTCCCTTGTGTAATAAGGAGAACAATATTGTTCAAAAGACTCATCCCTGTATCTGAAAGCAGCCAAAGCATGTGGACAAGGAAGTTCATCAAGTTGGAATTGCCCACAACTACATCTCTTGTTTTCAAGACAACAATAGAGCGCCTCACACTATCTAGTACTGTATGGATGTAGTCTGTTGAAGCTCTCACCTACGATTACATTACAAACCAAGAAACAATTCATATACGGTTAAATTCAAAATATCTACAACTTATCTACATTGTCCTGTATAAATTAATTTGATGCAATAAATGATAAGATCTTACTCTAAGCTTGTGCCACAATGTTCTGTTGTCATCCAACTCTTTGTTGAATTTGAACCCAAGGTATGTGAATGTACCCTTTGCTTTCAATAACTTTTCTTTCGTCCAACGTTCAAGAAGGGTCCTCATATACTCTAATAGTTCTACTATCGGCAGCTCTCTTGCATATTTTGTTACAGCATTCAACGACTCTGCAATGTTTGATGTCATAGTCCAAGTTCTATTCACCGTAGCATGTACTCGAGACCATCTATGGTAGCCAATATCGTATAAGTATGCTTTAACCCCAGGGTCAAACTCTTCAATCTTTGACATCCTTTTATTAAATTCATCAAGCATGTATGACCGTGCCGTGACAAAGTACAATTCGCTTAACTTTAGATGTCCCTTCTTTAACTTTGCCCGTATATTTGTCCAAATATGCCACATGCAAGAATAATGTGGCATGCATGGATAAACAATAGATGTTGCCTTCAAGATACTCTCATTCCGATCCGAAGCAACACACATATTTGGTCTTTCACCATATGCATGTTTGAATTGCTCAAAAAATCACTTCCATGATGCGTCATTTTTTGAATCAACAACAACATATGCCAATGGTAATATGGTACCTACATTATGTGGCAAAAAGCAATTAATTGGGTGTAGGAAAAAATGCAGAAAAGACATATACATACAAACTACAACTTTTCTACAATATATCTACAATAAATCTGCAAGTACTACAACAAACATACAAGCTACAATATTTCTACAATAAACTTCAATACCTGCTGCATCCATTGTACTAGCAGTTAGCATTATTCTCCTGTATGCTGACTTTAAGAAGGTCCCATCAACTACTACAACTGACCTACAATATTCCCAACCACTGATTGACGTACACATCACAACAAATAATACAAGAAGCAGTCATCGTCCATCTTCTTCAATTTAACTACATACCCCCAATAAGACTTCTCCAGAATATACAAATAACTAGACAATTTGCTGTAGGAGTCAGCAGGATGACCTCTCAAAAACTGTAAAGCCTTTTCCTTTGCTCTCCAAGCTTGCATGTAGGTTAGATTCACGCCGTGTTTTGACAACATGTCAAATTGTATGTCTTTTGGTGTGTAAATTGTCTTAGGATCAGAATATTTTGGAATAACCATGCTACCAACTACCATGACAGTAGGTTTGCGTTGTATGAATGTATTGTCCATTAAAGAGCATGTGTGCTGGCTGTTGAAATTTCTGACCTTGAACATTACAGAATCATTTATGCTAGTTGTCTTGAAGTGCCATGTACAGTTTTCACCAATACATATCAGCCAGTAGCTACAAAATAAATACAATTTAAACACTGGTTTAAAATGTAGATTTAAAAAGAAAAAGACTGTTTTAGCTTAAACGATCACATTATACAATTTATATACAACATAACTACAATTCATTTACAATACTGATAAACATTATCACAAGAAAAAACTGAAGAAGTAAAAAATTACAAATAAACTACAAAAATAAAAAAATAATGATCTTTGACCATTCATATGTTCATACCTTCTAGCACTAGTTCTTTTAACCCTGAATTGGAACTTGTGCATGTGAGAATAGTGCTTCATTGCAGTTGCAATTGCTTGCTTGTCTTGATATACTTGTCCTACTTCAATAAAACTTGGTGTACACTGTTATTATTATACTTTCATATTCCTCTATAACGGGAGATGTTGGCATATCAAGTAACTTTAATGTTCCAGACGAACCTGCACAAAAATAAAGATAAATACTATTATGAACAATTTTTAGAAATTTTGTAGAAAAATTGTAAATCTGTATTTCATATTAATTTTTCAAATGCTATGTAGTTTTATTATAGAATAAATGTAAATTTTTTATAGATATTATGAAAATTCATACTTATATATATATATATATACTCTGACATGTAGTTTATTTGTAGTAAAAATATAGATAAAATGTAGGATATTGACATACAACCAGAATTTGATAGAAAAATTAACAGCACAAACCGGCAACTGTGTTCTCACTGGTGATAATCAATTCCATATTGCAATCACGAACAGTTATACATAGCGGATATGATCCTAAGTTTTTGTTTTTCTTTTTCGTCTCCATATATAGACGAACATCCATATCGTTCCTAATTTCCATTGGAGGACAATGCTCGTTGACAATGTATTTGATTTCTATAATTTTTTCGGATGTATCGATCATTAATTGTTGTGCTATTGTAGAAATCAATAGACTATAACTCGCATCCTCATCGACTACAATGCCATCGACTTGAAATTCTCTAAATCTCCCATAGCTATCCCAATTTTCATTCAGTTGTAGCATAATTGAGATTTTGGACATAATTGCGTATGTTGCAGAAAAATTGTAGAAGATTTTTAGTCGTTTTTGATTTGTGAAATCAGAAAAAAGTTTGAAACAGAGTATATCACAGAAAACAGAGTAGCTCAATTTGAAACAAAAACGACGATAATTATTAATGTGCGTGATTTGCGTTGTAGAAGATCTGGAAGAATATTTAATTCCCCAATTTTAGCGCGCTTAAATAAGGAAGCCTACAACTACAATGATTCCTTATTTAATGAATTGTCTATATTTTGTAGAAATACTATTAGCATGGCGGGTAATATGCAAACTATGAACATATTTGGTAATATAGTTTCATATATGGTATAGGAACGAAAATTTCCCTATAAGAAACTAGTGAATTTATCTGCGCTTCACGCGATTATAAAAAAATCAAAATGTCTAATGTCATAATTTATTAAAAAAATCAATCTTTGCTAATTAATTAAGTGTGCTTTTATACGAAGTGGAGAACTTAGTTTAATGTATAAAAATTTATACACATTTTGCACACATAATTTAAGAACTTTGTAAAAATTCAAAAAGGTCAAGGACATAAAAAAGTAAAAAGTTAATCTTATATAAATCGATACTGTAGAGTGATTCAAATTTCTTTTTTAGTATATCAATGTACATAAATTAAAGTCAAATAAATAAATTTAAAAATAACTTTAAGTTCTATATAATAAAGGTGTAAAAATATTTTCGCAATCAAATTCTTTAAAAGATAATTAGAAGTAACTCTAATAAATATCATTAATCGATAGCCTTAGACAAACTAAATTGTAGTATTAATTACGTAAGAAATTCATTATACTATCCGGCCATATAACTTTAATCCAGAAAAACAGTGTTCTTACTTTGGCAAACAAAGGCCAAAGTAAGAAGGATATTATAGAGTTTGCAGAGCTAAATTGCATACTATATATATGGTATCAAAAATTGATTTTCAACGAAGACCTTTCAAGAATTTCAATCGGAAATATTCAGAAGCTTGTGCTTAGAGATATGATAAAGCTACGTGAAAAAGCAACCTTCATGAAGATGAGGCTGTTCCTTTTATTGTTCGTACTCTCCATATTTCTTTCATTTTTAGTCAGTCTTTTCGAATTGATGTCCACTGTCCACTGATACAAGGGCCTTCAACATTTCTTGAATGTTAAAGGTTCTTTATTTTTTAGGAATGTTAAAAGTTTCTTCAATATCTATGAATAAGTACTTGAGATGATGAAAAAATTATACAGTTAGTTGTAATTATATGTACTTCACCTCGCAAAAAAAAATTGTGAATCTTCAAGAAAAGTAAGTGACTATAACTAACAATGAATTGCTTGTTCGATTTTCTTTATGTTTTTAGTTTCTTTAATTCCATCTCATGTTTTTTTTCTTTTTTTGAATAGGAGAAAAAAGATATACAGACATATTTAAACGTGACTTTTTCTTCATACAACCTCTAATTCCAATAAAAATATTATTGTATTTATGATTTAATCGATATAATAAAGTCAAACTTTGTATGCATATACTTATAAAAATCACATACTAATAAAATGCATAATCAAATGCTCGGATATTTCTCAAGTGTTATTTTCATTTTTCTTTCTCATATTCAAACTCTCCAACAAATGAGAAATTATATCCTTCCTTGAACAATTAACTTAATTATCCTTTTTTTTCTATTAATTTTATAAAAATCTCAAAAGTAACTCTCTTGATTATCATTTCTGCCATTACAACACAATAGAGAGGAGTCCAGAAAAATACCGTTTAAGAGATACATAGTTGTAAACTACATAGAGAAGCATAATAGATTTGAAAAAAATGGCGAGACAATCTTTTTAAAAATAGTCAAAAGGTCATTAAAAGGTGACAGGACACAAACCATATCAATTGTCATTTCTCAAATAATCTTGTCATACTCTTGCAAAAACACCAATAATGTAAAGAAAAAGTCGATAAAAAAGAAGAAGAAAAAAAAAGAGAACTTCTGTACAAAAAATTTCAAATGAAAAGGAGAAGGAATGGTCAAAGAAGAAGAGATGAGAGTGATGCAAAGGAAAAGATATGCTTTACTATTTATAGTAACCAATTTATAATCCCTAAGGGGCCGTTTGGTACGCGGGCTAAATTATAATCCCTGGACTAATTTATCCCACATGGGAGGTGAGATAATGTAATCCCAAGTTTGATGGGATATCGAATTAAATTTTTACCTTGTTTGGTTGAAGGTATACTGTCAACCAAACATGGTACGTGACGTAGATAACCTACCCATATGCATTAGTGGCTGCTTCCACGGCTCGAACCGTGACCTATAGATCACATGGAGATAATTTTACTGATAGAGTATGTAAAAAAGTGAAATTTGATTGATTATTTATCAAAATTTCAAAGAGAGAACAGGAACATACTTCCTCCGATTGGGAGAGTGTTTATTTTGACTCAAACGAAGAAATGCATACGAATATAGATTCTCTATCATGCTCATGAGTCTTGAGATAAGAATCTATGGAACTAAGGCGAATTTGTGAATGAAAGACACATTCAAAAGTGGAAAGGAGAGCGGATTGTTTGCTCTTGCAATGAAAAATTCATTGTTTCTGGATTGCATATTCTAATAAGTACATAACCACAAACTTGAACCAACTGTACTAAACAAGAGTATAAAATAATCAAAAGGAAAGAACCACTCATTCCCCAATTTAGGAGAAATTCTTTTCATCTCCATCAAACTAGACTTGCTGATTGCAGCATACAAAGAATGGACTAGTATTTTAACTTGGTGAGTGCACATACAACTACACCCATTTTTTTCTTCTTTGTAAAAATGGGTGCTGACAAACTAACTTAAAAACCACAACTATATATATTTCGAGAAAGGAAGTAAAAAATGCAGGTGTCCACTCCAACTATAAACTGCTCAAAACACCAAGTGGCATTGCAGGGCGAAATTGCTAATTTTCTTTATATTCTCATTGAAGAAAAAAAGAATTAACAACATCCAAGAGCGTGGTAGAGGAATTGGTAGACTCATCAGACTCGTGACCTGAGGTCGAAAGTTCAAATTCTGTCCCCACCTAGTTAAATGAGCCTCGTCCCATTCTTTCTATAGGTCAAACAACTTCCCAAGTAGATCAACATACATTATATGGTATAAGCCTGTCTGGGTGTGAGACCGACGACCTCAATATGAAAAGCATGATGGAATCAGCTCGATTAATTTTTGTCACCACGCTCTCACTTTAGCATCTGCCGAGCACATGTAAGTGAAAATTAACTTCTTTTTTACCGGGTTTCATTCAATTTGTTGTGGATTGAGTGATGGAAAAACCAACAAGTTACGGCTTCAAAGCCTTACCATTCCTTTGACTTCAACGTTTTCAATTCCTCATAGAATCTTCGGAGCTTTCCTAGCTACTGTGGCCAGCCACAAAGGAATATGTTGGAATGTCATTACAAAGGGTGATGTGATCTCCACCTCTAGTAGCCTAACTATCTACTCAACTATGGCTATTAGATAGAGCAAACTTCATCCATTTAAAGCTGCAGCCAAGTTTCCAACTTTTATACCATTATTAGAAGCAAAGTTTTCTCTGCAGTAGAAAGAAATTGTTGGCATGGACACAAAACCAACTGCTCTTTTCTTAGCCAAACACTTATAAGAAAAATCAAGATTCTTCTTATCATCATCTAACAAATACTCATTGATTGTTCTTTTGTAAGAACCAAACCACTTAGCTTGCATATAACTAAGTTGCCTCCAAGGTGGAACATAAATATCCATTTTCTTCATTGATTTTTTCATAGCTCTAGTCATTAGTTTCACCACTTGCTTCAATTCTTCCACTTTTCCAACAAATATTGAAGGGAAAATCTCGAGCAATGAAGTGTAGTAGGGTGTTGGTCGAGCTATTTCGAATTCTCTAGCAAGATAAACTTCGATTATATAGCGATTTTCGTTCATGTTAATGTCAATATACTCGTAATTTCCTGATGGAAGTTGACCATTTCTCTCCCATTTTGATTTGCACAGACCTATATATGAAGTATGAATTCAAGAAATGGATTAGTTACTTTCCAAGAAAATGCTTACAATAAGTAAAGTGGTGAGATAGGTTTAAGTAAATGTAGCTACTTATCTAAGATACTAGCATCAATTGACAATAGTGTAGCTGTGTAGATCCTTAATTGGGATTTGAAAGATGAAAATGTAGAGTTTTGAAATTTCTTTCTTCACCAACAAAGAAATGGAACAAAAGAAGTCATACCAACAAATTTGAATTAAAATCTAATTGATGTAAGAATAAGTGTAAAGGACATCTCGGTGTATGAAGCATCCCATATTCACGCAGGCTCTGGAGAAGAGCCGCACCACAAGGGGTGTGATGTAGGCGGCCTACGCTGATGCAAGCATCAGTGGCTGATTTCATGGCTCAAATCCGTGACTTTTCACACAGAGACAACTTTATCGTTGCTCCAAGGCTCCCCTTCTATATAAGAACAAGTGTATGACTTGAAAATCACTATTTATTCTTAGAAAACTCTAATTTACCTCAAAAAATAAGAATAGAACTTAACATAATGAAATGGATTAAATTGTTCATTTACTAATCAATTCAGTAATTTGTATTCAAATTTTTTTTTCTCAATAATTGTGATTAAGACATAATTAACTTAGAACTTACCAGCATCAAATCCTTTATTACGCAACCGAGTGATCAACCGCCGTTTGAACTCCGCCGTACTCCAATCGCCAATTTCAAGCCATGCATTTTCCACGACGGAATGAATATTTCTCTTCACATAATCACTTTCTTCATAACCTAATAATTTCCTTAACTTCTCCTTAATCTCTAAATCATCAAAATAATTATTGCTTAATCCATTTTCTTCTTTCTCATTATCATCATTAATAATCTTTTCTTCATTTCTTCCTCCTCTAAATCCATTTCCTCTTTCAATAAACGAATTCACAAGACCGTACAAATCCGTCACGCTCTCAACCGACGAATGCTCGCTACCACTGCTTTCGCAAAATCTCGCCTTTGCCACGTCATCAAATGCCGCGGCTACCCTCTTAAACCTCATTTTTATACCCGATAGAAAGAGTTTAATTTTTATGCACCGACAATAAAATAATCACTTTGTAACGAGGAGAAATGTCACTTCTTGTGCTTTCTTGATGTTGTGAGAAAATAGGCTATTGACAATCTATAGAGTTTTTGCTTGATATATAGATGAAGAAATTATCTACGTTGCTCAAACATATATATAGTAAATACTATTTACATAGAGATAGGTGTAGGTACATCATTGGTTCTATATGATTTTGCATGGTTTCAGTATTTTGGCTTAAAGGGCACGACTAATGTATCTGGACATAATTTACGGACTGGTTCATTTTGTTTAGTTTTGTTGTCCTATTAAGTGATAATTATTAAATAAATGGCTTATCAATCGGATAATCACTTACATGTCCTAATAATATAGATTATCTGTCTTCCCATAGAACTATACAAAAAATTTTGAGAGTCAAATGATGTTATATTCCGAATATGATTTTTCAAATATTCAACCATAGAAAGTTGTGATTCTAATAGATTATCATATTTTTTATGTGGCAATGTTCTAATTAAGTATGTTATTTTTTTGCTAAAGAATAAATAAAGATTAATATTTGAGTTCCTACGTATTTTCAATTCTCGGCTATATTTTTCTTCAAATTGGGGTCTTTCTATACAAGCACCGCGGACATTATTTATTTAAGGTTTCACAATTCCAAAATGAAGAAATATAATTTATCATAGCTGATAAATGATAAAATTGATGTAAATATATATATATATATATATATTAATTAACTATTACTAAGTAAGATATGTAAGTAAATTAAACCTGTCAAGTATCATTCGATTATAGGTTTAATTTTTTTTTTTAACTCGAAAACAAATTCAAGTTACTTGAGAAACTCACCTGGTGAGCAATAAAATTAATATACCATAGTTGAGTAATAAAATTAAACTTTATTCAAATGACAAATAGTTTGCATTAATAGACTTGCCCTGAACATGATACAAAATTCTTCGCAATTTATTCAAAATAATTTAAAATTGATGAAACTAAAGTCGTTCAGAAATTTTGAGAAGGAAATGTAAAAAAAAAAAAAAAAAAAAAACATGATAAACTACTCAGGGAAGTGGCTATTGGAAGACGTAAATCTTGCAAGATTAGCCATCTTTTCCTATATTTTTCTTCTTCTTTTATTTCTAGGGTATTAAATGGATGGGCAAGTTCAATAAATTTAGAATTCCGTCCAGATACATTGAATTTCAATTTCTAACCACAGTTATGCTACTCTTTTCACTAATCATTTGGTTTAAATAATGGATAATCAAGAAAGATTGTTGATTTTGTTATGAATAGTTTGTACATTGGATACTACTTTGGATACTACATTGGATGCTATATTGGATACCCATGTTGTGAATAACTTAAAGATTAAATTTCCTATTTTATGTCCATCATCTTTACTTTTTATGCCTATAAAAGGCCATGTAATTGCAATGAAAAATTACAACAAAGTGAAAGAAGAAAACACTTCTCCATTCTCTCTATCTCTTCTTGTTTAGATTTTACTGCATTGCTTTTATTATATAACACGTTATCAGCACGAAGCTCTAATTTTATTCTTAACTCCCGCTAAGTTGAGCCATATTTTATTAAGGTATATATCATTATAATCATTTTATTTATGGCAGTACATATCATATGCTCATTGTTTGCAGATTACTTGTGCGCTTGGGCATCTTAAATAGTTTAAGTACATTGCAGTGATAAAATAACTATTTCCTTCCATGCTCGACTCTTAGAGGACCTCAAAGTCATCAAACTGGCTATGCACTAATGTCATACTTATAATATTCATGGACTCCCTAGATCAAAACATATCTTTAAGGCATTTTGAAGAACTGTGAGAAATAAATTGACAAGTAATAATTTTATAGTTTAATTACTTTATATTTATTGGAACATATAAATAATGTTAGTCACGTTCAGTTCTATTAACACATATATATCAATAATATAAAGTGAAATGAAACAAGTATGTAATTTCTACTTTATGGCAAGAATAAAATGAAATAGTAGATTGTTTACATGATATAGCTCTATTTTCATTTCTTTTACCTTAGTCGTTTTGTTTTCATTAATTGTTTATTATTATAATTATTTCTCTAACTTATTCATCTTTTATGATAGTTTTTACTATGTCAAATTTATCAAAACTTGAATTTGTGGCACTTGACATCACCGGGGGGAACTATTTATCATGGGTTCTTGATGCTGAAATTCACCTTGATGCTAAAGGTCTTGGAAATACTATTATACAAGGAAATGAAGCATCAAATCAGGATAAAGCGAATGCCATGATTTTCTTTCATCATCATTTACATGAAGGGTTAAAAACTGAATATTTAACCGTAAAAGATCCACTTGAATTATAGATTAATTTGAAGGATCGATATGACCACCTAAAACTTACGGTATTACCGAAAGCTCGATATGAGTGGATACATTTAAGGTTGCAAGACTTTAAAACCGTAAGTGAGTATAATTGTGTTATCTTTAAAGTAAGTTCTCTATTAAAATTATGTGGAGATACTATCACAGATGAAGACTTATTGGAAAAAATATTTTCTACTTTTCACGCTTCAAATGTGGTGCTACAACAACAATACCGTGAAAAAAGTTTTAAGAAATATTCTGAGTTAATCACATGCCTACTTGTGGCTGAGCAGAATAATACTCTATTAATGGAAAATCATGAAGCCCGTCCCACTGGGTCAGCTCCATTTTTGGAAGTGAATGCTGTAGCAACATATGGTAAGTTTGAAAGAAAATAAAATAATTACCGTGGTCGTGGACATTGTCGTAAACGTGGACGTGGCAGGGGCGAAACAATTATCGTCAATATGGTGGAAATAAATTGGAGAACAATAAGGGTTCTCAAATTAATCATTCAAAAGGTAAAGCTAGTATGTGTCACCGATGTGGTATGAGAGGTCATTGGGCACGCATTTGTCGTACGCCATAACATTTTGTCAAACTTTATCAAGCCTCCCTCAAGAAAAAAGAAAATAATGTGGAGACATACTTGACCTTTCAAAATAATGATGATAGAAGCAGGTCCCTCAAATAAATATGATTCTAAAGCACATCTTGCATATAAAGATGATGATTTTGAAGGCCTAACAAATATTACTCATTTAGAAGTTGGGGGCTTCTTTGAGGATATTGACTGAAGAACTAATCATCTTACTAGGGAATGAAGCTATAAAAGTTGTTATGTTTATGTTTGCAACTAGTTTATTTTTCTTGAGTGTATTTTCCTAATGAATCATGTGTTGCTAGTTTCTACATTTCTAATGTATTTCTTAATGTTTTTTTCCTGCTTGTCTTTCATATTTCTTATGATGTATTATTTGTTTTTTTATGAAGAATATGAAAATTCCCCAGTCTTCAGTTGGACTCAAGATTAATAAAGATGATATATGTCTTCTGGATAGTGCTACAACACACACTATTTTAAAAGATAAGAGATATTTCTCTTATTTGGTAATGAAAGAAGCGAATGTTAATACAATATCCGGTAGTACAAGATTAATTGAAGGTTCTGGAAGAGCCAATTTATTAATACCAGGAGGAACAAATTTGGCTATTGATGAAGCACTATATTGTAGTAAATCTCAAAGAAACTTATTAAGTTTCAAAGATATTCGCCAAAATGGCTATCATATTGAGACTACAAATGATGAAAAGATTGAATATCTTTATATTACTACAATAATGTCCGGTAAGAAATATGTGCTTGAAATGTTACCTGCTCTTTCCTCCGGCTTATACTACACAAGTATTAGCAGGATTGAAACACATGCCGTAGTAAACGAGAAGTTTACTAATCAAGATAATTTTATTATTTGGCATGACCAATTGGGCCATCCTGGTTCTAATATGATGCGTAAAATAATTGAGAATTCACATGGACATGCAATGAAGAATCAGAAGATTCTTCAATTTAACGAATTCTCTTGTGCTGCGTGTTCTCAAGGAAAATTAATTATTAGACCATCAACTATTAAAGTTAGGATGGAATCCCCTGCATTTCTGGAACGTATACAGGGTGATATATGTGGGCCCATTCACCCTCCATGTAGACTATTCAAATATTATATGATTTTGGTAGATGCATCTACAAGATGGTCATATGTGTGCTTACTATCAACTCACAATATGGCATTTGCGAGATTGTTGGCTCAAATAATAAAGCTAAGAGCACAATTTCCAGATTATGCAATTAAGACAATTCGTCTTGATAATGCCGGTGAGTTTACATCCCAAGCCTTTAATGATTATTATATTTCAACTGGGATAACAATTGAGCATCCGGTTGCTCATGTTCATACACAAAATGGTCTAGCAGAATCATTGATCAAACGCCTCCAATTAATTGCTAGACCAATGCTTATGAGAACAAAACTTTTCATTTCAGTATGGGGTCATGCTATTTTGCACGCAGCAGCACTTGTGCGGATAAGGCCCACAAGTTATCATAAAGTCTCCCCATTGCAATTGACTTTTGGTCAGGAGCCAAATATTTTCTATCTTAGGATCTTTGGTTGTGCGATATATGTTCCAATTGCTCCACCACAACGCACAAAGATGGGTCCTCAAAGAAGGTTGGGGATATATGTTGGATATGAATCTCCTTCTATTATAAAATATCTAAAGCCGATGACTGGAGATTTATTTATGGCAAGATTTTCTGATTACCATTTTAATGAATCAGTATATCCAACATTAGAGGGAGAAAATAAGCAGCTAAAAAGGAATATAGATTGGAATGCATTATCACTGTCTAATTTAGATCCTCGAACAAATCAATGTGAACAAGAGGTTCAAAAGATTATTCATTTATAAAATATTGCAAATCAATTGCCAGATGCATTCACTAACCTACCAAGGGTGACTAAGTCACATATTCCAGCTGCTAATGCTCCAATTCGAGTTGATATCCCGACAGAACAATTAATTAAAGCAAATGAGTCTAAGCCATGCTTGAAACGTGGTAGACCAATCGGTTCTAAAGATAAAAATCCTCGAAGAAGAAAAGGAGCAAGTGATCAAAGTGAACATAACACAGAGGTAGTGGCTCAAGAAGAGCCCTAAGATGTAACAAATGATAAGACCTTAGGGGAGGTCCAGATACCTAAAAATAATGAAAATGAAGAGATATCAATAAGTTACGTCTCAATCGGGAAAAGATGGAACCGAAATAATATTGTTATCGATAACATTTTTGCTTATAATGTTGCTGTTGAAATAATGCAACAAGATGAGGATCTTGAACCAAAATCTGTCAATGAATGTAGACAGAGAAATGATTGGCCAAAATGGAAAGACGCTATCCAGGCAGAGTTAACTTCACTTGGAAAATGTGAAGTCTTCGGACCCATAGTTCGAACACCTGAAGGCATAAAGCCAGTAGGGTATAAATGGGTTTTTGTGCGAAAACGAAATGATAAAAATGAAGTCGTTAGATATAAAGCACGACTTGTGGCACAAGGGTTTTCCCAAAGGCCTGGAATTGATTATATGGAGACATATTATCCTGTAGTGGATGCTATCACCTTCAGGTATCTCATAAATATGGTAGTGCAAGAAAAACTTGATACGCGTCTAATAGATGTTGTTACAGCCTATTTGTATGGATCATTAGGCAACAAAATTTTTATGAAAGTACCTGAGGGATTTAAAGTGCCAGAAGCATATAAATATTTTCGAGAAACTTGTTCAATAAAGCTTCAGAAATCTTTATATGGATTGAAACAATCAGGACGTATGTGGTACAATCGCCTGAGTGAATACCTATTGAAAGAAGGGTTCAAGAATGATCCAATTTGTCCCTGTGTCTTTATAAAAAGGTCTGGATCTGAATTTGTTATAATCGCCGTGTATGTTGATGATTTAAATATCATTGGAACTCCTGGGGAGCTTCCAAAAACAGTAGACTATTTGAAGAAAGAATTTGAAATGAAAGATCTTGGAAAGACAAAATTTTGTCTTGGTCTACAAATTGAGTATATGAAAGATGGAATATTTGTCCATCAATCGACATACACCGAAAAGATTTTAAAGCGATTCTATATGGATAAAGCACATCCATTGAGTACCCCGATGGTTGTGAGATCACTTGATATAAAGAAAGATTCATTCTGACTTCATGAAAATGATGAAGAGCTTCTTGGTGCTGAAGTACCATATCTTAGTGCAATTGGGGCATTAATGTATCTTGCCAATAATTCCCGACCAGATATAGCTTTATCAGTAAGCTTATTGGCAAGATTTAGTACTTCGCCAACATAAAGACACTGGAATGGTATTAAATATATATTCAGATACCTCCAAGGGACCATTGATATGAGTTTATTTTATTCAAATGAATCCAAGCCATCATTGATTGGTTATGCAGATGCAGGATATTTGTCTGATCCACACAAAGGTCGATCTCAGACAGGCTATTTATTTACAAGTGGAGGTACAACCATATCATGGCGTTCGACAAAACAAACT
Source organism: Nicotiana tabacum (assembly GCF_000715075.1). Classification (NCBI taxonomy): domain Eukaryota; kingdom Viridiplantae; phylum Streptophyta; class Magnoliopsida; order Solanales; family Solanaceae; genus Nicotiana; species Nicotiana tabacum. The sequence continues at coordinate 161,398,615 of NC_134090.1, read as the reverse complement.
ATGGTTGCTACTTCTTCAAATCATGCAGAGATAATAGCCATTCAAGAAGCAAGTCGAGAATGCGTTTGGTTAAGATCTATAACTCAACACATTCAACAAACATGTGGTCTTTCTTCGAAAGAGAATATACCAACAATATTGTATGAAGACAATACTGCATGCATAGCTCAATTGAAAGGAGGATATATCAAAGGAGATAGAACAAAACACATTTCACCGAAATTCTTTTTCACTCATGATCTTCAAAAGAATGGTGAAATAGATGTACAACAAGTTCGTTCAAGTGATAATTTGGCTAATCTGTTCACTAAGGCATTACCAACCTCAATATTTGAAAAGTTGATATATAAGATTGGAATGCGTCGTCTTCGAGACATTAAGTGATTTTTCATCAGGGGGAGTAACTACACGCTGCACTCTTTTCCTTAACCAAGGTTTTGTCCCACTGGGTTTTCCTGGTAAGGTTTTTAATGAGGCAGCAAGCAATGCATATTATAAATAACTATGTACATCCCAATATTTTTTTTTGTAAGTTTTTAATGAGGCACATTATCTTACATGGACATCCAAGGGGGAGTGTTATGAATAGTTTGTACATTGGATACTACTTTGGATACTACATTGGATGCTACATTGGATGCCCATGTTGTGAATAACTTAAAGATTAAATTTCCTATTTTATGTCCATCATCTTTACTTTTTATGCCTATAAAAGGCCATGTAATTGCAATGAAAAATTACAACAAAGTGAAAGAAGAAAACACTTCTCTATTCTCTCTATCTCTTCTTGTTTACATTTTACTACATTGCTTTTATTTTATAACAGATTGAATTATGTTTTAAAGATCTTAATAGACCACTATGCTTGTCAACATCAACAAAAACAACAATAGACCGAGTAAGTTCCCACAAGTCAGGCTAGGGAGGGTAGTATGTATGTAAGCCTCGCCCCTACTCTAAGAGAATTTGTCCTGAATACTATGAAAATAAAAATAAAAAAGAAAAGTGCAATTTTTTTTTAAAGCTAGCCTTGGACTTCAAACATGGGCTAAGGCAGAATCCGAGTTACGGGTTCGGCCCAACCCAATAGATTTTGCTCAAATAATGTAGTTTGTGTTAAAAAATTATTATATATATGTATAAATATTAAATTTAGAAACCAGTCATTAGCACTTGAAGTCGTCGTTCTAAAATTCCGAACGCCATAAACTTAAAATCCTAGCTCCTCCTCTAACTTCAAAAGCTCCAAGAATGCACCATTTAGATGCTAGAGGCCATATAACTGCATTACTGCAATTAAAGGTGTACAAACCAAACCGAAAAACCGCACCAAACCAAAAAGTCAAACCAAATCGATTAAAAAACCCGATTAGGTTTGGTTTGATTTAGTTTGGTATTGAGTAAAAAAATCCGAACCAAATCGACAAATAAATATATAATTCTTATATATACTTTTAAGATTTTATATAGAATTTTATTTAAAAATGTCTAAAAATATTTGGGATTCTCGGGATATAATATTTAATAGTATATGAAGTGCTCCATATTTATTAACCTTAAATAATGGGTTGTATGATCACTTTCTCATCAAGTGTTACCGAAATGCGTCAATCTCTTTGTTCTTCCATATTCATATCATATGTTAAGATCTATTAAATTCTTATATATTTTTCGAATATGAAGTGATTATTATTATTTATGTATCATATTGATTTTTATGTTTAATTACTAAATTCGGTTAATTTTGAAAGTGTACATCAACGAAAAATTATTGTCAGATGACTAAAAAAATAACTTTTATTTGTTACTAAGAAAATTATCCTATAAGAATATTTTAATAGATAATATATTTGTCAATTTTTTATATTTTTACTAAACATATATTTATTTATCAAAAATTTAATAAAGTAAGATTTAAATAATATTTAAGTAAAAAAAAGTCTGAAAAACCCGACAAAATCGAACCAATCCAAATCGATATAGTTGGTTTGGTTTTGATAAAAACCGAACCAACCTGGCCATGTACATCCCTAAATGCAATTATCAGATACGTTCATTTAATAATTAGGCTGGGAAACCATTTAAGCTTATTTAAATTAGTAATTTGACTGAGCAAAAGACTACTATGTTTCGCTCAAGGTTGTTTTTCTAATTCATCAATATTTGTATTCATTCTTTTCTTGCTAATTACGAGTTGAGGGCTTTTGATGATATGAATCAATTCTCGATACACCATCTCTTTCACCGTCCATCTTTGATAGGACTTGACTAAGTTATGATAAACTAGAGTCTCAATTTATAGATGCATCACATTGACAATTGACCACATTTCAGCTCAAAATATTACAATTAAAAATTGACTCTTTCAATACTTGTGCTCATTTTGCTCTAGTCAATGACACCAATTAGTTAGAAAAAATGCAATGATAATAGGCTAGATTCATGTAGTTTGACGATTATTTATGCCCTAACTTGACTATGTTTCACCGTTCTAGGATGGTTAAATGACGATAAATTGGCTCTAATTGTGAATTTCATGTTTTGCAGGAGCAAATTGTGCTTATGAGGACTTCAGATAGTGTTTGGAGCTAAATTAAAGTAAGGGAAGCCCCTCGGAGCTGAGTACGTATGAAAGAAGAAAGAAAAGAAGAGAAAAAGGCTGTTTCACTCTAGCGCAGCCTTAGCGCGACCGCACTAGAGCAGGAAATCGAGACAGAACACTCAGTGATATTCGTGGCCATTAGCGCGGCCGCGCTAATCAAATCCGGAGTGCAAAAGTTCAGGGGTAAACCTGGAAATTTGGGGGTAATTCCACTTAACATATAAGAGGTCCAACTCGCCCAAAAGACATTATCAAGTTTTTTATAGTTTTGTTGAAGGCAAGAGGCAAGGAGGATAATTCGACATCGAGTTCTACCTTTCTTCCTTTTGTATTTATCATTCATGATAAATTTTGTTGTTGTTATTATGAACATGATTATGAGTAGCTAATTATTTAGTCTAGGGTTTTGATGGAACCTGTTGAGGGATAAACTTCTTGTTGTGTTAATATAGTTTGCCCAGTTTAATCTCTATTTGTTCAACTACGTTCTTGTTGTAGTTAATTGATAGGATCCTCAATTAGTTGTACCTATTTAATATGTATTACTTAGGAGAGAGTGCATATTTAGGTAGTCGTTGAACAACACCACTCCCAAAGTATATGAGGGATTAATAACCGAGGGTTTTAAGGTGGGATTAGGGATAACGAAACCTTGGGTGCGATCTAAGTGAGCTGTAATAAAAGCCAGCTAGCGTAACTCGGGAGAGTGTGTCTAGTAAATTATCGTAATTACTCAGGAAAGATTTACGGTAGTAAGAGTGCTCATGATCGATAGAGACGATTAGGCAAATCTATACGAAACATAGCAGGAAGGAATTCCATCAATAGGGGAAATCACAACCTTAGATCCTTCTCTTATTTGTTTACAACTCAAGCATAGTTATCTTTCAGTTTACTCAATTTTATTCAGTTATAGTTATTAGAAATATTACCAAGTGTTATTCAAAATATCTGGGAAGTTGATTACGGAGAATTCAATGAGTCTGACAAAAGTAATTGGTAGGTTAATTCCCTGTGGAATTTGACTCTAGGCTAAATACCCGGATTATATTTGCAACAACCGCTTGTCCTTTTTATAAGACATAGTTGGGTGTGATCAAATATTGGCGTCGTTACCGGGAAATTAACGGTGTTATTAATTACAGTTGAAAGAAATACAAAAATTCTTAGTGTAGTCAGTTTTCTTTATTTTCATTCCATACATTAAAATTTTAACGTTTGTTAACTTGGTTGTACAAGTGCATGCCTAGAAACTCATCGAGAACTTGTGAAGTGTTTGAAGCGTTATCAGATCCCGAGAAAGTTTTCAAGGCCTTGAATCGGGCCAACCGGAAAAACAAACAACAACAATCAATTGAACAACCTGAACCAGACATGGTAGACCAGTTAAACAACAGAGACAACAACGGGGTAACGTAGTAGACCCAGCTGCGCAGGTAGTGACGCCTTTTGTGCCAGAGGCTCCTCTTATGACTGGGCGCAACCCACATCAGAGAATTTGGCCACATCGATATTAGTCCCATAGATACAGGCTGAATCTTTTCAAATCATAAACAACATGCTGCACTTATTGCAAAACAAGGGACTATTTTCGGGGTCATACATTGAAGATCCTCAATAGCACTTGAAGAATTTCCTGTCAATCTGCAAAACTCAAAGGCAGCCCAACGTAACTCAGGAAGCAATAAAGCTGTTGTTGTTTCCATCTCAATGACAGGAGCTGCCCAGACTTGGCTAAATTCACTCCCTATTAATTCCATCACGACTTGGGAGGAGTTAGTCAATCAATTTGTGAATAAGTTTTGTCACACCTCCTTTTTACTACCCCGGAAGGGTATAAGGGAGTTTTTTCCAATTTAGGTGACAATCGAAATGAGATTAATTATTAGATTCAGAGTCGCCACTTGGGATAATTTATGGTGTCCCAAGTCACCGGTTTAAAATCCCGAATCGAGGAAGTTGACTCCTATTTACGGTCTGCGAACACAAAAATCCGGGTAAGGAATTCTATTAACCCGGGAGAAGGTGTTAGGCATTCCCGAGTTCCGTGGTTCTAGCACGGTCGCTTTGATCATACTTGGCTTGACTAAATTGTTTGATTATTGATTTTAGAACCTATGTGCATTTGTCGCTTTTAATTAAGAAAATTATCTTGAAACGGGTCACGCGTACGTGTACCCATTTGTTTGGCGCGTCAAAAATTATGTCACGCGAACGTTTCCACAATTAATAACGCTTTATTATTATTAAGAAAATTTTGGCCAAAGTTGCGCGAACGCATACTCCAGTTTTGTTTTTAGAACCGTAATCATGTCATGTGAATGTGTCCACAATCACGATGATATATTAAACATGCCTAAAGCTAAGCTACGAATGTTCATGGTTATTCTTAAAGTTGATTTGAGCTTATTGTAAGGTCACGAATTATAGAAATTTTCGGAAAATTAAACCATTTAAGATTCCCTTAGCTAGTCCATTAGATCATTAAGATGTTGGAGAAGTTCAGTTACTTACTAAATTCATTAATACTAGACTTTGCAGAAATCCAGACTTAATGAGACTCAAAAACATTGAAAAGGACAGAACCAATCCTTATTGTTCAAAAATAAATTCCACAAGCTCATTAAAAGTTCTAACACGAACTACTGATTTTGCCAACTTAATCCCTCTAACAAATTAATGCATTTATTCAAGAATGGAGGCCATATACATCATCAAAAGATTAACTAATTAAAATAACCAAGAGAGATGCTACGAACTAAAGCAGTAGAACCAAACTCATGAATTTCATAGCCATATAACATCATTCGAACACAAAATGGAATAGCTATACTCAAGTAAAGTTCGACAAGAGGATAAGTGAGGAACCTTTGAATAAGCTTTCTAATATATGGAAAAATGAGCCTCAAATGTACAGAAACAAATCGTTTGGATCTCGTGGACCACGTACGAAGACCTCGACGAACAACCTCGCCTCTGACAGTACCTCAACCACGATTTCAAAACAAATTGAATGGACAATATTTGAAATAAGCCAAACAAAGCTTGAAACCAGATTCACGTTCCTCTCATGATCACAAAAGCTCAACTGGTTCGCTACTGTCCCTTTCTCATTTCTGTGCGTGTGTGTGGCTGTGAGTGAGTGTATTCTGGCGAGAGGGAAATGAGTGTCATGTTTTCGTGACAGAATAGAGGGGAGGAGATCGACTACTATTGTGCGTGGCTATTCATGGTGGTCTCTTATGAAAATGGTGGATGGTTTGTTCCTTGAAGAGAAGGGACTGTTATGGTAGTTGGAGGGGTCACGACTGGGGCTGGTTGTTTGTGTCCTGGTTGCAGAAGGATAGGGTGGGGATGGGGTCGTTTTGGAAAGAAATGGCGCTGATGGTTGTGTGTTCTTGGTTAGGATGAATCCATGGAAGATCTCTCATTTTTTGTTGAAGGAGATGAATAACGGGCGGGGGTGGGGGGTGGAGGGGTCGTGTATATGAAAAACGACGCTTTCTCCTCTTAGGTTAGCTGATCCTCTTTTTTTAGTCTTTTTTTTCAGCTCCTAGGCATTAGGTTAGCCTCTTTTAATAGGTTTTGGGTTTTAGGGTTACATTTAAGTTAGGGGTATAGGCCTAGGAATTATGGGCTAGGTCAAAAAATTAGGCCTAAAATGGGTCGTTTGAGCCGAATTTTATTCTTTCCCCGCGAACGAGACTAAAATACGATCTCATTTATTAATTAGTGCTACTTAAGTAAAATAATAGTTAAAATAAGACTGGCCGTTAAAACAAAACTATTTTTGGTATTTTTCAAGATTAAAAATGACTACAAAACATTAATGAAACTATTTTTTTGTAATTTTCATTTTCTTGTAATAAAATAAAGTAAAAGAGTCAAAACTAGTTGAGATAGAGATATTAGGCCTAAATTAAATATTTACGTGCTAAAATATGAAAAATCTTGGGGAGGGTCAAAAATCACATGTCTACAGCTGCCCCTCTTTGACTGGAAATGCGAAGAGTTTACATACAAAGAACGACTAGACAGGTTTTTTGACCCGACCCTTATTTAAGGATACCAAAAGCTAAAAGAAAGGAGAATGTGACCGAGCCCTGGTATCTGAGCTGCCTACATATCATTGGCTATAAAATAATCAGGCCACGTGTAGTTCAAAAGTAGAAACAGTGATGGAGTATACTGAGGTGGAGAGTCGGTCGAGGTGCCGTTCCGCCGAGGTTCCGGTCCGCGGTCCTGTTATTATATCAAAAATAAAAAAAAGAAAAAGACTAGCTAAGCTTGTCAACTACGAGTTATAAGATTCCTATCTATAAGTCTTCTGAAGCTTGATTTTGAGTCTTGAATGGTTCTTCATGCAGATTTTAGATTTGAACCTTGGCACTTGTTAGCTGCAGGTGCTATCTCATTTTTCTTTAGCTTTTCGGATCAAGACCGGACATACCATGCTTGTGACTTCATTCATATCTTGAGCAACCCACATTTTTCATCAACTTTTGCATTTGGATTCACTTCTTGCCTTTCTTTTTTTTGTTTTATTCTGGATTGTGACTAACTTCCGTTGATCATCTCGGACTGTTGACTCATATTCTTGCTGCGAGTTTCTTTTGTTGCTGACTTGAATTGCATTCTGAAGTGAATTCCCTTATTCTCCAAGTAGGCGTCTGATTGTCAATACTCGAACTGTCTTCCTTCGAAACTTGGACTGCCTTCTCCTTATTCTCTAGGTGGGCGCCTGATTGTTGAACTTGAACCGTCTTCCTTTGAACATTACTGCTTTCCCTTTGTTCTCCAGGTGGGTGCTTGATTACCAACATTTGAATGGTATTCCTTCCCTCTAAAACTTGAATTGTTTTCCCTTTATTTTCCAGGTGGGTGCCTGATTGCTGAACTCGAACCGTCTTCCTTTGAACATTGCTGCTTTACCTTTATTCTCTAGGTGTGCGCCTGATTACCAACATTTGAATTGTATTCCTCGAAACTTGACTTGTTTTCCCTTTGTTTTCCAGGTGAGCTTCTGATAACTGTCTTCCTTTGAACATTGTTGCTTTGCCTTTGTTCTCCAGGTGGGTGCCTGTCACACCTCCTTTTTTCATACCCGCGAGGGGTACAAGAGAGTTTTTTCCAATTAAAGGACAATCGAAACGGGATTTATTTTTTTATTTCAAAGTCGCCACTTGGGAGATTTAGGGTGTCCCAAGTTGCCGGATCCCTAGTAGGAACATTTGTTTGCATCACGTGCATTTGACTTTGGAGGCTCAACACAGGGGTTGGGTCTGTCTAGGACAGGTGTACCAAAAAAATGAAAATGATCATCCTGATGCATCTTACTTGCTACTACTTGCGCATTTATTTGATTCGGACTTGTGTGTTGACTGACTTGTGAATATCAGGAATAATATTTTGAAATTGAAAAAAAAATAGCGGTTAGGGAATTGATTGTTTATTTTTGAAAAAAAACTAATACCCAAATACTGTCAAAACTCTGCCGAAATTTTGAGAAAATGAAAAAAAATGTCTTATTAGTCTGTTTTATTAAAAGCAAAGGAAAAATAGAAGAAAAAAATCGTTGTTCTGTTTGTTTTTCAAAAAAAAAAATAGAAAAAAAATAGTTTGTCATGAAAATGAAAATGAAAAAGAGTCTTATTTTTAAAATAGTTTTTTATTTGTTTATGAAAATGCCAAAAAATAAAAATAAAACGAGTCGTGCGTTGAACGTGGTTTTATTATTTGTTCCAATATATATATATATATATATATATATATATAATCCAAAAAGTATTTTTCTTTACTTTCAAAATATATATATATATATATCTTTATTTGTTGCAAAGAGTATTTGTCTTACAAAGAAAATTCAAAGTAAAATTCCAAAAAGATATGTCTTCCAAAATATATATATACAAAAATATTTTCCATTATTGATTTCTTTAGAAAATCTTTTTAATTGTTTTAAATTATTTTTCAAAAAAATATATATATATAAAAATAAAAAATAAAAATATTTTCTTTAAAAAAAATCCGAAAATATTTTGATTCTTCTTTCAAAATTGAAAAGAAAATTCAAAATTCAAAAAAATATTTTTTTAGAAGTATTTCTTTTATTAAAGGTAAAATTCCAAAAAAATATTTTCTTTCTTCTTTAGAATAAGAGAAAACAAATGAAAATTCAGACAAAAAATATCTTCCTTTTATTTTTGCAATTCTCAAAGTTCTAATCAAAAGAAAAGGAATTCTTACAAGTCTTTCTTTCAAAAAGAAAATCAATCAAAAAAAATACTTCCTTTCTTCTTTTGAAGCAGTTCTTTCACAAATTTCAATTAAAAAAAAAAAAAGTTAGTTCATTTACTTATTCATGATCTGCCCGAACTACGCGGGTTTGATTCTCACCGGATGTGAGATACGTAGGCAACCCTCATCGGGTCCAACTCCCCTTTTGCTAAAAAATAGCCAAAATAAATAAATAAATAAATAAATAAATATGTCAAATTTTAATTTTGTCATAAAGAGGTCGGGTGACGCTGTTTTATCAAAACATAGCCGAATGTTCCCGAAAGGGACGCCGGAAGGCTGACTTTGCATAAACAGCCACCTTTGGGTCATTTTTAAGATTTGGTCCAGTTGACCCACACAGCCTTAAAAATCTTCGTCCCCGAGATGCTGAAGGGCCGTGTTCGCAATACCAGGCTTTTATTAAAATTTGAAAAAAAAAACAAGAGTCAGCGGTCAGGTGAATACCGTTTGAATTTTTTGTCATAATAAGCCGAGCCAGCTTCGGCCGCGTCTTAAACTGTTCTTGCCGAAATAGCCTTAGAGTATCTTGCAGTTGTCGAAAGGCTATTTTCGTAAAAGAACAAACAAGTTTGTAAAGTGTCATAAAATAATTCTCCCCGGCTTCAAATACATGTGAAATTTGGAGGGGGCCACGTTTGCAAAAATAACCGTTCGGTTGCATTTGTCAAACTGAGAAAGGAAGCTGGCCGTTTGTTTTTGAGTTTGTAAAACTTTTGATTAGAATATGTGGGTCGTTTGATTTTCAAGTTTGTAGGTCATCTTTAAACCTTTGGAACCCAGTTTGTTTTATTATGAAAATTGATAATTCCAAAAAAAAAAATGTTTCATTGTTGTTACCTTTCATTTGGTCCGAACTACGCAAGGTCTGATTCATGCGGGGTCATGATACGTAGGCAATCTCCATAAGATTCGACCACGACAAAAAAAGCAAAATGAAAAAAGCAAAAAAAAGAGAATGAAAAATGAAAAAAGAGAAAAAAAAATTAAAAGAAAAAAAATGGAAAAAAGAAAAAAAAAAGAAAAACATCGAAAAAAAAGAAAAAGAAAAAAGATGTTGTTAATAATGAGGACCGACTGAGTCCATTCTAACCTGTTTGTTTCGCAAATAAAGTTAAGGTGATTGGTTTGTGGTAAGCCGGACAATGACACTCAGAATCCTTTACTTGCACCTCATGATATACACTCTGTGGGGATCAGGCCTGATAACAGAAGCACTTGAATCCTATTGGGAGCTTGTTGACGGAGGTTATGATATTGAAGCTGGTAATGGTCTTGGCAGTATTGATGCGAAGCTCAGTGGCTAAGATGCCAGTTTTGATAAAGTAGGAGGACGCTCCGTTCCTTGGTTAGCAAGAGAGAAGCTCGTGGTGGCTTATTTTGTTGTCATTTCTGTTGTTCGGATTATTAGGATTGTAATTCGGATATTGTTTTGTGTCAATATCTTTCCGCTTATCTTTCCATTTTGTCATAGTGGTTTGTTTAAGTTTTGTCCAGGTTATTTAGGATTTTATTCCGGTTTGTTTTTGTTTTTTTTAACCATTTCACCGGTGGTCCAATGCAAAAACTGGTCTTTTATTATTTCCAGTCATCTTTTTGTTTAGTCCTTTTGTCATTTTGTTCAGCGCCGATTCTCGTGACATGACATGCGCACACAGTTTGGGACTAATTTTAAAAGTTAATCATAAGACTCTGGGAAGGTGATCAAAGCATTTAAAGGAAATAAGAACGGTTTGGGATTATTTGAAGCCCGAGTCATGTGGAACTGGGGCAAGTTAAACACAAAGAAAACCGTTAAAAGCAAGATTCGCCAAATTGGCATGAGGGTCGTTCATGATAATGAGAGTGTCTCCCAATGGTGCTTTAGAAATGACAAAGGAAAAATAAAATAATTAATATAATTGTCAAAGTCCAGCACCATCGGAAGAGACTATAAATCTATGTTCAATTGTGTTGTTTGCACTTGGCATGTTTTGAAGACTGGAATGACGAAGGCATTTTGTTCTGCTACCTAAACACTTTATCCTTCGTTACCCCTTTTGAGCCTTATTTATTTTCTTTCATACCCCTCGTTCGGAATCAGTAGCAACGAATAAAAAAAGAAAAAAGAAAGAAAGAAAACAACAAAACGAAAAAAAAAGAAAAAAAAGGAAAAGAAAAGAAAAGAAAAATGAAAAAAAACCCAGAGGAATTGGGAACTACGTTTGACCTGATTCCTCAAAGAGGATACGTAGGCGCTTCACGGCTCGGTCATAGTTTTGAAAAATGAAAAAAAATCAATTAAGATATCCCCAAGCAAGAAACTGGGGCAAAGGTTGCGTTTGTTGTAAATAAATCTAGTTCCGAAGGTTGTAATTAATAACCCAAAATCGATGCATTTTTGAGCCTTTAATACCCTTTCTTTCTAGCCTATCTAAAACCCACATTACGGTCCAAATAAAGACCTTCTGATCAGTCTTCAAAAGATGTCAAGTCAGACAAATGAGAGTCTTACCGGTGAACATAACATTCTGTTCCACAGCAGAGAGAGTCATACCGGCAACACTCCAAATCCCCAGCTGAAAAGTGATACAAATGAGAGAGTCATCGGTGAAAATCTTTACGGACACCATAAGGCGATGAAAGCTGAGAGAAAAACCAAAATGAGAGAGGCTTGATAGTGAAAACCCTTCGGGCACTACAAGTCGAATAAGATTGAGAATCAGATGGGGAATTGCCAAATGAAGATCTTGAAAGATGATTGACGGTAGAGGATAGGCCACATGTGCATGTCATGACCATTAGAGTCGGTATCTGCGTTTGATAGGTTTTTATTTATAGTTTCTTTTGTTAAAGAGTCATCTTTTTCCTTTGTCTTTTTATTCTGTTCCCTTTTATCTTTTTTCCTTTCATAGAAAAATTCCCCAATAGAGTCTGTTTGGTCAAAACAAGTGAGAATTGACTTCAAAATATGCCATCAGCTTTCCAATTATACAAAATGAGATCTGACTAGTACATCCAAATGGTATAGTCAGCAAGAAACAAGCGCGAGGCCAGTGTCAAGAAAAATATCCCCGGCAAAAGGGAATTGACAAAAGGATTGACGAGTGTCAAGAGGGATATCCTTGCCAAAACCAAGGTTATAAACCTCAAGGCCAAGGCCCGTGAACAAAGCAAGGAAAGCAGTGAGCATGATTTGTGGGAAATTCATACAAGACTAAAAGTCGGGGAAACGCCAGTTTCCGAGCTATGCCACAAAAGAAGAGGGATATCCCCAGCAGAAAGGGATTATCCCCAGGAAATAATATCATCCCCAACAAGTAGTGGAGCGCAGAGCAAGGAAGGAGAAAGGAAAAACCATCCCAGTAGGAGTATCACAACCAACCACCATATTTTAAACTAACAAATTTTGTTTGATTTGAAACAGGTAAAGGAAATGGCATTGATGCCAGAAATGCATGCACAAGGGATATTATCAAACTTGGGCAGAAAATTTTCCTTCCATTTAGAAAATTTTCTGGAAGTCAGGTACCCATTCGGGAAAGAATAAAGATAACGCCAGTCTCGAGGGAAGTGGTCTTAGAACCAGTGTTGCCCCCAAACGGTCCCCAGCAGTGGGTATTTGAGGGCGGAATTCGGCTTGATTATCTGATTTTATACATATATGAACTTATGTGCAAATTTTAACTTTTGACCGCTTTCATAATTATTATTATTATTTTTTACAAGGAATTGCAACGTTGTGAAAATGTATCTCGAATCGCGTTACAATCAATGTACCCGTGGTCGTCGACACACTTTGACTCCGTTGAGATTTGGATTTGGGTCACATCAATGTGCACCCGAGTTTAAGGAAATTAAATTATTAAAGGCGCGCCTAAAGCGACTAGCGTATCATTTACTTTGGGTAGGGCCGTGGAATTTTACTAAACGGTCCATCCCGAAGTCTAAGCAATTTTAAGGCAAATATTTATTGAGGGCCCCGCAATTTTGTATTTTTATTTGGCGAGGCTCATCTCATTCTTATTTTTTTTAAAAGGAATTGGCAACGTCATGGGCACGCATCTCGAACCACGTCACAATCAATGTACCCGTGATTAGAGACACATTTCAACTCCGCTGAGATTTGGATTTGGGTCACATAAATGTGCACCCGAGTTTAAGAAAGTAATTAAATCGCGTCTAAAGAGGCTAACGCGTTATTATCTTCGGGGAAGGCAGTGAAATTCACTAAACAGTCTATCCCGAATTCTAAGTATTTACTATGACCAACTATTGAGGGCCCCGCAATTTGCATTTTTTATTGGGCGAGGCTCGTCTCATTTTTATTTTAAGGATAAACCTACAGTGACTACATTTCTTCTCTATTAAGTTTGTCTCTAAAAAGTAAAAGAAAATTTCTCAATTAATTACATGCTGAAAAACGTAACTTATTAGTTATTAGGTTACGGCTAATGCGAATGGAAAATTGCGATCGAGTTTGTACAAAGAAAAACTGCTTTCATTCTATATTCTATTATTCAATAATACTAGAACATGAGATTGACACACCATAATATCAAAACGAATTAACTAGTATTTGATTAATTTAAACTAACATTATTAGATGAAGAAATTATACATATGCAACCCCATTACTCATTAATAAATCGACTACATTTTTATACAAAGAAAGGAAAATTATATTCAAACACAAATCTAAACAGGAGGGATTCAACAGGAACAAAGCCTGATTAATATTTCATTTCTCTTCAAACCGAGAGTGTACAAATGTGTACCTGGAAATGGCAGTACAAGAACAAAAGAAGAAAAAGTCAGCAGCAATAATAACACAGCAACAGCAGGTTCAGCAACACCGCAAACTAGTAACAACCAGTAGAATAACCCAGTAACAGATTGAAAACTCAGCAAGACCACAGTGCAATCGCAGTCAAAGCAAAAGAGAGACGGAGACAAGATGCAGTGGTTTAATGATTTTTGAATAACACTCGAGAAAAGCAACCGGAAATTATTCAAGTAGAAGTTCAAGTTGTCTTTCTCTTTTACTCTCCAACACTCTTGAAATTTTCCAGAATGTATTACTCTCAAAAATATTCTCCCAATAATAATCTCTAACCCCTTTCAAGTCAAGAAATGACTCTTATTTATAGTAAGACTCTTGTCTTGAATTCCCAACCCCAAATATTCCCCCAATGACATGCTTTGTCCCACTAATTAATGTTTTCTTTATCTTAAACCTTTGTCCCACATGCCTACATTAAATAAATACATCAACCCCAACCCATTATAATTTGTCCCTCATGCTTAACATAAACAAATACAATATTCTCCTCTACTATATTATGTTTTGTCCCCCATTATGTTAAACAATTATATCAAACACCACCCCATTATATTTTGTCTCCTATGCCTACATAAATAATAATAATAATGTTCAATTACCAAACTACCCCTCCGACCTTATTGCAATTACCATTCTACCCCTGAATGTAATACAATTTACCAAACTACCCCCATCAGCTCTAAACAATCAATTAATCATAACTTAACCAAAATATAGCCAAGATGACCAATTTCTCAACAATCTTCAACAATAAATCACATGAACACGATGAACAACACAACTCAAAATTAATGGAATGAATTAACCATATTGGGAACCAATCCTGGTTAACTTAGACCAAAAATGAATGAGCAAAGAAACAACAAAATACATGATTCAAACTAAATCAACAAATCAACCAAAACAAACTCAAATTAAATTACTGGACGAACTTCAAACAATGAATAAACATGCATTAAAATCTATTTTAAATAACAAACATGACGGATTAAATGATTCAAACAACATTAATAATTTCTGAAAAAATACATAACACATGAAACAAATTGAAGAAATAATTAATTAAATTTAATTTGAATCTGACAAACATTAAACCAACAAATTTTTACCTAAACAACAAAACAAACATGAAGTAAACATGAAAAACAACTAATTAAATTTCCATTTAAAATCTGAAAATTAACAAAATATATGAACAATCTAAAAAATTAATTCAAACGATAGACATGAACAAAACAAACATTTGCCGATTTTAGATTCGAGAATATCAAAACAAAATACGGACAAAAATAAAATTCAAAAACTACTAACCGGATTGACACGACATATGTACGGACTGTTTTGACGACCAAAGCTTAGAACAAATGACGATGAAAACAATCTGTCCGGAACCAGGTATCGCACCAAGATAACTTGACGCCGAAGACGACCACGAACGGACGACCAAAGAAGATGGCAGCCCGTCACAAGAAGATGGACTAGGCATTGAACGTGAAGCAGCTGGGGCGCGTTTGGTTACGTGAAGAAGCTGGCGCGGACAGCAGCCATGAAAGCAGATGAACTCGGAGATGGACTGTTTTAAGCAGTCCTTTGAAGCAGACGCAGCTTGACGTTTTCGTTGGTGCCGAAGAAAGACGACGAAGCAGCAGAAGCAGCGATGAAGCAACAATGACGACTCCAAGCAGCAGCAGCACGACGAAGAGGAAAGGATACAGCAGCAGTAAAATGATGCAACATGACGAGGAAGATGAAGCAGAAACAGTCATGAACTTATTTGAACGTGCGGGGCTGCTGGAGGTCGACGAACCGTTCGTCGTCGATGACTGGATGTAGCAGGTGGTCGTTTGGACTTGAGGTTGAAGGGGCAGCCATGGATGAAGGTTGTTTGGAGGTTTGGAGAAGAAGAAGCAAAGGGAAGGGGGGCGGATCCTTTTGTGTTTTTAGGGTTTTTGTGTTTTTTTTTTTGGTTTTGTTTTGTGTTGGACAAAAATGAAGAAGGGGTGTTGGGTATTTGGGTTAATGGAACGAACCGGGTCGACCCGGTTTGAAGTGGACCGGATCATAGGGAAGATTGGGCAATTATTTGGGCCTGTGGTTTGAAAATTGAAGAAGTGGCCCAATCCGATTTTTCTTTGTATTTTTGTTCTCTTTTCTCCTTTTATTTTTCTAAAACTAAATTATAAAAGTACTTAAATTATTATTAAGAACTAAATTAAGTTATAAAAGCGTAAATTAACTCTCAATAACAATTAACGTACAATTAAGTAATAATTAAGCATAAAATTGTTCATTTGGACATTAAATGCTAAAAATGCAAAAGATGCCTATTTTTGTAATTTTTAATTTTTGTAAAACAAATTTAATTACTAACAATTGTAGAATTAAATCCTACATGCAAAATGCGACATATTTTTGTATTTTTTATTAATTTAACAAATAAACAAGCACAGACAAATATAAATAATTATCCAAAAATGTCACAAAAATTCTCAAAATTGCACAACAAGGAAAATCATCTAATTTTGAATTTTTTGGGAGTAATTCTCATATAGGGCAAAAATCACGTGCTTACAGCTGCCCCTCTTTGCCCGAAGACACGAAGGGTTTTCGCGTAAAGATAAAGCGAGCGATTTTTGCCTATCTGAGTACTCCGTGTGAAACATTTTTGAAAAAGATTTAACCGAACCTTTGCTTCAAAGGTTTTCTACATATCCCTGGCTAAAGGGGAATCAGGTTAATGTAGTTCGGGAAGTTTTGGTAGCTGGGACTACCGTGGGACTGCAATGTTACTGCTGTTGCATGCTATTACCACTGCTTACCGATCTCCTTGTTACACCGTGCTTAAAAGAAAACAAGAAGCTAGGCTAGACTGAAATTTGTTCTTGTTGCCTTGCTTTCTTGTCGGCTTGTGTTTCCTCCGGTGCTTTTCTTCCGTGAATTTGGGAACGATACTGACCCTTTGCTTTTCTGAATATCAGTTTTCATCATTTTGCTTGGTCCGCTGGGGACATGGCTTTCTTCATTAAGCTTTTCGGCGGTTCCTCTGGGGATACGGCTTTCTTCATCAGATTTGTTATGCCGGGCATAATTAATGTTCACATGCCGCTTCTTTCAAGACGCGTCTTTTCTTCCTTTTGACTCAGGCGCTTGAATTTGTGTTGGGACCTCTTGTTGCAACCTTCTGCTTCCCGGTGCTGGGGATTTTTATTGTTTCCTGCTGGGGATTCCTGTTGTAACCTTCTACCTTCCGGTTGGTCACTGATTTCAAGATCTGCAGTATAAGACTCAAAAGTATTCCTCTCGTTATACAGGTGGGTGCCTGAATGCAAAAATATGAAATGTATGCCCGCATTATACTGGTGGGCGACCTAGAACAAAAATGTATTCCCGCATTATACTGGTGGGCGACCTAGAACATGAAATAAAAGAACAGAAATGTATTCCCGCATTATACTGGTGGGCGACCTAGAACAGAAATGAAAAGACAGAAATGTATTCCCGCATTATACTGGTGGGCGACCTAGAACAGAAATGTATTCCCGCATTATACTGGTGGGCGACCTAGAACAGAAATGTATTCCCGCATTATACTGGTGGGCGACCTAGAACAGAAATGTATTCCCGCATTATACTGGTGGGCGACCTAGAACATGAATGTATTCCCGCATTATACTGGTGGGTGACCTAGAACATGAATGTATTCCCGCATTATACTGGTGGGCGACCTAGAACAGAAAATGTATTCCCGCATTATACTGGTGGGCGACCTAGAACAGAAATGTATTCCCGCATTATACTGGTGGGCGACCTAGAACAGAAATGTATTCCCGCATTATACTGGTGGGCGACCTAGAACAGAAATGTATTCCCGCATTATACTGGTGGGCGACCTAGAACAGAAATGTATTCCCGCATTATACTGGTGGGCGACCTAGAACAGAAATGTATTCCCGCATTATACTGGTGGGCGACCTAGAACAGAAATGTATTCCCGCATTATACTGGTGGGCGACCTAGAACAGAAATGTATTCCCGCATTATACTGGTGGGCGACCTAGAACAGAAATGTATTCCCGCATTATACTGGTGGGCGACCTAGAACAGAAATGTATTCCCGCATTATACTGGTGGGCGACCTAGAACAAAAAATGTATTCCCGCATTATACTGGTGGGCGACCTAGAACAGAAATGTATTCCCGCATTATACTGGTGGGCGACCTAGAACAAAAATGTATTCCCGCATTATACTGGTGGGCGACCTAGAACAGAAATGTATTCCCGCATTATACTGGTGGGCGACCTAGAACATGAATGTATTCCCGCATTATACTGGTGGGCGACCTAGAACAGAAATGTATTCCCGCATTATACTGGTGGGCGACCTAGAACATGAATGTATTCCCGCATTATACTGGTGGGCGACCTAGAACATGAATGTATTCCCGCATTATACTGGTGGGCGACCTAGAACAGAAAATGTATTCTCGCATTATACTGGTGGGTGACCTAGAACAGAAATGTATCCCCGCATTATACTGGTGGGCGACCTAGAACAGAAATGTATTCCCACATTATACTGGTGGGTGACCTAGAACAGAAATGTATTCCCGCATTATACTGGTGGGCGACCTAGAACATGAAATGTATTCCCGCATTATACTGGTGGGCGACCTAGAACAGAAATGTATTCCCGCATTATACTGGTGGGCGACCTAGAACAGAAAATGTATTCCCGCATTATACTGGTGGGCGACCTAGAACATGAAATGTATTCCCGCATTATACTGGTGGCAACCTAGAACAGAAATGTATTCCCGCGTTATACTGGTGGGCGACCTAAAACAGAAATGTATTCCCGCATTATACTGGTGGGCGACCTAGAACAGAAATGTATTCCCGCATTATACTGGTGGGCGATCTAGAACATAAAATGTATTCCTGCATTATACTGGTGGGCGACCTAGAACAGAAATGTATTCCCGCATTATACTGGTGGGCGACCTAGAACAAAATTGTATTCCCGCATTATACTGGTGGGCGACCTAGAACATGAATGAAAAGACAGAAAATGTGGCGCCTGTCTTCAACAACAACTTTGAAAATAAAATCTATTTGAGGGCGGATGAACCCAACATATCCTATTTGAGGGCGGATGAACCCGACATATCCTATTTGAGGGCGGATGAACCCAACATATCCTGTTTGAAGGCGGATGAAGCTGGGTATTTGATTTGGGGGAAGGTGTTAGGCATTCCCGAATTCCGTGGTTCTAGCACGGTCGCTCAACTGTTATATTCGGCTTGATTATCTGATTTTATACATATATGAACTTATGTGCAAATTTTAACTTTTGACCGCTTTCAAAATTATTATTATTATTTTTTACAAGGAATTGCAACGTTGTGAAAATGTATCTCGAACCGCGTTACAATCAATGTACCCGTGGTCGTCGACACACTTTGACTCCGTTGAGATTTGGATTTGGGTCACATCAATGTGCACCCGAGTTTAAGGAAATTAAATTATTAAAGGCGCGCCTAAAGCGACTAGCGTATCATTTACTTTGGGTAGGGCCGTGGAATTTTACTAAACGGTCCATCCCGAAGTCTAAGCAATTTTAAGGCAAATATTTATTGAGGGCCCCGCAATTTTGTATTTTTATTTGGCGAGGCTCATCTCATTCTTATTTTTTTTAAAAGGAATTGGCAACGTCATGGGCACGCATCTCGAACCACGTCACAATCAATGTACCCGTGATTAGAGACACATTTCAACTCCGCTGAGATTTGGATTTGGGTCACATAAATGTGCACCCGAGTTTAAGAAAGTAATTAAATCGCGTCTAAAGAGGCTAACGCGTTATTATCTTCGGGGAAGGCAGTGAAATTCACTAAACAGTCTATCCCGAATTCTAAGTATTTACTATGACCAACTATTGAGGGCCCCGCAATTTGCATTTTTTATTGGGCGAGGCTCGTCTCATTTTTATTTTAAGGATAAACCTACAGTGACTACATTTCTTCTATTAAGTTTGTCTCTAAAAAGTAAAAGAAAATTTCTCAATTAATTACATGCTGAAAAACGTAACTTATTAGTTATTAGGTTACGGCTAATGCGAATGGAAAATTGCGATCGAGTTTGTACAAAGAAAAACTGCTTTCATTCTATATTCTATTATTCAATAATACTAGAACATGAGATTGACACACCATAATATCAAAACGAATTAACTAGTATTTGATTAATTTAAACTAACATTATTAGATGAAGAAATTATACATATGCAACCCCATTACTCATTAATAAATCGACTACATTTTTATACAAAGAAAGGAAAATTATATTCAAACACAAATCTAAACAGGAGGGATTCAACAGGAACAAAGCCTGATTAATATTTCATTTCTCTTCAAACCGAGAGTGTACAAATGTGTACCTGGAAATGGCAGTACAAGAACAAAAGAAGGAGAAATCAGCAGCAATAATAACACAGCAACAGCAGGTTCAGCAACACCGCAAACCAGTAACAACCAGTAGAATAACCCAGTAACAGATTGAAAACTCAGCAAGACCACAGTGCAATCGCAGTCAAAGCAAAAGAGAGACGGAGACAAGATGCAGTGGTTTAATGATTTTTGAATAACACTCGAGAAAAGCAACCGAAAATTATTCAAGTAGAAGTTCAAGTTGTCTTTCTCTTTTACTCTCTAACACTCTTGAAATTTTCCAGAATGTATTACTCTAAAAAATATTCTCCTAATAATAATCTCTAACCCCTTTCAAGTCAAGAAATGACTCTTATTTATAGCAAGACTCTTGTCTTGAATTCCCAACCCCAAATATTCCCCCAATGGCATGCTTTGTCCCCACTAATTAATGTTTTCTTTATTTTAAACCTTTGTCCCACATGCCTACATTAAATAAATATATCAACCCCAACCCATTATAATTTGTCCCCCATGCTTAACATAAACAAATACAATATTCTCCTCCACTATATTATGTTTTGTCCCCCATTATGTTAAACAATTATATCAAACACCACCCCATTATATTTTGTCCCCCATGCCTACATAAATAATTATAATAATGTTCAATTACCAAACTACCCCTCCGACCTTATTGCAATTACCATTCTACCCCTGAATGTAATGCAATTTACCAAACTACCCCATCAGCTCTAAACAATCAATTAATCATAACTTAACCAAAATATAGCTAAGATGACCAATTTCTCAACAATCTTCAACAACAAATCACATGAACACGATGAACAACACAACTCAAAATTAATGGAATGAATTAACCATATTAGGAACCAATCCTGGTTAACTTAGACCAAAAATGAATGAGCAAAGAAACAACAAAATACATGATTCAAACTAAATCAACAAATCAACCAAAACAAACTCAAATTAAATTACTGGACGAACTTCAAACAATGAATAAACATGCATTAAAATCTATTTTAAATAACAAATATGACGGATTAAATGATTCAAAAAACATTAATAATTTCTGGAAAAATACATAACACATGAAACAAATTGAAGAAATAATTAATTAAATTTCAATTTGAATCTGACAAACATTAAACCAACAAATTTTTACCTAAACAACAAAACAAACATGAAGTAAACATGAAAAACAACTAATTAAATTTCCATTTGAAATCTGAAAATTGACAAAACATATGAACAATCTAAAAAATTAATTCAAACGATAGACATGAACAAAACAAACATTTGCCGATTTTAGATTCGAGAATATCAAAACAAAATACGGACAAAAATAAAATTCAAAAACTACTAACCGGATCGACACGACATATGTACGGACTGTTTTGACGACCAAAGCTTAGAACAAATGACGATGAAAACAATCTGTCCGGAACCGAGTATCGCACCAAGATAACTTGACGCCGAAGACGACCACGAACGGATGACCAAAGAAGATGGCAGCCCGTCACAAGAAGATGGACTGGGCATTGAACGTGAAGCAGCTGGGGCGCATTTGGTTACGTGAAGAAGCTGGCGCGGGCAGCAGCCATGAAAGCAGATGAACTCGGCGATGGACTGTTTTAAGCAGTCCTTTGAAGAAGACGCAGCTTGACGTTTTCGTTGGTGCCGAAGAAAGACGACGAAGCAGCAGAAGCAGCGATGAAGCAACAATGACGACTCCAAGCAGCAGAAGCGCGACGAAGAGGAAAGGACGCAACAGCAGTAAAACGATGCAACATGACGAGGAAGATGAAGCAGAAACAGTCATGAACTTATTTGAACGTGCGGGGCTGCTGGAGGTCGACGAACCGTTCGTCGTCGATGACTGGATGTAGCAGGTGGTCGTTTGGACTTGAGGTTGAAGGGGCAGCCATGGATGAAGGTTGTTTAGAGTTTGGAGAAGAAGAAGAAAAATGAGAGGGGGGCGCGGATGAGTTAGTGTTTTAGGGTTTTTGTTTTTATTTTTATTTTTTTTTGTTTTGTTTTGAAAAAAAATGAAGAAGGGTGTTGGGTATTTGGGTTAATGGGGCGGACCGGGTCGACCCGGTTTGAAGTGGACCGGGTCATGGGGAAGGTTGGGCAATTATTTGGGCCTGTGGTTTGAAAATTGAAGAAGTGGCCCAATCCGATTTTTCTTTGTATTTTTGTTCTCTTTTCTTCTTTTATTTTTCTAAAACTAAATTATAAAAGTACTTAAATTATTATTAAGAACTAAATTAAGTTATAAAAACGCAAATTAACTCCCAATAACAATTAACGCACAATTAAGTAATAATTAAGCATAAAATTATTCATTTGGAAATGCTAAAAATGCAAAAGATGCCTATTTTTGTAATTTTTAATTTTTGTAAAACAAATTTAATTACTAACAATTGTATAATTAAATCCTACATGCAAAATGCGACATATTTTTTGTATTTTTATTAATTTAACAAATAAACATGCACAGACAAATATAAATAATTATCCAAAAATGTAACAAAAATTCTCAAAATTGCACAACAAGGAAAATCAGTTGATTTTGAATTTTTTGGGAGTAATTCACATATAGGGCAAAAATCACGTGCTTATAGTGCCTGATTACCAATATTTGCACTGTTTTTCCTTGAGACTTGAATTGTTTCCCTTTGTTCTCCAAGTGGGCTCCTGATTTCCAACACTTGAACTATTTTCTCTTGAAACTTGAACTGCTTCCCTTTGTTCTCCAAGTGGGCACCTGATTTCCAACACTTGAACTGTTTTCTCTTGATACTTGAACTGCTTCCCTTTGTTCTCCAGGTGGGTGTCTGATTTCCAACACTTGAACTGTTTTCTCTTGAAACTTGAACTGCTTCCCTTTGTTCTTCAGGTGGGCGCCTAATTTCCAACACTTGAACTGTTTTCTCTTTCCTTTGAAACTTGAATTGTTTCCCTTTGTTTTCTAGGTGGGCGCCTGATTGCTGAACTTGAACCGTCTTTCTTTGAACATTGTTGCTTTCCCTTTGTTCTCTAGTTGGGCGCCTGATTACCAACATTTGAATTGTCTTCCTTTCCTCTGAAACTTGAATTGTTTTCCAGGTGGGCGCCTGATTGCTTAGCTTGAACTGTCTTCCTTTGAACATTGCTGCTTTCCCTTTGTTCACCAGGTGGGCACCTAATTACCAACATTTAAATTGTCTTCCTTTCCTCTAAAACTTGAATTATTTTCCCTTTATTTTCCAGGTGGGCGCCTGATTACTGAGCTTGAACCATCTTTCTTTGAACATTGCTGTTTTCCTTTTGTTTTCCTGGTGGGCGCCTGATTGCTGAGCTTGAACCGTCTTCCTTTGAACATTGCTGCTTTCCCTTGAAAATTGAATTGTCTTCCCTTGTTTTCCAGGTGGGCGCCTGATTACAACAAAACAGACAAAAAAAAAGAATATTTTCCGCCCCAGTTTGATATTGGGAACATCTGTAAGTGTTAACCAATTCTTGTTATCAAAATAAGTTCTAAGCTAAATTCCCTTATCCTGAAAAACTTCAAACCATGTCTCACCTCAAAAGTGAAAACTTAAATGCTAAATTATACTTCCCAAAAGTAAAACTCTCGTCAGACCTTGTCACTTACGAGGGTCTCACAACTTACTGAATCCCGTTATCCAGGAGGGTACTAGAAACTTACTGCCGAGCCTGTATGGTTTCTTCGAAATTTCCTGCCCCTATTTCAATCAAAGAAAAATTATGAGTTTAAACATGGTGGTTGGTTTGTGGACTTAACTTTGAGAGCGATTGCTCCTTCACTTCCCATGATAACTTCGATTTCAACTCGAAAGACCTTACTTGTTTATTGACTAATCACTTTCTCTGTCACCCTTATCACAGAAAATACCTCTGATTCGTTCAAACCCAAACCCTCTATCTGTTGCACTATGCTTATAAATTGACATGCACCGACCCTTCGTGCTTCACGTGAATCCCAAAGCACGTCAATTTCTACCCACTCAGTGCACTCGATGTTCTTTCCTGACGTATGCCACTTGCCTTGGCCTTGAGGTCTATTGCTCCTTTACTTGCCACGATAACTTTGATTTCCACTTGGAAGACCTTGCTTGTTATTGGTTAACCGCTTTCTCTGTCAACCTTATCTTAGAAAATACCTTTGATCCATCCACCCAACATCCTCTATTTGTTGCATTTTGCTCATGAATTGACATTTACCGAGCCTTTGTATTTCACATGAATCCCAAAACACGTTGATTTTTACCAACTCAGTGCACTTGGTGTTCTTTCCTGACGTAGGCCACTGGCCTTGGCCTTGAGGTCTATTGCTCCTTCACTTGCCATGATAACTTTGATTTCCACTTGGAAGACCTTGCTTGTTATTAGTTAACCACTTTCTCTGTCAACCTTATCACAGAAAATACCTTTGATCCGTTCAAACCCAACACCCTCTATTTGTTGCGTTGTTCATAAATTGACATATACCGAACCTTTGTATTTTACATGAATCCCAAAGCACGTTGATTGTTACCAACTCAGTGCGCATGCTGTTCTTTCCTGACTTATGCCACTTTGATGTGCTAACTAGATCCCATTTTGTGCAATTGGAAAGCTGGTGGCAAATTTTGAAATCATTTCTCACTTATTCTGACCAAACAGACTCAGGAAGAGGAAGTAAACAAGACCAAAGGAACATAGTAAAGGACAATAGAAAAAGATGATTCCTAACAAGAAAATTACAAAGTAGAAACTTATCAAATGTGGATACCAACTCTAATGACCATGACATGCACATTTGGATAAAGTGGCCTAATCTATCAAGATGTTTGATGTTCAACTCTTGTTATACCCCCTAAACCGTGAAACTAGGCTTCAATGCTCCGATTATCCAATCTGAATCACGATCCTTATTCGACTTGTAGTTGTGAGCACGTGATTTTTGTTTACATGACAATTACTCCAAAAGAAATCGAAAAATAGAACAAAGCGTCTTTGTGTACAATTTTTTTTAGATTTTGCGTGGCATTTTTTGGTAGTTATTTGTAGTTTTTGTCTGTGATTGTTTAGTTTTATCAATTAAAAAATACAAAATATTTGTCGCGTGTAAATTTAGGATCTTGTTCTACTATTAGGAATTAATTAAATCGTATTTGGTTTTGAATGAATAAAAAATCACAAAAAATATTATCTTTGGTAATTTTGTCATTTTATCGTTTAAAGGTTGATTTTTATGTGTTAATTATTACTAAAAAATCAATTAATGTCTGGTGATATAATTTTAATTTTTTATTTTTTATATAATTTTATTTTAGGATTTTTCGTAAATTCGGATGTTAATTAGAAATAGAAAAAGAAAAGAAATGAGTTTAAGATTGGACAAAATCGGAATTGGGCCATTTGAATTGGACCCAAAATCAGGCCCAAAGCACTGTTTTGCCCGGTCCAGATCAACCAACCTTAGAGAACGTCCAAACGGCATCGTTTTGATCATGCTTGATCTGGGTCGTTGATCTCAGATTGATCAACGGCCAAGATCACGTCTCCATACCAACGCTTTAACCCGACCTGTCTCACCCAGAGACCCACCGGTCTCACTTAACCCATTCGGCGTCGTTTCCATTAAGTTGATCAATCCAGGCCATTGATTTTGAACGATCTAACGGCCCAGATCAAATTTCCCCCTAACTATTAACCCCAATCCCTTACCCCCACGCCCCCTAAGCCAGACCCCCTCCCTCATCATCGTCTCTTTCCCAAACACCCTCAAGAACCCTAGCACCGCCCTTCCATTCCCTCACCATAAACCCGGCGGCAACGATGCCGGTGACCACCAGATTAACACCCCTAGTGCACCTCGACCCCTTGGACACGGATCTGCAAACCGTTGGTCTCAAATCTTCCCCCATCGTCTCGAATCTTCATTTGAAGATTCGAGCCAAACCTCAACCTATGCCAAACCACCCCAAATCCATACCAGTTACTCTTCTGACCTCCCTCGTGACCAAACCAAGCTTGGTTTGGTTCGAATCTAACCAGAAAACTCCAAGTCCCAAATCAACCCCAAGAACCCTAGAAATCCAGAACCTGAGGGTTTTGTCCAATTAAACAAAAGGGTTGGGGTCTAATAGACCTTAATCGAGGTGTTCTCAATTAAGAACACTTCGATTAAAGTCCGTTCGACCCCAAAAAGAGGTCCGATTCAGAGTCCAAGACGGGGTCATCTAACCTTCAATTTCTTAAGGTAATTTCTTTTCCTTGTCAGTTCCATGTTGTTGTCTGTTGATGTCTGTTTATGTGTTTAAATGTCAGTTTGAGTTGTTTTCATTTTTGTGTCGACTATTCTGTCCACCTCGCCCGGACCTTTTATTTGGTCGAAAATTTTGTCTATTCATTGATGAGTGTATGTGTTTAAACTATATAATCGATTGGAATGAGTTTGATCGATTAATTAGTTTCCAGTACAATTCTTTGTTTTTGACAGTACAATTTGAATCACCTGTTAATACTGTTCGATTCTGATCATTTGCTATTGATTGTATGTGTTGTAATTCGCGTAGTCGATTGGATATATGTCGTCAATTAGTTTCAGTTAGGAATGGTAGTAATCTGACTCATGCTGTTTAATTTTGTTTACTGAGGCATTGTTGAATCAGCTGAGAATTGATTATAACTGTTTGTAGTTTGTTAGTTGAATCAAAAATCATCTAAGGATTGGTTATAGCTGCAATTCTTAATGAAGATTTCAGAGTTAAGAAAGTGGACTGCCAGTTGAGTATGGGTTGAACCATTAGAGTAATCTATAGTGCAAATACACCCTGGCTGACATCTTTACAGATGAGAAGTCAGGTGTAGGATGAGTTTAATAATAGAAAGATGAAAATGCACATGAGAATAATAGTGAAACCTGCTGTACAGTAGGATATCCACTGCAGTTTGAATTTCAGAAGATTAAAATAGAGGAGAAACTTCATGCCTAGACAATCCTAAGTGGAAATGACAACCTTTAGGATTTATTTTAAGCCATGGGCAGCCTGCCTATAAAAGAGAGTTCTTATCTTCTAATGAGAGAGGGAACCCAGAAAAGAACTGGAGAAAAAACAGAGAGAGAGTTTGGACATAACATTTTGAGAGACCAAGAGGTTAAAAACCAGAAAAAGAGAGGTCAGAACCCAAAAAGGGGAGGGGAGCTTCTGGAGAGAAAAAGAAAAAACACTGCTCGATTGCTTTCTCTTCTTTGAATTTGTTTTCAATTCCCCATTGGAAGTTTAGCTCCTATATCTTTTTTTAAAAGACCAGAACATAGTTTCTTTGGTTTTCAAAGGAGAAACCTTGTCCAGTACTAGAAGTTTGGAGTCATTGGACTCATTCGAACCTTAGTAGCGAGTCATTCTATTTGTTCTGTTTCATTTGGGTTTGGCTTGTGGGGTGCTGGATTCATTTTGTTGAGCATATTGGTTTGTTTGGAGTCATCTCTGCAACTTTATTTGGTTCTCGAAACCATTCTGAAATTTGGTTTGGCTCGCCTCTGCTGCTTGGAATTTCTATCACTGATCTCGATTGAGTCAGAGATTTCACTGTTTGCTGAACCTATTGTCGCTATACTACTGCTGCTTCTACTGATCTTCATCTTCTTCTCACTTTCCAATTCAGGTACCCATTCGAACCAAGCTGTGATGTAATTTTGAGTTGAAAGATTGAAAATGGAAGTATTCATGCTTTGACTTTCACATTTGTGCTTATGTAGTTTACCCCGTATCCGTGTTTTCAAAAATAGACACTAGTTGATGTGTAATTAATTTAAGTTTACTTTCGTTCGATACCGTTTGGGAAGATAAACTGTATAATGTGATTTGGTTTTGGTTTGTCAATGAACTGTCTAGTTTTGCTAAATTTTGTTTAGTCAATAAAATTAATAACGTCACTAGTTTAAATGAAAGCTATAACAACAGAATTAACTAGTTTTAGATCCGTTATCTTACAATTAATAGTTAAACAGTCGAGTAGTGGACTAATTTCGATTTCATCTATATTTAGTTTTTTGAATTGTTTTGGGCTGGCGTAATTTGGAATTGGCATTAATACAGCTGCGTAGTATAGTTTAATACGATTCAGGTTCATACAACATTAGATACCTTATTCCTAAACCGTGAGTCGTAATTCAATTCGTGTTTAAGGGAATCCATTAATAACTCACGTAGTTTAGTTCAATAGGCATAAGTTGATTTCGAACAAGGTTTGTTAGAGTTCCTTTAAATGTAATAGATTTTCAAAGTGTCGATTAAGTTTAACAACCCTTGAATGTGTTGATAGTCAAGGTTGGTTCATTTTCAATTAGTTTCTTTTTTTGTTAGAAAAAATAATAATTAGTTCCAATGTTTCAATTCGTCTAATAATGTGGAGCCTAAATTAGTTAAAGAATAATTTGTTTGTTTCGACAATAGCGTTTGTCAATTCCACATTTTATTTGTAATTTTGTTTCCATTTGGTAAATGTTCAATTATAGGATAAGGCACGAAATAATCCCCCGCCTTACAAATTCGAGTGCAATTTTCCGTTAATATCTTTTGTAATCTAATAATTAATAAGAGGCCGGTGCTTGGCCAAGCATGTAATCTAATTAGCGTATATTTTCTTCTTTCATTTTTAGAGACGAACATAATAGAGAAATGTAGTCACTGTTAGGTTTTATCCTTAAAGAATAAAAATGAGACGAGCCTCGCCAAACAAAAAATGCAAATCGCGGGGCCCTCAATAATTGGTCATAATAAATATTTAGATTTCTTGGGAGGGAATGTTTAGTGAATTTCACTGCCTTCCCCAAAGATAATAACGCGTTAGACTCTTTAGGCGTGATTTAATTAAATTACCTTCTTAAATTCGGGTGCGCATTTATGTGACCCAAATCCAAATCTCAACGGAGTTGGAATGTATTAACAACCACGGGCGCATTGATTGTGACGTGGTTCGAAATGCATTTTCACGACGTTGCAATTCCATAATAAATAAATAATAATAATAAAGCGGTTTAAACCTAATAAAAGCACACAATCTATAACATGTATTAAAATCAAATATTTGGCCATTATAACAATTTAAGCGACCGTGCTAGAACCACGGGATTCGGGGGTGCCTAACACCTTCCCTCGGGTCAATAAAATTCCTTACTTAGAATTTCTGGTTAGCAGATTTCATTTGGAAAGTCGAATATTTTCCTCGATTTGGGATTCAAGATAAACCGGTGACTTGAGACACCAAAAGCCAAACCTTTCCCAAGTGGCGACTCTGAATTAAATAAATAATCCCATTTCGAATATTGTCACTTAAATTGGAAAAACTCCCTCGTGCATTTACCCTTCGGGGCGGGCGCGCAAAAAGGAGGTGTGACAGCTCTGGCGACTCTGCTGGGGATGTTTAACCCAGAACGTTTGTTCAGGGTTCAGAATTCGAGCTTAGGATAATTGTTATATTTGGCTTTATTATCTGATCTTTATTACATGTTTGGGCATAACGTGCTAAATGTTGTCTTTTACCGCTTTGATATTATCTGAACTGTATATAAACTGTGCCGAAACCCTTCTCTTCTTACCTCCGGGGAGGAGCTTGCTGGTCAAGACTCCCTATTCTGTTAGTGTCATACCCTGAAATAAGAAAGAGGCCGGACAAGTTACAAAGCCGGACGATCTCGCGGGTCCCCGGTACGTAGCCCCCTCCTCGACTCGAGTTGTCCGCTCGGGTACACAGTCTAGAACATATACCCAGGATGAACCTAGTATAACAAAACCTCATGCCGGATCCCTAGTAGGAACGCTTATTTGCATCATGTTGCATTTGACATAGGGGACTGAACACAGGGGTTGGGTCCGTCTAGGACAAGCAACCCGAAATGAAAAGACCATCCTGCTGCATCCCATTTGTTTTGCGTATTTGTTTGTTTCAGATTTGCACGCTGACCGGTTTCTGAAATTGAGAAAAAAAAAAAATTTAAAAGAGGAAAAGAAAATAGCAGTGTAGGGAGATAACTATTTATTTTTAGAAAAATAAAACCAATGTCCAAGTAGTGTTAAAACCTAGCCGATATTTTTTTTTTGTTAAAAAAAATGAAAACAAAATTTGTCTTTTAGTTTGATTTATTAAAAAAAACAAACAGATATAATACAAAAAAAAATATTTCCTTTAAATCACTCTCAAAATCCAAAATAATTTGTTTAAAAAAAAGAAGGGAAAATTCAAAATTCAAAAATATTTTTTTTCTTTTGTAGTATCTCTTTCATAAATTCAAACTAATAGTCCAAATATTTCCTTAGAAGATTTTTCGAAATTTCAAAAAAGGTGAAAAGAAGTTAAAATTCAAAATATTTCTTTAGTCGTCGTTACTTTTCAAAAAAAAAAAATCGAAATCCAAAAATATTTTCTCCTTTTCTTTAAAAGGTTTTATTCAAAAAAAAGGGGGGTTTAGTTTATTTCCTCTATTCCTGATCGGACCGAACTACGCGGGCCTGATTCTCACCGGATGTGAGATACGTAGGTAAACCTCATCGGTTCCGACCCCGATTTTAAAAAAATTCAAAAATATATATTTTTTTAAGTTCCTTCTTTAGAAATCTTTCCTTTGAAAATGCAAATAAAAGGTTTTCTTGAAACTCAAAAAAAGGGGTAGTTTCTTTCTTTCAAAAGTCTTTCATACGGAAAAATGAAATAATGAAAAACCAAGGTCCAAAATACGGGCTTCCTCCATTTTCAAGTATTTTTCCCAAAAAATCCAAAAAATCAAAATCAGAAACTAAAATCCCCAAAAAAATACTCTTTAGAAGTCTTTCTTTTGTAAATGTCCATAAAATTTTTTGAAAAATCCAAAAATATTTTGCTTTTCTTTATAAGTACTTTTGTAAATAAAAAACAATAAAAAATAAAAAACTTTGAAATCCGAAATGTTTTCTTAAAAGTCCCTCTTTCGTAAATTAAGAGGCAACTTCCAAAACCCAAAATATTTTTTCTTTCTTCTTTAGAAAAACAGAAAACCAATGAAAATTCAAAAAAAAATATTGTCCTTGTACTTTTAAAAATTCCCAGAGTTCAAATCAAAAGCAAATGATTTTTTTTTTAAAAATCTTTCTTTCAAAAAGCAAAACAAAAATCAAAATCAAAATAAAAAATCAAAAAATCAAAACTATTCCCTTTCTTATTTTAAAGCATTTCTTTCAAAAATTACAAAAAAAAGAGTTAGCTTATTTACTCCATTCTCAGTCTTCACGAACTACGCTTGGTCTGATTCGTGCGGGGTTGCGATACGTAGGCAATCCTCATCGGATTCGACCGTAACCTTAAGAGAAAAGCAAAAAAAAGGGAAGCAAATAAAGGAAAAATAAAAAAACAAAAGAGCGGAAGAAAATCAAAGAAAAAAAAAGAAAAGCAGAAAATGAGAAAAATAGAGGGAAAAAGAAAATGAGAAAAAAAAGCAAGGAAAACAAAAGAAAAGCCGGGATGACGCATGCAACCGTAGCACTTGTTCCAAACTAACCGTTTGTTGCTGTCAAATTCCAGCTTAAATTTTAGAAACGGTGGTTGGTTGTGGTACACTGGCATCGCATCAATACTTCACCAGATCGAAAGGCAGTTTGAAAATGTCTACAGAAATGACTTTGCCCGCAGTTACTACATCTGAAGATAGCCCCATCTTAGGGATCCCGGCCTCGGAGTCCTCTGCAGCGTAAGAGGATAGAATCTTGCGTCTGAGGGTGATGGAGATGTGGGATGCATGGACAAACGGAAAAGAACCCCCGAGCGCCATCCCTGGATTTCCCGAGTTTTTCCCAAGGTCAACGGGTACTTCTAACATTCCAATCAGTCACCCGAACGTCCCGTTGGGGAAGCCTACTATATCTGCTCACTATGTGGGAGGCACTTCTGAGGTTCGCCCCTAGACATTCATACCTGGGACAGCTCCAAACATCTTCACTTCTCCACCATCTGCTGCTACAACATAGCCTGCAGTCCCGAGGCCTGTGTTTGATCCATCGGCCTTCACTTACCAAACTCCTACTTACCAGCCAGAACTTCCGCAATACCCCACATATGCCTACCCTTATCCACCAACATATGAGTTTACACCAGGACAAGACAAAACCCCTAAAGTCACAGATCAAGATGAGATGGGCAAGAAAATGAGAAGCCTTGAACATAGCTTAAAGAACATGCAAGGTTTGAGCGGGCAAAAGAGTGTCTCCTATACAGATCTGTGTATGTTCCCACATGTACACTTGCCGTCAGGGTTCAAAACACCAAAGTTTGAAAAGTATGACGGGTACGACGACCCCATTGCTCATATGAAGAAGTATTGCAATCAGTTACGGGGGGTCGGTAGCAAAGAAGAATTGTTGATGGCATATTTTGGGGAGAGCCTAATCGGCATCGCCTCAGAGTGGTATATGGATCAAGACATCTCACGTTGGCATATCTGGGATGATCTTGCCCAAGACTTTGTTCGACAGTTTCAAACAACATAGACATTGCGCCGGATAGGAACTCTCTGACAAATCTAAAGAAGAAACCCTCAGAAAATTTCAGAGAGTATGCAATTAAGTGGCGCGAACAAGCTTCAAGAGTGAAACCTCCAATGGATGAGATAGAAATGGTCACTGTCTCCCTGCAAGCCCAAGAGCCCGATTACTTTCAGAATATGATGTCGGCCATGGGAAAACCTTTTGCAGAGGCCATCAAAATTGGTGACATGGTAGAACACAGTTTGAAAACAGGTAGGATTTTGAGTCAGGCAGCCATCAGAGCAACCTCCCAAGCCATCCAAGGCGGGTCTTGAGGAATGGCAAATAATAGGACAAGAGAAGAAACAACCATGGCAGCATCAGTGGGAAGAAGATACCGGGCCCCTAGACCTGTGTTCTCTGAAATAACCCCTCAACACTACTATCCTCATTCTGATATGGTCTATGCTCCACCACTTTATGCAGTTATGAATGCCCAACCTTTCAGCCGACCGCAACCACAGGCTAACAGAAATCAACCTCCATTCCAAAGAAACCAGCCTCCTCACCAAAACCACTATAATCCTCGACCTTCCCAGAATAACTTCCGTCCTCGGGAACCACCCAGGAGACCCAACTATACACCAATCGGTGAACCCTACTCCACCCTGTTCCCTAAGCTTGTCCAGATGAATTTGCTGCAGCCCATACCCCCAAACGGGCAAAACCTGGAATCACCATCATATCAGCGGGGTGTCAGGTGTGCATACCATTCAGGGGTAGAAAGGCATGATACAAACAACTGTTGGACATTGAAACAAGCGGTAGAGAACTTGTTAGAGCAAGGGAAAATTGTGTTGAAAGATGAGGATGTCCCAAATGTGACCAATAATTCGCTGCCCGCTCACAACAACGGGCCGATAATCGGGATGATTTGTGAAGACAAAGAATTTGATCCGGCGCTTAAGGCCATAATTGCTATTGCTAATGCAGAAAGGAAGCCCAAGGCAACCCCGAAGCAAGAGAAAGGGGAAAAGAAGAGTAAAATCACCGAGACTGAACCGGAAAAGAAAATTGATGTATTCAAGAAGGCCTATGTGGTATGGGAGACGATCAAACCACCTCGGATGAATGAGCCAGTGGTTATTGGATGCATACCACAGAAGCCAAAGTACAGTAAAGAGGAAGATGATGAGGTGTTCACGGCTGAAGAGAGTGAGGGAATACGTGAGGCAATGAGGAAAATGCTATGCGAAACACACATGGTCCAGCCAAGAGAGGGCACTAGCACCACTGAGGTATCATACATGGGACCAAGCGCCAAGCTTCAAAATTGGAAGGCTACGCCATTCCTGATCGGGCGAGAGTCCTAGTAGACCTGTCCTGCCACTTTTTCTACATCGCGAGCTATCCCAGGGTGTAACTGAGATGTTTTCTTTAGTTTCCTATTTTTTAATTTCCTGAATGTCAACCCTGTTATCTTCCCAATTCCAAGAAATGAAATCATATTTCATCGTTCACTTTCTTTATTTTTCAGAGTTTTGCTATGTTTTCTTTTTAGTTCTCTTCAATTCTAATAATGCATCTTTAAATAACATGACATGCTTGCGGACTTCATGCCCAGATCCCAAGAACGCTGTCAGACATCGAAATAATGAATCAAAAATTAAAATATAGAGAAGTTAAGAAAATTAAAAGAAAAGAATAGGAACAACTGAAGAAAATTGGTTCATGGTTTCGGAAATGTCCGTCACTGAAGCAGAGTTTGAGGACAGTGAGTGGGTCTAGACTCGTATGGAACGTTGACCTTAATTGAAACGGATGACTGCAGTTTGTCACGGGCAATTATACCAACAAAGAATGGCCCGCGCCTATAAATTTTGAAGTAGGGCAACTGGTGTTAAGGCGTATTCTTCCTCATCACCAGGAAGCAAAAGGAAAGTTTGCTCCTAATCGGAAGGGTCCATACATCATTGGAAAATATTGCCAAGAGGAGCATTGTATCTGGGTGACATCGAAAGAAATGACGCCGATACAGCTATGAATGCAGATGCAGTACTATGTCTAAATCGCTCCGGCGATGTCTTTGCACAGTTGAGATGACGAAGGCTTTCATTCCCGCTATCTAAACACCATCAATCCTTCGCAAACCCTTTGAGCTGATTACCTTTCTTTGATTACCCTCTTTGGAACCCGGAAGTACAAAAAGAAAAAGAAAAGAAAGAAAAGAAAAAGAAAAAGAAAAAAATAAAAAAGAAAGGAAAAGAAAAAGAAAAAGAAAAGGAGAAGAAAAGAGAAGAAAAGAAAAGAAAAACAAAACGGAAACAAAAACAAAACAAAAATTATTGCCTGAACTACGTTTGACTTGATTCCGAAAGGATACGTAGGCAGCCTCTCTCTGAAGTTCAGTCACACTAAAAGAAAAATCCCAATTCCTCCAAAGATTGTAACTGGAGCAGATGATATAATGGTTCGGCCATGAGACCGCCGAAAAGGTTCCAAAGTTGTAGTTCCGCCCAAAATCATTTTACCCCAAAGACCTTGTCCAAGTCCTTCTGATCAATTGGCAAAGACAGGAAAGTGGAAAACGTCATTGTTAGAATCTGATACAAGTCAAATTGAGAGAAATAAAATGAGAGAGTCTTATCGGTGAAAACCTTCGGGCACCATGAGGCGACGGGAGTAGAGAAATCAAAAATGAGAGAGTCCGCTTGGTGAAAACTCGTAAAGAGCACTATCGGGCGACGATAAGAAGAGAAATGAGAGGTCGATTAGCGAAAACCCACAAAGGGCGTTGTCGGCCGAAAAAGGGATACTTCATCACTAAAAGTCCTGGCAAGGTTCTCTGGTTTGGAAACACGGATCAATAGGTTCATGAGAAGCTGGAGTTTGGTGCGGGTCGAGCATCCAGTCCAAGAAGCATATCATGTCAGTTTGAAGCCAGCATGCACCCCAGATAAGTCCTTCTTTTCCCCCGAAAGGGACGCTTCTCTTTAAACTCATATGCTTGCCTTTTCCATAGTTTTCTTTGAATCCCTTTCGGTTTAACTCTGATTTCGTAACAATTACAAAGAAAAGGTGGCAGGACCGGTTTCACAGGGCCCTGCCTGGCAAGAGTCAAAGAAAATACCCAGCCTCAGTGGTGCGTCAGTCCAATCCCGACTGACCATGGTGGTTGTTTCTTCCAAAGTAAAGACGTTCGAAAGGAAAGAAAGTCAAAGGCAAAGTTCCTAAGGGCAGAATAAAGCAAAAGGACAGAGCCCACACGGGCGAGTCATCATGTAATCCTAAGGCTGAACCCGGTCAGTGTGAAAGAGATTCACCCTCAAGGCCAACAAGCAGCACAGTTCTCAATGGAAATGGGGACGGGATCAAGTGATGGAGATGATCAAGGCCACAAAACCAACCATCGTTTCAAATAATAAATTGTTCTTTGTTGAAAACAGGTCTTACTCAAAGCAACCATGCAAGAAGCAGGTGTAGCCCAAAAAGAAATGAAATGCGCGAGCGTTGAAACAGCTTTGCAGCAGGAAAACGACCAAAAATGAAGTTTCCCCAGAATTCTTTCATGCATTTTGATAAATAAAAGGAAATATAAAAGGAAAACCAAAGAAAAGAAAGAAGACAAGAAATAAAAATGAAAATCCCAAAAGAAAAACAAATCATGGTAACATAGGACCTCATTCCTCAACTATCACGGTATAAACCGCGGATCTCCCTGGCATAACCCAAGGAGCTTTTTCTATCCAAATCCCGGCCAAAAATCGAGGATCTCCCGGCCAAAAGACCGCAGAGCTTTTTCTATCTAAATATCCCGGCCAAAAAACCGAGGATCTCCCGGCCAAAAAACTACGGAGCTTTTTCTGTCAAAATCCCGGCCAAAAAACCGCGGAGCTTTTTCTGTCAAAATCCCGGCCAAAAGCCGTGGACCTTTTCCGGCATAACTCGATGATTTTTCCCGGCATAACCTGTGGACCTTTTCCGGCATAACCCGTTGATCTCCCCGGCATAACCCGATGATTTCCCCGGCATAACCCGTGGACCTTTTTTCGGCATAACCCGATGATTTTTCCCGGCATAATCCGTGGATCTTTTCCGGCATAACCCGATGATTTTTCCCGGCATAACCCGTTGACCTTTTCCGGCATAACCCGATGATCTCCCAGGCATAACCCATGGACGTTTTCCGGCATAACCCGAGGACTCTTTCCCTTTTCCGGCATAACCCGAGGACTCTTTCCCTTTTCCGGCATAACCCGATGACTCTTTCCCTTTTCCGGCATAACCCGATGACTTCCCTGGCGTAACCCGAGGACTCTTGCCCTTTTCCGGCATAACCTGATGACTTTCCCGGCATAACCCGAGGACTCTTTTCCTTTTTTCGGCATAACCCGTGGACCTCCCTGGCATAACCCAGGGCCCTTTTTCTTTCCTCCCCGGCATAACCCGAGGACCTCTTTTTTTCACGGCATAACCCGTGAACCTCCCTGGCATAACCCAGGAGCCCTTTTTCCTTTTCTCCCGGCATAACCCAGTCAGTTTTCCGGTATAACCTGGCAATCCTCCCAATTTAGAGCTCCAATCCCTAAGTTGAGCGAGTTTCCTTTAGCCGACATTAGGGCTCCAATCCCTTAGTTGAGCAATTTTCTTTTAGACGACATTAGGGCTCCAATCCCTGAGTTGAGCAATTTTCTTTTGGCCGACATTAGGGCTCCAATCCCTGAGTTGAGCAATTTTTCTTTAGCCGACATTAGGGCTCCAATCCCTGAGTTGAGCGGGTCTCCTTTAGCCGACATTAGGGCTCCAATCCCTGAGTTGATCAAGTTTCCTTTAGCCAATATTAGGGCTCCAATCCCTGAGTTGAGCGATTTTCTTTTAGCCGACATTAGGGCTCCAATCCCTGAGTTGAGCAAGTTTTCTTTAGCCGACATTAGGGCTCCAATGCCTGATTTGAGCATTTTGCCTTTTGCACATATTAGGGCCCCAATCCCTGAGTTGCGCCTTTTAGGCTTGAGGTTTCCAATCCCCTCATCAATTCTGTAGATTTTTATGGCAATTAACTCACGAAATTTTTCTAGTGAAAACTGGGGCAGAAAATTTCGTTTGTTTGTTTGTTTGTTTGTTTTGATGTTTGAGCAGGTTGCCCTCGAAACACAAGGTACAAGATGACTGATGGAATGAATCTCAGTCCAGAATAAAGAAAAGAAGAAAAGAACAAAAAAAAATAAAGTGAATTCATAATATTGAAGTGGAGAAAGATGCGGACTACTCAAGATACGTTTGAAGTTACAAGTTTTCGCATGTCCCGCCTTGATCCAAGCTGAGGAAAGAATCAACACCTACAGCTAACAAGCATCAAGATTCAGATCAGAGTCTGCAGCAAGACCTAGCCAAGACTCAAGATCAAGCTTCTAGAGATTTATAGCTGATAGGCTTAGTTAGTCTTTTTAATTTTGATTTTATGTAATAAACAGGACATCGGACCGGAACTTCGACGGAACCTCGTGCGGTTCTCAACCTCGGCACTCCATCGCCCTATTCACTTCTGAACTACACCTGACCTGATTCCCTTATAACCCGGGATATGTAGGCCATCCAAAACCAGGACTCGGTTGCGCCTTTCCTTTATTTTTCTTCCTCTTTTGAATAACGATATGGTCAAAAATTAGTCACTTGGTTCACTTTATCTTTGCCCGAAAACTCTTCGTGTTTCCGAGCAAAGAGGGGTAGCTGTTGACACCTAATTTTTGACCTTATTTGAATTTATTCCCACTTTTTCCACTTATCTCGTCAATACCTCACTTTCACTTTCCCTCGCCCCCACACCGGTCCCTCATCCCACTATTCCCATATTCCCATCCCACCTTCTTTTGTCCCCCATTTTTCCTTGTCCCCTCTCACTTTATCCATTTCCAACTCACCCATGTTACACTCCAACAACAAGACAACTTGGACCTCTCCCCCTTTTCCACATTTCTTAAGCTTCTTCAACACACACACGGTGATAGACAACAAGGGGAGCTCCCCAATTCTCTCCTCTACCCATTTTTTCCAAATAAACTCACCCTCCCAAAAACGCGGACAGAGTATACCTTCGATATACACTCGATATACACTCGATATACCGTGGGTATACACGGGCAGAACACCCCCTCCCCAACGGATCTCCTTCTTTCTTTCTTTCTTCTCAAACCAGAAAATAATGACCTTTTCACCATCAAGACCAGCCTTGAAGCTCCAGTAATTCAGCCATCAAAAATCCGTTCAAAACACATCAAAACAAGCTTGAAAATAGCTCCGTTTCTTTAGTCAAAACGACCTCTAAAATAGCAACAAAAACCTGTTGCAAACAGCCATAAAATCCACCCCTAACACCACCCAAAATGAGCCAAAAGATCTGCTGAAATCGGCTAAAAGAAATCGGAACATATGCGTTTGGATTTTCGTCGCCGGTCGAAGTCGCTAGTCCGGGTTTCTGTTTGAGTCTCCTTCTAGTCCGTATGGTTTTGCTTGGCTTTATTTCATTTTGGAGTAACGATTGTTGAGCTGTATCCATTTTATGAAGAAGGTTGTCTTCTCAGTCTATTGATAGAATATTCATATCAAAGGTTCATTTCCTCTAAATTCTTGTTTGCATTAGATGAATGTTTCAGTTTTGATTTAGATCTGTTTAAATGTTTCATTATTATTTCTTTTGTTTCTGTTTTGATTTATGTGTGTTTGATTAGAATTAGTTTCTCAAGTCACTAAATAATTAGCTTCTCACCTATGTTGTTAGATTAATATGATTTGAGAAATCCATGTTAGACTTGAACGTAAATAAGTCATTATTTTAAAGGAAGTTCTTTTTTTTTTTAAAAAAAAACAATTTTTATGTTAGCATTTTATTCCTTAGTTGAAGTTATGTTTCTAGTGTTCAATTATTTTAATTTCTTGTTTCATGAAACAATATATGGCTTTAAGTTCAAAATATTATAGTTATCTAATAAAAACTAAAAAATGGAGCCTTACGCTAAAGAAATTATGGTATATTAGAGCCATTGGATCTTTTAAATTTAAAGTGAGATGAATGAGATTTTGGGCTTTTAGATTTAATAAGTCATAGCAAGGATTATGATCCGGGCTCAAATACAAACTGGGTAAAGAATAAAAATCTACACTATATAACTTTTACCACAATAATTCCATAACTCTCGGCTTTGCAATAATCTCAAAGTAGTTTAGAAAAATAATTGTATATTCGTAGATTGCTTTAGGCACGATTAATAAATTATCGTGGCTATGGGAACGGTTCCCGTGGCATAGTTGCGATACCAAATCTCCTAAATTTGGGTGTGCATTTATGTGACCCAAATCCAAATCTTAACGGAGTCGGAATGTATTAACAACCACGGGTGCATTGATTGCGACGTGGTTCGAGATGCATTTTCACGACGTTGCAATTCTATTAAAAAAATAATAATAATAAAAGCGGTTTAAAGTTGATAAAAGCACATAAATTATAATATGTATTAAAATCGGATATTTAGCCAATACAACAATTTAAGTGACCGTGCTAGAACCACGGGATTCGGGGGTGCCTAACACCTTCCCTCGGGTCAACAGATTTCCTTACTTAGAATTTCTGGTTCGCAAACTTCATTTGGAAAGTCGAATATTTTCCTCGATTTGGGATTCAAGATAAACCGGTGACTTGGGACACCAAAAGCCAAACCTTTCCCAAGTGGCGACTCTGAATTAAATAAATAATCCCATTTCGAATCTTGTCACTTAAATTGGAAAAACTCCCTCGCGCATTTACCCTTCGGGGCGGGCGCGCAAAAAGGAGGTGTGACAGCTCTGGCGTGGTGACCCAAAATGAGAAGACCATCATGCTGCATCCCGTTTGTTTGGCGCATTTATTTGTTTCAGATCTCCATGCTGACCGGTTTCTGAAATAAAAAAAAAACAAAAAAAAACTTTTTTAAGAAGAAAAGAAAATAGTAACGTAGGGATATAACTACTTATTTTTAGAAGAATAAAACCAATGTCCAAGTAGTGTCAAAACCTCGCCGAAATTTTCTTAAAAAAAATGAAAACAAAATTGGTCTTTTAGTTAGATTTATTAAAAAAAACATATATAATACAAAAAAATATATTTCCTTTAAATCACTCTCAAAATCCAAAAATATTTGTTTAAAAAAAAAAAAATTCAAAATCCAAAAATATTTTTCTTTTGCAGTATCTCTTTCATAAATTTATACTAATAGTCCAAATGCTTCCTTAGAAGATTTTTCGAAATTTCAAGAAAAAAAAATTGAAAAGGAGTTTAAAATTCAAAAGAAAATAGTTCTTTAGTCGTCTTTTCTTCTCAAAAAATAATTAAAAAAAAATATTTTCTCTTTTTCTTTGTAAGTATTTTATTCAAAAAAAAAGGGTTTAGTTTATTTCCCCTTTTCCTTTTTTCCGAACTACGCCGGTTTGATTCTCACAGGGTATGAGATACGTAGGCAACCCTCATCGGGTTCAAGCTCCTCTTTTTCAGAAATAACCAAAATATTAGAATTTTTATTTCATCATAAATGAGTCGGGTGATGTCGTTTTGTCAAGAATAAGCCGAATGTTCCCGAAAGGGACGCCGGAAGGCTGACTTTTCATGAACAACCATTGTTGGTCATTTTTTTATTTTTGGCCAAATTGCCCAATGGTCTTAGGATCCTCGTCCCCGAGGCTCTGTGAGGCCATGTTCCCCAAGACGGGTCAGTAATCTGAAAAAGAGAGTCATAAATAAATCAAGTGACTGTTTTTGTCAAAAATAGCCAAATGTTCCCGAAAGGGACGGCGGAAGGCTTACTTTGCATAAACGGCCACTTTCGATCATCCTTTAGAGTTTGGGTCGATTAACCCACACAACCTTAAAATCTTCATCCCCGAAGTGCTGAAAGGCCGTGTTCGAAGATCAAATCTCTCTTTTCCAAAAAAAAAATAGTCAAATCATTTTTCGAGTCAAATCATTTTTGCTTAAATCACTTAAATAAATGTACAGGATGAGCACAATGCAAAATGAACGCTTTTCGATAATGACTAAAATCCCTGTCAAGTTGCGGCTATGGTGGAATGATCTAGGTGGTGAAGGGCAAGATGAGGTAAAGAAATATCTGAAAGGTCTCACAGGTTTATTGGAAATCCAGCCTCGGGGAGATATCATAAGGGCTTTGGTCACCTATTGGGACCCAACACACAATGTCTTCCACTTCTCCGATTTTGAACTCACCCTGACTCTGGAAGAAATAGCCGGGTACATCGAAAATGCTGAAGTTCCATTAAGGCAAAAATACCTGGTTTCCCCAAGAGCTGTCACTGTGCATCGGTTTCTAGATTCATTAAAGATACCCAGGACAGTCCATAACCCGGATTTGGCCGCAGGTTTCTATAATCCGCGCTTCATATATGACAGATATGGTCATGTAGGAGGATTCAACGATCCGGTTAACAAGCTATGCAGCAAAGGTAACCGTCAGAAGTGGGATGAGCATAGACGAATGGCTTTCATGATAACATTTTTGGGCCTTTTAGTATTTCCGAGGAAAGACGGAAACATTGATCTGAAAATATCCGGGGTTATCAGTACTTTGCTCACTCAGAATGAAAGTACTCTCGCGCCTATGGTGGTGTCTGATATCTTTCGAGCTCTCACAACCTGCAAAGCCAGGGGGAATTTCTTCGAAGGGTGTAATTTACTGCTACAAATGTGGATGACTAAACATCTCTGCCATCGTTCCGAGATTTTGAGTCATGGTTCCTCAAAGAAAACTTGCATAGAAGAGTTTTGCATGAGAACCAAGGAGGTCAGTCTGCCCGAAGGAGTTACGACATGGACATCATTCTTTCAGACTTTCACTGCCAGCCAAATACAGTGGACACTGGGATGGTTTCTTGTTGATGAGGTTATGTATATGCCGGCGGCTAGAACCCACTTTCTATTGATGGGACTTAAGAGCATTCAGCCTTACGCACCCTACCGAGTTTTGATACAACTCGAGAAATGCCAGATAGTGCCACACGAGGAAGATCTTAGTGCTCAAGCAATTGAGATTAGCCCTGACGGACAATTTCCTGAAATAAAAGTCCGCCAGATCTGGAATGAATGTCAATGTTTGAAAGCAGATACTTGTGTGCAGGATCGGGCCAAAAGTGAAATGGTGCCAGGTTACCTTGCGTGGTACAGAAGAGAAATTGAACACGAAAGGCCGGCTAAAAGACCCCACATTCTGAATTTTGCCGAGTCATCACAAAAGCAATGGGATTGGTTAGCAAAAGAAAGAGGCTATCGTGTCGAAATCAGCAAATTAAAGTGACAAGTCGAAGGTCTAAAATATGAGCACAACTTGCAAATTGCTACTGATCTGGGAGAAAAGAATAGGTTGACCCAGGAAAACGAGATGCTCAGGGCCCAGATCCAGCAGATAAAGACATCCGCTGATAACCAACAAAGGAGCCAGTCGGATGAACGATTGATAAAAGGTTTAAAAATAGAAATTGATGAGTGCCGGAGTGAGTCGGAAAATCTTTAGAATACCATAGCAGGACTTGAAGCACACTAGGCAAAAAGAACAGAAAAGCGTAACCGGTACCTGCAATAGTTGAAAAGGGATCACAAGCAAACCATTGCCAATTTGAAGAGAAAGGTGGTCACTCTTGAGGACAGAGCAGCTGAGCAAGCCCGAACCTTCGAAGCTGAAAATAGACGTTGCTACGATCTACTGGCCCAGATGAAAGTAGAAATTCAGCAGTGGCAAAATCAATATCTCCGGGATTCTT
The DNA here is from genome assembly GCF_000715075.1 of Nicotiana tabacum. Lineage (NCBI taxonomy): Eukaryota > Viridiplantae > Streptophyta > Magnoliopsida > Solanales > Solanaceae > Nicotiana > Nicotiana tabacum. The sequence goes on along the minus strand of NC_134090.1, from coordinate 161,355,156 downwards.
TGGTTTTGACGGCCCGTAATGATCAAATAGAGTGCCTACTCATAGAAAAGAGGCGAACCAGGGATAAGATTAAGACCATTGCCCATGCCATCATCAGGAGGTGTCTACGATGCGAAGATATGACCAACATTACCTTTTTCTCGGCAGTGATGATTTATATCAAGCAGACCATGTACGAGCTGGAACAACTTGAAAGGGACCTCACACCTAAGACCGCGGCAAGGCCGAACGATGCCCCGCGGGCGCCAATTCTTGAAACTTTAATGTATTTATAGGTCGAGTCTGTATTTTCCGTCTTAGCATCTTCTGTCTGTCTTTTCGCATCAGGGTGTATCACTAGTTGTTTGAGTTTGTATTTATTTCAAGTCTGTTATTTCCCTTTTTCAAAAATGTTAGTTTGTAATTGATTGTTTCAGTAATAAAAAAAATGCTTCTTTTTACACTCGTTTGTTTTCAACTACGTAATGATCTGATTCACGCGGCATCGTGATACGTAGGCAATCCTCATCGGATCCGGTCACATTTTAACTGCAAATAATGAAAATAATAATAAAAATAATAATAAATAAAGGGGAGAATAAAGAGAAGCCGGAATGACGCATGTCATCAATGCAAACATGTAGAAATTCACTTAACTGTATAGGTGCATCACACCCCAACGTGAGATTACCTGTCTATTATTTGTTTCAAACTAACCGTTTGCTTGCTGCTAAGTCCAGGTTTTTAGAAAAGGTGGTTTGGTTTGGTGGAGGTCTGGCCTCACATTCATACTTTACGAGGTCGAAAAGAAATGTTTAGTTGCCCGTCACTAAGTCAAGAGGAAGTGTTCACACTTACTTCACGAGATCGAAGGGAAGTGTAGAGATGTCTTCAAAAATTCCTTTGCCGACAATTCCTGTCTCCGAGGAGAGTTCAATCTCGGCCATCCCAACTTCCGAGTCAGCAACTGCTGAAGAAAATAGAATCTTGCGGCTTCGCATGTTGGAAATGTTTGATGACTGGAACAACGGAAAAGAGCCATCGAGTGTAATCCTTGGATTCCCCGAGTTGTTCTCTAGGACAAGTGGGACTTCCAACGTCCCCATAAGTTATCCAACTACCCCATTCGGGTACCCGGCCATTTCAGCACACTCCGCTGGTTCACCCTCCGATTCTTATCCCCAGATGTCAACGACAGATGTGGCTACAAACATATTCACCGCACCGCCCTGTCCAATCGTGGCACAACCCACTACACACAGGCCTAATTTTGACTCTTCCTCATTCACATTTCAAGCACCATCCTTCTCACTGGAACCAACTCGGTTTACCACTAGCACTCACCCTCAACAGCCTCAATACGAGTTTACGCCTGGGCAAGACCAAAATCCCAAAGCTTTTGAACAAGATGAGATGGCAAAAAGAATGAGGAGCCTCGAGCAAAGTTTGAAAAATATGCAAGGCTTAAGCGGGCAGAAGAGTGTTTCCTATACTGATTTGTGCATGTTCCCTCACGTGCACCTGCCCGTAGGGTTCAAAACACCGAAGTTTGAGAAATATTATGGGCATGGAGATCCCATCACTAACCTCAAAAAGTATTGCAACCAATTGCTTGGAGCTGGCGGCAAAGAAGAATTGTTGATGGCGTACTTCGGAGAAAGCTTGGTAGGAATAGCCTCAGAATGGTATATGGATCAAGACATATCTCGATGGAATATCTAGGACGATCTCACCAGATATTTTGTAAGACAGTTTCAGTATAATATCGACATCGCGTCGGACAGAAATTCTTTGTCAAACTTGAAGAAGAAACCCTCGGAAAGCTTCAGAAAATATGCTATTAAATGGTGCGAGCAAGCATTGAGGGTAAAACCTCCCATGGATGAAATAGAAATGGTCACTACTTTCCTCCGGGCTCAAGAATCAGATTACTTCCAAAACATGATGTCAGCCATGGGAAAGCCTTTCACGGAAGCGATTAAGATCGGGGAAATGGTCGAGAATGGTTTGAAAACGGGTAGAATCTTGAGTCAGGCAGCCATAAGGGCAACCTCCCAAGCCATCCAAAGCGGGTCCGGAGGAATGGCAAGAGGGAAGAAAAAGGAAGAAACGTCCATGACGGCATCAGAAGCAAGAGAATATCGTAATCTCAGGCCCCGTTTTCCAGAAAAAATCCCACAACATTACTACCCCCACCAAAATGTGACCTATGCTCCTTAACCCTACATGGTCATGAATACTCAGCCTTATGTCCAGCCACCGCAACAAGACAATCGGAGCCAAGCTCCACCTCCCAGAAATCAGCCTCCTTACCGAAACCACTATAATCCACAACTACCTCAAAATAACTTCCGTCCTTAAGAACCACCCAGAAGACGGACTTTCACACCCATTGGTGAACTGTATTCTACCCTATTCCCAAAGCTAGTCCAGATGAGTTTCCTGCAACCAGTCCCTCAGACAAGGCACAATCCAGCATCACCTGCTTACAAAGCCGGTGTCAGGTGTGCATATCATTCGGGAGCAGAAGGGCATGATATCAATGATTGTTGGACTTTAAGAAGGGTGGTAGAGAACTTAATAGAACAGGTAAAGATAGTATTGAGGGACGAGGAGGTCCCAAATGTGACCAACAATCCGTTACCCGCTCACAATAATGGGCCGTTGATTGGGATGACAAGGAGTTTGATCCTGCCCTGAAAGCTATAATCGCCATTGTCGATGCAGGGAAAAAGCCTAAAGCAGCCCCGAAACAAGAGAAAGGGGAAAAGAAGACTAGTACTGTCAAGGTTGAGCTCGAAGAGAAGGCAGGGACAAAGACAGAGACGATGGTGCCCGCGAAGAATGAAGTTCTTTATATTCCACGAGGTCGATCAAAGAAGCCACAGAGATTCGAAGTCAAAAGGGCAATACCAATGTAAGTGTCGAAAGGGGCCTATGTGGTCCGGGGAACGATTAAATCGCCTCGACTGAATGAGCCAGTGGTTATCAGACGCGTACCACAGAAGCCAATGACAGACCCGTCCACAGTACCATGGAGTTATCGACGAACATTGGTTACATACAAAGGCAGAGAAGTCACGGGGGAACTTCCAGAGAATACTTCTGTTGGAAAATATTCAGACACTCAAGAAGTAAACAACGCCACACAGAAGCGCTTCCCACCCAAGAAGCCTGTAAGCGCTGAAGAAGCAGAGGCTTTCTTCCAAAAGATGAAAATGCTTGACTACGAAGTGGTGGATCAGTTACGCAAGTGCCCTGAGCAAGTGTCTATGCTATCTTTGCTAATGAGGTCTGCCGAACATCAGAAGATCCTGCTCAAAACCCTGAACGAAGCGTATATACCAGCTGAAACTTCAGTTGAACAACTGGAAAGAATGAAGGAAAGGTTCTTCGCAGTTAATCAAGTTTCTTTTAGCAAGAACGATTTACCTCCGGAGGGAGCGGCTCACAACAAGGCTTTACATCTAACAGTCAAGTGCGAAGACTACTACATCAAGCGGGTAATATTGGATGGAGGTTCAGGTGTCGACATTTGTCCGCTCTCCACGCTGCAGAGAATGGAAATTGGGACCGGAAGGATTCTCCCCAATAATGTCTATGTAAGGGCTTTTGATGGCATCAAGAGGGACACCCTCGGGGAAATAGACTTGGTATTGATTATAGGACCGGTGGAGTTCGAAATAACTTTCCAGGTACTGGATATGGACACGTCTTACAATTTTCTCCTCGGAAGACCTTGGATTCATGCGGCAGGGGTTGTACCTTCCACTCTCCACCAAATTGTGTGGTTTGAATATGAAGATCGGGAAATTGTGGTCCACGGAGAAGACGAACAACCTATTTATCGGGACCCATCCATCCCATATCTTGAAGCAAGGGAAGGGAGTGAGCACACAGTTTATCAGGCTTTCGAAGTTGTGCTGGCAGAGCAGTATGAAGAAGGAAAACCTTGCCCCCAACCTTTCTTGTCCAACGCCTCAATCATGGTTGCTAAATAAATGATCCGACGAGGATTCAAACCAGGGAAAGGACTTGGACGAACGCTGCAAGGAATAACGGAACTCATCACCTTGCCTTCCACTAAGAAACTCTTTGGGATAGGTTTCCAACCCACTCCAAAAGATGAAGATTGGGAAAAGAAGAGGAAAATGAGAGGTGGAAGTTGCCTCGACCATTGCCACATTTATACGAGACTTTCGTCGGACCAAAATACATTGAAGAAGAAGACGACGAGGCTTTTACGGCCGAAGAGACTGAAGAAATATGTGGGGCAATGAGAGGAATGCTTTACGAAACTCACATGGTTCAACCGGGAGAAGGCACAAGCACCGTTGAGGTGCTATATGTGGGGCCAAATGCTAAGCTTCAGAATTGGTAGGCCACGCCATTCCCAACTAGGCAGGAGTCCGGGTAGACCTGTCCTGCCACCTTTCCTGCATCACGAGTTATCCTAGGATGTAACTCGGATGTTTTTCTTTAGTTTCCTATTTTGAATTCCTGAATTATAAACCTTGTTATCTTCCCAATTCCAAGGAATAAAATCAGTATTTCTTCATTTGTCCTTTATTCTGATTTTTGCTATTTTTCCTTTATCTTTTCCTTTCAGTTATAATAATGCGACTTTAAATAATATGATATGCTTGCGGACTTCACACCCAGATCCCGACGAGCTGTTTAATTGTGAAATAATGAACCAAGAACCGGAATATGACGAAGAAGAGGCTTTTAGGGAAATAAATCGAGAATTGGAACACTTTGAGAATAAACCTAAGCCGAATTTGAATGACACTGAACCGGTTAATTTAGGAACTCCTAAAGAAATCTGAGAGACCAAAATAAGCATTCACACGGATGAGAAAATGCGAGATGCAATAATTCAACTCCTTTTTGAATTTAAAGATGTGTTTGCTTGGTCATACGATGACATGCCAGGATTAGGTGTTGATCTAGTGGTGCATAAATTGCCAATTTACCCTGATTGTCCTCCAGTTCAACAGAAGCAGAGAAAGTTCAAGACTGATGTCAATGATAAGATCAAAGAAGAAATCACAAAGCAGTTGAAAACAGGTGTAATCCGGGTAGTCCAGTACACTACGTGGTTGGCTAATGTAGTTCCGATACCGAAGAAAGATGGGAAGACTCGGGTATGTGTGGATTATCGAGATTTGAATAGGGCGAGTCCCAAAGACAATTTCCCATTGCCCAACATCCACATCCTTGTTGATAATTGTGCCAAACATGAGATACAGTCTTTCGTAGATTGTTACGCTGGATATCATCAGGTGTTGATGGATGAAGAAGATGCCGAGAAAACCTCATTCACTACACCTTGGGGTACTTACTGTTATCGGGTTATGCCATTTGGTTTAAAGAATGCCGGGGCAACTTACATGAGAGCCATGACTGCCATTTTTCATGATATGATGCATCAAGAGATAGAGGTGTATGTAGACGACGTGATAGTCAAGTCCAAGACTCAGGACGATCATGTCCAAGACTTGAGGAAATTCTTCGAGAGGCTGAGAAAGTACGACCTGAAGTTGAATCCGGCTAAATGCGCCTTCGGAGTCCCATCGGGCAAACTTTTGGGTTTCATAGTAAGCAGGAGAGGTATCGAGTTAGATCCAACAAAGATAAAATCTATCCGAGATCTACCTCCTCCAAGAACGAAGAAAGACGTGATGAGTCTATTGGGCAGGTTAAACTATATCAGTCGATTCATTGACCAGCTAACTAGCACATGTGAGCCCATATTCAAGCTATTGAGGAAGGATGCAGCAATCAAATAGACGGCTGAGTGTCAAGAGGCTTTTGACAAGATCAAAGAATATCTATCAAATCCTCCAGTTTTGGTCCCGCCAGAGAAACCCCTGTTCTTGTATCTGACGGTCTTGGAAAATTCTTTTGGTTGTGTCCTCGGGCAACATGACATAACCGGAAAGAAAGAGCAGGCGATCTATTACTTAAGCAAGAAATTCACCAGCTATGAGGCCAAGTACACTTTGGTGGAAAGAACGTGTTGTGCTTTGACGTGGGTCGCTCAAAAATTGAGACACTATCTCCAAGCTCATACTACTTACCTCATAACCAGGTTGGATCCGTTGAAGTACATATTCCAGAAACCAATGCCTACTGGTAGACTAGCCAAGTGGCAAATCTTGCTTACTGAATTCGACATAGTCTATGTCACTCGCACGGCAATGAAAGCCCATACATTAGCAGATCATTTGGCCGAGAACCCGGTTGATGAGGAATACCAACCATTGAGTACTTATTTTCCAGATGAAGAAATAAACACCATAGAAGTAGTCTCGGAAAACGCTCATATTTGGAAGATGTTCTTTGATGGGGCCGTAAACACCAAAGGTGTAGGAATCGGGGCAATCTTGATCTCACCCACTGGTCAGCACTATCCAGCTATAGCTAGGCTTCGTTTCTTTTGCACGAACAATACAACCGAATATGAAGCCTGCATCATGGGCATGAATATGGCGATCGATCAGGATGTTGAAGATTTGTTGATTATGGGGGATTCTGACCTGATTATCCGGCAAGCCCAAGGTGAATGGGAAACTCGAGATGTCAAGCTTATTCCTTACCGACAGCACGTGGAATATCTCAGCAGGCAATTCAAATCAATAGAGTTCGGGTATATCTCGCGGTGTCACAATGAACTAGTTGATGTACTTGCCACCTTAGCTTCAATGTTACCTTACCCAGGCAACGCCCACATCGATCCCTTGGAAATCCAAATCAGGGAAAGACATGGTTACTGTAATGTAATCGAGGCAAGATCAAGTACCCAGCCATGGTACCATGATGTTAAGAGGTTCTTGAAGACACAATAATACCCCGAACATGCTACTGGAGATCAAAAGAGAACTATTAGGCGGCATGCGGTTGGTTTCTTTTTGAGCGGCAAGGTATTGTATAAAAGAACCCCGAATCTCAACTTGTTAAGATGTGTTGACGCCGAGGAGGCAGAAAGAATCATGCATGAGGTACACGCGGGAGTATGCGGGCCCCACATGAATGGGTATGTTTTAGCAAAGAAAATCCTTCGAGCGGGTTATTACTGGATAACCATGGAAGAGGATTGTTTTAGTTTCGTTCGAAAGTGTCATCAGTGTCAGGTGCACGGTGATTTGATTCATGCACCCCCCCCACAGAACTACATCCTATGTTGGCGCCGTGGCCTTTTGTCGCTTGGGGTATGGACGTCATTGGTCCGATTTAGCCAAAAGCCTCAAATGGGCACAGATTCATATTGGTCGCTATCGACTACTTCACAAAATGGGTCGAAGCTGTCACTCTCAAATCGGTCACTAAGAAGGTCGTGGTGGATTTTGTACATTCAAATCTTATCTGTCGTTTTGGTATTCCCGCAACTATCATCACAAATAACGCGGCGAACCTGAATAGTCACTTGATGGAGGATGTATGCGAACAGTTCAAAATAACGCATAGGAACTCCACTCCTTATCGGCCCAAGGCCAATGGCGCTGCTGAAGCAGCAAACAAAAACATCAAGAAGATTTTGAGGAAGACGATCCAGAGTTTCAGACAATGGCATGAACAGTTACCTTTTGCCTTGCTGGGATATCGCACTACAGTACGCACATCAGTAGGGGCAACCCCATACTTGTTGGTTTATGGGACCGAGGTTGTGATACCAGCAGAGGTAGAAATTCCTTCGCTCCGAACCATTGTTGAAGCAGAAATTGAAGATAGCGAGTGGGTTAAGACTCGATTGGAGCAATTGACTTTGATCGACAAAAAACAAATGGCTGCGGTTTGTCACGGACAGTTGTACCAACAAAGGATGGCCCGTGCTTACAACAAGGAAGTGCGACCCAGGAATTTCGAAGTAGGTCAACTGGTATTAAGGCGCATTCTGCCACATCACCTGGAAGCGAAAGGAAAATTTGCTCCTAATTGGAAAGGCCCATACATCATCAGGAAGATATTGCCAAGATGAGCGTTATATCTAGGTGATATTGAAGGAAATGATCCTGAAACAGCGGTGAATGCGGATGCAGTCAAAAGGTTCTATGTCTGAGTTTTACTTCGGTGATGTTTTGGCACATTTAAGATGATGAAGGCTTTTACCCCCACTATCCAAACACTATCAACTCTCTCTACAAACCCTTTGAGCCGGTTACATTTTGTTGGCTACCCTCTTTGGAATCAAAAAAAAAGAAAAAAGAAAAAAACAAACAAATAAACAAATGATTTGCCTGAACTACGTCTGACTTGATTCCGAAAGGATACATAGGCAGCCTCTATCTGGGGTTCAGTCACACCAAAAATAAAATCCAATTTTCCCTGAAGTTGAAACTGAGGCCCACCAAATGGTTTCGAGGTTGTAATTTCATCCACAATTCTTTTACCAAAAACAAAGTACAAGTCCTTCGGATCAATTTCCAAAGGCGGGGGAAACCAAGAAATATCATGGTTGGAAGCCGATGCATTCTAAAATTGAGAGAAATAAAATGAGAGAGTCTTGTCGGTGAAAACCTTCGGGCACCATGAGGCGACGAGAGTAGAGAAATCGAAAATGAGAGAGCTTGTTTAGTAAAAACTCACAAAGAGTGCTATCAGGCGACAGTGAGAAGAGAAATGAGAGAGGTCGACTAGCGAAAACCCGCAAAGGGCGTTGTCGGCCGAAAAGATGATTCCACCTCAGAAAGTTCTGGCAAGGTTCCCTGGTTTGGAAACATAGATCCGTTTTGGTTCATGAGGAAATTCAAGTTCATGAGGGTCGGGCATCCAATCCAAAAAGCATGTCATGTCAATTTAAAGTCAGCATGTGCCTTAGATAAGTCTTTCTTTTCCCGGAAGGGACGCTTCTCTTTTAAATTCGTTTCTCCGCTCTTTGTTTACTTTTCCTTGAATCCCTTTTGTTTTAACCCTAAATTCCAAAATGTGTTGGAAAGAAAGGTGGCAGGACCGGTTTCACAGAGCTCCGTTTAGCAAGAAGTGAAGAAAATACCCCACTTCAGTGGTGCATCAGTCTAATCCCGACTGATCATGATGTGGATTGCCTTTAAAGTAAAGACACACACACAAAAAAAAATCCCCAATGAGTCTACCCAAGTAAAAATCCCCAACGAGTCTACCCCAGTAAGAATCCCCACTGAGTCTGCCTCAGTAAAAATCCCCAAGCGGAATGGGATGGAAGAACCAAAGCCTTACACGGGCGAATCATCACAAAATCCGGAAATGTGAGTCTGATCAGTTTGAAAGGGGGTCGCCTGTGAATCCAATCAAGGGCGGAGTTTCTCAACAAAAATGAGGTCGGGACCAAGCAATTGGAACGATCAAGGCCAGCGAACCAACCACCGTTTTCAAACTGACAATTGTTCTTTGTTTGGGAAATTGAAACAGGTGCAATCCAAAGCAGCCGTGCAAGAAGCAGGTGCCACCCAAAAGGAAAAGAAATGCGCGAGTGCAAGAAACAGCTTTGCAACAAGGAATCAACCCAAAAGGGAAGTTTCCCCAAATTCTCTCCTGCATTTTTACTAAACAAAAAAATGAAAAAAAACAATAAATAATAATAAAAAATAATAATAAACAAAAAAAACGAAAGGAGAAGTAAGAAGAAAATTCAAAAAAGGGGGGTTTAGTTTAGAAACCCCAAAATCAATCATTCACCTGTTGCCAACATTAGGGCTCCAATCCCTAAGTTGAGCGTTCTCCTTTAGCCGACATTAGGGCTCCAATCCCTGAGTTGAGCGATTTTCCTTTAAGCCGACATTAGGGCTCCAATCCTTGAGTTGAGCAGTTTTCCTTTAGCCAACATTAGGGCTCCAATCCTCGAGTTAAGCGATTTTTTTTAGCTGATATTAGGGCTCCAATCCCTGAGTTGAACAATTTTCTTTAGCCGACATTAGGGCTCAAATCCCTGAGTTGAGCAATTTTCTTTAGCCAACATTAGGGCTCCAATCCCTGAGTTGAGCGATTTTCTTTTAACCGACATTAGGGCTCTAATCCCTGAGATAAGCGATTTTCTTTTAGCCGACATTAGGGCTCCAATCCCTGAGTTGAGCAATTTTCTTTAGCCAACATTAGGGCTCCAATCCCTGAGTTGAGCGAGTTTCTTTTAGCCGACATTAGGGCTCCAATCCCTGAGTTGAGCAATTTTCTTTAGCCAACATTAGGGCTCCAATCCCTGAGTTGAGCGATTTTCTTTTAGCCGACATTAGGGCTCCAATCCCTGAGTTGAGCAGTTTTCTTTTAGCCGACATTAGGGCTCCAATCTCTGAGTTGAGCGAATTTTCCTTTAGCCGACATTAGGGCTCCAATCCCTGAGTTGAACGATTTTTCTTTTAGCCGACGTTAAGGCTCCAATCCCTGAGTTGAGCGAATTTTCCTTTAGTCGACATTAGGGCTCCAATCCCTGAGTTGAGTGGTTTTTCTTTTAGCCGACATTAGGGCTCCAATCCCTGAGTTGAGCAGTTTTCTTTTAGCCGACATTAGGGCTCCAATCCCTGAGTTGAGCAGTTTTCTTTAGCCGACATTAGGGCTCCAATTCCTTAGTTGAGCAGTTTTCTTTAGCCGGCATTAGGGCTCAAATCCCTGAGTTGAGCAATTTTTCTTTAGCCAACATTAGGGCTCCAATCCCTGAAGTTGAGCAGTTTTCTTTTAGCCGACATTAGGGCTCCAATCCCTGAGTTGAGCAATTTTCTTTTAGCGACATTAGGGCTCCAATCCCTGAGTTTAGCGAATTTTCCTTTAGCCGATATTAGGGCTCCAATCCCTGAGTTGAGCAATTTTTCTTTTGGCCGACATTAGGGCTCCAATCCCTGAGTTGAGCGATTTTCTTTTAGCCGACATTAGGGATCCAATCCCTGAGTTGAGCAGTTTTCTTTAGCCGGCATTAGGGCTCCAATCCCTGAGTTGAGCGATTTTCTTTTAGCCGACATTAGGACTCCAATCCCTGAGTTGAGCAGTTTTCTTTTAGCTGACATTAGGGCTCCAATCCCTGAGTTGAGCAATTTTCTGTTAGCCGACATTAGGGCTCCAATCCCTGAGCCGAGCGGTTTTCCCTTTTAGCCAATATTAGGGCTCTAACCCCTGAATTGAGCATTTTTACCTTTTGGAAATATTAGGGATCCAATCCCTGAGTTGCGCCTTTTAGACTTGAGGTTTCCAATCCCCTCATCAATTCTGTAGATTTTTATGGCAATTAACTCACGAAATTTTCCTAGTGAAACTGGGGCAGAAAATTTCGTTCGTTTGTTTTGTTGTCTCAGCAGGTCTGACCTCGAGGCGCATGGATCGAGATGACCTACGGAGTGAGTCTCAATCCAGAATAAAGAAAAGAAGAAAAGAACAAAAAGAAGATGTTCCCAAATATTGGAACAAACAAAGTGTAGGGTGCTCAAAATTTGATTAAATTCCCGAGCTCCGCCAATCCCGTTTCACTCAATGCTGCAGAAATAAACAAGCGCCTACAACTTGCGAGCATCAAGATTCGGATCGAAGTCTACAAGCAGAATCAGCTAAGACCCAAGATCAAGTTGCGAAAGAATTATAGATAGGAATCTTGTAACTAGTGGTTGACATGCATAAGTAGTTAGTTCAGTTTCAATTTTCTTTGGTTGTAATAAGGAGGTCGGTAAAGCAGTAGCGGCAACAGCAACAGCAGTAACAGCAAGCATTGCAATCCAATGGTAGTCCCAGCTACCAAAATTTCCCGAACTACATTGACCTGATTCCTGTTTAGCCCAGGATATGTAGGAAATCTTTGAAGCAAAGATTCGGTCAAATCTTTCAAAAAAAAAAAATGCTTCACACGGAGTAGTCAAGCAGACAAAAAAAAAATCGCTCGTATCCGCTCACTTTATCTTTGCACGAAAATCCTTCGTGTTTTCGAACAAAGAGAGGCAGCTGTGAGCACGTGATTTTTGTTTACACGACAATTACTCCAAAAGAAATCGAAAAATAGAACAAAGCATCTTTGTGTACAATTTTTTTTAGATTTTGCGTGGCATTTTTTGGTAGTTATTTGTAGTTTTTGTCTGTGATTGTTTAGTTTTATCAATTAAAAAATACAAAATATATGTCGCGTGTAAATTTAGGATCTTGTTCTACTATTAGGAATTAATTAAATCGTATTTGGTTTTGAATGAATAAAAAATCACAAAAAATATTATCTTTGGTAATTTTGTCATTTTATCGTTTAAAGGTTTATTTTTGTGTGTTAATTATTACTAAAAAATCAATTAATGTCTGGTGATATAATTTTAATTTTTTAATTTTTTTATATAATTTTATTTTAGGATTTTTTGTAAATTCGGATGTTAACTAGAAATAGAAAAAGAAAAGAAATGAGTTTAAGATTGGACAAAATCGGAATTGGGCCATTTGAATTGGACCCAAAATCAGGCCCAAAGCACTGTTTTGCCCGGTCCAGATCAGCCAACCTCAGAGAACGTCCAAATGGCGTCGTTTTGTCTGGGTCGTTGATCTCAGATTGATCAACGGCCAAGATCACGTCTCCATACCCACGCTTTAACCCGACCCGTCTCACCCAGAGACCCACCGGTCGTACTTCACCCATACGGCGTCGTTTCTATTAAGTTGATCAATCCTGGCCATTGATTTTGAATGATATAACGGCCTAGATCAAATTTCCCCCTAACTATATAACCCCAATCCCTTACCCCCACGCCCCCTAAGCCAGACCCCCCTCCCTCATCATCGTCTCTTTCCCAAACACCCTCAAGAACCCTAGCGCCTCCCTTCCGTTCCCTCACCATAAACCCGGCGGCAACGATGTCGGTGACTACCAGATTAACACCCCTAGTGCACCTCGACCCCCTGGACACGGATCTGCAAACCGTTGGTCTCAAATCTTCCCTCATCGTCTCGAATCTTCATTTGAAGATTCGAGCCAAACCTCAACCTATGCCAAACCACCCCAAATCCATACCAGTTAATCCCCTGACCTCCCTCGTGACCAAACCAAGCTTGGTTTGGTTCGAATCTAACCAGAAAACTCCAAGTCCCAAATCAACCCCAAGAACCCTAGAAATCCAGAACCTGAGGGTTTTGTCCAATTAAACGAAAGGGTTGGGGTCTAATAGACCTTAATCGAGATATTCTCAGTTAAGAACACTTCGATTAAAGTCCGTTCGACGCCAAAAAGAGGTCCGATTCAGAGTCCAAGACGGGGTCATCTAACCTTCAATTTCTTAAGGTAATTTCTTTTCCTTGTCAGTTCCATGTTGTTGTCTGTTGATGTCTGTTTATGTGTTTAAATGTCAGTTTGAGTTGTTTTCATTTTTGTGTCGACTATTCTGTCCACCTCGCCCAGACCTTTTATTTGGTCGAAATTTTCGTCTATTCATTGATGAGTGTATGTGTTTAAACTATATAATCGATTGGAATGAGTTTGATCGATTAATTAGTTTCCAGTACAATTCTTTATTTTTGACAGTACAATTTGAATCACCTGTTAATACTGTTCGATTCTGATCATTTGCTATTGATTGTATGTGTTGTAATTCGCGTAGTCGATTCGATATATGTTGTCAATTAGTTTCAGTTGGAAATGGTAGTAATCTGACTTATGCTGTTTAATTTTGTTTACTGAGGCATTGTTGAATCAGCTGAGAATTGATTATAACTGTTTGTAGTTTGTTAGATGAATCAAAAATTATCTAAGGATTGGTTATAGCTGCAATTCTTAATGAAGATTTCAGAGTTAAGTGGACTGCCAGTTGAGTATGGGTTGAACCATTAGAGTAATCTGTAGTTCAAATACACTCTGGCTGACATCTTTACAGATGAGAAGTCAGGTGTAGGATGAGTTTAATAATAAAAAACTGAAAATGCACAAAATAATAGTAGTGGAACCTGCTGTACAGTAGGATATCCACTGCATTTTAAATTTCAGAAGATTAAAATAGAGGAGAAACTCCATGCCTAGACAATCCTAAGTGGAAATGACAGCCTTTAGGATTTATTTTAAGCCATGGGCAGCCTGCCTATAAAAGAGAGTTCTTCTATTCTAATGAGAGAGGGAACCCAGAAAAGAATTGGAGGAAAAACAGAGAGAGAGTTTGGACATAACATTTTGAGAGACCAAGAGGTTAAAAACCAAAAAAAGAGAGGTCAGAACCCAAAAAGGGGAGGGGAGCTTCTGGAGAGAAAAAGAAAAAACACTGCTCGATTGCTTTCTCTTCTTTGAATTTGTTTTCAATTCCCCATTGGCCGTTTAGCTCCTATATATTTTTTTAAAAGATCAGAACATAGTTTCTTTGGTTTTTGAAGAAGAAACACTGTCTAGTACTAGAAGTTTGGAGTCATTGGACTCATTCGAACCTTAGTAGCGAGTCATTCTATTTGTTCTGTTTCATTTGGGTTTGGCTTGTGGGGTGCTGGATTCATTTTGTTGAGCATATTGGTTTGTTTGGAGTCATCTCTGCAACTTTATTTGGTTCTCGAAACCATTCTGAAATTTGGTTTGGCTCGCCTCTGCTGCTTGGAATTTCTGTCACTGGTCTCGATTGAGTCAGAGATTTGCTGAACCTGTTGTCGCTATACTACTGTTGCTTCTACTGATCTTCATCATCTTCTCACTTTCAAATTCATGTACCCATTCGAACCAAGCTGTGATGTAATTTTGAGTTGAAAGATTGAAAATGGAAGTATTCATGCTTTGGCTTTCATATTTGTGCTTATGTAGTTTACCCTGCATCTGTGTTTTCAAAAATAGACACTAGTTGATGTGTAATTAATTTAAGTTTACTTTCGTTCGATACCGTTTGGGAAGATAAACTGTATAATGTGATTTGGTTTTTGTTTGTCAATGAACTATCTAGTTTTGCTAAATTTTGTTTAGTCAATAACTTTAATAACGTCACTAGTTTAAATAAAAGCTATAACAACAGAATTAACTAGTTTTAGATCCGTTATCTTACAATTAATAGTTAAACAGTCGAGTAGTGGACTAATTTCGATTTCATCTATATTTAGTTTTTTGATTTGTTTTGGGCTGGCGTAATTTGGAATTGGCATTAATACAGTTGCATAGTATAGTTTAATACAATTCAGGTTCATACAACATTAGATACCTTATTCCTAGACCGTGAGTCGTAATTCAATTCGTGTTTAAGGGAATCCATTAATAACTCACGTAGTTTAGTTCAATAGGCATAAGTTGATTTCGAACAAGGTTTGTTAGAGTTCCTTTAAATGTAATAGATTTTCAAAGTGTCGATTAAGTTTAACAACCCTCGAATGTGTTGATAGTCAAGGTTGGTTCATTTTCAATTAGTTTCTTTTTTTGTTAGAAAAAATAATAATTAGTTCCAATGTTTCAATTCGTCTAATAATGTGGAGCCTAAATTAGTTAAAGAATAATTTGTTTGTTTCGACAATAGCGTTTGTCAATTCCACATTTTATTTGTAATTTCGTTTCCATTTGGTAAATGTTCAATTATAGGATAAGGCACGAAATAATCCCCCGCCTTACAAATTCGAGTGCAATTTTCCGTTAATATCTTTTGTAATCTAATAATTAATAAGAGGTCGGTGCTTGGCCAAGCATGTAATCTAATTAGCTTATATTTTCTTCTTTCATTTTTAGAGACGAACATAATAGAGAAATGTAGTCACTGTTAGGTTTTATCCTTAAAGAATAAAAATGAGACGAGCCTCGCCAAACAAAAAATGCAAATCGCGGGGCCCTGAATAATTGGTCATAATAAATATTTAGATTTCTTGGGAGGGACTGTTTAGTGAATTTCATTGCCTTCCCCAAAGATAATAACGCGTTAGACTCTTTAGGCACGATTTAATTAAATTACCTTCTTTAATTCGGGTGCGCATTTATGTGACCCAAATCCAAATCTCAACGGAGTTGGAATGTATTAACAACCACGGGCGCATTGAATGTGACATGGTTCGAAATGCATTTTCACGACGTTGCAATTCCATAATAAATAAATAATAATAATAAAGCGGTTTAAACCTAATGAAAGCACACAATCTATAACATGTATTAAAATCAAATATTTGGCCATTATAACAATTTAAGCGACCGTGCTAGAACCACGGGATTCGGGGGTGCCTAACACCTTCCCTCGGGTCAACAGAATTCCTTACTTAGAATTTCTGGTTCGCAGACTTCATTTGGAAAGTCGAATATTTTCCTCGATTTGGGATTCAAGATAAACCGGTGACTTGAGACACCAAAAGTCAAACCTTTCCCAAGTGACGACTCTGAATTAAATAAATGATCCCATTTCGAATATTGTCACTTAAATTGGAAAAACTCCCTCGCGCATTTACCCTTCGGGGCGGGCGTGCAAAAAGGAGGTGTGACAGTAGTGCCCGAAGGGTTTTCACCATCAAACCTCTCTCATTTTGTTCTTTTCTCTCAACTTACTGTCGCCTTATGGTGCCTGTGAAGGTTTTCACCGATAAGACTCTCTCATTTTGTTCTTTTTCTTTTTATTTCCTCTGATTCTGTAGATGACAAAGTATTTAAAAACATCATATGCTCCTGGCATGGCTAACTCAGGACTCTCAAAGATTATCTGGGAGGTCTTTTTGGACTGTAGTGTGGCTTTTGGACAAGGTTAGAAAGAAAGGATATCATAAAGGCTCGAAATAACTATGATAACAGGGTTAATTTATTTACAACTTTTGGAATCCATTTTAAACTTTGTAGCAATTTCTAAAACAAGAGAATTTGATTCTCTTTTTTTTTTCTTTTTTTTTCTTTTTGAGATGGAATTTCTACGAAAGACTGTCCCACGCTCGACTTCATGGGATTATGAAATATTTTATTTGGTATGACCAAACCGTGAGACTGCATACGTATCTTGTGATGACAAGAATCAGGTCAAACGTAGTTCACAAGACTACTTTGTTACTATTTTCCTTTTCCTTTTTTTCTTTTTTCTTTTTTCTTTTTTCTTTTTCCTTCTTTTTTTCTTTTTCTTCTTTTTTTTTCTTTTTCTTCTTTTTTATGCTTTTTTTCTTTATCTCTATTTTCTCTTCTTCTTTTTTTTGAATTTTCCTTTTGGAATGAACTTTCTAAACAAACCTATGGGGCCATGAACTTTTTTTTAAATGACTCTAAATTGATTCCCAAAAGAGGTGATTTCAAAGAAATCAACACAGACTCAAAGGGGTATCAAAGGGTATAAAGTGTCTGGGTAGCTGAAAGAGGGCCTCCCAATCCTTGAAAATGCCAAGTACAACACATACAACCCGAGGATAAAAATTGAAGATCATGCACAATATTTCTTTTACGGTTTCGGCATTGATATCATTGGTATGCCTTCCATTTTTCTTTAGCACTCTGTCAAGTACAGAGCCCTCGTTGGGTGATTCCCTCTTCACAATGGATATCCTCCGTCAATTCAGAGAAAACTTTCTTGACTTTATCTTATAACTTGAGATGCACTTGAACTCAAAGTTTCTTGCTTCAAATTGTCTGGGATGCACTCTCCTTTAACAAATTCTTGTCATACTATTAACTTTTCAAATTATTTGCCCCAGCTTCACACAGTTCGGGCTTCTAATGATCTCAAAATGCCTTTACTTATTTCCCTCGAGTGTCCCTATCATCTTCAAAATTGCTTTATTACTTCATAACTAAACTAACTTTTAAGACTAGGCCTAGAATTATGAGTGCATGTCATGTCACTAGAACCAGCATGAAAAGAACTATAAAAGGAGAAGAGAACTAAACAAAAAAAATGACTAGAAATAATAGAAAACAGAAAATTGCACTAGAAAGACGGTGACATGGTTTGAACAACAAAACAAGCAAAATAAACTGGGGTTACAATCCTGAAACAAACCTAGATAACACTGAACGAGTTACTGCGACTAAACGGACTAGGCAAAATAAAAAGATAGAAGGGTTTGAGTCACAAGACAATATCCGGATCATAACCCTAAAAATAACCCGAACAACATAAATGACAACAAAATAAATCACCGAGACTCATCCCCGGCTAGCCAAGAGATGAAGCATCTTTCCAATTACCAAGCACGATATCTTAGCCACTGAGTTCCACATCAACATTACTAGGACCTTCACAAGCCTCCATCATATTGACTTTAGCAAATTGTGTTTTGGTCCCTTTTGCCGGCTCGTTATTAAGACCAACTTCTGATAGTGCTGAAAGCTTTGCAGCACGTGGACCTCCGAGGATCTCAGAAGAATTCTCACATTCCTTTTCAAAACAAATCATACCCACCATATGCGTCTCATTATGAACAGGCGATGAACTTTGGCTAGTGTCTACTGTATCTAGAAGAGAAAAATATTTTTTTTTGATTTTCTTTAAAGAATAAACCAAAGAAAAATACTTTGAATTTTTGTTTGATATCCCTGAAGAAAGATTGCGAAACGAGAAATGAACAAGATAAAAAAATATTTTTGGATTTCAGTTTTTGATTACCTAAGGAAGAAACTCTAATGATAACACAAGATAAAGTATTTTTTTTTCTTATTCTATGTACAATGTCCTAAAGTTCTAGTAAAAATAAAAAGAATTTTTTTCATTTTTAGTGAATTTCTCAAAGAAGAACATCAAAAGAATTTTTTTTTTTTGGATTTTTGGAATTAATATCTTAAAGAAAACTTTTAAATAGGTACTAAAGAAAATTCTCTATTTTTTAGGCTTAATATACTAAAGGAAATATTCAAGCAATTTTTATTTTGAACTTCTAGAGTTAGTATTCTAAAGAAAACATCTAACGAAAATATAAAAACGCAAAATTTCTTTCTTTTTTGGGGTTTTTTATTTATAACACATTTTTTTCCGGTACAAAATAGGAAATACAATAATAAAAGACTCGACATTATTGTAAAAAACAAGAAGGTAAAAGACGACGTAACAAGAAAAACAGACTCAGACATAAAAAATAAAAAAATTAAATATCTCCTCAAGCAACTCCTGAATGAGCGATCCTGCCTGGATGGTCCCGGGGTGTCTGTCATGCTCAAACTCTGGTAAGAAGACCCACACATGTATGAGAAAATTAAGACCAAATAAAGTTTAAGACCTAGAACGCTATGTGAGACAATAACCCTTCCTGTTGGACACATGCAAGACATGATTGTGACTATTTTTCTAAAATTAACCCATGTGGCTAAAAGTGGCTAAAAATGCAAGATTTGGCTAAGACCCCGCAAAGCCAAGAACCTAAACTTGCTAGGAAGATCGGACCCTATGTGGGTTGCCTACGTATCATGCCCCGAAAGACGAGAATCAGGTATGCGTAGTTCGGGCAGATTGGATAAGGGTGAAAATTAAAAAAATAACTAATTTAGAGAAAATATGTTTTTGTCTTCTTTTTTTAAAAAAATGATGAAACATGTAAACTCTTTTTGGATTTTCTTTTCCCTTCTTTTTGACTTTTTTGATTTTCAGAAAATGATGAAAAAGTGCAAAATCTTTTTTTTCCATGTTTTTTTTCTTTTTCTTTTTCTTAACAAAAATGTGAAAGAAAATACAACTGGGCCCTACTTGCTTTATTTTCACACTTCACCCTCTTTTTTTCTTTTTTTATTTTTTCTTTTTTTTCGTTTGCCCTCAACTATCATTGGTCCGCCAAATGACCCTTTTACCCTTGAAGAAATGCAACATGTAGCACATAGGATGCATCAGGATGGTCTTTTATTTTTGGGTACACCTATCCTAGACGGACCCAACCCATGTATTGAGTCCAAAGTCAAATGCACATGATGCAAACAAACATGCCTACTAGGGATCCGGCATGAGGTTATGTTATTCTAGGTTTAAACCTGAGGTTGTGTTCTAGACCTGGCTTATCCGAGCGGACAACTCGAGCCGAATAGGGGGCAACGTACCGGGAGCACTGAAGTCTACGCGGCCTTGTTGTTGTCCCGGCCCCGTTCTTATTTGGTATAACTTCTATAGAAAAAGCGGGCCACATGAACGTGTGCACCATTTTCAGAAGACTCAGAGGGGTGGCGTAAGAAGACAGTTATATATAATTCAAATAATATTAAAACGGTAAACAGAAAGTAATAAAGTTAAGTACAATCACAAAAACAAGCTTGAATTCTTGAACCCTGAACTAGAGATTATGGGTTCGGTCCCCAGCGGAGTCGCCAGAGCTGTCACACCTCCTTTTTACCACCCCAAAAGGGATATTAAGGGAGTTTTTTCCAATTTAAGTGACAATCAAAACGGGATTAATTATTAGATTCAGATTTGCCACTTGGGGTAATTTATGGTGTCCCAAGTCACCGGTTTAAAATCCCAAATCGAGGAAGTTGACTCCTATTTACGATCCGCGAACACAGAAATCCGGGTAAGGAATTCTATTATCCCGGGAGAAGGTCTTAGGCATTCCCGAGTTCCGTGGTTCTAGCACGGTCGCTTTGATCATACTTGGCTTGACTAAATTGTTTGATTACTGATTTTAGAACCTATGTGCATTTGCCACTTTTAATTAAGAAAATTATCTTGAAACGGGTCACACGTACGTGTACCCATTTGTTTGGCGCATCAAAAATCATGTCACGCGAACGTATCCATATTAATAACGCTTTATTATTATTAAGAAAATTTTGGCCAAAGTTGTGCGAACGCATACTCCGGTTTTGTTTTTAGAACCGTAATCATGTCACACGAATGTGTCCACAATCACGATGATATATTAAACGTGCCTAAAGCAAAGCTACGAATGTTCATGGTTATTCTTAAAGCTGATTTGAGCTTATTGTAAGGTCACTAATTATAGAAATTATAGGAAAATTAAACCATTTAAGATTTCCTTAGCTAGTCCATTAGATCATTAAGATGTTGGAGAAGTCCTGTTACTTACTAAATTCATTAATACTGGACTTTGCAGAAATCCAGACTGAATGAGACTCAAAACCATTGAAAAGGGCAGAACCAATCCTTATTGTCCAAACTCATGAATTTCATAACCATATAACATCATTCGAACACAAAATGGAATAGCTATACTCAAGTAAAGTTAGACAAGAGGATAAGTAAGGAACCTTTGAATAAGCTTTCCAATATATGGACAAATGAGCCTCAAATGTACAACAACAAATCGTTTGGATCTCGCGGACCGCATATGAAGATCTCGACGAACAACCTCGCCTCCGACAGTACCTCAACCATGATTTCAAAACAAATTGAATGGACAATATCTGAAATAAGCCAAGCGAAGCTTGAAACCATATTCGCGTTCCTCTCATGCTCACAAAAGCTCAACTGACTCGCTACTATCCCTTTCTTGTTTCTGTGCGTGTGTGTGGTTGTGTGTGAGTGTTTTCCGGTGAGAGAGAGATGAGTGTTGTGTTTTCGTGACAGAATAGAGGGGAGGAGATCAACTACTACTGTGCGTGGCTGTTCATGGTGGTCTCTTATGAAAATGGCGGATGGTTTGTTCCTTGAAGAGAAGGGACTGTTATGGTAGTTGGAGGGGTCACGACTTGGGCTGGTTGTTTGTGTCCTGGTTGTAGAAGGTTAGGGTGGGGATGGGGTCGTTTTGGTTAGAAATGGCGTTGATGGTTGTGTGTTCTTGGTTAGGATGAAGCCATGGCAGATCTCTCATTTTTTGCTGAAGGAGATGAAGAACGGGTGGGGTGGGTGGGGGTGGGGGGTTCGTGTATATGAAAAACGACGCTCTCTCCTCTTAGGTTAGCTGATCCTCTTTTTTTTAGTCTTTTTTAGCTCCTAGTTGTTAGGTTAGCCTCTTTTTATAGGTTTGGGGTTTTAGGGTTACATTTAAGTTAGGGGGTATGGGCCTAGCAATTATGGGCTTGAGAATTATGGGCTAGGTCTGAAAATTAGGACTAAAAATGGGTCGTTTGAGCCCGAATTTTATTCTTTCCTCGCGAACGAGACTAAAATACGATCTCATTTATTAATTAGTCCTACTTAAGTAAAATAATTGTTAAAATAAGACTGTCCGTTAAAGCGAAACTATTTTTGGTATTTTTCAAGATTAAAAATGACTACAAAATATTAATGAAACTATTTTTTTGTAATTTTTATTTTCTTGTAATAAAATAAAGTAAAAGAGTCAAAATTAGTTAAGATAGTGATATTAGGCCTAAATTAAATATTTACGTGCTAAAATATGAAATATATTGGGGAGGGTAAAAAATCACATGTCTAAAAGTTTCATCCACCCAACAAAACTGCTCAGCAAAATGATGAAATTTTGAGGTTCAGACAGAAACCAATGGAAACACTGCAAGAAACATGGGAGCGATTCAAAGGGATGTTGGTTATATGTCTGCACTACGGTATTCCAGACCAGAAGTTGGGGAAGCGGTTTTACATGGGTCTGACAGATAGTGTGAAGGCTAATGTTGATGCTTCAGCTGCTGGAGCACGCTTGAACAAATCATGGAGAGAAGGCCAGATCCTGCTTGACAAGATGACACAGAATTCGACGTGGACAACCAGGAATGCACCTATCACTCCAGTAGTTCACTCAGTGCCCTTAGATCCATCCAACACTCTTGCTGAAAATATGGTCACCTTAATGACACAAATGAGTATACTCACCAAAAAGGTGGAAGAGTCAGGGCAGAAGCAGCAGGTGCACATTGTAGATACAACCATTGGGGGTTTATGCACATCTTGCATTAGTCAGCAAATTGGTAGCTGATGATAGGCTATAATTGTGTATTTTAGTTGCTTATTACACTCAAATTTACTGCACTTTAATTGAGTTTGAGCTTAAATCACTAGTGTCTTGCATTAATTGTGTGTTTATGCCTTGTAGGAGTGATTTCGAGCTATGTAGATGTTATAGAATGAATTCAAGTGAGTTGGAGCTTTGAAGTCTAAGTAAAAGCCCAAGGAATTAAGCCGGATCGTATTCGGGGATCAACGAATGATAGAGCAACAAAACAAAGAATCGAGTAGGCATATTACGTACTGTATAGTAAAACACACATAACTTTTTTTTCAAAGCTCCATTTGAGCTCCACAATATATGGTTAGAAAGATAACTCAAAGGGATACAACTTTCTTGTTTTACAGTTTTCCAAATTCCAAACGGAACATGATGAAAAACGCAGTCAAAACCGCGACAGCGGACTTGAGGCGGGTTGAGGCAGTAGATTTGCCAAATACTGCGCTCGGGCCGCGGCCGCGGGCGTCTAGGCCGGGACACTATGAACACCTAATTTTTGACAACATTTAATTTTTTATCACTTCTTTTATGTAAATATTTTAGGGGGGGTTTAACCTACTATTATTTTAGCTTTATTACACTTTTTATTATAAGATAAAAATACAAAAAAAAATTTAAAGGTGAATTATCACTATTAATATTTTTTTTATTATTTTTTGTTTTTTTTATATAAAAAAATCAGAAAATATTTTTTTAAAAAAAATAAAAAAAAATAAAATAATTTCGGGAATGATTAAAAAAATAAGAAAAAGGGAAGTATTGAATAAAAAAAATATAAAAGTAAAAATAGGTGGAATTCTCTTTTAAAAAAAAGTAAAAGAATGTAGAAAATTTAAAAAAATAAAAAGTTTGTGGAAATTTTAAAAAAAATTAAAAAGTAAAAGAAGGTTGGAATTAAAAATAAATATAAAGGTATCTGAAAATTTAAAAAATTTAAAGTAATTGAAAGTAGCATTTTTAAAAGAAAAAGAAAAGATAGTGGTTTGTTTTTTTTAAAAGAAAAGTTAAATAAAGTGAGATTATTTTTTAAAAAAATAAAAAGTGGGATTTTAAATAAGATAAAAGTAATTAAAGTTGGAATTTTAAAAATAAAAGTAAATAAATGTGGGATTTCTTTTTCTAAAAAAATAAAAGCAATTTGTAAGTGGGATTTCTTTTAATTAAAAAATAAAAATAAAAAATAAAAAACAAATCTGAAAATTTCGAAATTTTTGCTATAAATAGAAGAGAAAATTTAGGAAGGGGGTTCAAAAAAGAGGAAAAAATAGATAGAGAGAAGAAAAAAAGGGGCGGAGAGAGCGGTATACACTCGATATATATTCTGGATACACTGGATATACAGGGACAGAATTCATTTTGGAGAGAGTAAAAAAAAATAGAACTAAATTTTCTGAAATATTGAGAGCGGAAGAACACCAGAGAGAGTTCAAAGCTAGAAAGAAAAAACAAAGAGAGATTTTCGAAATATTTTTCTTCTCCATTTTTACTAGTTTTCTCCGTGTTGCTAGGATTTCTGGATTGAGGTGTTGAAGCTACTGTGTTGGGCTTTCTGCTACTGTATTTTGCTGTGTTACTACTGTTGCTGACTGCTCTTTCATCTTCTTGTATTGCCATTTCCAGGTACACAGCTGTAATCTTGGTCATTTGTAAGCCGAAAACATAAGCATGAATATACGTGAAGATTTGAAGCTTTAAGTTTGATCTAGCTTTTCTACTGATTTGTATATTAGGATATCTCATTCATTAATATCATGCAAATGCCTGCGGAATGCATAAATTGGACTGTTGAATCTATTTCTACAAACATGTGAATAATGTTAGTAACTAATATTCTCGAATGTTAGTGATTGATGTTAGCCTAATGTCGGTTTTTTAAGCATTGACGCATTTCTTCGATAAGTCGTAAAAAGAGTAAAAAACAAAAATGGCTTTGTATTACACATAGTCAATTCCAATAGTTCAAGTTATCTAATAATGTTAGTTTAAATTAATCAAAAAGTAGTTGGTTTATTTTGATATTACCGGGTGTCAATCTCGTGTTCTATTCATAATCTCAACTTTAGTGTTATTAACTAATAGAATAAGGAACGAAATAATCTCCCTTTGTACAAGTTCAATTACAATTTCCCATTTGCATTTGTCTTAGACTAATAACTAATAAGTCACGTCCCTTTTTTAAGCATGTAATTAATTTGGAGATTTTCTTTTAGAGACAAACTTAATAAAAATGTTGTCACTTTAGGATTGTCCTTTTAAAATAAATGAGATGAGCCTCGCTGGATAAACACATAAATGGCGGGGCCCTCGTTAAATGTATGTATTAAATACTTAGATTCCGGGACGGGCCGTTTAGCAAATTTCACGGTCCTACCCAAAATAATGATACGCTAGTCGCTTTAGGCGCATATTTAATAATGTTATCTTCTTAAACTCGGGTGCACATTTATGTGACCCAAATTCAAATCTCAACGGAGTAGAATGTGTCGCTAATCACGGTGTGCATTGATTGTGACGTGGTTCGAGATGCATGTCCATGACGTTGCAAATTCCTTTAAAAAATAATGAATGAGACGAGCCTCGACAAACAAGAATACACAAATTGCGGGGCCCTCAACGGATAGTTATTTCGAATGCTTAGATTTCGATATAGGCCGCATAGCGAACTTTATGGCTTTTCTCAAAATAACAACACGTTAGTCTTTAGGCGCGTATTTAATAATGTTATTTTCCTAAACTCGGGTGCACATTTATGTGACCCAAATCCAAATCTCAACGAAGTTGGAAAGTATCAAAAATTGCGGGTACATTTATGTGGCGCAATTCGAGATGCATTCTCACGACGTTGCAATTCTTTGAATAAATAATAACAAAGCGGTAAACAGTTAAAATTTGCACGTAGGTTCATAATTGTATAAAATCAGATAATCAAGTCGAATATGACAGTTGAGCGACCGTGCTAGAACCACAGAACTCGGGAATGCCTAACACCTTCTCCCGGGTTAACAGAATTCCTTATCCGGATTTCTAGTGCGCAGACTGTTAAACAGAGTCATTCTTTTCCTCGATTCGGGATTCAACCGGTGACTTGGGACACCATAAATCTCCCAAGTGGCGACTCTGAAATAAATAAATATATCTCGTTTCGATTGTCCCTTAATTGAAAAAACTCCCCTCTGCGCCCCTTTGTGGTGGCGCGGGTGAAAAAGGAGGTGTGACAGACACTTGTCCTTTTTCACGTAGGAGAAGGTATAATAGTTTGGTCCCGACCCTACTTGGTATATATGCATGGAACAACGGTATTTTGAGGGGATGATATCAATTTTTGACAGAGATTCGACCTAAGGAGGCAGAGACACAATAGGAGCAAGGCGGAGAATTCTTCTACGAGTTTTTCCTTCCTCTTCCTGTTTTTTCATTGTTAGTTATGACTTTTAGTATTGTAGTTTTACATACTATTATGAATAGATAATTTGTTATCTAAGGTTTTGATAGAACCTTTTATAGGATAAATTCTTGTTATGTTTTTATATAATTGAGCCGTTGGATTTCTCTACTTGTTCAACTATGTGTTTGTTGTTGTTAATTGAATGGCCATCAATTGACTGTCCTATTTAGTGTGTAGTGCTCGAGAGAGAGTACATATTTAGGTAGTTGTTGAATAACGTCACTCCTAACGTATGTGAGAAATCAATACAGTGGGTTTAAAGGCAGGTTTAAAAATAACAAAGCCTTGACGTGGTCATAATGAGCGGTTAGATAAAGCCAACTAGCGTAGTTCGAGAGAATATGTCTAGTAAATTATTGTAGTTGCTCGAGAGAGAATTACGACATCTAAAGTGCTCACGATCAGTAGAGAATACATTGGCAAAATTGCAGGGAACATAGCTAGAAGGATTCCGACAATTGGGAAAATCATAACTCTACACCTTCTTAATTTAGTCTCCAACCCTTAGTCTAGTTAGTTGATAATTTTACTGTTATCTAGTATTTGCTAGTTAATTAGTTAGAAATATAAATATCAATCTTTATAATTTAGAAAATTGTTCAAACTTGTCTTTTTAGTGATATTAAACAGATATAGCTAAGCCTTAGTTCTATGTGGGATTCGACTCCGGACTTTTAGATCGGATTATATTTGCAGCGACCGCTTATCCTTTTTAGGACTAGAGTTGGGCATGATCAAATTTTGGCGCCGTTGTCGGGGAACTAACGGTGTAGTTGTAGCTGTATATATTGCTAGGGTTCAAGTTTGAACTTTTGTTTTGTTTTGTTTTTTTTGTATTTTTTTATAACTGTTGATTTGAGAAACATGACATCTTGGAATTATGGGAATTTAGGTGTAGATAATTCTACTATTGATCCTCGTACATATTGTGAAGGAAACCACCCGTATTAAAATTATCAAAATATTCCCGAGAGCGAGTTATGTGCACCAACTCAATCTTATTTGTGGTGTGTGATGTATGTGGTGGTAAAAATGGTCACTTTAATGGTTGTGTTTATATTCCTTATCTTCCCCCAACTCCTTACTATGATGGTTCTACCTTTTCTTGTGCAGTTAATAGGAATAAAGAACCAGGGAATGCAGACCTGAAAGAGATCAATGACATGTTAAAGTGCCTTCTGAAACAAAATAATGAAAAACAATTGCAGATAGAAAGGCAAGAGGCAACTATTCGCAAGTTGGAGGCTCAATTGAGTCAATGGGTTGGAGCTTTTAATGCTCAACAAGCCAATATTGATGGTAGTAGCCAAGAAGAGCATGAATTTGAGGTATTAATTTGGGAGGTCAGAGTAGAACATCAACAACCTAGCCAACTACAATTTGAGAATGTCAATGTTGAAGAAGTGACCCTAGAGTCAGCCAAGGACATTGAGGATACAAATTTTGTTGACTCTAGTATCATTGATGTTGAGGATGCTAAAAGTCCTGAAGTTCATATGTGCGAGCGCATTGGTCCTCACTCCAAACATTTTTATACATTGTGCTTGGATGACGATATGGAAATAGAGTCATCCGAGCCGATTGAGAAGTCAAGGAATGAGGAACAATGTGCCTACATTCTGGAATTTTTCTTGCCAGAAAGACAGGATTACATACCTCATCTAAAAGCCAAGAAGTGTAAAATAGTACAATGGTTGCTTGGGACAATTAGATTTGTTCATCAACCCCTGGAGCATAGCCAAAAACTTGATACCAAATTGGGGGTTCAATTCATAAGCTCGAGGTGGAGGCAAAAAGTGATTTGCGTCGTGCCGCAACATTAAATCAAGCGCTTGTTGGGAGGCAACCCAGCTTTATTGTTTTTTTATTTTTTTTATTTTATTATTTTTGTAGTGTCAATTTTTTATTTTCTAGGAGCATGGAAAGCAAAGGTATTGGAAGGATGCAACAACAAACCAAATGGTTGGAACTAAGTGAGCGGTACCCGCACGAAGGACCAAGCTTGGGAGAAGTCTGAGTACCCCATGAGCTGTTAGTGCTTCGGCCTTTGGCCTACCATAGAGTCTCTTTTACCCTTTTATTAGTTATAGTGTGCATTGGGGACAATGCACAATTTTAAGTGTGGGGTGAGGAGATTGTCTGTGTGGCTTTCTATGCTATTTTAGTTGTGTTAGTTTAATTGAATAATTTTTTTTCTTAAAATAGAAAAGATTGGACTTTTCCCTATGATGGATCTATTAGACAATTTTCTTGAGGGATTTAAGTCTAAAGAAAAAAAAACAAAAAAATTTTCTTTTGTTAGGTAGTGTAGTAATTACCCGTTGGTTTTTCTTTAAACCACGGTTCTTTTCCAAGAGTTTTATTTGAACCGGGTGTAGTTAGTTTTTTTTAGGAATAAGAGCCATTGTATTCTGTTTTGAATTGAAGCAATATCTATTGACTTTGTTATGCCTTGAGAATAGTGAGTATTTTGGTTGTGACGCTTAGGCGCAGTTTTTGACTCTTATATAAGTACCTTAAATTTGCTTAACTGTTTTGACTAGAATGTCTTGATGAGTGCAATCCTGAGTGAGTTATGTGCCATGTGTGTGTAAGGATTTGTTATATTCTGTGCATTGCATTTGATGCCTAGAACTTGCCATGTGTGTTTGCAAAGCGAAATAGTAGTTTTGTTCAGTCTTGGAAGTGATATAGGCATTCCTTTGTTGAGCCAGATATGTATATTTTTCCTACCTAATTGTTATGTATCGTAGTTAACCCCTTTGAGCATGTAATCTTATTTCTTTGGCAACCACATTACAAGCCTTACCCATTTGTTTGAATTAATCATCTATTTGAACCTTGTAACTTCTCATGAGCTCTTGAATTATTTATGAACTTTGTAAAAGTTAAAGTGTGGGGTGGTTTGTTTGACTTTTGAGTGGAACTAAATAAATAAAGAGAAAGGTGCATTGTTTTGAAAAAGTAAGAGCCACTTGAATTGAAAAAAATAGTTGGATTGTTGTAAAAAGAAATCCTTGATAAGTGGTGGCTTTTGATGTA
This sequence comes from Nicotiana tabacum, assembly GCF_000715075.1. Classification (NCBI taxonomy): domain Eukaryota; kingdom Viridiplantae; phylum Streptophyta; class Magnoliopsida; order Solanales; family Solanaceae; genus Nicotiana; species Nicotiana tabacum. Next base: position 161,326,019 of record NC_134090.1, on the reverse strand, counting down.
AGTGTACTTAAAGAAGAATGGGGTAATATACATTGATGTGAAGGTGGAGTTTTGGTTTGACATAAGTACGGGGTTTGAATGTTAAAGTATATGTATTAAAGTGTTTAGGGGGTTATAGTCACTCTTATATCTAAATGCATCCTACCCGTCCTGTAGCCTACATTACAACCAAATAAAGTCCTAATTGATCCTAGATTGAATGAGCTCGATTAGTAGAGTAGTACACTACAGGCAAGCTTATGGTGCATCTTTTGTGGCATATGAATGTTATTTTTTAGAGTGAGTGAATTCCTTCTATCTTGAGTTCCTAATGTTCTTAAATTTTATTGTGTGGAACTACTCTCTTTTGTTGTGTGAGGGCACTTGATTCATGAAGGAAAGGTAATGTCAGTGACCTCTATGTTAGAGTAAGTGGGTGAGTTGTGAATAATGCGTGGTACTTGTGAGTCAAATCTTGAGGTGAATATGTTATGGTTTTGTGCTTAGTCTATTTTAAATACTCTTGGTGTGATGAGTTAGGAGAATTGTTTAAAAAGGTCGTGTCTATAAAAAAAATGTAGTTTGATTGCTCGAGGATGAGCAATGGTTTAAGTGTGGGGTGTTTATGATAGGCTATAATTAATTATTTTAGTCGCTTATTACACTCAAATTTACTGCACTTTAATTGAGTTTGAGCTTTAATCGCTAGTATCTCGCACTAATTGTGTCTTTTATGCCTTGTAGGAGTGATTCCGAGCTATGTAGATGTTATAGAATGAATTCAAGTGATTTGGAGCTTTGAAGTCTGAGTAAAATCCCAAGGAATTAAGCCGGGATCGTATTCGGGGATCAACGGATGACAGAGCAACAAAACGAAGAATCGAGTAGGTATATTGCACACTGTCTAGTAAAATGTATATAACTTTTTTCTCAGAGCTCCATTTGAGCTTCACAATATATTGCTGGAAAGTTAACTCAAAGGGATATAACTTTCATGTTTTACGGTTTTCCAAATTCCAAAAGCAACAGGGTGAAAAGCGCAGTCGAAACCTCGACCGCAAACCTGAGGCGGGCTGAGGTAGTAGACTTGCCAAATACCACGCCCGTACCGCGCTCGAGTCGCGGCCGCGGGCATCCAAGCATGGAAACTTGTCCTTTTTCGTGTAGGAGAAGGTATAATAGTTTGGGCCCGACCCTACTTGGTATATATGCATGAAAAAATGGTATTTTGAGGGGAGGAGACCAATTTTTGACAGAGATTCGACCTAAGGAGGCAGAGACACAATAGGAGCAAGGCGGAGAATTCTTCTACGAGTTTTTCCTTCCTCTTCCTATTTTTTCATTGTTGGTTATGACTTTTAGTATTGTAGTTTTATATACTATTATGAATAGCTAATTTGTTATCTAGGATTTTGATAGAACCTTTTGTAGGATAAATTCTTGTTATGTTTTTATATAATTGAGCCGTTGGATTTCTCTACTTGGTCAACTACGTGTTTGTTGTTGTTAATTGAATGGCCATAAATTGATAGTGTGTAGTGCTCGAGAGAGAGAGTATATATTAGGTAGTTGTTGAACAACATCACTCCTAACGTATGTGAGAAATCAATACAGTGGGTTTAAAGGCAGGTTTAGAAATAACAAAGCCTTGACGTGGTCATAATGAGCGGTTAGATAAAGCCAACTAGCATAGTTCAAGAGAATATGTCTAGTAAATTGTTGTAGTTGCTCAAGATAGAATTACGACAGCTAAAGTGCTCACGATCAGTAGAGAATACATTGGCAAAATTGCAGGGAACATAGCTAGAAGGATTCCGACAATTGGGAAAATCATAACTCTAGACCTTCTTCATTTAGTCTCCAACCCTTAGTATAATTAGTTGATAATTTTACCGTTTTCTAGTATTTGCTAGTTAATTAGTTAGAAATATAAATCTCAATCTTTATAATTTAGAAAATTGTTCAAACTTATTTTTGTAGTGATATTAAACATATATAGCTAAGTCTTAGTTCTTTGTGGGATTCGACTTCAGACTTTTAGATCGGATTATATTTGCAGTGACCTCTTATCCTTTTTAGGACTAGAGTTGGGCGTGATCACCAATGGAATGCAGAAAGGGATCATCATCATTATCCTGAGGACATGAATTATGTGTCTAATTATGGGGGCCAGAGATAGGGTGGTCAGAATTAGGGCCAACAGAATCAACCATACATGTCAGTCCAGCCACATCACAATAATGGAAATATGGGAGCCATGCAACCTCACAATAATGTGACGCCCTACCAAAGGCCACCGGGATACAACAATCAAATTCAGCAGCAGGGTTATCATCCTCCTCAGCAGCAACATGGTGGGAGACAGGAAGATGGGTTTGCTAGACTCGAGGTAATGATGCAACAGGTTATTGGGTCAAATGCGAAAATGAGTAAAAGAGTAGATGCACATGAGTCAGCCATAAAGAATATTGAAGTGCAAATGGGCTAGATCTTGATGTCTTTAAATAATTTTCCTCATGGGACATTGCCTGCAGACACTCAGGTAAATCCAAAAGATCAAAACCCGAAGCAGCTGATGGCAGTGAGTCTACGTATGGAAGAGACTTAGACTTGGAGCAAGAGAGGGCTCGAGAAAGTAGACAGGCTGAGACACTTGCACCAGTGCCCATTGAGCTAGATGATTTAGCAAAACTGATAGAAGTGACAGTACAGCCTACCCAAGAAGAAACCAACACATAGATTGAGGTTGAGAAAAAAGCTAAGACAGCCCAAGAACCGATAGTTGAGGTGGTGTCTTACATAGAGAAAACCCAAATCATTGGGAAGAAGAGACCTCCAGCACCATTCCTACAGAGGCTGGCCAAATACCAAAAGGAGGAACACTACAAGAAATTTTTGGAAATGTTGAAACAAATCCAGGTAAATATTCCATTGATTGATGCTTTGAAGGAGATGCTTGGTTATGCAAAAATGATGAAGGGCTTGATGTCCCAAAAATTCGACTTCCAAGATTTGGCCACAGTGACTCTAACTCAGACCTGCAGTGATGTGGTGACTAGACGAGTTGCTGAGAAGTTGTCTGATCCAGGGAGCACAATTCCCTGCACCATTGGTAACTTCGCCTTTGCCAAGGCACTCTATGATTTGGGGGCTAGCATAAATCTTATGCCCCTTGCGATCTACAAGAGGTTGGGGATTGGAAGATCTAGACCCACATCTATATTGTTGCAGCTAGCTGACAGAACTGTGAAAAGATCCTCAGGTATTTTGGATGACGTGTTAGTACAAGTAGGGAAATTTGTGTTCCGTGCAGATTTTGTGATTCTGGATTGTATAGTGGATGAAGAAATTTCCATAATTTTGGGAAGACCATTCTTGGCCACAAGGCGAGCCCTCATTGATTGTTAAACTGGGGAGCTCAAGATGAGGTTGAACGATGAGGAGATAACATTCAACGTGCAGAAATCTATGAGGCGACCAAGTGAATTCGCCAATTATTCTCTTATTGATGTCGTGGATGTAATCGTGGAAGAGGATTATGAGGCATTAACTATTGAAGATCCTCTTGCTGCATGTCTTGTGAATTTAGATGAGGTGAACGGGGAAGAATTAGCAGAATTGGTGTTGGCTCTAGTGGGCAGAGGATTTTGGGAGAGAACACTAGAATTCGAGCCCATGCACTTAGAAAACAGAGAAACTCCTCCGGCCAAGCCATCCATATAAGAACCACCAAAGCTGGAGTTGAAGCCACGGCCCACCCATCTCATGTATGCATTCCTAGGACCTAACTCCACATTACCTGTTATTATCTCATCTAGTTTGTTAGATGTGCAGGCACAACACTTTTGCAGGTACTCAAGGAGTGCAAGACTGCCATTAGGTGGACCATGGCAGACATTAAGAGGATTAGCTTGGCATATTGTATGCATAAAATTCTATTGGAAGAGGGGCACAAACCTTCCAGGGAGCACCAAAGAAGGTTAAACCCCAACATGAAGGAAGTGGTGAAGAAGAAGGTTATTAAGTAGTTGGATGCGGGAATCATTTTCCCCATCTCTGATAGTAACTAGGTTAGCCCGGTGCAATGTGTTCCTAAGAACGGTGGTATGACGGTGGTAAAAAATGACAACAATGAGCTGATCTCTACAAGAACCGTCACATGCTGGAGAATTTGTATGGACTATAGGAAATTAAATCTGGCATCCTGGAAAGACCACTTCCCACTTCCATTCATTGATTAGATGCTTGACAGACTGGCAGGGAGGTCCCACTTCTGTTTTCTGTATGGGTACTCAAGCTACAACCAAATCTCCATTGCACCAGAGGACATAGAGAAGACCTCCTTCACATGTCTATATGGAATTTATGCCTTTCGGAGGATGCCTTTTGGCCTATGCAATGCACCAGCCACATTCCAAAGGTGCATGATGGCCATATGCACTGACATGGTTGACGACATAATGGAGGTGTTCATGGATGATTTCTCAGTGGTGGGAATTTCATTCGATGAGTGTCTTACAAACCTAACCCGAGTATTGAAGAGATGTATCGAGACTAACCTTGTACTTAATTGGGAAAAGTGCCATTTCATGGTACAAGAGGGTATAGTCTTGGGACACATGGTATCAAGTAAGGGAATCGAGGTGGATCATGCTAAAGTTGATATGATAGAAAAGCTGCCACCCCCACATCAGTCAAGTCAATCAGTAACTTCCTCGGGCATGCCGATTTCTACCGGAGATTTATCAAAGACTTCTCAAAAATTGCCAACCCTCTCTATAAGTTGTTAGAAAAAGATCACTCTTTCATGTTTTCTAATGATTGCAAGGTAGAATTCGAGGAGTTGAAAAAGAGGCTAGTCACAACACCCATCATTGTTGCCCCCAAATGGGAGCAACCATTCAAAATCACGTGTGACTCTAGTGACTATGCAGTGGGGGCAGTGCTAGGACAGCGGAAAGAAAAGATAATGCACCCAATTTACTACGCCAATAGAACATTGAGTGGAGCTCAGCTGGACTACACTATGACTGAAAAGGAGATACTGGCTGTGGTGTTTGCATTCGACAAGTTCAGATCATACCTTATCGGCTCTAAGGTAATTGTCTATACTAATCATGCTACTCCCAGGTACTTAATTGAAAAGAAGGAGTCCAAACCGCGCCTGATTCGTTGGGTACTGCTACTGCAAGAGTTTGACCTGGAGATTCGTGACCGTAAGGGCATGGAAACCAGTTGATGATCATCTATCACGACTTGAAGGAGTTGAACACTCAGTTGAGACAGAGGATATTCTGGAAACCTTTCCAGATGAGCAGCTACTCGCCACAAGCCTTGAGGAAGTGCCATGGTATTTAAACTTTGCAAATTACCTGGCAAGCGGTATAGTTCCCTATGACCTTTCCTCTGTGCAAAAGAAAAGGTTTTACCGTGACTTCCACATGTATTACTAGGATGAACCTTATATATTTAGAATTTGGGTTGACAATATGATCCAGAGGTGTGTCCCCGAGATAGAACAATCTTCTGTTTTGCAGGCATGTCACGCATCAACATATGGCAGACATTTTGTAGGAGTCAGGATGACAGCAAAAGTTCTAGAAGTCGGGTTCTACTATCCAACAATGTTTAAGGATGCACATCAATGGGTGAAGGGCTGTGATGAATGTTAGCAAACCGTGAACATTTTCTGTCGTCATGGGCCCTTTTGTCAGCTCCTTTGGCAATAAGTACATACTTGTTGTTGTAGATTATGTGTCCAAATGGGTGAAAGCTGCAGAACTACCCACCAATGATGCAAGAGTGGTGGTGGGGTTCTTGAAGAAGAATATATTCACCCGTTTTGGGATCCCGAGAGTTGTTATCAGTGACGGAGGCACTCACTTCTGCAATCGAGCCTTCGAGAAATTACTAGCTAAGTACGATATGTGCCACAAGGTGGCAACCCCATATCATCCTCACACCAATGGACAGGTTGAAATGTCGAATAGAGAGATAAAGAGTGTGCTGACCAAGACTGTGAACGCCACAAGAACTGATTGGGCGAAAAAGCTAGATGATGCACTCTGGGCCTACAGAACCGCTTTCAAAATACCGATTTGTATGCCACCATATAAGTTGGTGTTCAGGAAGACCTGTCACTTGCCAGTGGAACTAGAACATAGAGCTTGGTGGGAAATGAAATAGTTAAATCTGGACATTGAGGCTACGGGAACAAATAGAGTCATAGAATTGCATGAGCTAGACGAGTTCCGATTTCTTACTTTCAAGAGCACAAGGTTGTACAAGGAGAGAATGAAGAGGTTGCACGACAAGAACATTATTGAGCGAAATTTCAATCCCGAAGACATGGTGTTGCTTTATAACTCAAGATTAAGGCTATTTCCGGGTAAACTCAAGTCATGATGGTCTGGACCATTTCGGGTAGTCGAAGTGCTCCCTTCAGGTTCCATAGATATTGCCTCAGAAAACGATTCCCATAGAGTCAATGGGAAAAGATTGAAACCATATGTGGGCATGGATGAACCCAAGGAAGTGTCAACGATCCATATGACTGAACCTCAGAGGTCGAGAGAGCCTTAAATGCGCTCATCTGTATCGTGCCGCAACGTTAAATCAGGCACTGCATGAGAGGTAACCCATTTACTTGTTATAACTGTCGTGCCACGACATTAACTAAGGCGTTGGTTGGGAGGCAACCCAATGCGTAGTGACTTTAGTATAGTTAGTATTTGTTAATTTTGATTTTGGTAAGTACTAACCAGTGCAGGTGAGCTTGGGCGAGTGATAAGGCCGTCAGACGCGGAAGGAACAGGTAAAAAAGTGGAAAACGTTTGAGCCTAGGAGCGTGCCCGCGCTATAGGCCACGCATATGGCCAAACATTCTGCCTCAACTTTACACCCAGGAGCGCGCCCGCGCTAGTGCCCACGCTTGAAGTGCGCCCGTGCTAGTGGTCGTGCATAAGGCCAAACATTTTATCTCACTAGCGCGGCCGCGCTCGAACCACGCTAGTACCGTCCGCCTGCCACTTTGTTTAACTTAACATTTTATTTTTTTTGTATGTTAATTGTTTTAGTTGTTTATCCCCCCCACCCTAACTATTCCCCTTTCGCTTATCAAACACCCAACGAATCCCAGCCCTAATTCCCTTCTTCTCCAAATTCCCCTTCTCCATTCCCAACTAATCCCAGCTCAAATTCCACAAGGTTCAAGCCACCCCCTACCCTACTCTTCTTCACTTCTCACCATCTTCTCTCACTACAGGTATGGTTTTCTTTTTGCCATTTTTTTTGCAGATTTTCGTTTTAATTTCTTAATCATGTAGTAGCTTTTTCTCCTATTTCCTTAGAAGTAATTTGTAGTGTGTGTGTAGTGCTTGTGGGTGCTGATGTTTGTCGAATTGTATATCTTAACTTAGTTGGGTGAATTTGGGAAAATTGTGGTGGTAATTGGGTTACAATATGTTTAATTGGGAGTTCCGGTATATAATGCCCACAAGGTGTTTGTTTAAATGACACCGTGAGTGTAAATGGTAATTGTGACCAATTGTGCGGGTGAAGTCTGAGTAACCGCAGTTGAGTCACACCTTTTGTGCTGTGCTAATGCTATTCTCCTTCCAAGTACTATGGCTCCCTCCAGGAAACGCCGAACCACAGGTGCTTCATCCAACGGTCAAGCTGGATCTTCCAGGGCGCGCAGGTCAGCTCTTGCTCGTCCTTTTGATAGTAATAGGTTCATCTCCGCCAAGGCTCGGGATCATTTTGCCGATAAGGCTCCTGAGAAACCAATACCGGAGAGGGGCAGGGATATAGGGTTGCTCCAGCTTGGCTGCCCTAACTTGTATCATGAGCTGGTCAAGCGGGGGCTGCAAATCTTCTTTGAAGAGCCGGACGATGGGAATATGATGGTTGTTCGTGAATTCTATGCCAACGTAAAAGAACATGTCAATGGTGTAGTAACAGTGCGAAAGAAGGCTGTGGATGCCTCTGTTGAGGCTATTTGGAGGATATACTAGCTGCCCGCACCAGTGTCTGGACATGGGTAGTAGGGTCTAACCGACTGCACACAAATGTCTCCCAGCCCCTCGCCTAAAAGTGTAGGGTCCTCCGTAGTATTTTGACCCCAACAGTCAACCACTCCGGAATGGTACCTAGGATTGCCAAGTACTAAGCTAACCATGGACGGACCTCCTCGCCCATCTCCAGCTTTGCCATATAAAGAGACTCATCTTCCTCATTGAAACCCAAGTATTCATTGAGTGACTTCCCGTCAAAAAACAACTTGAGGTTCCGAACCTTGGTCACTTTGGAACCCTTTTACGATGTGGGCTACATTACAACAGAACTCTTTGACCAAGTGTTCATTGGCATCCATACAGTCATCTAAGAAGTGCTCCCAACCCACTCTCATTCTGAACTATCTATGCACGTCAGGGTTGTGGGGTAAAAGATCTCTGTCAATGAAACTTCGCTCTGGTATCAATTTTCTCACCAGCCACCACTCCATAAATTTGTGGTACGCCACCTGGCTCACGAATCTATCCTTCCAAACTTCGGGTTTTCTAGTTCGGGCAATGCCCCCAACCTGAGGCTCACCACCCTCAGCTACCTCCTCAACCCCTTGCACTTCCTCCTCACCTCCGTCTGCACCCTCCCCAGATAATGAAGTTGTGGGAGAGGTGGAGAATTCACTACTGCCGGCTGCTGAGCCCTTAGACGACTCAGTAGAAACATGCTCTGGTGCTTGGGCAGTGGGTGATGGTGGAGGAGTGTCATCTATCAATCTAAAACTTGAGTGGAAATATGTTGGTAATGAGTTTGAAGAAATATCTTGGGGGGGCACATACTCACTCCCTGACTGATCACAGGCTCTATCAGCTGCCTTAATTGCCTTTCTCATCTTCTTTATGTTTTGACGAGCCTAGGGTGTGAGTTTAACCAATCTCTGCTTCCCTCCCCGGGAGGAATCACCTCTGTCGGGTTGTTTGGAGCCTTTTCCTCTTTGTTTAACCATTATCTGCAAACACAATCATCTTACATTGTTAGTATCAATAGAAGCAATGGGCAACATTTATGCAGAAAGGATTGCAGACAGAATTGAAAAGTTGCAGCCAGGTTGCAAAAACAACCTAGTGCGGACTGCACAAAATAGAGTGTGGCCGCATAGGGACTACTATGGACCGCACAATAATGAATGCAGTCCATACAGGGATGGGGTTCAGACTACCGTTCATCTGAATCTAACCAATGCGGCCCGCACAAAATGGTACCACGGTCGTACTAGGCCAGTGCGGACCGCACAATATGTAGTGCGGCCGCACTGACCAAGAGTAATCTTTTTGAAGTTTGTCAACGCGGTCCTCACAAAGTGGTACTGCTGACCGCACTAGGTCACTGCGGACCGCACAAAAGTGACTGCGGTCCGCACAGGGTGCCTAGCAGTGGCACTGAGTTAGGGTTCTTAGATTTTTCTTTTAAGTTTAACTTTTGCTAATTTATGTCCCTACATATTTACCTAGTCCATAAACTCATTAAGTCCTCATGAATCAGCATTACAACCAATCTAACCCAGCTAGCGAACTAATTAGGGGAGGAACAAGAATTATAAGCTAAGAAAAATTGAAAATAAAATGAAATTGACAGAATTGAAACAAGAAAATGGAAAATTATGTTACCAGTTGTTAGATGAAGTGAGGACTGATCGATGTAAGTAGTTAATTACAAGAAGAAAGGAAGATGAACAATGCTCTATGCTTGTGAGAGTTAAAATTGAAAAAAGGGTAAAAGGGGGTCCCCAGGGTCTATTTATAGAAAAGCCCATGGGGCCCAGTCTCACCTACTAGTGCGGACCGCACAAAATGGACCGCGGCCCGCACTAGGCTGTTATGATCAAACTTGATCCAGTATTCCACTGCGGTCCGCACAAAACAGACCGCGACCGCAGTGGTCCATTGCGGACTGCACAAAGTGTAGTGCGGCCGTAGTGGCAAACTTCAAAGAGGTATCATTTTGGCCTTCACCAGTGCGGCCGCACTGGAAACTTCAGAGACTGAACATTTTCTTCACTATGTCTTGCACTGTATCAACACAATCCCTGAAACATCTCACAACCAGTTAGCCCAAAAATCAATCCTATATTACAAAGAAAATCAAAGAAAATAAGAAGAAAAACACATGGGTTGCCTCCCAAGAAGCGCCTGATTTGACGTCGCGGCACGACGCATGTTACCACCACATCACTTGAGATGAAGGACCACCACGTGGCTGTCATCAAACTTTCCAAGATAATGCTTTACCGGTGCCCATTAACTCTAAAGACTTCACCATTTTTGTTTTTCAAATCAAGAGCACCAAAAGGGGTCACAAACACAACTTCAAACGGTCCACTCCATTTGGATTTGAGCTTTCCCGGAAACAGACGTAACCGGGAGTTGAACAAGAGAACCAAATCACCTACATTGAACTCTTTTCAACGAACATATTTGTCATGAAGGTACTTCATCTTGTCCTTATACAAGGACGAACTGGAGTAGGCATGGAGTCTAAATTAATCGAGTTCATTGAGTTTTTCAACACGAAGATTAGCTGCAACATCCCATTCAAGATTCAACTTCCTCAAAGCCCACATGGCCTTGTGCACTAACTTAACCAGAAGATGGCATGATTTTCCAAACACCAATCGATACGGAGACATCCCAATCGGAGTTTTGTAAGCCGTCTGATAAGCCCATAGAGCGTCATCCAACTTCTTCGACCAATCGGTCCTATTTGCATTGACCGTCTTTGACAAGATACTTTTGATTTCTCTATTGGAGACTTCCACTTGACCACTAGCTTGAGGATGATAAGGGGTCGAAACCTTATGATTGACACCGTACTTGGAAAGCAATGTGTCGAAATCTTTATTGCAAAAGTGAGACCCCCCCATCACTAATAATAGCACGAGGAGTGCCAAACCTTGTGAAAATGCTCTTTTTAAGAAATGCAACAACACTCCGGGCTTCATTGTTAGGCAAAGCCACGGCTTCAACCCATTTTGAGACATAGTCAACCGCCACGAGAATGTAAGTATTCCCACAAGAGCTAACAAATGGACCCATGAAATCGATGCCCCAAACATCAAAGATATCCACTTCAAGAATGGTATTGAGAGGCATCTCATCCCTTTTTGAAATTTCACCCGCTCTTTGGCAATCGTCACACCTCTTCACAAAATCACATGCATCTTTGAACCAGGTGGGCCAATAGAATTCACAACTAAGAACTTTCGAGGCGGTCCTCACCCTACCATGATGGCCACCATAGAGTGAAGAATGGCAAGCCTCTAAGATACTCAATTGTTCTTCCTCCGGGACACATCTACAAATCACACCATCCATGCAAATCTTGAACAAGTATGGCTCATCCCAATAGATATCCAAACTATCCCGCTTGAGCTTGTTCATTTGGTTAGAAGAGAGCTCACACGGGATTACTCGGTCACAAGGTAATTTGCAACATCGGCAAACCATGGAATATCATTCATTGACACCGCAAGGAGTTGTTCGTCGGGAAATGAATCATTGATATCAAGGCCATCACAAGGCCTTCCCTCCTCCTCCAAATGGGACAAGTGGTCCGCCACTTGGTTCTCACTACCTTTCCGATCCATAATTTTTAGATCAAACTCTTGAAGTAGTAACACCCATCACATAAATCTTGACTTGGAGTCTTTCTTTTTCATCAAGTACCTAAGAGCAGCATGATTGGTGTGCACTATGACCTTGGCCCCCATAAGATATGGCCGAAACTTTTCCATTGCAAATAATATAGCCAACAACTCTTTCTCGGTGACTGTATAGTTCCTTTGAGCCTCATTCATGGTCTTGCTTGCGTAGTACACCGGATGAAACATCTTTTTAATACTTTGACCTAAAACAGCCCCAACCGCAATGTCACTTGCATCACACATGAGCTCGAAGGGCAAGCTCTAACTTGGTACGGTAATGATAGGGGTAGTGGTCAACTTAAGCTTGAGAAGCTCGAATGCTTGCATACATCCCTCATCGAACACAAACTTTGCATCCTTTTCTAGCAACTTGCACAAAGGGTTTACCACTTTTGAAAAATCTTTTATAAACCTTCGGTAAAAGCCCGTGTGCCCAAGAAAACTCCTCACCCCTTTGACAGAAATGGGGGAAGGTAGCCTTGAAATCACCTCTATCTTAGCTTTGTCAACTTCAATTTCATGCTTTGAAATTTTGTGACCCAACACCATACCCTCTTCAACCATGAAATGACATTTTTCCCAATTGAGTACGAGGTTTGTGTCTTCACATCGGGCCAATACTCTATCCAAATTTCTCAAACATTCTTCAAAGGAATCACCAACCACACTGAAATCATCCATGAAGACCTCCAATATATCTTCTACCATGTCGATGAATATAGCCATCATGCATTTTTAGAATGTTGCCGGAGCATTGCATAATACGAACGGCATCCGAGAGAAAGCGAAGGTTCCATACGGACAAGTAAAGGTGGTCTTCTCTTGGTCCTCCAGGGCAATTAAGATTTGATTATACCCCGAGTACCCATCCAAAAAGCAATAAAAAGCACACCCCGTGAGACGATCAAGCATTTGGTCAAGGAATGGCAATGAGAAATGGTCCTTTCGGGTCACCTTGTTTACCTTCCGGTAGTCCATGCAAACCCTCCAACCTGTGACTGTCCGAGTAGGAATAAGTTCATTGTTGTCTTTGGTCACCACAGTCATACCACCCTTTTTTCGGTACACATTGCACCGGAGAAGTCCATGAGCTATCAGAAATGGGGTACACAACCCCGGCATCCAACCATTTGATCACTTCTTTCTTTACCACTTCTTGCATAGCCTCGTTCAATCTTCTTTGATGCTCCAAGGAAGGCTTTGCATCATCCTCCAAGATAATTTTGTGCATACAAAATGCGGGGCTTATTCCCCGAATGTCAGCTAGAGTCCATCCAATTGCCCTTTTCCACTTTTGAAGCACCGCCAAAGTGGCCTCAACCTGCATGTTAGTAAGGCAAGAAGAAAGAATAACTGGTAAAGTAGAGTTTGAGCCCAAGAATTCATACCTGAGGTGTGGAGGAAGTGGTTTCAACTCCATATCCACACACGTTAGTTCATGCCATATATTAGTTAACATAAATCCAAGAAGGAATTACCTTTAAGATGATAAGAAGTTAATCCTATTGGTCTTAAGTGATACAAGGGTGTATAAAGGTGATTAACAAGTATTAGAAGTTAAACGAATCAAGGATGTTGTAACTCGTATTTTCAGGTAAACCTAGAGGTTCTTAATACACTCAAGGTCATGTATTAAAGTGTTTGAATCATATAATATCCGTACCATAAGTCTTGAAGTCAAACGAGTTATGAAACAAAAGTCGACAAATGTTGTCGCAACTTGGGTTCATAATTTTACTTAAACATTAGATTAAATGTTTCTAAGCTTTTATCCTAATTTACAAGGTATTACTGGGTTATCTAACCACCAAATTAAATATCTACGAGTCTAGTTTCCAACGCATTAAACCATTTGTCAATACGATCTCGGAGTATAGAGATATTCATATTTTTGCAAGCCTGCGCAGATTGGTAGATGACAAGTAGGTGCATCACCTACTTGCCAAAATGATAGGACAAAATTAAAAGACCTAAGTCGGCAAAGAGAGGACTTTTAAGGGGTTATGAACTCAGTTATTTCATCCATATTTCAGACCCTCAAAACCAAAGTTAACCCCTGCAACTCCTCCCCAAAAATCCCACACAAATCCTAATCGATTTTCCCTCTCTTTCAAGTTCTATTTGAAGGTAAAACCTAGAGTTTGAAGAACCAAGGGAAGGGCTGAGTTATCCAACAAGTAAGGTAAGTTACTGCCTTCTTTCATACATTTTTATCTACTGTGAATTCATGGTAATTCGTTCTATACATGTAAGAACTCACGGGATGGTGATCGGAAGTCGTGAGTTCGAGTTATTCACTTGTAGCGGACTGATTTGTGTTGCTATTGGGATGCATGTTTTACTACTATTTTGTGGAGTTTTAGAGGTGGAAGGGTGTGGAGGAACACCATATATATGAAGGGTTGTGGGCTGATAGTGATTTGTAACATTTTCGGGTCGTTTGACACGACTACGGTGGTCGTCGTATGTATGATGTAATTAGGTTGTGCGTGGACTGTTTTGGGAGGCTCAATATGTTTATTATTGATGTTGTTTGGGCTGTTTGGTGATTGTTTGGAATGGTGTGAAGTCATATATATAGGGGAGGTGTTGTCCGTTTCAACGTAAAATAGGTTGTGGTCGATACATAATAGTTATGACGCTTAAATGATAATGGTAGTATCGTTTCTCTTATTGTAGACTAAGGAGTTGTGACAATGGCATAGCTTGTGATAGGGTCAGTATATACAAGGTATGTGAGGCTATCCCTTTTCTTCTTTTGCACGACTTCGATTGTACATAATGTAATGAACGAGCTTCCCAAGATACTCTACTCTTAGAAGCTAGCAGTACTTACATTGCTTTCCCTCTTATGGAACGATTGATGTTAATGTTGCTTCTCTTATTCTTATGTTATCAATGTTGTTGGTACTTCCTGACTCTTATAAGGTTCATAATGAAGAGTTGGTCCTAATAACGTGTACAGAGGATACCGACCTTACGTCACTCCCGAAAGGTTTAGAATGTGATTCCATGAGTCGAGCATGCATTATATATATGTATCTATTTTACTCTACCGAGCCACGCTATAGTCGGCCGGGTACGGCACATATTGTGCAACCACTAATCAGATGGGTTTTACCGAGAACCACGTGGCCGGGTACGATTCTACCGAGCCTTATAACGGCCGGGTACGTTTTTACCAAGCCTATTATGGCTGGGTACGATATGATGATGATGATGCCCACATAGAAGTATGTTTTAAAAGTTTATGTATATATACATATGTATCATGCATTTCATGTTAGTAGCCCTCAGAGGTACTCAGATGTTCCAGGTTGTATATTCTCTATCCCTGCTTACATTACTGTTCATATTTATGGTTCCCTGCCTTACATACTCAGTACTTTATTCGTACTAACGTCTTTTTGTTTGTGGACGCTGCATGTCGTGCTGCAGGCCCTAATAGACAGGCAGGTGCAGCTCCCCCACCACAGTAGGTTGTCCAGTTCAGCAGTGATTGGGGAGATCCCTTCTCCGGACTTGCCATGGTCTTGGTATGCATTTTTGTTATAGACATTATGGGTATGTTTGGGCCCTATTCCGGCTATGTTGCAGCACTTATGTTATTTAGAGGCTCATAGACAAGTGTCGACTCATGTATAGTTTGGTATGCCTTGTCGGCTGGTTTTTGTTGTATAGTCTTTAATGGTAGTGTGGTAGCTCGTACATTATATGTAGTTTCTTGATTGTCTGGTCATCCCCTGCTATGTATGTTCATGCCATCATATTTTATTGTTGGTTGTCCATGATCCAGGTCTACTATTTATATTGATCTCGTCAACCCTAAAGGATAATTAAAAAAAGGTTAGATAAAATGTACGTCGGTGCTCGGAAAGTATGGTCGGGTGCTAGTCATGGCCCTCCAGTTTGGGTCGTGACAAACTTGGTATCAGAGCAAGTCTGTCCTAGGGATTGTCTATGAGTCGTGTCTAGTAGAGTCTTGATTATGGATGTGTAGCGCGCCACATTTATAATCAGGAGGCTACATGACATCTAGGGTTGTTACCTTCTTCCTGAATCTAGATCGTGCGTAGAGTTGAGTCGTAAGTGTTTGTCTCTAATATTCACCTTGTTTTCTTTTAGCGATGCCTTCGACTAGGAAGCAAACAATTAGTAGACGGCTTGATACAGATGCGGGAGAGGGTACCAGTCAGGTGCCCCAAGCCAGAGCAGGCCAAAGTGAGGCTCAGAGTGAGATGCCGTCTCATACCTTAGCTACCTCGTCTCCTCCAGAGGATATTAGGAGGCACCCAGTACCTCCAGTTCCTCCGTCTAGCACTACAGACCAGGATATGCGGAGTGCTTTACAGTTATTGACTAGCTTGGTAGCTGCTCAGGTTCAGAGGCAGAATACAGGTGCTGCTGAGAAACCAGTTAGTACGAGAGTTCGTGATTTTATTAATTTAGACCCTCCAGTGTTTACCGAATCAGACCCCAAGGAGGACCCGCAGACTTTTATTGACCAGGTTCATCGTACACTTCGGGTTATGCATGTTAGTGATACAGAGGCAGTAGAGTTGAAGGTGCAGTTGAAGGATTTTCTAGATAAGGGCTTCATTAGACCTAGCACTTCACCTTGGGGTGCACCAGTCCTACTCATGCGGAAGAAAGATGGGTCGTTACGGATGTGTATCAACTATCGACAGTTGAATAAGTCTACTATAAAGAACAAGTATCCACTTCCAAGAATTGATGACCTATTTGACCAACCCCAGGGTGCCAAGTATTTCTCCAAGATTGATTTACGTTCAGGGTATCATCAGGTGAGGGTTAAGGAGAAGGATATTCCGAAGATGGCCTTCCGGACAAGATACGGGCACTTTGAGTTCTTGGTGATGTTGTTCGGGCTAACAAATGCCCCAGCAGCTTTTATGAATCTCATGAATACTATATTTAGGCCCTATCTTGATGTGTTCGTGATTGTATTCATTGATGACATTCTAGTATATTCTCGTTCGGAGGCGGAACATGCGGGCCACTTGCGGATAGTATTACAGATGCTTCAGGATCGTAAGTTATATGCTAAGCTCTCCAAATGTGAATTTTGGCTGAACTCAGTAGCGTTCCTTGGCCATGTGATATCTGACGAGGGTATTAGTGTCGACACTCAAAAGATCGATGCAGTAAAGAATTGGCCGAGACCTACAACACCATCACAAGTCCGCAGCTTCATATGGCTAGCAGGATATTATAGGCGGTTTGTGGAAGAGTTTTCCTCTATATCATCACCATTGACTAAGTTAACACAGAAAGATACAAAGTTCCAGCGGTCTGACACTTGTGAATGTAGTTTTCAGGAGCTGAAGAATCGATTAACATCCGCACCAGTGCCCACTCTTCCTGAAGGAACAGAAGGTTATGTGGTATATTGTGATGCCTCAGGTATAGGTTTGGGGTGCGTATTGATTCAGCGTAGGAAGGTGATTGCTTATGCATCAAGACAATTGAATAAGCATGAAAAGAATTATCCAACCCATGATTTGGAATTGGCTGCAGTAATATATGCTTTAAAGATATGGCGGCACTACTTATATGGCGTCCATATTGACATCTACACATATCACAAGAGTTTACAATACATCTTCAAGCAGAAAGAGTTGAATATTGAAAGACTACGACGTCGAGATATTGTATCATCCCGGTAAAGTCAATGTTGTGGCAGACGCTCTCAGCCATAAATCAATGGGAAGCTTAGTACATATTGAGGCGGGTAGATGGGGGTTGACTAAAGAGCTTCATCAGCTAGCCAATATGAGAATCAGACTGTTAGACTCTAATGATGGAGGTGTTACCGTACAGAATACATCAGAATCATCTTTGGTAGCCCAGGTAAAAGAACGGCAATATGAAGATCCTATCTTTATACGATTAAGAGAGAGCATTCAGCAGTGTAAAAGTATGGCTTTTGAGATCGGAAGAGATGGGACACTGAGATACTAGGGCCGATTATGTGTGCCTAATGTGGCAGGGTTGCGAGATAAGATTATGAATGAGATTCATCAATCCCGATATTCCATTTATCTCGGCTCGACAAAGATGTATCATGATGTCTAGGAGAAATATTGGTGGGATAACATGATGAAGAAGTGCCAGAGGCTATATTAGATCGACAAGTTCGCAAGATGATAACAGAAGATGTAGCTTCCATCAAAGTATTGTGGAGGAACAAGAATATGGAAGAAATAACATGGGAAGCAGAAGAGGAGATGAAGTCTAAATACCCGTGAATGAAGATAACAAGGATACTGGTGGAACACATGATACATTGGAAGGTGAAATGGCTCTATGAGGTAAGAAATAACTTGAGAATACTCTTCCTTAATACAAAATGGTGATATGCAGATAATGTACATGTCCATAATGCTTTGCATACTCTTGTAAGGCCATACGTTGAGTTAACCGCTTGCAAGTTGTCCTCTATTTATGGGAGAAACTTGACCGGAATCCACGATGATTTAAACTCCCCATGAACCCTTACATTCGAGGATGAATGTTCCTAAGGGGGAAGGGTGTTACAACCCATATCCACACACGTTAGTTCATGCCATATATTAGTTAACATAAATCCAAGAAGGAATTACATTTGATATGATAAGAAGTTAATCCTATTGGTCTTAAGTGATACAAGGGTGTATAAGGGTGATTAACAAGTATTAGAAGTTAAACGAATCAAGGATGTTGTAACTCGTATTTTCAGGTAAACCTAGAGGTTCTTAATACACTCAAGGTCATGTATTAAAGTGTTTGAATCATATAATATCTGTACCATAAGTCTTGAAGTCAAACGAGTTATGAAACAAAAGTCGACAAATGTTGTCGCTACTTAGGTTCATAATTTTACTTAAACATTAGGTTAAATGTTTCTAAGCTTTTCTCCTAATTTACAAGGTATTACTGGGTTATCTACCCACCAAATTAAAGATCTACGAGTCTAGTTTCCAATTCATTAAACCATTTGTCAATACGATCTCGGAGTATAGAGATATTCATATTTTCGCAAGCCTGCGCAGATTGGTAGATGGCAAGTAGGTGCATTACCTACTTGCCAAAATGATAGGACAAAATTAAAAGACCTAAGTCGGCCAAGAGAGGACTTTTAAGGGGTTATGAACTCAGTTATTTCATCCATATTTCAGACCCTCAAAACCAAAGTTAACCCCTGCAAATCCTCCCCAAAAATCCCACACAAACCCTAATCGATTTTCCCTCTCTTTCAAGTTCTATTTGAAGGTAAAACCTAGAGTTTGAAGAACCAAGGGAAGGGCTGAGTAATCCAACAAGTAAGGTAAGTTACTGCCATCTTTCATACATTTTAATCTGCTGTGAATCCATGGTAAGTTACTGCCATCTTTCATACTTTTTTATCTTCTATGAATCCATGGTAATTCGTTCTATACATGTAAGAACTCACAGGACGGTGATCGGAAGCCGTGAGTTCGAGTTATTCACTTGTAGCGGACTGTTTTGTGGATTGTGTTGTGTTACTATTGGGCTACGTGTTTTACTACTATTTTGTAGAGTTTTGGAGGTACGGTCGTCGTCATATGTATGATGTAATTAGGTTATGCGTGGACTATTTTGGGAGGCTCAATATGTTTATTAGCGATGTTGTTTGGGCTGTTTGGTGATTGTTTGGAATGGTGTGAAGTCCTATATATAGGGGAGGTGCTGTTCGTTTTAACGTAAAATAGGTTGCGGTTGATACATAATAGTTATGACGTTTAAATGATAACGATAGTATCGTTTCTCTTATTGTAGACTAAGGAGTTGTGACAATGGCATAGCTTGTGATTGGGGCAGTATATACAAGGTATGTGAGGCTATCCCTTTTCTTCTTTTGCACGACTCCGATTGTACATAATGTAATGAACGAGCTTCCAAAGATACTCTACTCTTAGAAGCTAGCAGTACTTACATTGCTTTCCCTCTTATGGAATGATTGATGTTAATGTTGCTTCTCTTATTCTTATGTTATCAATGTTGTTGGTACTTCCTAACTCTTATAAGGTTCGTAATGAAGAGTTGGTCCTAATAACATGTACAGAGGATACCGACCTTACGTCACTCCGAAAGGTTTAGAATGTGATTCCATGAGTCGAGCATGCATTATATATATGTATCTATTTTACTCTACCGAGCCGCGCTATAGTCGGGTTTTACCGAGCTCCACGTGGCCGGGTACGATTCTACCGAGCCTTATGACGGCCGGGTACGTTTTTACCAAGCCTATTATGGCTGGGTACGATATGATGATGATGATGCCCACAGAGGCGTATGTTTTAAAAGTTTATGTATACATACATATGTATCATGCATTTCATGTCAGTAGCCCTCAAAGGTACTCAGATGTTCCAGGTTGTATATTCTCTATCCCTGCTTACATTACTGTTCATATTTATGGTTCTCTGCCTTACATACTCAGTACTTTATTCGTACTGATGTCCTTTTGTTTGTGGACGTTGCATGTCGTGCTGCAGGCCCTAATAGACAGGCAGGTGCAGCTCCCCCACCACAGTAGGTTGTCCAGTTCAGCAGTGATTGGCGAGATCCCTTCTCCGGACTTACCGTGGTCTTGGTATGCATTTTTGTTATAGACATTATGGGTATGTTGGGGCCCTATTCCGGCTATGTTGCAGCACTTATGTTATTTAGAGGCTCATAGACAAGTGTCGACTCATGTATAGTTTGGTATGCCTTGTCGGCTGGTTTTTGTTGTATAGTCTTTCATGGTAGCGTGGTAGCTCGTACATTATATGTAGTTTCTTGATTGTCTGGTCATCCCCTGCTATGTATGTTCATGCCATCATATTTTATTGCTGGTTGTCCATGATCCAGGTCTACCATTTATATTGATCTCGTCAACCCTAAAAGATAATAAAAAAAAGGTTAGATAAAATGTACGTCGGTGCTCGGCAAGTATGGTCGGGTGCTAGTCATGGCCCTCCAGTTTGGGTCGTGACAAACTTGGTATCAGAGCAAGTCTGTCCTAGGGATTGTCTATGAGCCGTGTCTAGTAGAGTCTTGATTATGGATGTGTAGCGCGCCACATTTATAATCAGGAGGCTACATGACATCTAGGGTTGTTACCTTCTTCCTGAATCTAGATCGTGCGTAGAGTTGAGTCGTAAGTGTTTGTCTCTAATACTCACCTTGTTTTCTTTCAGTGATGCCTTCGACTAGGAAGCAAACAATTAGTAGACGGCTTGATACAGATGCGGGAGAGGGTACCAGTCAGGTGCCCCAAGCCAGAGCAGGCCAAAGTGAGGCTCAGAGTGAGATGCCGTCTCATACCTTAGCTACCTCGTCTCCTCCAGAGGATATTAGGAGGCACCCAGTACCTCCAGTTCCTCCGTCTGGCGCTACAGACCAGGATATGCGGAGTGCTTTGCAGTTATTGACTAGCTTGGTAGCTGCTCAGGCTCAGAGGCAGAATACAGGTGCTGCTGAGAAACCAGTTAGTACGAGAGTTCGTGATTTTATTAATTTAGACCCTCCAGTGTTTACCGGATCAGACCCCAAGGAGGACCCGCAGACTTTTATTGACCAGGTTCATCGTACACTTCGGGTTATGCATGTTAGTGATACAGAGGCAGTAGAGTTGAAGGTGCAGTTGAAGGACTTGCTAGATAAGGGCTTCATTAGACCTAGCACTTCACCTTGAGGTGCACCAGTCCTACTCGTGCGGAAGAAAGATGGGTCGTTACGGATGTGTATCAACTATCGACAGTTGAATAAGTCTACTATAAAGAACAAGTATCCACTTCCAAGAATTAATGACCTATTTGACCAACTCCAGGGTGCCAAGTATTTCTCCAAGATTGATTTATGTTCAGGGTATCATCAGGTGAGGGTTAAGGAGAAGGATATTCCGAAGATGGCCTTCCGGACAAGATACGGGCACTTTGAGTTCTTGGTGATGTTGTTCGGGCTAACAAATGCCCCAGCAGCTTTTATGGATCTCATGAATACTATATTTAGGCCCTATCTTGATGTGTTCGTGATTGTATTCATTGATGACATTCTAGTATATTCTCGTTCAGAGGTGTTGATACCCAATTTTTCCCTATATATTTTCAAAATAGAATATGTTTGCATATATGAGCACCCCAAAAGATTTTGGCATTTTTAATAATTTTTAAGACCAATTTATGGCCTATTGTGCACTATAAAATCCATTAATTATTCCCAAAACTTTCCATTTTGGTAAATAATTTATTTCACTCTCTCATTTACGTCAAAATATAATTTACATGATTTTTGCATAATTTTACAAGTCCATTTGGTATTTTTAAACTAAAATTGCATGAAATTGCAATTTTAGCCTACTTCTAGATTTAATAGCAATTTTTATTAAAAAATCAATCCTAATATTTTTAAATTAATACCTACATATTTTTTATCAACCCGATATTTTTAATTTGATTTTTAACATCTTTTACTATTTTTATAAATTCAAAAGCGAAAAATGGCTATTTCAATTTTAGCCTCTTTTTGATTTCAATTACAGCCTAATTCTAACCCCCAATTCCCAACCCAATTTCATTTCTACCCGACCCAGACCCAATTAAATGAACCCGCCCGGATCCCATTTTAAAATCGTGGCCATTGATTGTTTTAATCAACGGCCCTGTTTGCCCTTTCCTTTTTTAACCTAACGACCCCCCAATCCCCTCTCATTCGCCCACTCGTCTCTATCTCTCTATCTCTCACTCTCTCTGGAACCTTCCACCTCCTCGCCTCTCCGATGAACTCCTTTCACCTTCTCCGGCCATCTCCGGCTCATCTCCGGCGTGTCTTAGCCTTATGAGTCCATCTCGACTCGGACCAGCCCCTTTTCCAGGCCTTTCTCATTTTCTAGGGTTTCTCTGAAACCCTATGCCATTTCGAGGTTTTCTTGTTTCTCTCTAGATCTACTTTAGATCCGTGCTATTTCTGAGGTTTGTAAAGTATTTCTTACATCATTTCAAGTTTTTGCTTTCAAAACTGTTCGTCTTCTCGAACCTAGGGTTTCCTTGATTTTTACTTGTTCTACTGTGATTTCTTACCGTATTTTGCTTTGCTGTAACTCCTAAGTGTTTTCACTATGGTTTCTATGTATTTTTCTTTTATTGTATTTCCTCCTAGGGTTTGCTAGTGATTTCCTTTACTGTGTTTTCTTTCATTATGATTCCATGAAATGTTTATGTTCCTTGGATTTTCTGAGTTTACTTTGCCTGATTTTCTACGCTTTCGTCTTTACATTTAATCTATGGAGGAAACCCTAGATTTAGGGGTTTTCAAAACACTTGTGTGCGATTGTTTTGCTTCCTGTGTCTAAACTAGTTTGATTTCAAAAACCCTAATTTCTAAGTTCGTCTCATGTTCTCTGATTCTTGCTAAGCTTTGCAAGACTTTCTGATTTCTCTCATGCTATCTGACACTCTCTTCTAGGTATGTTCTTCTACTCTTGATTGCATGACCACTCTGTTTGTTTAATTCCAGCCTCGCATGTTTAAAGCTATGCACTCTTTATAGTCAGACCTTTCCCTCTCAAAATAACCCTAATTTTGGGGATTGATTTCAGACTACCATTATGTGAGCTTGTTTGATTCTTTGTCTAATTTGGACCTTTTTCTGACTTGGTTCATTATTGATTTTGAATCCTTGATTCCTTGATTTACTATGTACTAGTTGATTTACTTCTTACCTTATTTACCTAACCGTGTATTTTTAAACTTCCCTCATGTATTTACCCTTCATTGCCCAATGTGTTACTTGATTTTCTTTCCTTAAATAAAACTCTGCTCTTTTACCGTTCAAATTTGGACTCCTTACTTAAAGGAATCCCCTTCTCCTGATTGATTCTAATTGATACTAAATTTTTCTTTGCCTTGCTTACTTGCCTGGTTTTTAAACTATAAATACACTGCTTTTTTTTCTTTAAAGACATAAACAATAGAGTTCAAAAACACACACACACCAAAAGCTCTCTTCTCTTTACCACTATTAGTACTACTGTTGTGTCTAGTCGGCTGAAAGCCAAGGCTAAACTATAGAATCTTGCTTGCTTTTCTCAAGTGTTTGCTGAGGCTTGAGTGGACTCTCTGGCTGTTTTCTTGCTTTGTTTGTTCTGTTGTTTGAAAGTTGCAACTGGTATGTCTCCATAAGTTAAATAACATTCTCCAAAACTATGTGTTTACTTCTCCCTTTCACATGTCCCTCACTATATATTTGTATTGTGCTTTCCTGCATTCTGTAGCTATACTTTAGTCTGTTATGTTCTTTCTTCATGTTTATGCACCTTTAAGTTCTGTTATGCTTTCTTGTCCTTCCTTGATGTTTTTCTATACATGCTTTCCATGTGAACCCTTTCCCTTTGACCCCTTATGTGTGAGTACTATTCTAGGTTAGGGTAGCATCCCATTGCTATCCATGACCTGGGACCAGGTTCTCTTGAACCTTACTCAAATCAGTCCCATTCCCTTCTTCCCCCTTTATGTGCTGAGCCTTGACTAGAGTATGGTAGTGTCCTAATCACCATCCAGGCTCAAGTCTGACTTTAAAAAGTCTGCTCTTTATTTGTTTGGATCAAGTAAAGGGTCAGGGATGTGCCAGCCTATACTCATGGCTGGGTATGACTACTCTTTGCTCTGATTCCCTCAACCCCCCTCACTTTACACTTACTCCTAGTTCCATAAGTTTTGACCCCCTTTGGTAAGTCATGCTTTGGGACCCTTGAGCTCCCTCTGAACTTGGATGTCTGAGGGCTGGCATTTTCACACTGCACTACTCTGTTGCTATTATAATTACTCAGAGTGTTAAGCATTGCTTGGAGTTCTTAAGACTCCTTGGAACTTTGAAAACATTCTGAGTAAGGAGAAGGCCTTGGAACTGGAATCTGGATTTGGTGAAACACATGTGCTGGACATTAAGGTTGCATTGGGCTTCCTCGGATCTGTCTGTAGTTTTGATGTATTTATTTTTAATCTTTTCCTTCCAGTTCTGTAATAACTTTGTAAAAGAAACTCGGGAAAAATATTAGTAAAGGGTGTGGGAGGGGTTTATATTGCCTGCATAAATCAAAGGGTAGAGATCATGCCTATAGGTCTTTTGTGCTTTAAATTTTACTAGAAATCATGCCTATAGGTTTGTTTAATGTTCCTAATTCAGTCACCTAGATACCATGCCTATAGGGTTTAACGTTTAATCATATTGCAAATCACTAGAGAATCCTGCCTGTAGGATTCTAACATTCATGTAATCAATTGCATATAGAAATCATGCTTATAGGAAATGCATATGCGTTAGGCAAACTATAGGGTAATTAAACATTCATCTATTTACCAACTCTTTAATAGGCCTTAAAATCAAGTATAGATACCATGCCTATAGGGTTTTGTCTCAAACCTGTCTGATTCGTTTAAGTAGTAACAGTCCGTTAACTGGTCCTTAATGTCTTGATGTAATGCTTTCAATAAAACTCTTGTAAACCAGTATGCTTTTTAAACCCTTCAAAACTGCATTTTTTCCTGAACAGTTCTTTTAAACATTCTGCCTAAACGTTTTACTCAGTCCCTAAAATTGTCTTTTAAAACAGTTGCAACTTACCCTTTCCTTAGATATTTCTATCTCTGAAACTCTTTCACAACCATTTCTGTGTTTTATTTTTACTGCAGTCCATACTTTCTTTTCATAACTCCTCTACATTGAACTATTTTTTTCCTAAAACCAGTACCTTTTAAATCACTCGCTTGAAATACCTTAATCTCTGACAATCGGATCCGAGTTGCCTAATGTAGACTTTCTATCTAAATGTATGTGTTGAACTAGTTCGCTTGCCGCTTAATTTTTAACTTAAGACCAAATCAGTATATGCTAAGACATGCTAAACTAAGTGTTGTCTGATTTAAGGGGTTTATTTGAGCCTTGTTTGCTTGTTTACTCATCCCTTTATTTGATATTTGTTTTGAATGTCGAAACTAGAATTTTATCCTTTAAAACTCCATAAAGGCCCCATCCCTTTCTTCCCTCTTAGGATTAGAATTCCTAATACCCCGGAACTGATAGGTCGGGACGGGTATTAGCATGTAATAAGTAAACGAGACTAAACGCGCTTTAATACCTTAATGGGGTGGGAAGGGTAGAATATGGATATGATGACCGCTACGCTAATATCACGTGCGACCCCTCTTTTGAGGAGTGATTGCTGGATATTGTATTGATGTGATCCATATTATCAATAAACCTAGGACCCCTTTTCCCTTTACTTGTTAATTTTTTTTAGTTTTCTTTTAAGACTAATTTTCTAAACACTCTATTTCTCCAACTCTTAAGCTTGTTTGCTAAGCTATGTGAATCCCTTTTCTTGTTCTCTTACTTGTCTTCTTAAAGTCACAATTGTAACATGGCCGGGAACCACACTTGTGGATCCTGAGGGGTGCCTAACACCTTTCCCTCGGGATAATTTCTAGCCCTTACCCTAATCTCTGGTCTCTTCATCTCAAACCTTTCTTAAAGTGTCCTAATGCACTATAATCATTAGGTGGCGACTCTTCAACTTACAAACCCAATTCTCGAAAGGGAATAGAGTTATCCTCCCAATGTCGTATACCCGATTTCTGACCCCCACGGTTAGAGGAAAAACGGGGCGTCGACAGGAGGCGGAACATGCGGGACACTTGCGGATAGTATTACAGATGCTTTAGGATCGTAAGTTATATGCTAAGCTCTCCAAATGTGAATTTTGGCTGAACTCAGTAGCGTTCCTTGGCCATGTGATATCTGACAAGGGTATTAGTGTCGACACTCAGAAGATCGATGCAGTAAAGAATTGGCCGAGACCTATAACACCATCAGAAGTCTGCAGCTTCCTAGGGCTAGCAGGATATTATAGGCGGTTTGTGGAAGGGTTTTCCTCTATATCATCACCATTGACTAAGTTAACACAGAAAGCTACCAAGTTCCAGTGGTCTGACACTTGTGAACGTAGTTTTCAGGAGCTGAAGAATCGATTGACATCCGCACTAGTGCTCACTCTTCCTGAAGGAACAGAAGGTTATATGGTATATTGTGATGCCTCAGGTATAGGTTTGGTGTGCATATTTGATGCAGTATGGGAAGGTGATTGCTTATGCATCAAGACAATTGAATAAGCATGAAAAGAATTATCCAACCCATGATTTGGAATTGGTTGCAGTAATATATGCTTTGAAGATATGGCGGCACTACTTATACAGCGTCCATGTTGTCATCTACACAGATCACAAGAGTTTACAATACATCTTCAAGCAGAAAGAGTTGAATTTGAGGTAGCGTAGGTGGCTTGAATTATTGAAAGACTACGACATCGAGATATTGTATCATCCCGGTAAAGTCAATGTTGTGGCAGACGCTCTCAGCCGTAAATCAATGGGAATCTTAGTACATATTGAGGCGAGTAGATGGGGGTTGACTAAAGAGCTTCATCAGCTAGCTAATATGAGAATCAGATTGTTAGACTCTGATGATGGAGGTGTTACAGTACAGAATACATCAGAATCATCTTTGGTAGCCGAGGTAAAAGCACGTCAATATGAAGATCCTATCTTAGTACGATTAAGAGAGAGCATTCAGCAGTGTAAAAGTATGGGTTTTGAGATCGGAAGAGATGGGGCACTGAGCTACCAGGGCCGATTATGTGTGCCTAATGTGGCAGGGTTGCGAGAGAAGATTATGAATGAGATTCATCAATCCCGATATTCCATCCATCCTGGCTCGACAAAGATGTATCATGATGTCAAGGAGCAGTATTGGTGGGATAACATGAAGAAGTCTATTGCAGAATTTGTAGCCCAGTGTCCCAATTGTCAACAAGTAAAGATAGAACATCAGAAACCCGGTGGATTGCTTCAGAATATAGAGATTCCGACCTGGAAATGAGAGGTGATTAATATGGACTTCATTATTGGATTACCTCGATCTTATCATAAGTTTGACTCCATCTGGGTGATAATTGATCGACTTACAAAATGTGCCCATTTTCTGCCAGTTAAGACAACTTACACGGTTGAAGATTATGTGAAGTTGTATATCAAGGAGATTGTTAGGATTCATGATGTGCCGGTATCTATTATATCAGACCGAGGAGCTCAATTTACAGCTAACTTTTGGAGGTCTTTTCATAAGGGTTTAGGCACACAAGTGAATCTCAGCACTGCATTTCATCCGCAGACTGATAGACAGGCTGAACGTACCATTCAGACACTGGAAGATATGCTACGAGCATGTGTTCTAGATTTTAAGGGAAATTGGGATGACCATCTTCCACTCATAGAAATCGCCTACAATAATAGCTACCATTCCAGTATTAAAATGGCCTCATACGAGGCACTATACGGGAGAAGATGTAGATAACCAGTTGGATGGTTCGAAGTAGGTGAAACATAATTATATGGGCCAGATTTGATTCACCAAGCTATTGAGAAGGTGAAAGTGATACAGGAGCAATTGAGGACGGCACAAAGCAAGCAAAAATCTTATTCCGATGTCCGACGTCATGATCTGGAGTTTGAGGTTGGTGATTGGGTTTTCCTGAGGATCTCACCAATGAAGGGTATTATGCATTTTGGGAAGAAAGGTAAGCTGAGTCCAAGGTATATCGGGTCGTATAAAATTCTTCGACGGATTGGACAGATTGCTTATGAGTTAGAATTGCCATCCGAATTGGAATTTGTCCACCCGGTATTCCATGTATCTATGTTGAGAAAATGTATTGGAGACCTTTCTCGAGTCGTCCCTATCAAAGATGTACAGGTTATAGAGGACCTATCATATGAAGAAGTGCCAGTGGCTATATTAGATCGACAAGTTCGCAAGCTGAGAACAAAAGATGTAGCTTCCATCAAAGTATTGTGGAGGAACAAGAATATGGAAGAAATAACATGGGAAGCAGAAGAGGAGATAAAGTCTAAATAACCGTACCTATTCCAGAATGAAGATAACAAGGATGCTGGTGGAACACATGATACATTGGAAGGTGAAATCCCACTATGAGGTAAGCAATAACTTGAGAATACTCTTCCTTAATACAAAATGGTGATATGCAGATAATGTGTATATCCATAATGCTTTGCATACTCTTGTAAGGCCATACGTTGAGTTAACCGTTTGCAAGTTGTCCTCTATTTATGGGAGAAACTTGACCGGAATCCACGATGATTTAAACTCCCCATGAACCCTTACATTCGAGGACGAATGTTCATAAGGGGGAAGGGTGTTACAACCCATATCCACACGCGTTAGTTCATGCCATATATTAGTTAACATAAATCCAAGAAGGAATTACCTTTGAGATGATAAGAAGTTAATCCTATTGGTCTTAAGTGATACAAGGGTGTATAAGGGTGATTAACAAGTATTAGAAGTTAAACGAATCAAGGATGTTGTAACTCGTATTTTCAGGTAAACCTAGAGGTTCTTAATACACTCAAGGTCATGTATTAAAGTGTTTGAATCATATAATATCCGTATCATAAGTCTTGAAGTCAAACGGGTTATGAAACAAAAGTCGACAAATGTTGTCGCAACTTAGGTTCATAATTTTACTTAAAATTAGGTTAAATATTTCTAATCTTTTCTCCTATTTTACAAGGTATTACTGGGTTATCTACCCACCAAATTAAAGATCTACGAGTCTAGTTTCCAATGCATTAAACCATTTGTCAATACGATCTCAGAGTATAGAGATATTCATATTTTCGCAAGCCTGCGCAGATTGGTAAATGACAAGTAGGTGCATCACCTACTTGCCAAAATGATAGGACAAAATTAAAAGACCTAAGTCGGACAAGAGAGGACTTTTAAGGGGTTATGAACTCAGTTATTTCATCCATATTTCAGACCCTCAAAACCAAAGTTAACCCCTGCAACTCCTCCCAAAAAATCCCACACAAACCCTAATCGATTTTCCCTCTCCTTCAAGTTCTATTTGAAGGTAAAACCTAGAGTTTGAAGAACCAAGGGAAGGGCTGAGTTATCCAACAAGTAAGGTAATTTACTGCCATCTTTCATACATTTTTATCTGCTGTGAATCCATGGTAATTCGTTCTATACATGTAAGAACTCACAGGACGGTGATCGGAAGCCGTGAGTTCGAGTTATTCACTTGTAGCGGACTGTTTTGTGTTTCTATTGGGCTGCGTGTTTTACTACTTTTTTGTGGAGTTTTGGAGGTGGAAGGGTGTGGAGGAACACCATATATATGTATGGTTGTGGGCTGATAGTAATTTGTAATATTACTGAGTCGTTTGATACGACTACGGTGGTCGTCGTATGTATGATGTAATTAGGTTGTGCGTGGACTATTTTGGGAGGCTCAATATGTTTATTAGCGACGTTGTTTGGGCTGTTTGGTGATTGTTTGGAATGGTGTGAAGTCCTATATATAGGGGAGGTGCTGTCTGTTTTAACGTAAAATAGGTTTTGGTCGATACATAATAGTTATGACGCTTAAATGATAACGATAGTATCGATTCTCTTATTGTAGACTAAGGAGTTGTGACAATGGCATAGCTTGTGATTGGGGCTGTATATACAAGGTATGTGAGGCTATCCCTTTTCTTCTTTTCCACGACTCCGATTGTACATAATGTAATGAACGAGCTTCCCAAGATACTCTACTCTTAGAAGCTAGCAGTACTTACATTGCTTTCCCTCTTATGGAACGATTGATGTTAATGTTGCTTCTCTTATTCTTATGTTATCAATGTTGTTGGTACTTCCTGACTCTTATAAGGTTCGTAATGAAGAGTTGGTCCTAATAACGTGTACAGAGGATACCGACCTTACGTCACTCCGAAAGGTTTAGAATGTGATTCCATGAGTCGAGCATGCATTATATATATGTATCTATTTTACTCTACCGAGTTGCACTATAGTCAGCCGGGTACGGAACATATTGTGCAACCACTGATCAGTTGGGTTTTATCGAGCTCCATGTGGCCGGGTACGATTCTACCGAGCCTTATGACGGTCGGGTACGTTTTTACCAAGCCTATTATGGCTGGGTACGATATGATGATGATGATGCCCACAGAGGCGTATGTTTTAAAAGTTTATGTATACATACATATGTATCATGCATTTCATGTCAGTAGCTCTCAGAGGTACTCAGATGTTTCAGGTTGTATATTCTCTATCCCTGCTTACATTACTGTTCATATTTATGGTTCCCTGCCTTACATACTCAGTACTTTATTCGTAGTGACGTCCTTTTGTTTGTGGACGCTGCATGTCGTGCTACAGGCCCTAATAGACAGGCGGGTGCAGCTCCCCTACCACAGTAGGTTGTCTAGTTCAGCAGTGATTGGCGAGATCCCTTCTCCGGACTTTCCGTGGTCTTGGTATGCATTTTTGTTATAGCATTATGGGTATGTCGGGGCCCTGTTCCGGCTATGTTGTAGCACTTATGTTTATTTAGAGGCTCATGGACAAGTGTCGACTCATGTATAGTTTGGTATGCCTTGTCGGCTGGTTTTTGTTGTATAGTCATTCATGGTAGCGTGGTAGCTCGTACCTTATATGTAGTTTCTTGATTGTATGGTCATCCCCTGCTATGTATGTTCATGCCATCATATTTATTGCTGGTTGTCCATGATCCAGGTCTACCATTTATATTGATCTCGTCAACCCTAAAAGATAATAAAAAAAAGGTTAGATAAAATGTACGTCGGTGCTCGGCAAGTATGGTCGGGTGCTAGTCATGGCCCTCCAGTTTGGGTCGTGACAACACCGGTGGCTCCTCAATTGATGGCTTTGTTGGTATAGTTTTCCGGTTTTCAAGATCCAAAGACAATTTTCTAGGCTCATAAGAATAAGAGCTCATCCCATGTAAGGCATTCACGCACTCCACTCTACTTGTATCCTCATTGACATCAAGATTTAATAGCACATAATCAAGAGGATCCTCCACGTTGATCATAGCACTGGTATCATCCACAATCACAGTTGTGACAAGGCCTACAAATGAGCACACCTCGGTGCTATTGGGTTGCTTTATAGACTTGCAAACATGGAAAATGACCTTTTCTTCTCCCACTCAAAAAGTGAGCTCACTCGCTTCAACATCAACCAATGCCTTCCCCGTTGCAAGGCAAGGTCTGTCCAAGATAATAGGAACCTCATAGTCCACTTCACAATCCAAAATGACAAAGTCGGCCGGCAAAATGAATTTGTCCACCTAGACAAGCACATCATCAATAATGCCCAAAGGTCGCTTCATCGACCAATTCGCCATTTGAAGTCTCATTGAGGTTGGCCTAGGTTGCCCGATACCCAAAGTTTTGAAAATCGAGTAGGGCATTAAATTTATACTAGCTCCCAAGTCACATAGAGCCTTGGAAAAATCCGCACTCCCAATGGTACAAGGAATGGTGAAAGCACCGGGATCTTCAAGCTTTAGGACCATTGAATGCACTATAGCAATAACTTGGTGAGTCATCTTTATAGTTTCACAATCCACAGAACGTTTCTTTGTAACCAAGTCTTTCATGAATTTTATATAACCCGACATTTGTTCAAGTGCCTCCACCAAAGGCACATTAATAGATAAGCTCTTCATCATGTCAATGAATTTTTTAAATTGATTATCATTCTTCTGCTTCGCGAGCCTTTGAGGATAAGGTGGAGGTGGCCTTGGCAAAGGAGTCTTGGCTTTTGGCACAACGGGCTCCGGCATGTCAATTATGTGTTCCCTAGACGGGTTCACATCATTTTGGGTTTCCACATCGACTTCTTGAATATCAATCCTTACTTCATTGTTCACATTTTCATCAACCACATCTTCAACTACCAAAAGGACTTCGTCATCTTGCAACTCAACATCATCATCCATGACTTGCTTTTGCTTAGAGGCATTCACATCACCGCCTCTCCCACTTCTTTTTTTGACCGCCATAACATGATTGTTCCCACCCTTAGGGTTCACTACCGTATCACTTGGTAGACCACCCTTCGGGCGAGTATTTAATGACTAAGAGATTTGGCCTAATTGCACCTCTAAGTTTCGGATAGAGGTGTTGTGAGAAGCTAACTGTGCATCAGAATCCGCATTCCTCTTCATCATCTACTCGAACATCATTTCAATTCTACCCATATCATTACCAGAAGAACTAGGACCTTGAGAAGGGAAAGGGGGTGGATTGTTCAGTTGTTGGTACATTGGGGGCCTTTTAAAGCCTTGCCCTCGGTTGCCTTGGTTTCCATTGTTGTTCCACCCGCCTTGATTGTTGTTTCTGCCCCAATTGTTGTTATTTCCATTCAAATTGCCTTGGTTGTTGTTTTGATTACCCCAATTGTTGTTTTGTTTGTTGTTGCTCCAATTGCCACCACCTTGTTATTGATTGCCCCAATTTCCTTGGGGTCGCCATTGTTGGTTTGAAGAGTTGCCTCTATTGCCTTGATAGTTGTTGACATATTGTACCTCTTCACTTTGGTCATCATAACCATCATTTTGATACCCATCATATTCATCAACAAATTGTTGAGAATTTCCTTGATTTTGTTGCCTCTTTTGCCTTCTCTTGTTGACAAGCATACTAACACCCTCCATGGCATTCACTTGGTGAGGATTCTGAACTTGTTGCAACTGCGCCTTAGCCAATTGGTTCATAGTAGTAGTAAGCTCAGTTATAGCTTGCCCGTGGTCGTGCAATTCCTTGTGCAAATAGATAACAGTAGGGTCACCTTGAGGCACATTTGCTCTACTCTGCCATGCTGAAGAAGTGTCTGCCGTTTCATCAAGTACTTCACATGCCTCATCATAAGAAAGCTTCATAAAATTGTCCACAGCCAATTGGTTAACAATGCATTGATTTGTAGTATTTATGCCCCGGTAGAAGGTTTGTTGGATCATGGCCTCGGTCATATCATTATTTGGGCACTCCTTCACCATAGCTCTCATGCAAAGGTTCCATTGGCTCTTGCTTGAAGTCTAATATTTCATCTCGAAGTGCCGCCACATGACTAAGAGAGAAGAATTTGGCAATAAACTTATCTGCCAACTCATCCCAAGTTGTGATGGAATGGTTGGGGAGTCTCTTGAGCCAGTCTAATGCCTTCCCCCAAAGTGAGAATGGGAAAAGTCTCAATCTCAGCGCATCCTCGGATACATTCGTCTGCTTGTTCCCCCAACATTATCTACGAACCCCTTGAGATGTTTGTGGGCATTTTGATTTGTAGCGCCCATGAAGTACCCACGCTGCTCAAGTAAGGTCAACATCACATTGGTTATCTGAAAGTTGCTTGCCCGGATTCGGGGTGGGACAATAGCATTTGCGTAGCCCTGGTTCGGTAATACTCTGGGAACCACTCTTGGAGGAACCGGGGGAGGGTCTGGAATATTGTCATTTGTATTAGCATTGGCATTCTTACCTCTCCGTATCTTTCACCTCATCTTGCTCAAGATCATCTACCTCCTCCCCCGCTTTCACGTTTCCAAGAGGGTCATTAGTGTTGTTTAAAGCCATGTTGGTACCTGAGTAGTGACACAAACAAGTAAGTAACAAAGAAGGAAAGAAGAACAATACACAAAACAAACTAAATAGATAGCCAAAACCGTTAGCTCCCCAGCAACGGCGCCAGAAGGTGATCGCAGCCTACTCCGCACTACTAAAAAGTAGGAAGAGAGGGTCGCAATAGCTTTTACCCGATTTGTGGGTCGGGATCGATTTCCACATGGAGCTAGGAATGGAGTCGAGTATCTATTTAGAGTGGAATTGTGTATTTGTTCCAAATATTACTTCTAATCATTTTTGGTTTTTCTTTAACAAACTACTATTATCAACTACTAATTATAAATGCAATTATGCTAAACGAGAATTGCTAAAAGTTGTATCTAATGGATAAAAAGGCACTAGGGTAGTGACTTTTACCTAGGTGGCTAATTGACGGGTAATTGCTTCTACGGCACGATTGACATAATTGGAGAAAATGCTATAACCGCTGCACGATTTTACCCACTATCACACCTTTCGGTAGAGAGAGTGATTTTGCCCAATTGACTTTCTCAAGACCAAATGGGTAGGCAAATTTGCTCAAGCAACTAGGGTTCAAGTCGGGTAATTACTCTCTCAAAGTTTAACCCTTTAATTGGGACTATCAATTCTCTTGACTCCATCCCAATTCCTTGTTGGGTCAATTTTGGAGACTTGGCTCTCTTTCTCAAGAAGAGCCAAGTCAACTTAGCACAAACCAGTGTTTGCAACCACCAATTCATAAATTAAACCATAAAATTGACCCAAATAACAAACACACATAGTCAATCTAGCCCTAAATCACAATAATCATCAATTACCCATACTAGGGTTGAGCCACAACCCTAGCTAATGGGTTTAGCTACTCATGCTTGAAGAGAAGAATAGAGAAATATATGAAGATAAAGGCATATTAATTAAACACTAAAGTAAATACAGAGATTCTATCGTTAAAACTAAGTTAAAATGCCCAAAATGGCTACAGATGGTCTTCTCACAAGCGCAGCTCAGTTCAGAAAATAGTTGATACCCTAAAAATGGAAAAAGGTTCTATTTATACTAAGCTGGAAAAATTGGACAAAAATGCCCCTGCGGGGTCGATGCGGACTGTACAAAATGGTGTACGACCGCACTAGGCTCTTGACTCTGAAAAATCAACTCTCTAAACCCACGTTCTGTGGACCGCACAGAATGGAATGCGGCCACGAAGGAGTCTAGCGCGGTCCGCACAAACACGACCGCGGACCGCATAGGCTTGAACCTTGGCACTTGACATCTCTCTGAAGTTTGCTTCCGCGGACTGCATAAAATGGTAGTGCGGCCGCGGTGTCTTCAGTGCGGACCGCACAATATGTACTACGGTCGCACTGCTTTTATGCCTTCAAATCCAGCTCTCTAAATCTCATTAATGCGGACCGCACAAAGTGTAGTGCGGTCGCACTAGGCCTGTTTGTCCTGAGTTGTCTTGTCTTTGGTACTTGTACAGGTTTCACTCCTTTTGAGCCGATCTTTGACGTCTTGTCACTTTGTTGATCAAACCTACAATCAAGCACAACTTATGAGCCTTTTGGGACTATTTTGTAAGAATTTATAATCAAAGCGTAAGCAAGAAGGAGCATGAAATACGTCAAAATCCCTAGTTATCAGTCCCATCCTTCTTCTTCATAAATAATATTGTGCACCCCAAGGCGATACACTGGTCTAACAAACCCTTTTGCTAACAACTCATCAAGCTGCTCCTTCGGAGCCATACGGTACAGTGGGGTTGATACAGGCTAGGTGTCTGGAGCCAAATCAATACAGAAATCAATATCACGATCCGGTCGCATGCCAGGAAGATCGGAAGGAAACACATCAGCGAACTCTCGAACTACTAGAACTGAATCAATCATCGGAGACTCTACGGTGGTGTCCCGAATATAAGCCAAATAAGCCAAACACCCCTTCTCAACCATTTGCCGAGCCTTCAGGAAAGAGATAACCTGGCTAGACATATCAACCGTGGAACCCTTCCACTCCAACCCTGGCGACCCTGGTATCGCTAAAGTAACAGTCTTGGCATGGAAATCCAGGACGGCGTGATATGGAGATAACCAATCCATGCCTAGGATGACCTCAAAGTCAATCATGTCATGCAACATGTGATCTGCTCTAGTCTCGAAACCACAGAAGGTGACCATACAGAATCGGTAGATCCGATCCACAACCACAGAATCACCCACAGGAGTGGACACATGAACAGGAGTGCCCAAAGGCTCACGAGAAATAACCAGGAAACGAGCAAACAGAGATGATACATATGAATAAGTAGACCCTGGATCAAATAATACCGAAGCATCTCTACCGCCGACGGAAATAATATATGTGATGACGGCATCTGAGGCTAATGCATCTAGCATAGCCGGAAAGGCATAGAATCTGATCGGAGCGCTGGTTGGTTGGCCTCCACCTGACTGAGTAGTAGCTGGCTGACCTCTCCCTGCCTGGCCTCCACCTTTAGGACGGCCCCTACCAGTCTGCCCTCCACCTCTAGGTGGTGGGGCAGCCGATGCTGAAATCATAGGTT
This sequence comes from Nicotiana tabacum, assembly GCF_000715075.1. Classification (NCBI taxonomy): domain Eukaryota; kingdom Viridiplantae; phylum Streptophyta; class Magnoliopsida; order Solanales; family Solanaceae; genus Nicotiana; species Nicotiana tabacum. The sequence continues at coordinate 161,289,238 of NC_134090.1, read as the reverse complement.
GCTGACCCTGTTGTACTACCTTGCCCCGAAGCTTGAGGCAGTATCTCCTTATATGACCAAGGTCTACGCACTCGAAACAACCCCGTGGTGTGGCGACCTATTGCCTTGATGACTGACTCTGATATCCTGTAGACCCATTGGAAGAAGCCTGGATAATTGGTGGACGGTATGAACTCTCCGGTATAGCACTGAAATAAGAATCAGAAGAACCCTGTGGACCTAAATAACCATTGGAGGAACTCTGAATAGCTAGTGGGTGATAAGAACTCTCTGGCATCGCACTGAAATATGGTCTCACTGGAGCACCTCGGGGAGGTGGTGGTGGTGTTGAATATGGGGGTCTGATGAGCTGACCCCTCTCGAAGTGACCTCTACCCCTAGCTGGGGCACCTCTGAACTCTCCCAAAAATCGGGCCCTCTTGTCCTGCTGAATCTGCTCTCTACCCCTTTGGCAATATCCCTCAATCCTGCGAGCAATCTCTACCACTAGCTGATACTCAATACCCATCTCCACCTCTTGGGCCATGCTAGCTCGAATACCGGGGTGCAACCCCGCAACAAATCTCTGCACTCTCTCTGCATTAGTGGGAAATATAATGAGTGCATGACGAGACAATTCAGAAAACCTCGCCTCATAATCGGTCACGGACATTTGACCCTGCTCCAGATACTCAAACAGATACCGCAGCTCTTCCCTCTCAGAGGGTGGAATGTACCTATCCAAGAATAACTGTGCGAACTGACCCCAAGTGAGGGGAGGGGAACCTGCCGGCCTGCCAAGAACATAAGACTGCCACCATCTACGGGCCCTACCCTCTAGCTGAAAAGTAGTAAAGTCAACCCCATGCGACTCCAATATCCTCATGTTATGCAATCTGTCCCTGCACCTGTCTATGAAGTCCTGGGCATCCTCATGACACTCACCCCCGAAGACAGAAGGGTGAAGTCTGGTCCATCTATCCAACAACTTCTGTGGGTTGCCGTCCGCAGCTGGTCTGAGCTAGGGTGCCGCTACAGCAACTAGCTGGGCCCTATCTGTGGGTAGTGCACCCGGAGTCTAATACACTACAGTTGCATGTCCAGGAGCCTAAGCAGTAGGGGTATGTGCTCCCCCTCATGCCTGTAATGTGGCTGGATTTGTTGGAAATAAACCATCCTGAGTCATAGAATCCATGAACCGCAATATACGACCCATGACCTCTTGGAATCCCGGTGTTGTCATAAAGTCCACTGGGGTAGGCTCAGCTATGGGCACCTCGCCCTGCTCCTCAATGATAAGATATCTCGCAGGATCTGCTGGTGGTACTACTGGGATAACTCTGGGATACCCTCGTCCCCTACCTCAAGCTGGTGCCCTCCCCCGGCCTCTAGCAACGGGGGGAGAAGCTCCGCACGGGTCTGGAGCATCAACCGTGCGTGTCCTCACCATCTGTGAGAGAATAGAAGAGGGAAATTTAGCATAACAACCACTGCACGATAGGAAATGAATAAAGAGTAGTTTTTCCTAACACCCTATAGCATCTCGAAGATAAATACAGACGTCTTCGTACCAATCCGCAAGACTCTATTAGGTTTGCCCATGACTTGTGAGACCTATGTGAACCTAGTGCTCTGATACCATGTTATCACGACCCATTCTCATAATAGATCGTGATGGCGCCCAACACCGTTGTCAAGCAAGCCAACACGAAAATATTAGTAAATTCTTATTTTGCTTACCCAAAACAGTTACAACATTTTCTTAATTTTCAATTAAAAACAGGTGATAATATGCAACATTCAATAAAAATTGTACAACCCAAAAGAAACGTCTATTAATGTGTGTGTCAAGACTTGGTATCACAAGTTATGGGCAACTAGTAGAATATACAAAGAATAAATCCATTCTATTGTCCGAAATAGAATAGACAGCTAAAAATAAATAAAGAGAGACTTCATCAAGCTGATGAACGGCACAGGAAGGGGCATCTCACCGTGGAAGCCTTGGACTATGAAGTAGGGTCGCGCACCAGACTGATAGCCAGATGTACCTGCCTCAGATCGTGTACAATTAAGTACAGAAGTTTAGTATGAGTACATAAACAATATGTACCCCATAAGTATCCATGTCTAATCTCGAAGAAGTAGAGATGAGAGGTCGACTTGATACTTACTAAGATCAAATAATATAATAAAGTGTTATGCTAAGCATGGGAGTCACAAATAATCAACAGTTTGTAGCAAGAGGTAATAGGTCATGTTCTTAACAATTTTACAGTTAGCCACTTACATTTCAAATATTTAGCAGAACAATCCATGGATGAGATATCACGTAGATATCATGCGCACATTATGTCGAGATCGACGGCCCGATCCAACAGAAAATAAACTATGCACTGCCAGAGGGTCGAATGGCGCAAACCATAGATGCATCTATCTCTACCGAGGCGATCGGCCCGATCCACAATTATCAATTAATATCAAGAAAACACATGAATGCGCATTTATTTCCAAGTAAATTCATACAAGTGTCCAACAAGTATATACATTCACTTATACTCCTTTCCAAATCTCTAGCATATCCTAAGTGATCACATTAGCAAGAAAATATAGAGACATTCACAATATAGCATGATACAGGTCCTAGACTACCCGGACAATTAACATAATAGTAGCTACGCACGGACTCTCGTCACCTGGTGCGTACGTAGCCCCCTATTTAGTAGCAAATTACTCAATTATTACACCTATGGGGACAATTCCCTCTTAAGAGATTATAAAGGAGACTCACCTCGCTCCAAAGTGCACTTCCAATACCGAGAACGAGCCCAAACCCTCAATTTGAAGCCGAACGATCCAAAACTAGTTAAATGAGGTAGGAACTAGTCAATATAAGCTTACAAGATCGTATTATAGCTATTTAAGCAATTTCTCAACCTTAAACACAAGCTTCCTAAAATCCGACCCCGGGCCCACGTGCCCGGATTCTGAAATTTTTCGAAGGAAGTTGTTCTCTATAACCTAAGGGTCAATAATGTACGATTTCTAATTCATTTCATAACAAATTTCGTGGTTAAATCTAATTTTTATTAAAACCCTAGGTTATGCTCTAACCCCTTGATTTTACCTAAATTCTAGTGTTTAATCTACCTAAGACACAAGTATTAAACTAAGAATTAGTGGGATAAACTTACCTCAAGATGCTAGGTGGAAGTCTTCTCTCAAAAGCTTCCAAAATCGCCAACGGAGGAGTGAAAAGTGGCAAAAATGAATTAGAACCCGTATTAAATAAAGCTCACTGCTTCAGCGATTTTCGCATTTGCGGTCCCGCTTCTGTGAGGAAGAGACCGCATCTGCGAAAATGGGCCAAGTGGGCTGGGACCGCTTCTGCGGTCTTGAAGCTGCTTTTGCGGCTTGGGAGCCGCTTCTGCGGCTTGGGAGCCGCTTCTGCGGCTTGGGAGCCGCTTCTGCGGCTTGGGAGCCGCTTCTGCGGTTCCTGGCCTGGCCTGCCTTGGCCGTATCTGCGATAGGAGGACCGCTTCTGCAGTCTCGCACCTGCGGTCAACCAACCGCAGATGCGGTTATGACAGAAGCAGATGCTTCAGCACTTCTCAAAAATTCCAACTTCACTCGAGCCTCGTCTGATTGATGCTCGGGGCTTCTAGGCCCCGCCCGAACATACCGACAAGTCTGAAATCATGAAACGGACCTACAAGAACCTTCAGAACGCCTGAAACAACGCTAAATCTAAGAATCACTCCTTAAAACCAATTGAATCAAAATTATGAACTTCAAGTTCTTAATTTTCCTCTAACGAGCCGAAACGCCCTTAAATTACTGGGATTGACACCAAATTTTGCTGGCAAGTCTTAAATGTTATGTCGGACCTGTACCGGGCTCCGAAAACAACATGCTAGCCCAATACCCATGGGATCAATCATTAATTAGTTTCTTTAAATCTTTAAAACTTCAGATTAACAATTTCTAATAAAAATTCATTACTCGGGCTAGAGACCTCGGAATTCGATTCCGGGCATACGTCCAGGTCCCATATTTTCCTACGGACCCTGCGGGACCGTCAAATCACTAATTCGAGTCTGTTTGCTCAAAATGTTGACCAAAGTCAAACTTAGCCTTTTAAGAAAAAAATCCTAAGGAATCAAATGGGCATATTTCACTCCAAACTCTTCCAAATCCCGAACCAACCATCCTTGCAAGTCGTAAATTAGTTAAAGAAAGCACGAGAAGTTTTATTTAAGGGAACGGGGTCCTAAAAGGCAAAACAACCAGTCGGGTCGTTACAATTATTTTAAAGGATCTTTATACAAATAGCTGGTCATATTCACTGTTTACCTTTTCTAACCATATACATAGATTATACATAATTATATACATATAATACATAAATTATGCATATATGATACCTCCAGTGATTATTTTAAGTTTAAGTGGTTGGGTATGCGACTATTTAGGCTAACTATACGGTTATTATGGTTATCGCTATACCTTGGACCTCAATTAGTGACATTTCTTCTACTTGACTTGCTCACAAGTCGGTCAAACCAGTACCAAGTTCATGCACAAGTACCACGTCTAGGATCTTAAATAATTAAGGAGAAACTCAAACTCAAATGAGATGGAAATGAGATATGCATTTTTATAGTCAAATACAGGGTTTCACCATATCAGATATGCAGAATTCAGTTCTGCAAAATTGCTAAGTTGGATAAGTTTTGTACCAACGGATGAAACCTCAACGTGCGTACATTTAATGGGCGTTTGGACATAAGAATTGTAAAATTCCAAAAAAAAGTGAATCTTTTTTCAAGGGAAAATAATATTTGAAAATTAGAGTTGTGTTTGACCATGAATATAAGTTTGAGTTGTTTTTGAAGTTTTGTGAGTGATTTGAATGAAAATTTTGAAAAATAGCTTTTTGGAGTTTTTTCAATTTTTAAAAAATTCCAAAATTCATCTTCAAGTGAAAATTAAAAATTTTATGGCCAAACACTAATTTCGAAAAAAAATAAAAAAATTCTTTTGTCCAAACGGGCTCTTAGTTTTTGTGACATCCTGTTAATTAACAAGAGAACAAGACAACCGAAGTATAATTAAGGATTTTCACACCAGGTCTCGTAGATATAAGTTATGATCACCTATTAATAGCCCGTTTGGCCAAGCTGCAAAAATCAGCTTATTTTGAGAAGTGCTTTTTTTTTTAAAAGTGCTTTTCTCAAAAGTATTTTTGGTGAGAAGCAGTTTGTGGTTGGCTAATTAATTTGAAAAACACTTGGCCAAACTTTAAAAAAATGCTTCTAAGTGTATTTTTCTCAAAAGTGCTTCTCAAAAAAAGTGCTTTTGGATAGAAGCTATTTTTTTCTGCTTCTCTAAAACTGCTTCTGCTTCTCCTCAAAATTATTTTTTTTCCTTCCAAAAGTTTGGCCAAACACCTCAATTTTCGGCCAAAAGTGCTTTTGGAAAAGAAAAAAAAACACTTTTGGCCAAAAGAAGCTCGGCCAAACAGACTATAAATATGGGTTCAAATCTTCAAGTATCAGACTATCAGTCACTAGTAGTGTATAATCAGGGGCGGAGCCAAGATGACGGAATTGGGTTTCCGAACCCTTTCATCAGAAAATTACACTCTATAGGTAAAGTTAAAATTATTTTTTAAGAATATCAAGGAGATATTAAATTCTTTTAGTTTCTTTGTCTGTTTACTTCTTTATACTTTGAATCTCCTTTGTAAAAAATTTGATTCCGCTGCTGTATACAATGGATGTGGTCACGTCACTACATTTAATAGCTCTAGAAGAGTACAGCTATGATCATACAACAGAAACCATGCTTCACTTAATTATGAGACATTTCAACAAGAAGAGGAGTAAAGTGTGCACTTCTTTTGAGCCAAAAGAAAAAAATTATTAACTTCTAAATCGAAATCTGGCCAGACTCTTAGAGCAACTATCAACTATCAGTACTTTTGTAATTACACCAAAAATGATAGGTGAGGCTACTTAAGCTAAACATTTTACATTACAAAGGCTTATATACAAAAGAAACGAGTTGATTTCTTAAAATGTCACTGAGCTAATAGAAATTGATTAAGAATGTTACTTTATTTTGTTTTGTCCACTGTAATTGAAAAGTTACTCTATACTTTTCGGGTATATTGACAATTTTCTTTTCAACCGAACCATCTAAAAAATTAAGGGTCGTTTGGTTGGGAAATAATTTATTTCGAGATTAATTATCATGGGGTTAGTTATCTCGGGATTATTATCTCACTCTTCTATAGGGATAAAAATAATACTACAATCTCGAAATTAGTTATGACGCGATTTTATTCCAACCAAATGTGAGATAAACTCATCTCAACTTTAATTCGGGATTAATTATCCTTTATCCTTCGTGCTAAACGAGCCCTAATAGGTCGTTTGGTACATGGGATAAGAGTATTAATCTTGAATAAAGTTTGGGATTAACTTTATCCCATATTTGATTTGGGATATTTGTATGGGTCCAAATTTGGCGACTCGACAGTTTGGGATTAACTTCATTATATTCCTCTTGTTATTCTGTTGTTATCTGTTATTCCCTGAAGCATGTTTCCCCTTCCCATCTTTAACTGTAATTATCTGTTTTTATTTTTTCGTTGTATATGATTTAACTGCACATGTTTATTTGGTAGTCTGGTCTTAACCTCGTCACTACTTCGCCGAGGTTAGGCTAGGCACTTACCAGCACATGGGGTCGGTTGTGCTGATACTACACTCTGCACTGTGTGCAGATACTGATACTGAAGCGCTTGGACCGCAGTGAGGGTGTTGTCTTCAGTCCACACAGGCGACCTGAAGTAGTCCTGCAGACGTCCGCGGGCCTTGGCGTCACCTCCTATCTTCCCTTTATCCTATTTTCGTTACTTATTTCAGAAACAGTGTATCTTTTATCTTTCAAACTTTGTATGTAGTATTCTTAGACCGTTTGTGAAACTGTGACACCAGTTCTGGGTAGTCGATGTTCAAGCAGTTGTATTGGATACATATAAGATAGTTCATTGTTTTTCTTCCACTTATTGTAAATTTCGTTGCCTACACGTTATTACTTTAAAATTGTTAAAGAATATAAATGGGTAAAAAGGTAATTTGTTCAAACACTCGGCTTGCCTAGCTCACATTAGTAGGTGCCATCACGACTCCCGAGGGCGAAAAATCCGGGTCGTGACAGAACACATTGTAAAGGTTGACAAAAGAGAATATACAAAAGTTGTCTTGTTCACTGATTATATTATTCAAGCACACGTTGTTCCTTTTTTGTTCACAAGACCCAAAGATTCCACATCCATCTTCATTTCTCTCTTTTCCACGTCGCTAACAGAAGAAAGGAACATTCCAATTATACAATAATTGGGTGGTAGATCCTTTCTTATTACACTTGTTGTCATTATCTACATTTATTACATATTCATGATAGCATATTCACTGCCAATCATTGAGCATTAAATCTGTTATTTAATACTCTTGAGCACTACTTGTCTCGCAAGTATTCTGTTGCATTCGGTCTAGAATTTATTAAGTTCGACTAAAACTCGCCCTTTAACTCATCATTGATTGGTTTAACTAAAAGGTTTAACACTTTTTTGGTCAAACAATATTAGCTAATTCCGGAATAACTTTTATATTAAAATAATGGGATTAGTAATTCCATGTAAAAGGTGGGATAACTAATCAGGTGGGATAACTAATCTCATGGGATATCCTATCCTATGGAATATCTTGAGATATCCCATCATTATACCGAACGACCCCTAAAAGTACTCGTTGAAAACAATCTACCGACCCACTCTATGACCCAACCCGTTAGACCTTTCTCTTTATCTTAGAAATAAAACATAACAGAAGTCACACTCTCTACAAAAATATTTACAGTTCACATATATACAAATGTAGAATATTTCATTTTTATGATGTACAACACTTCTTGACCCACTCCTTTATTTTTTTCATTTTAACATAATTTTCCTTCTTTCTAGTTCGTAATAAATTTTCCATTTACATGAAAAAACGGTGAAGAATTTGTGGTTTACAGATAATCACAATGGTAATATGGTAAGTAGCTAACATGAAAAATCGTCATATGTACTTTTGCCTTCGTGTCTAAGGAAGAAATGCATTTGAAGGAAAAGGCACTTTTTAAAGCTAAAGTTCTAAAAGTTATGGCATGTTTGGCTTGCTTCTAAAATTAATTTATTTTAGAAAGTTTTTATCAAAAAAAATATTTTTGATAAGAAGTCATTTGTATTTGACTAATCAATTTGAAAAATACTTTTTAGCATTACTTTTAAAAAGTATTTGTAAATATATTTTTCAAAAAAGTGTTTTTGGGAAAAAAAAAATTCTGCTTCTAAAAAGTTCCTTATGCTTACACTCAAATATACTTTTTTTTACTCAAAAACTTAGTTGAACACCTTAACTTTGAAAAAAGTACTTTTACCTATAAAAAAATTACTTTTGGCTAAAAAAAACGCGGTCACACAAGCTATTACTAGTAATTGTTAGGTGTTAAGTGCGACACCACAATAGCTTATAAAGCAAGTAAATTTGGGTTGCCAATAGCAATTTCTTCGAATAATCCGGGAAACTTTTAGGGTCTGTTTGGAAAGTTACCGTGTAATTGAAATTGATGTAATTATTAAAATAACATTTACTTAGCCTAGTAATTTCGATGATATGTTTGTTTGTCATAGTGCGATTATAGTGTAATTACAAATTTATTGTTTGGTTACACAAGTGTAGTTACACAGTTAGATTAAATTTTAAATAAAGTAATAAGGCAAAATACATAGGTTACCCCTGGGCTATGGACCAAATCCTTGTTACACACTTTTTGCGGACGAAAATTACCCTACACACTCAACCTTTCCAGAGTGTCCGTAAGACACACCACTTTTTTCTTGATCAATTTTTCAAAACATGTGTAATATCACGCACCAATCATACAATGACATGTGTCAGATATATTTTTATTGACCATTGGATAAGTTTTATTAAATCTGGATCCTTCAAACAAAGCATCAGATATATTTTTATTGTTTAGACACCTTATTTTGTTTGTAAAACACGCACCTGCCACGTAGACAAAAAGGTATGTCTTAGGCACAATCTGAAAAGGTTGAGTGTGTAAGGTAATTTTTATCCGTAAAAAGTGTGTAACATGGATTTGGTCCATAGTTCAGGGAGTAACTTATGTATTTTACTAAGTAATTATCAAAACTTAAAACTTAATATAATAAATATATGCCTATAAATTTTTATAAGTATAAATAATATTATATTTGGTATTTAAGATATATATTTTTCGTGAATATACATTTATTAGTAATCATATATTTATAACTAATATTGTAAAAATATATTATATATTTTCCAAATTAATAATATTTGTTTTAGATACTTATAAAAACTAAAACACATACATTTTGTAAGAACATCATGGAATTCATGTTTGATAAAATAAATTAATATTTATAAATATAATGTTATAACATTATTCAAATGTTGACAAAACTAATCTATCAATTCTAACTAAAAAATGAACAACATGCAATGTGAGTCAATAATACTAAAATAAGTAAATTGGTCCCATGAATATAACACAATTTCAAAATCCAAAAAAATAAAATAGTTTAACATATGTCAAATTTCTACATAATAATAGTAAGTTCACTACTAGAAATCCGGTGAAAAATGATCACAAAAATGACCAACATTGGTTGGTTTTGGAAAATTACCGACCAAAATGCGTCCAAATACGCTTGGTCGCTATTTTGGTGGTCGTTTTAGTATATCGACCCAGGTTGGTCGCTAATTACCGACCAAGATTGGTCGCAAAGGTAAAATGACCAAGGTTGGTCGCAGAAAAAACCTACCAAAGTTGGTCGGTATTTTAATTATGTAATCAAAAGATTCACCATCTGGGAATCGAATCGGGGTGTGTACTGTGGCGGGATACTATTCTACCACTAAACCATTAATGTATTTTGTTTTAAGATTATCTTATTTTTTATTTATAATCTTTAATTTTATTTTCGCACGAAAATAACCGATCAAAGTTGGTCGGTTTTTTAAAATGACCGGCTAAATTTACCGATCAAAGTTGGTCGATTTTTTAATATTAATTTTTATTTATTTTAATTGCAAAAACCGACCGAAGTTGGTCGATTTATTGAAAAATAAATTTTGCGGGACTCAAAAATAGTTTCCCGCATTTTTGCGCCAAAGAAAACCGACCAAAGTTGGTCGGTTTCGTAAAAAAAAAAATTAAAATATTTTGAAAAATCGACCAACCGATTTTTTGACCGAACAAAGTTGGTCGGTTTTTTGCCGAATTTCTAGTAGTAGTTCCACTACAACTTAAGATTAGAGAACACAATAAGTTTATAACCACATTCAACAGTGAAATTTCACTTTAATTGCATCACTCATTATATGCCAAGTTTGTTAATGACTCATTATTTCTAATATTAGGAGGTGTAGTTTCAAAAAATAGAATAATAAAATAAATAATAAATAAAATATAAACAATTACATGGAATCACAAGAAGTAAAGGTAGAGAAATAAACGACAAAATAATGTACAAAGAAAAATATATTTTAAAATTTTAAAAGAAATCAAAAGTAAAAGTAAAATTAAAAAAGTAAAATAATATAAATAAAAAGTTATACAGAAATTAAATTAAAATAAAAAAAAGGAAATAAACAAAAAAACAACCTTGTAATTACACAAAGTAATTACCACAAATTCTCACCTCCCCATTGAGAACAAGAGAGTGTAATTATACCCCTTCAATTACACCCAATTCCATGATAATCAAGTAATTACTTGGCCAAACAAACATGCTAAACTATATAATTATACTTAATTACACCCAGATCCAATTCCTAGGTGGCTTTCCAAACAGGCTCTTAACAAAATTTTTTTTTCGCCGAAGCACCTAATTTAACTAAACTTTTCTAGCAACATTAATATTAAATACGGATTTAAACGAGTTAACTATCTTTTTATCTTTTTGTTTTCCGTTACTATCTTTTATCTTTCAGTTAACTCTACAAGTAACTCGTCTAAACAGATATATAGCCTATTTGGTCAAGCTTCTTTTTGGCCAAAAGTGCTTTTTTTTTGTTGCCAAAAGCATTTTTGGCCAAAAATTGAGGTGTTTGGCCAAGCTTTTGGAAGGAAAAAAAGTGATTTTGAGGAGAAGCAGAAGTAGTTTTGGAGAAGCAAAAAAAGTAGCTTCTCTCCAAAAGCATTTTTTTGAGAAGCACTTTTGAGAGAAATACACTTATAAACAGTTTTTTAAAGCTTGGCCAAACACTAATTGCTGCTTAGAAGTGTTTTTCAAACTAATTAGCCAAACACAAACTGCTTCTCACCAAAAGTACTTTTGAGAAAAATACTTTTGAAAAAAAGTACTTCTCAAAATAAGCTGATTTTTGCAGCTTGGTCAAACGGGCTAATAGCATTTTCTTAACAAAAGATGTATCGACTTTCATTAAAATTTGGATCAGTCTTCTGTACCAAGAGAAATAAAAAACTGCAACGAATTCACATAGTGCCTATTTGGAAAGCACTCTGTCATTGGATTTGTGTGTAATTGGTGGAATTACACGGTTTTGACATGTTTGTCTGATCGAGTGTAATTGAGAACGCGTAATTACACTATACAATTCTCAAGGGGAGCTGAGAATTCTTGGTAATTACATTACCAAGTTATATTTTGAATCTTTTTTCTTTTCTTTTTAATTTACTTTTTATTTCTATTCTTTTTTTCTTTTTAATATATTTTTTAACTTTTTAAATTCTTTTTTTTCAAATATTATTTTTTTACATTATTTATTTTTTATTTCCTTATTTCTCATTTTCCAACCTTTACTTTACGTGTTTTTACATAATTTCTCATATTTTATTTTATTTTAATTATTTATTTATTACACTCGGCTATGTTATAATTCTAATCTTTCTAAAAAAAATTATACCTCGTAATCTTAGAAAGAATAAGTCATCCACAAACTTGACTTATAATGAGTGATGTCATTAAAGTTGAACTTTGTTACTGGATGAGCTTATAAGCAAACTTAACTATGTTAAAATGATAGATTACTTTTTAATATTTAAACAACTTCTCATTTTTCAACCTTTATTTTTTGTAATTTCATATAGTTGCTCATATTTTTTATTTTTTATCTTTTATTTTCTTCATTTAACATAATTGTGCTATTATTCTAATTTTGAAACTACTCCTCCTAATTAACATAATTGAAACTTCATGTTAATTATTTTTTGGATTTTGAATATATGTTATATTATCGCTTTCATTCTATTTGCTTTAGTAGTATTCACTTAATATTTCAGATTGCATGCATTTATTTTTCAGTTAAAATTGATAGATTAATTTTTCGTAAAACATTTGAGTAATGTTATGTCATTATATTTGTAAATATTTAATCATCTTATCAAGCATGAAGTCTATGATGTTCTTATAAAATATGTAGTTTTATTTTTTGTAATTGATTAAAGTAAAATATTATTAATTTGAAAAATATATATCAATTATTTTACAATATTTATTACAAGTATATGATTAGTAATTAATATATTTTTAAAAAACAATATCTATCTTAAATGTCAAATTTTAACTTTATTTATAAAGGAATATATTTGTTAAATATTAACTTTTAATTTTGATAATTAACTCTATATTTAAAATTTAATCTAACTTTGTAATTACACTTGTGCAACCAAACAGTAAACTTGTAATTACAATGTGAAAAACAAAAAGGTCGTCGCAATTACTATATTGTATAATTATTAGAATGTGTATTCACTACCCTAATAATTACTCCAATTCCAATTTTCCGGTGGCTTTCCAAACAAACTCATAACGAATTTCACTAATCATCTAGCATTCAATTTTACCTTTTAAAATAAAAACTTCTACTAATTTTTATCCAGAATTTGTACTCATTTATATATATATATATATATATATATATATATATATATATATATATATATATATATATATATATATATATATATATCTGCATCCAATTAGGATGTGATTTAACGGTTAATAAAATGAAACGTCAATGGGAAATTTGTAACGACCCGACCGGTCATTTTGAGCTTTTGCACTTTGCTCGCCAGTTCTCGGGAATGACTTGCTCGTGTGATGTATTATGACCTATGTAAATTGTTGGTCCTGGTTTTCAGGGTAATCGGAGTGAATTTGGAAGAAAACAGTTCTCAGTTGAAGCTTGAAATTTGAAAGGTTTGACCAAGATTTGACTTGTTTGTATATGATCTCGAATTAGAATTTTTATGATTTGGTTAGCTCCGTCAAATGATTTGGGACTTAGGGGCGTGATCGGAATGCATTTTGGAAGTCCGTGGAAGGTTTAGGATTGAATTGGCGAAATTGAGATATCGACATTTTCCGGTTGATAAGTGAGATTTTGATATAGTGATCGGAATAAAATTCCGAGAGTTGCAGTAGCTTCGTTGTGTCATTTGGGATGTGTGTGCAAAATTTCAGGTCATTCGGACGAGATTTGATAGACTTTTTGATCGAAAACATAATTTAAGAGTTCTTGGAGTTCTTAGGCTTGAATCCTATGTTAATTTGGTGATTGATGTTGTTGTGAGCGTTCCAAAGTTTTGAACAAGTTTGAACGATGTCATGGGATGTGTTGGTACAATTGGTTTGAAGTTCCGGGAGTTCCGGGTAGGTTCCGGGATGTTTTAGGCCGAAAATCATAGCTGTAGCAGGTCCAGAAGGGTTACAGGCCTCGGAACTCACCCGCGTGGTCCGCACAAAAAGAAGTGTGGTTGCGGTATGTGCTGTGCGGACCGCAGAAAAAAAAGTGCGGCCGTGGTAGGTGCTGTGCTGACCGTACAAAATGTTGTGCACCCGCGGTGGGGAACGTTTCGTTGGTCCTATTTCGGAAGCTCATATCTTTTGATCTACAAGGAATTTTGAGATGATTTGAAAACGACAGTTGTAGCCCTTCATATCTAGTTTTCAGGAAAGTGAAAATATCGCAATTTGGACATCTGTAGCGAAGGTTATGTCAAAAATACTAAAGCCTGTCACTGCAGAGGAAAGCCTGTGCGGCCGCGGTCGTTTTTGTGCGGACCGCGGTCGATTTTGTGCGGTCCACGGAGGTGGAAAGCTGTGGGATACTCTATAAATACGAGTTTTTGGATTTTATTTGATATTTTGACCTAGAGAGCTCGGAGTTTGGCGATTTTTCGAAAGTTTTTCAAGAAATTCATTGGGGTAAGTGATTCTAACTCAGATTTGGCTAGAGTACATGAATCTATTATTGAATTCATCATTTAATTCGTGATTTGGGATGAAATTTGGGAAGAAAATTATTGGAATCTTCCAAAAATATAAAATGATGAGTTGAGGACCAAATGGTACCAGAATTGGATAATTTCCATATGGTTAGACTCGTGAGAGTATAAGTATTCTAGTTTTGTGAATTTTATCAAATTCTGAGATGTGGGCCCGAGGGTCGGGTTTGACCAATTTCTGGAACTTTGTGGTAATTCGATTGTTTCCGCTTGGGCTTTGTTCCATTAGTATATTATGACGTATTCATTCTGATTTTGGATAGATTCGACACGCGTGGAGGCCGATTCGAGGGGCAAAGGTATCGCGAGTTAGAGATTTAGCCGGTTCGAGGTGAGTAATGATTGTAAATGATGCTCTGAGGGTTTGAAACCCCGGATTGCACATCGTAGTGCTATATTGAGGTGAGGCACACGTTTGACGACGAGCATGGGGTCGTGTACTATTGGGGATTGTGACTTGGTCCGTCTCGATTGATGATTTTTCCACGTATTTGACTGAAACTTATTTGTTATCATCATGATTTAGGCTGATTGCCATATTTGGGCTTCGTTCCAATTATTTGAACCCTTCGGGGATTTTTATTACTATTTCTTCACTGTTTTGACTTATTAATTAAACTCAGTCATGTTATTTTCTACTATTTTACTACTCAGCCATTTTTACGCCGTTTTTGAGACTTAAATGATATTTTAAATGATGTTTTGGGCTGAGAAATACCGTTTTACTAATGCCCGAGGGGCTTGTGAGTATTTTTGACTGAGTAAGGTCGAGGGCCTAGTTGTGAGGAAACATTGATACTGATTTGAGGCCGAGGGCCTGAGATATGTACGCCACGAGATGGCTTGTTGATATTGTTTATGAGGCCGAGGGCCTGATATATATACGCCACAAGGTGGCTTGACTGATATAAGTCTGAGGGCCCAGATTGGATGCCACGAGATGGCTTGATATTACGCTTGGGCCGTAAGGGGCCCCTCCCGGAGTCTGCACACCCCTAGTGAGCACGGGTACCCATTCTGATATGAGATATAGCCCGAGGGGCTGGTACTGTTCTGAGATATTGCCCGAGGGGCGAACCTTTATGTGTTTATCTTCTTAATTTCCTGTCAATTACCTGTTGATTGTGTATTTGTGCCCAAGTGGCGAACTGTTATGTGTTTATCTTATTAATTGTCTGTCATTACCTGTTGATTGTGTATTTGTGCCAGAGAGGCGGATTCTGTGCTTATCTGCACTCATTATTTTGCATTCATTTGCATAACTGTTGAAAAGTCATTTTCAAAAGAAGTTTGAACTGAGCTAAGATGTTTTTAAGAGATTTCACAGCTTCACTGTTTTTCTTAAATGGTTTTATACTGCTTTTATACAGCATGTTGATATGTTTTACGTGATTTCTTACCGCTCAGTTGTTATTTACCTTTATTACTCACTGAGTCGGAGTACTCACATTACTCCATGCACCTTGTGTGGAGATTCAGGTATGTTTTGGCTCATCGGAGGCAGAGTCATCAGAGTTTAGCAAGGTAGATGTCGGCGTTCGCAGCTCTGCTTTTCTCTCACTTTATTTCATTAGACTGTATTTGTACACTCCAGGCTTTCAGTTGTATTTATACCCTAGTAGATGCTCGTGACTTGTGACACCCCGGTTAGGGCTGTGTCGGGTTGTATTTCCACTACCTATTGTCGTTAAATCATGCTTAGACTGCTTTTATATTGTTAAACTGTTTTAAAAAGTGAATTGTGTTTAATTGGCTGGCCTTATCTTCACGAGAGGCGCTATCACGACCGGCTTCGGGGTTAGGGTCGTGATAAGTTGTTATCAGAGCATAGGTTACATAGGTCTCACGAGTCATGAGCAGGTTTAGTAGAGTCTTGCGGATCGGTACGAAGACGTCTGTATTTATCCTCGAGAGGCTGCAGAACCTTTAGGAAAAACTTCACATTCTTGAATTCTAGTCGTGTGTTCTTTGATTCAGCTTGAAATGTAACTCTTTGAATTCCCTCCACGTGTTCGTATACGTACATGAGCGCTTAGTATCAGATGTACATCGATGTCTTGTGATTCCCTGATCAAGGGGCGAGATGTGATCTTTGTGTGTTGATGTTGGGCCAGTTTGGAAGACTTGAGGCCGGATCTTGCTTGAGCACCGAGGTGCTGATTGTGTGAACAAGTGTTTTTGAACTCATTTGTTCGGTAGTGTCCCTACTAGTGGGAGTGATAGTTGGATAACTATGTGATGAGTATATTAGTACTGCGAGATGTATCCATATGATTTGGAGGCGACGAGAAGGGTTTGTTAGAGGATAGAAGAACTATTAGGTTCTTGAATTCCACCTTGATTCGAGGTATAGCCCCGAGTTATGGGCGTGTGAAGGATCTTTTCATGTTTCCCAGTTGTAAGTGAAGTAAATTTCATGTTGCGGTATGAGTTCAGACTCAGGAAGACTAAGTGACTGCATACAGTTTATGATGGTGGAAGGTATACAAAAATGTTAGTTAGAGGCAAAGCACGTGGGTTGCCTCCTGCGAAATGTTCTGAGGTTGTACGATCTTTATGTGTCTGTTAGAAGATCTCATTTGCGAGTGAAGGATATGTGTTGCAATTTAAATTGGGTCACTTAGAGAGTGGGTGTAACTGTTGCGAGAGTGGAATGCGAGATTTGTAGAAGAGTTAAAATTCTAGATGATCGGTGGTTTTCACAAGCTTATAAAAGATTTGAGTTTAATCTCACTATGGTATCATGGAATCAATAGAGAATAATCGTTATGAGTTATTGAGTTTGTGTTGGTCTATGGCTTCAAGCCAAGTGGGGGAGTCTGTTATTGATTAGGCGATTGCACGGTTAGGTGCTATGGTGAATCAGTTATGGCTTGCGGAAATTGAGACCGAGGATGGCTCGAGTAAAGGAAAATTTTGATAGAGGTTATATTATGCTACATAGGGTATGAGAATCACGGAATGTCTTGAGTTGTTGGTAATGGATGTTCGGTGCATAGAGCAGGAAGTGGCTTGGTTATTCTAGGATGAGGTTACACTCAGCGATGTCGGAGTGCTATTGAGGCACGGGTGGTTTTGTTCGTTTGATCAGGCTAATTGCAGTTTGAATAGAGTGAATGACTCTAGAGAATGGTCCTATTGTGTTTAAAACTCTACATGTAATAATTAGAGGCTTTCAAGTTGTACTTATTGCTAGAAACTGAGTTTTCAGTGGAAGATGGCAAGACTTGTCGTATTTTCTATACTAATTATGAGATTCAATATATCAGTATCGGGAAGGTGAAGTTAATGGCTTTGGGGAACACTTAAAAAAGGTATTCATTGGCTTATGAGCCTTAGATGGTGTGGCCTTATGCTTGGGTTCTGTGTGGTAAGTCTGGGTTGAGGAATTGTGATGATATAGCAAGAATGTATATCAAGCTGAAGGTAAATCAGAAGGGAACTCAGATAGATGGGGTAGCTTGGTAGTAGGCCGGATTGGTATGGTAAGGATATGATTAGTTCCTTGGGGGTGTTCAAGGTAATGAGTTCTTACGGGTATTTAGCGGCAATGCCTTGGGGTTTTAGTGGCTTGCGTAGGTTGGCTGAGATAGGAAGATTCAGTCCTGACGGACTTGTTGTGCAAAGGGGAGTCGGAGAATTCTTGTAGATTTCTACCATGGTTAGAGATGTATATTTCTGCTGGCATGAGTAGCATGGGATGTATAGTGATTTTCTTCCAAGTTGGGCTCAATGGAAAGTTCTTGGTTGCTTGAATGCATAGTTTCTTGGGGTTTGGAAGGGATATGAAAGTTCTCATGGTTATCTTAGGATGGTATGGCATATGTAGTATGTGTGGATGATAGATATTTGCGTGTTTAAGGTTATAGTTCAGTTCTGAATGGAAAGTCATAAAATTCTTAGGCAGCACAGGTAGTTTCAGGTGATTTGAGAAAGGAGCTTCAGATGATTAGGGGGATGATCTTCAGATGATTAAGGAAATGGTATTGCTAATTGGAGTGATTTGACGAGGGTATATGTTTCAGGAAAGGCAATGTGATTAAGTTGATGGTACTTCGGTAGTATTGCGGCACCTTCTTGTTAGGTCGATTGCGGGAATTCGAGTTTGCTTGGTGGCACCGAGGAATTTCAGAGCATCTCTCGTGGAATGATTGGATATTTGAGGCGTGGTATGTGTCACACCTCCTTTTTTCGCCCGTGCCGCCCAAAAGGGGCACGGAAGGGAGTTTTTTCCAATTAAAGGACAATCGAAACGGGATTTATTTATTTATTTCAGAGTCGCCACTTGGGAGATTTATGGTGTCCCAAGTCACTGATTGAATCCCGAATCGAGGAAAATACTCGACTTTCCAAATGAAGTCTGCGAACCAGAAATTCAAAGTAAGGAATTCTGTTGACCCGAGGGAAGGTGTTAGGCACCCCCTAATCCCGTGGTTCTAGCACGGTCGCTTAAACTGTTGTAATGACTAGATATCTGATTTTAATACATATTATAATTTATGTACTTTTACCAACTTTAAACCGCTTTTATTATTATTATTTTAGAATTGCAACGTCGTAAAAATGCGTTTCGAACCACATCGCAATCAATGCACCCGTGGTTGTTGACACGTTTTGACTCCGTTGAGATTTGGATTTGGGTCGCATAAATGCGCACCCGAGTTTAGGGATGTAATATTATTAAAATCGTGCCTAAAGAATCTAACGCTTTATTACTTTGGAGAAAGCCGTGAAATTTGCTAAACGGACCATCCCGAATTCTAAGTATTCAATTAAACATTTATCGAGGGCCCCGCAATTTGTTCGTTTTATTGGGCGAGGCTCATTTCATTTATTTTAAAAGGATAATCCTAAAGTGCCTACATTTTTTTCTATTAAATTTGTCTCTACGAAATGAAAGAGAAAAGGTCTTAATTTATTTACATGCTTGAGTTGTTATAGTTGGGTTTCGAATATGATTCATAAAATCTGAAAATTATGCAAGCAGGGCAATCCGTTGCCAAAGCGGGCCCAGGCCCCACGTGTATGGCACAAAACTGGACCTGGGTCATCTCATTCACATGTTACTACCTAGTTATATTATACTAGGCATGTTCACAGTTTGTCAAACTAAAAAAAACTTGGCAATCTAATTTTAATCCTAGACCATTTACATGCTGAAATTAACCAATAGTATTTAACTAAACAATATTCCTACAAATTCCGAAACGGTCTATTCGTTTAATGAACTAACTGTTGAATGTTTAAGAATAGTCTAAATCAGCTAACATGCTTTTTGAGACATGATAATCATACAACAATAACGAATTAACTAGGCAGAGTTACTACACCATTTATTTATTTTTTAGGCAATACATAGATTCAAATCACTAAATTAAATAACGAATTGAACCTCAAACTAAATCTAATAATATTACAGTCAAAACGAAGGATTCAAGTTATCAAACTAACATATTTCTATCTTAAAACTAAATCCTTTTTAAATTAATAAACACAAACTGAAGAAATAATTAATTGAACTTCAGCTTAAAACTAACAACATTATAATTAAACTAACAATTTTTTACATAAAAACAAGAAAAAATGAAACAAACTGAAGAAATATAAAAAAACAATAAACACGAAATTAATATCAAACATATCTGATTTCAGATCCGAAAATATCAAACAAATTACGGACAGAAATGAAACTTAAACCAACTAACCGGATCGGAATGACGATGAACTCGAATGAAAACAAATCTGCCCGGAAACAATTATCGCACCAAAATAACTCGACGCCGAAGACGACCACGAACAGACGATCGAAGAAGATGGTCGTTTGGGGTCGTTTGAAAAACGAAGCAGTGGCAGCCCGTCGAAGCTGGGCGAAGCAGAAGATGAAGTTGTGGTCGTTCATGGCTGGTTTGATGGCGATGAAGAAGACGAAGATCGAAACAGTGGGGTTATGGGTGACGAGGACGAGAGCTGTTGATGGAGCTGCTGGTCGTTTGGAGACGGACTGGAGCTGGAGCAGCAGTGGCTGGGCAACGTTGCTGCTCGCTGTTGCTCGACGGAAAAAGGGTGGTCGATGAGGCTACGAAGACGATGAAGCCACGAGGGGGGGGGGACAACCATGGCAGCTGGAGTTATCGTGGTCGATGAGGTCGTTCATGGTTGTTCGTTGGTTGCATGGAGGAAGCAGTGATGGTGGTTGTTTGGATGTGAAGGAGCAGAAGCCATGGTTGCTTGGGCGTGAAGGAGCAGAATTCGTGGTTGCTTTGGGTCATTCATGGCTGTCGTTGGACGATGGTGGAGCTGGAGTTCATGTTATGCATGTGTGTGTGTTGAAGGAGAAGAGGCGGGGGGGAAGGGAAGCCATGGTTGGATCTCGGAGGTCGTTTGGGGTGAGTCGAGGAAGAAGAGTTTTCGTGCAAATATAAAGTGAGCGGATACGAGCGATTTTTGCCCGTTTGAGTACTCCGTGTGAAGCATCTTTTTGAAAGGATTTGACCGAACCTTTGTTTCGAAGGTTTTCCTACATATCCCCGACTAAAAGGGAATCAAGCCAATGTAGTTCGGGAAGTTTTGGTAGCTGGGACTACCATGGAACTGTAATGTTACTGCTGTTGTATGCTGTTATTACTGCTTGCCGACCACCTTATTACATTATACTGAAAGAAAACAAGAAGCTAGACTAAACTATAGTCTATGAATTACAAAATCTTATCTAGATCTTCCACTTGCTCTAGTTGCCTTGCTTTCTGGTCGGCTTGTGTTTCCCTCTGGTGCTTTTCTTTTCAAAAACTTCTAGGGATGACACTGGCCTCTTGCTTTTCTGAACACAAGTTTTATTATTCCGCTCAGTCTACTGGGGACACTGCTTCCTATATTAAAGCTTGTTATGCTGAGGATTTTTGTTGTAACCCTCCTTATTACTGACTTCTGATTTGATCTTGAAATGTATTCCTCTGTTCTGTAGGCGGGCTCCTGACCCCAATCTTGACTTTTGAAAGATGACACAACTTCCATTCTCCAGGCGGGATCCTGACTTCTCCAACTTAAAATAAACAACCTCCGTTCTACAGGCGGGCTCCTGATTTCTCCAATTTAAAATAAATAACCTCCGTTCTATAGGCGGGCTCCTGACTTCTCCAACTTAAAATAAACAACCTCCATTCTACAGGCGAGCTCCTGACTCTAACTTAAAATTTAACAACCTCCGTTCTACAGGCGGGCTCCTGACTCCAACTTAAAATTTAACAACCTCCGTTCTACAGGCGGGCTCCTGACTTCTCCAACTTTTAAATAATTCATCCTCCATTCTCCAGGCGGGCTCCTGACTTCCATAGCAACTTTGAAAATAAATCAGCCTCTATTCTCCAGGCGGGCTCCTGACTTTATCAGCAACTTAAAAGTAATTCAGCCTCCATTCTCCAGGCGGGCTCCTGACTTCAACAACTTTCTCAAAATAATTCAGCCTCCATTCTCTAGGCGGGCTCCTGACTTCAACAACTTTCTCAAAATAATTCAGCCTTCATTCTCCAGGCGGGCTCTTGACTTCAACAACAACTTAAATGTAACACCTCCATTCTCCAGACGGGCTCCTGACTTCTTCAACTGCTTCCTTCAAAACTGGTGTTTTATTCCTCTGAAAATTGCCGGGGATAACACCGATATTTTATTTCACCAATATGTCATTTTCCTTCTTCAAAGACTATTTCCTTTAAAGCTGGTGCTTTCACTTCCCTGAAACCTGTCGGGAATAACACTGCTGGGGAATTATCTTCCTCCTTTTAACAATGGTGGGGATGATATTGATTCAAAGATCATTGCTTTTACAACTTTGGGTTATCTTGCTTCTTCTAAGATTGCTTTTCTTTTAAAACTTGTATCTACCTTCTTGTATACTGCTGGGGATTTTATTTCCTTTAAAACTTGTGTTATCTTCTCTCTTTCCCAAATGGCTATCTGCTTTCAAGAAAATTTTCGTAATGAGAGAAAAAATTTCTGCCCCAGTTTAATAATCTTCTTTGTGACCCTGTCTTCCTGCGGTCAATAATATTTCTTTTCCCTGCTTTAAATCAAAGAAAAATTTGTTAGTTTAAAACGGGGCGAATGGTCGTGCCACTTCTGCTGGGGATGGTTTTTCCCTTTTCTTTTTCCTGCTTTGCTATAAAACTTGTTGGGGATGATATTATTTGTTGGGGCTGATATTCCTGCTGGGGATGGTTTTTCTTTTCTCTTCCTTCCCCGCTCTGTGTTGTCCGACCATTGTGGAGCTTGGTCGAGAATCTGTCAGAGTTGTTCCTGTATCTCGCAAATCTGCTGGGGATCCTCTTGGAATTTGATCCATAACTTTTTAACTGTTGCTTTTCCGTTTTTTCTCCAACATCCCCTGGAAATTTGGTCCTCTTGGGATCTAGACTCATTCATCATTTGGTCTTGCGACCAACTTCTTTTTGCTTTGTCGCCTTATCTTTGGCCTGTCCTATTCGTATTTTGCTTTGCGCCATTTTGGCAACTGGTAGTAAGCTCTAAAAATCCTTTTCAAAAACAAACTGCTGGGGAGGTAAACTCTTTAAACCAAGAAACGAAAAAGTGATGATTTCAAAATAGAAAAAGAAAAGTCTTTCTGAACCAATGCTGGGAAAAAAGAAAGAAAAGAACTTATCTGAATGATATAACCGATCCTAATGATCATGTCGTGCATTTCGGATTGATCAACCCAGTCTATTTGTATTAATCAATCTTTCGGATGGCCTCATTTTGCTGGGGATAAACAGGCATTCAACTTTTTGCCAAATGCGGATCCTTTCCGTCAATCTTGTCATGTCGCCTCATAGTGCCCTTCGAGGGGTTTTCACTAATAAGACTCTCTCGTTTCTCTTAACTCCCGTCGCCTTATGGTGCTTGTGAAGGTTTTCACCGATAAGACTCTCTCATTTATTTTATTTTTCAGCTGGGGATTGGAGTGATGCTAATATGACTCTCTCTGTTGGGGATTCTTTCGGCTATCAATTCATTTCCGGTTTACGATCCTCTTCTTTACTGGGGATCAGAGTGTCGTTCCCGACTTCCGTTTGCATGACTTGGCACTTCTCAGATACTGATCGGGAGGTCTTTTTTGGACATCAATATGGGTTTTCGTGTCTGACTAAAAGAAAAGGCTATCAAAAATTCAAAAATAACTTTGATGGGTGAAACAGTACAACTCTTGGAATCAAACCTTTTTTGAAACTTTAAAACATAACTTC
Source organism: Nicotiana tabacum (assembly GCF_000715075.1). NCBI lineage: Eukaryota > Viridiplantae > Streptophyta > Magnoliopsida > Solanales > Solanaceae > Nicotiana > Nicotiana tabacum. The sequence continues at coordinate 161,265,605 of NC_134090.1, read as the reverse complement.
TGCCCCAGTTTTCTTGCTTGGGGAATTTTTATTTTTTTGTTACACTATGACCGAGCCATGAGGCGCCTACGTATCCTTCTTTGAGGAATCAGGTCAAACGTAGTTCCCAATTTCTTTGTTTTCTTGTGACTTTTCTTTTGTCTTTATTATCATTGTTTTTCTCTTTTTTTTTCTTTTTCTTTTATTTTAATTACTGATTCCAAAAGAGGGATATGAAAGAATGAATAAAGCTCAAAAAGGGAAGCAAATGATAAAGTGTTTGGATATATGAAAGAATTGCCTCCGTCATTTCATTCTCCGATAAATGCCAACCACAAACAAACAACAATTACAATCAAAAGAAATCATACATAATATCTCTTAACTGCGTCAGAATTGATGGCCATGTCGACGCATTTCCCATCGATATTTGTTAAACATAAAGCGTCATTGGACAATACTCTGGTTATAATGAAAGGTCCTTGCCAATTCAGGGCGAACTTGCCTTTTGCCTTGGCCTGATGTGGCAGGATTTGTTTCAACACCTGCTGCCCTACCTCAAATTTTCTGGGGCGCACTTTCTTGTTGTAGGCTCTCGCCATTCTCTTTTGATATAACTGACCATGACACACAGCTGCCAATCTCTTTTCATCAATTAGGTTCAACTGCTCCAACCGGGCTTTGACCCACTCGTCATCATCAATCTCAGCTTCAGCCACAATCCGAAGGGACGGAATTTCAACTTCCGCTGGTATTACTGCTTCAGTTCCATATACCAACAAATAAGGGGTTGCACCTACTGAAGTCTGGACGGTAGTGCGATAACCCAACAATGCAAATGGTAATTTTTCATGCCATTGTCTGGATCTTTCTACCATCTTCCTTAGTATCTTCTTGATGTTCTTGTTGGCTGCTTCAACTGCTCCATTCGCCTTGCGACGATATGGTATGGAATTACGGTGTGTAATCTTAAATTGTTGGCATACTTCTTTCATCAAATTGCTGTTAAGATTAGCACCATTATCCGTGATGATCACTTTTGGGACCCCAAATCTACAGATGATATGGGAGTGAACAAAATCCACCACTGCCTTCTTGGTTACCAACTTGAAAGTTTTAGCTTCAACCCACTTAGTGAAATAGTCGATGGTCACCAGAATGAACCTATGACCGTTGGTAGCTGCCGGCTCAATAGGTCCAATGACATCCATGCCCCATGCAACAAATGGCCATGGCGCTGACATTGTATGCAATTCTGTCGGCGGAGAATGAATCAAATCTCTGTGTATCTGACATTGATGGCATTTCCGCACGAAATTGATACAATCACGCTCCATAGTGAGCCAATAATACCCTGCTCGAAGAATCTTCTTCGCCAATAAATATCCGCTCATATGTGGCCCACAAACTCCAGCATGTACCTCTGTCATAACTATCGTGGCTTGACTGGCATCTATACATCTCAGCAATCCCAAATCTGGGGTTCTTTTGTACAAAACTCCACTGAGGAAGATTCCATTTGACAATCGCCGAATGACTCTTTTTTGATCTCCGGTGGCCTGCTCCGGGTATATCCCCATCCTGAGGTACTCTTTAATGTCATAAAACCATGGCTCGCCATCCACTTCTTCTTCTATCATGTTGCAATAAGCATGCTGATCACGAACCTAGATGTACAACGGGTCAACATGAATTTTGTCTGGGTGGTGCAACATCGCTGCTAAAGTGGCCAATGCATCGGCAACCTCATTGTGAACTCTCGGGATGTGTCTGAAGTCCACTGATCGAAATCGCTTGCTCAGATCGTGCAAACATTGTCGATATGGTATGAGTTTCAAATCCCGTGTTTCTCATTCACCCTGAATCTGATGCACAAGGAGGTCCGAGTCTCCCAAGACCAAAACATCCTGGACATCCATGTCTGCAGCCAGTCACAGACCTAAAATGCATGCCTCATACTCAGCCATGTTGTTGGTACAATAGAAATGCAGCTGAGCTGTAACAGGATAATGACGTCATGTTTCAGAAATAAGTACCGCTCATATTCTAACACCCTTCGCATTTGCGGCTCCATCAAAGAAAAGTTTCCAACCTGGTTCCTCAGGTAATTCCAACTCATCTATATGCATTACTTCCTTGTCAGGAAAATACATCCTCAACGGCTCGTATTTTTCATCAACAGGATTCTCAGCCAAGTGATCGGCCAGCACTTGGGCTTTCATGGCCGTCCTCGTCACATAGACAATGTCAAACTCCGTGAGTAATATTTGCCATTTTGCTAACCTCCATGTGGGCATAGGCTTTTGGAAAATATACTTTAATGTATCCAGGCGTGAAATGAGATAAGTAGTATATGAGGACAAATAATGCTTCAATTTCTGAGCCACCCAAGTTAGGGCGCAACATGTCTTCTCGAGTTGAGTGTACTTAACCTCATATACTGTAAACTTCTTGCTGAGATAATAGATGGCTTGCTCCTTTCTTCCTGTAATGTCGTGTTGCCCCAACACGCAGCCAAACGAATTCTCCAAGACCGTTAGATAAAGAATTAACGGTCTCCCCGGCTCAGGTGGAACCAATACAGGTGGATTTGATAAATATCCTTTGATCTGGTCAAATGCCTCCTGGCATTCCGCCGTCCATTCTACCGCGACATCCTTCTTCAAAAGCCAAAATATGGGTTCACAGGTTGTTGTGAGTTGTGCAATAAATCTGCTGATGTAATTCAACCTTCCCAATAGACTCATTACTTCTGTCTTGTTCTTCGGCGGGGGCAAATCTTGGATAGATTTGATCTTTGACGGGTCCAGTTCAATACCTCGCCGACTGACGATGAATCCCAATAACTTTCCAGATGGAACTCCAAATGCACATTTGGCCGGGTTGAGCTTAATATCATACCTTCGAAGTCTTTGAAAAAACTTCCTTAAGTCTTCTACGTGGTCTCCCTGATGCTTGGATTTTATGATCACATCGTCCACATACACCTCAATTTCTTTGTGGATCATGTCATGAAACATAGTGGTCATCGCTCTCATGTACGTTGCTCCAGTATTTTTCAAACCGAATGGCATTACCCGGTAGCAATAAGTTCCCCACGGCGTAATAAAGGCTGTCTTTTCCGCATCTTCCTCATCCATCAGAATCTGATGATACCCAGCATAGCAATCTACAAAAGATCCGATCTCACATCCGGCACAATTGTCGATCAAGATATGAATGTTGGGTAAAGGAAAGTTGTCCTTTGGGCTTGCCTTGTTCAGATTGCGGTAATCGACACACACCCTGATCTTCCCATCTTTCTTTGGCACCGGCACCACATTAGCCAACCAATCAGGATATCGAGTGACACGAATAACCTTCACTTGCAGCTGCTTGGTTACTTCCTCTTTAATCTTCACACTCATATTCGTTTTGAACTTCCTCAATTTCTGCTTGACGGGAGGGCATGCCGGGTCAGTGGGCAATTTATGAACCATTAAATCTGTGCTTAACCCCGGCATGTCGTCGTATGACCATGCAAAAACATCTTTGAACTCAATAAGTGTTTTGATCAATTCCTCCCTGATATTTGGTGCAATGTGGATGCTTATTTTAGTTTCTCTGATATTGTCGGCATCCCCTAAATTGATGGCTTCTGTGTCATTTAAGTTGGGCTTGGATTTTTCTTCAAATTGGCTTAACTCTCTGTTTATCTCCTCGAATGCTTCATCCTCATCGTATTCTGATTCATTATCATAATCGATCTCTTGTATAGTTAGTTCGGAATCAGATTGATCTTTTAGACTAGGTTAAAGATCCGTTGTGCATGCCATGTCGTTAGAACCAGTATGAAAAGAACTGTTCAGAAAAAGAAACGAAGGAAACAAAATTAAAAATAACATATAATAAGAAATAAAGAGGAAATTTTTCATTTTATTAAATTATGGGATAACAAGGTTTCACACTTTATTGAACACAATAAAAAGGAATCTGGATTACAACCCTGGAATAATCCAGAAAACAGAAAAGGAAAATCAGAGCCAACTACCAGGACTCCCTCCGAGTAGGAAGAGGAGTAGCTATCCAATTGTTGACCTTGGTCTTAGGACCCACAAACTGTATGTCTGCCTTACTGGAACCCTCTCCAACTTCTATCATGTTGACATCTGCGAACATTCTTTCAAAGCCCTCATTCAAATCTCCATCTGGCCCTATCAAGGGTCCAAGGACTTCCGGGACTGGCAACTTTCTGCACCCTACTTTGACAAATGATCTAGACAGGCGTGGGATTGGCTTAGGAAGGACCCAGACTCTTTTCTTCAATTTGCGGGCCCGTTTTACATCCATTGCGGTAGGTTTGAATCCCAACCCAAAAGTATCCAAGTTCTTAGGCAAGGAAACTGGCTGGATCATTCCCTGCAGATTATCCCCAGACCTTTCCCTGGTGCAAACCCACTATTCAACATTTCTGAGGCTATCATGAAGGTTACAGCTGTGATTCTGGGAAGTGGAAAGCCCCCACCCTCAAGAATTTTGTCTACTGAGACGGCGTCGAAAACCTGATAAACCCATGGGCCCTTATCATCGTCGGTTTCTATGAAGGGCACAATAGCATCACTGACGGCATGTGTGCCGTCATCCCCTTGTACCACAATCTCTTGTCTATCCCATTCAAATTTGACCATTTGATGCAGTGTAGAAGGCACTGCTTTAGCTGCCTGGATCCAGGGTTGTCCCAACAAAAGATTGTAAGACACCTCCATGTCTATCACTTGAAATTCCATGGTGAACTCGACTGGACCAATGGTTAATTCCAGTACGATATTACCCACTGTATCAGTACCGCCCCCATCAAAACCTCGGACGCAGACATTGTTCTTGTGGATCCTATCATCAGCAACCTTTAGTTTGTTCAGAGTGGCCAAAGGACAAATATTGGCACTTGACCCATTATCAATTAGTGCTCGAGTGACCACCGATTCTTCGCATTTTACCGTCAGGTAGAGTGCTTTGTTGTGTTCAGTACCATCTACCGGTAACTCATCGTCAGAGAATGTTACTCGGTTTACTTCGAAGATCGTGTGCGCTATTTTCTCCAAATGGTTCATTGAGAGCTTGTCCGGGACATAGGCTTCGTTCAGAATCTTCATTAAAGTCTGACAATGATTGTTTGAATGGATTAACAAAGATAGTAACGAAATCCGGGCCGGGGTCTTCCTCAACTGTTCTATAATTGAGTAGTCTTGTGCCTTCATCTTCTTTAAAAACTCCTCTGCTTCTTCCTCTGTTACTGGCTTCTTTATTGTTACAGGATTGACCCTTCTCAATTCTGCGGGAACAAAACACCTTCCCGAACGAGTTAGTCTCTGAGTTTCGTACTTCTTCCACCACCTCCTTTCCCTTATGCATCACTGTCACTTGACTGTAGCTCCACGGCACAGCTTTCTCACTTGTTACCGGCAACTGCATGACTGGTCTGATAACAACTGGTTCCACGTGGACCCCTTTCACCACCAATACTGGTGTGCTTGATACTCCCTGCAGTGCTGCCTTGGCTGTTTCTGGCTTTTTCGCAGCAATAGACGAATCTTTCCCTATTACCACAAATGGCTTATCATCTGCCTTTCCCAACCGTACCACTGCCTTTCCACTGGTCGAATTTTCATTCGGACTGGCACGAATCATCATTATTGTTTGTGAGGGTGTTTTAAGTTTCCCTCCTTCGTGCACTATCTCGATCATGCGGGCCTCATGGTGCACCGGTAATGGGTTTTCATTGATGTTGGGTGCCTCTGGTGCCTGAACCTCGATCCTATTTGTATCAATAAGATCTTGTATGGCAGTCTTCCATTTCCAACACTTCTCAGTATCATGCCCCGGAGCTCCTGAACAATATTCACAGCTTACTGAATGATCCAGGTTTCTGGGAAGGGGATTTGGTAATTTGGGTTCAACAGGACTTAATAAGCCTATCTGCCTCAACTTGTGAAACAGAGTAGTATAGGTTTCTCCCAACGGAGTGAATGTTCTCGGCTTCTGCATCCTTTCATTCTTGAAAGCCTGATTTCCGCGGAAGCTTGGCCCTGAAGGATTCATGTATGCTCTCGGTGGTGGATATGTGTTTTGTGGAGGTGGATATGTATGTTGGGGAGCCGATGCATGCCATTGCGGACGATCTAGAGGCTGGGTGTAAGTTTGGGCGTGATGGACGGAGAAATGGGGCTCTTGTGGTGGATAATATGGTTGTGGAGGGTTGTATGGATTGTGTGGATAGTTTGGGTAATGGGCTCTGGTTTGATAGCGAGGGGCTGGACCTCTTGACCTGGACCAAGTACCTGCTTCAACTGTTGCGACCTCCTCTCTCTTCTTTTTCCTGAGCGCACCTCCCGTGCCGCTTTGGATAGCCTAAGTTGTGGCCTTGATCGCCGAATAACTCATTATCTTGTTGGACCTGAGTCCCTCTTCAACCATGCCGCCCATTTTTACTACTTCATTGAAAGATTTACCAGCTGACGTCACCAGGTGACCAAAGTAGGTTGGCTCCAATGTTTGTAAGAAGTAGTCCACTATTTCACCTTCCCTCATTGGCGGATCGACTCTTGCCGCTTGTTCTCTCCAACAGAATCCGAATTCCCTGAAGCTCTCTCCGGGCTTTTTCTCAAGTTTTAATAGTGTGAGACGGTCGGGGACGATCTCGAGGTTATACTGGAAATGACCTGCAAATGCTTGTGCTAGATCGTCCCAAGTATACCACCTGCTGGGATCCTGCCTCGTGTACCATTCTAATGCGGACCCGCTTAAACTTTGACCGAAATAAGCAATCAGCAACTCATCCTTTCCACCTGCCCCTCTCATCTTACTGCAGAAACCTCGTAGATGTGCCATGAGATCACCATGTCCCTCATATAAGTCAAACTTTGGCATCTTAAAACCTGCCGACAATTGAACATCGGGGAAGGGACACAGATCTTTGTAGGCCACACTAACTTGGCTGCCCAATCCATGCATATTCCTGAAGCATTTCTCCAGGCTTTTCACTTTACGGAGCACTTCTTCCTACTCCGGATTCTTAGCTGGCCTCTCCGTTTCTGTAGGGAACTGAAGGTGAGGGGTGTAAGTATATGGCTCGGGTGGTTTGAAGGTGAGTTCAGGAGGATAGTATTGATTGTCTTGAACCTTAAACACTGGTTCATCAGGTGATTTTTGCAATGTGGCGGGTGGAGGTGCCACGAAAATAGGAACAGTTGGTGGAGGAGGGTTTTGTTTAGGTGGTGAAGCTTGGGGATTATAGGAAGTTTCCCCCTGATAGTATTGGGTAATGGGGAAGCTCGCTGATGGACCAGTGGAAGGGTGCTCCGGAGTCCGAGCTGGTGAAAGGGTAGGAGTAGGGGGAAGCATTGGTGGTGTTTGTCCCTTAGCCCAGGCTAGGTGCATCCCAGCAATCTCTTGTCTCAACCTGTCCATTTCCTCCTTCATCATTTGCATCTCCGTCTTTTCCTCCTCAACATTTTTGTCCGAACCAGACATACTTTCCGGAATGGGCCCTTTTGATCTTGTGTGGTAATGGTAATCTGCTAGAACGTTCTAACGAGCTAACTGTTTTGAAATTTCTTTCTCTGATATAAACAACAAACTTGTTAGCGTTAGAGCTTAACACATAGTGCAATTGGGTAATGCAATGTTCCTAGGCAGTTTAACCATTTCTAACATGTTTTTGCTTCGATTGCATGCATCATTCCGGATTATGTCCTTTATTTAATCACTTTGCCCTTTCTTTTTATCTTTTAGTGGTGGTCGAATCTTATGTAGATTGCCTACGTATCATGTCCCCGCATGAATCAGACCGGGCGTAGTTCTGCCATAAGTAAGACACAATTTTGCATTCTATTACCAAAATATGCTATTACAAACTATCATTTGAAAGAAAAACAAACGAAATACAGACTCCACACTGTTAACATTATTTGATATGAAAAGAGAACAAAAGGGGTAGAAAACACTCTTAAAACAAACAAGTGCAGGCTTGAATTAGGGATATATTAAAGCCTTGAATTTTGGTGCCTGCGAGGCATCGTTCGGCCATTCCGCGGGTTTTGGTGTCAGGCCTCTTTGCAAGCTTTTTAATTCCTCCATAATCCGGTGGACATAACCCATGACTGAGGCAAAAAGGGTATCACAGGGCATTTCTTCACATACTAGGCACTTCGTGGTGATGTAGCGGCCAATCTCATTGATCCTACCCCTGATTCTATCCCTTTCTATGCACAGCTGTTCTATTCGTTGATTCTTTAGTCCCAATACTCGAGTGGTGTCAATGAGCTGATCTTGGAACCTCTCCATTTGTTCTTCCATTCGGGCTATTGAATCATAGCAGCGTTCCCTGTCCGTTCTAGCATCTCGAGCTTATTTAAAGACCCGATCACTGAGAGTGGAATTTATTTCTCTTAATATTGCAACGCTCCCTTCATAATCCCTTCTCACTTGCCATAGGTGCTTTTTCCGCGCTGTTGTACCTTTTGCCCATCTGGCCCGTATTCTTGCTATGCTAGCCTTGGATCTTTCCAAGTCTTTTCGGCCTTCAGCGACCTGATTCCTTAACCCTGCTATCAACCTTTTATAGATCCGGCTTCTCAGTTGGTTGTCGGCATCCATTTTCATCTTCCGGATCTGAGCTTTAAGGATCTCGCTTTCTCTGGCTAGTTTGTTCTTTTCACCTTCGTTGGCAGCAACCTGCACTTTGTTCTCAAATTTCAGATCCTTAATCTGTTGTTTCAGCTTGCCTATTTCGGCAAGATATTCCCGCTCTTTGGCCAACCAGTCCCAATGCTCTTATGAGGACTTGGCAAATTCTTGAAGGTGAGGTCTTTTAGTCGGCCTTCCAGACGACATTTACCCTTTGTACCAAGCCTGATATCCAAGTGAAACTTCACCTCTTGCCTGATTCAGTACACAAGTATTTGCCTCTAAGTATTGACATTGGCTCCAATCTGGCGGACCCTTGCTTCAGGAAACTGACCATCGGAACTGATCTCAATCACCTGGGTGCTTAGATCCTCATCTTTGGGCACTATCTGACACCTCCCAAGTTGCCTCAAAACCCGATACGGCGCATAAGGTTGAATGCTCTTAAGTCCCATCAAGAGAAAATGGGGCCTAGCTGCTGGCATGTATATGACTTCGTCGATCGATAACCATCCCAGTGTCCACTGTATTTGACTGGCGTTGAGGGTCCGGAAATATGAGGTCCATGTCGAGACTCCTTCAGGTAGGCGGACCTCATTAATTCTGGTGTAGAACTCCTCTATGCAAGTCTTTTCAGAAGATCCATGGCTCAGGAACTGGGCTCGGTGACATAGGTGTTCGGTCATCCACATTTGCACTAACAAGTTACAACCTTCAAAAAAGTTTCCTCCGGTTTTGCAGGCCGTGAGAGCTCGAAACATATTAGATACAATCATGGGCGCTAGCGTGCTATCCTTTTGAGTGAGAAAAGTACTGACGACCCCAGCTATCTTTATGTCAATATTCCCGTCTTTTCTTGGGAACACTAAAAGCCATAAGAAGGTTATCATGAAAGCAACCCGTCTATGTTCATCCCACTTTCGATGGTTACTTTTGCTGCAAAACTTGTTTTCTGGCTTGTCGAATCCTTCTATGTGGCCGTATCTTTGGTATATGAAGCCCAGAGTGCAAAAACCTTTTGCCAAGTCAGGGTTATGGATTGTTCTGACTATCTTTAACGAGTCCAAAAACCGGTGCACTGCTACGGCTCTTGGAGCAACCAGGTATTTATGCCTCAACGGAACCTCAGCACTGCCGATGTACCCTGCTATTTCCTCTAAAGTTGGGGTGAGTTCAAAGTCCGAGAAGTGGAAGACATTGTGCGCAGGGTCCCAGTAAGGGACCAGTGCCCTTATAATATCTCCTCGAGGCCTGATATCCAACAAACTCGTGAGACCTTTCAGATATTTCTTGATTTCGTCATGCCCTTCTTTGCCTAAATCATTCCACCATAGCCGCAACTGGAGGGGGATTTTATTCATGATTGAAAAAGGTTCATTTTGAGTCGTTCTCATTCTGCACATTTATTAATATGATTAAACAAAAGAAAATTTATTTGACTCAAAACGATTTGATCATTTTTCCTAAAAAAAACCAGATCTTCCGAACACGACCTTTCAACACTTCAGGGACGAAGATTTTAAGGTTGTGCGAGTTAACCAATAAAAAATGACAGAAGTGGCCATTTATACAAAGTTAACCTTCTGGCATTCCTTTTGGGAACATTCGGCTATTTTTGATAAAAACGGCATCACCCGATTCTATGACAAAAAATTAAAATTTTGACACCCTTTTTTTCTTTGGCTATTTTTGCAAAATGGGCGGTTGGACCCGACGAGGGTTGCCTACGTATCTCACTCCCTGTGAGAATCAAACCGGCGTAGTTCGCCCATAAACTGAACTTTGTAAACAATATTCCTTTCTTTCCCAATAAATCAAATTAAAAAAAAATTCAAAATTTTGGCAGGGTTTTGACACTACTTGGCCATTGGTTTTTTTCTTCCTTAAAAAAAATAAGTAGTTATCTCCCTATACTGCTATATACTCCTTTTTTTTTCACTTCTCTTTTTTTTCACAAATTTTTTTTTTTAAAAAAAAATTCCCTATTCCAGAAGCCGGTCAGCATGCAGATCTGAAGCAAATAAATGTGCAAAACAAACAAGATGCAGCAGGATGATCTTTTTCACTTCAGGTTGCTTGTCCTAGACGGACTCAACCCCTGTGTTGAGTCCCCTAAGCCAAATGCAACATGATGCAAATAAACGTTCCTACTAGGGATCCGGCATGAAGTCAAGTTATTCTAGGTTCAACCTGGGTATATGTTCTAGACAGTGCACCCGAGCGGAACTCGAGTTGAGGAAGGAGCTCCTTTCCGGGAACCAAAAGGCCAGTCGGCTTAGAAACTTTCCGAGCCTCTTTTATTTAGGGTATGACACTAACAGAATAGGGAGTCTCAACCAGTAAGCACATCCCCGGAGGTAAGAAGAGAAGGTTTCGGCACAGTTTATATGTACAGTTCAAATAATATCAAAGCAGTAATAAGCAGCATTTTGCATATTAAGCACAGATCATATGAGAAATCAGATAATAAAGCCAAAATACAACAATCTATCAAGCTCGAATTTCTAACCCTGAACCGGTGGTTCTGGGTAAAGTTTACGTCCCCAGCAGAGTCGCCAGAGCTGTCACACCTCCTTTTTTCGCCCGCACCGCCCAAAAGGGGCACGGAAGGGAGTTTTTTTCCAATTAAAGGACAATCGAAACGGGATTTATTTATTTATTTCAGAGTCGCCACTTGGGAGATTTATGGCGTCCCAAGTCACCGATTGAATCCCGAATCGAGGAAAATACTCGACTTTCCAAATGAAGTCTGCGAATCAGAAATTCTAAGTAAGGAATTCTGTTGACCCGAGGGAAGGTGTTAGGCACCCCCGAATCCCGTGGTTCTAGCATGGTCACTTAAACTGTTGTAATGGCTAGATATCTGATTTTAATACATATTATAATTTATGTACTTTTATCAACTTTAAACCGCTTTTATTATTATTATTTTTAGAATTGCAATGTCGTAAAAATGCGTTTCGAACCACATCGCAATCGATACACCCGCGGTTGTTGACACGTTTTGACTCCGTTGAGATTTGGATTTGGGTCGCATAAATGCGCACCCGAGTTTAGGGATGTAATATTATTAAAATCGTGCCTAAAGAATCTAACGCTTTATTACTTTGGAGAAAGCCGTGAAGTTTGCTAAACGGCTCATCCCGAAGTCTAAGTATTCAATTAAACATTTATCGAGGGCCCTGCAATTTGTGCGTTTTATTGGGCGAGGCTCATCTCATTTATTTTAAAAGGATAATCCTAAAGTGCCTACATTTTTTTCTATTAAATTTGTCTCTACGAAATGAAAGAGAAAAGGTCTTAATTTATTTACATGCTTGAGTTGTTATAGTTGGGTTTCGAATATGATTCATAAAATCTGAAAATTATGCAAGCAGGGCAATCCGTTTCCAAAGCGGGCCCAGGCCCCACGTGTATGGCACAAAATTGGACCTGGACCATCTCATTCACATTTTACTACCTAGTTACATTATACTAGGCATGTTCACAGTTTGTCAAACTAAAAAAAACTTGGCAATCTAATTTTAATCCTAGACCATTTACATGCTGAAATTAACCAATAGTATTTAACTAAACAATATTCCTACAAATTCCGAAACGGTCTATTCGTTTAATGAACTAACTGTTGAATGTTTAAGAATAGTCTAAATCAGCTAACATGCTTTTTGAGACATGATAATCATACAACAATAACGAATTAACTAGGCAGAGTTACTACACCATTTATTTATTTATTAGGCAATACATAGATAGTTCGTCCGCTAAGCTATCGTCAGATGTTCCACTATATATATTAAACAGTTACATGATTCTGATTAGAGTAAGCTAAATAATTTATATATACAAATAAAATTCAGAATATAATTAAGATAAATTCAGAACTTCAACTCTTCATTTTTGTATTCATGCTTCATTTTCAGTTTACAGTAACCAGCGTGTCAGTTGTGTACCTGATATTGGAAGCAAAAGAAAAGGAAGATCAGCAAGAATGCAGTAGCATACAACAACAGCGACACCCAGCAACCAGTAACAACCAGCAACGAGAAACCAGTGACAGATTTCAAAATCAAGGTAAAAATCCAGCAAACCAGTGAAGTAGTGGCAAACAACCAACCAAACTCAAGGAACAAATCAAACAAAAATCCTGAGACACCAACAACAATTAACAGGCAAAATCAAAGGGAATCTTTTCAGATTAAAAGACTAGTTAATGTTTAACTCTTAATTTCTGAATCCGTATATCAGAATATTTAGATTGTATATCAGGTGTATACTACTCTCTCTTTAAATTTCCAGAATGTTTTTATTTTTATTTTTTGGAAGTCTTAATATTTTCGGAATTCCCTCTCTCCTCAATATCCAGCCCTTTTTTTTTAAAATTCTGTCCAAGTCCCCTCTATTTATTACCAACTTTCAGCATTTTAAAAATTAAATCTCACTATCTTCCACTTATCCCCCTTTTAATCCCATTACCTAATGTTTTTTCCCCCACTACATTAAACAAATACATTATCCCCTCCATTATATCTTGTCCCCCATGCCTACCTTAAACAATTATATTATTTCCCCACTACATTATGTCTTGTCCCCCACCATGTACTATTTTAATATTATTAAAATATTATTTAATCTTAATGGACAGAGCACTCAAAATAAATAATTGTTCAGATTTTCAATTCCAAAAATACCCCTCTAAACTTACCGAAATTACCATTCTACCCCTGAAAATACTACAATTTACCATTCTACCCCATCAGGTATAACCAATTCAACTAATAAATTTTAACCAAAATACAGCAGCTATAACCAATTCCTAATCAAATTTAATCAACAAATTCAAACTAAATGAAGAACATCAAAGAAACAACTGGAATTATTTTGACTGAACAATATTTCTAAACAACAAATCTACTTTCTGATTCAACAACAATAACAAACAAGTATATTCAAATCATTGAGCATCAAATTCAAATTAAACTTAAACAGAACAAATAAACAGATTCAAATCACTAAATTAAATAACCAATTGAACCTCAAACTAAGTCTAACAATATTACAATCAAAACGAAGGATTCAAGTTATCAAACTAACATATTTCTATCTTAAAACTAAATACTTTTTAAATTAATAAACACAAACTGAAGAAATAATTAATTGAACTTCAACTTAAAACTAACAACATTATAATTAAACTAACAATTTTTTACATAAAAACAAGAAAAAATGAAACAAACTGAAGAAATATAAAAAACGATAAACACGAAATTAATATCAAACATATTTGATTTCAGATCCGAAAATATCAAACAAATTACGGACAGAAACGAAACTTAAACCAACTAACCGGATCGGAACGACGATGAACTCGAACGAAAACAAATCTGCCCGGAAACAATTATCGCACCAAAATAACTCGACGCCGAAGACGACCACGAACGGACGATCGAAGAAGATGGTCATTTGGTGTCGTTTGAAAAATGAAGCAGTGGCAGCCCGTCGAAGCTGGACGAAGCAGAAGATGAAGTTGTGGTCGTTCATGGCTGGTTTGATGGCGATGAAGAAGACGAAGATCGAAACAGTGGGGTTATGGGTGACGAGGACGAGAGCTGTTGACGGAGTTGCTGGTCGTTTGGAGATGGACTGGGGCTGGAGCAGCAGTGGCTGGGCGACGTTGCTGCTCGTTGTTGCTCGACGGAAAAAGGGTGGTCGATGAGGCTACGAAGGCGATGAAGCCAAGAGGGGGGCAGCCATGGCAGCTGGAGTTATCGTGATCGATGAGGTCGTTCATGGTTGTTCGTTGGTTGCATGGAGGAAGCAACGATGGTGGTTGTTTGGATGTGAAGGAGCAGAAGCCATGGTTGCTTGGGCGTGAAGGAGCATAAGCCATGGTTGCTTGGGCGTGAAGGAGCAGAAGCCGTGGTTGCTTTAGGTCATTCATGGCTGTCGTTGGACGATGGTGGAGTTGGAGTTCATGTTGTGCATGTGTGTGTGTTGAAGGAGAAGAGGCGAGGGGGAAGGGAAGCCATGGTTGGAGCTCGGAGGTCGTTTGGGGTGAGTCGAGGAAGAAGAAGACGCAGCGAGGGGGGTGGGTATTTGGGTGAAGGGTTTGGGGTTATGAAAATGAAAATGAAGAAAAGGGGTTGGGCGGGTGGTTTGGTTATGGGGCGGACTGGGTCGGGTTGACCCGGTATGGGTTCGGTTCTTTGGGCCTGTGGTTTAAAATTTTGAAGAAGAGGCCCAATCCGATTTTCGTCTATTTTTGTTCTTTTATATTTATTTGATTTCCTAATTAATAAAGCTAAAATGTTAAGATTAAATTATAAAACTAAAAATTATCTAAAAAAAAAACTAATTAACTCCTAACAACAATTATCGCACATTTAAATAGCAATTAAAGATAAAATCACATAATTTGGACGTTAAATGCTAAAATGCACCGTACATTATTTTTTATGATTTTTCATTTTGTAAAACAAATTCAGTTAAATATTAAATGCAAAACGCGACATATTTTTATATTTTTTATTAATTTAAACAAATAAACATGCACAGACAAAAATACAAATTATTATCCAAAAGTGCCACAAAAAATTCAAAAATTGCACACAAAGGAAAATTGTTTTATTTAAATTTTTTGGGAGTAATTCTCATATAGGGCAAAAATCACGTGCTCACAGTATTCATTCTTACGATGGAATTGGGATCAGGTATGATGATTCGTGTGCTATATGGAGTTGGAGACTGGGAGTCCTCATGTTCAGGCTATGTTGCAGTCGTGAATCGTGTGTGTCGGCACTATGTAGTTACTATCAGGGTTTAGAGACCCGAGCGGATCTTTTGTTGCTTGGTATGTTAGATTTTGGATGTGATATTGGGTTCAGAATGGTTGTCTCTGTGTTGTGTCATTTTGGACTATTGTGCTATGGCGGCGCTATTGGCTATGCCGGAAATGCCATAGATTGAGTGGCGAGGTTTGACGGATTATGTCCTATTGAAGTGATTTTATATTTCAAAGACCCAGCAGACGGCTGGGAAGGATTGTCTTTTCTTATTTGGGCTTTCGTGATGGATGTCAGTGCGGAGGCTTCTACCCTTGATTCAGTTCCGGTGGTGAGGGACTTTTTGGATGTGTTTTCTTGTGGTCGGGCATGTCACCAGGAAAGGTTGTTGATTTTAGTATTAGTTTGATGTCGGGCACTGTATAGTATAGCACCGGCAGGGTTAAAGGAGTGGAAGGAGCAGCTTCAGGATTTTCTTGATAAGGAGTTCGTTGGCAGGCCAATGTGGATGCGTATTCTAACTTGAGTCGGCTTGGTTGGCTCCAAACTGTATTGTTGAGAGATGTGTTGATTCGTCTGTTATTAAGCTTACTAGTAATCTGGGGAGATCTATGAGTTACTTTTCTGTGTTGCGAGGTGTTATGATTTATTGGTTATAGGCACATATGGTGCGGTTCTATTGGGGTTTCATAGTAGAAGTCGAGCGAGAAGAGTGATTAGGTGTTGCTCGGTGAATGGCGTATCGGTTATGTCCTTTTGGGTTAGTGTGGTGTATGTTATTTGCTTCACCGTGGGTATGATGATTTGCTTTGGTTCCAGACATCGAATTGCGCGTGGTCATCAATTTCGAGCAGAGTGACTTGAGGTGTTCCATGTGGAGGAGTGATTGGATAAGGTCGCGCATTGCAGCGAATATAGGTGGAGGTATGACCTTGCAAGTTAGATTCGTGTGTTCTGTTCCTATGATGTGAGACGGGTTCTCAGCCTTGTGTTGTGGTGGTACTGGTAAGCTTGAAGTACATCTCTTTCATTTGAGTCATTTTCATGATTTGAGTATGTTCGGACCGTTGCTTATTGGTGCGTGTATTATGCAAGTTGTGGCTTAGGCCTATAATGATGTGTCATGTCACCAGAGTGGTGTGTTGGATTAGAGGATATCATTGGGATCATTAATGAATACGAACGGATTCGATTTCAGCATGTTGGAAAGATAATATCGAGGTTCGGCTCGGAAATTTGCTATGGTATTTGCCAAAGGAGAAGTGGCTTCATGAATAGTTGATCTGAGAAATGGTTATGGTTTATTGCGTGTTTCAATTATCGTTGGCAGTATATGAAAGTGTTGGAATGAAACTTTATTTGATAAGAGATTTTCTACCGGTATTCGGTTGTTGTGGGCAGCTGCTGTAATTAGAAGTTATCACTACGAGTGTTTGAGTCATGTGGTATATCAAGTGATTGCACCTGAGATTGCAAGTATGGGTGATTACAGCTTGTTCGGGCTTATTCTGAATATAGATGTGAGATTCTGATCGTGTGAATGATTTTAGAAGTGGAAATGTGGTTCTAAGGCTTATGGGTTAGATTGGGTTGTGAAATTTCAGTTATTGTGTGTTACCGAACCTATGTGAGATAGGGTGATGTGAGATCACCCCCCAGGTATGTGCATGGTGAGGTTATTCAGCAATTGGTTGCTTTTGGAATAACTCCGGGCACGTTCGAGGACGAACGTATGTTTAAGTGGGAGAGGATGTAATGACCCGACCGGTCATTTTGAGCTTTTGCACTTTGCTCGCCAGTTCTCGGGCATGACTTGTCCCGTGTTATGTATTATGACCTATGTAAATTATTGGTCTTGGTTTTCAGGGTAATCGGAGTGATTTTGGAAGAAAACAGTTCTCAGTTGAAGCTTGAAATTTGAAAGGTTTGACCAAGATTTGACTTGTTTGTATATGATCTCGAATCAGAATTTTTATGATTTGATTAGCTTCGTCAGGTGATTTGGGACTTAGGGGCGTGATCGGAATGCATTTTGGAAGTCCGTGAAAGGTTTAGGATTGAATTCGCGAAATTGAGATATCAGCGTTTTCCGGTTGATAGGTGAGATTTTGATATAGAGGTCGGAATGAAATTCCGAGAGTTGCAGTAGCTTCGTTGTGTCATTTGGGATGTGTGTGCAAAATTTCAGGTCATTCAGACGAGATTTGATAGACTTTTTGATCGAAAACATAATTTAAAAGTTCTTGGAGTTCTTAGGCTTGAATCCTATGTTAAATTGGTGATTTGATGTTGTTGTGAGCGTTCCGAAGTTTTGAACAAGTTTGAACGATGTCATGGGATGTGTTGGTACAATTGGTTTGAAGTTCCGGGAGTTCCGGGTAGGTTCCGGGATGTTTTAGGCCGAAAATCATAGCTGTAGCAGGTCCAGAAGGGTTGCAGGCCTCGAAACTCACCCCCGCGGTCCGCACAAAAAGAAGTGCGGCCGCGGTAGGTGATGTGCGGACCGTACAAAATGTTGTGCGTCCGCGGTGGGGAATGTTTCGTTGGTCCTATTTCGGAAGCTCATATCTTTTGATCTACAAGGAATTTTGAGATGATTTGAAAACAAAAGTTGTAGCCCTTCGTATCTAGTTTTCATAAAGGTGAAGATATCGCAATTTGGACATCTGTAGCGAAGGTTATGGCCAAAATACTAAAGCTTGTCACTGCAGAGGAAAGCCTGTGCGGCCGCGGTCGTTTTTTGCGGACCGCGGTCGATTTTGTGCGGTCCACGGAGGTGGAAAGCTGTGGGATACTCTATAAATACGAGTTTTTGGGTTTTATTTGATATTTTGACCTAGAGAGCTAGGATTTTGGCGATTTTTCGAAGGTTTTTCAAGAAATTCATCGGGGTAAATGATTCTAACTCAGATTTGGCTAGAGTACATGAATCTATCATTGAATTCATCATTTAATTCGTGATTTGGGATGAAATTTGGGAAGAAAATTATTGGAATCTTCCAAAAATATAAAATGATGAGTTGAGGACCAAATGGTACCAGAATTGGATAATTTTCGTATGGTTAGACTCGTGAGAGTATAAGGATTATAGTTTTGTGAATTTTGTCAAATTCCGAGATGTGGGCCCGAGGGTCGGGTTTGACCAATTTCTGGAATTTTATGGTAATTCGATTGTTTTCGCTTGGGCTTTGTTCCCTTAGCATATTATGACGTATTCATTCTGATTTTGGATAGATTCGACGCGCGTGGAGGCCGATTCGAGGGGCAAAGGCGTCGCGAGTTAGTGATTTAGCCGGTTCGAGGTGAGTAATGATTCTAAATGATGCTCTGAGGGTTTGAAACCCCAGATTGCACATCGTAGTGCTATATTGAGGTGAGGCACACGCTTGACGACGAGCGTGGGGTCGTGTACTATTGAGGATTGTGACTTGGTCCGTCCCGATTGATGATTTTTTCACGTATTTGACTGAAACTTATTTGTTATCATCATGATTTAGGCTGATTGTCATATTTGGGCTTCGTACCAACTATTTGAACCCTTCGGGGATTTTTATTACTATTTTCTCACTATTTTGACTTATTAATTAAACTCAGTCGTATTATTTTCCACTATTTTACTACTCAGCCATTTTTACTCCGTTTTTGAGACTTAAATGATGTTTTGGGCTGAGAAATACTGTTTTACTAATGCCCGAGGGGCTTGTGAGTATTTTTGACTGAGTAAGGCCGATGTCCTAGTTGTGAGGAAACACTGATACTGATTTGAGTCCGAGGGCCTGAGATATATACGCCACAAGGTGGCTTGACTGAGATGGCTTGATATTGCGCTTGGGCCGTAAGGGGTCCCTCCCGGAGTCTGCACACCCCTAGTGAGCGCGGGTACCCATTGTGATGTGAGATATAGCCTGAGGGGCTGGTACTGTTCTGAGATATTGCCCGAGGGGCGAACCTTTATGTGTTTATCTTCGTAATTTCCTGTCAATTACCTGTTGATTGTGTATTTGTGCCCAAGTGGTGAACCGTTATGTGTTTATCTTCTTAATTGTCTGTCATTACCTGTTAATTGTGTATTGTGCCTGAGAGGCGGATTCTGTGCTTATTTGCATTCATTGTTTTGCATTCATTTGCATAACTGTTGAAAAGTCATTTTCAAAAGAAATTTGAACTGAGCTAAGATGTTTTTAAGAGATTTCACAGCTTTACTATTTTTCTTAAATAGTTTTATACTGTTTCTATACAACATGTTGATATGCTTTACGTGATTTCTTACCGCTCAGTTGTTATTTACCTTTATTACTCACTGAGTCGGAGTACTCACATTACTCCTTACACCTTGTGTGCAGATTCAGGTATGTTTTGGCTCGTCGGAGGTAGAGTCATCAGAGTTTAGCAAGGTAGTTGCCGGTGTTCGCAGCACTGTTTTTCTCTCCCTTTATTTTATTAGACTGTATTTGTACACTCCAGGCTTTCAGTTGTATTTATAACCTAGTAGATACTCATGACTTGTGACACCCCGGTTAGGGCTGTATCGGGTTGTATTTCCGCTACCTATTGTCGTTAAATCATGCTTAGACTGCTTTTATATTGTTAAACTGTTTTAAAAAGTGAATTGGGTTTAATTGGTTGGCCTTGTCTTCACGAGAGGCGCCATCACGACCGGCTTCGGGGTTAGGGTCGTGACAAAATTAGAGTTCAAATTCTAGAAGCGTAAAAAAGTAATTTTATTTTCGGTTGCCTAAGTCTTGATTGGCGAAATTACTTGGTACATGTGTTGATAAAAAAATATCTAATACTCAATAAATTAGTTGAGATGCATACAAATTAATTCGAACAAAATCATTAAAAACAACATATACTTTATCTATGTAAGTTGAAGCTTATGGTTCCTATGAGTGTATAGTCGTCTTTATTAGGAAGCGGTTTACCCCAAACGTTCCTAGGCGCTAGAGGCAAAGTGAGGATTTGAAATTTATGGTCTTGAACCTTTTTTTTTGGCTTAAAATGGTTCTGAACTTGTTATTTAACCCATAGCTTGTTTTGTTATAGCATTCGCAATAAAACAATTATACATATTTAATGAATATTCTAATATAATTTTATGATATAAGTAAAAGTTACTGGGTTTGTGAACCCATTAGCAATACTCTCCCTCTGTCCCTGTCGGGCGCGAATATGAATTTTATCAAACACCCGGAGGGGGGAAAAAGGCTCGTGTTAAAAGGGAATTAAGGATATGTGTCGTGCTTTATTCCTCTTTTTTCTTTTTTCTTTTTGTGGTTCATTTATCAAGTGTGAGCTTTTTCCTCCTTCAAAAAGTAATACTTTAGTTTGTGTTGTTGTACGTCGGTAGAAAGTTTCAAACTCACACGCTATGTGAAGTGTGAACAAGTCAACAGCCTTTAGAGGTTTTTTTTTCCTCCAAAATAAAGACTTCTTGGCTTTAATATTTTAAGTATAAAACCTGACTCGCTAATACGCAGCACTGAATTTACCTTTTTAGCGGCTTGTACACATTCTCTTCTGTAAAAAGGAATATTTAATTCAATGAAATTACGTGATGGTCAAGATATTGCAAATCCAGAATTAGTCGTATCAGATTTTGTTACAAAAATTGATGCAGTAACTTAATGAACAAGAAACTGAATGTGAATAATCACTAATTAAAAACCAAATCTTGTTATAAATATATTATATTATGGATGTTTATTTAGTACTTCGTTGTAAATAAGCTTCCTGAAGAAACTTATCCATATGAGACTCCACCGTAAATATGTTTATCTATTTAAGTACTCTATTAGAAATAAGCTTCCTGAAGAAGCTTACCACTTCGTTACCCGGTTATGGATAAATTACCCCCGGTAGAAGATTATTTATACCGGGTATAATAAGCTTATCCTTTCAGTACCCAGTTATGGATAAACATTACCCTCGGAAAAAGATTATCCATACCGGGTATAATAAGCTTATCCTTTCAGTACCCAGTTATGGATAAATATTATCCTCGGTAGAAGATTATTCATATCGGGTATAATAAGCTTATCTTTTCAGTACCTAGTTATGGATAAATATTACCCCCGGTAGAAGATTATCCATATCAGGTATAATAAGCTTATCCTTTCAGTACACCGTTATGGATAAACATTGCTCTCAGTAGAAAATTATCCATATTTGGTATAGTAGCAGCTTACACAACAGCTTCCTTTCTTCTATAAATAGAAGAGATTTCAGTTCATTATGTACATCAGTTTGAATTCGAATAATATATCAGTTTCTCTCTATACTTGTCTTTACTTTATAGTCTTTATTTTATAACACGTTATCAGCACGAGACTCTGCCATCTTGAGCAAATATTTTGAAAGTATCTGAGGTAAGAACTTTCTTTTCCTAAATAATGTCAAATCTTTCTAAACTTGAACTTGTAGCCCTGGATATATCAGGCAAAAGCTACATGTCTTGGGTGCTTGATGCTGAAATTCATCTTGATGCGATGGGTCTGGCAGACACCATCAAAGACAAAAATCAGGCATCAAACCAAGACCGTGCCAAAACAATGATATTCCTACGTTATCACCTTGATGAGGACCTGAAAATGGAATATCTTACTGTTAAAGATCCAGTCATACTGTGGAATAATTTGAAAGATAGATATGACCACCTGAAGATGGTCGTTCTTTCACATGCACGATATGATTGGACTCATCTAAGGCTACAAGATTTTAAATCTATCAGTGAGTATAATTCTGCTATGTTCAGAATTATTTCCCAATTGAAGTTATGTGGTGATAATATTACTAATCATGATATGTTGGAGAAAACTTTCACCACTTTTCATGCCTCGAATATGCTCCTGCAGCAACAATATCGAGAGATGGAGATTTAAAAAGTATTCTGAACTTATCTCACATCTTCTTATAGCCGAGCAACATAATGGGTTATTAATGAAAAATCATGAAAGCCGACCTACTGGTTCTTGTCCATTCCCTAAAGTGAATGAGACGAACTTCCACCAGGCTAAACGTGGAAAAGGTCGTGGCCCCAGTCGTGGTCATGGTCGTGGTCGGGAAAGAAACTCTAATCATGGTAATAATAATGCACCAAAGAACACTCCTCACCACCAACAGTGGAAAAGGAAGGAACAAAAGCATGAAGCGGTGCAAGCACCAAATGCAGAAAATGCATGCTATAGATGTGGAGAAAAAAGTCACTAGTCACGTATCTGTCGTACGCCAAAGCACCTGGTTGAGCTTTATCAAGCCTCCCTAAATAAGACAGAGAAAAATGCTGAAGCAAATTTTATTTCTGAAGATAATTTAGACTTCATGCATTTGGATGTAACTGATTACCTTGCACTCCCAGAAGGAGAAACAAGTCATGTAATCGGTGGTGAATCTATAGAAATGTAAATATTTTAATTTTGTTGTTTGTAATAGATAGTATGGTTATGTAATTGTTGTACATAAAGAAAAAATTATGATTTGATAATGATGTTTACTATAATATATCTTATTTATGTCATTTTGAAGAATATGGATAATATTATTAGATCAACTTAAACTCTAGCAGAGTTTGCAAGAAATATACAACCACCAGAAGTAGTTATATTTCATATATCTCATTGTAATTATATTTTGTTAACCACCAGAAGTGGTATATGTCTATGATCACCAGAAGTGATAATTTAGGCTTTCTATGGTTACAATTGAAGATAAGCTACATAAATATTCTCTATATTAAATGCACGCCTCGATTTGCTCCTGAAGTAGTAAATATTTTAAAAGAGATTGAGGCATCACAATTTGATGTGATTAATGCGCATTCAGATAATTATGTTCGATTTCCTGAAGGATGAGAACTTTGGATAATATTAATCCATTCCCTGAAGTGAATGTGACAATATTAATAAATCGGGTAAATATGAACGCACTCTTGATGTGAATATATCACAATTCACCTTCAGAAGAGGTAATATAATTGAGAGAATATATACTCAATATTTTGTATTTTAAATTTTGCTCCTGAAGAAGTAACACAATTGAAATTGCCTCCTGAAGTAGGAAAATATTATGAAGAAGAGTTTTTTTGTGCTTAAACAATTGTTTTACATTGTTTATTTGATTGTGATTTTCTCTCATGATACCAGAAGTGTATGAGAAATATTTGATAGTACAAAATGTATCAACAACTCCTGAAGAGCTAACTGTTTGCCTAAAGGATACATGACACCAGTAGTGCCCGATAAAATATTAGACTGTGGATAATAAATGAAGGTTCTCAAAGAGCTTATATACAAATATGTCATTCATATTATATGATTATGGTCAAAACATATGATGTAGTAAACCTGAAGTTTACTAATACAAATGGCTATCATATTGAGACTACAAATGATTGGAAAATTGATAATCTTCATGTTTCCACAATCATAGGGGGAAAAATAATATGTATGTGAGAAGTTACCCGTCTTATTCTTTAATTTGTATTATATCATGTATCACAGTAAATCAGAAGTTTACTAAAGCAAAAATTTATGCCATAGTAAACCAGAAGTTTACTAAGAGATAGCACATGACATGATAAACTTGAAGTTTTTATTTGCCATTTTTAAATGAGCTATTTGAGAATTCAGATAAGCATATACAAAAGAACTAGAAGATTCTTCAGGAATTCTCATGTGTTGCTTGCTCTCATAATGAATTGATTATACCAGCTAAAGTTGGGACTAAGACCCCTGATTCTGAAATATATAAAAGGTGAATATGGGCTCGTTCACCTATCATGTGAACCACTTATAAGTGCATATATGAGATGGTTACATGTGTAATTATTGTCAACCTGCAGTTTGGCATTTGGAATTGCTTTTCTTGATTAAGAGCATAATTTTCAGATTATGAAATCAAGACAGTTCATCTTGATAATGCTGGTTTATATCCAAGCTGGTTTAGCATTGAATACCTCATATTAATGGCTAAATCATTGCTTATGAGAACAAAGCTTCATGTGTTGGTCTAAGATTTTCTAAATTGCATATAGCAGCACTTGTATGCATCAGATCAATAATATATGATAAGTCCTCCCTTCACAATTGGTTTAGGATCGGAAACCAAATATTTTTACTATCTTTTGTTGTGTGGTATATGATTAATTTCTCTACCATAATACACAAAGATATGTTTCCCAAAGATGATTGGGGATATATGTTAGTTTTTCTAACATTTGGGGGATGGAATAAACAGTTGAAAAATATGCTATATGAATCGAATTATCATTAATATGATCCTCACTTAGAAGATAATTCAAGTCGAATGTCAGAAGCATTTGCTGATCCAAAATTAAATATCATATTTCAGCTACAAATGCTCCTATTAAAATTAAAGTTCCTGAAGGATAAAGTTTATTGTACGCATGAAACGTGGTAGATCAATCGGTTCTAAAGGTAACAATCCTTGAAAAATAGTAGGAGCTAATGATCAAAATGATCATAATGAGGAGGAAATAAGCTCTAGAAGAGCCCACGACATAACATTTCATGAAACTCCCGAAAAAGTTCAGGTACCCGGAAATAAAGAAAGTGATGAGGTCTCCACAAGTTATGTCTCTTCGAAACTGACACAAAATGACCGTCGACAATATATTTGATACAATATAGTGCACAATATTATAAAAGATTGTGAGGATCGGACCAGCAGTCCAGACACTTGAAGATGTCATTCCATTTAGATACAAGTCTTAACCTATATGACTTATTTGGCTAAATCTATATGAAGATCCTTGAAGGATTGAAAATGCCCGAAGCATATAATTCAAAGTCTTGAGAAATGTAATCGATCAAATTCTAAAGATCTTTGTACGGTTTAAAGTAATCTGTGCGCGTGTGGTATAATCGTCTCAGTAAATATTTGCTGAAAGAAAGTTACATAAATTATGTTATTTGTCCATGTATTTTTATAAAGAAAATGTCATCAAAATTTGTTACACTTGCTGTTTATGTTGGGGACATAAATCTTATTGGAACTCCGGAAGAGCTCCAAGAGGGTCTTAAAAATACTTTTACATGGACAAAGTGTACCCATTAAGTACACCAATGAATATTCAATCACTTGAAGTGAATAAGGATCCGTTCCAACATCTAGAAGAGGATGAGGAGCTCCTTGGTCCTGAAATACTCTATCTCGGTGTAGATGGTGCACTTATTTATCTTGCTAATGCTAACAAAAGTGGTGCAGATCGTATTGGTAATGCAGATGCAGGTTATTTATCCGATACCATAAAGCTCGATTTCAAACCAGCAAGCAGGGAGTGCATATGATTGAGATCAATGATTCATTCGAGAAACATGTGGGTTGGAATGTGATAAAAGACCCACAATATTATACGGAGATAGTGTTTCATGCATAGCCCTATTAAAGGGAGGATTTATAAAAGGAGATAGAACGAAGCACATTTCACCAAAATTATTCTACACACACGATCTTCAGAAAAATGGTGACATTGGTGTGCAACAAATCCGTTCAAGTGATAATCCAGCAAATTTATTCACTAAATCTTTACCAACTTCAACTTTTGAGAAGATGGTATACAAGATTGGAATGCGGAGACTCAAATATTTGAAACAAGGTTTTCATCAGGGGGAGTAAAATACGCGATGCTCTATTTTTCCCTTACTAAGATTTTTTCCCATGGGGTTTTCCTTATAAGGTTTTTAATGAGGCACCTAGTAATGCGTATTACTAAATATGTGACTCTTTTTCCTTCACTAGGATTTTTTTCCACGTGGTTTTTCCTAGTAAGGTTTTAATGAGGCACATTATCTTTTAATGAACATCAAAGGGGGAGTGTTATAAATATATTATATTATGGATGTTCATTTAGTACTCCGTTGTAAATAAGCTTCCTGAAGAAGCTTATCCATATGGGACTCCACCGTAAATATGTTTATCTATTTAAGTACTCTATTGGAAATAAGCTTCCTGAAGAAGCTTATCACTTCGATACCCGGTTATGGATAAACATTACCCCCGGTAGAAGATTATTCATACCGGGTATAATAAGTTTATCCTTTCAGTACCCAGTTATGAATAAACATTACCCCGGTAGAAGATTATCCATACCGGGTATAATAAACTTATCCTTTCAGTACCCAGTTATGGATAAATATTATCCCTGGTAGAAGATTATCCATACCGGGTATAATAAGCTTATCCTTTCAGTACCCAGTTATGGATAAACATTACTCTCGGTAGAAGATTATCCATATCGGGTATAATAAGCTTATCCTTTCATTACTCCGTTATGGATAAACATTGCTCTCAGTAGAAGATTATCCATATCTGGTATAGTAGCAGCTTACACAACAACTTCCTTTCTTCTATAAATAGAAGAGATTTCAGTTCATTATGTACATCAGTTTGAATTCGAATAATATATCAGTTTCTCTCTATACTTGTCTTTACTTTATAGTCTTTATTTTATAACAAATCTCGAATTTTTGCACAACTTATACAATAAAATTATAAAACCTAAATATACATATTATTATAATCTTTAAACTCATAAATTTAAATTTTGAGAAATCTTGTTTCTTCTTATATGTAATTTCAAAATAGCTCAATCGTCCAAAAATAAGAGACAATTGCACTTCTAGTCCCCTAGCTATTGGTATAATTTGAATTTAGCCTTTGTGATGTATGATTAAGCAAATATAACCTTTAATTATTTACGTGTGTGTTTTGGTCCCTTCCTGATAGACAACATGTTATACTCACACTACTTTTTGAGTAATCTAACCTTCAGATATGAAGCAGAGGCACAAATTTACACAACACATTGATAATTAATTGATTTATATAATTCGTTATATTTATGAAGATTCACGTGCCAAAAGATAAGAAAAATGCACACTCAATTAGTTGAAGGTTGAATATACTTAACCAGATATTCTTTAAATTAATTCAACCAAAAAAAAAAAACAGATATCAGAAGACTAATTTATATTTTCAATAATTTAGAAATAAAAAGCATAAGTTTTCAAAAAAAAAAGAGAGAGAGAGAGACTATTACTACTTGATAAGTCAAACATTTTTGTTTGACTGTGATTATTATTTTAAATAATAATCATGGATCATAGTAATTTATGCAGATTCTCCATATGTATAAATTTATTTTAAAATAAAAATAAAAATGGATTTATACTGAAAGTCAGACATGTAGATCACAAATAATTCAAAGGTAAATAGTTATTTATATTCGGAGATTACACAAAATCAAACAATTTAATTGTAACAATTAGAACTTAAAGTAAAAGTACATATCACTTATCCATAGTTAAACGATAAATGGGTGTATGAAAGACACTTATTTTATATTCATCGAATACGAATAAATTTTTATTTTATTACCAATTCTTTTATTTTGTCTTTAGTTTATAAAAGGGTCCCGAATTAAATAACGTAAAATTATTTTCGTATAATTTATAAGTCACATATTCGAATCGTAAAATCAGTCACTAATATTTGTATTAAGGTAAATTGTCTATGTCACACTCGCAAGAGTATGATTTTTTCTTGTTTTTGCGTGAATGCGAGCACCAAATGACCCTTTTTACTAATAAAATAATAATTCACCCTTCTTCTTGTCCGTCTTTTTTTCTTCTTCTAATATAATAAAGAAGATATTTATGTGCATGGATATGTTCTCCTCTTTAGAATAAACTATAAAGTATTAGTAGTAACTGAAAAAGCATGTAGCTCGCAGGAAACCTATTTTCGTCATTTCACACTACTTAGCGTAAACAAAACCTTCATTTCTTTCCCAATTTCATCACTCTCCACTTTCACGACCTTTTCACAGACAGAGTCTTATATAACTCTTTCTCTCTCTTCATGTTGTTTTTCTTCTTCTCCAATTTCTTGTTTGAATTTTGATTGAAGAAAAAAAAACAAAGGGTTTTGGTGATGGGGTTTTAATTCCATGGACTCATGTGTACCGTAAAACCCCCCGACTTCCAATGACGTCTAACGCCGGCGCCGTTAACAACCCCAAACGGAAGCTCGACGATTATGCCTCTGACGACTTAGTACCACCACCCTCCGCCGTCAGAATGAGAAAAGACCAACTTGCCCCTTCCTCCTTCACCGATGATTCCCGTCCACGTCATCACTCTCCGTCTTCATCCTCGACGCCTTCATCTTCATCGTCATCATCGATGATGCCATCGTCGCTGGCGTCATCCTCGGGCCGTCTTCAGTTCTTCGTCCGGTTATTATCCGGCGGCAACACTTTGGTGCTTCAAACCGAGTCAACTGACTCAGTGAAATCAGTTCACGAGAAAATTCAATTCATAACGGGAATACCGATAATCGAGCAGCGATTAATCTACAGGGGGAAACAGTTACAGTGGGAGCAAACGTTAGCCGAATGCGAGGTCCAAAACGACGCTGGATTACAACTCGTCGGCCGAATGCGGAGCACGGGACATCCGCAGGCGTGGCAGCTGATCAACGACTTAGTTTCTCAAATTTTCGACCTCTGCAAAGGCCAAAACCCTAGGCCTTCGAGTCGTATAAAGACGAGGCTCACGGAGTTTCTCACGATGACGCCACGTAACGATGCTGAACAAGCCGCCGAACACCTCCAGATTTTCCTCTCCTCGTGTGCTCCCGCAGCTCTCGTAATGCTTTATATGTCTCAAGCGAAGGTAAACAAAGATACTGCTGATGAATCGATTCGTCAGTTTGTTAATTCGAGTAAGAGTGTTTTGCCTAAACCTATATATATGCAATGTGCGCCTATAGTGTTAGAATTTTGTAAGTTGTTAAGTGGAGCTGCTGGTGTTGATGATTCGTTGTATGGCCTTTGTCGGAGTAGTTTAGGGGGTATAGTAGAGTCCATTGGCATATCGAGGTGGGAGAGTAATGGCAAGGATGTGATAGCATTGGGAGATATTTTCCCGTTCGTCCGCGAGCTAGGGGTTAAGTTATCACGTGCTTTGGATCCGAGTATGGAATCATTGAACGCTTTTATGGGCCCGTCTTTGAGTGATGTGCGTGATTTTACTGCGTTTATGCGTCCTGTCAGGAATGTGATAGGGGATCATGTAGCTATATGCAGTCCCATTGCTTTCCCGTTGCAGGAGGAATGCGGCACCAGTGAAGAGGGAAGCAAAAGATATGGAATGCCGTATTACAGAGAGCAGATTAAATGTTTGCATGATATTTACTTTGATTTGCTGGAAAAACTGGAGCTGTGTTTGAAGAAAATGGAAGAACTTTTTGTTGGGAAAGAGAAAGGAGAAGGTGAGCCCTTCGCACTTGGGTGGTCCCAGTATCTTGCAATTCTGAAGGAGATAAATGGTATTTCAAAGCTTTTTAAGGGCTCGGAGGACGAATTTTGGAAAAAAATGAGGCAAAGAAGGGTTTCGTTGTGTTTTCTGATTGTTAAATTTGCTAAAAGATCTGAAGATCATCGGTGGATACTGGAGCACAAGGAAGTAACTAATTTTGAGGCGAGGAGGCATTTGGCCAAGATGATGCTTCCAGAAGTGAAGGACGAGTACGAGGAGCTTCATGAGATGCTCATTGACCGCTCACAGTTGCTATCAGAATCTTTTGAGTACATTGCACATGCAGATCCTGAGTCACTTCGTGGTGGCTTGTTTATGGAATTCAAGAATGAAGAAGCTACGGGGCCTGGCGTCTTAAGGGAGTGGTTTTTCTTGGTATGTCAAGCAATCTTCAACCCTCAAAATGCTCTGTTTGTTGCTTGTCCAAATGACCGTAGAAGGTTTTTTCCAAATCCAGGTAAGCTTTTCTTACCTTTGTTATTATTTCTTTGGCATTTTGTTTTGTATGAACTCGCAATTTTAAACCTTTTGTTAGTATTTGCACTTCAAAGTTTTATATGCTGAACATGCAATAAAATTTCAGACTTTGTTGACGTGACATGGTGGATACTTTATTTGTATTTGACATCGCTATCCTCAGCTCTAGTGGATTGAATGAATTGAATTTGCATTCCAGATGACAACCGAAAAATAGAAAAAAAACAGATTTCTTCACTTGTTTCATTTGGTCATTTGGTGTAAGCGAACCGCCATAGTTGATTTAGTCCTTTGTATATAAAAACTAACTGCCTCCGACACATCTTGATTCAGATTCTTCTCTTATTGCAAACCTGTCTCCTCTAGTTTCAAGGGCTATTAAGTATTCGCTTTACTCTTAATCATCATCTCATCGTATCTTTTTGAGTTATTAATATTTGTTCTTACCCCTTTGTACGTTTGTATAGTCCTTGTCCTCTATTCCCATCCTTGAGCCTATACGTGAAGCTTCTCAGCCAGGTTGGCAATACGCTGTAAATGAGAAGATGTTTGCTTTATACTCTAATGGTACTCGAGAGTTGTTTCTCTACCCCTAGTGAAAATATTATTGGTTGTTTTAATGGTGTTCACAATAATAGTTGGTCCAAATGCTTGGATTTATTTGCTTAAGGTACATTTGCTGTACTTTGATTTTTGAACTTGAGTGGTATGTTTTCTCGGGGCTAAGATTACTTTGATCAATCTCATATTGTTTATGCATTCCGTTTTTCATTGGGCTCTTCATTGGTTGGACATCAAGCATGCATTTTTTCATGAAATCTTTAGGATGAAGTATCCCTGGAGCAACTACCGGGTTTTGTTGCTCAGTGGGAATCTATGGTTTTGTATACAAGTTTTGTCAATCACTATATGGACTGAACCAGTCTATTCGAGTATGGTTTTGTATGTTTAGCACAATTATGCAAAAGTAACACAACTCATCTCTTTATTTTTCTGCTCAATTGGTACCCTGCTCGGAATCCGTGTATTTGCTTTGGTAATTTATATTGATGATATAGTTATGGCATGCAATAGTATTAATCAAGAGGTTAATGTAAAGTTGAAACATCTCTATCAGCACTTTTAGTCTAAGAACCTTGATAGATATTAGATTGTGATAGTTCTTAGACGTTGAAGTGTCCCAATTCAGGTTGCACATTATTATTTCTCAGTGGAAGTATACTTTTGACGTTCTTGGGGAGGAGGAATCACATTTTGTTGACCTTAAACCATAAGGGACAAAAAGATATTGTAGGACTATTAATCAGACTATGGTCCAAGTGTTAAGCGCCCATTAGGGTCATTTACCTTTTCAATGAAATGTTAAGCCCCATTAGGGTCATTTACCTTTTCAATGAAATGTTAAGCTTCTACTAGGTCAGAAGAGCTTCGAGATCCCAGGAAATATAGGTAATTGTACTTTTTAAATTAAATTTACTTACCTCGTCAAATTTTAAAAAATGATTGTTTGATAAGGTGAACCATCTCCAAACACTCAATGTGATATTGCCTTTTTGGTGGGTATTATAAGTAAGGTTTTTATCTTCATATGATGTTCCTTCGGACGCAATGGCATCCTTCAATATGTGAAATATACTCTAGGATAGAAGGCTTCAACAAAAGATTGACACGGTCACATTTGTATAGACATTCAGTTGGGATGTTGTGTTTTGGTTAGAAATTTGGTGTCTTTGAAGAAAAAGAAATAAAATATGGTTGTTAGCTCTAGCCTCCAGGATAGAGCAGAATATCGAGCCATGGTGGTGACTACTTGTGAAGTTATATGGATCAAACAACTCTTGTGAGAACTAAAATTTGGAAATACTAGTTAGATGAAACTTGACAAGAGGGGTTGCTCTGATGGTAAGCAACCTCCACTTCCAACCAAGAGGTTGTGAGTTCGAGTCTCCCCAAGAGCAAGGTGGGAAGTTCTTGGAGGGAAGGATGTCGGGGTCTATTTGGAAACAGTCTCTCTACCTCAGGTAGGGGTAAGGTCTGCGTACACACTACCCTCCCCAGACCCCACTAAGTGGGATTATACTGGGTTGTTGTTGTTAGTTAGATGAAACTTGTGTGATAATCTAGTTGCACTCTATATTGCATCAAGTTTGACGTTCCATGAAAGGAAAAAACACATAGAAATCTATTGTCTTTTTGTTGGAGAAGAGATTCATCGGGGACATTTTTATTAAATTTGTAACACCAAATGAACGTCTTGTAAGAATATCCACCAAGTCCTTCGTCAGTCCACAAATTACTTATATATGTAAGGAGTTAGGTAGATACTATATGAAGGTAACAATTTGAATGGGAGTGTTAGACGCCCCCAAGGCTTTGGTATAGTGGTTAGAGCGCAACGCGTGATATGTTGATTGGACGCACATCACGAGTTTGAACCCTACTGCAGACAAAGCCTGCTAGTTAAGTGGATTAGGATAGAGATGTGGGCACATTATCCCCAGAGTTCGAACCGAGCACCACTGGCCTCGGCGATTTCTCGGTTATCAAAAAAAAAAAAGACAGTCTGACAGTCAATAAATGACAATTTTTAGCTTTCTCACACGAAGTTGGAAATTCGTGTGAGATGACCATACTGATCCTTAGCCAGAAAACTTTTGTGTGAGATGACCATACTGATCCTTATTTTGGGTTGCACTGCATATGGAGTACTTCCAAGGCATAGTATCATTTTTTTTCTGTTCAAGATGTGTGGTTAGACAAGCTGAATATTTTAGTTAATAGTGAGTGTTTCCATCTACTTGGATGAACCTGCAGTGCATTTAATAGCTATGTTCTGTTTGGAGCAATGTTTTTATTTTGCAAGACAATAGTAATGCTCTTGTTATTGGGACCTTATCTTCTTACTACATATTTTTATTGCAGCGTCTAAGGTGGACCCTTTGCACCTTGAGTATTTTAGCTTCTCTGGCAGGGTAATTGCTTTGGCCTTAATGCATAAAATACAAGTTGGTGTTGTCTTTGATCGCGTGTTCTTTTTACAATTGTCGGGCAAGAATATTTCATTAGATGACATAAGGGATGCAGATCCATACTTGTATAGCAGCTGCAAGCAGATATTGGAGATGGATCCAGAGATGGTGGATCAAGATACTCTTGCTTTGACATTTGTTCGTGAAGTTGAAGAGTTAGGATCCAGGAAGGTTGTCGAGCTTTGCCCCAATGGGAGAAGTACTATGGTGACTAGTAAAAACAGGGAGCAGTATGTTGAGCTTCTTATTCAGCATCGCTTTGTCACATCCATTGCTGAGCAGGTAGCTCATTTTGCTCAAGGTTTTGCGGACATTATAACTACCTTAAGGCTCCAGAAATCCTTTTTCCAGAGCTTAGATCTTGAAGATCTTGACTGGATGCTCCATGGGAGCGAAACTGCTGTTTCTGTGGAAGACTGGAAAGCACATACTGATTACAATGGTTACAAAGAAAGTGATCCTCAAATATCTTGGTTTTGGAAGGTATTTGTTCCTTTTTTTTGATTCATATATTTCTGTTATTGAAGACTTCATTCCTTTTTTCATGTTCTTCTTTGTTCTGTTAATATTCAGTGCAGAAGCTTGATTCTTTACAAGGGTATCGTTCCAGGCAAAACCTATATTTTCTTCTATCTTTTCTCTTTTTCCCTTATTTATTTATTGGAGGAGGGAGGGTTTTCATGTTAATTTTCTTTTCCAAAAAAGTCTACCTTCCTAATAGTAAATGTCTTTTTTTGTGTGGAGAGATTCTGAATCCAACGGACACTGTTGAAGGAGAAACCTTAAGGAAGAGTCCGTTTCACCTGTATGCCTATTTATATCGCTATATTTTTTCTCTTGAAACTGCAGCTGTTCATATTTGCTTTAGTTATTACTTTATTGTTAAGGTAAGTTACAGGGACACCCTTGCTAGACCGCTTAAGTTACAGATACCTAAGGTCTTTGTGAAATTAAGTGGCACCCTTTCTTTTTTGATAAAGTGACACCCTTGTTAGACCCTTCAATTAACAAGTGAGCAAATGAATTTGTTATGACCTGTGTGTCCTTTGTGCTTTATGAAGAAGAAATTATAGGCTAGGAAATAGAGAAAGAAAGACCTAACCTCGAAACAAATTAGTCTGTCTTAAAACTTAAAATACTATCCAAAAAGTGATGATTACCTATGTACCCAGATAAACTTAATTTTCAAGGTGCAAATCTTTGAGTTAATATAGAGAATACAAGCTGTAATATGACATGTTAGGTACTTCCATTAATTTCTTTTTTCTTTTTCCCTTTTAATTTAAGGTCAGGTCAAAAGAAAAAAGCAGTTTTAGTTTCTAGAAGGGTATTGTCGGCGTAAATTCACGTTTTCGTGTAAAATCAACAGCTTTTAGCTCATTTTTGAATTTTTGACATAGAGGTGTGTGTAGCAAAACTAAAAGCTTAGTGGTTTTCCTGTAATTTTAATATTAAGGGAGAGATATATCCAATTTGGGCAATCTAGAGGGGTTGTTCTCGGTATTTACATGATAAAGTATGGTTAGGTTATGATTTCTAAGCACTACGGTATTCCCTATCTTGATACCCTTTTTTTGTGCTTTGATGCTGGAGTATGAGAAGGTAGTGGAAAAAGAAGGAACAATTCCATACATAGTTGTTGTTGATCCTTATTATCAACTGGAAATTTCCTTTTCGAAAGAACTTTGTTGATGCATTTTCTTAGATTTCCATTCCTCGAGCTTAAGATGCTTTCAACTGGAACCCTGGGTCCGTTTTGTTGGTTTGAATTTTGAGTTTGCAATAAGCTAACCCATGCAAGAGAGTGCAAGTGACAATATTTTGCTCATTGCAACATTTACTTTACCTTTTGCTTTGCCTTACACAACACCCCCCCCCCCTCCCGTGAAGGGAATGGTAACAGAAGATTCATATAGCAGCCCGGTCTAGTTTGGAGTTAATAATCTTCCTTAACTCTTGTGGAGACTGTAACTGGTTGGAGGTGCTGACGAAAGTTTTAAAGGTCCTTGTGTTTCTTACTCTGTTTTTAAGATTTTTTTTAGTCTTAAGGGCGTTATCTTCTTTTGGAGAATGAGGATATTGTCTTCTTCTTTTTCCTTTTTTGGTTGGGTAGGGGCCAGGGGGGTTGGAAGTTGAAACTCCTGAAGGACTTTATATTTCTATAGCCTGAAGTGAATGAAGGGTTACAGAAGATTCATATAGCCAACTGGACTAGTATGGGGTTAATATTCTTCTGTGGCTCATGTAGAGAGTGATTGGAGATGCCAAAGAAGGTTTTGAATGGCTAGTCTACTTGAGAGAGCTGTCGATCACCACTATACCAACAAGAGGTGGACAACGGGACTAGATATGATTAATATACTTGGCAAAATAAAATAAAATAAAATAAAATATACATATACTTGACAAAGTTTCTAAACAACAGATGATACTTCGAAGAGAAGAAAAAGGAGCAAAATTCATGAAAAGAATTAATCGAATTGGCCAGTGTTGAAAGGAAGTCTTCTTTTAGAGGAAAAAGAAAAGAGAAGTCTTCAACTCTTCTGTGATCACTCAACGCTTGGATAGATAGAAGAGAGAAGCAATTACTTTATAGAATTGGTTATCTTTTTCTTTTTTCTTGAAGGTCAGGGGTGACCAAATAGAGGCTAATTTTAGGCTATGGGGAGTTGCTGCCCTTGGCTCACACATTTATCCACATTCTTAGGTGGACTAAGAATCAAGAATGAAGCCATTGGTTTCTGTGAAGAGCATCTTGCAGGTTAAAAAAATACTTTGAATCTGGGTGTAGCAATTTATCTGCAAATTAACTATAAAAAGGTTCGTTCAGTTGTGCTGTTTGGAGAAGTTTGCAGTCCTTTTGATCTTCTATAGTCATCTATGGAGATTTTATTCCACCTCATCTCTCATTCTACGTAACTTAAGAAAGGATCTCTCGGTTGAGAGCTGCAAAGTGGTGTTTGAGTAGAATGCTAAACAAGTTGAACAATGCCAAAAGATAAGTCTTCTTTGTCCTGCTTCAACAAATCTAAAGTTTGAGCATACCCATGCCATTTAGAGCTACCCTTCTTTTGCATTTAGTAGTCTTGTGTCTTTGCATTTCACTTGTGTGAATGTTATTGAGGCAATAAGCTGCGCGAAGATCCACTTGTATGTGTCTCTCAGTGCTTGGATTAATGCAATTTTTATGTAGAAGACAGAGTTGGACAAAGCAAACGAACAGGTATCTGGTGGTCTCTGGATATAAGTCCTGGATTACCTAGTTGTTCCTAAGGTGGACTTTGGAACTTGTTGTTACCACTTAGTATTATGAGGATGAACCTTGGTTTATGAGATCTGATTCAAACCAATTTAAAGTTTGTTTTCTTTTGTTCCTGCAGATTGTTGGTTGCATGTCTGCCGAGCAGAGAAAGGTTCTCCTCTTCTTTTGGACTTCAATAAAGTATCTTCCAGTAGAGGGTTTCGGTGGTTTGGCTTCTAGGCTTTACATCTACAAAACCAGAGAGTCTTATGATCGCCTGCCTTCGTCACACACATGTTTCTACCGTCTATGCTTTCCTCCTTATCCATCCATGGATGTCATGCAAGACCGACTTCGCATTATCACCCAGGAGCATGTTGGTTGCAGCTTTGGTACGTGGTGACATCTGTGATCTTCTGGGACCTGAAATCAACTGCACATAAGATATGTAATCAGCTTGTACATATGTATAGGATATGCTCCCATTTGGAACTTGACTGTGGTAAGGTTTTTTTGTCTGGTTTAAATGGCGGAAGGTTGTAGTTCTAGCCCCCACCCCCAACAACCAATTTAACTTTTATACAGGTATAGTATCTGTTAATAAAGTAAGCAAGAAGGGTCAAGTTTTTCTTTTAATTTCTAATTCTATTTCTTCCTTTTTTACTTCTTAGGCCTGGCCTCTGTTTCAGTTTCTTTCCTCACTCCTTTCAACTCACGTGAGGGTGTTTATATTGTAAATATTAGAGCTTTCAAATTTTTGTCATGCTAAAAAGAGCATGCCTTTGGAGCTGGTATTTTAGTGTTCACCTTTTAGTTAGGCAGCAAATGTACCATTTGTATTGAGTACAATATTTCTGATAGTTACAGACTTGCAAGCTGGGATTTGTTCGGCATCTCACTTCTGTTATGGTTGAAATCGTCAACTTGTTTTTGATATGTCAGACACCCTCTGACTCAGTGTCGTTCTTTCTGCCCCTCATTCGGGAAATTTGTATAACAACAGCAATAATATACCCAGTGTAATTTCACACAAGTGGTATCTGGGAAGGGTAGTGTGTAAGCTTACTTTATCCCTATCAGGTAGAAAAGTTGTTTTCGAAAGATTTATGGCTCAACGAGAACAAAAATATGGCAGTCTAAAGGAAATACGGTAGCGAAGTAGACATGAGCAGAGAAGATTTAAAAATAATAGGCTAAAAAGACGAGAACAATATTAGAATAACCGATGAAGAAAGGTAAAATGTTCGACTATCCACTACCCTAATTCTAGACCTTCACGCCTTTATATAAAGAGCTATTTCTTCGGTAAGCTGAAGATCAGCCATATCTTGTCTAATTTTCTTTTTTCAATACTTTTTAGGCCTACCTCTGCCTCTTCTTAGACCCGTCATGGCCAATCTCTCACACTTCCTCACTGGGACATTTGTGTTTCATCTTTTCATGTGTCCAAACCATCTCAACCTTGTTTTCCGCATTTTGTCTACCATGGAGGCCACTTTCATCTTATTCCGAAAATCCTCATTCCTAACTTATCCTTACTAGCATGCCCATATGTCTATCTCAACATCCTCATTTCCGTTACTTTTAGCTTCTGGACATGAGAGTTTTTGACTGACCAACACTCCGCCCCATACAACATGGTCGGTCTAACAACCACTATATTGAACTTATCCTCAAGTCTTAGTGGCACATTTTTATCGCATAAGACATCAGATACCTCCATTTCATCCACCCCGTCCAATGCGATGTGTGACATCCTCGTCAATCCATTACCTTGGACTACTGATCCAAGATACTTGAAACTCCCTCTCTTAGGAATTACTTGTGTATTAAGCCTCACTTCCACGTCTCATGCGTTGCCTCACTGAACTTGCATTCCAAGTATTTCATTTTGGTCTTACTCAACTTGAAACCTTTAAAATTTACATTTCGGTCTGTCTTTAAACATCTAGCCTAGCATTAACTCCACCTCTCGTCTCGTCAATCAAAACTATATTATTTGCAAATAACATGCAACATGATACTTCCCCTTGAATGTGTCGCATTAACTTTTCCATCACTGCAAATAAGAACGGGCTAAGAGCTGGTCGCTAGTACAATCCCATCACGACTTGAAAGTGTCTAGGGTATCCTCCAACTGTCCTAACTTGGGTCTTAACTCCATCATACATGTGTTGGATCGCTCTATCTATGCAACAGGTATACCTCTAGCCTCCAAACATCTCCATAGAAATCTTCTTTGGGCCTTTGTTGTATGCCAATGAACACCATATGCAAGTCTCTCTTCCTCTCCCTATATTGCTCCACCAATCGCCTTACAAGGTTTATAGCTTTTGTAGTCAATCGTCCTGGCATGAATCCGAACTGGTTCTCAGAAATAGACATACTCCTCCTCACCCTCGTCTCCACCATCCTCTCCCATACTTTCATAGTGTGGCTTAACAACTTGATACCCCTATAGTTGTTACAATTTTGAATATCACGTTTGTTCTTATACAACGAAATGATTGTACTCCACTTTCATTCTTCAGGCATACTTGCCATCCCAAAAATAACATTAAACAACCTCGTTAGCTATTACAAACCCGCCCTTTTGAAAAATTTGTGAAGAATGGCAATACCTTTTAGTGAAAACGAGCACTCCATGTTCCACAAGAATAGTATGATAGATGAAAATACTATCCAGAATTAAAATAGGATGGTTGAAATCGGAAAATATTGTCGGGGTGTTATGTGATTAAAAGATATACATATACTGAGGCTCTTCCGCTGCTAAAGTACCCAGCATATCCACAAGATGAGCGTTGCAGATATATAATACTAAGATGATTGTGTGAACATATAAGATTAAATAATATTAAAAATGTCCACATTGGGTAGAAGGTGTAACTAGGACACATGAAAGGTTTAGTTGGAGCAACATAATAAGTGAGGATTCATAGTCGAATCCAACTTGTGATTGAGATATACTAATTATTATTTTTATGGGTGGGGAGGGGGAGGGGTGTTTAACCATCCGGTTTCTGAAACTTATGTCCGTCAAGGCGGGGGAAAATTTCTCTGCAGAAAAGTTTTCTATTCTTAGGATTAAAACCCGAGACTTTCGGTTAAGGCTGAGGGATCTCAACAGAATCGATTTTTTGTTTTCTAAAGGAGTAGGAAACCTGAGCTTCTAAAGACACATAACAGGCAAAAAGATATAGTAATCCTTTATTATTCATAGGCAGAGATCAGATCTCCTCTCATCTTCTCTTACAACCATAAAACTTCACACCTAAATCCCCACAAACATAGCCAACTAGGTAGTAGTGATAATAATACTAACAGTAGTACTAGTAAATATATAAACCTTAACTTGGAAAATGAAAATATCAAAAACCACCCATCATTCACCAACCAGTGCACTATCCATTTTCACTCCTTATAAAAAGAGTAGATCAGTTTACTCTTCAGTTTTCTCCACTGGAACTTCTGTGGTAGCCTCTGCTGCAGCTAGAGCTTCAGTTGTCTCATCAACTTTTCCTTCTTCTGCCTCAGTCTTCACTTCAGCTAATTCTACTGCTGGAGTTTCAACTTCAGCAGAAGCTACTGTTTCCTCAGCTGCAGGTGCTTCTACTTCTGCTTTTGCAGCTTCTTCAGCCACTGTCTCCTCTGCTACTGTGACTTCTGCTTCTGTCGTTGCTTCTTCAGCTACCGCATCCTCAGCAGCTGGGGCTGCTTTCTCTTCAACTGGAGCAGTCTCTTCTGCCGGTGCTGGTGTTGTTTCGGTCACAGTTTCCTCCGCCACATGTGTTGGCGCGGATTCCTCTGACTTGGGTGCCTCTGGTGTAGTTTTCACCTCGACCTCAACTGGAGCAGTTCCTACTACTTCTACTGGTGCAGATTGAACCTTCATAACCAAAAACAATTAAAAAGAAAAAGAATGAAAGAAAGAAAGAAATATCTCAATGAATATGAACGAGGCAAATTGCTATCAATTCCTGAAGTAAGATCATGTTACAAATGAGAATTGAATCTGCTTTGTCGAAAAATTATGATTTCTTATATATAAATTGTTGAATTCACATAAGGAAGTGTAGTGAGGGAAGTTGATTCAAAAATTGCTTTAAGTTGCAAATTTGGATCCTAGGTATTAAAATTCTTGCATTTTTTGTATATCCTTACCAAAATTTCTAACCTCGCCGCTATCGTTGGTTGATCATCGAGCTAAAGATCATATAGAATGAACAATCCAAAATGGTGAAATGGGGTTGCTACTGCTTTTATTTGAAAGCCAAGATTTGATTAATCAAGGTACTATTGATCATTGACGTAGTATTTTTCGAATTCTTGACGTTTTAAATACACATATTCAAACAAAATTCACCCGAAAAGGAAAAAAAGAAAAAGAAATATGCCATTTCCAGGTTTAATTTTCAGTAAGAAATAGTTTAAAATCCCTTGCGCAAGAATGATTATTAGCTTGTTTTCTTTCTCAAAACAATGATCATTGATCCCCAGTCCCCACTAGACTTGATTCCAAGATTAAAGGCTAACTGATTAATTATACATCAGAAATCTCTATAATAACCATCATTTATAGTAATACTTCACTATAACGGCCAAATTTTTTTTGAAACCAATTTTTTATATTATGTTATAATACATGTTATCTATATCAGCGCCTCATTATAACAGCCAAAAATATTTCGGGACAAACAAGACTGTTATAGAAAATTACTATAGAAGAATTGCTAGCTAGCTGATCTTGCTTAGAGTAAATAAACATTAGGTTCTTATTTGAAAAAGAAAAAAAACAGGGAGAATAATCAATGCATAAATAACCAGAAAAATATACCTCAACACTGGCCATTGGAAATGGAGAAATAAACTTGAAACTAAGATTTGAAGAAAGAGTAAAGAAGAAACAGAGCAAAGGTGGCCAAAGTGCTTTGAATGTGAGACTGATGATGAGAAATGATCAATTGAGGTCTATTTATAGGGAAGTAAAATGTATTATATTAATTAAATATTTAAAAAAAGGAGAAGAATCTTAAGGGATATACAAATTGACATCTCACATCAGTGACATAAAAGGTGGGACAAAATAGGCAGGTCTAGTTGTAAATATATTTGTGCTTTACTATATCTTTAAAAGTATTAAAACAACTCAATAATACTTGGTTTCTATTTTTTTTTTATATATTTTTTAAGATGAGAGTCTTCTTTCTGCAGATATTATTGAATAGTTGATCCATTTATCTCAAAATTATTCTATTTTTCTTCCTAACAAGTAGACATTGGTGATACTAATCGGTTAAGAGTAAGTTATAATATTACTCTTTGATTGTTTTGATATAGAAAAGATTATAGCTTGTAATATCATTATTATGATTTCTAATATTTATTTTAAGAACATAAATAGTTAAATTGAATGTAATTTGACTCTAAAAGTTGGTTAACTTAATCATTACTTAACTGTATAAGGTTGGAGCAATGGTGGATTCAGAATTTAGACATGTATTTTAAGTTGAGAAAATAGGTTATGAAATATATGTTTTGATTTATAAAAAAATAGCCGCTACCAATTTTAAAAACTTTTTATAATTTTTAATGCTTAAATATTTAAATTAATAAAAATCAAAAAAATTCCACTAAGGGCACTCATCACGATCCGTCCCGTCCCGTCCCGTCCCATCCTATTAGTTTGTGAGACCGGACGAGCTTACAGTCATCCCGTTTATTTTGGCCCGAATAAGGCCCTATCTCTTTAAGTTCTGGACAACCTTAGATTTATTTATGGAATTTTTACACCCTATAGAAAACTTTAGTACCATATTTATTTTAAATAAATACCATTTTAAAATATTACATCCTATAAATACCTTTTATCTTTTATAGTAAAAAATCTAAATATAGTTACATCCTACAATTAAGGCACCATATATGCTAAATATTATTTTTCTCTCTCCCTTTTTGTATTTTCTCTCACATAACTACCGCATATCTGCAAACCCCAATACAATCTCTCTCTGTTTGCATACAACCAGACTCTCTTCTCTCACAAACCCTAGTTTCTTAACTCTTCTCCCACCCAAATTCTCAATTTTCAATCCTTAAACTATCAGAATCATCAATTACATATACGTGGAAGAGTCCAATACAATGAGTGTGACATATCTCTTTGCATCTGTTATCAAAGAAATTGACTCTCAGGCGAAAGGCTTCACGGACGGCGGCAAATGCGTCTTGTTCGGAGACATCCCCAAAGACTTTGCCAAGAGGATAACATGGAAAGATTCCTTTTCACGTACCTTTTCAATTTTTGTAGATGTGTTAGGGGGCTGACCAGCCGAAATTAATGGCTGGCCGCCGGCCGGCGAAGCCATAGGGCTGTTTCTCTCTCTAGATCGCCCAAATCGCCTGTTTATATTCAGTTGTATTCGAATGTATTCTTCAGCTGTATTCACTTGTATTCAGGTTTAATCAGTTGTATTAAACTATTTTATTCAGCAATAGTTAGTTGTATTCAAGTGTTTTATACAACTGTATTCAGTTGTATTCAGTTGTAGTTAGTTATATTCAACTATTTTATTCAGCAGAAGTTAGTTGTATTTTGTTGCATTCAAGAGTTTATTCAGCTGTATTTAGTTGTATTTTTGTTGTAATCAAGTATTTTATTCAGATGAATTAAGGTGTATTTTGTTGTATTCAACTGTATTATTCATATGTATTTCTCTTTATTCAGCTATAATCTTATTATGTATCTTTCAAATACAGAATAAGGGATCGTTTTAGTTCGTTGAGTTAAATTAGGAGAATATCATGTGATTTTATTTCCTTCCGTTTTTAGCGCAAATACGTTACTGTATTTAATGTTAATGTCGCTTGAATACAGCTAAATACATGTCAAACTTAGCTGGAATTCCAGATTTTATGCCTATATTTTTGGTTGTATTAATAAATACAACAACTTAAATACATGAAATACATTGTATAAAAACATAAAAGGAATCTATAATACGTAATATAGCAAAGAATATCTATAAATGACTAATTAGACCAAAAAGACGGTGCTTTATGAAAAATTCTCTTTATTTATACTTGTTTGTCACACACAAGTGGGGTGAGAATTAATTAATTAACTTGGTTGTGTAAGCCCATATTATGTGATTTTTGGAAATAGCAAAGTCACATGCATGATGCATGGTGGTGGAGGCCATTTGCTATAACAACCATCGTATCTTTTTCTTGAGAGGTTTATTCTGTGTTTTGTGCAGTCTACTACTTAGGTGACTGAGACTATCGTGCTTTCATGTTCGTGTAAATTTTTTATAATTCTTTTTCTGTTTCTATGCAATTTGTCCTATTTCTTTCTCTAATTACATTTCTTGGTTTTAGCTCCACCCCTCGTCCTCCCTGAGGCGGCAACAACAACAATCCAGTATAATCTCATTT
Organism: Nicotiana tabacum; assembly: GCF_000715075.1. NCBI lineage: Eukaryota > Viridiplantae > Streptophyta > Magnoliopsida > Solanales > Solanaceae > Nicotiana > Nicotiana tabacum. The sequence continues at coordinate 161,221,660 of NC_134090.1, read as the reverse complement.
AGTGGGGTCTGGGAGGATAATATGTACGCAAACTTTACCCCTACCTTGGGGTAGGGAGGCTGTTTCCAAATAGACCCTCGACATCCTTCCCTCCAAGAACTTCTCACCTTGCTCTTGGGGAGACTCAAACTCACAACCTCTCGGTTGGAAGTGAAGGTTGCTTACCATCAGAGCAACCCCTCTTATCTCCCACACAGAGGCGAACCTATATATGTATGATATTGAATGGTCATCCGTAAACTTCGACAAAAATCTTGTTTATGTATGTATGATATCTTGAAAATAGTTAATTTGAATTACTCCGAACATTAAAGCCTTTAGAGAGCATTGATTGAGCAAAATACTGATAGTCCTGTTGTATTAAAATTCTAGGTCTGCCACTGCTCTCACAAAAATTTATTAATTGGTCGAGGAAAATTTATGTATATTTGATGGTCAAACAACTTAAATTTAATAAAAACTGACTTATCTTGATCCAATTTCTATAAGTATCATTGGATCATGCAAACTATTGGCCTTATTTACGTAAAATCATGCAGATTTCTTCCAAACGCTTCCTCTACGGCATGCAACAATCATTCGCTTTCTTACTCTAATATCGAAGCTCACAGTAGCACCTAACAAGATAAAACTAAATAAATAAATAGATTAAAAAAAGGAAACAAATAGGTGTTGTCACCACAAAGTATTTCTAAATGTTACTGAATCTTAATGTGCTTGGGTAATTTTACCAGGCACAAAATGCAATAATTAATGCACCTATCTTTTTAGGAAAAAAAAAAGAGAAAATAATTTTTTTTTTGCTTCAGAAAAAGAGAAAATTAGTTGTATCGGCCTTGTCTCATATTTTTGAAAGTCAAACGAGCTTTCATTAGTAAAAAATTTCTTTAGACTCTAAGCTAGTCGAATAAGCGCAATTGATCGCTCGATTCAAAGGTGAAATTGTCCACCTAAACCATGAGAGATGAAGCAAAACTGACCAGCTTTTGCTTCACGACATCGAATCATCTTTCGATAAAACAACGGTATAATGCGAGAAAGTCACGTCCGCGTCATGAATGATACCCTCGTTTTCCCCATGCCAACTCCTTTACTAGTTATTTCTAAAATCATAGATGCGCTTGACATACATAGAAACTACTTTTTAAATGACATCGAAACATTTTTGCCTCACAAAGTGCTTTATAATATCAGGAATAGTGATATACTCAAACTATAGTATAGAAGAAATAGAATAGCATAACATTTCTTATTATGTTGCACTCTGATTTTGTCTTTTTTTTTAAGAAAAAAATATTGTTTATATTATGAATTTTTTTGAACTTAATAGATAAAATTATCTATGTTGTTCGTTCTTCTTTACATGAGAACAATAACCCTACCAAAAAAATTGTGTCATCACATTCACATCCATATTCAGATTGCTATGGGGACAATGGACATGAAGGGGCAAACATTACGGCCAAAACTTTTTTTAGGGGGCTAGGCCGGCGCTTATTTGGCCCCCACTCACAAATTGTGATCATTTACGCCCCCAAATTTCTTGGATTTGATTTATGTTGCTGGCACCTTTCATTTTCATTCAAATACATCACAAAACTATATTTTTTTTAAAAAAGTGAATAATTTAAGAAAATTGAAATGCACCTTGAGTTTGTAAAATGTTACAACATATACATAATGCTTATACGCAATCGTATTAAGTATGTTTTCATGATCGAGGCCATGTATTAGAGCCTCAGAGGTGACAACGCAACAGGACAAGAGGGAGTATGTGTTTCTTTTTTTATTGACCTTACACGATATGACTTTGAATTAATCAGAACTCCAATACGAGTATACGGACCGAAACCAAAAAATACAACATCAAATATACAGTTAAAGCTGACCTCAAACCCCATTTTCAACTATAGACCCCCCAAAAACATGTACAAGCTGACGTGGCAACTGCTTTTTAATTAAATTTATTCCAAAGTCTACAAAACCAGGTGGGGCCATACAAACCGCCCATTCCTAAAGATATTTTGATCAGGTGGGTCCCTTATAGACCTTTAGATGCTTTCCAGATATCAATCTCGTGCTCATTGGACCCCACTTGCTTTTTTGCCACGCTGGAATATTGTCATTGCCACCTAATCTCTGCTCATATCTACTCCTAAAGTCTAAATATAAATAGATTAGATTTTTTATATTAATAAAGGAGTTTAAATCATTTTATTTTGTAAAGAGTGATATAGTTGCAAAAGCCCGAGATCTTTTAAAGTGATTGATTTTTTTTATAAGTACACTAAAAAAAATACTATCAAAACTTAGCTTTTGTCGAAGGGAGTTTTTTGTAAAAGGATGAAAATACGTGAGGGTAATTTTGTTGTTGTTGGGCGAGAGAAAAATCATTTTTTAATTTCATCATGATCGCAGAAAATAAACATTTGTGTTGATCGTGAAAAAAGTACTCGTTGCTTGCAATCGAGAAAAATAAGATTAAATTGATTGAATATTTCTAACCTCACAAATTCTGTTATGTCGATCGATATCAGGGGCGAATGTAAATTATATGCTATGGGTTTAATTGAAATTAATAATTTTAGCTTAGATTCTATATATGTGTTAAAAATATACTAAATAATATACCTCTTGTGTTTTTAGTATATCCTAGTCATTTTGAAAGATGGAGAACAAATAATGTTCTTGTTGAAACTTTTCAAAAAAAATTAAATGGTCTTAAAAACCCTATGATGCCTGGCTAATATAAACTGATATGGAAATAAAGCTACATCATAAATGTTACATCAATTCAATCAACGCTAGTCCTCTATTAAATGATGGTCTCCTGGATTGTCAAAGCATTATTAACCCTATGTTGGCTTCTTACGACAAATTTCTCAATAGGGAAGTTAAAGCAAAATAATGAAAAATATATTTTATGAAAGGAGAATTTTTTTTTTGAGAAATTTTTTTCTTCAAAAAGTAAGCCCTTTTTGGAAATCAGACACCGAGAAAATTACTTTTCATTACAAGAGAAAAAGTACTTTCTTCGCTTACGTTTTTTTCGTAATAGTTTATTTTCTGTTTCTCTTGAAGAGTCTTAGATAGTAAAAAATAGAGAGGGCAGCCCAGTGCAACAAGGGTCTATTGTACGCAGCCTTACTCTGCATTTCTGCAGGAAGTTATTTTTACGGCTCAAACTCGTGACCTCCTGGTCACATGGCAGCAAGCCAGTAACTTTACCAGTTACGCCAAGATTACCCTTCTTTCTTCTTCTGTTTTACCAAACACACTCCATTTTTGGTTTTGAGTTAATACCTGGCACAAATCTTTCTCTTTTTTTGTCATATAAAACTTTGTTCCACTTGTTCGTGGTTAAATAAAAGTAAATGAGTTTAAAATTTGTTATAAATATATTATATTATGGATGTTCATTTAGTACTCCATTGTAAATAAGCTTCTTATTCATATGGGACTCCACCGTAAATATGTTTATATATTTAAGTACTCTATTGGAAATAAGCTTCCTGAAGAAGCTTATCACTTCGATACCCGGTTATGGATAAACATTACCCCCGGTAGAAGATTATCCATACCGGGTATAATAAGTTTATCCTTTCAGTACCCAGTTATGGATAAACATTACCCCCAGTAGAAGATTATCCATACCGGGTATAATAAGCTTATCCTTTCAGTACCCAGTTATGGATAAATATTATCCCCGGTAGAAGATTATCCATACCGGGTATAATAAGCTTATCCTTTCAGTACCCAGTTATGGATAAACATTACCCCCGGTAGAAGATTATCCATATCGGGTATAATAAGCTTATCCTTTCAGTACTCCGTTATGGATAAACATTGCTCTCAGTAGAAGATTATCCATATCTGGTATAGTAGCAGCTTACACAACAGCTTCCTTTCTTCTATAAATAGAAGAGATTTCAGTTCATTATGTACATCAGTTTGAATTCGAATAATATATCAGTTTCTCTCTATACTTGTCTTTACTTTATAGTCTTTATTTTATAACACGTTATCAGCACGAGACTCTGCCATCTCGAGCAAATATTTTGAAAGTATCTGAGGTAAGAACTTTCTTTTCCTAAATAATGTCAAATCTTTCTAAACTTGAATTTATAGCCCTGGATATATCGGGCAAAAGCTATATGTCTTGGGTGCTTAATGCTGAAATTCATCTTGATGCGATGGGTCTGGCAGACACCATCAAAGACAAAAATCAGGCAACAAACCAAGACCGTGCCAAAGCAATGATATTCCTACGCCATCACCTTGATGAGGGCCTGAAAATGGAATATCTAACTGTTAAAGATCCAGTCATACTGTGGAATAATTTGAAAGATAGATATGACCACCTGAAGATGGTCGTTCTTCCACAGGCACGATATGATTGGACTCATCTAAGGCTACAAGATTTTAAATCTATCAGTGAGTATAATTCTGCTATGTTCAGAATTATTTCCCAATTGAAGTTATGTGGTGATAATATTACTAATCATGATATGTTGGAGAAAACTTTCACCACTTTTCATGCCTCGAATATGCTCCTGCAGCAGCAATATCGAGAGATGGAATTTAAAAAGTATTCTGAACTTATCTCACATCTTCTTATAGCCGAGCAACATAATGGGCTATTAATGAAAAATCATGAAAGCCGACCTACTGGTTCTTGTCCATTCCCTGAAGTGAATGAGACGAACTTCCACCGGGCTAAACGTGGAAAAGGTCGTGGCCCCAGTCGTGGTCATGGTCGTGGTCGGGAAAGAAATTCTAATCATGGTAATAATAATGCACCAAAGAACATTCCTCACCACCAACAGTGGAAAAGGAAGGAACAAAAGTATGAAGCGGTGCAAGCACCAAATGCAGAAAATCCATGCTATAGATGTGGAGAAAAAGGGCACTGGTCACGTACCTGTCGTACACCGAAGCACCTGGTTGAGCTTTATCAAGCCTCCCTAAAGAAGACAGAGAAAAATGCTGAAGCAAATTTTATTTCTGAAGATAATTTAGACTTCATGCATTTGGATGTAACTGATTACCTTGCACTCCCAGAAGGAGAAACAAGTCAGGTAATCGGTGTAAGCACGTGATTTTTGCTTTACGATCAATCGCTCCAAAAGAAAATAAAAATAGTGACAAATGATTTCGCTATACAATGTTTCGAGTTTTCCGTGACATGTGTTGTTAATCATTTGTGGGTCTGTCCATTTTTGCATCTAATCTTACCGATCAAAATACGAAGCATGTATGTCAGGGTAATTAAAACCATAATTCGGTCGTTAAAAGAAAATCCACAAAATATGAAATGCATCTAGGTTGTGATTTAAACCTACTCAAATATTTTAATATGTGTGTGATAACTGTGTTAAAGGTTTAAATTAATGATTGTTTTAATGTCAGTTTTTATTATTTTTATTTATTTAATTTTTAAAATTAGAAAAAAGAACAAAAGAAAGAGGGCAAGATTAACCGGACTTGGGCCTGTTTGTTTTGAACATTCTAAGCCCAAAAGCAGCCCAAGTCAGCAGCCCAAGCGACCCATTCCCCAGGCCATCAAAACGACGTAGCTCAACACCAAAACTACGTCGTTTCAGGGACGGTTAATCTGAGCCATTCATTTCCATTGATCCGATGGCCTTTATTGGCCCTCATGACCCGACCCATTCCCATTTTAACCGACCCCCTACTTAACCAAACGACACCGTATGGTTAAGCTTCCCCAATCCTGTCCATCAATTGTAATCAATCCAACGGCCAGGATTGAATCAGCCTCCCCGTATATAAGCCTTCTATCGTACCCCACGCCCCCTATCCGAACCCCCCTCCACTCACCGTCTTCACCAAAGCACTGAAACCCCCCCAAACCCTAGCAGCCGCCCTAGTCTCCCTCGCCATTAAAGCCGGCGGCACGAACGCCGGTGACCACCTCCTGAACACCCTAAGACCCCCGCACTCTCCTGAACATGGATCTGTTACCCCCTAGCCTCGAATCACCTTCCTTCGTCTCGAATCTTCATTTGAAGATTCGAGTCGAACCCGGACCTATACCAAACCACCCCATCTTCATACCAGACACTCCCCGGACCCTCCTCGTGACCAAACCAGACTTGGTTTGGTCCGAATCTACCCACGACTCCTAAAAAACCAGATCTGAAAACCCAGACCTTAGAACACATGCACCTGGGAAATCCGGCCGGGCTTGAAAGGGGTTTGAGGTTTAATGGATCTTGACCAAGGTGTTCTCCTGTGAGAACACCCTGGTTAAAATTTGTTCGGCCTCAAATGGTCAAAGCTAAGTCGGACTTGGGTTATTTCGGTTTAAATTTCCCCAGTAAGTGTCCTCTTTTTTTTTTTAGTTTTGATTGAGTTGTCAGCATGATTTGTTGTGATTATTTGTTATTATCTGTTATTTTTCCTGTTTTCTTCCGTCTCTAGCAACGACCTTTTATTTGGTCGGTTGATTTTCTGTGTGTGTGTTCTGAATGTACTCTGTGATATACATGCTCATCGATTAGATTAATCGTCAAATAAGTTAACTCATATAGGTTCCCAGTAATTGAACAAAAATGTTTTAAGACAGTCGGGACCTTGTACGTGTTGTTTATATGAGCGACTGATTGTTACTTGTTATAATTAGTATAGTCGACTTGATAAATATCGTCGACTAACTTCCCACGACTGAATGTTCAAATATTCTAATGCGTACAACCTCACTTGACTGAATGGACCTGTATTGTGATTTGAATGTTGGGCATTACCTATGAATGTTAGTTTGTAACTACATTGTAAACAATTAAAAGAACCAGGCTGGGGCAGTTCTGAAATCGAACGATCAGAAGCCCAAAATGCCCTGATGCTGTAATAGGCAGGGAAGTGATAATCAAGGTTAAACAGGGGTAATCTGGGGTTTGAAAAGGACAGAAAAGATTAGTTTAAATGAACTGACAAGTAGGGTACTAATTAAGATTAAATTAATGCCAATGGGGAACAAGACATAAGAGTATGGGGTTTAAAATAAATACTTAAAATGAACCCATAACTCTTGATTAAAGAAAAGCCAGGCGTGGGGAACAAAAGGGGCTGGCATCAAAAGATGCTTGAGCATGGGTTAAAAGAGTATGGGCAGTCTGCAAGTAGGAGGGAGGCAGCTTAGCTGCACTGGGTCATTTGGCTTATATTAGGCCATTTCAGAACTTAAAAAGGGCTGGAAATTTTTAGTCTGAAGAGAGGTCTTGTGAGTTTAAAGAAAAAGACTGAAAACATAAGTTAATTTCCAGTAAACACTGTAACCAAACACTGTCTGAAAAGTTGTATAAGAGTTCATATTGGTCAAGCTGTCTCGGCCAAGTTCTGTGGTTTGCATTGACTGAGCTGCTTGTGATTGTTGAACTGTTGGTGTTGCTGCATTGAACACTCTGTTATTGCTGTTGTTTCATTACTCTTTCCTGGGATTGCTCGTTTGGTGCTCGACTATTTGCTGGTTCTCTTTGTTCTGGGAAATATTGTTGTTTGTCTGTGGGCTGTGGAAAACATTTGTGGATGTTGGTTGGTTGTTGTGTTGTTGCTGTTTGTCTGCTGTTGCTGTATTTGCTGCATACTACTGAGCTGACAATTCTCCTCCTTCTTCTGCTTTGCTATACCAGGTACAAGATTAATAGTGCCAATGTAACTTGAAAGTTTGAGCATGAATGCAAAAGAGAGGACCTGCAGATTGTTTTTATATATACATGGACTGTTGTATTAAATGTCATGTAGTATATAATAGTTACATTTTCGTTTGGATAATAGAAGTAGCCTACATGCTTAGTATATCAATGTAGGTCAGTGAATGCTAGTCATATATGTATGCTGTTAGGTGAAAATATTCCATTGCAATAAGTTGTATCTTAGACTTAGTCTGATGGTGTAGTATATTCTCTAATGTAGGCCAAATATGAAAACTATCCACTTTAGTTAAGTTCTTTCCTCTTTTGTCAAATTGTCACATATAAATTGATAAACTCATTTTGCAGAACAAAGAACCAGTTCAGGGCCTCAACTTCATGAAGGTCGAGCCCAAATCGAAACAGACCAAGTAGGCCCGTATCGGAAAAACAGGGGCCCAAGTCTGGCCCATCTCGCATGAGCTAGGTTTGGGCCCAAAATGTTCGATTAGTTGTCCATAAGTGTAGTCACGTTTTTATTATCCTGTAAAAGCATTTTGAATCCTGTTATAAATAAGCTCGCAAGTATGTAATCGACTAGGGCTATCTACTGTTTTCAATTAGTAGAGACAAACGCGACAAGAAACGTAGTTGCTATAGGATGTCCTTTTAAAATAAAGACGAGATGAGCCTCTACAAATAAAAACACACAAGCTGCGGGGTCCTCGTTAAAAGTACATTATCGAAGCATTCAGTTTCCAGGACGGGTCGTTTAGCAAATCTCACGGCCCTCCCAGAATAATAACGCGATAGTCTCTTTAAGCGCGTACTTAATAAAGTTACCCCCTTAAACTCGGGTGCACATTTATGTGACCCAAATCCAAATCTCAACCGAGTCGAGATATGTCAATAACCACGGGTGCATTGATGTAACGTGGTTCGAGATATGTTTTCATGACGTTGCAAGTCCTATAAAATAACAGTAATGATAAAGCGGTTAAAAGATAAAATTGGCACATAAGTTCACCCTTGTATAGAATCAGATAATCAAGCCAAATATAACAGTTGAGCGACCGTGCTAGAACCACAGAACTCGGGAATGCCTAACACCTTCTCCCGGGTTAACAGAATTCCTTATCCGGATTTCTGGTACGCAGACTGTAATATGGAGTCATTCTTTTCCTCGATTCGGGATTAAAATTGGTGACTTGGGACACCCTAAATCTCCCAGGTGGCGACTCTGAAATAAATAAACAAATCCCGTTTCGATTGTCCTTTAATTGGAAAAACTCCCTTGTACCCCCTCGCGGGTATGTAAAAAGGAGGTGTGACAGCTCTGGCGACTCTGCTGGGGACTTTATACCCAGAACCACTGGTTCAGGGTTAAGAATTTGAGCTTAGAATAATTGTTATTATTTGGCTTTGTTTATTATCTGATTTTATTACATGTTTTGAGCCTAATGTGCTAAATGCTGCTTTTACTGCTTTGATATTGTTGGAACTGTACATATAAACTGTGCCGAAACCCTTCTCTTCTCTCTTGAGGAGCGCACGCTGGTCGTGGCTTCTTTATGTTAGTGTCATATGCCAAAAATAGAACGAGGATTCGGAGGAGTTGCAAAATCGGATGGCCTTTTGGTTACCGGTACACAGCTCCCATCCTCGACTCGAGTTGTCCGCTCGGGTAAGCCATGTCTAGAACAAACACCTAGGTTTTACAGCTTAGTATAACTTAACTTCATGTCGGATCCCTAGTAGGAACGCTTATTTGCATCACGTGCATTTGACTTAGGGGACTCAGCACAGGGGCTGGGTCCGTCTAGGACAAGCAACCTGAGAATAAAGACCATCCTGCTGCATCCTGCTTGCTTTATGCATTTACTTGTTTCAAGGCTTGCATGCTGACCGGTTTCTGAATATCGGGAATGTTTGAAAAAAAAAAAATAATGGATAGGGAGATAATTATTCTTGAAAGATCAATACCCAGAAAATGGTTAAAACTCTGCCAGAATTTTGAAAAAAAAAAAGAAAAGAAAATGTGTGTCTTATTAATTTGTTTTAGTAAGGGTCTTTGATTCATTTCTAAGAGAAAAATAGTGTGTCTCCAAAATTCGGCTTATGCCTGAACTACGTCAGTTTGATTCTCGCAGGGTGCAAGATACGTAGGCAACCCCCATCGGGCTCAACTTGTTTTTCAAAATATAGGTACAATCCAAATAACGAAAGTTTTTAAGGTGACATCATACTTTTCGGAAACAACCAAAATTTCGTTTTTCTAGAAAAAAGGTGTGTCAATTTGGTATTTGAGTCCAATGAGTCTGGATCTTTGCTTAATCACCCCAATAAACATGCAGAATGAGCATAAGTCCAAGTTTGCCGGTAACAGTTAGAAGCAAAATCCCCCTGGAAGTGCGATTATGGTGGGAGGATTTGGGAGAGTCAGAGCAAGACAAGGTCAAACTGCACCTGGGAGGTTTGGTTGATTTGTTGAACGTCAGGCCTCGGTGCGACATCATAAAGGCTTTGGTTACATTTTGGGATCCGGCCCACAACGTGTTCCGTTTCTCAGATTTTGAACTCACCCCAACCTTAGAAGAAATGGCGGGTTACATGGACGTCACCGAAGGTTTGAGACACAAATACCTGATCGCTCCAAGAGCTGTGAATTCACACAAATTCATGGATCTGTTGAAGATAAGCAAAGGAGTCCCATACGCTGAACTGGATAGAGGTTTTTCCACCCTACAATTCATATACCAGAGGTACGGGAGCAAAGGAGGATTTAATGATCCAGAAAGTGGTATTTGCAGCAGGGGAAATCTGGTAAAATGGAATGAGCATAGGCGGTTCGCTTTTATGGTGGCATTTTTGGGCCTTGTGGTGTTTCCCCGAAAAGATAGAAATATCGACCTGAAAGTGGCTGGAATCGTCAAAATCCTGATTACCAACGATAAAAGCATCCTTGCTCCTATGATAATGTCAGAAATATACCGAGCCCTCACGGCTTGTAAGGCCGGAGCAGACTTCTTCGAGGGGTGCAACTTGTTGTTACAGATGTGGATGATCGAACACTTGTGTCACCATCCTCAGTATATGCGCTACATGTCTACAAATGGGGGCTGCATCGAGGGTTATAACCTACGGGTTTCAGGTTTCCGATCACCGGGAGGGTTTGAAGAATGGATATCCTATCTCCGGGTCATCACCGCAGACCAAATAAACTGGACTTTGGGTTGGCTTTCTGTGGAAGAAATCATATACATGCTCGCCACTGGTCCTCACTTCCTCTTGATGGGACTCAGAGGTATTCAACCTTATGCCCCTTACAGGGTAATGAGACAGTTAGGAAGATGTCAAGTACTACACCCGGACGAAGATCTCAGCACTTATGCAGTCGAGGTCAGCAGTGACGGCCAATTTCCTGAAAAGACAGTTCGTTGCATATGGAGTGAATGCTAGTACTTGACGGCAAATACCCAGGTAAGTGATGTGTCTAGGGGTGAAGTCTCGCCGGCCTATCTCACTTGGCATAACAAGAAGAACATTGTGAAACGGCCAACCAAACGGACTCACCTCCAAGATTTTGTTGAGTCATCGCAAGAACAATGGGACTGGCTCGCAAAAGAGGAAGGTTACCTGGTTGAAATCAGGAAGCTGAAGCGACAAGTTGAAAGGATTGTATTCTAAAACAACGTGCAAATCTCCCAAGAGCAGGCTGAAAAAGACAAGCTAGCCCAAGAGAACCAAACCCTGAAGGCCTGCCTTCGCCAAGCCAGTAAGAATAACATCGACCGACAGAAGCGTTGCTCCGACGAAAGATTGATAGCCAGTTTGAGAAATCAGGTCATCCAGAGCCAAGAAGAATTAGACCAATCAGAGGCTTGCATAGCAAGGATGAGGGTCAAATGGGCAGAAGGTACAATGGCCCGGAGGAAGCGCCTACAGCAAGTCATGAGGGATTGTGAACTGAGCGTCAAAGCAGCAGAGGAAACAAATTCCGCTCTGCAAGAGCGGATCTTCAAGCAAACACAAGATGCCCAAGCCGACAGGAGACGCTATTACAATGCAATGACAAGGATGGAAAGGCAAATGGATATGTTCCAGGATCAGCTCGCCACCAATGCACAAGCGCTAGGATTAAAGAGCTGACAGATAAGGCAGTTGTTCGCAGAAAGGGACAACATTCGAGCAAGAATTGACGAAATCGGGCATTACATCTACCTAAAATGCTTGGCATGCGAGCGAACACCTCGAGAAACCCTCATTGCTTCTATCATGGGCTGCGTCCACCGGATTATGAACGAGTTGAAGAGCTTGCAAAGAGACCTTACACCTAGGGCCGCGAAAGGGCCGAAAGATGCCTCGTGGGTCCCTAAGTTGGAAAATTAGTTGTTGACCGAGTCATGGTCGTTTTGTTTGTTGTTTCCCCATATGTTGTTTTCTTTTCCTCAAACCAAGTTTAAAACCGTGGAGTCTGTACTGTTGCTATTTTGTTTGAAGCAATGTGTAATAGCAAATTTTGATAATGAAATTAAGCGACTCCGGAAGAATGTCTATGTGTCTTTACTTCGAGGCAGAACTACGCCTGGTCTGATTCACGCGGGGACGTGATACGTAGGCAATCCCCATAAGATTCGACCGCTTTTAATAAATAAAGAAAAGAAAATGCAAATAAAATAAAACGCAGGGTTTCCCAAAATACTTTAAAGGGACGAATGAGCAAACCGGGATGACGCATGTTGTTTGAAGCAAAGCATGCAGAAACGGTTAACTGCCTAGGTGCATTGCATCCTCTATGTGTTATGATCAAATCTGTTAAGCTCTAACGCTAACAAAGTTTGTTGTTGTCTGATACCAGACAGTTAGTTGTTAAAGAATTCTGGCAACACACTCATACCAAACCAGATCCAAAGGACCGGTAGCAACAAGCATGACTACTTCGGAGAATAGCAATGAGGAAGAAAGGCCGATGAGCCAGTTGTTAAAAGAAGCGATGGAAAAGATTGAAAGGATGGGACTAGAGATGAATGCAATGCAACTAGCCCTAGCCAAAACACAAAAGAGCCCTGAAACACTGGGACACATGCCGGAATACCCTCACTCTGGCCCTTCCACAAGCCGCCCAAATCCCCTCTATCATCAAGAAAGAAGCCCTCATGATTCCCAAGCTCCACCACCCCACCAACCTCTCCCAACACCCAATATTCCCATTTTTGTGGGACCTACATCAGCCCCTTTGCAGAGAACGACCAGTGAGCCATTGTTTCAGGCTCACGATACACAATACTATCCCCCTGAGCCTACATTCCATGCACCCGAGCCTCAAGCTTACAATCCACATTTAGAAGTGCCGGCAGAGGTTGAGAAGCCAGTTAAGGCTCCTGAACAGGATGAAGTGTTGAGAAAGTTCAAAAGCCTGGAGCAGTCCTTCAGGAACTTGCACGGATTGGGCAATCAAATCAGCGTAGCATACAAAGATCTGTGTCCTTTCCCAGACGTCCAACTCCCGGCTGGTTTTAAGATGCCTAAGTTTGATTTATATGAAGGGCACGGTGATCCCATGGCACATTTGCGGGGATTCTGTAGCAAAATGAGAGGGGCAGGCGGCAAGGATGAGCTGTTGATAGCTTATTTCGGCCAAAGTCTGAGCGGATCTGCACTGGAATGGTATACCAGGCAGGATTTCAGCAGGTGGTACACGTGGGATGATCTGGCGCAGGCTTTTGCAGGTCATTTCCAGTACAATCTAGAGATAGTCCCCGACCGTCTCACATTATTGAGAATTGGGAAGAAACCCGGGGAAAGTTTTCGCGAGTTCGGGTTCCGCTGGAGAGAACAAGCAGCTAGAGTCGATCCTCCCATGAGAGAGGGAGAGATGGTGGACTATTTCTTGCAGACATTGGATCCAACCTACTTTGGTCACTTGGTGACAACAGTTGGAAAATCTTTCAACGAGGTGGTCAAGATAGGGGTCATGATAGAAGAGGGTTTAAGGTCTGACAAGATCTTGAACTATTCGGCACTCAAGGCCACAACCCAGGCTATTCAAAACGGCACGGGAGGTGCGTTGAGAAGAAAGAAAGAAGAGGTTGCCACGATCGAGGCAGGCAGTTGGTCCAGGGCTGGCAGGCCACACTACAACCAACCCAGACCTCACAGGTCAGAATACCCATACAGCCCACCACAAAATTTCTATCCACCTCGAGAACCACATTGTTCCGTACACCAAGCCCAGGCATACACTCAGCCTCCGGTTCGCCCACAATGGCGCGCACCGGCTCCCCAGAACATATATGCACCACCACAAAACACCTACCCTCCACCAAGGGCATATAGAAACCCTTCAGGGGTAGGCTTTCGGGGAAATCCAGATGCTAGGAATGACAGGTTGCGGAAGCAGAGAACCTTCACGGAGCTGGGAGAAACCTACACCGCTTTGTTCCACAAGCTGCGGCAATTGGGTTTGGTTAGTCCTGTCCAGACTCGAGAACCAAATCCCCCACCTCAGAACTTGGATCGATCAATCAGTTGTGAATACTGTTCAGGGATGCTCGGGCACGATACCGAGAAGTGCTGGAAGTTAAGGCATGCCATACAGGATCTTATTGACACCAATAAGATCGAGGTCCAGACACCGGAGGCTCCTAACATCAACCAAAACCCACTGCCAGCGCACCACGAAACTCACATGATTGAGTTGGTGTGTGAGGGAGGAGAATTAAGAAAACCCTCACAAACAGTGATGATGATCTAAGCCGCCCCGAAAGAAGTCTTAACCAGTGGAGGAACGAGTGTACAGTCGCAGGGAGGAGGCGTCAAGCCGGTAGTGATATTGGGAAAGAGCCCGTCCGCCATAACAAGCAAACCCGAGCCAAGCAAGTTGGTAATACCAGGGATCCCGCCCACACCGGCAGTCGTGTTGAAAGGGGTATGTAGAGAACGGGTGACCATAAAGCCTGTGGTCCAGCTACCGATGATTGACAGCAGGGCTGTGCCTTGGAAATATGAAAAGGCGGTGGTGATGTACAAAGGAAAATAGGTGGAAAAAGTCAGTTGTGAAGCGCAAGGGCTGACTCGATCAGGTCGATGTTTTGCTCCGGTGGAGCTAAGAAGAACCAACCCAGTTGCAACCAAGAAACCTGTGTCCAAAGAAGAGGCTGAAGAGTTCCTGAGGAAGATGAAAGTACAAGACTATTCTGTGGTCGAACAGCTGAGAAAAACACCGGCCCAGATCTCACTGTTGTCATTACTGATCCATTCTGAGGAGCATCGTCGGGCCCTGCTGAAGATATTGAACGAAGCTCATGTACCCAGTGAGATTGCTGTAAACCACCTGGAAACCATTGCCAGCAAGATTTTCGAGGTGAACAGGGTAACATTCTCAGATGATGACCTGCCGGTGGAAGGTACGGAGCATAATAAAGCTCTATACCTAGCTGTCAAATGTGAAGACTCGGTGGTAACTCGAGTATTGGTGGACAACGGCTCAAGCGCCAATATTTGCCCGTTATCTACCTTGAACCAGTTAAAGATCGACCACGGAAGGATCCACAAGAACAGTATCTGTGTCCGAGGGTTTGACGGAAACAGAACAGCCACTGTAGGGGATGTTGTACTTGAACTGGCCATTGGTCCAGTCCTGTTTACCATGGAATTCCAGGTGTTAGATGCCACAGTTTCTTATAACCTGCTATTAGGACGACCCTGGATTCATGCAGCCAAAGCGGTGCCTTCCACCCTACATCAGACGGTGAAGTTCTAGTGGGAAATACAAGAGGTCGTGTTACACGGCGAGGATACAACGTGCACCATGGGCGGGACCATTGTACCTTTCATAGAGACCGCTGATGACAAAGGTCCTTGGGTCTACCAGATTTTCGATACAGGGTCGGCCAACAAAATTTCTGAAGAAGAAATCATCCCGCACCCTAGGATTGCTGCCGCTACAGTCATGATGGTCTCGGAAATGCTGGGTAATGGATTTGTGCCGGGAAAAGGCCTGGGAGTCGAGATTCAAGGGATAGTCCAACCTGTCTCCCTTCCTAAAAATCTGGAAACTTTCGGATTGGGGTTCAAACCAACCGCAGCAGACAGGAAGCAAGCGCGAAAAATGAAGAAGAGGGTCTGGTTTCTGCCTAAACCAGTGCCACGCCTCTCAAGGTCTTTTGTCAAAGCGAGTGCCAAGGGGTCGCCGATCCCAAAGATTCGAGGACCTTTGATCGGTATAAATGAAGACCTGAATCAGAGTTTTGAGAGACTATTCGCGGATGTCAGTATGGTGGAAGCTGGAGAAGGTTCCAGCAGAGCAGAAATACAATTTGTGGGGCCTAAGGCCAAGGCCAACAATTGGACGGTTACTCCTCTTCCTGTCCGAGGGGAGTCTTGGTAGTAGGCTTTGATTTATGTTTTGTTTGTTTGTTTGTTCGGATTATTCAAGGGTGTAATCCAAATTTTACTTTCGTTTTTGTAAAAGTGTGAATCCTTTTATCCCGCAAGTTTAATAAAGTTCTTTTCTTTTGTCCCATTTTAATTTTGTTTTGTTCTTTTTCTTTCTGAACAGTTCTCTTTTTACTGGTTCTAATGACATGGCATGCACAGCGGATCTTCGACCTAGTCTAATAAATCAATCAGAAACCGACTCAATGATGCAAGAAGTCGTTTGTGACGATGAATCTGAATGTGACGAAGGTGAAGCCTTCGAAGAGATAAACCGAGAATTATGCCAATTTGAAGAAAAACCCAAGCCTAACCTAAATGACACTGAGGCTGTAAACCTAGGAGACGCTGATAACGTCCAAGAAACCAAAATCAGCATCCACATTGAGCCGAATGTCAGGGAAGAATTGATTAGAACCCTCATGGAATTCAAAGATGTTTTTGCATGGTCCTATGACGATATGCCTGGATTAAGCACAAATCTAGTGGTTCACAAATTGCCCACTGACCCGGCATACCCTCCGGTCAAGCAAAAACTAAGGAAATTTAAAACAGAAATGAGTGTAAAAATCAAAGAAGAGGTGATTAAGCAGTTGCATGCAAAGGTCATTCGGGTCACTCGATATCCCAAGTGGTTGGCCAATGTGGTACCAGTCCCAAAGAAGGATGGAAAAATCAGGGTGTGCGTCGACTACCGCAACCTCAACAAAGCAAGTCCCAAGGACAATTTTCCGTTACCCAACATTCATATCCTGATCGATAATTACGCTGGGCGCGAGATCGGATCCTTTGTGGATTGCTATGCGGGTTATCATCAGATCCTAATGGACGAAGAAGATGCTGAGAAGACAGCATTTATTATGCCATGGGGAACCTACTGCTATCGGGTAATGCCATTCGGGTTAAAGAACGTCGGGGCAACGTACATGCGAGCAATGACTGTTGTGTTTCATGACATGATACACAAAGAAATCGAGGTGTACGTCGATGATGTGATCATCAAATCTTGGCGTCAGGAGGACCATGTAGCAGACCTAAGGAGATTTTTCCAAAGACTCCGGAGGTATGATATCAAGCTTAACCCCGGCCAAATGCGCATTCGGGGTTCCATCAGGAAAGCTGCTAGGATTCATCGTCAGTCGACGGGGGATTCAGTTAGACCCATCCAAAATTGAATCCATCCGAGATCTGCCACCGCCAAGGAACAAAACAGAGGTAATGAGTTTGCTAGGTAGACTCAATTACATCAGCAGGTTCATCGCTCAACTCACAGCAACTTGTGAGCCCATATTTCGGTTGCTGAGAAAGGATGCTGCGGTAGGTTGGACAGCAGAGTGTCAGGAGGCCTTCGACCAAATCAAAGGGTATCTGTCTAATCCACCCGTATTGGTCCCGCCGAAGCCTGGGAAGCCCTTAATTCTTTACCTAACGGTCTTGGAAAATTCATTTGGTTGTGTATTGGGGCAACATGATGACACAGGAAGGAAGGAGCAGGCCATCTACTATCTTAGCAAGAAATTCACAGTACATGAGGTCAAGTACACTCAACTCGAGAAAACATGTTGTGCCCTAACTTGGGTAGCTCAGAAGTTGAAGCACTACCTGTCTCCGTATACTACTTATCTCATATCCCGTTTGGACCCATTAAAGTATATCTTTCAGAAACCTATGCCCACGGGAAGGTTGGCAAAGTGGCAAATTCTGCTCACAGAGTTTGATATCATCTATGTGACGAGGACGGCCATGAAAGCCCAGGCGCTGGCAGACCATTTGGCGGAGAATCCCGTTGATGAAAAATACGAGCCCTTAAGAACGTATTTTCCTGACGAAGAGGTAATGCATACAAATGAGTTGGAATTACCTGAGGAACCAGGCTGGAAGCTTTTCTTCGATGGAGCTGCAAACGCAAAAGGGGTTGGAATAGGAGCAGTACTCATTTCTGAAACAGGACGCCATTATCCTGTTACGGCTCAACTACGCTTCTATTGCACCAACAATATGGCCGAGTATGAGGCTTGCATTCTGGGTCTGCGCTTGGCTGCTGACATGGATGTCCAAGACGTCTTGGTCTTGGGAGACTCGAACCTCTTGGTACATCAAATTCAGGGAGAATGGGAAACACGAGATCTAAAACTCATACCGTACCGACAATGCTTGCATGATCTGAGCAAGCAATTTCGATCGGTGAAGTTCAAACACATCCCGAGAGTTCACAACGAGGTTGCAGATGCTTTGGCCACCTTAGCATCAATGCTGCACCACCCTGACAAAATGTATGTCGATCCTCTGCACATCCAGGTCCGTGATCAGCACGCCTACTGCAATGCCGTAGAAGAAGAAGCAGATGGCGAACCCTGGTTTCATGATATCAAGGAATACCTCAGGATGGGGATATATCCAGAACATGCCTCTGGAGACCAAAAAAGAGCCCTTCGGCATTTGTCGAATGGTTTCTTCCTCAGCGGAGGAGTATTGTACAAAAGAACCCCGAATTTGGGATTGTTGAGATGCATAGATGCCAGTCAAGCAACGACGGTTATGGCAGAGGTACATGCTGGAGTTTGTGGGCCACACATGAGCAGATATGTATTGGCAAGAAAGATCCTTCGAACAGGGTGTTATTGGCTCACCATGGAACACGACTGTATCACTTTCGTAAGGAAATGCCATCAGTGCCAGATACATGGAGATTTGATTCATTCTCCGCCAACAGAGTTATATACGATGTCAGCACCCTGGCCGTTTGTGGCATGGGGCATGGATGTCATTGGGCCAATCGAGCCGGCAGCATCCAACGGTCATAGGTTCATTCTAGTGACCATTGATTACTTCACCAAATGGGTTGAGGCTAAAACCTTCAAATCAGTAACCAAGAAGGCAGTGGTGGACTTCGTTCACTCCCATATCATCTGCAGATTTGGGATCCCAAAAGTGATCATCACGGATAACGGTGCGAATCTTAATAGCAGCTTAATGAGAGAGGTATGCCAACAATTCAAGATTACACACCGCAATTCCACCCCATATCGTCCCAAGGCGAATGGAGCAGTCGAAGCAGCCAATAAGAATATCAAGAATATACTGCGAAAGATGGTGGAAGGTTCCAGACAATGGTACGAGAGATTACCCTTTGCTTTGTTGGGTTACCGCACTACCGTCCGAACTTCCATAGGCACAACTCCTTATTTGTTGGTGTATGGAACTGAGGCCGTAATACCAGCGGAGGTCGAAATTCCGTCCCTCCGAATTGTCGCTGAAGCCGGGATTGATGATGATGAATGGGTCAAAGCTCGATTGGAACAGTTGAGCCTGATAGATGAGAAAAGATTAGCAGCAGTGTGCCATGGTCAGCTGTACCAGAAGAGAATGGCAAGAACATATAATAAGAAGGTGCGCCCCAGGAAGTTTGAGGTAGGGCAGCAGGTATTGAAGAAGATCCTCCCACATCAGGTCGAGGCAAAAGGCAAATTCGCCCCAAATTGGCAAGGACCTTATATCGTGACCAGAGTATTGTCCAACGGTGCTTTATGTTTGACAGATGTCGAGGGGAGATGTGTCGACATGGCTATCAATTCTGATGCAGTCAAGAGATATTATGCGTAATTTCTTTAATTATGGCAATTTTTGGTTTATTTGTTTGTATTTGGCATTTATTGGATAATGAGATGACGGAGGCAGTTCTTTCTTCTATCCAAACACTTTTAACCCTTGCTTCCCCCTTTGAGCCTTAAGTAATTCTTTCATACCCCTCTTTTGGAATCACTAATGGAAAAGACATGAAAAAAAAAAGAAAAAGAAAAGAGAAAGAAAATGAAAAGAAGGAAAATAAAAAAAGAAGAAGAAGATAAAATCATAAGAAATACAAAACCGTGGGAACTACGTTTGACCTGATTCCTCAAAGAGGATACGTAGGCGCCTCACGGCTCGGTCATAGTATGCATCATAGTGAATATAGGATGCATAATGTACATAGTGTGCATAATAGGCACAATGTGCGTAACGCGCATAGCTCAAAATAAGCGTAAAAAATAATAAATTCCCCGAGCAAGAAAACTGGGGCAGAGGTTATGTTTTAAGTTCCAACAAAGGTTTGATTCCAAAAGTTGTAGCACATCACCCTTCAAATTGTTTTCATTTTTATAGCCTTTCTTTAACCCCACACCAAAACCAATATCAACATCCAAAAGACCTCCCGATCAATGTCCAAGAGATGCCAAGTCAGGCAAATAAAGCCGAGAATAATACACCGATCCCCAGCAAAGAAGAGGATCGTAAGACTGGGAATGAATTGATGGTCAAAGGAATCTCCAGAAGAGAGGGTCGTATCTACAACACCCCGATTCCTCAAAAGAAATAAAATGAGAGAGTCTTATCGGTGAAAACCTTCACAGGCACCGAGAGGCGATGTAAGATGAGGGATATGAAATGAGAGAGTCTTATTGGTGAAAACCTTCACAGGCACCATAAGGCGCCGGGAGATGAGAGAAAAGAGAGAGTCTCATTAGTGAAAACCCCCCGAAGGGCACTATGAGGCGGCAAGACAGATCAACAAAAGCGACCACATTTGCAACGAGATGGACAGTCAGTTATCATCCCCAGCAAGTCAGACCATCGGGCAAATCGATTGATACAAATAGATTGGGTCGGGAATCTATGGTGCACGTCATGATCACGGGGACCAGTCATATCCTCCAGATAAGTTCTTTTGAGTTTCTTCTCCCACCAAAATATTGGTTCAGAAAGACTTTCTCCTTTTTCTATCTTTTATTTATTTTCCTAAAATTTGTCTTGAAAGGATTCTTCAAAGCTTACTACCAGAAACCGGAGGGGAATTCATCCAATGCAGGATAATACAAACAGTCCTAAAGGCCGACCCCAGGCAATGCAGTGATCGCGCCCGGCAATTTTGGAGGAAGTAAGCTCATAAAGGGAGTGGTTTCAGGAGTTAAAAGCAGACTCCCACAGCACGTGCTTAAAGAGAAAGCAGAAAAGGGGATTAATTGAAAGCCAATCCCCAGCGGGCTAGAGACCCCAGCAGGCAACTCTGCCCAGTAATCAATTATGAGAACATAGAGCGAGAAAAGGGGAAGAGAGAAAAATCGTTCGCCGGAAAGGCACTCTCTACCACCACGATTAAAACTGACTAAATCCTTTTGTCTGCTGCAGGAGAACAAAGGATTGATAATGGCAGCAATACGCAATGCCAGGGAAACCACCAAAAACCTGGGCAGAAAATTTTCTGCCAATTGTCGAAGATTTTCTCGGAAGAACGGGGAAGCAATTTCAATACATTTAAGTTCTAGGTCGCCCACCAGTATAATGCGGGAATACATTTAAGTTCTAGGTCGCCCACCAGTATAATGCGGGAATACATTTAAGTTCTAGGTCGCCCACCAGTATAATGCGGGAATACATTTAAGTTCTAGGTCGCCCACCAGTATAATGCGGGAATACATTTAAGTTCTAGGTCGCCCACCAGTATAATGCGGGAATACATTTAAGTTCTAGGTCGCCCACCAGTATAATGCGGGAATACATTTAAGTTCTAGGTCGCCCACCAGTATAATGCGGGAATACATTTAAGTTCTAGGTCGCCCACCAGTATAATGCGGGAATACATTTAAGTTCTAGGTCGCCCACCAGTATAATGCGGGAATACATTTAAGTTCTAGGTCGCCCACCAGTATAATGCGGGAATACATTTAAGTTCTAGGTCGCCCACCAGTATAATGCGGGAATACATTTAAGTTCTAGGTCGCCCACCAGTATAATGCGGGAATACATTTAAGTTCTAGGTCGCCCACCAGTATAATGCGGGAATACATTTAAGTTCTAGGTCGCCCACCAGTATAATGCGGGAATACATTTAAGTTCTAGGTCGCCCACCAGTATAATGCGGGAATACATTTAAGTTCTAGGTCACCCACCAGTATAATGCGGGAATACATTTAAGTTCTAGGTCGCCCACCAGTATAATGCGGGAATACATTTAAGTTCTAGGTCACCCACCAGTATAATGCGGGAATACTTTTTAGCTCTAGATTTTGGAATCAGTAGCCCCACCTGAAGACGGAAGGTTACAACAGAGATCCCCAAGCAGGAAACAATAAAATCCCCAGCGCCAAGAAGCAGAAGGCTGCAAAAGCAAGCGCACATTCAAAAGGAAGAAGGAACGCGTCTCAGAAGAAGCAGTTTGGAAACGTTGTAGCATGCCCAATATAACAATGTTGATGAAGAAACAAACCACTGAAGAAACCATTGAAAGATTTAAGGAAGAAAGCCATGTTCCCAGCAAATCAAGCAAAGTGATGAAAACTGACATTCAGAAAAAGCGAAGGGCCAGCATCATCTCCCAAGTTCACAAAATAAGGGCATCAGAGGAAAGCGTTAGCCGACAAGAAAGCAAGGCAACAAGAACAAGTTGAAGATAGATGAGATTCCATAGTCTAGCTTAGCTTCTTGTTTTTCCTTTTAGAACAATGTAACAAGGAGATCAGTGAGCGGTATCATCCTACAGCAGTATGCAACAGTGCACAACAGCAGCGAGCACTACAGTCACACGGTAGTCCCAGCTACCAAAAATTTCCCGAACTACATTGACCTGATTCCTGTTCAGCCCAGGATATGTAGGAAACCTCTGAAGCAAAGGTTCGGTCAAATCTTTTTCAAAAAATGCTTCACACGGAGTACTCAGACGAGCAAAAATCGCCCGCTTTATCTTTGCGCGAAAACCCTTCGTGTCCTCGTGCAAAGAGGGGCAGCTGTAAGCACGTGATTTTTGCTTTACGAGCAATCGCTCCAAAAGAAAATAAAAATAGTGACAAATGATTTCGCTATACAATGTTTCGAGTTTTCCGTGACATGTGTTGTTAATCATTTGTGGGTCTGTCCATTTTTGCATCTAATCTTACCGATCAAAATACGAAGCATGTATGTCAGGGTAATTAAAACCATAATTCGGTCGTTAAAAGAAAATCCACAAAATATGAAATGCATCTAGGTTGTGATTTAAACCTACTCAAATATTTCAATATGTGTGTGATAACTGTGTTAAAGGTTTAAATTAATGATTGTTTTAATGTCAGTTTTTATTATTTTTATTTAATTAATTTTTAAAATTAGAAAAAAGAACAAAAGAAAGAGGGCAAGATTAACCGGACTTGGGCCTGTTTGTTTTGAACATTCTAAGCCCAAAAGCAGCCCAAGCGACCCATTCCCCAGGCCATCAAAACGACGTAGCTCAACACCAAAACTACGTCGTTTCAGGGACGGTTAATCTGAGCCATTCATTTCCATTGATCCGATGGCCTTTATTGGCCCTCATGACCCGACCCATTCCCATTTTAACCGACCCCCTACTTAACCAAACGGCACCGTATGGATTAAGCCTCCCCAATCCTGGCCATCAATTGTAATCAATCCAACGGCCAGGATTGAATCAGCCTCCCCGTATATAAGCCTTCTATCGTACCCCACGCCCCCTATCCGAACCCCCCCTCCACTCACCGTCTTCACCAAAGCACTGAAACCCCCCCAAACCCTAGTAGCCGCCCTAGTCTCCCTCGCCATTAAAGCCGGCGGCATGAATGCCGGTGACCACCTCCTGAACACCCTAAGTCCCCCTCACTCTCCTGAACATGGATTTGTTACCCCCTAGCCTCGAATCACCTTCCTTCGTCTCGAATCTTCATTTGAAGATTCGAGTCGAACCCGGACCTATACCAAACCACCCCATCTTCATACCAGATACTCCCCGAACCCTCCTCGTGACCAAACCAGACTTGGTTTGGTCCGAATCTACCCACGACTCCTAAAAAACCAGATCTGAAAACCCAGACCTTAGAACACATGCACCTGGGAAATCCGGCCGGGCTTGAAAGGGGTTTGAGGTTTAATGGATCTTGACCAAGGTGTTCTCCTGTGAGAACACCCTGGTTAAAATTTGTTCGGCCTCAAATGGTCAAAGCTAAGTCGGACTTGGGTCATTTCGGTTTAAATTTCCCCAGTAAGTGTCCTCTCTCTTTTTTTAGTTTTGATTGAGTTGTCAGCATGATTTGTTGTGATTATTTGTTATTATCTGTTATTTTTCCTGTTTTCTTCCGTCTCTAGCAACGACCTTTTATTTGGTCGGTTGATTTTCTATGTGTGTGTTCTGAATGTACTCTGTGATATACATGCTCATCGATTAGATTAATCGTCAAATAAGTTAACTCATATAGGTTCCCAGTAATTGAACAAAAATGTTTTAAGACAGTCGGGACCTTGTACGTGTTGTTTATATGAGCGACTGATTGTTACTTGTTATAATTAGTATAGTCGACTTGATAAATATCGTCGACTAACTTCCCACGACTGAATGTTCAAATATTCTAATACGTACAACCTCACTTGACTGAATGGACCTGTATTGTGATTTGAATGTTGGGCATTACCTATGAATGTTAGTTTGTAACTACATTGTAAACAATTAAAAGAACCAGGCTGGGGCAGTTCTGAAATCGAACGATCAGAAGCCCAAAATGCCCTGATGCTGTAATAGGCAGGGCAGTGATAATCAAGGTTAAACAGGGGTAATCTGGGGTTTGAAAAGGACAGAAAAGATTAGTTTAAATGAACTGACAAGTAGGGTACTAATTAAGATTAAATTAATGCCAATGGGGAACAAGACATAAGAGTATGGGGTTTAAAATAAATACTTAAAATGAACCCATAACTCTTGATTAAAGAAAAGCCAGGCGTGGGGAACAAAAGGGGCTGGCATCAAAAGATGCTTGAGCATGGGTTAAAAGAGTATGGGCAGTCTGCAAGTAGGAGGGAGGCAGCTTAGCTGCACTGGGTCATTTGGCTTATATTAGGCCATTTCAGAACTTAAAAAGGGCTGGAAATTTTTAGTCTGAAGAGAGGTCTTGTGAGTTTAAAGAAAAAGACTGAAAACATAAGTTAATTTCCAGTAAACACTGTAACCAAACACTGTCTGAAAAGTTGTATAAGAGTTCATATTGGTCAAGCTGTCTCGGCCAAGTTCTGTGGTTTGCATTGACTGAGCTGCTTGTGATTGTTGAACTGTTGGTGTTGCTGCATTGAACACTCTGTTATTGCTGTTGTTTCATTACTCTTTCCTGGGATTGCTCGTTTGGTGCTCGACTATTTGCTGGTTCTCTTTGTTCTGGGAAATATTGTTGTTTGTCTGTGGGCTGTGGAAAACATTTGTGGATGTTGGTTGGTTGTTGTGTTGTTGCTGTTTGTCTGCTGTTGCTGTATTTGCTGCATACTACTGAGCTGACAATTATCCTCCTTCTTCTGCTTTGCTATACCAGGTACACGATTAATAGTGCTAATGTAACTTGAAAGTTTGAGCATGAATGCAAAAGAGAGGACCTGCAGATTGTTTTTATATATACATGGACTGTTGTATTAAATGTCATGTAGTATATAATAGTTACATTTTCGTTTGGATAATAGAAGTAGCCTACATGCTTAGTATATCAATGTAGGTCAGTGAATGCTAGTCATATATGTATGCTGTTAGGTGAAAATATTCCATTGCAATAAGTTGTATCTTAGACTTAGTCTGATGGTGTAGTATATTCTCTAATGTAGGCCAAATATGAAAACTATCCACTTTAGTTAAGTTCTTTCCTCTTTTGTCAAATTGTCACATATAAATTGATAAACTCATTTTGCAGAACAAAGAACCAGTTCAGGGCCTCAACCTCATGAAGGTCGAGCCCAAATCGAAACAGACCAAGTAGGCCCGTATCGGAAAAACAGGGGCCCAAGTCTGGCCCATCTCGCATGAGCTAGGTTTGGGCCCAAAATGTTCGATTAGTTGTCCATAAGTGTAGTCACGTTTTTATTATCCTGTAAAAGCATTTTGAATCCTGTTATAAATAAGCTCGCAATCTTGTAATCGACTAGGGCTATCTACTGTTTTCAATTAGTAGAGACAAACGCGACAAGAAACGTAGTTGCTATAGGATGTCCTTTTAAAATAAAGACGAGATGAGCCTCTACAAATAAAAACGCACAAGCTGCGGGGTCCTCGTTAAAAGTACATTATCGAAGCATTCAGTTTCCAGGACGGGTCGTTTAGCAAATCTCACGGCCCTCCCAGAATAATAACGCGATAGTCTCTTTAAGCGCGTACTTAATAAAGTTACCCCCTTAAACTCGGGTGCACATTTATGTGACCCAAATCCAAATCTCAACCGAGTAGAGATATGTCAATAACCACAGGTGCATTGATGTAACGTGGTTCGAGATATGTTTTCATGACGTTGCAAGTCCTATAAAATAACAGTAATGATAAAGCGGTTAAAAGATAAAATTGGCACATAAGTTCACCCTTGTATAGAATAAGATAATCAAGCCAAATATAACAGTTGAGCGACCGTGCTAGAACCACGGAACTCGGGAATGCCTAACACCTTCTTCCGGGTTAACAGAATTCCTTATCCGGATTTCTGGTACGCAGACTGTAATATGGAGTCATTCTTTTCCTCGATTCGGGATTAAAATTGGTGACTTGGGACACCCTAAATCTCCCAGGTGGCGACTCTGAAATAAATAAATAAATCCCGTTTCGATTGTCCTTTAATTGGAAAAACTCCCTTGTACCCCCTCGCGGGTATGTAAAAAGGAGGTGTGACAATCGGTGGTGAATCTATAGAAATGTAAATATTTTAATTTTTGTTGTTTGTAATAGATAGTATGGTTATGTAATTGTTGTACATAAAGAAAAAATTATGATTTGATAATGATGTTTGCTATAATATATCTTATTTATGTCATTTTGAAGAATATGGATAATATTATTAGATCAAATTAAACTCTAGCAGAGTTTGCAAGAAATATACAACCACCAGAAGTAGTTATATTTCATATATCTCATTGTAATTATATTTTGTTAACCACCAGAAGTGGTATATGTCTATGATCACCAGAAGTGATAATTTAGGCTTTCTATGGTTACAATTGAAGATAAGCTACATAAATATTCTCTATATTAAATGCACGCCTCAGTTTGCTCCTGAAGTAGTAAATATTTTAAAAGAGATTGAGGCATCACAATTTGATGTGATTAATGCGCATTCAGATAATTATGTTCGATTTCCTGAAGGATGAGAACTTTGGATAATATTAATCCATTCCCTGAAGTGAATGCGACAATATTAATAAATCGGGTAAATATGAACGCACTCTTGATGTGAATATATCACAATTCACCTTCAGAAGAGGTAATATAATTGAGAGAATATATACTCAATATTTCGTATTTTAAATTTGCTCCTGAAGAAGTAACACAATTGAAATTGCCTCCTGAAGTAGGAAAATATTATGAAGAAGAGTTTTCTTGTGCTTAAACAATTGTTTTACATTGTTTATTTGATTGTGATTTTCTCTCATGATACCAGAAGTGTATGAGAAATATTTGATAGTACAAAATGTATCAACAACTCCTGAAGAGCTAATTGTTTGCCTAAAGGATACATGACATCAGTAATGCCCGATAAATATTAGATTGTGGATAATAAATGAAGGCTCTCGAAGAGCTTATATACAAATATGTCATTCATATTATATGATTATGGTCAAAACATATGTTGTAGTACACCTGAAGTTTACTAATACAAATGGCTATCATATTGAGACTACAAATGATTGGAAGATTGATAATCTTCATGTTTCCACAATCATAGGGGGTAAAATAATATGTAT
Organism: Nicotiana tabacum; assembly: GCF_000715075.1. Lineage (NCBI taxonomy): Eukaryota > Viridiplantae > Streptophyta > Magnoliopsida > Solanales > Solanaceae > Nicotiana > Nicotiana tabacum. Next base: position 161,193,854 of record NC_134090.1, on the reverse strand, counting down.
GTGAGAAGTTACCCGTCTTATTCTTTAATTTGTACTATATCATGTATCACAGTAAATCAGAAGTTTACTAAAGCAAAAGTTTATGCCATAGTAAACCAGAAGTTTACTAAGAGATAGCACATGACATGATAAACTTGAAATTTTCATTTGCCATTTTTAAATGAGCTATTTGAGAATTCAGATAAGCATATACTAAAGAACTAGAAGATTCTTCAGGAATTCTCATGTGTTGCTTGCTCTCATAATGAATTGATTATACCAGCTAAAGTTGGGACTAAGACCCCTGATTCTGAAATATATAAAAGGTGAATATGGGCTCGTTCACCTATCATGTGAACCACTTATAGGTGCATATATGAGATGGTTACATGTGTAATTATTGTCAACCTGCAGTTTGGCATTTGGAATTGATTTTCTCGATTAAGAGCATAATTTTCAGATTATGAAATCAAGACAGTTCATCTTGATAATGTTGGTTTATATCCAAGCTGGTTTAGCATTGAATACCTCCTATTAATGGCTAAACCATTTCTTATGAGAACAAAGATTCATGTGTTGGTCTAAGATTTTTTAAATTACATATAGCAGCACTTGTATGCATTAGATCAATAATATATGATAAGTCCTCCCTTCACAATTGGTTTAGGATCAGAAACCAAATATTTTTACTATCTTTTGTTGTGTGGTATATGATTAATTTCTCTACCATAATACACAAAGATATGTTTCCCAAAGATGATTGGGGATATATGTTAGTTTTTCTAATATTTGGGGAATGGAATAAACAGTTGAAAAATATGCTATATGAATCGAATTATCATTAATATGATCCTCACTTAGAAGATAATTCAAGTCGAATGCCAGAAGCATTTGCTGAATCCAAAATTATATATCATATTTCAGCTACAAATGCTCCTATTAAAATTAAAATCCCTGAAGGATAGAGTTTACTGTACGCATGAGCGTGGTAGACCAATCGATTCCAAAGGTAACAATCCTTGAAAAATAGTAGGAGCTAATGATCATAATGAGGAGGAAATAAGCTCTAGAAGAGCCCACGACATAACATTTCATGAAATTCCCGAAAAAGTTCAGGTACCTGAAAATAAAGAAAGTGATGAGATCTCCACAAGTTATGTCGCTTCGGAACTGACACAAAATGATCGTCGACGATATATTTGATACAATATAGTGCACAATATTATAAAAGATTGTGAGGATCGGACCAGCAGTCCAGACACTTGAAGATGTCATACCATTTAGATACAAGTCTTAACCTATATGACTTATTTGGCTAAATCTATATGAAGATCCTTGAAGGATTGAAAATGCCCGAAGCATATAATTCAAAGTCTTGAGAAATGTACTCGATCAAATTATAAAGATCTTGTAAGGTTTAAAGCAATCTGTGCGCCTGTGGTATAATCGCCTCAGTAAATATTCGCTGAAAGAAAGTTACATAAATTATGTTATTTGTCCATGTATTTTTATAAAGAAAATGTCATCAAAATTTGTTACACTTGCTGTTTATGTTGGTGACATAAATCTTATTGGAACTCCGGAAGAGCTCCAAGAGGGTCTTAAAAATACTTTTACATGGACAAAGTGTACCCATTAAATACACCAATGAATATTCAATCACTTGAAGTGAATAAGGATCCGTTCCAACCTCTAGAAGAGGATGAGGAGCTCCTTGGTCCTGAAATACTCTATCTCGGTGTAGATGGTGCACTTATTTATCTTGCTAATGCTAAAAAAATTGGTGCAAATCGTATTGGTAATGCAGATGCAGGTTATTTATCCGATACCCACAAAGCTTGATTTCAACCCGGCAAGCAGGGAGTGCATATGATTGAGATTAGTGATTCATTCGAGAAACATGTGGGTTGGAATGTGATAAAAGACCCACAATATTATACGGAGACAATGTTTCATGCATAGCCCTATTAAAGGGGGGATTTATAAAAGGAGATAGAACGAAGCACATTTCACCAAAATTATTGTACACACACGATCTTCGGAAAAATGGTGACATTGATGTGCAATAAATCCGTTCAAGTGATAATCCAGCAGATTTATTCACTAAATCTTTGCCAACTTCAACTTTTGAGAAGATGATATACAAGATTGGAATGCGGAGACTCAAATATTCGAAACAAGTTTTTCATCAAGGGGAGTAAAATACGCGATGCACTATTTTTCCCTTACTAAGATTTTTTCCCATGGGGTTTTCCTTATAAGGTTTTTAATGAGGCACCTAGTAATGTGTATTACTAAATATGTGTACTCTTTTTCCTTCACTAAGATTTTTTCCCACGTGGTTTTTCTTAGTAAGGTTTTAATGAGGCACATTATCTTTTAATGAACATCCAAGGGGGAGTGTTATAAATATATTATATTATGGATGTTCATTTAGTACTCCGCTGTAAATAAGCTTCCTGAAGAAGCTTATTCATATGAGACTCTACCGTAAATATTTTTATATATTTAAGTACTCTATTGGAAATAAGCTTCCTGAAGAAGCTTATCACTTCGATACCCGGTTATGGATAAACATTATCCCCGGTAGAAGATTATCCATACCGGATATAATAAGTTTATCCTTTCAGTACCCAGTTATGGATAAACATTACCCCCGGTAGAAGATTATTCATACCGGGTATAATAAGCTTATCCTTTCAGTACCCAGTTATGGATAAATATTATCCCCGGTAGAAGATTATCCATACCGGGTATAATAAGCTTATCCTTTCAGTACCCAGTTATGGATAAACATTACCCCAGTAGAAGATTATCCATATCGGGTATAATAAGCTTATCCTTTCAGTACTCCGTTATGGATAAACATTGCTCTTAGTAGAAGATTATCCATATCTAGTATAGTAACAGCTTACACAACAACTTCCTTTCTTCTATAAATAGAAGAGATTTCAGTTCATTATGTACATCAGTTTGAATTCGAATAATATATTAGTTTCTTTCTATACTTGTCTTTACTTTATAGTCTTTATTTTATAACAACTTTGGAATTATAGTGCCAGCTTCATAATTATTATCTACTCCAAAAATATGTACATTTTAAAAATATTATCGAAAAGGAATTTTTACATTCCTATGCCACATAGGAAACCTTATTACCCTCAATGTTTAAGGTTTGACTTAATTACACTTAGTATACCAAATTACCAATTTTATACCATAATTAATTAAGGGTATAATTAATTGTACGTTTTTTACTCCTTAATTAAAGGAGTCTGTATAGATAAGTATCCTCACTCATCTAACGTTTCTCTCTCCTAACCCCCCAGCCCCACCCACGTTTTACCCATAACAAGATGATCGGCGGAGGAAGCGTCAGTTTCTTTAGAACTAAATACATCTTCGCCGCCGTTGACGGTTTTCGACGAGGAAACTCCTCTGTTCTCTATTTCTCCATTCTTCATTTCTTATTTCACTTCTGTTTTACTTTTTCTATTTCTAATCTGAGTTCTTGATTTCGCACACTTTATACATACATTTGATACAACAAAAATATGAAGTAGTTACAGTTGGATTGATCAGAATTTGAAATAAATAAAAGAGATTTTTACATTCCTATGCCACATATATTTCAAATTCTATGGAAGTCTGATTTTGCGGTAATATCTATAAAATTCCTACATTTATCTACAAATAAACTACACATCAGTTTTATGATGTATAAAGCAATATTGTTTTTCATAATTATCTACAAAATTACTACATTTATACTACAATTAAACTACAATCTATGTTGAAAAAATGTTGACTATAAAATTTTTCTCTTCATCTACAAATTTTCTACAAAAATTCTACAAATATACTATAAATCAGTTTAAGTATGTATAAAGCATTATTATTTGTAAGGGTATCTACATAATTACTACATTTATACTACAATTAAACTACAATCTATGTTAAAAATCTACAAATTATCTACAAAATATCTACAAACTGGGTACATTGAATTTTAATATCCCAATTCCCATTCAATTGTAGCATAATTGGGATTTTTGACAAAATTGCGTTTTTTCAGAAGATTTGTAGAAGTTTTAGTCTTTTTTTTATTCGTGAAAATAGAAAATAAAGCATCTACAATCAGAATACAAATAATCTATAATTTATCTACAAAATATCTACAAACTGGGTACATATTTGGACTCAACATGCTTCCCCTGAAATGTATGTTTCACATTTTTGATAAATATTTTTGTCCAAAATAGTACTAAATCATCCACTTAAATATAATTTTTATACAATGTTATTCAACTTTCATACAATAAGTAAAATGAATAAAAGAAAAATAAATAAATAACTGTCTACAACTTTTCTTCAATTTATCTACAATTTCTGCAATATACGTCTTCTTCTTTTTCTTCGAGTTTCAATCTGAAATTCAGTCAAAATCAAGTCTAATCTTCACCAAAACCCCTCAAAATTGAGATATAAACTCCAAACCATATTCCCAATTATTTTTAACAACACCCAATCCAAACAAATAATGATTTTTGAAAACCCAAATTTGAATTCAAAGCTTTCAAACTTTTTAATGGCTGTCAATGATCGATTTGTAGCGATTTTGATTTAATGACGAACTGAGATTTTTATTTGTAGCGATTGTGAGAATATCAAAGAACAGAATTTGATTATAAATTGAAGATAAAGGATTTTTGTGATATGATTTGATCTGATTTACGCCAAATCTTTTTAGAAGATTCTGCTCCTGAATTTTAGCTCGACAAATTAGAAAGATTCAGCTACTATTAATTAGTATTTAATGATTGGTATAATAATTGTAGAAAAAATATGGACAGGGCGGGTAAATTAAAAACTATGTACATTTTTGGTAATAAAGTTTCATATATGGTATAGGAAAGAAAAAATCTCTATAGAAAATGCGTTAGAACTTAGAATATGATAAAAGGAAAGGTAACTTTAGAAATTGGTGGGCTCTTCCCTTTGTGTAGCTCCTTTCTTGGTAGTCTATCCTATGTTCTTTATTCGACCAAGACATATGGCTATGTTCTAGAAAATCTGTTTACCCTTAACCTAACGTAGTAATGAGATATAACCATCTTTTGGACAAGGCTAAGATTGGAGAATTCAACGTCTAGTATGTTTTTTTTTTTTCAATTCGATTTTCGATATTCATATTGTTGATTAAATTTGTATTCGTGTTGAAAAGCATTATATTGGGGAAAAGTGCTCCCTAACAAAAACGACTTCATACTCAAAGCTTGAACCCAAACTACCCCACATTAAGGGTGTATTGTGGGTCGGGACCGGCCCGAGACTGCGGGCCAAACGGGCCAAACGGGCTGATCTCAAATGGGCCGGTCTCTAATGATGCATAAGCCCGTAGCAGGCCGGTCCAACCCAAATATCCCGTGAGCCCGGGACCGGTAGGCGGGCCTGGGCCGGTTCAACCGGGCCCCAACGGCTATTTTTTATAAAAAAAATTTTAAAATGACCAACGGTCAAATTTTTAAAATCTAGTCGTTGGTCTTCAATTTCCAACCGTTTGGGAGTTTAAAAAATAGCCATTTTAACCCTAAACTTTTTATAATTACACTTTTTTCCAATTCTCAACTATAAATACCCTCTCATTATTTCATTTTTACTCACAAATTTATAAATCTCTCTAATTTTCTTCTATAATTGATTACTTTATTATTGCAATTTCGTGAAAAATTGTGAAGTTGGTGAATTGAAGTATTCAAGTCTTCAAGTCTTCAACGATATTCAATTTTCAAGAAGTTGTTCGTCAATTCGGTAAACTCGTTCCAACTCTTAAGTTTTAATATTATAGTTTTGTTTGTTTTATTTAGTATAATTATAATTAATATGGACTTTTCTTTGAAAAAAATATTTGGTGGTAAGGGTAAGGGAAAATCTAAAATTGGTGAATCTAGTCGCCAAGCTACTACTCTTCCCCCGGCTCCCCGACCCAAACTTGTTACCCGTCCTCCTCCACCTATTATTCTTGATAGTGATAACCCTTGTTTTCAATTTTCCGATAGTCAATTTTGACATGATGTTGCACCAGGTCAACAATTAAATAAAGAAGTTATGAATGCTCTTTATCCTAATCAAACTATCTTTGAAAATGATGAGGAAAATGATGATTTAGATGAAACGCAACCGGATTTAGATGATACACCTACTAGTCCTGTTAATAACCCAACTGATGGCCTGACCCTCCTATAATAACCCCTACTTTTAATAGACAACCTTCTAAACGGCCCGAAACATCTCTTGTTTGGCACTTTTTTACTCAACTAAGAGAACAAAATAAGGCTAAGTGTAAAACTTGTGGGTCTTTGTTGGTTCATAAATTTAATGGAGACCGTAGCGGTACGGGTAGTTTGACTAGACACATAAAGGCACACCCTAGAGATAAAGCTAGATATTTTCAAATGAAAGCTCCGCAAGAGGGGACAAGTGTAGATACTACGGTTAACCCTAGTACATGTTCAAATCTAGTTCAACCGGGAATTAACACTGTTACCGGTGGCATTTTATATTATAATCCAAATAAAGATCGTGAAGAATTGGCAAAAATGGTTATTGTTATGTGCTTACCCTATAGTTTTCCTTTTAACCCTCATTTTGTGCATTATATTAGAAGAGTTTTTAATCCTACTTATAAAAGATGGCCTCACGCAACCGTAAAGAGCGATATTTATAAATATAAACATGAATATGAACAATATCTGCGCTATTTATTTACTCATATAGATTGTTGCATTGCTATTACTACTACTATTGGTAGAAGTGGTAATGACTGTGATTATCTAACTGTTACAAGTCATTGGATAGATGAGGAGTGGATAATGCAAAAGCGCATTATTGTTTATAGAATAATTAATTCACGCCACACAGATAAGTTTATTGCTAACACGGTTGCAGATATTTGTAGATATTTTTGCATTAAAGATAAAATTATGTCGGTTTCAATGGATAATGCTTCTAGTAACACTAACGCTATAGGCTTGCTTACAACTACACTAAATCCTGCATTTAGTAATATTTTTCATGTTAGATGTATTTGTCATATTTATAATTTAATCGTCGGTGCTGGTATGAAAGTTTTAAGTGTAGAAATTGAAAAGGTTAAAATGACTCTTAATTGGCTTTTTTATTCAAACCGTAGAAGTAGACTTAGAGACTATTTTAAAAGATGTGATGAATTTGGCCTCAGAGAAAGAAAGGTTCCTAAACCTTGTCCGACTAGATGGAATTACATGTATGAAAGTTTAGTTGTTGCATATGAATATAGGAACCCAATAAGCGTAACGTATAATGCTCGTGTAGGTGATGGTGATGGTGATGATGATGAGCACCTTACAAATCAAGATTGGAATAATGTTAAAATGCTTGTAGACTTTTTAGAACAATTTCATGTTGCTACAAATGAATTATTTGGCCAATATTATCCTACTATTTCTAACTGTTTAGTTTATATTGCAGCACTTGTAGATTTATTTAGTCAATTCTCAGAGGGTAGAGTAATTTATCAAGAAGCTATTAATTCTATGAAAACTAAGTTTAAAAAATATTTTTTCCCTATCCTCCCTATTTTTGGTGTTGCTGCATTGTTAAATCCTACAATGAAATTAGGAGGTCCTCACTTTTGGTATTCAAAAATTTATAACGCTTTATCATTTCAGCTGAGGAATTTGCTACACTTGGAGATGCAAAAGCCTCAATTAAAATAAATGCTCAAATAATTTATAATGCTTATCAACTTGCCTTAGATCATGCTAGACCAAATGTTCCAACTCCTACTTCGTCTAGTTCGCAATCATCTAAAAGAACTACGGGCCTAAAAGCCCTTAGTTCTTGGACGGAGTTCAGGGGTTCTTAAGGTGATAATTTTGGTGATAGTTCACAACTAAATGAGCTTCAAGTTTATTTGTCGCAGCGACTTGAATCAGAGAATCTCGACGGCTCCTTCGATATTTTGGAATGGTGGAAGGACAAACAAAAATACTATCTGGTTCTTTCAAGGATGACTCGAGATATTTTAAGTGTTCAAGCTTCAACAGTGGCACCGGAGAGCGCTTTCAGTCAAGCAAGACTTCAAATCGGTGATCATAGAGCGTCTATGAGGGAGAGCTTGGAAAAATCAGTACTCTTTAGAGATTGGATCTGTTCGGAAAGAAGAAATTTTGGACTTGCAGAATCACAACCGGAGATAGATGAAGCTTATGAAGAAATGCTAGCGGATGCTGCTTCGCCCGGAAGCGGTGATGAACAAGCTTCTTTTCCACCACCACCAACGGAAATTCCTCCGGACCTTGAAGGATTTATGAGATTTGTTAGAGATAATACATAGACTAACATGTAACTTGTATTTTGGCACATCTTCCTTAGTTTTTTTTCCTTTTAATGGTGGTATTAGTACCTTGTTGTGCTCATTCCATTGGGGGGAGGAAGACTAAGAAAGATATTGTCATTCTTTGTTAATGTCGTAATAGTAAAATATATAAGACATTCCCTTGAATATTTCTTTGCAATTTATTTTGTGTTTAAATTTGATATAGTATATATATTATATATCTAATACATATAAACTATATATATATATCTAATACATATAAACTACATATATATCTAATATATACTATATATATTTATATAGCTATATATATATATATATTTATATATATATATATATATATATATATATATATATATATATATATATATATAAGCTATATATTATATAAGGCAATATATAATTATATATACACACAATACACCCTTATATATACATACTATACATACTATATATACTATATATATTTATATAGCTATATATAAGCAATTTATATTAGTATATACATATATAATTTACAAGAAATTGCCTTAGATAAAAAAAAATTTAAAAAAAATAGTCCGGAACGAAAAGCCCGTTAGGCCCGTGGGCCCGACCCATTTAGCCCGGGACCATGTGGGCTTAGGACCACCGTGGGCCGGTTCCACCCATTGGGACCGTGAAGACCGGGACCACCAAAGCCCGACCCGCCAAGGCCCGGGGCCGTTTAGGCCCGGGCCCGGCCCACAATACAGCCTTACCCCACATCGGGGTGAAGTGCTTCTAACAAAAGCAATTTCATACTCAAGTCCTTAACCCAAAACTTCCCAAAACCTCTAGTTAAGAATGAAAGAATACTTATAGCTTCACCACAATCCCTGTTTTAATTAACGTCGAATATGTTGTTGTTTCTGGTTAATAGTACTGCGACGAAAAGAAATCAAGATCATGATTCGGGTGTGTTTAGTAGGATGGAGAACGAAACCTCCTTTTAACTATCCAACACTAAAAATTTAGAAACTATTTCAAATACATGGGAAGAAAAACCTTAAGCAAACAAAAGTCTGTTTTTTCCCTTTTAATGAAAAATATTTTTTCAAGGAGAATAATTACTGTGTTTGGTTACCAAACAACGACTTATTTTCTGAAAACTATTTTTCAAAGAATGTTCTCGTTCATACCAAACGCACAATTAAGGGCCCAAAATATACAAGTTACAGAATGAAGAAGAAGAAGAGGAAAAAGGCCAGGGTCAATACTGAGTTCGACTTCTCATAAAAGAACTAGAACTCCCCATTAAGTTTGACTCTAGGTTAATTCCAGTTCCAACCAGATACTCACTAAGCTAATAAGACTAACTGCTCGTTTGGTACAAGGGATAATAAACCGATAATTAAATTTAAGATGAATTTATCCCATATTTAATTGAAATAAAATCGTGGTATGTTTAATCCTGAGATTATTTATCCCCGGATTGTAGTGTCATTTTTATCCCTATGGGAGGGTGGGATAACTAATCCCGGGATAATTAATCCTGAGATAACTTGTTTCCCAACCAAACAGCCCCTAAGTGTTCACCTGTATTCTGTTTGAGCGCAACTGTAACAAATTTGTCACTAACATACATTTGCAGTAATGCAATGTCTCTAGTAGTAAAAATCCCAAGTCAAATCAAAATGGTTAATTCATCACAGCTTACAAGTTAAGAATTTATGTGTTGTTTGCAAAATTTTCAAAACTATAACGTGCAAAGTGGCAGCAAAATCTCTACTTTGGTGAAGAGAACAACCTGAAGATAAAAATTACTAAGACAAACATCTTGGCTTTTGAACAACGTAGCCCACCTTAGCGAATGATGACATGCATCGACAAGAAGCTCGATCAGCAAGCAAAGTGCTGCATATCCAAATACGAAATAATATAAAAGAAGATCCTCATTTCACAAGTTTCCTCAAGACTGCTTCAGCTCGTTGTTCAAATTTGGGTAGCGCCCAGTCATGCTGAATAATATCTAATCCGTCCTTTTCTGCTCCCAAACTCTGCGGAAGAAAATTAACATCTGTAAAGCAAGATAGAATAGGAGGACAAGTGCAATTTGTTCCCGAAACAGACAGCATCATATAGTTATTTTCTTGCTCCTGCTTAGGCCGATTGATTTCAAATAGCTATCAGCCTAATATCCATTAGCCAAGGTGCTACTCAGTGGTAACGGGACATACAAGGATAAATTCAAGATCAAAACTTGTCTAGTATAGACTCGATACCCTTCCCTTTAAAGACTTGTGAATAATGATGAATGCAAGCCAACAGGACCCCTCCCCCCTTTCCTTCTCCATCGACCAACTATTTCCTTTACTACTTTTTCGAAGTAATCACCTTTAATCAAAAGGAAACTAGTTTCAGGGTGGCAGGAAAATGCAAGGGAAAAGCCAAGGACAAAGAAGGCTGATATGAACTAAATATTTCTTGGTGCCAAAGGGAATTCTTTAAGAACCAAGCACAAATGCTAATATTTAAAGGTGAAAAGACTAGTGTTAGTTTTGCCTTGATTAACATAATGTTTGCAGAAAATCAAAGGAGAATTTTGATTATAAGCATATAGCCTAAGAGAATTTTACCTTGCTGGGGTCAAAACCAAATCCGCTCATCTGCATCATGCGTTGAGTATCATCGGTTGCTGCAGCAAATACAGATATAAATAATTTGAATTGGGAAAATCCCAAGTAACTGAATTGTTCTCCAAAATTACTGCTCTTCAATATATTCAAAAAGAGAAATCATTGCCCACAGCTTGATACCTACTTAAAGAAAAGAAACTACACAAACGTCTAAAAAAACTACTGACCATTTTCTTCTCCAAGAATGAGACTGAACAATCCCCTTAATCCAAACAGATTGAGGAAATACCTGAGCAGTTTCATAGCAAGTATTAGATACAAGTAGCTGCCTATTACAGAAACTAACTTAAAAAGCATTAGTTCTTTGGAAGATTAACATTAGTGCTAATGTTTACCATGAGCGACTGCTGACATAACTGACATCAACTGTGCTTAGATCAATGCCATTTTGCAACATGGTCCTGAACCTCTGAGTTAACGGAAAAGGTATCTTCGCTGAAGTATGAGACACCCAAATTTACGTGAGTTGGTACAAGGAAGAAAACATAATATAAAGCTTCACGAACTTCAAAGCTTAATGTACCTACACCTTTAAGAACTATAACAAGATAAAAGTGCACTCTGCAACCAAGATTTTACAATGAAAAGAAAATAAGGAATTCAAATTTTAGGAAAAGGAATACCAGCTACAAACCCAGAGAAGAAGAAGTTGACCCAGGCAAATGTAAGAGTCTGGCAAGATGGAGAATATGCAAGAAATTAGTCAGATCCACAAACTAAGATATCTTCAATAATCAATCGATTATTATGAAAACATGATACCTGAGGAATTATCATCGACAAGTTCTTCTTCATCATATCCATAGCCATGTTTGGGTCTGAGAACATTTGTGCCTGTGGATTCTGAGCTTGGCCCTTGGGAACATGTAGTAACCCGTTTTCCTGCATTTTCACGCGTAATATTTGTTAACTATTTGTTTCTAAGCAACCTGAGGCTTTCCATTAATGGATTCACACTAAAATACATGTTCTTACAGCTGGTACCATGTAATCCCTGACAAGTTATATTCTCAGGTTTATTTCTTCAAAAAACACCCTATATACCGACCTACTTAGTTATTCAAGTTGGATACTGATGGCATTCATCACTCAGACACTCCTGGTCACCAATCCAGTGCGTCCTTATTTATTTACTTCTTAAAGTTTGATTACTCATGTCATCCAAATGGGATACCTGCTTCACTATTTTATCTTTTATTAAAGGACTATATAGTAGTATCATTTTATAATGAAGTCCGCTTAAGAAAAAGTTGAATCTTCAGTTCCCTTTATTTGCCCAAACCCCTCCAAATCCATTGAAATGAGAGGGATGACAAGCGTCTATCGATATATTTTACGTATTGCATCGTGTTGATGTTCTTTTTAATATGTGATGCTGAATGATTTTTGTTTAGTAACTTAGAACTAGTAAACTAGTGATGTAAAAAATTACATCCCTTATATTTTAATAACTACTTTTAATCGATTAAAACCATAAAGAAGTTCACATAAATTTCTTTTAAAGGAAATTCTAGTTCTATACAAGTCATGTCCCCCGATTTTTTCAAGTTTTGCGTATGTGACTGTCTTTCTACCTGTCTCTTTGCACCAATTACAAATGAAATATTCAAGTACAGACAAATAAACGTCAGAGTTTGTACATAGAAACGCTTGTGATACATTAGTTGAACAAAACCATATGATGTTCACTCCACCAATTAACTATTACTAGCTCCTCATTCTTTTCAAGATCATGCCAATGGTATGGGTACGGAAATGCAAATCGAAAAGGCTTTCTTCCAGGCAATTAAAGCCAGTTAAAGAAACCTTGTAGCCACTAGGATGCTCATCAAGTAATATCCTCTCCCAAACAAGATTTGCATTCTTTTTTGGTTGGATAACCGAGAAATCCCCGAGGAACAAAAGTTCCATATTTCAATAGCCATTTTCCAATTATCATTCTAGTTCTATCATTTTTCACAACAAAATTTTACTTTTATCCTTAAGTACCTTATCATAATTCTTAGCAGTAATTAGCTAGTGTTCACTAGTAATCCAACTATTTGACCTCCCTGTTGTATAACTTTTCTGCATCATAACTACTGGGCTACCAAGAGACAAGTGCAGTAAAGTAAGCCTAAAACCGTCAATCAAAAAAGAAAAGGCCGAACCATGTCCAAACTGGCAGTTTTAACCTGTTCTGATACTCCCTCTGTCCCGTAAAAAGATAATCTTATACTTTCATGTGGTCCTTCCCAAAATGATGCCCATGCTCCTCAACTTATAGTATCATGTGGTCTTTCCCACTATTATCCTGACAACATCTCAAACTTATAAAAGGTTGACTTTATAACAAGTTTTTAATCAGTTTTCTTCAGAAAACACTACAATTCAAGCTTAACTCTTGATTTAGACACAAGCCAAACTACAACAATCAGATTAGGAGAAAGAGTGTGTTGAGTATCACATCTATGCATTTAAGAGGGTGTTGTAATAGCAAAAAAAATAAAAAATCAGTGTGAACTTATCATCGTCAACCCCATAGCCCAGAAACCCAAAGGGCACCTGGATACTTTCCCCAACCATCTTGCTCCAGTTTTTACCAGCATCCCCTTTACTACTCTCTTCAGATTTCTGTCTCTCTGTCTCTTCCCACGCCCTCGTCTTCACTAAGTTATCAAAGTTTCAAATCATCTAACTAATCATCGCCTTAAAAGTTTTCTTTTCACCCATCAATTATCTCTGACACCTCACCACCGTTATATCTTTGATCTAATCATATTTTCTTCATCATAAGAAAAATTACCTACCAACTTTTTATTCCTTCGAGTTTAATTATGAAATCCAACAGCTCATACAGTAAAGCATACTAGAAATTAAGCATCAATCACATTAAAAAGTAACTAGATACATTTTTAATCTCACATACTTCAATCAAAGCAAGTTCTAAGCACTGACAGTGTAAAATATATTTATGCAATCAGGTCATTTAAAAGGTAATTGTAGGTAATCTGTTTAATAGCATTGGTTTGTTACCTAGACTATAAATGGTAAGTAATCTGCTATTATAGGTTAAATTATTCAGTTCATTAAATTGTTATCGTATATAACTTAAATCCAATATCAATATAAAAGAATCTTTTTTTCTTCATAATGTGAACATTAACAAGCAAGCAAACTTTTAAAAAAAAAATCGTTAAGTACAATGATTTACTAAACAAAAGAGCCACCAAACCTCATTGCTGTAATAAACTTTCCTCGCGCGAAACGATTTAGCTGGAATATAATTAGCCCCGGCTCTCAAATTCCTTGCCCTAATTATCACTTGCCTGAAATTAAAATCCTCAAAATCAAAATTCCAAATAAATAACATAATTACTTAAAACCTAATAAAAAGAGGATAGAAAAGAACCCTTCTTTGATGATTTTAGGATCAGGTTGAGTAGAAGAACGCATAAGCTTTGAGACAAAGTAACGGAGGATTCCAATTAGGACCATAACAACTGAGAGCGGGATTAATACCCAGTCTCTAATTGCTGTGTCCAATACCAAATCTTCTGCCATTTTTTTTGAATCTGGTGTTTGTGATTGGAATCGGAATTCTGCTTTGGATCTTTCTTTCCTCAGCTACTTTGGTTTTGTAGTGAGGTAGTAGTAGAGGAGAGAATACAATGATGTTGTAGTTCGTATCTTAATGGGCCTTAGTCGGATATGCAAGGGAAATATTTTTAGAAATAGCCTCATTTATAATTGGTAATTGAAAAACAGCCATAAAAGTAATTGAAATTTAGTTATTTTTTTATTTAAAATAATATACAAAAATATCCTTAAAAGTTTGGAAATTCTCCAGCATAATATGCTGAAGTTCGAATTTATTACATATGAGATTCCAGCATAATATGTTAGAATTTCATAATATGCTGGAGTTCCAACATAATATGCTGAAAGTTTATATGCATGAGTTCCAAAATGGAACTTTTTGGATTTCAGCTAGGGTATTTTTTTAGATTTTATCTTCGTATAAAATAGTGACTATTTTTCAATGACTTTACAAACGCTGGCTATTTTTCGATTATCAGTCTGAAATTGGCTAGCCCATACTATTTTCACGATGCACAATGTCCAACGTGTATCTTCATAAGATAGGAATAAGGTCCACATACACACTACCCTTCACAGATCTCACTTATAGGATTACGTTGTTGTACAGTGTCCAACGTGCAGAAAATGGCTCTAGCTAGCCGCTTGTGATAGCACGGTTTAAAATACAGCCGTTTTAAAAATTATTTAAAATTTAGTCAATGTTGGCAAATTTCAGACCTGCCTTGTTGTTACTCCTCCGCTTTCTTCTTTTTTGCAACTTCACACAAATACTTGTATGGTTTATACTTTATATATAGAGTCTATTTGATGAGTTTCTGCATTAAGTGTGCATAATCTAAAAGGGATTTTTATTTATGTGATTTTAAAATTTGAGAAACTTTCAGAAACTACGATGTTTTAGTGCTTATTAGCTAGTTGTAGCTATCATTTACTATATTATTTCATATATCTATGTTTTCAAGTTTTTAGAGTGTATTGGATGTATTTAAGCTATTGTATTCATAAATACAGTAGCATTTCTCGGCGTGAAACAAGGGATTATAGCTAGACAGATTATTGTATTCGACTGTATTCACGGCGTGAAACAGGGGATAACAGCTAGACAGATTATTATATTCGATTGTATTCACGATATGTATTGTGAATACAGTAACGTAAATAGCGAAATTTATGGTCTATTCAGTTGTTTTTAAACGGAAAGTGAATCAATTAACATAATAGACTCCTCATATAACTCAACAAACTCAATTATAAATCTGAATACATAAATACATCTGAATACATAAATTATATTAATTAAAAAAACATATGAATACATTCATGGAATATAGCGAGACGGTGATTACAATGAAATACATGAAATACAACGAGATACATTGAAATACAATGAAAAATAAATAATGAAATACATAGAATACTGATAATAGGCTATAATTACGTATTTTAGTCTCTTATTACACTCTAATTTACTTTAATTGAGTTTGAGCTTTAATCGCTAGTTTTTTGCACTAATTATGTGTTTTATGCCTTGTAGGAGTGATTCCGAGCTATGTAGATATTATGGAATGAATTCAAGTGATTTGGAGCTTTGAAGTCTGAGTAAAAGCCCAAGGAATTAAGCCGGAATCATGTTGGGGGATCAACAGATGATAGTTAAAAACGAAACGAAGAATCGAGCGGGCATACAGTGCATTGTCTAGTAAATTGCACATAACTTTTCACTCAGAACTCCGTTTGGGCTCCACAATATATCGTTGGAAAGTTATTTGAAAGGTCTACAACTTTTATGTTTTGCATTTTCGCAAATTCCCACTACCGAGGTGGTGTGGCGCGAAATGCGCCGCGCCTGTGGAAATTTCCTACAGCTTGTTAGAATCAGCAATCTGAACTTTCCCACTGCTGCACCACATGGTGCGGTGCGGTAGTGCAAATTTTATAGAGTGGTTGTCCTATTTTGCAAGGGAGAATGTATTTTCGTCTGGGCTCGACCCGACTTGGTATAAATATATGTAAAAACGCTATTTTGAGGAGGTTGGACATACTTTTGACACAGATTCGATCTAAGGAGATAGAGACACAATAGGAGCAAGGCGAGGAATTCTTCTACGAGTTTTTCCTTCCTCTTCCTATTTTTTATTGTTGGTTAGGACTTTTAGTATTGTAGTTTTACATATTATTATGAATAGCTAATTTGTTATTTAAGGTTTTGATAAAACCTTTTGTAGGATAAATTTTTATTATGTTTTTATATAATTGAGCCATAGTATAATCTCTATTTGTTCAACTATGTTCTAGTTGTAGTTAATTGATAGGATCCTCAATTAGCTGTGCCTATTTAGTATGTATTACTTGGGAGCGAGTGCATATTTAGGTAGTTGTTGAACAACATCACTCCCGACGTATGTGAGGAATCAATAACCAAGGATTTAAAGGTGGGATTAGGGATAACGAAACCTTGTGTGCGATCTAAATGAGCTGTAATTAAAGCCAGCTAGCGTAACTTGGGAGAGTATGTCTAGTAAATTGTCATAATTATTCGGGAGAGAATTATAACACGCAGTGCGCTCATGATCGGTAAAGAATTCTTAGGCGAAATTATAGAAGACATAGCGGGAAGAATTCCGACAATTGGGGAAATCATAACTCTAGACCTCCTTAATCTTTTCTCCAATATATAGTATCTTTAGTGTTAATTTATTATTTTAATTTGTTAGTTATTTAGTTAAAAACTAAAATCTAAATATCTTTAAGTTTGGAATTGCTCAAGCTTATTTTCTTAGCAATATTGAACAGTTGTAACTAAGCATTAGTTTTCTGTGGGATTCGACTTCGGACTTGTAAACCGGATTATATTTGCAACGACCGCTTAGTCTTTTTTATAAGGCATAGTTGGGCGTGATCAAATTTTGGCGTTGTTGCCGTGGAACTAACGGTGTAGTTGTAGGTTTACATATTGCTAGGTTTCAAGTTTGAACTTTTATTTTATTTTTTTTAGTATTTGATTTTTTTTATTTTTTTATTTTAGTTTTATTTGTTTATTTGAGAAACATGGCATCATGGAATTATGAGAATTTTGATGTTGGTAATTCTACTTTTAATCCTCCTTATGCATATTGTGAAGGAAACCACCCAAGGCAAAATTATCAAAATATTCCCGAGAGCGAGTTTTGTGCACCAACTCAATCTTATGTGTGGAATGTGTGTGATATGTGTGGTGGTCAAGATGGTCACTTTCACGGTTGTGCTTATATTTCTTACCTTCCCCTAACCCCTTACTTTGATGGTTCTTCTTTTCTGGTGAAGTTAATAGGAACAAAGAACCCAGGGAAGCTGACCTAAAGAAGATCGAAGATATGTTAAAGTGCATTTTGGAACAACATAGTAAATTACAACTGCAGATAGAAAGGCAGGAGGAAACTATTCACAACTTGAAAGTTCACATGAGTCAACTGGTTGAGTTTTTAATGCTCAACAAGCCAATATTGTGAATAGTATCAAAGAAAAGCATGAATTAGATACAAAAATTGAGGAGCTAGAGGAGAAGGCCAAAGTAAAACACCAACAATCAATCGAACTAGATTTTGAGAATGCCGATGTCGTAGAAGAGATACTAGAGTCAACCAAGGATATTGAGGATACATATTTTGTTGACTCTATTGTCATTTGTGTTGAGAATGTAGACAGTCCCAATGTTCATGTAGTTGAGCGCATTGGTCCACACTCCAAGCATTTTTTCATATGTTGTTTGGATGATGATATGGAAATAGAGTCGTCTGAGCCACTTGAGGAGTTAAGGAATGAGGAACAAGGTGCTTACATTCTGGAATTCTTCTTGCTGGAAAGTCGGGATTACACACCTCATCCAAAGGCCAAAAGTGCAGAACACTACATTATTTTATTGGGCCAGTCAGATTCGTTCTACCACCCCAGGAGCATGATCACAGAGCAGAATCAAAACTTGGGGTAGGAGCCATTGTGTTGTGTTTTGAAATAAAACAATATCTCTTGACTTTGTTATGCCTTGAGAATAGTGAGTACTTTGGTTGTGACGCTTAGGCTCAGTTTTTGACTCTTGTATAAGTACCTTAAATTATATGATTTTAACTTTGCTTAACTACTTTGGCTAGAGTGTCTTGATGAATCCAATCCTAAGTGAGTTATGTGCCATGTGTGTGTAAGGTTTTGCGTTATTCAGTGCATTGCATTTGATGTCTAGAACTTGCCCCGTGCGTTTGCAAAGCGAAATAGTCGTTTTGTTCAGTCTTGGAAGTGATATCGGCGTTTCTTTGTTGAACCAGATATGTATATTTTACCCGCCTAATTGTTATGTATCATAGTTAACCCTTTTGAGCTTGTAATCCTGTTTCTTTGGCAACCACATTACAAGCCTTACCCATTTGTTTGAATTAACCATCTTTTTGAACCTTTTCACCTCTCATGAGCACTTGAATTGTTATGAACTTTGTAAAAGTTAAAGTGTGGGGTGGTTGGTTTGGCTTTTGAGTGGAACTAATGAAATAAGAAGAAAGGTGCATTGTTTTAAAAAAAGTAATAGCCACTTGAATTGAAAAAGAAAGAAAAGAAAAAAATAGTTGTATTGTTGTGAAGAATATTCCTTGTGGTGGTGACTTTTGATGTAATTGTACTTAAAGAAGTATGGAGTTAATATACATTGATGTGAAGGTGGAGTTTTGGTTTGATATAAGTGGGGTTTTAAATGTTAAATGTATGTATTAAAGTGCTTAGGAAGGTGTAGTCACTCTTATATCTAAATGTATTCTACCCATCCCTCAGCCTACATTACAACCAAATAAAGTCCTACTTGATCCTAGACTGAATAAGCTCGATTAGTAGAGTAGTACACTACGGGCAAGCCTATGGTGCATCTTTTGTGGCATATGAATGTTGTTTCTGAGAGTGAGTGAATTCTTTCTATCTTGAGTTCCTAATGGTTCTTAACTTTTATATTGTGTGGAACTACTCTCTTTTATTGTGTGAAGGCACTTGATTCATGAAGGAAAGGTAATATCAGTGACCTCTATGTTAGAATAAGTGGGTGAGTTGTGAATAATGCGTGGCTTGTGAGTCAAATCTTGAAGTGAAGATGTTACGCTTTTGTGTTTATTCAATTTTAAATATTCTTGGTGCGATGAGTTAGGAAAATTGCTTTAAAAGGTCGTGTCTATATAAAATGTAGTTTGATTGCTCGAGGACGAGCAATTATTTAAGTGAGGGGTGTTGATGATAGGCTATAATTGCGTATTTTAGTCGCTTATTACACTCTAATTTACTGCACTTTAATTGAGTTTGAGCTTTAATCGCTAGTGTTTTGCACTAATTATGTGTTTTATGCCTTGTAGGAGTGATTTTCAGCTATGTAGATATTATGAAATGAATTCAAGTGATTTGGAGCATTGAAGTCTAAGTAAAAGCCCAAGAAATTAACCCGGGATTGTGTTGGGGGATCAACATATGATAGTTATAAACGAAACGAAGAATCGAGCGGGCATACGGTGCATTGTCTAGTAAAATACAAATAACTTTTCACTCAAACTCCGTTTGAGCTCCACAATATATCGTTGGAAAGCTATTTGAAAGGACTACAACTTTCATGTTTTGTATTTTCGCAAATTCCCACTACCGTGGTGCGTGGTGCGGCACGCAGTGCGCCGCGCCTGTGGAAATTTCCTCCAGCCTGTCAGAATCAGCAATCTGAACTTTCCCACTGCGGCATCGCATGATGCGGCGCGGTAGTGCAAATTTTACAGAGTGGTTGTCCTATTTCGAGCAGGAGAAGGTATTTTCGTCTGGGCTCGACCCTACTTGGTATAAATACATGTAAAAATACTATTTTGAGGAGGTTGGACATACTTTTGACACAGATTCGACCTAAGGAGGTAGAGACACAATAGGAGCAAGGCGAGGAATTCTTCTACGAGTTTTTCCTTCCTCTTCCTATTTTTCACTGTTGGTTATGACTTTTAGTATTGTAGTTTTACATACTATTATGAATAGCTAATTTGTTATCTAGGGTTTTGATGGAACCTTTTGCAGGATAAATTCTTGTTATGTTTTTATATAATTGAGCCGTAGTATAATTTCTATTTGTTCAACTACATTCTAGTTGTAGTTAATTGATAGGATCCTCAATTAGCTGTGCCTATTTAGTATGTATTACTCGGGAGAGAGTGCACATTTAGGTAGTTGTTGAACAACATCACTCCCGATGTATGTGATGAATCAATAACGAAGGGTTTAAAGGTGGGATTAGGGATAACGAAACCTTGTGTGCGATCTAAGTGAGATGTAATTAAAGCCAACTAGCGTAACTCGGGAGAGTATGTCTAGTAAATTGTCGTAATTACTCGGGAGAGAATTACAACACGCAGAGCGCTCATGATCGGTAGAGAATACTTAGGCGAAATTATAGAAGACATAGCAGGAAGGATTCCAACAATTGGGGAAATCATAACTCTAGACCTCCTTAATTTTTTCTCCAACCTGTAGTATCTTTAGTGTTAATTTATTATTTTAATTTGTTAGTCAGTTAGTTAAAAACTAAAATCTAAATATCTATAAGTTAGGAATTGTTCAAGCTTGTTTTCTTAGCAATATTGAACAGTTGTAGCTAAGTCTTAGTTTTCTGTAGGATTCGACTCCGGACTTGTAAATCGGATTATATTTTCAACGACCGCTTAATCTTTTTTATAAGGTATAGTTGGGCGTGATCAAATACATCGAGATACATTGAAATACAATAATATAAAAAAAGGTAACAGACTCTTCAAGTTGCTCAGCCCCAAACTCCGTCGTCTTTGTTCAAGAATAACCCTAATGTCGTCTCGTCGATAGCAGATTTCGAACCTCCATTATCAGCCCCCAATTTACCCTATAAAAATTATCAACCAAAATTGTACTGTGCAAATACTATAAAGATTGGTGGGGGACATGAGAGTGGTCACGTTTCAGGAGGGACATTAGGATATGGGCGGCCAATCGGAGCTCTGAATCAGAGGAACGAACCACCGATTTGATGGCTTTGAGAAGGCAGGGATCCACCATTTTTTCTCTTTCTTCGTCCATCAGGGTTACCTATTTCATGGGTTATCTCCTCTGAATCCACTTTTGTTTTCCAGGGTATTTGGAGATGAAAAATTCCATCGACTTGGAGATGAATCGGTAAAGAATCATGGTTGTATTCATGGAGAAAGACTGGCGTTGAGAGAGAGAGGGTGGAGAAAAATCTGAAAGAATGACAGAGAAAAATAATACAAAGCGTATTTTATGGCTTAAGGGTAGGAGTTGACCATAAATAGATATTTGACTATAAAAATCAAAAGGTAGCTATGGAATATAATTTTTTAAAAGGGTATTTATTTAAAATAAATAAGATACCAACATTTGCAATAGGAGGTAAAAATTCCTTTAAATTTTAATTAAAATGTATACCATAATCTAAAAGGGGTTTTGATTTCTGTTATCTTCTTCTTCTTCATAATAGAAGAGCCTTAACGAAGCGAACTGCATTTATACTTGTTTCAACTCCATACATAAGATTTGAAGTCCGGCTTTGGCAGATTAGAAATTTTAAATCCGCATGTATGAAGTTGATTCTAGAACTCCTAATATTAAGAAGTGAATTTTATAGATTTACCCACAAAAAAATAAAAAATTACTCTTGCTTACCCATTAGTTTTTTTACCCACCAAATTAATTACCCTTCCTATCCATTGCAGTTTTTGCAGGTAAGTGTTTCTTTCTTCTTCTTTTTTTCTCCTTTTTTTTCTTTTTTTTTTCCTTTTTCTGTTCATATTTTTTTTTTCCAGGCTCATATTATTTTTTATTTTCTTTATTCACCATAATCTGCTTTTATACTTAATTTGGCTCGTTTCTTTTCATTGTTTTATTTTTATTTTTCTTTTTCTTTCCTTTTGTTTATTTTGTTAAGTTCACGTTCCTTTTCTAACTTCGTTGAACATTTTTTTAATTTTTTTTCCATTATTATTTTATATCTTCCAACAACTACTTCTTATACAATGAATATTATTTCATGGAGCTCCATCAAAAAATTCATTTAAGAAAATATTTGCAAGGACCTAGTTGGAAAAAATATTATTTTAAAATGACTTATTTAATTACGATATATTTTTATATTATATTGTATACTATAACAGTATAATATTACTATAACCATGACTTTAACTTTGCACAACAACATATAGATACTTCAACAAATAGCAGTCGAAGTATACTATTATGGTATATTGTATACTATTACAACATATTGTTGCAGTATATTGCATATTATTACAATTTACCATTACAGTATACTCCTACATTATATTGTATGTTGTAACTGTCACGACCTAGTGGTATATTGTTACATAACTGTGTTTTTCTTTAATTATTTCAATATACTATTGTAGAATATTATATACTACAATAGTATACTATTGAAGTATAGCTATATACTCCTACAACATATTGTATACCATAGCAATATATTTTTGGGTAACTGTGTTCTCCAATTTTCAACTGAAAAATTTGATCTCAATCACCTCAAATCAGCTCCAAATGCGATCAAATTTCAGTACGAGCTTCCAGAAGGCATTATAAGCAATATTCAATAACACTCACTTTGAATCAAATAAGAAAATTAATTCAAAAGCTTCAAACCCAACAATGGTGGATATTCAAATACACATAAAAATTCAGACCCGTGAAGCTTACTTGAAGGTACTATAAACAATATTTTATAGCACCCCCATTAAATCAAATAATAAATCCTCATAATAAAATTTCAAATTCAAGAGCTTCAAGTTCAACAATGGTGGATCTTCATACACACACAAAAATCAAATATCGGAAACTTAATATATAACCACCATAACATGAGTTCAGAAATACAAATAAATATACAAAAAGGAATATACCAATATAGATAGAGAATTTTGGAGTGAAACTCATATATACAATAATATGAAAACTTGTCTTTTAAACTTTATATAAAAAATTCTAAGAAAAAAAGAGTAAATGCATGAGTTTATACTGAATTTTCATCATCCACTAAAAAGACTAAGTTATGGGTATTTTTTAAAAAGGGAAAGGAACGTTTGGGGGGTGTGACTTTGCTTGTTTAGAGAAAATGAAAAGGGAAAGGGGATTCGGTAGGCGGGTAAATAGTTTAGACCGTATAGGTAGGAAAAGTAAATCCTTTGGGCTTGGGTATTAAAGGGTAAATAGTTTGAGTTTAATGAGTATAAAGTAAGATTTTGCCTTTTAAGAACTTTATAAATTGTGGTTATTTTTTAAATAGGAGTCCTAAAACGGCTATTTATACAGTTGGGGAGAAATTAAAAAATAGCCAGATTTACAAGTGGTCATTCAAAAATAGCCACAGTTTCAAAAGTAATCGAAATTCAGCCACTTTTCATGTAAAGATAAAGCTGAACGAAAATACTGTTCAAAATCCGGAAAAATACTCCAGTATAATATACTGGTCCAGCATAATATACTGGAACTTTCCGCGTGTTGGAGTTCCAGCATAATATGCTGGAAGTTCATACATAGGTGCACCGATCTCCAGCATATTATGCTGGAATTTTCTGTGTTGAAGCAAACTAGTGTCTATTTTTCAATGACTTTGCAAACTCTAGCTATTTTTAAATGACCAATCCAAAAAATGGCTAGCCCGTGCTATTTTTACGTAAAGTTGTACATCCCCCCCCCCCAGTAACCCCCCCCCCCCCCCCCCCCGCCCCGCATTTGTTGAAGTTTTCTGAAAAATGAGTTTACAAACTTATAGTAGTTTTTTGAGTTTTCAAAAGAATTCTATTTGTTTGAGCTGTTTTTTTTGTAAGAAATATTTTTTCAGCTGAAGATTTTCAAACTCCATGCTTCAATTTTTTCAAACGCTCAAAACGTAAGAACTCCCCTCTATTTTGGACCATATATGAGATGAAAAGATTACATAAAATTAAAGCTGAAAAACTATTTTTAGAAGTTAATTGTATGTAGACCTGAATTTCACTTAGAAAATAGTTTATGGCATGTGAATGACAACTATTATTTCACTTGGAAAAACCCTGCAAACCAGCTTTTCAGTATTTCTCTCTAGTTCATATGTTGAAATTCAATATTGACATCAAATACTAATATTAACTCATTCACAAAAGGAATTATAAGAAAAAAGTTTATTTGTTATACACGTAACGTAGGCTTAAGTATTGGTTTTGATCTTGATATATCAGCTTATTGTAATAAATTCAGTTTATAAGTAAGTTTGTATTTAAATTGTGACGTTTTAAAATCTTACTTTTTATCCAAATTGATACTTATTCATTTTATATTATTTTCGGATGGTGTCACCTGCAGATTCTTTCAAAATCCAAATACATGCTACACGGCCTAAAAAGGACAATAAATGGCTTTTACGATGTGATTTTGAAGAAAAAGTTCCTTTGTTGTATTACATATAGTAGTATAATTTTTCCTATAGATTTTTTTTTTTTGGTATTTACATGTAGTATGTTTGGACAAAAATTAATACTAATGGTTAGATGTACTGTGTACACTATATAATGTAATGGTACCAGACCAATAAGGGTTGCAGTGAAGTGGTAAGTACTCCTTCGTCCTTAATTAGAGGTCTCGAATTCGAGCCCTGGTATAGAGTCGTCCTTGTTAGGGAGCACTTTACTCCCAATGTGGGACTTCTCGGCGCAAATCCAGATTTAGTCGGACTCCAATACGGATACCGAACACCAAAAACAAAAAAAAATGTAATGGTACCAGATGCAACAAGACACACTCACTTTATATAATTAAGTTTTAAACATTTAGGCATATGATATGTATTACTATTAGATTTAACTATAATTATCACAAAATTATAGTAGTGTTGTAATATTTTATAATGTTGAACTCACCATTGAATAACCATAATAAAAGATTGTTAAATATGAAGAAGTCAAAGGGGGTTGTGTTGTATCATCCACCAAATCCCATACCCTTGTGACCTTCACGTACCTCTTCTCCTTCTTTCTCTCCATTGTTATATTATTAGTCATTTTAATTTTCACAATTTTCGGATCACCACATTACACTTTCCTTTTCTACACCTCAGCTTTCTAAAACAAACCTCCCAATTCTTTCTCCATATTTCTCTCTTATTTTCTTGTTGTCTTTTTCTTCTTAACACTATTATCCCTTTTTCTTGGTATTTGTTTTCTTGGAATTCTTTTTTTTTTTTTGTTCATTTTCACTCATCCTAAACCATTTTTTTAATGACCCCATTTTCTTGTTTTTTCAAATAAAAGAAGAGATTCTTTTTTTGGAGTCTCTTATTCATGTGGCTTTTCTAGTTCTGTTCTTTTCTTGATATTATATTCTCATCATTTGAACAAGACTAGTAGTAGCCCATTTTTCTCTTTTCTTTGTCAAGAATTGTAATTAAAAGTAGCAACATGGATTCTGATAAGGAGGGTACTAAAGGGGGAACAAAAACTCCAATTGCTGATTCTGATTCTGAGATTGAACATGAGCATGTTGGTGAGAAAAATGTAAGCAGACAAATGAGTGAGAGTTCCCTTTACACTACTGAGGATGAGGAAGAAGATGAAACTAATAATAAGATTGAGTTGGGTCCACAATGCACTCTCAAAGAACAATTTGAAAAGGATAAGGTGCTTTTTTCTGCCTTTTTCCATTTTTTCCCATCTAAAGATTACATTTTTCTAATTTTTTTGGGGATAATTACCTTAGCATAAAAGCAACCACTAATTCTTGCATTAGGGTAGGCTGTTTATATCACAACTCCTAGGGTCGTTTGGTTGGGAAACAATTTATCCACCCTTCCAGGGATTAAAAAAAAAACACTACAATGCTGGGATTTGTTATACCACGATTTTATCTCAACCAAAAGTAGGATAATTAATTATCCTTTATCCCTCGTACCAAACGATTCCTTAGGGTGCAGTCTTCCCTAAATGTGGGATGATTGTATACCGGGCTGCCCTTTTAATTACCTTATTGGGTCGTCCTCCTCCAAATAATAGATGATAAACATATATGTTTTGTCTATCCTTCTTAGACCCACTTGTGAGACTTTACTGAGTCGTTGTTATTGTTGTAAACGTATATGTTTTGTAATTAAGAATAAGTATAAATATACATATAATACACATATTATATACAGTGTATACATTTTGTATATGTTGGTTAGCATCTGTAATTAATTTCGGCCAACGGGGTCAAAAATGAAGAAAAAAAAGGTCCTTTTTTGGTTAATGTGTGGTTATGCTTGTGCAACTTTTGGCATTTTAGGATGATGAGAGTTTGAGAAGGTGGAAAGAGCAGCTTCTTGGAAGTGTGGATATCAATTCTGTTGGAGGTAACCATTCTTTTGTTTCAAGATTTGCTGCATGTCCTTTTGTGGAATTTCCTATAGCCTATGTTGCACGAACTCTCCAAAAATGCTACTACACTCGTGCCGAATCCCAAAATACACACCTTTGTTGGATCCGACACGCATCTGACTGCATTTTTGGAGAGTCCGAGCAAACATAACCCATAACAGAAAAGGGTAATCCACATATAGAAATTAAGGTTACATTTTAAACACAATATCCTGAACTAGCCTTTGAAATCTGAGAATCTCTTGCTTTTCTTGTTTATGCTGTGTATGGCTATTTCTCGTAATAACTGACAGCTTGATATAACATATTGTATGATATGGTTTTTTCATATGTCCAGAAAATAGATTGAAGTTTAAGTTAGATTTATGTGATCCATGGAATGCTAGCTTCTGTAATGGTCCTCTTCTTTTTCCTGCATTTTATCGCGCATAAAGCATGATAAAAATATAACCATTGAGTTTCTCTTGCTTGATTGCATTTTGGAATATGTTTAGTATGAGAACGAAACAGATCTAAATAAAGCGAAATGGTTGCAGTTGATCTGTAGAGCCGACCCAAAATATTTTGATAATGGGGCTTAGTTGATCAATTGATTGATTTGATCGCATTTTGGGCTATCATATTAAACAACAAATTGTGTTGACTTCATATTTTTCCCATTCCTAGTTTGTTCTTCTAGGATTTAAAGCTCTGGATTCAGATCCTTCTTGTGAAATGTCTGCTAGTTTTTTGTTAAGTTTTAAAGTTACGCATTGTCTTCACCTATTCCTATAAGGTATATGTACATGCATAAGAAACTAAAAGGATTTCCTAGATTCTGTTTCATTGGAATATTTATATTTGGACTAATCAGCTGGTAAATGTTTTCGTTAGTACCTTAAGAATATGTTATATTTGAATGAGGACTTCTATTTAGCTGAGGGTCTATCAAAAATAACCTCTGCCCTCCCATGGTAGTGTTAAGGTTGCGTACATCCTACCCTCCCCCGACCCCACTTGTGGGAATCTACTGGGTTTGTTCTTGTTGTTGAATCGACGACTTCCATATTGATAATATACAATGTTATACAATAAGACATATGATTACATTGATAGTTCCCAGAGCATATTGTCTGAGCTTTTCCGTCTGAAAATCACTTTGTAAAAGATTCAACATTGCTCTCATTAGTAATACTCAATTTTCTTCAGTGACACCTGAGAATGTTTCTGTGGCATTTTGAGGTTAATAAAATCTTGATGACCCCTCATGTAAGATGCATTTCGACGGAAAATTCTGACATTTTTTCCCACTGCTTTAAAATTGTAGAATCCCTGGATCCAGACGTGAAGATCTTGAGCCTTGAAATTAAGTCTCCTGGTAGACCTGATATTGTTCTCCCAATCCCCGAGGACGGGAAACCCCACAGCCCATGGTTTACACTGAAGGAAGGGAGCAAATACAGCCTAAAATTCTCATTTCAAGTCAGCAATAATATAGTGACCGGGCTCAAATACACGAACACAGTTTGGAAAACTGGTATCAAAGGTACTATACTTTTGCTGTCTCTATCTCACGTTGAATGTGCCGCTAAAGGCATCTACTTATGATGTATCTGATGAAATGTCTTTCCTTTTTCACAAATCTAATTTCAGTGGACAGCACGAAGCAAATGATCGGGGCCTTTAGTCCTCAGTTGGAGCCTTATACACATGAAATGCCGGAGGATACTACCCCTTCTGGCATGTTTGCAAGAGGATCTTACTCAGCAAGGACAAAGGTGATTATCTTCTGCATTACATGCTCTCGGCATACTCTTTGTCTACTATTTGACTTGGTCCTCTTAATATATATGCTAGACAGTGGCGGAGCTAGGAATTTCAATAAGGGCATCAAAATATAAAAAATAAACAGACGAAGAAAATATAGGGAGTCAACATATAATATATATACATAAAAAAAATAACCTAGCTAAACAGTATAATTTTCCGGCGAAGGGGTGTCAACTGACACCCTTTAGCATAAGGTAGCTCTGCCATTGATGCCAGAACTGAAAATCTTCTGTTATTGTCCATGTCCTTGGTTACTGGACAATCAGGAAATTTATCACTTAATGAATTTGGTGAATGTTATGTTCTTCAGTACTATGGACTGACTGAGACTGCAGTTGTTTGCATGTTGTTCTCTAACTTTAGAGTTTAACTTCTATACACTGGCAATATACGTAAAATTTTACACTGTTATGTTACCTAAATGATAACTACACATAACCATAAAAATCGGGAATCGTAACCTGGAAAATAAGACAGGTTACATGCTCCAACAAGTAAAAATTTTAGTGTATAAAGTTAAATCTCTAACTTTATTCCTAACTTTATCCCATATTGTTGTTTCCTCTTCATTTTTGTTCTATGCATATTAATTAAATTTTTTCCTCTTTTACTTGTTTCAGTTCCTTGATGATGATAACAAGTGCTATTTGGAGATCAACTACACATTTGAAATCAAGAAAGAATGGCAGGCAACATAAATAAAAGAGTTGCTTGAATTGTTTCTCAACCAAAACTATTCTTGTTTTCATTCTTCATCATTTTTGTCCGTCTTGTCCTATGGTTTTTGAGAAGAGGAAAAAAAAAAGAACATTCTGCTGCAATTGATTTATTCAATGATGTGGAGGATTTAACTTAGCAGTTAGGTTCTTACTTATTGAGTATCATTGAATAAAGTTGAGCTTTGTCTATGACTGATTAACAATGAGTTCTCTCTCTCTCTCTCTCTCTTTTCAAGTGGATATTTGTCTTTGGTTTTTTTAATTTAATGTCCAGAAACTGAGCTATCTTGAGAATCCAAGAAAGGGATTCAACTTCAGTCGGAAAGTTATACTGTGTAAAAAAGGGCAGCCCGGTGCACTAAGCTCCCGCTATGCGCTGAGTCCGAGGAAGGGCTGGACCACAAGGGTCTATCGTATGCAGTATTACCTTGCATTTCTGTAAGAGGTTGTTTCCATAGCTCGAACCCGTGACCTCCTGATCACATACTGTAAATCGGATAAAAATTTAATCTTTTTTCATATATTCAATGGTGAACAGAGGTGAATTCTGATATGTTGGGTACTCTAGTATTTGACCAATCGGAGCATTGTCACATACAATTTTCTTAGTAACAAATCCTCATTGCCTTCCCTCCAAATATGTCTCGATTTCACACCTCCGAACTCCAATCCCTTCTCATAAGCTCTCCGATTCGCATGATACCATTGAAATGTGGATCCTGAGGCTCCGTCACTGTGCAACTTCTGTATAAAAACCAGAGAGTCCGTCTCAACTTGAATGAGTCTACAACGTCCATCTCCCCAGAAGCCTGTAGTTTGGCTAAAAACAAATAATCAGAAGAAAACAACGGCGCAAAATACACATCAGGAACTTGCAAAGCCAAAATAACAGGAAAAAAATATGTTCACCGTCGGCAATACACACTTGATAATACTCCGACCATAAATCAAAATTTCTCGGGACCTTTTACTTTTTCTCTATCACATGGGAATTTGAATTAATTCATGTATATCTACTTCTATCCATGTGGGGAGGAAAAAATGTCTGTATCAGCTATAAAATTTATTTTGTACAGGGTGTGTGTGTTGGGGGTGGGGGACTATGAAGTTGGCATCAATACAGTGTCAATCAAGGTGAAATCTTGAATGTCAAAAGTATCATATAACAGAGCCAGTGTTTCCTGCAATGGATAAATTTGAAGGAGCCAGCAGTCAAAATGATTATTTACTTCTGTCTGGGATTGCCTTTCACTTCAGTCCATCACCAGGATTCTTGTGGATTTATGATGAATCCTCACAATTTTACTTTTTCTTTCTTCTGATATTTTCCTTTAGAACTTTCTAAAAGATGGATGTTTTTCTGAATGATCAAAGCAACTTTCAGCTATAATTGAATGAACAGACAGAAGGTGAGTATACCTTTTTTAATTTCATTTGCTAGTAATTTTGGTTTATGTCTCAGTCAAAAAGCTGATTTAACTACGTGTAACCATTCTTTATCATTGATAGGTTAAAAAACATCATCCTGTAGAAGGGTAAAACTACCCTTGTGGTCCAGCCCTTCCTCGGACCCTGCGCATAGCAGGAACTTAGTGCACCGGGCTTGCCTTTTAGGTTAATATGTCATTTGAAAAACATCAAACGTTTCAAAACTATATGGGAGAAAGCTACGATTTGAGATCATGTACTCTAAAGTGACTAAAGAGTCATTAATGGAAGAATCATAGTCAGAGTAAGAAGCTAAACAGATCAAGCTTGGAACATATACAATAATTGTTTTTTTAGGATAACTCTGCTGTCTATAAGCACCTTTACTCGCCAAAAAGAAAAAAACTTGAACAGAAGTTCAAATTGGAAAAGAAAGTGCTTAACCACAATGTGACCATGTGACTAGGAGGTTACGATAAAGTTGAAGGGGAGCTTTGGCGTAACTGGTAAAGATATTGTCATGTGACCAGGAGGTCACGGGTTCGAGCGGTGGAAACAGCCTCTTGCAGAAATGCAGGGTAAGGCTGCATACAATAGACCCTTGTGGTCCGGCCCTTCCTCGGACCCCGCGCATAGAGGGAGCTTAGTGCACTGGGCGGTCCTTTTTTAGTGCTTACCCACAATGGAATAAAAGAAGTGTAAAAGAAACAGCTGGAAGAAGGAATAAAAGTCTGAGGATCAGTCCATCATTTGAAGCCTCTACAGGTTGATGTTCTGGCCGACCTTTATATTCTCCCTGCAAAGATGATCATACGGGTTAAAGTAATTGGCAAAAAATATACTGAAATGGAACTTAATGTACGAAAGAAGTTAATAAATTTGAATTTACTCACAGATTTTCCCAGATAAGGACTTAAGATGATCCCATTTCGTACACGAACTCACTCGTCGAAGCACGTTACCTCAAGCTTGTCTTCTCCCATAGTTTCAGCAACACATTCCTTAATCTCATGAGCTGACTCTACAAGTTGACGGTTGCCCCACAGTGAGATAGACTTTAATGAAGCAATATCCGCAAAACTATCTGGGATCTCTATAAGTTCATCACATCTTTTTATATGTAATTCCTCGAGCACGGGAAATGATTCCTCTCCAACCTTCCATTCAGAAAAAGATACCCAGTCCAAACTCAGGAATTTGAGATTCTCGAAAGTGACTTCTTCTTCCATGTTCCATTCTTTCCCCTGGATGATTGCTTCTTCTAGAGTCAGCTTTTGAAGGTTGGGTAGTCTCCCAATTCTTGATAGTAAATCGGATGTCAGATTAAACCTCGTCAACACCAGTTTTTTCAAGCTGGAAGGGAAGTGAAAATCCCATTGATCTTGACGGAACGAAGCGCAATCAAAATATACACAAACTTCTTCAAGTTCTTTAAGGACATCCAATCTTGGTAATGAAATCTGCTCTGCTGAACATGGCCATGGTTCGTTGATGGTGAACATAAGGTTTCGGAGATTGGGAAACCTTTTGAAAATATCCTCTGTGTTTCCGGACGAGGAAAGCTTGAGCCCATATAATATTCTCAAATTCTTTAACTTTGAGTGCTCTTTTAACACTGCTGGTTCGTCAATATCCGAATCAAAGAGAGAACAATTGTCGATGCTCACATGACGTAGCTTTGCAAGACTCCAGATACTAGGTGATAGTACCATGTTTGTTCCCTGGTTATCCACCACCAGAGTTTCCAGATTCAAGAGATTTGAAAATGACGGAGGGAGAGCTTTTGCCTTCGTCTGAATCTTTAAGCACCTCAAATGAACAAGCATGCATATATCATTCAGCAAAGAATACGTCAATCTTATTTTGTGCAGCTCCAACCTTTTAAGAAGTCTCAAGTGTCTTAGGTGACAGTTGTAGGAAAGATAATTGAGTTTCCCATCAGAAACCTTCAAAGAGAGGAGGTGTTTAACATAAGGATTTTTCTTTTCTGGATTGAACAGGACTAAGTTTTCATTCGAAGGAAGGAGATGTCGGTCATAATGAATGGTCATTCCACGTGGCATCAGATCTGAAGAAGAATAAGACAGAGCACTTGAACTTATGAAGTCAAACAACTTTTCTTTTCTTGCTTTTTCCAAACAAAAATCATGCACAAGATCATGAATTCGGCAACTCGATGCCCTACCTCTCTCGTTGAAAACGATCACCAAGCTACTGGAAATTAACTCATCCACATAAATCTCCATTACTTCTTCCACACTCTTCATCTCAGTCTGTTCCACAAGCCCTTCTGCACTCCATAAATCCTTCAATTGAGAGATTTCAATTGATTCGTCCTTTGGACAGCTTGCAAGGTAAAGTAAGCATGGCTTCAAGTGATCTGATAAATGATCATAACTTAACTGTATAACCTTTTTCACTTCATTCTTAATGGATTTTAAATTATTTAGAACTTCAAGCCAGAAAGCCTTTTTCGTTTCGTTCTTTGCAATGACTCCAGCGATCAGATCAAGTACCAAAGGAAGCCCTTCACACTTTTGGGCTATTTCTTCACCAACATCCAGTAGTTCTTTCGGGCAACTTTTTTCTCCAAATACCTTTCTTTCTAATAACTCCCAACTTTCCCCTTGCGTGAGAAATCGAAGATAAAGAGGATCACTATGGCGTTTATCTTTCACAGCGACTTCTTGTATTCGACTTGTTAAAATAATTCTACTTCCTTTTTGAAATTCAGGAAAAGGTCTTGTTAGCTCATCCCATGTTCCAATATCCCATAAGTCATCCAAGACAATAAGGTACCTCTTTCCACACAGTTGTTTCCGTAGCTTATCAGCAACGTCATCATCTATGCCATCCTCATTGAATCTTTCTTTCAAACCAATAACTTGATTATAAATTTTCTGCAACAACTTTTTCTCATTACGTTCTTGGTCGACTGTGCACCAAGCGCGAACATCAAAATGATCAACAACAAACTTTTCATTATAGACTTTGTAAGCCAAAGTAGTTTTTCCAAGCCCTGGCATACCAACTATGGAAATGACATCTATCTCAGTTGGTCCCTTGGTGAGCTTACTAATTATCTCTTTCGTCTCCTTCTCAAAACCTACAATTATTTGACTGGTTGCTGATGACTTGCTAATTTCAGTTGGCTTTTTGGGAGAGTTGACAACAACGGGGCCCCTATTCTTGGGGATCTTCTGTTGTACCTCTTCTTTGATAAGCTTGATCTTTTCTATGGTTTTGGGAAGTAAGAAGATAAGTTTCAAAAGACCATGATCTCTAACAAGAACTGAATTAATGGAATGTTCTGCCTCATATGCCACATCTAGAACACAATTCCAGAGATCTCTATTCAATTTTTGCTCAACTTTTCCAAAGAAAGATCTTATGAATTCTAGGTCTTCTTTCACCATTTGAACTTCTTCTTTTATTAAAGCAGCAGAATGAGCATCTGACTTGAGCAAATCATTTAAGTTTCTAAGGAGAAGAGTTATGAAGATTGGTCCATCACTCTTGGGGAAGCAGAGTTGAGACGAGTCTTTAGGGGCTTTCAGGAAAACATGTTTGAGATCTTCCTTCAGTAGTTCAATACTTTCCAACAAGTCTAGACTGCCACAATTTGTTTCATTCATATTCTCTTCATTTCTTGAGATCTCTTCTAAGTTGCAAACAAGAATGGATACCTCCCTTGTAAGTGCTCCAACACGTGCCAAGAGATCGAACAATTTGTCATGATAAATAAAGTCCTTGGGCATATCTGTTAGAATAATCAATAGGAACTCTATCATGACATGAATGCTTCGAGCTGAAGTGCTAGCATTAAGAACAGTTACCATATGGACTTGTAGATGAATCAGATATTCTCTAAGAATGGCTGGAGAGGATTCTTGGAGCTGCTTAATGAAAAGACCAACTTCTGCTGACTTTGAAGCCTCCAAATTTGTAAAACATATGTGCATAACCTCCAGTTCAACAGGGATAATTTTCACAAGTAAATGAGCCAGCTTGAAATTGACTTGAGGGACATCAAGGTGATAAGAAAAAAGGACAAAACAGAAATGTCCTACTCTCTCAGCCATACGTTGAAACTGAGGTAAGACATATTCAACTATTTCATGCTTAACGCAACCATTTACTTTCAACCCATGGAAATCTCTTATATTGACACATACATTCTGAATTACCTTGTACTGAGTCATTAATGGTAAGATCAACTCAGCACAACACTTGGGTAGATCATGGAGATTCACGAGGAGCTTGTTCAAAATTTCCACCAACTGATCCTCAGTCATGGTGTCAGTTGATTTAGAATAATGATGTTGGGAATTAATACAACTTTTGATAGTTTCCAGGAGGCGAGGAACAATATGATCCTTTAATTTAACCAGCATGTCATCTCGACTCTGATGAAAACGTGACTGAACTAGATCATCAACCTGCTGTGCTTTGCTAGACATTCTGTCATTAAAAACATCCAAGCTGAAATAAGAAAGCTGAAGAAATGTCGACATAATTGTCAGCTTCAATTTCAGTTTTTCAATTTGATCCATGTCAAGGGCTATTTGATCTTCTTCATTCTTTAACCTCTCAACGAAATCCAGAAGAATGGAAATGTCCTTGCGAAGTACATAAGATGCGACCTGCCAAAAGACCAAATGTAATATCAAATTTTCAGAGCCGCATATATATTTGACAAATATTACTCTGTAGTCTAGACAGGCAACTAGCATGGTTGTAGAGGGCTTGCTTCAAAATATGGTTTACTTTGTATATGACTTGAGTGTTTGACTAGGTGGTTCAACAACTAGCCAAAAAAGAAGAAGAGTATATCCATTTTATATTTGTGAAACTTTTGTATGATCGAGTTTCTATTTATCTTCTCATGCCATAATTTGGTTGGTTACTCCGTGAACTTTTTTTTTTGGATAAATTATTTACAAGTTATGCACTAAAAAGGGATGGATGATTTAGTAAATAATTTCTTAAACCATTTTTTGGGAGAAGAGACAGATAGAGGTAACTGTCAAACATATAAAAAAAACTACCTCTTGCAACGGTAAAGTTGTCTCCATGTGAC
Source organism: Nicotiana tabacum (assembly GCF_000715075.1). Lineage (NCBI taxonomy): Eukaryota > Viridiplantae > Streptophyta > Magnoliopsida > Solanales > Solanaceae > Nicotiana > Nicotiana tabacum. The sequence continues at coordinate 161,157,804 of NC_134090.1, read as the reverse complement.
CTATAGGTACGGGTTCGAGCCGTGGAAGCAACCATTAATGTTTGCATTAGGGTAGACTGTCTACATCACACCTTTGAGAAGCGGACCTTCGCCGGACCCTGCATAAACACGGGATGCTTTGTGCACCGGGCTACCCTTTACCTCTTTCATAGTTTAATGAGAATCAAGAAGCTTTATGATGTTTATAAAGGTTGTTTTTTTGCTTTAGCTATAAGCATGTGACATGTTTAGCATCAAATTTGTGGTTATTCGCAGAAATATTAGCCCTAATGTGGATGAGTAAGGCCATATATAAAAATTTCGTATACATGATAAACCAGTGAGATCTTAGTTTCTCAAGTATAGTAATCCTTCTAGGTTCATCAACTGAATGAGTTTCTTAGTTGGACATTTCCAGTCTAAACCTTGACGAAGTCAGTTGTGGCCTCCTTATTGTCGTCCGGGATAATCCCCCCTCATGAGCTAACTTTTAGAGTTGGGTTAGACCCAAAGTTCATTTCTAACATGGTATCAGATCCAGACTATCTATCCATGTTATTGTGTTGTACGCTGTTGAATGATAGAGGATTTCCAAGAAGATATTCTCCATATCAAGATTTGATCCTCTAAGATCTTTCCATATCAAATTTTGATTCTTTGTTTTATTTTATTTTGTATAATCCCAGATTTTATGGGATTTTGTTTCTAACCTCTTCTTGTATATAAAGTCAAGTATATGACATTCAAAAATATGAATGAAATTATTCAAGTTTCTTATTCTTTCCAAAAGGTATCAGAGCCTTAGGCTTATTACTGACAAATTTTTTTCATTCATCCATCTTTTCATCACATTTGTCCTCTTTATTCCGCCCAAGGGTTGAAACCATTTGAAAACCATGTCCGAAGAGAGTACTATTGCGAATACTCCAGTCTCTGAAAATGTTTCTGCCACTGTAGAGCTATGTTTCAACTGGAGATTTACAAAATATTCAAGCCTCTTATCGGTTGAATGGGAAAAATTATCTAAAATGGTCTCAGCTTGTTCGTACTTTTCTAAAAGGTAAAGGGAAATTAGGACATCTCCTCGGTACAGGACCATTCAAAGAAGACCCCAAGTTTGATGCATGGGATGAACATGATTCAATGGTGATGTCATTGTTATGGAACTCTATGCTTCCAAAAATTAGTGATACTGTTATGTTTCTGAATACTGCCAAGGAAATTTGGGATGCAGTGAAGGAGACATACTCTAAAGTTCATGATGCTGCCAGTATCTATTAAATAAAAACAAAATTATCTGCAACAAAACAGGGAGCTCAATCTGTCAGTGAATATTCTAACCTTTTACACGGGTTATGGCAAGAGATGGATCACTATCAATGCATTCAAATGCGTTGCACAGACGATGCTGTAATTTTGAAAAGATTTATTGAAAAAAGAAAGGATTTATGATTTTCTTGCAGGGCTAAATGTAGAGTTTGATGTTGTACGAGTGCAAATTTTAGGGAAAGAAGATCTGCCACCATTGAATGAGACAATGGCCATTATACGGACAGAGGAAGGACAGAGGAGTGTTATGCTTGAAACTCAAATAAATGAAGGATCAGCTCTTATGACGAAAGGGACAAATAAAAAGGAATCTGGAGTTTCACAATTGGAGAGCACCATCAAGCCCGCAAGTTCATTCAAACCGATTGTCAACAGGGACAATCTTTACTGCACTTACTGCAAAAAGTATCGGCACACGAGAGAGATGTTGGAAACTCAATGGTAAAACGTCCAACAAAAAATAATTTTGATGGAACGCAAGCACACATTGCTAGTAGCCCTCAGGTTGATAAAAAAAGTCCATTAGTCCCAGAATTCAACAAAGAAGATATTGAGAAATTGAAGACATTGCTGGAATCTCTGGAGATATCATTTTGGGCAGGTAGTTGTTCAATGGCCTTTGCAGGTATTTCTTCCACTTTTGTTGCTAATGTTAGAGACAAATTTTCTCCAATGTGGGTGGTTGATTCCGGGGCAACTGATCATATGACTTGTTCCTCCCATCTCTTTATATCATATTCACCTTGCCCTAGCTATAAAAAAATAACTATAGTCGATGGTTCAGTTATTACTGTAGTTGGCCAAGGAGACATACAACTGGGAAAGTCTTTGATACTTAAGAATGTACTTCATGTCCCAAAGTTATTTGCAAATCTCATTTCTGTTCACAAAGTCACCAAAGATTCCAAATGCAAAGTAACCTTTTTCTCTTCATATTGTGCATTTCAAAAACAGGACACGAAGGAGATGATTGGGCGTGCTAGTGAGAAAGGTGGTCTTTATTTTCTGGATTTTCACAATGGTGGAGATACAATTAAGAATTCCTTATCTAGTTCATATGTCCAATAAAGAGAGAGTTTGGCTCTATCATCGTCGCTTAGGTCCTTCTTTTTATGTAATCAAGCTAATGTTTCCATTGTTATTCAAAAATTTGGTTGTTGAGTCTTTTCATTGTGAAGATTGTGAAATCGCAAAACATAAACGTGTTTCCTTTCCAATAAGCAACAAAAGATGTCAGACTCCATTTTCTCTTATTCATAGTGATGTATGGGGACCCTCTTCCATTCCTAATATTTCCGGTGCTAGATGGTTTGTGTCATTCAATGATGATTTTACAAGAGTAACATGGATCTATTTGGTAAAGCAAAAATCAGATGTCAGCCACGTTCTTCCTATCTTTTTTAATCTGGTTAAAACCCAATTTGATGTGACAATTAAAAGATTCCGTTCTGATAATGCCAAGGACTACTTCAATCAAAACCTCTCTGTTTTCTTCAAAAAAGAGGGAATTATTCACGAATCTTCATGTGTCAATACTCCTCAACAAAATGGGATAGCGGAGAGAAGAAATGGTTTGTTACTTGACATTACTAGATCACTATTGTTTCACAAAAGGGTTCCAAATCAGTACTGGGGGGAAGCTGTCCTAATTGCTGCATATCTTAGTAGTAGAATACCATCAAGAATTCTGAATTTTAAGAGCTCACTTGATACTCTTAGGAGTTTCTTCCCGAATTTCGAAAATTCCAATAAATTGATTCCTAGAATCTTTGGGAGTATTGCCTATGTTCACATTCATTCTCAGAATAGAGGCAAATTAGATCCACGTGCTCTTAAGTGTGTTTTCATTGGATATTCTCCTACTCAAAAAGGATATAAGTGTTACCAACCATCAACCAAGAAGTTTTTTGTTTCAGCTGATGTCACATTTGATGAAAGTGAGTCATTTTTTAAAAATTCTTACATTCAGGGGGAGTCATGGGATGGAAAAGGATCTCTAGACTTATCACTACTTGATTTGTCTATTCCTAGCCATGACAAATCCTTATCTATGTCCTTGCCTGAGTCACCATCTCTTAACTCATCTGAGTCTCTAAATCCTATTGAACCTATTGAGTTTTCTAATCTTGATATAGATAAAGGAATTCAAGAAAGTAACCCACCATTGCAGGTTTATTCCAGAAGAAAGAGGCTAACTGATCAAACTACTCAACCACAATTATCTCCTCATGTTCCTGCTCCTAATACCCATCTTGAACGTGTTGAACCATCAGAAACACCAAACCAAACTGATCATGAAGATCATAACCAACAAAATGATCTTGACCTTCCCATTGCACTTAGAAAAGGAACCAGAACCTGCACACAACACCCTTTGTGCCTTTCCTTGACATATCAAAACCTATCCCCAAGCCATAAAGCTTTTCTCAGTAACCTCCACACAATTCATGTTCCAAAAAATTTGCCTGAAGCATTAGGTAACAAAGAGTGGGAAGAAGCTATGAAGGTGGAAATGGAAGTATTGCAGAAGAATAAAACTTGGGAAATGGTGGAATTACCAAAAGGGAAAAGGTCGGTAGGGTGTAGATGGGTGTTTACCGTGAAATACAAGTCCGATGGGTCTATAGAAAGATTTAAAGCACGTTTGGTAGCAAAGGGTTACACACAGACCTATGGAATTGATTATTTGGAGACTTTTGCCCCAGTGGAAAAAATGAATATAGTAAGGATCTTATTGTCATTGGCTGCGATTTTTAATTGGAACCTACAGCAATTTGATGTTAAAAATGCTTTTCTACATGGAGATTTAGATGAGGAGATCTATATGGAGGTACCACCTGGTTTAGAAAGCAAGAAGGGAATGGTATGTAGACTGAAGAAAGCACTCTATGGACTAAAGCAATCACCTCGTGCATGGTTTGGAAGATTTACAAAGGTTATGATCAAGCTAGGCTATCGGCAGAGTCAAGGAGACCACACTTTGTTCATAAGGCACTCAAAAACAGGAAAGGTAGCTGCTCTACTAGTCTATGTAGATGATATCATAGTAACAGGTGATGATTCAGAGGAGATATACAATTTGAAGAATTGTTCACTCAAGGAATTTGATATCAAAGATCTTGAAAAATTAAAGTATTTTTTGGGAATTGAAGTAGCATATTCTAAACAAGGAATCTTTATTTCCCAACAAAAATATGTGCTTGATTTGTTGAAAGAAACAGGAAAATTAGGGTGTAAACCAGTGGCCACACCAATTGAATATAATCATGGGTTGTGTAATTCTCCAGAAGATTCTGTGGTAGATAAAGGCTCGTATCAAAGGCTTGTAGGGAAATTGATCTACTTGTCCCATACAAGGCCAGACATTGCTTTTGTTGTAAGTGTCGTTAGCCAATTTATGCATGACCCTAGAGAAATGCATCTCCAAGCGACGAACAGAATTGTACAATATCTTAAAGGAAGCCCCGGAAAAGGAATGCTATTCAGAAGAGGAGGAGACATGGTTTTAGAGGCTTATACTGATGCGGATTATGCTGGTTCATTAGTGGATCGAAGATCAACTTCTGGATACTGTACCTTTTTAGGAGGAAATCTTGTGACTTGGAGAAGTAAAAAACAGAATGTGGTGGCCATATCAAGTGTAGAATCCGAGTTCAGATCTATGGCGATGGGAGTTTGTGAGTTGTTATGGTTAAAGATAATCCTTGATGATTTGAAGATAAGATGGGAAGGACCTATGAGACTATATTGTGACAATAAATCAGCAAGAAGTATAGCTCATAATCATGTACAACATGATCGCACTAAGCATATTGAGGTATATAGACACTTCATTAAGGAGAAATTAGATAGTGGACTCATTTGTAGACCATTTGTATCTACAAAAGATTAGTTGGCCGATGTTTTAACAAAAGGACTGCCAAACAATGTGTTTCAAGACCTGATAAGCAAGCTAGGAATGGAAGATATCCATTCACCAGCTTGAGGGGGAGTGTTGAACCATAGAGGATTTTCAAGAAAATATTCTCCATATCAAGATTTGATCCTCTACGATTTGTCCATATCAAGTTTTGATTCTCTAAGATCTTTCCATATCAAATTTTGATTCTTTGTTTTATTTTATTTTGTATAATCCCAGATTTTATGGGATTTTGTTTCTAACCTCTTCTTGTATATAAAGCCATGTATATGACATTCAAAAATATGAATGAAATTATTCAAGTTTCTTACTCTTTCCACTTCAATTGTCCAGTCCTAGCATGCGAGGGAGTGTTAAGTCCCACATTAGTATCCGTGAAAATAGCACGGGCTAGCCAGTTTTCGGACTGGTCATTGAAAAATAGCCAGCATTTGCAAAGTCGTTGAAAAATAGCCATTATTTTGCTGCAACACGGAAAGTTCCAGCATAATATACCGGAGATTGGTGCACCTGTGTATGAACTTCCAGCATATTATGCTGGAACTCCAATACACAGAAAGTTCCAACATAATATACTGGAGATTGGAGCACCTGTCTATGAACATCCAGCATATTATGTTGTAAGTTCAGTATATTATACTGGAACTCCAGTATATTATGTAAGAATATTTTCAGGATTTTGAACAGTGTTTTCGTTCAGATTTATCTTTACATGAAAAATGGCTAAATTTCGATTACTTTTGAAATTGTGGCTATTTTTCAATTACCATTTGTAACTCTGGCTATTTTTGAATTTCACCCTTAGTATCCCGAATGGGTGTTAATCTCCTTATATGGTCTTGGCAGTATTCCCATCATGAGCTAGCTTTTGGAATTAAATTAGACCCAATATCCATTTCTTCACACTTAAAAATTAAAGCAAGAATTATATCCTGAAAGGAAGAGATCATTTATGTAGGAACAAAGTTTCATTTTGATTAGGTTTTGTAAATTGTAATCTAAGAGAGGGAAAAAAAGAAGATAAAAGGGAATAAGGAAAGTGGTGACGTAAATCCCCCTTTACTTCTTTTATCTTTATCCTACATGCATTTGATGCTTATGATTTGCTAAACTGTTGGTTTGGACTGGTTAAAAACTGTGTTGGAGGTGTCGAGATGTAGAGCGGAAACTTGGAAATGCATGGAAGGTAGTTGGGATGGTGTGAACGGTTGAAGCAATGGGTTAATTGTTTCCATAACGTTGTTTGCTTGCCAGGTCCGGTGACAACAAGCTTAACCGCGATCACAGGACCTTGGCCGCGATGCGGCCAAGCATGATTGTCTGGAGCAGTGTTTCGAGTCCAAAATGATAAGGTCGATCACAAGAGGAGTCGAGCGTAGATTAGAATAACACGGACCTTGATTGCAACACATGCACTGCAATTGTGATTGACATTCACTCTTTGGCTCCAGACATAGCTAATAGTGTCATCTATTCCAAATATGCTTATCAGATCTGAAATGAACTTAACAAACGATATGGTCAGTCAAATTAGGCATGAATTTGTCAAGTTCAGAAAGGAACTCAGGATACTATCTGAAAGATCCTGCGATATTGAAATTTTTTAATTTATTGTTAAAAGTAAGTATATAGATATCAACAACAAGAGTGTGCTGGCAAGAAATTACAATAGGGGCTACATTATGAAATGTGTGATGAGCCAAGTACTAGTTATTACGCAGAACCAACTCGGAATCACCTCAAATTTTGCACAGAAATTCCAAATGACATTACGAACTTATTTCAACTTCCGGAACAATATCCGAACCCGATAACATCGAAGTCAACTCTCGGTCAAACCTATGAACCTTCCAAACCTTCAAATTACCCACTTTCGACAAATAGAGCCGAAACATTCTAGGAACATCCAAATTCAAATCCGAACATATGCCCAAGTCCAAAATCACCATACGAACCTATGAGAATCATCAAAACACTCATCCGAGGTCGTTTGCTCACAAGTCAAACGTTGGCCAACTATTCCAACTTAAAGCTTCCAAATCGAGAATCATCTCTAAACAATGATTCTTGTTGCAGCTGTGATTGTCAATGTGGTGGAAAGGTAAAAATGATTAAGGACAAGGAAACTCTGAAACTTAATCAGTTCTTAATTCGCCTTAATGACTCTTATAGTCGTACCATAAGAAACATAACTATGATGAAACCTACACCTAACATCAATCAAACTTGTTCTCTCCTACTTCAAGATGAAAAATCTGAATCCAGACTCTTTCACACCTTATTCCTGAATCAGGTTCTTTCTCTGTTGGTTCCTCATCAGAAGGGCAGACATATCCTCCCAAAACAAATTTCTCTGGTTTTAAAGAAGTCTAATAACTACTGCAAGAAACCAGGCCATACTATTGATAAATACAATAGATTCCATGGTTTGAGAATGATTCCTTAGGGTCGTTTGGTACGCAGGATAAGGTGGGATAAGATATGAGATTAAATTATACTGTGTTTGATTGGCGGTATAAATTTATCCCGGGATCCCTTAGTGTTTAAATTTTTTCACAAAGTTGGTAAATTAATTGAGATATGGTGGGATGAACAAGTCATGGATAGTAAATGTACTCAACACTTCGTAAAATGTTAAATTTAAACAAGTGTTACTTGACTATCCGTTTTTGGATCCAACACTGGTATCTCTTCCTAATTAGTAGACAAGTCTAATCGGAATACTTTATCATGTGCTCAAGTGCTCAAATATGCCTTTGTTTGAGTGTCTAAATGAAATATATACGAGCAAATTCAAGGGGATGTTAATGTATTCTGCCTTCCCTGGAGGAATATATGGATAATCGTTCAAGTTAGTACTCCCTCTGTTCCAATTTAGATGACACACTTTCCTTATTAGTCCGTTCCAAAAAAATGATACATTTTTACACTTTCCTTATTAGTCCATTCCATGACGGTTCAATTTTAGTAAGAATTATCTATTTAAAAACTTAGTGAACTCCTTTACGATTTCCTATTTTCGAATGTGTTTGCTTGCTGCTACTCTACTCGATTTTCCATCCCTCTTGTCATTTCCGCTAACTTTTATGAGTCACCGTCTATTGATTAATTATGACACCGCTTCTAAGAAATTCTGTGTACGTCACTACCTGACGTTTTGCAAGAGATTATTTCCACTGCTCGAACCTGTGAGCTCCTGGTCACATAGAGGCAACTTTACCAGTTACGTCAAGGCTCCCACTATGGGCGGGGTCCGGAGAAGAGCGGGACCATAAGGGTCTATTGTACGTGGTCTTACACTACATTTTTGCAAGAAGTTGTTTCCACTAGTCGAACCTGTGAGCTCCTGGTCACATAGAGGCAACTTTACCAGTTACGTCAAGGCTCCCACTATGGGCGGGATCCGGGGAAGAGCGGGACCATAAGGGTCACATAGTTGCAATAAGTTGTTTCCACTAGTCCAATCAGTGACCTCTTGGGTCACATGACAATAACTTTACCAATTACGCCAAAGCTCCTGCTATGTGCCAAGTCCGGGGATGGGTTTGTTTCTACAAGAGGTTGTTTCCACAGCTCGAATCCGTGACCTCTTGATCACGTATCAAGAGCTTTACTAGTTACCCAAGGCTCCGCTTCTTAATATTTAGTTTTAATACGTATAAATATTGTATGACATACCGATGAGTTGTTTGCTTCCCCTTTCTCTGTTTCTCCTTCATTTTGTTTTCCTCTTTCCATGTATGCAATTCTCACTAGTGAAGCCAAAGTTCAAGTTTTCAAGTCTGATGTATAAAAAGTACACAAACCTTTATTAGGAGAAGTAGAAAAACAAGAACACAAGAAACTGAAGGAAGAAGGATATAGCAGGAAACAATTTACTGCAGATATAGCCAGATTTACCTTTTGACCACTTAAAGTTGAGCAAATCGGCCAAAGGTTGTTGCTATTAGAACCTCTTATTTGAGAAAAAATAAGTGAAGACAGTAAGTGCTGGGATTCAGAAAGAAAGATATGTGAGAGAGAAGTAGACAAATTGGAAGGCTACCAATTAGAAAGAAGAATCAAATAAAGATACATTGATAATTGCAAGATTAAAATAGTACAATTTATTGACTTCTGAAGTCTTTTTTTAATACCCATTATCATCTCCCCTTGTCTTGAGATTCTATTTTTTTTACATCAAAACTTGTCTCGCGATTTGTCTAAGCTTTTAACAGAAAATCATTTTAACTATTTCAATTGTTATATACTTGTTTTATTCATTATATAAAAAAAAATAAGAGAAAATTTCACATAACAACAACTGGGCTCCCTATTTTTCAATTTTATAGCTCATATTTTAATTTACAACCAACTAGCTCAAAAATAACAAGCTAATACTCAATATTTAACTCTAATAGATTTTCGAAATTACTTGTTCATTATACTAAAAAATAAAGATAATTTTTTTTTCGAGTTTTACCCTTATTATTAACTAATCATCTCCAAACCATTTTCCAATTTTTTTGAAATGTTATCATTATTATGGGTGAAAGTGTAATATACCTACTTTATTTATTTATTCTTAACGTGAATGCAAAGTCAACAACTAAAACTGAACGGAAAGAGTAGATGTCAATCAATATAAGCAAAATTAACTCCAACATGTTAATTAGGTGCATATATGTGCACTGATGGAGTAAGCATAGGCAAAGCATTGGACATACAAAACCATTATTAATCCTTGTGCTATTAATCACATGGCATTTGCTACAAAATATTCCTTTTGTCCCCCACGTGAGCTTTGTTGGTATTTGTTAGAGACCAACACAAAATATTGTGGGTAGGTATATCCATTTTTAAAGGATACATCTATTATTTGCGAAAATATCTGTTATAAAATAAAAGCAATGCAGTAAAATGTAAACAAGAAGAGATAGAGAGAATGGAGAAGTGTTTTCTTCTTTCACTTTAGTGTAATTTTTCATTGCAATTACATGGCCTTTTATAGGCATAAAAAGTAAAGATGGTGGACATAAAATAGGAAATTTAATCTTTAAGTTATTCGCAACATGGACATCCAATGTAGCATCCAATGGAGTATCCAAAGTAGTATCCAATGTACAAATTATTCATAACACCCCCCCTTGGATGTCCATGTAAGATAATATGCCTCATTAAAAACTTACAAAAAAAATATTGGGATGTACATAGTTATTTATAATATGCATTGATTGCTGCCTCATTAAAAATCTTACCAGGAAAACCCAGTGGGACAAAACCTTTGTTAAGGAAAAGTGTGTGGCGTGTAGTTACTCCCCCTGATGAAAAATCGCTTAATGTCTCGAAGACGACGCATTCCAATCTTATATATCATCTTTTCAAATATTGAGGTTTGTAATGCCTTAGTGAACAGATCAGCCAAATTATCACTTGAACGAACTTGATGTACATCTATTTCACCATTCTTCTGAAGATCATGAGTGAAAAAGAATTTCGGTGAAATGTATTTTGTTCTATCTCCTTTGATATATCCTCCTTTCAATTGAGCTATGCATGCAGCATTGTCTTCATACAATATTGTTGGAATATTCTCTTTCGAAGAAAGACCACATGTTTGTTGAATGTGTTGAGTTATAGATCTTAACCAAACACATTCTCGACTTGTTTCGTGAATGACTATTATCTCTGCATGATTTGAAGAAGTAGCAACCATAGTTTGTTTTGTTGAACGTCATGATATGGTTGTACCTCCACTTGTAAATAAATAGTCTGTCTGAGATCGACCTTTGTGTGGATCAAACAAATATCCTGCATCTGCATAACCAATCAATAATGGCTTGGATTCATTTGAATAAAATAAACTCATATCAATGGTCCCTTGGAGGTATCTGAATATATGTTTAATACCATTCCAGTGTCTTTGTATTGGCGAAGTACTAAATCTTGCCAATAAGCTTACTGAGAAAGCTATATCTGGTCGGGAATTATTGGCAAGATACATTAATGCCCCAATTGCTCTAAGATATGGTACTTCGGCACCAAGAAGCTCTTCATCATTTTCATGAGGTCGGAATGAATCTTTCTTTATATCAAGTGATCTCACAACCATCGGGGTACTCAATGGATGTGCTTTATCCATATAGAATCGCTTTAAAATCTTTTCGGTGTATGTCGATTGATGGACAAATATTCCATCTTTCATATACTCAATTTGTAGACCAAGACAAAATTTTGTCTTTCCAAGATCTTTCATTTCAAATTCTTTCTTCAAACAGTCTACTGTTTTTGGAAGCTCCTCAGGAGTTCCAGTGATATTTAAATCATCAACATACACGGCGATTATAACAAATTCAGATCTTGATCTTTTTATAAAGACACAGGGACAAATTGGATCATTCTTGTACCCTTCTTTCAACAGGTATTCACACAGGCGATTGTACCACATACGTCCTGATTGTTTCAATCCGTATAATGATTTCTGAAGCTTTATTGAACAAGTTTCTCGAAAAATTTATATGCTTCTGGCACTTTAAATCCCTCAGGTACTTTCATAAAAATTTCGTTGTCTAATGATCCATACAAATAGGCTGTAACAACATCCATTAGATGCATATCAAGTTTTTCTTGTATTGCCATATTTATGAGATACCTGAAGGTGATAGCATCCACTACAGGAGAATGTGTCTCCATATAATCAATTCCAGGCCTTTGGGAAAACCTTGTGCCACAAGTCGTGCTTTATATCTAACGATTTCATTTTTATCATTTCGTTTTCGCACAAAAACTCATTTATACCCTACTGGCTTTATGCCTTCAGGTGTTCGAACTATGGGTCATAAGACTTCACGTTTTCCAAGTGAAGTAAACTCTGCCTGGATAGCGTCTTTCCATTTTGGCCAATCATTTCTCTGTCTACATTCATTGACAGATTTTGGTTCAAGATCATCATCTTGTTGCATTATTTCAACAGCAACATTATAAGCAAAAATATTATCGATAACAATATTATTTTGGTTCCATCTTTTCCCGGTTGAGACGTAACTTATATATCTCTTCATTTTCATTATTTTTAGGTACCTGGACCTCCCCTAAGGTCTTGTCATTTGTTACGTCTTGGGGCTCTTCTTGAGCCACTACCTCTGTGTTATGTTCACTTTGATCACTTGCTCCTTTTCTTCTTCGAGGATTTTTATCTTTAGAACCGATTGGTCTACCATGTTTCAAGCATGACTTAGACTCATTTGCTTTAATTAATGTTCTGTCGGGATATCAACTCGAATTGGAGCATTAGCAGTTGGAATATGTGACTTAGTCACCCTTGGTAGGTTAGTGAATGCATCTGGCAATTGATTTGCAATATTTTGTAAATGAATAATCTTTTGAACCTCTTGTTCACATTGATATGTTCGAGGATCTAAATGAGACAGTGATAATGCATTCCAATCTATCTTCTTTTTCAGCTGCTTATTTTCTCCCCCTAATGTTGGATATACTGATTCATTAGAATGGCAATCAGAAAATCTTGCCGTAAATAAATCTCCAGTCATCGGCTCTAGATATTTTATAATAGAAGGAGATTCATATCCAACATATATCCCCAACCTTCTTTGAGGACCCATCTTTGTGCGTTGTGGTGGAGCAATTGGAACATATATCGCACAATCAAAGATCCTAAGATGAGAAATATTTGGCTCCTGACCAAAAGCCAATTGCAATGGGGAGACTTTATGATAACTTGTGGGCCTTATCTGCACAAGTGCTGCTGCGTGCAAAATAGCATGACCCCATACTGAAATGGGAAGTTTTGTTCTCATAAGCATTGGTCTAGCAATTAATTGGAGGCGTTTGATCAATGATTCTGCTAGACCATTTTGTGTATGAACATGAGCAACCGGATGCTCAATTGTTATCCCAGTTGAAATACAATAATCATTAAAGGCTTGGGATGTAAACTCACCGGCATTATCAAGACGAATTGTCTTAATTGCATAATCTGGAAATTGTGCTCTTAGCTTTATTATTTGAGCCAACAATCTCGCAAATGTCATATTGCGACTTGATAGTAAGCACACATGTGACCATCTTGTAGATGCATCTACCAAAACCATATAATATTTGAATGGTCCACATGGAGGGTGAATGGGCCCACATATATCACCTTGTATACGTTCCAGAAATGCAGGGGATTCCATCCTAACTTTAATAGTTGATGGTCTAATAATTAATTTTCCTTGAGAACATGCAGCACAAGAGAATTCCTTAAATTGAAGAATCTTCTGATTCTTCATTGCATGTCCATGTGAATTTTCAATTATTTTACGCATCATATTAGAACCAGGATGGCCCAACCGGTCATGCCAAATAATAAAATTATCTTGATTAGTAAACTTCTCGTTTACTACGGCATGTGTTTCAATCCTGCTAATACTTGTGTAGTATAAGCCGGAGGAAAGAGCAGGTAACATTTCAAGCACATATTTCTTACCGGACATTATTGTAGTAATATAAAGATATTCAATCTTTTCATCATTTGTAGTCTCAATATGATAGCCATTTTGGCGAATATCTTTGAAACTTAATAAGTTTCTTTGAGATTTACTACAATATAGTGCTTCATCAATAGCCAAATTTGTTCCTTCTAGTAGTAATAAATTAGCTCTTCCAGAACCTTCAATTAATCTTGTACTACCGGATATTGTATTAACATTTGCTTCTTTCATTACCAAATAAAAGAAATATCTCTTGTCTTTTAAAATAGTGTGTGTTGTAGCACTATCCAGAAGACATATATCATCTTTATTAATCTTGAGTCCAACTGAAGATTGGGGAATTTTCATATTCTTCATAAAAAAAAACAAATAATACATCATAAGAAATATGAAAGATAAGCAGGAAAAAAACATTAAGAAATACATTAGAAATGTAGAAACTAGCAACACATGATGCATTAGGAAAATACACTCAAGAAAAATAAACTAGTTGCAAACATAAACATAACAACTTTTATAGCTTCATTCCCCAGTAAGATGATTAGTTCTTCAGTCAATATCCTCAAAGAAGTCCCCAACTTCTAAATGAGTAATATTTGTTAGGCCTTCAAAATCATCATCTTTATATGCAAGATGTGCCTTAGAATCATATTTATTTGAGGGACCTGCTTCATCATCATTATTTTGAAAGGTCAAGTGTGCCTCCACATTATTTTCTTTTTTCTTGAGGGAGACTTGATAAAGTTTGACAAAATGTTCTGGCGTACGACAAATGCGTGCCCAATGACCTTTCATACCACATCGGTGACACATACTAGCTTTACCTTTTGAATGATTAATTTGAGAACCCTTATTGTTCTCCAATTTATTTACACCATAATGACGATAATTGTTTCGCCCCCTGCCACGTCCACGTTTACGACCATGTCCACGACCACGGTAATTATTTTATTTTTTTTCAAACTTATCATATGTTGCTACAATATTCACTTCCGAAAATGGAGCTGACCTAGTGGGACGGGCTTCATGATTTTTCATTAATAGAGTATTATTTTGTTCAGCCACAAGTAGGCATGTGATTAACTCAGAATATTTCTTAAAACCTTTTTCACGATATTGTTGTTGTAGCACCACATTTGAAGCGTGAAAAGTAGAAAATGTTTTTTCCAATAAGTCCTCATCTGTGATAGAGTCTCCACATAATTTTAATAGAGAACTTACTTTAAAGATAGCAGAATTATACTCACTTACGGTTTTAAAGTCTTGCAACCTTAAATGTATCCACTCATACCGAGCTTTCGGTAATACCGTAAGTTTTAGGTGGTCATATCGATCCTTCAAATTAATCCATAATTCAAGTGGATATTTTACGGTTAAATATTCAGTTTTTAACCCTTCATGTAGATGATGACGAAGGAAAATCATGGTCTTCGCTTTATCCTGATTTGATCCTTCATTTCCTTGTATAACAGTATTTCCAAGACCTTTAGCGTCAAGGTGAATTTCATCATCAAGAACCCATGATAAATAGTTCCACCCGGTGATGTCAAGTGCCACAAATTCAAGTTTTGATAAATTAGACATAGTGAAAACTATCATAAAAGATGAATAAGTTAGAGAAATAATTATAATAATAAATAATTAATGAAAACAAAACGATTAAGGTAAAAGAAATGAAAATAGAGCTATATCATGTTAACAATCTACTATTTCATTTTATTCTTGCCATAAAGTAGAAATTACATACTTGTTTCATTTCACTTTATATTATTGATATATATATATATATTAATAGAACTGAACGTGACTAACATTATTTATATGTTCCAATAAATATAAAGTAATTAAATTATAAAATTATTGCTTGTCAATTTATTTCTCACAGTTCTTCAAAATGCCTTAAAGATATGTTTTGATCTAGGGAGTCCATGAATATTATAAGTATGACATTAGTGCATAGCTAGTTTGATGGCTTTGAGGTCCTCTAAGAGTTGAGCACAGAAGGAAATAGTTATTTTATCACTGCAATGTACTTAAACTATTTAAGATGCCCAAGCGCACAAGTAATCTGCAAACAATGAGCATATGATATATACTGCCATAAATAAAATAATTATAATGATACATACCTTAATAAAATATGGCTCAACTTAGAAGGAGTTAAGAATAAAATTAGAGTTTCGTGCTAATAACGTGTTATAAAATAGAAGCAATGCAGTAAAATGTAAACAAGAAGAGATAGAGAGAATGAAGAAGTGTTTTCTTCTTTCACTTTGGTGTAATTTTTCATTGCAATTATATGGCCTTTTATAGGCATAAAAAGTAAAGATGATGGACATAAAATAGAAAAATTAATCTTTAAGTTATTCACAACATGAACATAATGTAACATCCAATGTAGTATCCAATGTAGTATTCAATATACAAACTATTCATTTTTAAGGAAAAAGTATTAGTTATCTTGTTGAGTCTCTATAAATACCTATTGCATATGTAGAAATTTAGCACTTAGAATTTCATCATCCTCATCATTACACTTCTTTCTAAAGTCTAGTGTCACTTCATTGTAATTTTTCTATCAATGCAGTTTGAGAGATTTAAAAGTTCTCTGCAACTTCTTTTTGAGTGGTAAATTCACATTCCACCGATGTGAAATGCCCGACTCGGATATCATGAGAAAATTTTAATTTGTGTCTCATACAACTGATACTAGTTGTATGAGGTAACTTTTTTGTCTCACAATTTTGTGGACTCAGAAGTGTAAGATTGGGGCCCACAAATTTGTGAACAAAAAGGAACCTCATACAACTAGTGTAAGTTGTATGAGACACAAAATAAAACTTCTCGATATCATGATAAAGAAAAGGAAAATTTCACACTAGAACAATTGGGCTCCCTACTTTTCAATTTTATAACTCATATTTCAATTTACAACCAACTGTCCCAAAAATAATAGGCTAAGATTCAACATTCAACTCCAATAGGTTCTCAAAATTACTCTTTACTTTCTAAAAAAGATTCCTTAAACTTTTAAAGTAATTTTCGAATCAGTAATTGTGACTCAAATATTAGTTCAACAAACTAAATTCATTTTGGTGATGAAAATTAGATTTTTAACAAGCTTAAATATGTGGGTTTAAATTCCAAATTTGATTTTGTGAAAAATTTGGACTGAATGTTATTTAAACTTATTAGAAATAGTATAAGGAGGTTGTATATAAAATTTGAAGTCATTTAATGGAGATTTGGACTGGTTTTGAACAAGAATTGCAACTGAAAATCGTGGAAGAAACTTGTCTATAGACGCTTGTATAAAGGTGTATAATAATGTATAAGGTGTGTTTCTACACTCATATACACTATTATACAAGATTATACATAATTATACAAAAAATTGACTTCGTCTTCTTCCTTGCGTCTTTCTGAAATTTAACTCAAATCTACTCCAAATCACTTCAAATTTTAAATTTTGAACTCCTTTTGATATTTTCAATCAATTGAAACAACACTCAATCCAAACAACTAACAAATTAAAAAAAAATATTTTCAAAAGCAAAGCTTTGAATGGTCTTCAATGGTGGACTTCTACTCTTCAATTTTCTTACATTGCAAGCAGGTGACACAAGAGGAGAAGCAGAAAATACACTGCCCCTTGAAGCATATGGAGAAGAAGAGAGAGTGAAAACAATGGTTGCGAAAACACATATTTAACTCCATAGCTTTTGGAAGCAATGGTTGTAAGAACACAAATTTTGAATTTGCTAGTGCTTTCAAAATATGTACAATGTTGGGTAAAACTTAAAAACATGAGCTATTTTTTGTTATGGTGTGAAGTCATGTGTCCTTTATTATAATTCTTTCATAAAGAAATGGACCATATAAGGAGCCCATGAAATCCACATCTCATCGATGTGGTTGTTGGAATTAATTTTTTTTCATAAACCGCAGGTTTGTTTATGGCATTGCATCCTATAATTATTGCCTGTGGGAAAACAATGGCTGCCTTTTTCTATAGCAGCGAGATTTCATCACTGGTCCTGCAATCATGGCTGCTGCTTTCATTTGCATCCAAATCTATTTGCCAGTTCCATCTTAATTAATTTTGGTTTTGTAAAGTACGGAAAAAACAATTTGCTTTTTGTCCAATCTTTCATTACTCAAGTTTACTCATGGTTGCGATTAGGGGTAGCAAACGGATAGGTCGGGTCAGGTCGGATATGGGACAGGTCATAAAGGGGTAATGAAAAACAGATAAATTATCCGATCTGACCCATATTTAATACGGATAAAAAAGGGTTACCATATTATACATGACTTCTTGAATATGATCACTTTTGAGAGAATTTTTAGTCTCCCAAACTTGAGTAACCCCCAATTTGAGGATTTACAAATAAAAAAAGTTAAAGCCATTAGTTATCCATATTTTTAAAAAGTTTATTATCCAACCCATTTTTTAGTGGATAATATGAGTGGTTAACTGTTTTCTTTTAACCATTTTGCTACCGCTAGTTGTGATGGACACTCCCATACTTTGAGTAGTGATAAAACAACAACAAATCCAATGGGATCTGTGGAAGATAGTGTGTACGCATACCTAGCCTCTACCTTAAGAAGGTAGAGAGGATGTTTCCGATATACCATCGGCTTGAGGTAAAACAAAACAGGAGTATCGCAATTTGAGAGTCAAAATAAAACAACAGATTTTCTTTAAAACATACTGCAACAATTTATCTTTTATTATCTGTTTCAGATTCTAAGTTTGTCAAGAGCCAAGAGTAAATTTAAAGCAAAACTGGTTTTATTAATTGACTTAGAACTGCAAGGCGGAGTAGCAGACAAGGATCTGATCCACTGGAATGCAGGTGCAGGTGCAGGTGCTTCCCAGGAAAACCATATCAACTTTTCACTTTATGTGCATCTGTATATTGTGTCATGTGTTTGGTTCTACACACATTTTATATTTGAGTTAATATGGTTATTCCTGAATTGCATGTGCCGATACACACTCGGTATTGAAGCATAGAACATCTTTTGGTTTTCAGCTGCTTGCTATTTCAAAGATATGATATAGAGCATATTTATATTGCAGTCTTGCATGTCTGATGTTGCTGCAGCTTAGTAACGATACAAGTATGATTCTTGTGCAAGTCAACAGCTGTATATTCAAATAACAACCCTACAAAGCAACGACAAACTGTTGCCAATGTGAGACACCGACAAAATGGAGCACAGTCCTGCAGTAAAAATTGCAGACTATAGAGGGTGTACAGAGCGTGACAACTGAAGAGAATCTTGTAACTTTTGTTGAAAGAAAAACTCAATTAGTACTAAAGTGAGGCCGGTTTTGTGAGCAGAGGCGGACTCAAGATTTGATGGTCGAGGGTGCACTTTTTCGATTCAACCAAAATCTGCTTTGTATATTGGGTGTCCACTACTAATATATCACTATTTTCTAAAGACATATACATATATACATAGAATTTTTACCGAACTTTACTGGTGCCGATTATCCCTCTCTATATAGTATAGGTCCGCCTCTGGCTGTGAGAGGAGCTTACAAGCATCACATAGTCCAAGCAAATGTGTATCATCTTTTTTTGACTAGTGAATATATATCATTCTTTGCAATAAACACTGAATTAGGCAGGCAAAGGGGAAACTGTTTCTGTTGCTTTTATATTCGCTGTAAATGCATTACCTCCAATCGGTCACTTGTATGAGGAAGAAGTTCAGAGATCATACCATCTAATAAACCGTCTAAAGCACTAAGACATCTATGGCTACAGATAGATGACACTTCAGTGTCTACTTCCTAAGTTGATCATCGTATCACAGTAACTTAGTTAATTCTTAGGGTCAAAAATTCTTTTTTATCTATTTGCTGAAAATTTATCTCTTCTACCTGGACTATATTATATGAAAAAAAGAGCAGCCCGGTGCACTAAGCTCCCGCTATGCACGGGGTCCAGGGAAGGGTTGACCACAAGAGTCTATTGTACACAACCTTTGCCTGCATTTCTGCAAAAGGCTATTTCCACTGCTCGAACCCGTGACCTCCTGGTCACAAGGAGACAACTTTACCAGTTACGCCAAGACTTCCCTTCAATCTGGACTATATTACATTTTGTAAATTTAAAGATGTCTTTTACACCGCTCAAATTAACATATTATATTTTGTAAATTTAAAGATGTCTTTTACACGCTCAAATTAACTCGTTAGTAGATATGATATTGCTCCAGATCAATAACATGGGAAGCAACTCATCCCATTGAGCATTTAGTCAAAGAATTTCGTACTTTTGTTTATGTCCAAGGTCAAATTAAAATGCTTCCTTATCTCATCAATAGGTTAATATGTCATTTGAAGAAAACATCAAACGTTTCAAAACTACATGGGAAAAAGCAACGATTTGAAATTTTTTGCATTTTAAAGTGACAAAAAGAGTTGTTAATAGAAGATTCATAGTCAGAGTAAGAAGCAAATAGAAAAAATTGGAACATACATGATATACTTATTTTCCAGGATAATTTCTGCTGTCTACACACAAAACAACAACAACAACAACAACGACCCAGTATAATCCCACAGGTGGGGTCTGGGGAGGGTAATATGTACGCAGACCTTATCCCTACCCCGAAGGATAGAGAGGCTGTTTCCAGGAGACCCTCGGCTCAAGAAAGCAACAAGAGCCGATATATTAGTACCATAAAAATGCATAATAAAATAACCGCAATATAAGAAACTGAACAGAAGTCGTAGTAATACTTGATAATCATTACTGTATAAACCACAATGGGGAAAAAATAATATAAAAGGAAATTAATGTAGGAATGAAGTTAATAAATTCGTATGACCTAGTCACAGAGATTTGTCAAGATAATTACGGACCTACTATGATCCATCTCGAGCATGCACTCACCAGTTGCACTTTACCTCAAGCTTGTCTTCTCCCGTCATATCTGCAACATATTCCTTAATCCTTGTGGCTGAAACTTCAAGTTGACCGCTGCCCAACAGTGAGATATACTTTAATGAAAAAATATCGCCAAAACTGTCCGGGATCTCCATAAGCTCAGTACAGTCTAGTATTTGTAATTCCTCAAGCACGGGAAAGGATTCCTCTCCATTAACCTTCCATTCAGAAAAAGACACCCTATCCAATGTCAGCGATTTGAGATTCTTGAAGGCGTCTTCTTCTTCCATGTTCCATTCTTTCCCCTGGATGATTGCTTCTTCTAGACTCAGGTTTTGAAGGTTGGGCAGTCTCGCAATTCTTGACAGTGAATTGGATGGCAGAGCAAAGCTCCCAAATACAAGTTTTTTCAAGCTCGAAGGGAAGTGAAAATCACACTGATGTATACATGGGCAAAAATATGCGTGAACTTCTTCAAGTTCATCAAGGATATCCAATCTTGGAAAACAAATCTGCTCTGCTGAACAAGGCCAGGGTTCCTCAATGGTGAATGTAAGGATTCTAAGATTGGGAAACCTTTTGAAAACATCCTCTCTGTTTCCCGAAGAGGAAAGCTTGAGACCATACAATATTCTCAAATTCTCTAACTTTAAGTCCTCTTCTAACACTGTTGATTCATCAGTATCCAAATCAAAGACCGAACAACTATCCATGCTCACATGTTGTAACTTTACAAGACTCCAAATACTAGGTGATAGTACCATGTTTGATCCCTGGTTATCCACCACAAGAGTTTCCAGATTCAAGAGGTTTGAAAATGACGGAGGAAGAGCTTTTGCCTTCATCTGAATCTTTAAGCACCTTAAATGAACAAGCATGCCTATTTCATTCAGCAAAGAATACGTCAATCTTATTTTGTGCAGCTCCAACCTTTTAAGAAGTCTCAAGTGTCTTAGGTGACAGTTGTAGGAAAGATGATTGTGCTTCCCATCAGAAACCTTCAAAGAGAGGAGGTGTTTAACATAAGGATTTTTCTTTTCTGGATTGAAGAGGACAAAATTTTCATCCAAATGAAAAAGACGTCGGTCATAACGAATGATCATTGCACGTGGCACCCGTTCTGAAGAAGAAGGAGACGGAGCACTTGAACTTATGAAATCAAACAGCTGTTCCTCTCTAGCTTTTATTAAACAAAAATCATGCACAAGATCATGAATTCGGCAACTCGATGCCCTACCTCTCTCACTGGAAACTATTACAAAGCCACTGCAAATTAACTCATCCAAATGAACCTCCACTACTTCTTCCACACTCTTCATCTCAATCTGTTCCAATAGTCCTTCAGCACTCCATAAATCTTTCAATTCAGATATTTCAATATATTCATCCTTTGGATAGCTTGCAAGGTAAAGCAGGCACGGCTTTAAGTGATCTGATAAATGGTCATAACTAAATTGTAAAATCTTCATGAATTCAAAATCATCTAATAAAAAGGAATTCAAACTGTTTAGAACTTCACACCAAAAAGCCTTACTCTTTTCTTTCGTTGCAAT
Organism: Nicotiana tabacum; assembly: GCF_000715075.1. Taxonomy (NCBI): domain Eukaryota; kingdom Viridiplantae; phylum Streptophyta; class Magnoliopsida; order Solanales; family Solanaceae; genus Nicotiana; species Nicotiana tabacum. The sequence continues at coordinate 161,135,639 of NC_134090.1, read as the reverse complement.
GACTCCACCAATCAGATGAAGTACCAACGGAAGCCCTTTACATTTTTTGGTTATTTCATATCCAACATGCAATAGTTCATCAGGGCAACTTTCTTTTCCGAATACCTTTCTCTCTAATAATTCCCAGCTTTCTTCTTGACGTAGCAATCGAAGACAAAGAGGATCACTGTAGCGTTTTCCATACAAAGCCACTTCCTTCATTCGACTTGTTAAAATAACTCTGCTCCCTTTCATAAATTCAGGAAAATGTCTTGTTAAATCATCCCATGCTGCAATATCCCACAAGTCATCCAAGACAATTAGGTACCTCCTTTTGCATAGCTCTCTTTGGAGCTTATCACCAACAACAAAATCCTCACTGAATTTGGCATCTGATCCAATGACTTGATTATAAATTTTCTGCAAAATCTTATTCATGTCATACTCTTGGTCGATCGTGCACCATGCACGAACATCGAAATGATTAGCAATAGACTTATCATTATATACTCTGTAAGCCAGAGTAGTTTTTCCAAGCCCTGGCATGCCAATGATCGAAATGACATCTAGTGTTGCTGGTCCACTAGTGAGCTTCCTTATTATCCAGTTTGTCTCCTCCTCAAACCCACTCTGAACTAGCTTGTTGGGAGAGTTTACGACAATAAAACCCTTGTTCTTTTGGATCTTCTTTGATACCTCTTTTTTGATAAGCTTGATCTTTTCTATGTTACCCGGAAGTGAGAAGATAAGTTGCAAGAGACCGTGATCTCTGACAATAATTGAATTAATGGCATGTTCTGCCTCATATGCCACATCTAGAATACGAGTCCAGAGATCTCTGTTCAATTCTTGTTCAACATTCGTGAAGAACGGTCTTATGAATTCTAGGTCTTCTTTCAGCAGTCCAATTTCTTGCTTTATTAAAACAGCTGAATACGCATTGGAATTAAGCAAGTCATTTAAGCTTTTGAGTAGAAGAGTCATGAAGAGTGGTCCGTCACTCATGGGGAAGCTTAGTTGAGATGAGTCTTCGGGGGCTTTCAGGAAAACATGCTTGAGATCTTCCTTCAGTAGTTCAATACTCTCCAGCAAGTCTAGACTGCCACAGTTTGTTTCACTGGTATTCACTTCACCCCTTGATTTCTCTTCTAAGTTGCAAACAAGAATGGATACTTCCCTGGTAAGTGCTCCAACACGTGTCAAGAGATCGAACAATTTTTCTTGATGAATAAAGTCCTTGGGCATATCTGTGAGAATAATCAATAGGAACTCTATCATGACATGAATGTTTCGAGCTGAAGGGCTAGCAGTAAGAACAGCCACCATGTGCGCTTGTAGATGAATCAAATATTCTCTAAGAATGTATGGAGAGGCTCCTAGGAGCTTCTTAGAGAAGCATCCAACTTCCGTTGACTTTGAAGTTGTCAAATTTGTAGAACATATGTGCATAACTTCCAGTTCAACAGGAATAATCTTCACAAGTAGATCAACTAGCTTGAAATTGATTTGAGGGACACCAAGTTGATCAGTCAAAAGGACAAAACAGAAGTGTCCTACTCTCTCAGCCATAAGTTGAAAATGAGGTAAGACATATTCAATTGTCTCATGCTCAATGCAACCATTTACTTTTAACCCAAGGAAATCTCTTATATTGTCGCACACTTTTTGAATTATCTCGTACTTTGTCTTCAACTCCGCACAGTGCTTGGGAAGATCACAGAGATTCAAGAGGAGCAATTCCAAAAGTTCAACCAACTGCTCCTCAGTCATGGTGGCACTTGATTTAGAATGAAGTGGTAAGCCGATAAAATTTTTGATATTTTCCAGGACGTGAGGAACGACATGATCCATGTCATATTTAACCAGCAAGTTATCTCCACTTTCATTGAAAACTGACCGAACCAGATCACCGACCCGTTGTGCTTGGAGAGACATTTTCGCATTGAAACCATCCAAATTGGAACAAGAAAGCTGAAGAAATGTTGACAAAAATGTCAGCTCCAATTTCAGCTTTTCAATTTGATCCATGTCAAGAACAATTTGATCTCGTCCATTCTTTAACCTCTCTATGAAATCCAGAAGATTGAAAATGTCCTTGCGAAGTACATAAGATGAGACCTGTCAAAATACCAAATGTATTAATGTAATATCAAATTTTCAAAGCTGCAAATTTATCTGACAAATTTTACTCTGCATTGCAGACAGGCAACTAATATAGTTGTAAAACTAAGTTCAACCAAGGAAAAAAAGAGTATTTCCAATTTATATTTGCCACAATCTAGTTAGTCACTCCATGCGTTGAAACACTTTTACCTTTTTGATGATTAGTAAATAATCTCAATAACCATTTTCTGGAAGAAGAGACGAATAAAGGTAACTTTCAAACATACATATAAAACAACCTCTTGAGTATTTAAACGAGGATCAAGAAGCTTTATATGTTCAGGTGCACAATTAAAACATGTCTTTGTTCGAGTGTCTAAATGAAATATACTGGCAAATTTAAGGGGCTTTCAACGTATTTCCGCCTTCTCTTGAGGATTATATTCATAATCATCCAAGCCAATATTGGGTTTAATACGTATCAGTATTGTATGACGTACCGATGAGTTGTTTGCTTCCCCTTTCTTTGTTTCTCCTTCATTTTGTTTTCCTCTTTCCATTTATGTAATTCTCACTAGTCAAGCCAAAGTATCTTTCCTTTTCCTTCCTTTCAAGTTTTCAAGTCTGATGTACAAAAAGTACACAAACCATTATTAGGAGAAGTAGATAAAAAAAACACAAGAAACTGAAAAACAAGTGGATTGACCATATTACTCTCAGCTCAGTTACCAAAATAATACTTTTTCAGCTATTTTAAACACTAAGATTTTCATCATGATGTACTAAGAAAATAAATTATTCATCTTAAGCTTTTGATTCTTGAAACACTGATCAAGGTCAAACATCGAATGGTGTATACAACAACAACAAACTCAGTTTGATCCCAACATGTGGGGTCTAGGGAGGGTAGTCTGTATGCAGACCTTACCCCTACCTAATGCAGAAAACATCCAATGGTGTGTAATAAGCAATTATTTTGATAAACAGTAATTTTAGATGCAGTTAGTCTAAAACACCAGAAATGTCAATCTTATTTAGGCTGAAATGAGTTGGGTCAAGATGGCTGAGTTCAACAAATAGGCAGGTCAATCACCAGCCCAACCTTGGGCGGGTTGAGCGGATTTAGGCTCAAATTGTCACCCCTATTTTTTACCCTGACTTTTCCAACACAGCTAAATCTGTTGTTGATTTGAGCTGTTAGTCTTAACTAGCTAGTATATGATTTAGCTGAGCCTCATCCATTATATATTTTGCTTAATTGATCAATAAAAGAAAGAAGAATCTTTGTTACAGTATATCTTTGAGTCGGAAAACAAAAACCCTCGTAAATTTCAAATAGAGAACAACAGAAATTAAATAAGAGATGTTCAACATAAGCATACCTTTAAGTTCAGCAAACCAAGATTAAGCTGTTAGGAACTCTTGCTTGTTTGAGAAATAGTTGAAGAAAGAAAGATTTGATTTTAGTTGAAGTAATTGGCTAAGGACAATTTGAAAGGCCACCAATAGAAAGAAGAATCAGATACAGATTGATAATTCCATGATTAACATACAAGTCAATGACTAATGAATTGAAGTCTTTTTTAAAGCTAATTCAAATGAGTTTGGTGGAAAGGTAGAGTTATTTGTCATGAAATGGTAAAGTGCAGTTTGTATTACATTAGGTTGCCCCGTTTGGTAGGCATAAAAGAATATTGCGTAATAAGATGTAATAAGATGTATTAGTAATGCATGGATTAGTAATGTATCTGTTAGTAAGAATAGTGTGGAATAATATATATTAGTAATGCAAACATTAGTTATGCATATATTATTTCTTATTTAATGTTTGGAGTGATGTATTAAAATTATAACGCATTACATAATTTTTAAGAAAAATAATTGTTTACAAAAATACCCTCCATATTCTCTAGTTTTAAGGGACTTTACGGATAATTTTGTCTTTAACCATACTAATGCATGCATTAATAGCTTTGATATTATTAATGTCATGACTTTCTATGCATTACTTTACATAGGATAATACCAAGTATAATATATAATTAATACAAATATTAATTACACACAGGTTGAAAAAATGTACCAAACAAAGTATTAATAATACATAAAACTGATGTTTGTATTATTTTTTCTAATATCTCCTACCAAACTAATGATATGGCTTCCTCAAAACTTGGGTAAAAACAAAATGTTTCGTGCACCAAACAATCTTTTTTCCAATAATTATATATATGTCAATCAATAGAATCAAAATTCACTCCAACATTTAGAAAGTGGCCAGAAGAGGAGTAGTTGTGAAAGAGAAATTAATTTATGTAGGCAGCCTAATGTATCTAACGGGGAAATGAGTGCCCACGTGTTCAGTGGCGGAGCTAGAATTAAAGGGAAGTCAAAATATAAATAAGTAAGCATACGAAAAAATTAAGTGGAGTTAACGTATTGTATATACACATAAAATTAAGAATTTAACATTCTAACACAGTGTAATTTTTCAACAAAGGGATGTCAATTGACTCCCCTTATCAATGAGTGGCTCCGCCATTGCACGTGTCCACTGATGGAGTAAATATAGGCAAAAACATTGGAGATATAGGTTGTGTTTGATATGAAGAAAAATATTTTCTATTTTTCAAATTTCCCACGTTTGTTTGGCTTAAATGTTTTGAAAAATATTTCCTCATGAACTCATTTTTCTCCAATTGGAGGAAAATATTTTCCCTACAAAGAGAAGGAAAAAAATTTCTCAACCTTCCCCACTCTATTCCCCATCCACACCCCACCAACCCCACCCCAACCCTCTCCCTCCCTAACCCCCCACCCTCGCTCCCTACCCCCACCCTGAATAAAAATGTTATTAATAGTACTTTTTTTTCATGTTATAGATAGATTTTTTTTTCATTTCAACAGAGTATTTTCTTTTTATGATATAAAAAAAGTATTTTTTTTTCACTTTAACAAAACAAAAATGTACTTCCTTTTCATAATGTAGAAATGGTATTTTCTTTTATTTCAATAAGTGATTACTTTATTTTCATGTTGAAGAAAGAGTACTTTCTTTTTCAACCAAAAAAGAGTATTTTCTTTATAGTTATGGAGTATTTGTGTGAATTTTTATAAGAATAATTAAATTGTTGAAGAAATAGAGTCCTGAAAACGTTGGGTATTTGGGGAGAGGGGACTTGGGGAAAGGGGTTGAGGAGAGTAGCATAAAAAATACTTTCCACTCTCTAACCAAATACTAGAAAATATTTTGCGGAAAAAGTTTTCCACTCACCAATTAAACAAGGGAAAATAAGTGATAAAACCACTCATTTTCATGAAAAAATTTTCTATGGAAAATAGTTTCCTTCATACCAAACACACCCATAAACTTTTATGCATCCTTGTGCCATAGATCACATGATAGTTCCTACAGAATATTGTTGAGCTAGAGTGTTGGCTAGGGGTTTAGTCAAACCCATTAGCTTTCATTTAAATTATGTATTTATCTTAAAAATTCATGAAATATGTATATATTTTTAATTTAAAACCTAATAACTTAGAATAATTACAATACTGAATTCATAAACTTCAAATCTTGGCTCTGCCTCTATCCATCAGATCGAACCCTATGGCAACATTTCTGATTCCTATTTAGTATTTACAATGTCAAGTGCCCGAACTTTGCATTCCTGCTTGATTTGGCTGATGACACTTTAATTTAGTATTTATGCAACCAACTTGTTATTTAGTTTCACTATTGTATATGGATATCACACAATACAAGATAGAAGGGGTTTATGAGAGAGACTCACAGAGCTAGCAGGAGGACAACAGGGCCCATGGCTAGTAATGGGTGATTTCAATACTATACTGTATGTTGAGGATAGACACTCTGGGGCTCCTGTACAAGAAGCAGAAGTTAGAGATTTTAGAGAATTTTTGTGTGACACTAGTATGACTGAGTAACAATACACTGGTAGGGACTATACTTTGACAAACAACAATGTGTATAGTTGGATTGATAGAGCTATAGTGAATGCAGAATGGATTAACTTATGGCCAACTTAAAAAATTATAGTGATGGAGCCTTTCTTTTCAGATCATTCCCTTTTAAAACGTACTACTCAAGGGCGGTAGGGGAAGTGTAGGAAATATTGATTCCACCCATAAGGGGTGCTCTAAGGCCCAATAGGGTTATTAGTTAACCCTAATATTCCCTATATAAGTACACTTAGTGTGTATACTAAAGATACTACTCTGAGCAGTATTTTTCCTACGCTTTCTCTATCAATCAAACTAGGACCAGTAATTCCAGCCACGGTTCATCCGTTTTCGCTTCCGCTTCACGAAGAACAAGTAAGTTCTAGTTTTACGATTTACGCGATATCTAATGTGTTTAGATTACGATTTACGCGATATCTAATGTGTTTAGATTATCGCGTGTTCCTTCAGGAAGGGTGCTAGGCCATTCAGATTTTTCAATTGCCTAGCAGCTCTCATCAAGACTTGTTACCATTAATCAAGGATTGCTGGGATAGTATTGGTACAAATGTGTGTATGAGGCAGATATGGTATAAGCTCAAGGAGGTGAAGCAAGATATGAAGAAGTTGAATAGGACAATATACGTGGGTAGACATGAAGCTAGAAGACATAAGAAAAAATCTCGAGGTGGTACAATAACAAATGGGAACTCAGCTGTTACACGCCAATTTAATAGAAGAAGAGAAGGAGTTGAGATCACAGTTAGAGAAATGGGGAGCAATTGAGGAGAGTATATACAAGCAGAAATCTAGAATCAAATGGCTTGCGTTAGGAGATTCTAACTCTACTTATTTCTTTGCTAACATGAAGAACATGTGTGGGCAGAACTCCATTAGGAATTTACAGTCACTTCAAGAGGGATTGCTACATATCGAATCTGATATAAAGGATGAAACTGTGGTTTTTATAGGAGTCTTCTGGGCACATCTACTGAATCTTTACCCATAATTAATCCTACAGTTATTCAAGATGGGGTTGTACTTAACAGAAATCAGCAAAAGTAATTAATTAGTCCGATTAGAAGTGAGAAGGTAGTTCAAACACTTAACAGTATTGATGGTATTAAGGCCCCCGAGTGTGACAGGCTTAATGCATATTTCTTCATGGAAGCCTGGCCAATTATAGGTGATGAAGTTACACAGGTTGTGCTACACTTTTTTGATACAAATGAGATATTTAAGTCCATAAACTGCACGTCAGTGACGTTAATTCCCAAGGTCAAGAACTCCAATTGTCAAGGACTTTAGACCTATATCTTGCTGCACAACAACATATAAAATCATCTCTAACATCCTAACCGGTAGACTACAGGGAGTTAGGGATGCTCTTGTTGATAAGTGTCAGTCAGCTTTTGTCCTACGGATAGTCATTACAACCAACATTATTATAGGGCATTAACTAGTTAGGGATATGGAAGAAAGGGTTTATCACCTAGATGTATGATGAAGCTAGACATGCAAAAGGCATATGATTTCTTGGAGTGGATGTTCATAGAACAAATACTTATTAGGTTGGCCTGTTGTGATAGATTTGTTAAATGGATCATAAGTTGCTTGAAGACACTGTCTTACTCTATTCTTGTTAATGGGAGGCCGACTGCACCATTTGATGCCAAGAAGAGCCTGAGGCAAGTGGATTCATTATCCCCTTCTTGTTTGTGCTAGCGATGGAATATTTAACTAGAGATTTGAAGACCCTAAGACAAAAATCGGATTTTAACATCCACCCTAAATGTAGTAAAATACAGATAGTGCAATTGGGCTTTGCTGATGACCTTCCGATATTTTGTAGGGGTAATGTGATATCAGTCAAACTGATGTATGACTGTTTCCAGCAGTTTTCATTCGCCTTAGGATTGATAGTTAAAAAGGCCAAAAACTCAATCTTCTTTGGAGGGGTGCCCAAGGATATTCAAATAGAGATTCTTAGCTTGCGAGACTTTCCTAGAGGAGTATTTCTGGTCAAATACTAGGGGTGCTATGTATTAAGTTCGAAAAGATTGACATTATTGCAATGTTAGCCTTTGCTTGACAAGATGGTTGGAAGCAGGGGCGGACCCATGTGTTACTAATTGGGTTCAGTCGAACCCGCTTCATCGAAAAATAGTACGATGTTCATCGACAATTACATTTAAAATAGGGAAAATGCATATATAGGAATATATTTGAACCCACTTGATGTGAATGTGACATCTGTAAACATGGTCATGCGGGTTCAATGCTAGCGACTTGAAGCGAGGTCGTGTGTTCGAGTCACAATTACCCGTGTTCATTTTGTAAATTTTCCCTTTCTGTTTGTTTTGGGACATAGAATGTGCAATGGTAGGCCTTGTGAGCGTGTCTAACAGTAACCACAACATACTTGTAAAATTATTATTCCAATTACTTCTATTTTGTCTTTTCTCTATGTTACTTCATATTTTTAACTTAATTCAATAGAAATCAACTTTGTTTTACTTTTAAAAAATTAAACCTTTCTACAAAGTGATAAGTCATAAACTTTGCTAAATCATGCAAGAATATTTGATGAAATTATTTATAATTTGTTAGTTTATGTTGAAATTTTTGTTTGTTTTATATTAAAATTTTTGGTTAAATGTATTAGCCTCTTTCTTTAATTATTGGCATTAATTTTGTTAAGATTATAACTCTTTTTTATTGTCCTCTATCCGTAAATAATACCTTCTTAGTCACAGAAACAAAAGGATTTAATATTCTGTCAAAAAATTTGGAGTTAATAAATTTTTTTAATTGGTTAAATGACTTTCTTATTAATGTTTAACAAAATTTTGAAAAAGTAAAATCTGTTAAATTAAATAGATAAGAGTGTTTGGTGAAAAAAGATAAATTGTACAAAAAATTAGGAGGAAATAGTTTTCGTACTTTTAAAATGCCAAAATTTGTAAAATATAGTGTGCGCTCACTTTTATATGACTTAATTTTAACATCACACTATAAAGAAAAGAGGCAAAAAATAAGAAAAATAACAAAGATACGACCAAATTCTATTCGGCATGTTCGACGCCGCTTATACTATTAATTCACGTTATCTTAGATTGAACCCGGTTGTGTAAAATTCTGGGTCCGTCACTGGTTGGAAGGATACCAATTTACGGATCTAAAAGATATAATTGAAAATGCGGAATTATAAATAACAAGTTAAGAAAATTTACTTCTTATTTGAACATTGAAAACATACAGAACGAGTTTTTTACAGAGAAGAGAGAGAAAACATAACAAGAGAGAAATGGGCGATTTCGGTCTCTCTCTCTATGTTACAATTTGAAAGCCTTATAAAGACTTCGAGGAAAAGATTAAGTTGATCTCAATCATTCATAATCAACGATCATCTTTAAAGATTCTTTTTGGCTTTTGCTTTTTTCAAGAGGCAAGTGTCTTTGTCTTCCTTTTCGAAGGGGCAAATGTCATTGTCTTCTTTTCTGAAGAGGCAAATGTCATTATCTTCTTCTCCGAAGGGGCAAATGTCATTGTCTTCTTTTCCGAAGAGTCAAGTGTCATTGTCTTCCTTTTCTGAAAGGGTAAGAAACTGTTTATCTGCTAGAGTGGGCATAGGCTTGGGCAATCACGTCTAAATCTTCCATATCTCCATTTTTTCTGCTTTATGCAGAGGATGAACTTGAAACAACTTCTAACATAGCTTGTACTTACGTCGGGTCTGCTGACTCAATGTTTGCTAACATTCCGAGCAGTTTTTTCTTTAACTCATTCTAAGAGTTACTTGATTCCGTTCTGATTGGTTTGGATTTCTTGGCTTCTTTGATTTCAGGAATCCAACCGTTGACTTTAGGCGTTTTTACTAAGTATTTGATCCGTTCAATTTGTTCTATATCGAACGACCAATTATTAACAAAAGATATTCTTTTTGCAAAGTAATATTTGCATAATTTTATGTGATCTGGGAGAGAGGAGATTTCATTTTCTGTTTGGAATCTCTCATAATGTATTTGGAAGCTCCTGGGCATCGTCTGCTCTGTTCCTCCAAATATTTTTCACCAGTCATAAAACCATCTGGGTAGGATTGATTTTTGGGCTTGTTCACTATATTTGACAAATCAGGTGTATGTTTTTGGACGTAGGTATAGGAAGTTAAACCAAGCGTCCATATAGTCTTTGAAATTATAGGTTTGAGGCCTATATTGGATTGATAACACAATCGGAGTGTGTAGGTGATCCATTCCCCATTCAAACGGGCTTATTACCCTATTGATGGTAAACTTTGAGATTCTAATACTAGTTGGGTCTTTATCACCGTAAAGAGTGTGTTCGAATGTAACAGATCTTGTATCTGTTAAGATTAACTCATAATACCTCCTTATTTTTAGGGGGTCACTGGTGTCAACATAATTCATGTCTGTGTAACAGGGTCTGATTAGGTGCGCAAGGTCATATTTCTCATAGCCTTTGTCTAGGGCCAAAACCTTAACTGGTTCTTTTGCAATTAATTCGAATGTCTCATTTTCTGAGAAAACAAGTCTCTTTTCTTCTGCTTTAACCTGTGTGTGGGGGTTAACTGCTTGGGCGAAGGACTCTAGGACCTTCATTGCATAGTCGGCACTAGTCAGTACCTTTCCTGCTTGGCTTGTTGAGGCTTTCGAAGAAGCCTGTTGAAACAAACCATCCTTTTTGGGAATGGATCCGAGCACTGTCATGGTAGTAGGCTTATTTGTAGTGGGTACTCTCGGAGGGGTAACCATTATATTTAGTGGTGGCCTTACAGTTGGTAATAATGGAAATTCTGCAAGGGCAGAATATCTATTCTCTCTTTTGGGAGAGGCCCTGAACGGACCCTTCTGGTTTGGTCTCATTTTTCCCCTATAGAAATTCTCTAGTTATAAAATCGGATAAAGAGTTATTTTCTCCTTTTATAAATTCGATTTCAAAATTGAAGCTGGATAATAGTGCTTGCCATCTAGCAAAAATCTGTTTTGAAATAAGATTTTTAACATCCTTTTGCAAAATCTCTTTAGCTGATTTACAGTCAACTCTTAATAAAAATTCTTTGTTTATTAAATCATCTTGAAATTTGGTAATACATAGTACTATAGATAAAATTTCCTTTTTAACTGTACTATAATTCCTTTGAGCTAGATTCCAGATACCAGAAGTGAAACGAACTAACTGTTCGGGAGACTTTAAAGAAATTTGTTGTTTAAGAATTCCACCGTACCCTTCATCAGAAGCGTCAGTTTCAACTATCATAAACTTCAGGATTTGGAATACCTAGACATGGGAGTTTTTGAACAATGGACTTGATTTTCTTGATTGTATCAGTTTGTTCTAGACTCCAAGGGACTGGATTCTTTCTAAGGCGTTTGTAAAGCGGTTTACAGATTTTTCTAATATTAGGAATAAAATCTGCTACATAATTGAGGCTTCCTAAGAACCTTTGTAGTTGTGTTTTGTCTATGATTTCATCGGGAAATTTGGATGAGAACTCAATGGCTCCACAGATTGGTTTGTAAGTACCCTGATAAAGGTTATGTCCTAAAAATCTAATAGTTGTTTGAAACAACTTGATTTTCTTAGCGCTGACTACTAGACCGTTGTGTTTTACTATCTTAAAAAAAGTATTGAGATGTTTAAAATAAGAATCTATATCTTCTGAGAATATTAACACATCGTCAATATAAACTATTGACATATTACTATAGGGATTAAATATATTGTTCATTATGTTTTGAAATTCAGATGGGACATTTTTTAACCCAAACGACATTACATTCCATTCGTATTATCCAAATGGGATATTGAAGGTAGTTTTATATTTATCCTTTTCAGCAATTTGTATTTGCCAGAAACCTGATTTCATATCAAATTTACTATAAATATTAGGTTTGTAAGTCCTTTTTAATAAATCTCTTAGGTATCAGGTACCTAATCCATTGTAACACTTTATTTAAAGGTTTGTAATTAATAACTAGTCTAGGAGCTCCTCTTTCTTTCTCTGCGTTATTGTTAACGTAGAAGGTTGCACAGCTCCACGGTGACTTAGAAGGTCTAATAATCTTCTTTTGGAGAAGATCATTTATTTCCTTTTTTACAGACTTCCATTAAGTCATAATCCATTTGAATAGGTCTTTCCTTAGTAGGTATAACCTGTTCGTTAAATTCTTTAACATAAGGTAGGTTAACTATATGCCTTTTTCGTTCCCAAAAGGCTGTAGGTAAATCAGAACAATCTTCTAGTTCGAGTTTTGTTGAAACTGTTTATATCTTCATGATCTTACTCTCTAGTGTGAGGCTAAGTTTCCAGTTCATAGTGTGAGGGTCTCTGAGAAAGAATTAGTTGAACCATATTAAGCTGCCGTTAGTTGCCGTCGTCGTTATAGGCCAGGAGAGCCGCAGTTAGACAAGACACATTGAACACGTTCAACTCCCAACCCCCAAGATAACTTAGAACTGAAAACACTACTAAGATAACTTAAGAACTAGATCATATAGAAAGAAAAAAAAGAAGATAAACAGTAAACAATATACTGTTAAGAACAGTAGAGAACTATTAAGATAAATAGCCTTGAATTAAGATAACAAAAGGAGTAAAAACCTTAAGGACAATTTACCTCTCCCTTAACTTTCAAAAAGGTCTTAAAACAACTTAATAATGAAATATAGAACTTTTCATTATATAAGATTCTTTAATAATCAAAAATGGAGATCTCTGAAACATCTCTGAAACACAAATAGAAAGATAGATTGTGTTGAACACAATATTAGAGTTTGCAAATCTATAATCAAGAATAATAACCTGCGAAATAAAGCTTTATTAACAATAGAAAGAGAGATTGATTTTTAGAGAGATAATCTTGAGAATCATTAGCATAAAAAAAGAATAATTTTGAAAAATATAAAAACAATAACTATCTGTATCAACAGGTACACATCTCAGTATTAGAATGATTAATTCTGAAAAGAATAAAATTCTAAATAGCGCTAATATCTCGGCAGTAACTAATATTGCCAAAATAGAAAATGATTTACAAGAGTATTCCTAGAGAATCCTTTAATACTATATATCATACCAGCAAGTTTGATTTTATTAAAAACTGTAACATCAAAACTTGTGAATCAACAATTGCTATTAATAAATCAATTGAAACGATTAAGTTATTAGCAGCACATGATATACAACAATACAGAAGAAAATATAATTTCCTCCATATCGGACTGGTCCAAGTAGCTGTCAAACCTTTATACAGACTAGGTTTAGATACACTTCTCTATTTATTACTAAGAGATGATAGACTGTTAAATTTTGACGATTCATTATTAGGAGTCCTACAAAGCTCAGATCCTAGTTTACTTTAATTGCTATTCAAATTATTCGGTTGATATAAATGACCAGAATATTTTAGATACTCTGACTCTTAATATTAAAGTAAAAAACATGAATAGTAAAATTAACGCAAGAGAGATAGCAATAATATACATAGTATATTACAAGCTAATGAAAACTACTTTAGCTCCAAAAGCTAAGATTGAAAGTAGTAAATGAGTTACTATGCTCATGGAAGTAAATCAAGAACATAGTAATACCTTCGTCCCTAGAATGATTCGATGGGATGAGATATTATCAAAAGATGAATGGCATTTTGAAGCCATAACTCAACCAAGATATGAACCAGAAAGTTCATACATCGAACAAGTTATTCAACATCCAACAGGAGCTATAGACTTAACATTTTTAAGATCTAACTCTATAAACGAAGCCTCTTCTAGTAGAAGAATGTCCTTTAGCAGACCTTCTTCTTTCAAACCCCCGGAGGGAAATAGTAAAAGCAATAAAAGCGACGAAGAGTTAATTGAAGAACTTGATAGAAAAATATAAGGAGTGGATTTTAACAAAATTGTTCCTAAAGTAATCTATCAAAAGGGTCCCTTTGTCCCTAGAAGTAAATCCGCTGAAACTATTGACCAACTAGGAGTCATTAAAGAAGAAAATAACTTCCAAATAGACTGGAATAATCTAAACGCTCTATGGAAACACCCTGATAATAACATTAAAAGAAAATGGTATATAAACACCTATTCTTTAGATCAGAGAAGATCTTTTAGAAATAAATGGATTAAGGACTTAAAAAGACTTAAATGTGATATTGAATTCTTTAGATGGTTCGAATTAATAGGACAGATTCCAAATCAAAAGGGATCTTTACAAATGATAATCAATAAATGGTATACCAAAAATAAAGGTACAATAGAAGCCACTATTCCACCATTAGAAGAAATCATAATACCTGTTCAAAATCAAGTAGTCACAGCTTCCCCTTTTAAAAGAGAAAGTACCTACCTTGATAAAGAACCAACAAACAAAGATCTAAACAAAATAATAGTCCAAAATAACTATACAAATAACCTTTTACATGTTATATCTAATCAGTTAAAAGATACTAACAAAATAGGAACTCCTACTAAAACGATAGTAGCACCTACTATTGAAACACATCCTACTATCAAAATCCCTGAATTTTCTAAAGAAAAATTTCCACAATTAAGAGAAAAATTCGATTTTTCAAATGAACTTCTAGAAAAAATAGAAGAACTTAAAACAAAATTAAATATCTCAAAGCCTAATACGGAACAAGCTAGTACTAGCAAAGATAAAACCATTGAACTCCATAAATTACAAACACAGTTAGCTTCATTAAATAATAAATATGAAACTCTGATAAAGGAAGAAAACTTCCCTGATAAAGAAACTAAACTAAAAATGATAGAAAAGGCCTTAAAGAGCTTGCAGATTCTATAAATAAAATAAAATCTTTAGTTACTCTAAAAACCATCTCTGTTACTAATCCTGAAAATAAGTTATGACGACCCGGCCCATCGTCACGTGAGTTACCGCCCCATTTCCCCCATTTTATGCTTCTTTATGTTTCGTTATTGGTATTCGGTGTGTTAGAGTTAAATCAGATTGATTTTGATAGGAAATGAGACACTTAGTCTCTTTTAAGAAGGTTTAAGTTGGAAAAGTCAACCAGACATTGACTTATATGTTAGAGGGCTCGGATTTGAATTCCGGTGATCCGGTTAGCTTTGGGGGATGATTTTTGACTTAGGAGTGTGATCGGAAGTAATTTTGGAGGTCCGGTGTAGAATTAGGCTTGAATTGGCGAAGTTAGTATTTTGGCGAATTCCGGTTGATAGGTGAGATTTTGATCCGAGAGTCGGAATGGAATTCCGAGTGTTGCTGTAGCTTCGTTAGGTGATTTGGGATATGTGTGCAAAATTTCAGGTCATTCAGACGTGGTTTGGTCAGGTTTTTGATCGAAAGTGTATTTCGGAAGTTTTTAGAAAATTAGGCTTGAATTCGATGAGTTTTGGGTAATTTGATGTTGTTTGAGGTGTTTTGATGATTGGAAAAGGTTTGAATAATGTTGTGAATTATGTTGGCATAATTGGTCGGGGTCCCATGAGGCTCGGATAAGTTTTGGAAGAGTTTTTGGAAGATTTTTACCGTTTGAGCATAAGCATGTAATGATCTAAAGGTCTATTTTTAGTTCTAGAGATCGAAATTTTATTTCGAGAATTCAAGAATTTAAATAATGAATTATAGAAGTGATATGGAAATTTTGGTCTAATTTCATCAAGTCGCGATTGGGTTTTTGACGCGAAACATGAGTTAATTGTTTAACGAGCGAAATGGATATCGCAGTGAGCAAACGAGCTCCGAATTGAGTTTTGATTGAAGGACTATGTTCGTATCATTATTTGTGACTCATAGGAACAAGAATCATCGAATTCTGAGTTTGTATGGTGGAGTTAGAGCCTTTTTAGTGAAAATAAATATTACTGGTGCAGAAGGTTCTGGTGTGCACCTTTAGCGACCAGATTTGGGACTTTTAGCGACGGGAATGGGTCCTTTAGCGACCAGAATCGGATTTATTAAAGCTGCTGCGTTTTTCTGCTCATTTTGACCTTTTTTTGGGGAAAGAACACGGCTTGGGGCGATTTTTGAGCAAGAAATCATGAGAAATCTTGAGGTAAGTCACTTGTGATCATTTCTACTCCATAATATTGAATTATCATCGAATAATCCGACTAAATTACATGTTTTTGAGGAGTAAATTGGAGATTTAGGCCTAGGGATTTGAAAATAAGATTTGAAGATTTGAGGGTCAAGTTGATGTCCGATTTTGGTAAATTTTATATGTATAGACTCGTGGCGAGATAAGGAATCCGTTGATGTTAATTTTTCTGAATTTCGTGAAGTAACCCATTTTTCCACCATTTTTGAGCAACCTTGAGAGCTTTTGGACGGGAATTGAAGGGGTTTTGACGGGAAGTGATTGGAGGTAAGTCCTATGAACTAAATACATGATTATATTGTGAAATCATCCTTGAAATTCATGAAAATATAGCCAAATTGTAAGAAAATAGGGCTTGAAATTAAAATTCTAAATTTGGGATTTGAGGGGCCATTTGTGGTCCGATTTGAGAGATTTTTATATGTATAGACTCGTGGAGAGATAAGAAACCCGATGACGTAAAAGTTTCTGAGTTTCGAGATGTGGGCCCGGGGCTCGGGTTTTGTCAAATTCGTGAATTTTGATATTTTTCGAGTGTTTTCGATTGGGTATTATCCCTTTAGCATAATGCGACATATTCGTTGTGATTTTGGGCAGATTCGTCGCACGAGGAGGCTAATTTAAGAAGCAAGGGCATAGCGAGCTAGAGCTTTGGCCGGTTTGAGGTGAGTAATTGATGTAAATGATGTCCTGAGGGTTTGAAACCCCAAAATTTCACATCGTAGCGCTATATTAAGGTGACTTGCACGCCAGATAACGGGCGTGGGGTAGAGCACCATTTGGGATTGTGACATGGTCCATCCCGAGAGATATTTTTACCGTATTTTCTACTTGAACTAAATTGAGAATCATCCTTACGTGGATTTAATTGTTACATTTGGGCTTCTTGCCAATTATTTGAATCCTTCAGGGATTGACATCACTGTTTTCGCATACATGTATATCATTTGATCTCAGTCCAAGGTTTTAAATATTGTTTTGCAAATTCAGCCATCTTTCTAAGATTTGAAAATTTAAATGATATTTCTAAATAATATTTCAGGCTGAGAACTGCTGTTTTTCAAATGCCCAAGGGGCTTATGATGATTTCTGAACTGAGCATGGATCGGGCTGCGCGCCGCAGCAGTGTTATATTGATATTGAGGCCGAGAGCCTGGTTGATTACATTGATATTGAGGCCGAGGGCCTGGTTGATTATATTGATATTGAGGCCGAGAGGCTGGGTGATTATACTGATATTGATATGAGGTCGAGGGCCTAGATTTGATGCCACGAGATGGCTTGATATTGCGCTTGAGCTGTAGGAGCCCCTCCGGAGTCTGTACACACCCCTAGTGAGCGCCGTCGACGATAAATAAATATGGATGGCTCGGGCTGCACGCTGCAGTGGGTACCAGAGGGTACCGTCATATGCATTGCATTGCACTCATGCATTTATTCCTTATCTGCATTATCTTCCATAATAATTATGTGCTCTTATTTCATTGACTGGTTGCTTCATACTGTTCTGAGCCTGAGGGGCTGATACTGTTCTGAGATACTGAGTCCGGGGGGCAGATTTCTACTTATTATTTTGATACTGAGCCCGAGGGGAAGATTTCTACTTATTATTTTGATACTGAGCCCGAGGGGCAGATTTCTATTATTATTTTGATACTGAGCCAGAGGGGCAGAATTCTACTTGTCATTTTACTGCCAAATTACCTGTTTTACTGGTTTAAAAGAAATTTCACATGATATTTCACTGAATTGTTATTTTAAATGATTTTCACTATTTCTGTATAGAATATTGTGTGCCTTAACGTGTTTTCTTACCTTCAGTCATTATTTATATTTATTACTCACTGTGTCGGAGTACTCACATTACTCCCTGCACCATGTGTGCAGGTACAGGTATTCTTGAGGCATAGAGCGAGTTTTCTGCTATTCAGTTTTCATCGGAGTTATCGAGGTAGCTGCATGGCGTTCGCAGACTCGTTTTCTCCCTTATCTTCTGTTATTTATGATATCTTCAGACTTTGTTCCTAATTTCATACTTTGTAGAATTTTAGTAAACTCTGTAGTAGCTCATGACTTGTGACACCCCGGTTAGGGCTGAGTCGGATTGGATTTTCGTATTTTATCTATACTTTCCGCTATTGGATATTATTAAATCATGTTTATATTATAATTGTGTTAATTAATTGTCTTAAAAGGACGAATTGGGTTGAATGGCTGGCCTTGTCTTCATTAGAGGCGCCATCATAACCAGGTTCGGGAATTGGGTCGTGACAAGTTGATATCAGAGCCTAGGTTATAGGTCTCACGAGTCATGAGAAGGTTTAGTAGAGTCTCGCGGATCGGTACAGAGACGTCTGTATTTATTCTCGAGAGGCTGCAGAACCTTTAGGAAAACTTCATATTCTTGAATTCTTATCGTGCGTCCTTGATGCAGCTGAAAAAAAAGTATCTCTTACAATTCCATCCATGTGTTCGTATGCGCGAACGAGCGCTCAGTATTAGATGTGCCTTGATGGCTTGTAATTCCCCGATCGAAGGGCGAGACGTAATCGCTGTGAGTTTGATGTTAGGACAGTCTGGAGGACTTGAGGTTGGATCTTTGCCTATGGCTGGAGTGCCGAGGTGCTGATTATGTGAACAAGTGTTTTTGAACTTATATGTTCGGTAGTGTCCCTGTTAGTGGAGATGATGGTTGTGGCTATGTGATGAGTATGTTAGTACTGCGAGTCGTATCTATATGATTTGGAAGCGACGAGAAGGGTCTACTGAATGATGATAGAACTAATAGATACTTGAAGTCCATCGTGATTCAAGATATAGCCCGAGTTATGGGCGTGTGAAGAATCTGTTCATGTCTCCTAGTTAGGAGTGAAGTAAATTTCATGTTGCGGTATGAGTACAGACTTAGGAAGATCAAGTGACCACGTAATGCTTATGGCGGTGGAAGGTATGCAGAAATGTTAGTTGGAGGCAAAACAGGTGGGTCATCTCCTGCGGGGTGTTCTAAAGTTGTGTTATCCTTATGTTATCTATTAAAAGACCTCAATTGCAAGTGAATAAAATGTGTTGAAATCTAAATTGGATCGCCTAGAGAGTGGGCTTAACTGTTGTGTGAGTGAATGCGAGATTTGCAGAAGAGTTAAAAATTCTAAATGATTTGTGTTTCCACAAGCTTATGAAGGATCGAGTTTAATCTCACTATGGTATTGAGGCAACAATGGAGTATATGCGTTAATGAGTATAGTATGTTGTGATCTATGGCTTCAAGCCAAGTTGGGGAGCTTGCTATTGGTTAGCGGATTGTACGGTTATGTACTATGTTAGTTCCGATTTGATGCATGCTGGTGAATCAGTTCTGGTTGTGGAAATGTGGCCAAGAATGGCACGAGTGAAGGAAATTTTTTGACAAGATGTCATGAGCTCGGATGAGCAGGAGATAAGTTTCGATGTGTACGGTAAATTGGTATTATCTTCAGCGTCACCTAAGATCGGTGTTTTGTAAAAAAAAGGTTTTGCGTCCTGGTTAATAATTCTTGATTGCTTTTCAGCGTTAGTGCGACCGGTGGTTTGGAGGTACGCTCCAGATATGGTTGTGGTAGGTTGTGGGAGTGTGTCCCACGGGGAGATTATATAAGTGTGGCATGTGATCACTTGATTAATTAAAGATGTAAACCAAGTATGAAGTTTGCAACAGTGTGATGTTGAGTATAGTTTTCTATATGCTATTTTGTATGCCTTGCTTCCTGTTTTCTAAGGAAAGTCTGTATTAGTGCGTGGGATTGGAAATTCCTTCCAGAGTTCGTTTTCCTTTTTTGTATCGCGTTCGAATTGGTAGCCTATTGGCATATTGGGGGCATCATATGCGACTTTTGATTATGTCTGGGGTGGCTTATTGCCTGAGCAGTTTGTAATGGGTGAGACGAGATCATTGAATTCGAGATCAGTGCAATCTGAGTATATGAAGTAAATTAAGGGGCTAAGACCATTGTTTTGTTCATAATGAGGTGATAGTTCTTGCCAGAAGTATAGACCCAATGAATTTTTGATTCGGCGGTGTTATGAATTTAGACAGATCTCATCCGTCGTGTCGGTATTGTAAGAATTTGAACAAGACCTATGTATGTCATGCAGAGCATGGGATGTGTAATGATTTTTCTTCTAGATGGGATCAATGGAAGTTCTTGACTAGTTGAGTACGTAAACGTTCATGGTTTGGAAAGGAGGTGAAGTCCTCATGTTACCTTAGGATGGTATGGTATACGCGATATGTTGTGAAGGATTGAGATTTGCGTGTGTAAGGTTACAGTTTAGTTCTGACTGGAAATTCATAACATTCTTAGGTGGTACGGGCAGCTTTAGGTGATTAGAGAAATGAGCTTCATATGATTAGGATGAATGATCTTTAGATAATTAAGGAAATGGTATTACTAATTGGAAGTGATTTGATGAGAGTATATGTCTCAGAAAGAGGCAAAGTGATTAAACTGATGATATTTCGGTAGTATTGCGGCATGTTCTTGGTGGGTCTACTGGTGGTATTCGGGTTTGCTTAGTAGAACATGAAAATTTTGAGTATCTGTCGTGGAATGATTGGGTATCAAAGGTGTGCATGTATTCGCACGGTGGAAGCTGGAATCATGTATGATGATTTGTGTGTCATATGGAGTTGGAGACTGGAAGTTCTCATGTACAATCTAGGTTGTGGAAGTGGACTGTGTGTATTCGGCACCATTTAGCGGCAATCGGGATTTTGAGGCTCGAGTGGATCTTTGTTTGCTGGTATGTTAGATTTTGGATATGATGTCAGAATTCAGACTGGTTGTATTAGTGTTGAGTGATTCTGAACTATTGCACTACGGGCAATACCGAAAATGCCACGGGTTGAGTGATGAAGTGCGTTGGATTATGTTCTAGCAGAGTGGTTTATATTTCAAAGAACCAGCGGACGGTTGGGAAGGATTGCTTTCTTAATTGTGCATTCATGATGGATGTCAGTGCAAAGGTTGCTATCACTAATTCAGTTCCGGTGCTGAGGGACTTTTCAGATGAGTTTCATATGGCTAGGCATGTCGCCGGGCGAGGTTGTTGATTTCGGTATTAATTTGGTGCCGGGCACTGGATCGTCTGGCTCCGATAGGAGTTGTAGTAGTGGAAGTCGAGCGGGATGAGTAATTGGGTGTTGCTCGGTGAATAACGTACTGGTTATGTTCTATCAGGTTTGCGTGGTGTGTGTTATTTGTTTCACCATGGGTGTAATGATTTGCTTTGGATCCAGACATCAATTGAGCATGGTTGTCGATTTCAAGCATAGTGACTTGAGGTGTTTCCTGTGGAGTAGTATTTGGATAGGAACGCGCGTTGCAGCAAAGCTGTATGGAAATATGACATTGCGGGTCAAATTTGTGTGTCTTGTTTCTATGATGTGAGACAGGGTCTCAACCTTGTGTTGTGGGAGTACTGGTGAGTTTGAGGTACAGAGTCATTTTCATGAATTGAGTATGTTCGGATCGTTTCTTATTGTTGCACGCATTATGCAAGTTGTGGCTTAGACATGTATTGATGTGTCATATCACCAGAGTAGTGTGTTTGGTCAGAAGAGATCGTTGAAATCATTAATGAATGCGAATGGTTTCGATTTCAGTATGTGTGATGGGTAAATATCGAGGTTCGATTCAAAAATTTGTTATGGTAATTGCCAGAGGAGAAATGGCCTCATGAATGGTTGATCTGAGCAATAATTATGGTTTATTGCGTGTTTCAATTACTGTTGACAGTATATGAAAGTGTTGGAATGAGACCTTGGCTAATAAGAGATTTCTATAGGTATTTGGTTGTTGTGGGCAACTTCTGTGAATGGAAGTTATCGATGCATGTGTTTGAGTTATTCGTATATCATATAATTGCACCTGAGGTTGCAGGAATGGTCTATTATAGCTGGTTCAGACTTATTCTGAATATAGGTGTGAGGTTCTAATCTTGTGTATGATTCCGAAAAGTGAAATGTGGTTCTATGATTTATGGGCTAGACTGGATTGTGTGATTTTAGTTAAAACGTGTTATTGGACCCATGTAAGATAGGGTGCCGTGGGATCATCCCCGGGTTTATGCTTGATAAGGTCATTCAGCTTTCGGTTGGCTTCTAAAACAACTCTGGGTACGCTCGAGGACGAGCGTTTGTTTAAGTTGGGGAGAATATGACGACCCGACCCGTCGTCACGTGTGTTACTGCCCCATTTCCCCCATTTTATGCTTCTTCATGTTTCGTTATCGGTATTCGGTGTGTTAGAGTTAAATCGGATTGGTTTTGATAGGAAATGAGACACTTAGTCTCTTTTAAGAAGATTTAAGTTGGAAAAGTCAACCGGACGTTGACTTATATGTTAGAGGGCTCGGATTTGAATTTCAATGATTCGGTTAGCTTCGGGTGATGATTTGTGACTTAGGAGTGTGATCGGAAGTAATTTTGGAGGTCTGGTGTAGAATTAGGCTTGAATTGGCGAAGTTAGTATTTTGGCGAATTCCGGTTGATAGGTGAGATTTTGATCCGAGAGTCGGAATGGAATTCCAAGAGTTTCTGTAGCTTCGTTAGGTGATTTGGGATATGTGTGCAAAATTTCAGGTCATTCGGACGTGGTTTGGTCGGGTTTTTGATCGAAAGTGTATTTCGGAAGTTTTTAGAAAATTAGGCTTGAATTCGATGAGTTTTGGGTAATTTGATGTTGTTTGAGGTGTTTTGATGATTGGAAAAGGTTTGAATAATGTTATGAATTATGTTGGCATATTTGGTCGGGGTCCCATGAGGCTCGGATAAGTTTTGGAAGAGTTTTTGGAAGATTTTTACCGTTTGAGCATAAGCATGTAATGATCCAAAGGTCTATTTATAGTTCTAGAGATAGAAATTTTATTTCGAGATTTTCAGAATTTAAATAATGAATTATAGGAGTGATCTGGAAAGTTTGGTCTAATTTCATCAAGTCGCGACTGCGTTTTTGATGCGAAACATGAGTTAATTGTTTAACGAGCGAAATGGATATCGCACTGCGCAAACGAGCTCCGAATTGAGTTTCGATTGAAGGACTATGTTCATATCATTATTTCTGACTCATAGGAACAAGAATCATCGAATTCCGAGTTTGTATGGTGGAGTTAGAGCCTTTTTAGTGAAAATAAATATTACTGGTGCAGAAGGTTCTGGTGTGCACCTTTAGCGACCAGATTTGGGACTTTTAGCGACGGGAATGGGTCCTTTAGCGACCAGAATCGGATTTATTAAAGCTGCTGCGTTTTTCTGCTCATTTTGACCTTTTATTGGGGAAAGAACACGGCTTGGGGCGATTTTTGAGCAAGAAATCATGAGAAATCTTGAGGTAAGTCACTTGTGATCATTTCTACTCCATAATATTGAATTATCATCGAATAATCCGACTAAATTACATGTTTTTGAGGAGTAAATTGGAGATTTAGGCCTAGGGATTTGAAAATAAGATTTGAAGATTTGAGGGTCAAGTTGATGTCCGATTTTGGTAAATTTTATATGTATAGACTCGTGGCGAGATAAGGAATCCGTTGATGTTAATTTTTCTGAATTTCGAGAAGTAACCCATTTTTCCACCATTTTTGAGCAACCTTGAGAGCTTTTGGACGGGAATTGAAGGGGTTTTGACGGGAAGTGATTGGAGGTAAGTCCTATGAACTAAATACATGATTATATTGTGAAATCATCCTTGAAATTCATGAAAATATAGCCAAATTGTAAGAAAATAGGGCTTGAAATTAAAATTCTAAATTTGGGATTTGAGGGGCCATTTGTGGTCCGATTTGAGAGATTTTTATATGTATAGACTCGTGGAGAGATAAGAAACCCGATGACGTAAAAGTTTCTGAGTTTCGAGATGTGGGCCCGGGGCTCGGGTTTTGTCAAATTCGTGAATTTTGATATTTTTCGAGTGTTTTCGATTGGGTATTATCCCTTTAGCATAATGCGACATATTCGTTGTGATTTTGGGCAGATTCGTCGCACGAGGAGGATAATTTAAGAAGCAAGGGCATAGCGAGCTAGAGCTTTGGCCGGTTTGAGGTGAGTAATTGATGTAAATGATGTCCTGAGGGTTTGAAACCCCAAAATTTCACATCGTAGCGCTATATTAAGGTGACTTGCACGCCAGATAACGGGCGTGGGGTAGAGCACCATTTGGGATTGTGACATGGTCCGTCCCGAGAGATATTTTTACCGTATTTTCTACTTGAACTAAATTGAGAATCATCCTTACGTGGATTTAATTGTTACATTTGGGCTTCTTGCCAATTATTTGAATCCTTCAGGGATTGACATCACTGTTTTCGCATACATGTATATCATTTGATCTCAGTCCAAGGTTTTAAATATTGTTTTGCAAATTCAGCCATCTTTCTAAGATTTGAAAATTTAAATGATATTTCTAAATGATATTTCAGGCTGAGAACTGCTGTTTTACAAATGCCCAAGGGGCTTATGATGATTTCTGAACTGAGCATGGATCGGGCTGCGCGCCGCAACAGTGTTATATTGATATTGAGGCCGAGAGCCTGGTTGATTACATTGATATTGAGGCCGAGGGCCTGGTTGATTATATTGATATTGAGGCCGAGAGGCTAGGTGATTATACTGATATTGATATGAGGCCGAGGGCCTAGATTTGATGCCAAAAGATGACTTGATATTGCGCTTGGGCTGTAGGAGCCCCTCCGGAGTCTGTACCCACCCCAGTGAGCGCCGTCGACGATAAATAAATATGGATGGCTCGGGCTGCACGCTGCAGTGGGTACCAGAGGGTACCGTCATATGCATTGCATTGCACTCATGCATTTATTCCTTATCTGCATTATCTTCCATAATAATTATGTGCTCTTATTTCATTGACTGGTTGCTTCATACTGTTCTGAGCCTGAGGGGCTGATACTGTTCTGAGATACTGAGTCCGGGGGGCAGATTTCTACTTATTATTTTGATACTGGGCCCGATGGGAAGATTTCTACTTATTATTTTGATACTGAGCTCGAGGGGCAGATTTCTATTATTATTTTGATACTGAGCCAGAGGGGCAGAATTCTACTTGTCATTTTAGTGCCAAATTACCTGTTTTACTGGTTTAAAAGAAATTTCACATGATATTTCACTGAATTGTTATTTTAAATGATTTTCACTATTTCTCTATAGAATATTGTGTGCCTTAACATGTTTTCTTACCTTCAGTCATTATTTATATTTATTACTCACTGTGTCGGAGTACTCACATTAATCCCTGCACCATGTGTGCAGGTACAGGTATTCTTGAGGCATAGAGCGAGTTTTCTGCTATTCAGTTTTCATCGGAGTTATCGAGGTAGCTGCATGGCGTTCGCAGACCCGTTTTCTCCCTTATCTTCTGTTATTTATGATATCTTCAGACTTTGTTCCTAATTTCATACTTTGTAGAATTTTAGTAAATTATGTAGTAGCTCATGACTTGTGACACCCCGGTTAGGGCTGAGTTGGATTGGATTTTCGTATTTTATCTATACTTTCCGCTATTGGATATTATTAAATCATGTTTATATTATAATTGTGTTAATTAATTGTCTTAAAAAGACGAATTGGGTTGAATGGCTGGCCTTGTCTTCATGAGAGGCGCCATCATAACCAGGTTCGGGAATTGGGTCGTGACAAGTTGATATCAGAGCCTAGGTTATAGATCTCACGAGTCATGAGAAGGTTTAGTAGAGTCTCGCGGATCGGTACAGAGACGTCTGTATTTATTCTCGAGAGGCTGCTGAACCTTTAGGAAAACTTCATATTCTTGAATTCTCGTCCTTGATGCAGCTGAAAAAAAAGTATCTCTTACAATTCCATCCATGTGTTCGTATGCGCGAACGAGCGCTCAGTATTAGATGTGCCTTGATGGCTTGTAATTCCCCGGTCGAAGGGCGCGACGTAATCGCTGTGAGTTTGATGTTAGGACAATCTGGAGGACTTGAGGTTGGATCTTTGCCTATGGCTGGAGTGCCGAGGTGCTAATTATGTGAACAAGTGTTTTTGAACTTATATGTTCGGTAGTGTCCCTGTTAGTGGAGATGATGGTTGTGGCTATGTGATGAGTATGTTAGTACTGCGAGTCGTATCTATATGATTTGGAATCGACGAGAAGGGTCTACTGAATGATGAAAGAACTAATAGATGCTTGAAGTCCATTGTGATTCAAGATATAGCCCGAGTTATGGGCGTGTGAAGAATCTGTTCATGTCTCCTAGTTAGGAGTGAAGTAAATTTCATGTTGCGGTATGAGTACAGACTTAGGAAGATCAAGTGACCACGTAATGCTTATGGCGGTGGAAGGTATGCAGAAATGTTAGTTGGAGGCAAAACAGGTGGGTCATCTCCTGCGGGGTGTTCTAAAGTTGTGTTATCCTTATGTTATCTATTAAAAGACCTCAATTGCAAGTGAATAAAATGTGTTGAAATATAAATTGGATCGCCTAGAGAGTGGGCTTAATTGTTGTGTGAGTGAATGCGAGATTTGCAGAAGAGTTAAAAATTCTAAATGATTTGTGTTTCCACAAGCTTATGAAGGATCGAGTTTAATCTCACTATGGTATTGAGGCAACAATGGAGTATATGCGTTAATGAGTATAGTATGTTGTGATCTATGGCTTCAAGCCAAGTTGGGGAGCTTGCTATTGGTTAGCGGATTGTACGGTTATGTACTATGTTAGTTCCGATTTGATGCATGCTGGTGAATCAGTTCTGGTTGTGGAAATTTGGCCGAGAATGGCACGAGTTAAGGAAATTTTTTGACAAGATGTCATGAGCTCGGATGAGCAGGAGATAAGTTTCGATGTGTACGGTAAATTGGTATTATCTTCAGCGTCACCTAAGATCGGTGTTTTGTAAAAAAAAGGTTTTGCGTCCTGGTTAATAATTCTTGATTGCTTTTCAGCGTTAGTGCGACCGGTGGTTTGGAGGTACGCTCCAGATATGGTTGTGGTAGGTTGTGGGAGTGTGTCCCACGGGGAGATTATATAAGTGTGGCATGTGATCACTTGATTAATTAAAGATGTAAACCAAGTATGAAGTTTGCAACAGTGTGATGTTGAGTATAGTTTTCTATATGCTATTTTGTATGCCTTGCTTCCTGTTTTCTAAGGAAAGTCTGTATTAGTGCGTGGGATTGGAAATTCCTTCCAGAGTTCGTTTTCCTTTTTTGTATCGTGTTAGAATTGGTAGCCTATTGGCATATTGGGGGCATCATATGCGACTTTTGATTATGTCTGGGGTGGCTTATTGC
Source organism: Nicotiana tabacum (assembly GCF_000715075.1). Lineage (NCBI taxonomy): Eukaryota > Viridiplantae > Streptophyta > Magnoliopsida > Solanales > Solanaceae > Nicotiana > Nicotiana tabacum. The sequence goes on along the minus strand of NC_134090.1, from coordinate 161,108,188 downwards.
CTGAGCAGTTTGTAATGGGTGAGGCGAGATCATTGAATTCGAGATCAGTGCAATCTGAGTATATGAAGTAAATTAAGGGGCTAAGACCATTGTTTTGTTCATAATGAGGTGATAGTTCTTGCCAGAAGTATAGACCCAATGAATTTTTAATTCGGCGATGTTATGAATTTAGACAGATCTCATCCGTCGTGTCGGTATTGTAAGAATTTGAACAAGACCTATGTATGTCATACAGATCATGGGGTGTGTAATGATTTTTCTTCTAGATGGGATCAATGGAAGTTCTTGACTAGTTGAGTATGTAAACGTTCATGGTTTGGAAAGGAGGTGAAGTCCTCATGTTACCTTAGGATGACATGGTATATGCGATATGTTGTGAAGGATTGAGATTTGCGTGTGTAAGGTTACAGTTTAGTTCTGACTGGAAATTCATAACATTCTTAGGTGGTACGGGCAGCTTTAGGTGATTAGAGAAATGAGCTTCATATGATTAGGATGAATGATCTTTAGATAATTAAGGAAATGGTATTACTAATTGGAAGTGATTTGATGAGAGTATATGTCTCAGAAAGAGGCAAAGTGATTAAACTGATGATATTTCGGTAGTATTGCGGCATGTTCTTGGTGGGTCTACTGGTGGTATTCGGGTTTGCTTAGTAGAACAGGAAAATTTTGAGTATCTGTCGTGGAATGATTGGGTATCAAAGGTGTGCATGTATTCGCACGGTGGAAACTAGAATCAGGTATGATGATTTGTGTGTCATATGGAGTTGGAGACTGGAAGTTCTCATGTACAAGCTAGGTTGTGGAAGTGGACTGTGTGTATTCGGCACCGTTTAGCGGCAATCGGGATTTGGAGGCTCGAGTGGATCTTTGTTTGCTGGTATGTTAGATTTTGGATGTGATGTCAGAATTCAGACTGGTTGTATTAGTGTTGAGTAATTCTAAACTATTGCACTACGGGCAATACCGAAAATGCCACGGGTTGAGTGATGAAGTGCGTTGGATTATGTTCTAGCAGAGTGGTTTATATTTCAAAGAACCAGCGGACGGTTGGGAAGGATTGCTTTCTTAATTGTGCATTCGTGATGGATGTCAGTGCAAAGGTTGCTATCACTAATTCAGTTCCGGTGTTGAGGGACTTTTCAGATGAGTTTCATATGGCTAGGCATGTCGCCGGGCGAGGTTGTTGATTTCGGTATTAATTTGGTGCCGGGCACCGGATCGTCTGGCTCCGATAGGAGTTGTAGTAGTGGAAGTCGAGCGGGATGAGTAATTGGGTGTTGCTCGGTGAATAACGTACCTGTTATGTTCTATCAGGTCTGCGTGGTGTGTATTATTTGTTTCACCATGGGTGTAATGATTTTCTTTGGCTCCAGACATCAACTGAGCATGGTTGTCGATTTCAAGCATAGTGACTTGAGGAGGTGTTTCCTGTGGAGTAGTATTTGGATAGGAACGCGCGTTGCAGCAAAGCTGTATGGAAACATGACATTGTGGGTCAAATTTGTGTGTCTTGTTTCTATGATGTGAGACAGGGTCTCAACCTTGTGTTGTGGGAGTACTGGTGTGTTTGAGGTACAGAGTCATTTTCATGAATTGAGTATGTTCGGATCGTTTCTTATTGTTGCACGCATTATGCAAGTTGTGTCTTAGACATGTATTGATGTGTCATATCACCAGAGTAGTGTGTTTGGTCAGAAGAGATCGTTGAAATCATTAATGAATGCGAATGGTTTCGATTTCAGTATGTGTGATGGGTAAATATCGAGGTTCGATTCAAAAATTTGTTATGGTAATTGCTAGAGGAGAAATGGCCTCATGAATGGTTGATCTAAGCAATAATTATAGTTTATTGCGTGTTTCAATTACCGTTGGCAATATATGAAAGTGTTGGAATGAGACCTTGGCTAATAAGAGATTTCTATCGGTATTTGGTTGTTGTGGGCAACTTCTGTGAATGGAAGTTATCGATGCATGTGTTTGAGTTATTCTTATATCATATAATTGCACCTGAGGTTGCAGGAATGGTCTATTATAGCTGGTTCAGACTTATTCTGAATATAGGTGTGAGGTTCTAATCTTGTGTATGATTTCGAAAAGTGAAATGTGGTTCTATGATTTATGGGCTAGACTGGATTGTGTGATTTTAGTTAAAACGTGTTATCGGACCCATGTAAGATAGGGTGACGTGGGATCATCCCCGGGTTTATGCTTGATAAGGTCATTCAGCTTTCGGTTGGCTTCTAGGACAACTCTAGGTACGCTCGAGGACGAGCGTTTGTTTAAGTTGGGGAGAATATGACGACCCGACCCGTCGTCACGTGATTTACCGCCCCGTTTCCCCCATTTTATGCTTCTTCATGTTTCGTTATCGCTATTCGGTGTGTTAGAGTTAAATCGGATTGGTTTTGATAGGAAATGAGACACTTAGTCTCTTTAAGAAGGTTTAAGTTGGAAAAGTCAACCAGACGTTGACTTATATGTTAGAGGGCTCGGATTTGAATTTCAATGATTCGGTTAGCTTCGGGTGATGATTTGTGACTTAGGAGTGTGATCGGAAGTAATTTTGGAGGTCTGGTGTAGAATTAGGCTTGAATTGGCGAAGTTAGTATTTTGGCGAATTCCGGTTGATAGGTGAGATTTTGATCCGAGAGTCGGAATGGAATTCCAAGAGTTGCTGTAGCTTCGTTAGGTGATTTGGGATATGTGTGCAAAATTTCAGGTCATTCGGACGTGGTTTGGTTGGGTTTTTGATCGAAAGTGTATTTCGGAAGTTTTTAGAAAATTAGGCTTGAATTAGATGAGTTTTGGGTAATTTAATGTTGTTTGAGGTGTTTTGATGATTGGAAAAGGTTAGAATAATGTTATGAATTATGTTGGCATATTTGGTCGGGGTCTCATGAGGCTCGGATAAGTTTTGGAAGAGTTTTTGGAAGATTTTTACCGTTTGAGCATAAGCATGTAATGATCCAAAGGTCTATTTATAGTTCTAGAGATAGAAATTTTATTTCGAGATTTCCAAAATTTAAATAATGAATTATAGGAGTGATCTGGAAAGTTTGGTCTAATTTCATCAAGTCGCGATTGCGTTTTTTACGCAAAACATGAGTTAATTGTTTAACGAGCGAAATAGATATCGCACTGCGCAAACGAGCTCCGAATTGAGTTTCGATTGAAGGACTATGTTCATATCATTATTTGTGACTCATAGGAACAAGAATCATCGAATTCCGAGTTTGTATGGTGGAGTTAGAGCCTTTTTAGTGAAAATAAATATTACTGGTGCAGAAGGTTCTGGTGTGCACCTTTAGCGACCAGATTTGGGACTTTTAGCGACGGGAATGGGTCCTTTAGCAACCAGAATCGGATTTATTAAAGCTGCTGCGTTTTTCTGCTCATTTTGACATTTTTTTGGGGAAAGAACACGGCTTGGGGCGATTTTTGAGCAAGAAATCATTGGAAATCTTGAGGTAAGTCACTTGTGATCATTTCTACTCCATAATATTGAATTATCATCGAATAATCCGACTAAATTACATGTTTTTGAGGAGTAAATTGGAGATTTAGGCCCAGGGATTTGAAAATAAGATTTGAAGATTTGAGGGTCAAGTTGATGTCCGATTTTGGTAAATTTTATATGTATAGACTCGTGGCGAGATAAGGAATCCGTTGATGTTAATTTTTCTGAATTTCGAGAAGTAACCCATTTTCCCACCATTTTTGAGCAACCTTGAGAGCTTTTGGACGGGAATTGAAGGGGTTTTGATGGGAAGTGATTGGAGGTAAGTCCTATGAACTAAATACATGATTATATTGTGAAATCATCCTTGAAATTCATGAAAATATAGCCAAATTGTAAGAAAATAGGGCTTGAAATTAAAATTCTAAATTTGGGATTTGAAGGGCCATTTGTGGTCCGATTTGAGAGATTTTTATATGTATAGACTCGTGGCGAGATAAGGAACCCGATGACGTAAAAGTTTCTGAGTTTCGAGACGTGGGCCAGGGGCTCGAGTTTTGTCAAATTCGTGAATTTTGATATTTTTCGAGTGTTTTCGATTGGGTATTATCCCTTTAGCATAATACGACATATTCGTTGTGATTTTGGGCAGATTCGTCACACGAGGAGGCTAATTTGAGAAGCAAGGGCATAGCGAGCTAGAGCTTTGGCCGGTTTGAGGTGAGTAATTGATGTAAATGATGTCCTGAGGGTTTGAAACCCCGAAATTTCACATCGTAGCGCTATATTAAGGTGACTTGCACGCCGGATAACGGGCGTGGGGTAGAGCACCATTGGGGATTGTGACATGGTCCGTCCCGAGAGATATTTTTACCGTATTTTCTACTTGAACTAAATTGAGAATCATCCTTACGTGGATTTAATTGTTACATTTGGGCTTCTTGCCAATTATTTGAATCCTTCAGGGATTGACATCATTGTTTTCGCATACATGTATATCATTTGATCTCAGTCCAAGGTTTTAAATACTGTTTTGCAAATTCAGCCATCTTTCTAAGATTTGAAAATTTAAATGATATTTCTAAATGATATTTCAGGCTGAGAACTGCTGTTTTACAAATGCCCAAGGGGCTTATGATGATTTCTGAACTGAGCATGGATCGGGCTGCGCGCCGCAACAGTGTTATATTGATATTGAGGCCGAGAGCCTGGTTGATTACATTAATATTGAGGCCGAGGGCCTGGTTGATTACATTGATATTGAGGCCGAGAGGCTGGGTGATTATACTGATATTGATATGAGGCCGAGGGCCTAGATTTGATGCCACGAGATGGCTTGATATTGCGCTTGGGCTGTAGGAGCCCCTCCGGAGTCTGTACACACCCCCAGTGAGCGCCGTCGACGATAAATAAATATGGATGGCTCGGGCTGCACGCTGCAGTGGGTACCAGAGGGTACCGTCATATGCATTGCATTGCACTCATGCATTTATTCCTTATCTGCATTATCTGCCATAACAATTATGTGCTCTTATTTCATTGACTGGTTGCTTCATACTATTCTGAGCCTAAGGGGCTGATACTGTTCTGAGATACTGAGCCCGAGTGGCAAATTTCTACTTATTATTTTGATACTGAGCCCGAGGGGCAGATTTCTACTTATTATTTTGATACTGAGCCCGAGGGGCAGATTTCTATTATTATTTTGATACTGAGCCAGAGGGATAGAATTCTACTTGTCATTTTACTGCCAAATTACCTGTTTTACTGATTTAAAATAAATTTCACATGATATTTCACAGAATTGTTATTTGAAATGATTTTCACTGTTTCTGTATAGAATATTGTGTGCCTTAACGTGTTTTCTTACCTTCAGTCATTATTTATATTTATTACTCACTGGGTCGGAGTACTCACATTACTCCCTGCACCATGTGTGCAGGTACAGGTATTCCTGAGGCATAGAGCGAGTTTTCTGCTGTTCAGTTTTCATCGGAGTTATCGAGGTAGCTGCATGGCGTTCGCAGACCCGTTTTCTCCCTTATCTTCTGTTATTTATGATATCTTCAGACTTTGTTCCTAATTCCATACTTTGTAGAATTTTAGTAAACTCTATAGTAGCTCATGACTTGTGACACCCCGGTTAGGGCTGAGTTGGGTTGGATTTCCGTATTTTATCTATACTTTCCGCTATTGGATATTATTAAACCATGTTTATACTATAATTTTGTTAATTAATTGTCTTAAAAGGATGAATTGGGTTGAATGGCTGGCCTTGTCTTCATGAGAGACGTCATCACGACCAGGTTTGGGAATTGGGTCGTGACATAAGTAGAACCACGAATTATCCCAGACATTCTAATAAAAAATAATTATTACAAAAGAGTATCATTTCCAGATGTTCAATTCGAAGAAAATATCTATCTATCACGACCCTAATCCCGAACCCGGTCGTGATGGCGCCTCTCGTGAAGACAAGGCCAGCTAGTTCAACCCTATTCGCCTTTTAAAACAGTTAATCAACACAAATATAGTCTAAACATGGTTTACATAATACTGAATAGCGGAAACATAGATAACAATGCGGAAATCCAACCCGACACAGCCCTAACCGGGGTGTCACAAGTCATGAGCATCTATGAGTCATAATACAAGTCTGCTAAATCCTATAACTAGTACCATGTCCGTAAGGAATATAAAAGACGAGATAATAGAGACACGGGGCTGCGGACGTCAACAACTACCTCGTAATCCCTGGAAGCCACCTGAAACTGGAGGAATCAGCACTTAGGAGTAGAACCAGCAATGCCTGAATCTACACACATGGTGCAGGGAGTAATGTGAGTACTCTGACCCAGTGAGTAATTAATATAAAAAATGACTGAAGATAAGAAATCACGTAAAAACACAAGGCATTCCATACTGAAGCAGTAAAATCACTTTAAACAGTAAAGCAATGAGAAATCAAGTGAAAATCCCTTTTTCCAACAAGTAAAGCAAGTAGTCTACAAGTGAGTAGCAAAATGATAGAAATGTAAACAGCCACTCGGGCAAAACATGTACAATAAACCGACCCTCGGGCATAATATCAACAAAACCAGCCCCTCGGGCTCAATATCAGAACAGTGCCAGCCCCTCGGGCTCAATATCAGAACAGTGCCAGCCCCTCGGGCTCAATCTCAGAATAGTGCTAGCCCCTCAGGTTCAATCTCAGAACAGTGCCAGCCCCTCGATCTCGATCTCACATCATAATGGATACCCGCACTCACTGGGGGTGTACAGACTCCGGGAGGGGCCCCTTACGGCCTTAGCACAATATCAAGCCATCATGTGGCATCAAATCTTGGCCCTCTACCTCATATCAATCAAGCCACCTCGTGGCGTATATATATCATGCCCTCGGCCTCATAAACAATATCAACAAGCCACCTCGTGGCGTACATATCTCAGGCCCTCGGCCTCAATCAGTATCAGTGTTTTCTCACAACTAGGCCCTCAACCTTACTCAGTCAAAAAAATACTCATAAGCCCCTCGAGCATTAGTAAAACAGTATTTCTCAGCCCAAAAGATCATTTAAAATATCATTTAAGTCTCAAAACGAAGTAAAAATGACTGAGTAGTAAAATAGTGGAAAATAACATGACTGAGTTAAATTAATAAGTCAAAACAGTAAGGAAATAGTAATAAAAATCCCCGAAGGGTTCAAATAGTTGGTACGAAGCCCAAATATGACAATTAGCCCAAAGCATAATGAAAACAAATAAGTCTCAGTCAAATACGCGGTAAAAATCATCAATACGGGATGGACCAAGTCACAATCCCCAATAGTATACGACCACACGCTCATTATCAAACGTGTGTCTCACATCAATATAGCACTACGATGTGCAATCCGGGGTTTCAAACCCTCAGAGCGTCATTTACAATCATTACTCACCTCAATCCGAGTAAAATCCTACTCCGAAATGCCTTTTCCCCTCGAATCGGCCTCCAATCGATCTGAATCCAAGTCGAAATCGTGAAAACCCCCTTTGGAATCGCCCAAATCTGAGCTTGAATGACCAAAAATGGAAGAATTTTGGACCCCCTTCGGTTTTTACACTGCCTAGGGGTATTTTAGGGATTTTACGTGCTCCACCGCACTCCTGCCGCGTTCCGCCGCGCTCAAAGGCAGAAAACTCTTGAATTGCCGCGGTTTCGGCGCGGCCGCGCGCCTGGGCGCGCTTATGACACATGTCCGGGAAAATGGTCATAACCTTCTGTATATACGTCCAAATGACGAACGGTTTGATTCTATAGAAACTAGACTCAAAGGGCTTTAATTTGATAGGTTGTGCATCGCACAACTTATTATATCCATGTAGATATGCTCGTCCAAAATGAGGTCTTGTGCGTACTCATTTGCAACTTTAGTATATTATAAAAAAATTCAACTTGGCTTAGGCTTAGGACTTTAATTAGACCCTATATGTCTTATAGTACGCCTCGTACACTTGCTATCATATCGATTTGGCATCCATCATGGTAATAGACCTCTTCCACATACTAAATAATATAATTATAACACATCAACTATCTTATTTCGCCAAAATGCGCCGAATTATCCTATGGACTTCCAAATCCAAATTTGGACACACGTCTAAGTCCGAAATCACCATACGAAGCTATTGACATCATTAAAATTCCAATTTGGGGTCATTTTCTCAAAAGTAAACTCTTCAGGCAACTCTTTCCATTTGAGCTTCAAAAAAGTAAGATTTTTTTATTTTTCTTTAAATTTAACTCAGAATCTTACGAAAAATCAAACTTCACCATACATGCGGGTCATAATGTGTATTACGAAGCTCCTCGAGGTCTTAATCTATTGAACGAGACGCTAATTCTTATAATGACAGGTCGGGTCGTTACATTCTCCACCTCTTAAACAAACGTTCGTCCTCAAACGAGTCAAGAAACGTACCTGAAGCCTCGAATAGGTGAGGATATCTGCTCCGCATATCCCGCTCGGTCTCCCAGGTAGCCTCCTCCATGGGCCGACCCCTCCACTGCACTTTCACTGAAGCTATATCCTTTGACATCAACTTCCGAACCTGGCAACCCAAAATAGCTACTGGCTCCACATCAAAGGTCAAACATCATCCACCTGAACCGTGCTGAAGTCCAAAACATGAGACGGATCCCCAACATATTTCCGAAGCATAGAAACATGAAATACCGGATGCACACTCGACAAGCTGGGTGGCAAAGCAAGCTCATAAGACACCTCCCCAATCCTCCGAAACACCTCAAAAGGCCTAATGAACCGCGGACTCAACTTTTCTTTCTTCCCAAACCTCATAACACCCTTCATGGGCAAAACCTTCAGCAAGACCTTCTCACCAACCATGTAGGACACATCTCGAACCTTCCAGTCCGCGCAACTCTTTTGACGCGACTGTGTTGTACGGAGTCTCTCCTGAATTACCTTCACCTTCTCTAAGGCATCCTGAACCAAATCTATCCCCAATAACCTAGCCTCGCCGGGCTCGAACCAACCAACTGGAGATCTACACCGTCTCCCATACAAAGCCTCATATGGAGCCATCTGAATACTCGACTGGTAGCTGTTGTTGTAGGCAAACTCTGCAAGCGGTAGAAACTGATCCCATGAACCTCCGAAATCGATAACACAAGCACGCAACATGTCCTCCAATATCTGAATAGTATGCTCGGACTGCCCGTCCGTCTAAGGATGAAAATATGTGCTCAACTCAACCTGAGTACCCAACTCTCTCTGCGCAGCTCTCCAAAACTGCGAAGTAAACTAAGTACCTCTATCTGAAATAATGGAAACCGGAACACCATGCAAACGAACAATCTCTCGGATATAAATCCCTGCCAACCGCTTTGAAGAATAGGTAGTACACACAGGAATGGAGTGCGTGGACTTGGTCAGCCAATCCACAATTACCCAAATAGCATCGAACTTCTTCAAAGTCCGTGGAAGTCCAACAACAAAGTCCATAGTGATCCTCTCCCACTTCCACTCAGGAATATCCATCTGCTGTAGCAAACCACCCGGTCTTTGATGCTCATATTTCACCTGCTGATAATTGAAACACCGAGTTACAAATCCCACAATATCTTTCTTCATTCTTCTCCACCAATAGAGCTGCCTCAAATCCTGATACATCTTCTCAGCACCCGGATGAATGGAATACCGCGAGCTATGGGCCTCCTCCAGAATCAATTCCCGAAGCCAATCCACATTGGGCACACAAATTCGGCCCTGCATTCTCAACACACCATCATCACCAATGGTCACATCTCTGGCATCATCATTCTGAACTCTGTCCTTAAGGACAAACAAATGCGGATCATCATACTGGTGTTCTCTGATGCGATTATATAAAGAAGACCGAGAAACTACACAAGCCAACACTCGACTGGGCTCCAAAATATCTAACCTCACGAACCGATTGGCCAAGGCCTGCACATCAACTGCAAGAGATCTCTCCTCAACTGGAATATATGCCAAACTCCCCATACTCACTGCCTTATGGCTCAAAGCATCGGCCACCACATTGGCCTTTCCCGGATGGTACAATATAGTGATATCATAATCCTTAAACAAATCCAAAAATATCCACTGCCTTAAATTAAGATCCTTTTGTTTGAACAAATGTTGAAGACTGCGATGTTCAGTGAACACCTCACAAGATACGCCATACAAGTAATGCCTCTAAATTTTCAATGCATGAACTATGGCAGCCAACTCCAAATCAGAACGGGGTAGTTCTTCTCATGGGGCTTCAACTGACTAGAAGCATACACAATAACTCTACCCTCCTGCATCAATACACAACCAATCCCAACTCTTGAAGCATCACAATACACGGTATATGAACCTGAAGCTGATGACAAGACCAATACTGGAGTTGTGGACAAAGCTGTCTTGAGCTTCTGAAAGCTCTCCTCACACTCGTCCGACCACACGAATGGAGCACCCTTCTGAGTCAACTTGGTCAAAGGCGATGCGATAGATGAGAATCCCTGAACAAACCGGCAATAATAACCTGCTAAACTAAGAAAACTACGAATCTCTGTGGCTGAGGACGGTCTAGGCCAACTCTAAACCGCCTCTATCTTCTTCGGATCAACCTTAATACCCTCGCTGGACACCACGTGCCCCAAGAAAGCCACTGAACTGAGCCAAAACTCACATTTGGAGAACTTTGCATAAAGCTTTTCCTCTCTCAATCCCTGCAATACAACTCTCAAATGCTCCGCGTGCTCCTCCTGACTACGCGAGTACACCAGAATATCATCAATGAATACTATAACGAATGAATCCAGATAAGGCCGAAATACACTGTTCATCAAATGCATGAACGTTCCTGGGGCATTGGTAACCCCGAAAGACATAACAAGAAACTTATAATGACCATATCTGGTCCTGAAAGCAGTCTTAAGAATATCTGAATCCCTGATCTTTAACTGGTGATAACCCGAACGAAGACCAATCTTGGAGAACACCCTCGCTCCCTGAAGCTGGTCAAATAAATCATCAATACAAGGCAAGGGATACTTGTTCTTAATTGTTACCTTGTTCAATTGCCTATAATTAATGCACATTCGCATTATGCCATTCTTCTTCTTCACAAACAGAATTGGCGCACCCCATGGTGATACACTAGGCCGAATGAACCCCTTATCTACGAGTTCCTGAAGTTGCTCCTTCAATTCCTTCAACTCCGCTGGTGCCATACGATACGACAGAATAGAAATAGGCTGAGTGCCCGACACCAGGTCAACACCAGAATCAATATCCCTGTCCGGTGGCATGCCCGGCAGGTCTGCAGGAAACACATCGGGAAAATCCCTTACAACTGGGACAGAATCAATACTAGGAGTCTCAGCTCCAACATCCCTCACAAACGCTAGATATTAAAGACAACCCTTCCCAATCATACACTGGGCCTTCAAGAAAGAGATCACTCTACTAGGAACATAATTAGTCACACCACGCCACTCGATCCGCGGTACACCCGACATAGCCAGAGTGAATGTCTTAGCATGACAGTCTAGAATAACACGATGTAGAGATCGCCAATCCATGCCCAAAATGACATCAAAATCCACCATGCCCAATAGCAATAGATCCACTCGAGTCTCCAGACCCCCAATAGTCACCACACATGACCGGTAGACACGGTCTACAATAGCAGTATCGCCCACCGAGGTAGATACATGAACAAGCAAAGCAAGAAACTCACGGGGCGTACCCAAATAGCGAGCAAAGTATGATGACACATAAGAGAAGGTAGAACCGGGATAAAATAGTACAGAAGCATCTCTATGGCAGACTAAAACAATACCTGTGATAACAACATATGAAGTAATAGCGTTGGGCCTGCTGGGGAGTGCATAGAAATGGGCCTGACCACCTCCTGATCGACTTCCCCCTCTAGGGTGACCCCTGGCTGCCTGAACTCCACCCCTAGCTGGCTGAGCGGGTGGTGGTGAAGAAACTGACGCTGAAGTCGAAGACTGACCCCTCTGATGGGACGAACTAGCAACACAACTAGGACACTGCCTCTACATGTGGCCAAACTCACCACACTCATAATAACTCCCAAGTGCTGGAGAAGGGGACTGAAGAGAACCCCTCGCACTGGAGTGACTAGCAGATGTACCCGGCATAGAAGAATCCTGAGCTGATAGGGCATGAGATGAAGTCTGAGCAAGGAGGGCACTAAGTGATGACTGGCCCTGCTGAGATCCATGATAACCATGACCTGAAGATGCCCCACGATAACCTGGGCGAGCTGACTGAGCAGGCCTGAATGAACGGCCTCTGTTGTGCTGGAACTGGACCCTCGAAGGAGCACCACTATAGCTGCCCGATCCTCGAGGCCTCTTGGCCTCCCTCTCCTCTCGCTCCTGACGGCAAACCGACTCAATCTCGCGGGTGATATCAACCACCTCATCGAATGTAGCAGCCATCACTTTCTCTCTGGTCATAAGAATACTGAGATGATAATTAAGGCCGTCAACATATCTCTTGATCCTCTCTCGATTTGTCGGAACTATCCAGATGGCATGAAGAGCCAACTCAGAAAATCTCAACTCATACTGTGACATAGTCATATCCCCTTGTTGCAACCACTCAAACTGTCTACACAGCTCCTCTCTGCGGGACTGCGACACGTACTTCTCCAGGAAGAGAATGGAGAACTGTTGCCAAGTAAGGGGCGCTGCACCAACAGGCCTACGCCTCTCATATGCCTCCCACCAAGTGAAGGCAGCCCCAAAAAACTGAAAGGTAGTAAATGCCACACCACTATTCTCAAGAATCCCTGTTGTACGAAGCATCCGCTGGCACTTATCCAAGAAACCCTGGACATCCTCGCCCTCTGCACCGCTGAATGTCGGAGGCTGAAGTCTACCAAACCTCTCAAGATGACGCTGCTCATCATCCGCCATAACTGGTACTATAAACTCCTGAGGTGGTGCAACTGGCTGGGCTGGAGGTGCATCCGGCGTCTTAAGTCCCTGCACTACTTGCTCAGGTGTGCGAGCAACGGGAGTCTGGGTGCCTCCCCCGGCCTGTGAAGTAGCTGCGGTTGTAGTGGCTGAAACCGCCTGATCCAGGCCAGTGCAAACTGATAAGATCTGTGCCAAGACCTCCTGAAGACCCGGAATCACTATAGGCACAGCTGGTGCCTGAACTGGTGTTGCTGGAGTATCCATAACTGGAGCCTGATCCTGGGCTGGGGCAGCTAGCGGATCAATAGGTGCTGCCCTGCCTCTACCACGACCACGACCACGTCCTCGGCCTCTGGTGGCCACAGCTGGTGGCATTGGTGGCCATACACCTTGTCCGGTAGTGTGAGTCCTCACCATCTATGAGAGAATAGAATAACAAAAGTTTAGTACTCAAACCAACAAGTTCGCACGACTAGAATTTCAAGAATATGAATTTTTTCCTAAAGGTTATGTAGCCTCTCGAGGATAAATACAGACGTCTCCGTACCGATATGCGAGACTCTACTAAACCTTCTTGTGACTCGTGAGACCTATATAACCTAGGCTCTGATACCAACTTGTCACGACCCTAACCTCGAACCCGGTCGTGATGGCACCTCTCGTGAAGACAAGTCCAACCAGTTCAACCCTATTCGCCTTTTAAAATAGTTAATCAACACAAATATAGTCTAAATATGGTTTACATAATACTGAATAGCGAAAACATATATAACAATGCGGAAATCCAGCCCGACACGGCCTTAACCGGAGTGTCACAAGTCATGAGCATCTATGAGTGATAATACAAGTATGCTAAATCCGATAACTAGTACCATGTCCGTAAGGAATATAAAAGATGAGATAATAGAGACACGGGGATGCGAACGTCAACAACTACCTCGTAATCCCTTAAAGACGCCTGAAACTGGAGGAATCAGCATTCAGGAGTGGAACCAGCAAAGCCTGAATCTGCACACATGGTGCATGGAGTAATGTGAGTACTCTGACCCAGTGAGTAATAAATATAAATAATGACTGAAGATAAGAAATCACGTAAAAACACAAGGCATTCCATACTGAAGCAGTAAAATCACTTTAAGCAGTAAAGCAGTGAGAAATCAAGTGAAAATCCCTTTTTCCAACAAGTAAAGCAAGTAGTCTACAAGTGAGTAGCAAAATGATAGAAATGTAAACAGCCCCTCGGGCAAAACATGTACAACAAACCGCCCCTTGGGCATAATATCAACAGAACCAGCCCCTCAGGCTCAATATCAGAACAGTGCCAACCCCTTGGGCTCATTATTAGATCAGTAACAGCCCCTCGGGCTCAATATCATATCACAAAGGGGTACCCGCGCTCACTGGGGGTGTACAGACTCCAGGAGGGGCCCCTTACGGCCCAAGCGCAATATCAAGCCATCTCGTGGCATAAATTCTAGGCCCTCTACCTCATATCAGTCAAGCCACATCGTGGCGTGTATATATATATATCTCAGGCCCTCGGCCTCATAAATAATATCAACAAGCCACCTCGTGGCATACATATCTCAGGCCCTCGGCCTCAATCAATATCTGTGTTTCCTCACAACTAGGCCCTCATCCTTACTCAGTCAAAAAAATACTCACAAGCCCCTCGGGCATTAGTAAAAAAGTTTTTCTCAGCCCAAAACATCATTTAAAATATCATTTAAGTCTCAAAACGGAGTAAAAATGGCTTAGTAAAATAGTGGAAAATAACATGACTGAGTTCAATTAATAAGTCAAAACAGTGAGGAAATAGTAATAAAAATCCCCAAAGGATTCAAATAGTTGGCACGAAGCCCAAATATGGCAATTAGCCCAAAGCATAATGAAAACAAATAAGTCTCAGTCAAACACGTGGTAAAAATCATCAATACGGTATGGACCAAGTCACAATCCCCAATAGTATACGACCACACGCTCGTCATCAAACGTGTGTCTCATATCAATATAGCACTATGATGTGCAATCCGGGGTTTCAAACCCTCAGAGCATCATTTACAATCATTACTCACCTCAATCCGAGTAAAATCCTACTCCAAAATGCATGTTCCCCTCGAATCGGCCTCCAATCGATCCGAATCCAAGTCGAAATCGTGAAAACCCCCTTTGGAATCGCCCAAATCCGAGTTTGAATGACCAAAAATGGAAGAATTTCGGACCCCCTTTGGTTTTTACAGTTCCTAGGGGTATTTTAGGGATTTTACGTGCTCCACCGCGGTCCTGCCGAGTTCCGCCGTGCTCAAAGGCAGAAAACTCTTGAATTGCCGCGGTTTCGGCGCGGCCGCGCGTCTGGGTGAGCTTATGACACATGTTCGGTAAAATGGTCATAACTTTCTGTATACACCTCCAAATGACAAACGGTTTGATTATATGGAAACTAGACTCAAAGATCATTAATTTGATAGGTTGTGCATCACACAACTCGTTATATCTGTAAGCACGTGATTTTTGCCCTATATGAGAATTACTCCCAAAAAATTCAAAATAAAATGATTTTCCTTGGTGTGAAATTTTGTGAGATTTTGTGATATTTTGGATAATTATTTGTATTTGTCTGTGTTTGTTTATTTGTTAAATTAATAAAAAAATACAAAAATATGTCGCATTTTCATGTAGGATTTAATTCTATAATTGTTACTAATTAAATTTGTTTACAAAAAATTAAAAATTACAAAAATAGGCATCGTTTGCATTTTAGCATTTAATGTCCAAATATACAATTTTATGCTTAGTTATTACTTAATTGTGCGTTAATTGTTATTGGGAGTTAATTTGCGCTTTTATAACTTAATTTAATTCTTAATAATAGTTTAAGTATTTTATAATTTAGTTTTAGAGAAATAAAAGAAGAAAAAAGAGCGAAAATATAAAGAAAATCGGAATTGGGCCTCTTCTTCAATTTCAAGTCACATGCCCAAAAAATGGCCCAATCTTCCCTACGACCCAGTTCATTTCGAACTGGGTCGACCCAGTCCATAACCCAAAAGACCCAAACCCCTTTGTCTTACATTTTACAAAAACAAAACAAAAACAAAATCAAGAAAACCCTAACCTACACCTAACCAATCCGCCACCCCCCTTTCCTATCTTCTTCTTCTTCCTCAAGCTTCTCCACCTCCTATGTCTTCCCTTTGCCTTCAACCTCAAGAAGCCATGACTACACACACACACACGCACGTCACCCTCACGACCCCAGCCCTATCCGCCATTGAAGCTCGTCAAGCTCAAAGCTTGCTCGACTATGGCTGCTTCCCCGCTGCATTTCAGCTGCTTTTGCTTACGTCCAAACACGCCCCCAGCTGCTGCTGCTTCGTGGTTCAAACTTCAAGCCCCGAGCTGCCTCGTCCAGCTTCATGCCTCGTCGTTCATGGCTGAACATCCATCGCGACAACCCAACTGCTGCTGCGTTGTTCTTCTTCGTCTCCGTCACAGCCAAGATCACGCAGCAACTACTGCTGCTCACGTTTCTGCCATGGACGAGCAAGCTTTGATGCTGCCATGGCCAGCTGCGGACTGCTGCTCCTTTCCCTCCGTCTTCTTCGTTTGGTCGAGGGTTTTTCGTCGAGTCAAGATCTTGTACGTCGTGAGTTCATCGTCAAGTTCGTTGTTTGTTTGGTCGTTGTTCGTCGTTTCGATTCGGTTAGTAGTTTTTGAGTTTTATTTTTGTCCATATTTTTGTTTGATATTTTCCGGATCCAAAATCGTTAAATGATTTAATCCTTGTTTTGTTCGTTGTTCATCATTGAAATAATTTTCTAGTGTGTTCATGTTGTTTGTTAAATTAATTTTCAGATTTCAAAATAGAAGTTTAATTAGTTGTTTTCATATTCATGTCATGTTTGTATTATTGTTTAAGTGAATATTTGTTAGTTTGATGTTTGTTAGATTCGAATTGAAATTTAATTAACTATTTCTTCAATTTGTTTCATGTGTTTATGTATTGTTAGAAATTGTTAATATTGTTAAGTTCAAGCTTAAGTTCATAATTGTTTATTCATCGATCTTGTTATTTGTCTAAAAAGAATTTAGTTGTGTTAAAGGAAATATATTTATTTAATCGTTTAATCCGTCATGTTTGTTGTGTTAAAATAGATTCATTCATGTTCATACTTTGTTTGGATGATCTTGGATCCGAATTTTGTATAGTTTGATTTCTTGTTTATCATTTATGATTATTTCGTGAATTTGTCTCATAATCTTGTTTAAGTTTGATATAGGAATTGTTGGTTGTAATGTTGTTATGGTTGATTTTAAGTTCAATATTATTGAATTTAATCTAAATGTACTTGTTTGATTGTTGTTGTTGTTTAAATCCGAAAATAGGTTTGTTGCTAAAATATTGTTCAATCAAATTTTAGTTGTTCTTTGTTGTTCAATTTGTGTTCATGTGATATTGTTGTTATGATGTTCATCCGTGTTCATATTGTTATTTGAACATTGTTAGAAATTGATCATATTGTCTATATTTTGGTTAAGTTTGATTAATTGATGTGTTATAGCTGATGGGTAGTTTGGTAAATTTGTAGTACGTTCAGGGGTAGTTTGGTAATTTCAGTAAGGTCGTGAGGGGTAGTTTAGGAATTGTACATTTTGAAATTGTTTATTTGAAGCATGGGGGACAAAATGAAATGGGGTGGGTTGTGATATAGTTGTTTAATATAAAGGGGGGACAAGATTTAATTTAAAGGGGGAATCTTGCATTATTTTAAATGAAGCATGGGGGACAAAATATAATGGGGTGGTGTGATATGTTTATTTAATGTAATGGGGATGAGTGGAAAGATAATGGGTTGGGTAGAGAAAAAGTATGGATTTTAATTAATTGAAAGGTTTATGGGATGAGTTATAAGAAGAAGTCTTGAACACAAGACAATACAGAGAGAAAAAATAGAGAGAGATAGAGAAAAATATACAGATACGAGAGAGAGAAACAAATCTGAAAATAAGAGAGAGAAAAGGGCTGAACATTTAAGAGATAGAAAATTCCGAAAAATATTTAAGCTTTCAAATAAAAAAAAAACCTAAGAAAAAAAACATTCTGCTTTCTTTTGTTGTTTGAAATTAGAATTAATTGTTGTTTCATCAAAGCTGGAAGCTTTTGTTTTTTTTGGGATTACTACTCCACCGGTCTGTCACTGGGTTGTTACTGTTGCTGGGCTATTGTTGCTGTGTTGTACTGATTTTACTGCTGCTGCTGATTCTCATATTCATTTTCTTTTGCTTCCAATATCAGGTACACAACTGAAAAGCTGGTTATTGTAATCCGAAATATGAAGCGTGAATACATATGAAGAATGAAAATTTGAAGTTTTAATTTCGTTTTTTTTTCTTTGTTCCTTTTGTTGATTGTATTTAAGCTATTTCATGAATTACTAAATAATGACTGGAATAAGAAAATAATATCATAAGTTAGTCTGTAATAAATCGGTTCGGCAAAATAGGTTAATTCACTAGTTATGAAGGCTTCAAGATTATAGGTTGATCATGAACAAGTAGCTAAATTTAGCTAAGACACGAATTTAAATTAAACATTGTAAATTAGGCATTAAGGCATGACTTGAGCTTAAGCAAGATTAGAAGAACGTTTAAGTCTAATAAACTTTCTAATAAGCTTTAGTAATTATGGTTAAATTTAGTTTCAAATGATTGTGAATAATTAATCTCAATAATATTTTTTTAAAAAATAACAATGCTGAGTTTTAATCTAGCTATATTTGTTTATTTTGAATATTAGTTGTTGAATTTTTATTTAATTTATAATTTTCGAAATTAAGAATAAAATTCCTTTTTCATCAATATTTGTATGAATCAAGCAATTAGCGTGTCATGTTTTCTTAAATAATAATAATAATACAAAAACGTAATTAATTAGGATTTTCTTTATTCATTTTAGAGACTAATTTTAAATAGCAAAATGTAGTCGCTTTAAGATTTATCCATTTAGGAAAATAAATGAGATGAGCCTCGCTTAATAAAATGTATAGATTGCGGGACCCTCAATAAATGTACATTTAATTGCTTAGAATTAAGGAGGAGTCGTTTAGCAAATTTCACGGCCCTACCCCAAAGTAATAAATCGCTAATTGCTTTAGGCGCGATATAATAATAATACATTCTTAAACACGGGTATGCATTTATGCGACCCAAATCCAAATCCAAATCCCAAAACATTGAATAAAAATACGTTCCGGATCGTGGATGCATTTTATGTGACCCAATCCAAAGACATGTTTTTAAACGATGTTCACATTCTTTAAAAATATAATAATGAAAGCGGTAAAAAGATAAAACTTGCACATGAGTCCATATTTGTATAAAATCAGATAATCAAGCCAAATATAACAGTTAAGCGACCGTGCTAGAACCACGGAACTCGGGAATGCCTAACACCTTCTCCCGGGTTAACAGAATTCCTTATCTGGATTTCTGGTGCGCAGACTGTAATACAGAGTCATTCTTTTCCTCGATTCGGGATTAAAATAGGTGACTTGGGACACCCTAAATCTCCCAAGTGGCGACTCTGAAATAAAGAAATAAATCCCGTTTCGACTGTCCTTTAATTGGGAAAACTCCCTTGCACCCTCGCGGGCGCGGAAAAAGGAGGTGCGACAATATCCATTTAGATATGCTCGTCCAAATTAAGGTCTTGTGCGTACTTATTTGCAACTTCAGTATATTATGAAATTTTCCAACTTGGCTTAGGCTTAGGACTTTAATTAGACTCCATATATATCTTACAGTACGCCTCGTACACTTGCTATCATATCCATTTGGCATCCACCATGGTAATAGACCTCTTCCACATACTAAATAACATAATTAGAACATATTAACTATCTTATTTCGCCAAAATGTGCCGAATTATCCTATGGACTTCAAAATCAAAATTTGGACACACGTCTAAGTCCGAAATCACCATACGAAACTATTGACATCATTAAAATTCCAATTTGGGGTCATTTGCTCAAAAGTAAACTCTTCGGGCAACTCTTTCCATTTGAGCTTCAAAAAAAATAAGATTTTTGATTTTTCATTAAATTTAACTCCGAATCTTACGAAAAATCAAACTTGACCATACATGCGGGTCATAATGCGTATTACGAAGCTCCTCGAGGTCTTAAGCCGTTGAACGAGACGCTAATTCTTATAACGATAGGCCGGGTCGTTACACTATCTATCCCATTCCAGTCATGATGGAACTGGAATTTCATAATGGAATATTGATGGTTTAGCTGAAAGCCAAATTTGCAAAATGCTCCACAAAATAGGAATTTCGGTTGTCACACCTCCTTTTTCGCCCGCGCCGCCGCAAAGGGGCGCGGAAGGGAGTTTTTCCAATTAAAGGACAATCGAAACGGAATTTATTTATTTATTTCAGAGTCGTCACTTGGGAGATTTATGGTGTACCAAGTCACCGGTTGAATCCCGAATCGATGAAAAGAATGACTCTGTTTAACAGTCTGCGCACCAGAAATCCGGATAAGAAATTCTGTTAACCCGTGAGAAGGTGTTAGGCATTCCCGAGTTCCGTGGTTCTAGAACGGTCGCTCAACTGTCATATTCGGCTTGATTATATGATTTTATACAAATATGAACTTATGTGCAGATTTTACCTCTTTACCGCTTTCATTATTATTATTATTATTTTACAGGGAATTGCAACGTTGTGAAAATGTATCTCGAACCGTGTCACAATCAATGTACCCGTGGTCGTCGACACACTTTGACTCCGTTGAGATTGGGATTTGGGTCACATCAATGTACACCCACATTTAAGAAAGTAAATTATTAAAGGCGCGCCTAAAGCGACTAGCGCATTATTATTTTTGAGAAGGCTGTGAAATCTTGCTAAAACGGACCATCCGAAGTTCAATTAATTATTAACCATTTATTGAGGGCCCCGTAGCTTGCGTTTTATTTGGCGAGGCTTGTCTCATTTCTTTTTAAAAAGGGTAATCCTAAAGTGACTACATTTCTACTAAGTTTGTTTCTAAAATAAATGGAGGAATCCTAGTTAATCATACTTCCTACTCATGTTGCAATTAACCTTAGCTAATTATACACAATCATTCAAATATCCAATTATCAAAAATGAGTCCAGAATCAATTTCCAAACTTATTTTGTGAAAAGACTAAACAGCAACAACCCATATCACCACAAACAGACTCAACCACGCGTGTATTAAACCCGAAACTAAACTCGTCTCTCACTTTATTTTTGTTTTCTCTTTTTAAACTCTCCAACACTCTCTTAAGATTTTCAGAATGTCTTTCTCTCTCCCAAAAAATCCTCTCTAAAACTATATCCTCAAAAATGTCCTCCTTTTCTATGTCAAAATGACTCTATTTATAACCAACACTCTTATCTTGAACCACTAACCCGAAATATTCCCCTAATTACATGCCTTGCCCCCACTACTTAATATTTTTCTTATTTAATTCCATTGTCCCCCATGCCTACATGTTTTGTCCCCCACTATATTAAACTACATTATTCCACACTAACTTATGTCTTGTCCCCTACTATATTAAATAAATATATCACCTCCCCACTAACTTATGTCTTGTCCCCCACCATGTACTATTTTAATATTGTTAATGCCTAGTGGACAGAGCACTCAGATTAAATAATTGTTCAAATTTTTAATTCCCAAAATACCCCTCCGACCTTACTGAAATTACCATTTTACCCCCTGAAAGTACTGCAATTTACCAAGCTACCCCCATCAGCTATAACCAATTCACCTAATCAATTCCGACCAAAATACAACAAATATAACCAATTCCTAAACAAATTCAATCAACAAATCCCATGAACACAGATTGAATCATACAACATCAGATTAATGGGAATAAGTTAACCATATTGGGAACCAATCCTGGTTAACTTAGACAAAAAATGAATGAGCAAGGAGACAACAATATTAACAACAAAACTAAACTGAAACAACATGAATCAAAATTAACTGAATCGAAATGCAAACTGAAATTATATGATGAACAACAAAGAGCAGGAAACCAAACAATACACAAAATGAAACCATTTAAACCAATAGCAATAATAAACATTTATGGGAATAGCCACAGTTTTATACAAGACTGATTGTACTTTCTAACTTGAAATATGCAATGATACAAAGAAGAAGAAAAATCAGAATAAACCAAACATTTAAGTTTGCACGGAACGAGAATTGAGCAGAAGATGAACGAAAGCTAACAACAACACAAAATAGACCGGAATCGTACCATATTAAAGGGATTGGGTTCGAATGGCAACCTCGACGCACTACAACTCGACGACCTCGACTACGTATGAACTGTTTCGACAACCCCGACCAAAGCTCGAACAAACGAGATGGTTGGGTCTCATTTTGGACTGGAGGCGACGGGCTCCGACGACCCTACTAGACGACGACATATTGTCGTGGTGGAGCTGGGTGTTGAAGGAGACGACGAGGAGTGAGGTGTGGCTGTTGTTCGCTGGACGAATCAGAAGCCGATGGGGAGCTTCTGTGAGTGGCTGTTGTGAGTGGTCGTTTGGGCGGAGAAGATGAAGCAACTTCAACGTCCATGGCTGGAGCTCGACGAAGCAAGAGGCTGGGTGATGATGGTCTTTTGAAGACGAAGCAGAAGGCGAGGTGCTAGGGTGCTGGTCGTCGCCACTGGTCAACGAGGAAGGCAGCCATGGGAGCTCGAGCTCGAGCTCGACGACGAAGAAGAAAACAACCTGCTTGGATTTTGTTTGGAGTTGCTGTGCAGGGTTATGAGCGACGAGGACGAGAGCTAAGAAGGTTTGTTGGCAGAGCTGCTGGTCGTTTGGAGATGACGAAACGCACGCGTTGAAACTGCGCGCAACAGCAGCTCACGTCGACGAACTTGTGGTCGTCCATGGCGGGGTTGTGCGACGTGGTCGTGGTGTTGATCCAGTGGTTGTAAGGAATGTACGTTCGAGCTGGAGATGGTGAAGGAGAATAGGAGGCAGCCATGGTTGGGGAGCTTGGGGGGTTGTTCATGGTGAGGGTGAAGAGAAAGAGAGGGGGGCGGATGGGTTTAGATTTAGGTTTAGGTTTAGAAAATGAAAAAATGGGAAGGGGAGTGTTTGGGTTATGGGGCGGACCGGGTCGACCCGGGTTGAAATGGACCGGGTCGTAGGGGAAGGTTGTGTATATTTGGGCCTATGGTTTAAAATTGAAGAAGAGGCCCAATCCGATTTTCGTTTATTTTTTGTTCTCTTTTCTTATTGATAAAACTAAAATTAAATTATAAAAACCAAAATTATCTTAAAATACTAATTAAACTTCTGATAATAATTATCACCCAAAATTAAACATCAATAAAATAAAATCACACAATTTGGACATTAAATGCTAAAAATGCAAAAGATGCCTATTTTTGTAATTTTCATTCTTGTAAGACCAACTTAATTACTAATAATTGTAAACTTAAATCCTAAACGCAAATGCGACGTATTTTGTATATTTTTTATTAATTTATAAAATAAACATGCGCAGACAAATGCAAACAATACAAGAAAAATAACACAAAACTCACAACAATTGCAAACAAACAAAAAATTGTTTTATTTTCGGAATTTTGGGAGTAATTCTTATATAAGGCAAAATTCACGTGCTTACAGCTGCCCCTCTCTGCCCGAAGACACGAAGAGTTTTCGTGTAAAGATAAAGTGAGCGATTTTTGCCCATCCGAGTACTCCGTGTGAAGCATTTTTTTGAAAAAGTTTTAACCGAACCTTTGCTTCAAAGGTTTCCTACATATCCCTGGCTAGAAGGGAATTATGTTAATGTAGTTCGGGAAGTTTTGGTAGCTGGGACTACCATGAGATCGCAATGTTACTGCTGTTGCATGCTGTTATTACTGCTTGCTGACCACCTTATTACACTATGCTGAAAGAAAACAAGAAGCTAG
The DNA here is from genome assembly GCF_000715075.1 of Nicotiana tabacum. Taxonomy (NCBI): domain Eukaryota; kingdom Viridiplantae; phylum Streptophyta; class Magnoliopsida; order Solanales; family Solanaceae; genus Nicotiana; species Nicotiana tabacum. Next base: position 161,084,267 of record NC_134090.1, on the reverse strand, counting down.
ACTAAACTATAGTCTATGAATTACAAAATCTTATCTAGATCTTCAATCGTGCTCTTGTATCTCTTGTTGCTACGATGTCTCGGTGACTCCTCTGGTATTTCTTTACCTCTGCTTTGTCTTGTTTTCTCCCTTGACTGCCGGCCTCGAACTGCTATGTCCTTCTCGGGAGCTTCGCATTATTTTTCCATTGAATCTTGAACTGCCTTCAGGTGCTGGGGATTTTTGTTGTTTCCCGCTGGGGATTCCGGTTGGATTCTTCTGCTTTACTGACTTGCAATGTATTCCTCTATTATATGGGCGAGCTCCCAACTTCAACCAACAACTTTGAAAATAAAGTGCCATTTTGTTCTTCAGGGGGGGGGGCTCCTGACCTCAACCACAACTTTGAAAATAAATCGCCTTTCCTCTCTTCAGGTGGTCTCCTAACCTCAACAACAACTTTGAAAATAAATTGCCATTCCTCTCTTCAGGCGGACTCCTAACCTCATCAACAACTTTGAAAATAAATCGCCATTCCTCTCTTCAGGCGGGCTCCTGACCTCAACAACAACTTTGAAAATAAATCACCATTCCTCTCTTCAGGCGGGCTCCTGACCTCAATAGCAACTTTGAAAATAAATCGCTATTCCTCTCTTCAGGCGGGCTCCTGACCTCAACAACAACTTTGAAAATAAATTGTCATTCCTCTCTTCTGGCGGGCTTCTGACCTCAACAACAACTTTGAAAATAAATCGCCTTTCCTCTCTTCAGGCGATCTCCTGACCTCAACAACAACTTTGAAAATAAATTGCCACTCCTCTCTTCAGGCGGGCTCCTGACCTCATCAACAACTTTGAAAATAAATTGTCATTCCTCTCTTCAGGCGGGCTCCTGACCTCAACAACAACTTTGAAAATAAATCGTCATTCCTCTCTTCAGGCAGGCTCCTGACCTCAACAACAACTTTGAAAATAAATCGCTATTCCGCTCTTCAGGCAGGCTCCTGACCTCAACAACAACTTTGAAAATAAATTGCCATTCCTCTCTTCAGGCGGGCTCCTAACCTCATCAACAACTTTGAAAATAAATCGACATTCCTCTCTTCAGGCGGGCTCCTGACCTCAACAACAACTTTGAAAATAAATCGCCATTCCTCTCTTCAGGCGGGCTTCTGACCTCAACAACAACTTTGAAAAAAAATTGACATTCCTCTCTTCAGGCGGGGTCCTGACCTCATCAACAACTTTGAAAATAAATCGCCATTCCTCTCTTCAGGCGGGCTCCTGACCTCAATAACAACTTTGAAAATAAATTGCCATTCCTCTCTTCAGGAGGACTCCTGACCTCAACAACAACTTTTTGCAAAACCTCAAACTTCAATGACTGAACCTGGAAGTGCGTCTCCTATGACTGAACTTATTGATTTAGGAAGCGCGTCTCCTATGGTGAAAATAAACTGAGGAAGTGCGTCTCCTAGGGGTAAAAATAAACTTAGGAGGAAATGCCTCTCCAATGGGTAAAACTAAACTTAGGAGGAAATGCCTCTCCTATGGGTAAAAATAAACTTAGGAGGAAATGCCTCTCATATGGGTAAAAATAAACTTAGGAGGAAATGCTTCTCCTATAGGTAAAACTAAACTTAGGAGGAAATGCCTCTCCTATGGGTAAAACTAAACTTAGCAAGAAATGCCTCTCCTACGGGTAAAAATAAACTTAGGAGGAAATGCTTCTCCTATGGGTAAAACAAACTTAAAGACCTAGCCTAGGAAATGCTTTTCCTAGTGGTGACGTGTGATTGTCTCAAATAGCCTTTTGCGTAAGCAGAATTGGGGCACTACACCTGAAAAATTCACCCTTCTTAGCTTTGATATGAACCTGGCTTTCATCCCTATTTCAAACAAAGAAAACTTGTGAGTTTAAACATGGTGGTTGGTTGCGCTACTCCTGCTGGGGGTGCTATCAACCATTTTCCCTTCTGCCTTGAATTATCTTTCTTCAAAACTACTTCCCTCCAACCTGTGCTGTCTTCTATGGGAGCTGTTGGGGATTACACTGTAAACCGCTGAGTATCACTGCTGGGGATAACACTGCTGAGGAGAACTCTGCTGAGTAAAATATGTTATCTTACTCCTTCCAAGACTACTTCCTTTAAGTAGGATGTTTCATTCCTCTGCAAACTGTTTCTTTTGCAAAACTGGTCTTTCTCTTTTTTTTCTTCTTTTCTTTTTTATTTTTTATTATTATTAGTATTTTTTCTTTGTTTTGTTATCTTCATCCTTCGAAGACTACCTCCCTTAAAACTCGTTTTGCCTTTCCCCGAAAACTGTTGGGGATACTGATTTTCACCAAACTCGTGTTAGACTTCTCAAAATTTTTCGAAATGAACGAAAATTTTCTGCCCCAGTTTGACAATCTTTCTTGCGGAGCATCTTTCTGTCATCGGTAGCATTCCCTGTCCCTGCTTCAAATCAAAGAAAATTTGGTCAGTTTGAATGTGGTGGTTGGTTGTGATACTCCTGCTGGGGATGCCATCAACCATTCTCCATCTATGCGTTGTCTGTCCATCTTGAAGCTTAGGCTGATACCTTCCGACCTTCTTGATGATTCCTTATTCCCAAACCTATTGACCATTTTCCCAGTCTCCTTATCTGACCTCACTTGCAGATCTTGCATGTTCATTGATTAACCACTTTCTTTGTTTATTCATGTCACTGAAAACAACCTTTTCTGTTGGGGATATCCCTCTTATTTTGTGGCATAGCTCGGAAACTGGCATTTCCACAACCTTTTAGTCTCATATGAATTTCCCAAATCATGCCCATTGCTCTCCGCATCGTTCTTTCTTGATTTGTCCACGGGCCTTGGCCTTGAGGTCTATAACCTTTGATTTTGGCGGGGATATCCCTCTTGACACTCGTCCATCCTTTTGTCAATCTCCTTTTGTGGGGGATATCTTTCTTTGACACTGGCCCCGCGCTTGTTCCTTCCTGACTTAGACTATTTGGATGTTCTAATCGGATCTGGCCTTGCATAATTGGAAAGCTGATGGCAGATTTTGAAGTCATTTCTCACTTGTTATGACCAAACAGACTCTACTGGGAATTTTCTATGAAAGGAGAAAGATAAACAAAAGGGAACCGAATAAAATACAAATGAAAAAATATGACTCTTTAACAAGAGAAACTATAAATAAAAACCTATCAAACGCAGATACCGACTCTAATGGTCATGACATGCACATGTGGCCTATCCTCTGCCGTCAATTGTCTTTCAAGATCTTCATTTGGCGATTCCCCATCTGATTCTTAATCTTATTCGACTTGTAGTGCCCGAAGGGTTTTCACTATCAAGCCTCTCTCATTTTGGTTTTTCTCTCAGTTTTCATCGCCTTATGGTGCCCGCGAAGATCTTCACCGATAAGACTCTCTCATTTGTGTTACTTTCCAGCTGGGGATTGGGGTGTTACCCATAAGACACTCTTTTTATTTCTTTTCTGTTGGGGATTAGAGTCCTTTCTGCTGTGGATCAGTGTTATGTTCACCGGTAAGACTCTCATTTGTCTGACTTGGCATCTTTTGAAGACTGATCAGAAGGTCTTTCTTTAGACCGTAATGTGAGATTTTGGATAGGCTAGAAAGAAAGGGTATTAAAGGATCAAAAACAAATCAATTTGGGGTTCAAAATTACAACCTTCGGAACCATATTTGTTTACAACAAGCGCAACCCTTGCCCCAGTTTCTTGCTTGGGGAATTTTTTTTAATTATACTATGTTGCACTATGCACACTATGCACATTATGCACACTATGACCGAGCCGTGAAGTGCCTACGTATCCTCTTTGAGGAATCAAGTCAAACGTAGTTCCCAATTCCTCTTTTGTTTTTCATTTACCTATTATTTTCTTTTCTTTTCTTTCTTTTTCTCATTTCTCCTTTCTCTTTTGTCGTTTTGTTGTTTTCTTTTCTTTCTTTTTCTTTTTTTTTTCTTTATCTTCCATTCTTGTGTTTTCTAGTCGTTGCTACTGATTCCGAACGAGGGGTACAAAAGAAAAAAAATAAGGCTCAGAAGGTTTAACGAAGGATAAAATGTTTAGATAGCAGAATAAAACGCTTTCGTCATTCCAATCTTCAAAACATGTCAAGTGTAAACAACACAAAAGATTTGTAGCCTCTGTTGGTGGTGTTGGACTTGACAATTATATTTACACATTTGCTTTTTCATTTGTCATCTATAAAACACTGTTGGGCAACACTCTCACTCTCATTATCATGAACGACCCTCATGTCAATTTGGCGAATCTTGCCTTTAACGGCTTTCTTTATGTTTTACTTACCCCAGTTCCACATGATTCGAGCTCTGAATTATCTCAAACCGTCCTTATTCCTTTTAAACGTTCCGATCACCTCCCAATGGTTTTATGATTATCTTTTAAGATCAGGCCCACACTGTGTGCGCATGTCATGTCACTAGAATCGGCGCTGAACGAGGACAAAACAAAAGGATAAAAAGAATTAAACAAAGAAGATAACTGAAAATAATAAAAGGCCGGATTTTGAATTAGACTACCGGTGAAATGGTTTGAATAACAAAACAAACAAAAACAAACCAGAATAAAATCTAAAAACAAACCTGGACAAAACTACACAAACCGCTATGAGAAAAATGGAAAAATAAGAGGATTTGACACAAGACAATATCCGGACTACAACCCTACAAATAACCCGGACAACAGAAATGATAACAAAATGAACCACCAAAAACTCTACTCCGGCGGACCAAGGAATGGAGCGTCTTTCCAATTACCAAGCTCGGCATCTTAGCCACTGAATTCGGCATCAACCTTACTGGGATCTCCACCAACTTTCGTCTCTCTGTTCTTAACAAATTGCTTTTGGGTTCCCTTTGTGGGCTCGTTCTTAAGAACAACCTCTGATAGCACTGAAAACTTTGCCATGCGCGGATCTCCGAGGATCTCAGAAGAATTCTCATACTCCTTTTCAAAACAAGTCATATTCAACCTATGCATCTCACTTCGAATAGGCGATGGACTTTGGCTAGTGTCTATTGCATCCGGATTTTGCACGACAATGTCACCTGCATCAATAAGCTTCTGAATTGCTTCCTTCAGCTTCAAACACTTCTCTGTGTCATGCCCCGGTGCATCTGAGCAATATGCGCACCTTCTAGAAAAATCAAGCTTCTTTGACAGAGGGTTTGGCATGTTTATATGAATCGGCTTCAACATGTCCAATTGCTTCATCTTTTGGAACAAACCAGCATATGATCCTCTAATAGGGGTGAAAGCCTTTCTTTTTTCAGCAACCTCTCATTCTTGAATGCTTGATTCGGCCGAAAACCTGATCCAGATGGCTTTCGGTAGGCTTGTGAGGGTGGATAGGCATTTTGTGGAGCTGGGTATTTGGAAAGCGAAGCATGTCTTTGGGAGTCTCGTGGAGAGAAGTAGCGTTGGGGAGGGGAGTAGCGTTGACGAGTGATGGAGCTACTCGGGTGGCTGGGAAAGCTATCATAAGTGGGTTGGGATGGAGAGTATGGGGGATCATCCGTTATGGTGTTGGGTGCTTGGGTAAGGACAGATTCCAGGAAGCTAGGTGGTGGCGGGGGTGGTGATTTCCGAGCCATCCACGCCCGATACATGTCTGCCACATGCTGTCTCAGCATTTTCACTTCTTCTATCAACCCGTTGTTCCATTCGACCAGTTGTTGCCGGTCATCGGTACCGACCCACTCGGTTCTGAGGTTCTGTGTCATTGTCCTTTTTTGCTTTGCAGGGAGGAGTTACCACAACCAACCACTTTTCTATATGAACACAGCAAAGTGAAGCCATCACGTTAGTGTTAGGGCATTTGACAAATAATCATATATCAGAGATGCAATGCACCTAAGCAGTTAAACCGTTCTATCATGCATTCACTTCAGTTACGTGCGTTGTTCCGGCTTCTTGTAATTGTACCCCTTTGAAAATCTCCCGCACTTTCCTTTATTTTTCTTTTTTTTTTCTATTATTCCTTTTTTTTTCTTCAGTGGTGGTCGAATCTTATGGAGATTGCCTACGTATCATGACCCCACATGAATCAGACCTTGCGTAGTTCGGCCAAAATGAAAGGTAACAACAATGAAACATTTTTTTTGTTGGAATTTTCAATTTTCATAATTAAAACAAACTGGGTTTCAAAGGTTTAAAGATGACCTACAAACTCGAAAATCAAACAACCCACATATTCTAATCAAAAGATTTACAAACTTAAAAACAAAAGGCCAGCTTCCTTTCTCTGTTTGACAAATGCAACCAAATGATTTTTTTTTGCAAACGTGGCCCCTTCCAAATTTCACATGAATTTTGAGATCGGGGAGGATAATTTTATGACATTTTACAAACTTGTCCGTTCTTTTACGAAAATAGCCTTTCGACAACTGAAAGATACTCTAAGGCTACCTCGGCAAGAACGGTTTAAGACACTGCCGAAGCTGGCTCGGCTTATTTTGACCAAAAATCCAAACGGTATTCACCTGACCGCTAACTCTTTATTTTTTTTAAAATTAAAATAGAAGACCTGGTGTTGCAAACACAGCCTTTCAGCGTCTTGGGGACAGATTTCAATGCTGCGTTTAGCTAACCGGCCAAAATCCTAAAAAATGACCCAAGGTGGCTGTTTATACAAAGTCAGCCTTCCGGCGTCCCTTTCGGGAACATTCGGCTATTTTTGACAAAAATAGCATCACCCGACTTATTTGTGACTCTTTTTTTTCAAATTAGAATAAAAGACCCGGTATTGCAAACACGGCCTTTCAGCGCCTCAGGGAGGCAGATTTTAAGGCTGTGAGGGTCAAAAATCAAAACATAACCAAAGGTGGTTGTTTATGCAAAATCAGCCTTCCGGCGTCCCGTTTGGGGACACTTGGCTATATTTGACATGAGCGGCATTATCCGACTTATTTATGATAAAAATTCGACATTTTTTGGTTATTTTTGCAAAGGAGAGGTTGGACATCACCCGACTTATTTATGACAAAATTAAAATTTTGACATTTTTTTTGGCTATTTTAGCAAAGGGGAGGTTGAACCCGATGAGGGTTGCCTACGTATCTCACATCCGGTGAGAATCAAACCGGCGTAGTTCGCCCATCAGAAATAAAGGAAATAAACTAACTCTTTTTTTTTTTCGAAGAAAAATACTTACAAAGAAGAGAGAAAATATTTTTGAATTTCGATTTTTTTTTTGAAAAGAAACGACGACTAAAGAAATATTATTTTTTTTGGATTTTAACTTCTTTTCCCTATTTTTTTTTTGGAAAGTTCGAAAAATCTTCTAAATAAAAAGAAAATATTTTTGGACTATTACTCTGAATTTCTAAAAGAAATACTACAAAAGAAAAGAAAAAATATTTTTGAATTTTGAATTTTCTTTTGAATTTTTAAACAAATATTTTGGATTTTGAGAGAGATTAAAAGGAAATATTTTTGTATTATTTTTTTAATTGAGGTCTAAAAGACTGAGTAATGGAAAATATTTTTTGGATTTTTGGAATATGGTGGGCCGGAACCGAAGAGGTTTGCCTACGTATCTCACATCCGGTGAGAATCAGACACGCGTAGTTCGGGAATAAAACAAACTATATATTTTTCTTTTTAAAAAAAAAACAAGACTCTTTTTCATTTTCATTTTTCATGGGAAGACAAACTATTTTCCTTTTCTATTTCTGAAAACAAGACAGAACAATGACTTTTTTTTTCTATTTTTCCTTTGCTTTTAGTAAAACAAACTAATAAAACATTTTTTTCATTTTCTCAAAATTTCGGCAGAGTTTCGACAGTATTTGGGCATTGAGTTTTTTTCAAAAATAAACAATTAACTCCCTAGCCGCTATTTCTTTTTTTTCTTTTCCTCAATTTCACAATATTCCTGATATTCAAAAGCCGGTCAACACACAAGTCCGAATCAAATAAATGCACAAGTAGCAGCAAGTAAGATGCATCAAGATGGTCATTTTCATTTTTTGGTACACCTGTCCTAGACAGACCCAACCCCTGTGTTGAGCCTCCAAAGTCAAATGCACGTGATGCAAACAAATGTTCCTACTAGGGATCCGTCATGAAGCTGAGTTATTCTAGGTTCATAACCTGGGTATTTGTTCTAGACTGTGTACCCGAGCGGATAGCTCGAGTCGAGGAGGGGGCAACGTACCGGGGACCCGCGGGATCGTCCGGCTTTGTAACTTGTCCGACCTCTTTCTTATTTCTGGTATTGACACTAACAGAATAGGGAGTCTCGACCAGCGAGCTCCTCCCCGGAGGTAAGAAGAGAAGGGTTTTGGCACAGTTTATATACAATTCAGATAATATCAAAGCGGTAAAAGCATCATTTAGCACATTGAGCCCAAACATGTAACAAAATCAGATAAAAGCAAATATAACAATTTATCTAAGCTCGAATTTCTAACCCTGAACCAGTGGTTCTGCGTAAAGCGTCCCCAGCAGAGTCGCCAGAGCTGTCACACCTCCTTTTTCGCCCGCGCCGCCGCAAAGGGGCGCGAAAGGGAGTTTTTCTAATTAAAGGACAATCGAAACGAGATTTATTTATTTATTTCAGAGTCGCCACTTGGGAGATTTATGGTGTCCCAAGTCACCGGTTGAATCTTGAATCGAGGAAAAGAATGACTCTGTTTAATAGTATGCGCACCAGAAATCCGGATAAGGAATTCTATTAACCCAGGAGAAGGTGTTAGGCATTCCCGAGTTCCGTGGTTCTAGCACGGTCGCTCAACTGTCATATTCGGCTTGATTATCTGATTTTATACAAATATGAACTTATGTGCAGATTTTAACTCTTTACCGCTTTCATTATTATTATTATTATTTTACAGGGAATTGCAACATTGTGAAAATGTATCTCGAACCGCGTCACAATCAATGTACCCGTGATCGTCGACACACTTTGACTCCGTTGAGATTGGGATTTAGGTCACATCAATGTACACCCACATTTAAGAAAGTAAATTATTAAAGGCGCGCCTAAAGCGACTAGCGCATTATTATTTTCGAGAAGGCCGTGAAATCTTGCTAAAACGGACCATCCGAAGTTCAATTAATTATTAACCATTTATTGAGGGCCCCGTAGCTTGCGTTTTATTTGGCGAGGCTTGTCTCATTTCTTTTTAAAAAGGGTAATCCTAAAGTGACTACATTTCTACTAAGTTTGTTTCTAAAATAAAGGGAGGAATCCTAGTTAATAATACTTCCTAACTCATGTTGCAATTAACCTTAACTAATTATCCACAATCATTCAAATATCCAATTATCAAAAATGCAAGTCCAGAATCAATTTCCAAACTTATTTCCTTTAACAGAGTTAATCAACAAACTATTCTAGGCTAATTAGTGTTAAGCAAATCCAACAGTCAAATTATACCTCCAGTTTTGAACTAACTCACGATTGCCATTACTAAGTACAAAACAATATGACTCCGGGATTGCACTGCCGATTATTAGGACGAGTGAGGATTGTGAATCACAAGATCGCTTTATGTTTTGAATAACTTATGATTTTTAAAGCTTAACTACACTAAATGAAATTAAATTACCACATATATTAATAAACTATAAAATGTCCTGAACAGTCCATGAGTTCGACAGTCCGAGCCAATCTAAATCGTTGTAAAACAATTTTAATCACATTCCAAACTACTACAATCCATTATGATAAAATACGGCAAGAACTAAAGCTTTCAATGAAGTTATATTTCCATTTTTCATTTCATTCCAAATGGACAGCTACATGGTTTGAGATTCAGGACATGTACCTGGAAATGGCAATACAAGAAGAAAAGAAGGAGGAGTCAGCAACAGTAATAACACAGCAACGCAACAGCAACCCAACAACAGCAATTCGAACCAGATTCAAGGCTCAGAAAAATTTGAAGAAAACCAAACGAGTTCGATAGAACAGCCCCAAAAGTTTGTGAAAAGACTAAACAACAACAACCCACATCACCACAAACAGACTCAACCACGCGTGTATTAAACCTGAAACTAAACTCGTCTCTCACTTTGTTTTTGTTTTCTCTTTTTAAACTCTCCAACACTCTCTTAAGATTTTCAGAATGTCTTCCTCTCTCCCAAAAAAATCCTCTCTAAAACTATGTCCTAAAAAATGTCCTCCTTTTCTATGTCAAAATGACTCTATTTATAACCAACACTCTTATCTTGAACCACTAACCCAAAATATTCCCCTAATTGCATGTCTTGCCCCCACTACTTAATGTTTTTCTTATTTAATTCCCTTGTCCCCCACTATATTAAATAAATATATCACCTCCCCACTAACTTATGTCTTGTCCCCCACCATGTACTATTTTAATATTGTTAATGCCTAGTGGACAGAGCACTCAGATTAAATAATTGTTCAAATTTTTAATTCCAAAAATACCCCTCCGACCTTACTGAAATTACCATTTTACCCCTGAAAGTAATGCAATTTACCAACCTACCCCCATCAGCTATAACCAATTCACCTAATCAATTCCAACCAAAATACAACAAATATAATCAATTCCTAAACAAATTCAATCAACAAATCCCATGAACACAGATTGAATCATACAACATCAGATTAATGGGAATAAGTTAACCATATTGGGAACCAATCCTGGTTAACTTAGACAAAAAATGAATGAGCAAGGAGACAACAATATTAACAACAAAAGTAAACTGAAACAACATGAATCAAAATTAACTGAATCGAAATGCAAACTGAAATCATATGATGAACAACAAAGAGCAGGAAACCAAACAATACACAAAAAGAAACCATTTGAACCAATAGCAATAATAAACATTTATGGGAATAGCCACAGTTTTATACAAGACTGATTGAACTTCCTAACTTGAAATATGCAATGATACAAAGAAGAAGAAAAATCAGAATAAACCAAACATTTAATTTTGCACGGAACGAGAATTGAGCAGAAGATGAACGAAAGCTAACAACAACACAAAATAGACCAGAATCGTACCATATTAAAGGGATTGGGTTCGAATGGCAACCTCAACGCACTGCAACTCTATGACCTCAACTGCGTATGAACTGTTTCGACAACCCCGACCAAAGCTCGAACAAACGAGATGGTTGGGTCTCATTTTGGACTGGAGGCGACGGGCTCCGGCGACCCTACTGGATGACGGCATATTGTCGTGGTGGAATTGGGTGTTGAAGGAGACGACGAGGAGTGGGGTGGCTGTTGTTCGTTGGACGAAGCAGAAGCCGATGGGGAGCTTCTGTGAGTGGCTATTGTGAGTGGTCATTTGGGCGGAGAAGATGAAGCAACCCCAACGTCCATGGCTGGAGCTCGACGAAGCAAGAGGCTGGGTGATGGTGGTCTTTTGAAGATGAAGCAGAAGGCGAGATGCTAGGGTGCTGGTCGTCGCCACTGGTCGACGAGGAAGGTAGCCATGGGAGCTCGAGCTCGAGCTCGACGACGAAGAAGAAAACAGCCTGTTTGGATTTTGTTTGGAGCTGTTGTGCAGGGTTATGGGTGACGGGGACGAGAGCTAGGAAGCTTTGTTGGCAGAGCTGCTGGTCGTTTGGAGACGACAAAACACACGCGTTGAAATTGCGCGCAGCAGCAGCTCACGTCGACGAACTTGTGGTCGTCCATGGCGGGGCTGTGCGACGTGGTCGTGGTGTTGATCCAGTGGTCGTGAGGACTGTGCGTTCGAGCTGGAGATGGTGAAGGAGAAGAGGAGGCAGCCATGGTTGGGGAGCTTGGGGGGGTTGTTCATGGTGAGGGTGAAGAGAAAGAGAGGGGGGCGGATGGGTTTAGATTTAGGTTTAGGTTTAGAAAATGAAAAAATGGGAAGGGGAGTGTTTGGGTTATGGGGCGGACAGGGTCGACCCGAGTTGAAATGGACCGGGTCGTAGGGGAAGGTTGGGTATCTTTGGGCCTGTGGTTTAAAATTGAAGAAGAGGCCCAATCCGATTTTCGTTTATTTTTTGTTCTCTTTTCTTATTGATAAAACTAAAATTAAATTATAAAAACCAAAATTATCTTAAAATACTAATTAAACTTCTGATAATAATTATCACCCAAAATTAAACATCAATAAAATAAAATCACACAATTTGGACATTAAATGCTAAAAATGCAAAAGATGCCTATTTTTGTAATTTTCATTCTTGTAAGACCAACTTAATTACTAATAATTGTAAACTTAAATCCTAAACTCAAATGCGACGTATTTTTGTATATTTTTTATTAATTTATAAAATAAACATGCGCAGACAAATGCAAACAATACAAGAAAAATAACACAAAACTCACAACAATTGCAAACAAACAAAAAATTGTTTTATTTTCGGAATTTTGGGAGTAATTCTTATATAGGGCAAAAATCACGTGCATACATCGGTAACCGCCTACAATTTTAAAAAGGCGTCAGACAAACACGCAGCAACCTTAATAGTGTCAGGCTTTACTGGTACATTAAAAAATTGGTGGGATAATTATCTCTCCGAAGAAAATAGGAATCAAATCCTAAATGCCACATCAGTAATGACTATAGTAAAAACTGAAAATAATACGCAAATAGCAGAACAAGAATCTAGAGAAGATGCTACTGCAATTCTAATCTACTGTATAGCCAAACATTTTATTGGTGAACCAAAATTATTTCAGGATAGAAGTCTTGAACTTCTCAATAATCTTAACTGCCCAAAATTAACATATTTTAGGTGGTATAAAGATATGTTCATAGAAAAAGTAATGGTCAGAGAAGACTGCGGTAAACCCTTCTGGAAAGAAAGATTTATTAGCGGATTACCCAGATTATTTGCCGAAAAGGTAAGAACTAAAATTAAAGATAGATTTAATGGTCAAATCCCATATGACAATCTTACGTATGGAGATTTAATAAGTTTTATTAATGTTACAGGTCTAGACTTATGTACTCACCTAAAACTTAAAAGTCTTATTAAAAAAGATAGATTACAGTCTAAAAAGGAACTTGGTAGTTTTTGCCAAGATTTCGGTGATAAATCAATAGTCGCTCCATCAAAAAGAGCGTCAAAGAAACATAGATCTTGTGATAAACCTAAAAAACGCCATAAGCGTAAAGAAAAGAAAGAAGAAGGAACTTCTGAAAGGAAAAGGTTTAAAAGAAAATCTAAAAAGGATTATGGAGACAAATGCTGGTCTTGTGGAAAAATAGGACACAGAGACAGTGAGTGCAAAGTTACTAAAAAGAAAAAGAGTAAAGTTAATACTCTTGAATTAGACGAAAATATTAAAGAAAAGCTTTACGCAATTCTAGAAGATAATGATAATAGTTCATCATCTTCATCTTCATCCACAGATAGTTACTCTGACAGCGATAATGAATTAATCAATGTCGCATATGACTCAGACAGCAATAACTCAATAGAAGATAGCTGTAATTGTACTGGCTCAATCTGCGGATGTAGTTAAAATTCCCTCAAAGTAATTACAGAAGACTCCAAGGAAGTTTTATTCAACATTATTGAGCACATAGATTATGATGAATTAAAAAGAAAATATTTAATTGAATTAAAAAATATTATCATTAAACAAAAGGGAAATCGACCGCAGATAGAACCTTTTGACATGAAGAAAGTAATGAATAGATTTTCTGTAAAAACAGAAGAACCTACTACTATCCAACATCTTCAAACTGAACTTAAATCAGTAAAAGAAGAATTAAAAGATATTAATCTTCGACTTAATAAAATTGAAATGAAAAATATTACTAATAGAATATTATCTCAAGTTGATAAAGGAAAAGCAATTGATAGCGAATTCTTATCAAAAGAAGAAGATGAAAATGTAGAAAAAGAAGAAGGTAACACTTCAAATTAAACGATAATGATTCAGTTATCGAAGAATCTGAAGGTGGTTCAACCGCACTAGTTAAACTCACTAAAGTAAAGGCTAAAAGTTATTATCTTCCTATAATATTAAAGGTCCAAAATATGACCTTTACTAAATTAGCATTATTAGACTCAGGTGCAGATAAGAACTGCATAATGGAAGGAATAATACCATTAAAGTACTTAGAAAAAAGTACACAAAAATTATACTCTACCACAGGAGAACTATTAAAAATAAATTACAAATTATCAAAAGCACATATCTGTAACGACGAAATATGCTTTATTAATGATTTTGTAATAACAAGAGATATAAGTGAAGAAATAATTCTCGGAATTCCTTTCCTGACTCAAATAAAGCCACATTACGATGACTTAAGTGTACTTTGCACCACAATATTAGGAAAAGAAATAAGATTTCCTTACCTAAATCCTATCTCTAAAGAAGAAAGTGATTATATTAAATCACAAACAATCTTTAAGATAAATTTGCTCACTAAGCAAGTTAATTACTTAAAAATAATATTAAAGTTCATAAAATAGAACAAACTTTAAAAACCCCGGAGGTAGAAGATAAGATTAAACAGTTTCAACAAAAACACAAACTAGAAATTTGTTCCGATTTACCTACAGCCTTTTGGGAATGAAAAAGGCACATAGTTAACCTACCTTATATTAAAGAATTTAACGAACATGCTATACCTACTAATGCAAGACTTATTCAAATGAATTATGACTTAATGGAAGTCTGTAAAAAGGAAATAAATGATCTTCTCCAAAAGAAGATTATTAGACCTTCTAAGTCACCGTGGAGCTGTGCAGCCTTCTACGTTAACAATAACCCAGAGAAAAAAGAGGAGCTCCTAGACTAGTTATTAATTACAAACCTTTAAATAAAGTGTTACAATGGATTAGGTACACGATGCCTAATAAAAAGGATTTATTAAAAAGGACTTACAAAACTAATATTTATAGTAAATTTGATATGAAATCAGGTTTCTGGCAAATACAAATTGCTGAAAAAGATAAATATAAAACTGCCTTCAATGTCCCATTTGGACAATACGAATGGAATGTAATACCATTTGGGTTAAAAATGCCCCATCTAAATTTCAAAACATAATGAACAATATATTTAATCCCTACAGTAATATGTCAATAGTTTATATTGACGATGTGTTAATATTCTCAAAATATATAGATTCTCATTTTAGACATCTCAATACTTTCTTTAAGATAGTACAACACAACGGTCTAGTAGTCAGCGCTAAGAAAATCAAGTTGTTTCAAACAACTATTAGCTTTTTAGGACATGACCTTTATGTACTTACAAACCAATATGTAGATCCATTGAGTTCTCATCTAAATTTTCCGATAAAATCATAGACAAAACACAACTACAAAGGTTCTTAGGAAACCTCAATTATGTAGCAGATTTTATTCCTAATATTAGAAAAATCTGTGAACCGCTTTACAAATGCCTTAGGAAGAATCCAGTCCCTTGGAGTCTAGAACAAACTGATACAGTCAAGAAAATCAAGTCCATTGTTCAAAAACTCCCATGTCTAGGTATTCCAAATCCTGAAGCGTTTATGATAGTAGAAACCGACGCTTCTGATGAAGGGTACGGTGGAATTCTTAAACAACGAATTTCTTTAAAGTCTCCCGAACAGTTAGTTCGTTTCACTTCTGGTGTCTGGAATCCAGCTCAAAGAAATTATAGTACAATTAAAAAGGAAATTTTATCTATAGTACTATGTATTACAAAATTTCAAGATGATTTAATAAACAAAGAATTTTTATTAAGAGTTGACTGTAAATCAGCTAAAGAGATTTTGCAAAAGGATGTTAAAAATCTTATTTCAAAACAGATTTTTGCCAGATGGCAAGCACTATTGTCCAGCTTCGATTTTGAAATTGAATTTATAAAAAGAGAAAATAACTCTTTACCCGATTTTCTAACTAGAGAATTTCTACAGGGGAAAAATGAGACCAAACCTGAAGGGTCTGTTCAGGGCCTCTCCCAAAAGAGAGAATAGATATCATGCCCTTGCAGAATTTCCATTATTACCAACCGTAAGGCTACCACTAAATATAATGGCTACCCCTACGAGAGTACCCACTACAAACAAGCCTACTACCATGACAGTGCTCGGATCCATTCCCAAAAAGGATGGTCCATTTTAACAGGCTTCTTCGAAAGCCTCAACAAGCCAAACAGGAAAGATACTGACTAGTGCCGACTATGCAATGAAGGTCCCAGAGTCCTTCGCCCAAGCAGTTAACCCCCCCACACCAGTTAAAGCAGAAGAAAAGAGACCTGTTTCCTCAGAAAAGGAGACATTCGAATTAATTGCAAAAGAACCAGTTAAGGTTTTGGCCCTAGACAAAGGTTATGAGAATTATGACCTTGCGCACCTAATCAGACCCTGTTGCACAGACAGGAATTACGTTGACACCAGTGACCCCCTAAAAACAAGGAGGTATTATGAGTTAATCTGAACAGATAAAAGATCTGTTACATTCGAACACACTCTTTTCGACGATAAAGACCCAACTAGTATTAGAATCTCAAAGTTTACCGTCAATAGGGTAATAAGCCCATTTGAATGGGGAATGGATCACCTACACACTCCGATTGTGTTATCAGTCCAATATAGGCCCCAAACCTATAATTTCAAAGACTATATGGACGCTTGGTTTAACTTTCTATACCTACGTCCAAAAACACACACCTGGTTTGTCAAATATAGCGAACAAGCCCAAAAATCAATCCTACCTAGATAGTTTTATGACTGGTGGAAAATATTTAGAGGAACAGAGTAGACGATGCCCAGTAGCTTCCAAATACATTATGAGAGATTCCAAACAGAAAATGAAATTTCCTCTCTCCCAGATCACATAAAATTATGCAAATATTACTTTGCAAAAAGAATATCTTTTATTATTAATTGGTCGTTCGATATAGAACAAATTGAATGGATCAAATACTTAGTAAAAATGCCTAAAGTCAACAGTTGGATTCCTGAAATCAAAGAAGCCAAGAAATCCAAACCAATCAGAACAGAATCAAGTAACTCTCAGAATGAGTTAAAGAAAAAACTGCTCGGAATGTTAGCAAACATTGAGTCAGCAGACCCGACGCAAGTACAAGCTATGTTAGAAGTTGTTTCAAGTTCATCCGCTGTAGAAAGCAGAAAAAATGGAGATATGGAAGATTTAGACGAGATAGATAGATATCTTCTTCGAATTGAACATCTGGAAATGCTGTTCTTTTGTAATAATTCTTTTTATTAGAATGTCTGGGATCATTCGTGATTCTACTTATTTTAGGATTAGTAACAGAGATGGTTTTTAGAGTAAGTAAAGGTTTTATTTTATTTATATGTAACGACCCGATCGGTCGTTTTGAGCTCCGACCCGTTATTCAGCAGTTTGAGGCCATGAGCAGCTTCATCTCAGGTATATTGACTTGAGTGTATGGTCAGAATTAAAATTCAGGAAGTTTGGAGTCAAATCTAAACGGAAATTCTCATTTTGAAAGCTTAAAATTGAAGAAATGAACTAGGATTGGAATTTTGAGTAAATGACCTCGGAATTGGGATCCAAAGGTTCCAGCAGGTTCGTATGATGATTTCGTACTTGGGCGTATGCCCGGATCGGGTTTTGAATAACCCGGGAGCGTTTTGGCGCCTATTGTGGAAGATAGCATTTTAGAAGAAATTGCATCAGTTTGCCTTAAAAGGCATTTCAGTGTTATTGATGTCCGTTTGGAATTCCGAGACTAGGAGTAGTTCCGTATGGTGATTCTGGATTTGGGAGCACGATCGGAAGTGAATTCGGAGGTCCGTAGGTCATTTTAAAGCCGTTTGGCTAAATATAGAAATTTGAAGGTTTTTAAGAAAATTCGACCGGAAGTGGAAATTTTGATATCGGGGTCGGAATGCGATTCCGAAAGTTGGGGCAAGTCCGTAATGTCGAATGTGACTTGTGTGCAAAATTTGAAGTCATTCCTGAATGATTTTGGTAAGGTTTGAGACACTTAGTCTCTTTTAAGGAAGCTTAAGTTGGAAAAGTCAACCGGATATTGACTTATGTGTTAGAGCACTCAAAATGCGAATTTTATGGTTCGTATAGCTTTGTTAGGTGATTTGGGACTTAGGAGTGTGTCCGGAATATTTTTGTGATGACCGGTGTAGAATTAAGCTTGAATCGGCAAAGTTAGTATTTTGGCGAATTCCGGTTGATAGGTAAGATTTTGATACGAGGCTCGGAATGGAATTCCGAGAGTTGCTGTAGCTTCGTTATGTCATTTTGGACTTGTATGCAAAATTTTAGATCATTCGGACTAGTTTTGACGTGTTTCGACATCAGATGTGAAAATTTGAAGTTTCAAAGTTCATAGGCTTGAATCCGTGGTGAATTTAGTATTTTTGCATTGTTTTTGGTGATTCGAAGGAACAACTAAGTTTGTGTCATATTATGGGACTTGTTAGTATACTTTGTTGGGATCCCATGAGGCTTGGACAAATTTTGGAAGAGTTTTTGGAAGATTTTTTTTCGTTTTGAGCATAAATGTAATGATCTAAAGGTTCATTTTTAGTTTTAGAGATCCAAATTTGATTCCGAGACTTCCGAAATTTTGATAATGAATTATAGGACTGATCTGGAAATTTTGGTCTAATTTCATCAAGTCGCAATTAGGTTTTTGACGCGAAACATGAGTAATTGTTTAACGAGCGAAATGGATATCGCACTAGGCAAATGAGCTCCGAATTGAGTTTCGATTGAAGGGTTGTGTTCGTATTATTATTTGTGACTCATAGGAACAAGAATCGTCTAATTCCGAGTTCGTATGATGGAGTTAGAGCCATTTTAGTGAAAAATGGCTGTGCTGCAATTTAAATTGGCTGCTGGTGCATTTTTTTAGCAGCAGTAAACAGTAACCCGTGCGTGAACAGTACCGTGCGGGTGAACAGTAATTGCGAAAAATCTGGGCAGTGAGTTTATATCCGATTTTGGGTCATTTTTCCACCATTTTCAGTCATTTTGAGAGCTTTTGGACGAGGATTGAAGGGAGTTTCAACTGAGATCGATTGGAGGTAAGTTTTATGAGTTAAATACATGATTTTATTGAAGAATCATCCTTGAAATCCATGAAAACATAGCCAAATTATAAGAAATTAGGGCTTGAGATTGAAATTCTAAAATGAAGATTTGAGGGGTCATTTGAACTCCGATTTTGGTAAATTGTATATGTACGAACTCGTGGCGAGACGAGGAATCCGGTGATGTGACTTTCGTAATTTTTGAGAAGTGGGCCCGGGGCTTGGGTTTTGCAAATTTCGTGATTTTCGATATTTTTCGAGTCTTTTCGATTGAGTTATATTCCCTTAGCCTATTGTAATATATTCCTTGTGGTTTTGGCAAGATTCGACGCGCGAGGAGGTCGATTCGAAAGGAAAGGGCATCGCGGAGTAGACTTTTGGCCGTCTTGAGGTGAGTAATAGATGTAAATGTTGTTCTGAGGGTTTGAAACCCCGGACTTTCACATCATAACGCTATATTGAGGCGTGACACGCACTCCATGGCGAGTGCGGGGTCGGATACTATTGGGGATTGTGACTTGGTCCATCCCATGTGATGTTTATACTATACTGGTGATTGATACACATACTTCATTGATATTACGGGGCTTGATGCCATGTTTGGGGCCTTGTGCCGATTTGTAAAATCTTTCGAGGATTGATATTACTGCTTAGCATGATTTGCATATCATTTAATTTCAGTCCAAGGTTTTAAATGCTATTTTGCAAACTCAGCCATAATTCTAAGTGTTGAAAACTTAAATGATATTTTTAAATGTATTCCGGGCTGGGAACTTCTGTTTTGTAAATGCCAAAGGGGCTTATTATATTATTTTCTAGACTGATTATAAAGTGACTTGAAATAGCGGTAACAATGACACTGTGTGATATACTTGAAACAGTGGTAACAATGACACTGTGTGATATACTTGAAACAGTGGTAACAATGACACTGTGTGATATACTTGAAATAGTGGTAACAATGACACTGGATGATATATTTGAACAGTGGTAACAATGACACTGTATGATATATTTGAACAGTGGTAACAATGACAATGTATGATATAAATTGGTCAGGTAACAATGGCTGACCAAGATATTGCGCTTGGGCTGTAGGAGCCCCTCCGGAGTCTGTACACACCCCTAGTGAGCGCCGTCGACGATAAATAAATATGGATGGCTCGGGCTGCACGCCGCAGTGGGTACTGGAATGTACCATCATATGCATTGCATTGCATTCATGTATTTCTATTTATACTGTTGTTTAGCTGCTCAGTTCCATATGTTGTTGTATATTTGGATTTTAGCTTACTTTGTGTATTTACTGGATTTTCTTATCTTCGGACTGTAGTTACTTTTATTACTCACTGGGTCGGAGTACTCACTTTACTCCCTGCACCTTGTGTGCAGATCCAGGGCAGTCTCAGGCTCAGTAGATCCAGTTGATCAGCAGATCCAGCCTCTGGGAGTATCTAGGTAGCTGCACGGCGTTCGCAGCCATTGATTTTCTCCCTCCTATCCTATCTCTTTATTTTCGCATTATCGGACTTTGGATATACCGTGTATTAGGATGATATTTTGTATTCTAGAGGCTTAGATTCGTGACACCGGGTCCTAGTGAGATTATATTGTGTATTTTGTTAAATTCTTCAGTACTTTAATCTTGGTTAATTGATATTTTGTTCCGCTATTTTGGATAAATTGGGTTAAGTGTTGAATAATGGTGGGGCTTGCCTAGTAGTGTGCTGGGCGCCATCACGACCGGGATTTGGGTCGTGACAAGTTGGTATCAGAGACTAGGTTACTTGGTGTCGCGAGTCATGAGCCGGTTTAGTAGAGTCTCGCGGATCGGTACGGAGACGTCTGTACTTATCCTCGAGAGGCTGCCGAACCTTTAGGAAAACTTCACATTCTTGAATTATTATCGTGCGTCCTTGATTCAGCTTGAAAAGAAACTTTTGAAATTCCTTCCGCGTGATCGTATGCACCAACGGGCGCTCAATATCAGATGTGTCTCGATGACTTTGATTCCCCGATCGAGGGGCGAGGTGTAATCTCTGTGAGTTTGAAGTTAGACCAGTCTAGAGGACTTGAGGCCAAATCTTTGCCAATGGCTTGAGCACCGAGGTGCTGATTTTGTGAGCAAGTGTTTTGAACTCATATGTTCATTATTGTCCTTGTTAGCCTGAATGGCGGTTGGATATCCACGTGATGAGTATGTTAGTGTTGCGAGGTGTATTTGTACCACTTGGTAGTGGCGAAGAAGCCTATTGGATAGTAGATGAACTGTTAAGTGATTCGTTTCTTATTGTGATCTGTTGAGTAGCCCGAGTTATGGGCGCGTGAAGAATATTTTTCGTGTCTCCTAGTTAGATAAGTCTGGGAGCTGAGATCGCTTCCGTAAATGTATTATGACGAAATCATTGAGTCAAGGAGACCACCTTGAAGGTCAAAAATATTAAAGAAAGAATATGTTCCTACTTGGTTGAATAGCCCAATAATGGAGGGTTGAAGGGTATTTTCTATGTGTTATGATTCAAATAGGTGCAACGCATGTCCATGTATCAATTTAGATTTATGTAATTGATATGCATTGTGATGCTTTGTCAAGTTGTGGATGTGTTGTTAGGATGGTTTTGGTGATTCTCTGGCAGGTGGATAGGACCAATTACAAAGGAGGCTCTGCCGAAATTTTTGAAAAATTTAGGACTTAAAAAAAAAAATTGGTCGCCTAGAGAGTGGGCTTAACTGTTGTGTGAGTAAATGCAAGAATTGCAGAAGAGTTAAAATTCCAGATGATTCGTGTTTCCACGAGCTTATGATGGAGTGAGTTTAATCTCACCATGATATTACGACAGCAATAGAGTATATGTGTTGTGATCTATGGCTTCGAGCCAAGTTGGGGAGCTTGCTGTTGATTAGCTGATTGCACGGTTTATTACCTGCGTGAATTCTGGTTATTGGCGTATTGGTGGGTTATTGCAGCTACGGAAAAGGACCATGAGTGGTAATTTGAGTAAATGAATTGTTGGATGCATGCTATGGTTAGCCTTATTGGCTCATATTTAGACTTGAGGGAAGATTCATGATTTATGCCTCGTATAGGTGCAGGCTTCGAGGGAAGTGATTCCGTTGGGTGCTTTATCGAGATGGTATTCATATGTTATAAAATTCAGTAGAGTTGGTTGCATTCGGGGCCAAGTCAGAGCTGGGTGGCTCTCAATAGCGGTCCTAGTGAATTCAAGAGGCAAAGTGTGGTGCCTGATGATTCTGAGTCTATAAGTACAGTTAAGAGTCAAGCTTTTGAAGCAGCTTATGAAGAAAGACACATAATGTTCTAATGATGTTTTGACTTGCGGTGTAGCATTGAGAGACATGAAATGGTCATGGTTTTTGAGACAGCATGGTCTCATGATTTAAGGTCACTCGGGGTGAGTGCGGTTGGAATAAGTTAGGTGTTGAAGGGAGATATTATTATTTCTAAGGCAATCAAGGATAAACTGGAAGGAAGTAGATTGATTAGCCATAGTTGAGTTGGCATATTGGTGTCAGTGATCGGTTCGTTCAGCGTGATCGAGTTATGCATGTGATTTGTGGCGGTGCGTGTGAGGCTTGTCGGCCGTAGTGATTGATGTTATTCTGAATCATTCTTCTGTTAGGGCCTGTTTTGAGTAGGCGGATCCCGGAAAGGGTTATGGTGGCTTGGACCACTACTTAGAGATTGGGATATTCGACGGTTATGAGAATTTGCCTGTATGTTGCTATAGTTCTCCTGAAGTGAGTTAAATGGAAGGTCTTATGTGATGAAGTATTAGCCTATCATCGGTTCCAGAGTTGTGATGGAGATCGTGTCTATCATATATCGGCACATGAGGTGCAGTGAGTGGTATGGAATTTGAAGTAAGGACCAAGGTCGCAGTTTGGTCAATGAATGTGATGTCAAGAGCTCGGATGAGCAGGAAAGGAGTTTCAGTGTTTTGAGTAAGATGGGTATTGACGTCAGTATCACCTGAGATCGGTGTTCTGTGAGAAAGGCCTTGCATCTTGGTTAGGGATTCCTGATCGCTTTTCAGTGTTAGTGCAGCCGGTGGTTTGAATGTGCAGACCTGTTAATTATTTCGGAAGATGGTGGGAGCTTGTCCCGCGGGAAGATTGTATAAGTGTGACATGTAGTCACTTGATTAATTAGAATTTAAACCAAGTATGAGGATTTTGGTAATATCATCCATTTGAGAATTTATGCCTGGAGGGCACTCTGCTTATTGGGTTATAGACATGTGAAATATTATTGGCCTAGCTTGGCACGATCAGGATCGACTTGAGGTCGGGGGATAGATTTAAATGTGGAAGTGAGCCTTACGTCAGGCCAGTTGTGTTTATTTCAGCAATGCGCTCTTTATGGAAGGATAGTCGCGATCTTATTTCGTGGTCAGATAATTCATGTAAAGATATATTGCGATGTATGAGTTGTGAGACGGCTTGGTAAATTCCTTATGTGTTGAGGTTCCGCTCAGTGGTGATGTTATATGAGCAGGATGGCTCTTGAGACTTAGATCATGTATCGTACCTCAGTTGTGCTTGAGTTGTAGCCTATAACGCTATATGTTTCCTTGGGAATGGTATTATGCACTTTAGTGTGTTTATGACCGATATTCAGTATTTGGATGTGGTGAGCTATTCAGCTCGATGTGTATCTCCTTATGTGAGTCCTATATGTGGATCGGGTGGCACTCCGCCATGGGTATGTTGTTTGGATCGGGTTGTGTGCCGCAACAATGTGATGTTAAGTTCATTGCCCATATTTGCTTTTATGTGTTCTGTTTCCCTATTTTCTGAAGAAGTCCATGTTAGTGTGCGAGTTGAGTAGTTCCTCCCAGAGTTCGCCTTCCTTTTGTATCGCGTTCGAATTGGTAGCCCACTGGCACATTGTGGCGTCTTGTGGGATTTTTGATTATGTCCGAGGTGACTTATTGCCTGAGCAGTTCGTACTGGGTGAGACGAGGTTACTAGATTTGGGGTCAGTGCAAACTGATTATATGAAGTATATTATAGAGCAAAGATCATTCTTTGGTTTGAGACAAGGTAATGGAACTTGTCAGGAGTATAGATCCAATGAATTGTTGATTCAACAGTTGATTATGAATTTCGGCAAATCTCTCCAGTCGTATCGGTGTTGTAAAAACTAGAGCAAGACCTATGTAGGTCATGAGATGCAATGGGAGCATCAGATTTGTGGAATTTCGACTATTATGTTTAAAGAATGTTATTGTGGTCCCATGAGTAAAGTGATGCAAAGTGTGAATTCAGCAAAGTTATGCAGCCATGTTGGGTACAACGTGTGGAGATTGATATGGTGGTCGTATGATGGAAATAGGCTTGGCAGGAAATTCAGGATGTTGGAATTGGACCTAATGGCTTATTTGCTTGAATAAGGGAGTATACCTACAGAGTTGTCGAGATAATGTTCTCAACTGAGTGGTGGTAGCACGGGAAGGTGCATGAGGTGTTAAACAAGTGATTTCAGACTACTTTAGTGTAGTTCTCAGTACGTTCGAGGATGAATGTATGTTTAAGTGGGGGAGATTGTAACGACCCGATCGGTCGTTTTGAGCTCCGACGCGTCATTCATCAGTTTGAGGCCATGAGCAGCTTCATCTCAGGTATATTGACTTGAGTGTATGGTCAAAATTAAAATTCAGGAAGTTTGGAGTCAAATCTAAACGGAAATTCTCATTTTGAAAGCTTAAAATTGAAGAAATGAACTAGGATTGGAATTTTGAGTAAAAGACCTCGGAATTGGGATCCGAAGGTTCTAGCAGGTTCGTATGATGATTTCGTACTTGGGCGTATGTCCGGATCGGGTTTTGGATAACCCGAGAGCGTTTTGGCGCCTATTGTGGAAGATAGCATTTTAGAAGAAATTGCATCAGTTTGGCTTAAAAGGCATTTCAGTGTTATTGATGTCCGTTTGGAATTCCGAGACTGGGAGTAGCTCCGTATGGCGATTCTGGATTTGGGAGCTCGATCGGAAGTGAATTCGGAGGTCCGTAGGTCATTTTGGAGCCGTTTGGCTAAATATAGAAATTTGAAGGTTTTTGAGAAAATTCGACCGTAAGTGGAAATTTTGATATCGGGGTCGGAATGCGATTCCAAAAGTTGGGTCAAGTCCGTAACGTCGAATGTGACTTGTGTGCAAAATTTGAAGTCATTCCTGAATGATTTTGGTAAGGTTTGAGACACTTAGTCTCTTTTAAGGAAGCTTAAGTTGGAAAAGTCAACCGGATATTGACTTATGTGTTAGAGCGCTCGAAATGCGAATTTTATGGTTCAGATAGCTTTGTTAGGTGATTTGGGACTTAGGAGTGTGTCCAGAATATTTTTGTGATGACCGGTGTAGAATTAAGCTTGAATCGGCAAAGTTAGTATTTTGGCGAATTCCGGTTGATAGGTAAGATTTTGATCCGAGGCTCGGAATGGAGTTCCGAGAGTTGCTGTAGCTTCGTTATGTCATTTTGGACTTGTATGCAAAATTTGAGATCATTCGGACTAGTTTTGACGTGTTTCGACATCGGATGTGAAAATTTGAAGGTTCAAAGTTCATAGTCTTGAATCCGTGGTGAATTTAGTATTTTTGCGTTGTTTTTGGTGATTCGAAGGAACAACTAAGTTTGTGTCATATTATGGGACTTGTTAGTACACTTTGTTGGGATCCCATGAGGCTCGGACAAATTTTGGAAGAGTTTTTGGAAGATTTTTGCCGTTTTGAGCATAAATGTAATGATCTAAAGGTTCATTTTTAGTTTTAGAGATCCAAATTTGATTCCAAGACTTCCGGAATTTTGATAATGAATTATATGACTGATCTAGAAATTTTTGTCTAATTTCATCAAGTCGCGATTAGGTTTTTGACGCGAAACATGAGTAATTGTTTGGGCAAATAAGCTCCGAATTGAGTTTCGATTGAAGGGTTGTGTTCGTATTATTATTTGTGACTCATAGGAATAAGAATCGTATAATTACAAGTTTGTATGATGGAGTTAGAACCATTTTAGTAAAAAATGGCTGTGCTGCAATTTAAATTGGCTGCTGGTGCATTTGTTTAGCAGCAGTGAACAGTAACCCGCGCGTGAACAGTACCGCACGTGAACAGTAATTGCGAAAAATCTGGACAGTGAGTTTATAACCGATTTTGGGTCATTTTTCCACCATTTTCAGTCATTTTGAGAGCTTTTGGACGAGGATTGAAGGGAGTTTCAACTGAGATCGATTGGAGGTAAGTTTTATGAGTTAAATACATGATTTTATTGAAGAATCATCCTTGAAATCCATGAAAATATAGCCAAATTATAAGAAATTAGGGCTTGAGATTGAAATTCTAAAATGAAGATTTGAGGGGTCATTTGAACTCCGATTTTGGTAAATTTTATATGTACGGACTCATGGCAAGATGGGAAATCCGGTGATGTGACTTTCGTAATTTTTCGAGAAGTGGGCCCGGGGCTCGGGTTTTGCAAATTTCGTGATTTTTGATATTTTTCGAGTCTTTTCGATTGAGTTATATTCCCTTAGCCTATTGTAATATATTCCTTGTGGTTTTGGCAAGATTCGACGCGCGAGGAGGTCGATTCGAAAGGAAAGGGCATCGCGGAGTAGACTTTTGGTCGTCTTGAGGTGAGTAATAGATGTAAATGCTGTTATGAGGGTTTGAAACCCCGGACTTTTACATCGTAACGCAATATTGAGGTGTGACACGCACTCCATGGTGAGTGCGGGGTCGGATACTATTGGGGATTGTGATTTGGTCCATCCCGTGTGATGTTTATACTATACTGGTGATTGATACACATACTTCATTGATATTACGGGGCTTGATGCCATGTTTGGGGCCTTGTGCCGATTTGTAAAATCCTTCGAGGATTGATATTACTGCTTAGCATGATTTGCATATCATTTAATTTCAGTCCAAGGTTTTAAATGCTGTTTTGCAAACTCAGCCATAATTCTAAGTGTTGAAAACTTAAATGATATTTTTAAATGTATTCCGGGCTGGGAACTTCTGTTTTGTAAATGCCCAAGGGGCTTATTATATTATTTTCTAGACTGATTATAAAGTGACTTGAAATAGTGGTAACAATGACACTGTGTGATATACTTGAAACAGTGGTAACAATGACACTGTGTGATATACTTGAAACAGTGGTAACAATGACACTGTATGATATACTTGAAATAGTGGTAACAATGACACTGGATGATATACTTGAACAGTGGTAACAATGACACTGTATGATATATTTGAACAGTGGTAACAATGACAATGTATGATATAAATTGGTCAGGTAACAATGGCTGACCAAGATATTGCGCTTGGGCTGTAGGAGCCCCTCCGGAGTCTGTACACACCCCCAGTGAGCGCCGTCGACGATAAATAAATATGGATGGCTCGGGCTACATGCTGCAGTGGGTACTGGAATGTACCATCATATGCATTGCATTGCATTCCTGTATTTTTATTTATACTGTTATTTAGCTGCTCAGTTCCATATGTTGTTGTATATTTGGATTTTATCTTACTTTGTGTATTTACTGGATTTTCTTATCTTCGGACTGTAGTTACTTTTATTACTCACTGGGTCGGAGTACTCACTTTACTCCCTGCACCTTGTGTGCAGATCCAGGGCAGTCTCAGGCTCAGTAGATCCAGTTGATCAGCAGATCCAGCCTCTGGGAGTATCGAGGTAGCTGCACGGCGTTCGCAGCCATTGATCTTCTCCCTCCTATCCTATCTCTTTATTTCCGCATTATCGGACTTTGGATATACCGTGTATTAGGATGATATTCTGTATTCTAGAGGCTCAGATTCGTGACACCAGGTCCTAGTGAGATTATATTGTGTATTTTGTTAAATTCTTCAGTACTTTAATCTTGCTTAATTGATATTTCTTTCCGCTATTTTTGATAAATTGGGTTAAGTGTTGAATAATGGTCGGGCTTGCCTAGTAGTGTGTTGGGCGCCATCACGACCGGGATTTGGGTCGTGACATTATAGAATCTACAAGCTCTTTAGAGGCCTTTTCTATCATTTTTAGTTTAGTTTCTTTATTAGGGAAGTATTCTTCCTTTATCAGAGTTTCATATTTATTATTTAATGAAGCTAACTGTGTTTGTAATTTATGGAGTTCAATGGTTTTATCTTTTCTAGTACTAGCTTGTTCCGTATTAGGCTTTGAGATACTTAATTTTGTTTTAAGTTGTTATTCTATTTTTTCTAGAAGTTCATTTGTAAAATCAAATTTTTCTCTTAATTGTGGGAATTTTTCTTTAGAAAATTCAGGGATTTTGATAGTAGGATGTGTTTCAATAGTAGGTGCTACTATCGTTTTAGTAGGAGTTCCTATTTTGTTAGTATCTTTTAACTGATTAGATACAACATGTAAAAGGTCATTTGTATAGTTATTTTGGACTATTATTTTGTTTAGATCTTTGTTTGTTAGTTCTTTATCAAGATAGGTACTTTCTTTTTTAAAAGAGGAAGCTGTGACTACTTGATTTTGAACAGGCGTTATGATTTCTTCTAATGGTGGAATAGTGACTTCTATTGTACCTTTATTTTTGGTATACCATTTATTGATTATCATTTGTAAAGATCCCTTTTGATTTGGGATCTGTCCTATTAATTCGAACCATCTAAAGAATTCAATATCACATTTAAGTCTTTTTATGTCCTTAATCCATTTATTTCTAAAAGATCTTCTCAGATCTAAAGAATATGTGTTTATATACCATTTTCTTTTAATGTTATTATCAGGATGTTCCTATAGAGCGTTTAGACTATTCCAGTCTATTTAGAAGTTATTTTCTTCTTTAATGACTCCTAGTTGGTCAACTATTTTAGCAGATTTACTTCTAGGGACAAAGGGACCCTTTTGATAGATTATTTAGGAACAGTATTGTTAAAATCTACTCCTTGTATTTTTCTATCAAGTTCTTCAATTAACTCTTCGTCGTTTTTATTGCTTTTATTATTTCCCTCCGGGGGTTTGAAAGAAGAAGGTCTGCTAAAGGACATTCTTCTACTAGAAGAGGCCTTGTTTATAGACCCTTTATTGCTCTTGTTGGATGTTGAATAACTTGTTCAATATATGAACTTTCTAGTTCATATCTTGGTTGAGTTATGGCTTCAAAACGCAATTCATCTTTTGATAATATCTCATCCCATCGGCTAGGGACGAAGATATTACTATGTTCTTGATTTGCTTCCATGAGCATAGTAACTCCTTTACTACTTTCAATCTTAGCTTTTGGAGCTAAAGTAGTTTTCATTAGCCTGTAATACACTCTGTATATTACTGTTATCTCTCTTGTGTTAATTTTACTATTCATGTTTTTTGTTTTAATATTAAGAGTCAGATTATCTAAAATACTCTGGTCATTTATATCAACCGAATAATTTGGATATCAATTAAAGTAAACTGGGCCCTGGGCTAAGTTACTTTGTAGGACTCCTAATAATCAATCGTCAAAATTTAACAGTCTATCATCTACAACAACAACAACAACAACAACCCAGTATAATCCTACTTAGTGGGGTCTGGGGGGGTAGTGTGTACGCAGACCTTACCCCTACCCTAGGGTAGAGAGACTGTTTCCAAATAGACCCCCGACATTCTTCCCTCCAAGAACATCCCACCTTGCTCTTGGGGAGACTCGAACTCACAACCTCTCGGTTGGAAGTGGGGGTTGCTTACCATCAGAGCAACCCCTCTTGTCCATCGAACTAACAGTCTATCATCTCTTAGTAATAATAAACAGAGAGGTGTGTCTAAACCTAGTCTGTATAAAGGTTTGACAGCTACTTGGACCAGTCCGATATGGAGGAAATTATATTTTCTCTTGTACTGCTGTATATCATGTGCTGCTAATAACTTAATTGTTTCAATTAAGTTATTAATAGCAATTGTTGATTCACAAGTTTTGATGTTATAGTTTTTAATAAAATCAAACTTGCCGGTATGATATATAGTATTAAAGGATTCTCTAGGAATACTCCAACTTTGTAAATCATTTTCTATTTTGGCAATATTAGTTACTGTCGAGATATTAGCGCTATTTAGAATTTTATTCTTTTCAAAACTAATCATTCTAATACTGAGATGTGTACCTGTTGATACATATAGTTACTGTTTTTATATTTTTCAAAATTATTCTTTTTTGATGTTGATGATTCTCAAGATTATCTCTATAAAAATCAATCTCTCTTTCTATTGTTAATAAAGCTTTATTTCGCAAGTTATTATTCCTGAATATAGATTTGCAAACTCTAATATTGTGTTCAACACAATCTATCTTTCTATTTGTGTTTCGGAGATGTTTCAGAGATCTCCATTTTTGATTATTAAAGAATCTTATATAATGAAAAGTTCTATGTTTCATTATTAAGTTGTTTTAAGACCTTTTTGAAAGTTAAGGGAGAGGTAAATTGTCCTTAAGGTTTTTATTCTCTTTGTTATCTTAATTCAAGACTATTTATCTTAATAGTTCTCTATTGTTCTTAACAGTATATTGTTTATTGTTTATCTTTTTTTTTCTATATGATCTAGTTCTTAAGTTATCTTAGCAGTGTTTTCAGTTCTAAGTTATCTTGGGGGTTGGGAGTTGAACGTGTTCACTCTGTCCTGTTGTATCCTGTCTAACTGCGGCTCTCCTATCCTATAACGACGACGGCAACTGACAGCAACTTAATAGGGTTCAACTAACTCTCTCTCAGAGACCCTCACACTATAAACTGGAAACTTAGACTCACACTAGAGAATAAGATCATGAAGATATAACGAAGATAAATGACAAACGTATACTGGAATGAACAGTATAGGACAATTAAGATCTATAGCATGAAACTGATAACAAGATTTTAATTAACCTTAAAGACAATATGAAAGTTTAGCCTTTCATACCTTAAAAACATACGATGACTTAAGTGCACTTTACACCACAATATTAGGAAAAAAAAATAAGATTTCCTTACCTAAATCCTATCTCTAAAGAAGAAAGTGATTATATTAAATCACAAACAATCTTTAAGATAAATTTGCTCACTAAGCAAGTTAATTACTTAAAAAATGATATTAAAGTTCATAAAATAGAACAAACTTTAAGCTAGCCAAAAAAGAAGAAGAGTATATCCATTTTATATTTGTGAAACTTTTGTATGATCAAGTTTCTATTTATCTTTTTTCATGCCATAATCTGGTTAGTTACTCCGTGAACTTTTTTTTTTTTTTGGATAAATTACTTTACAAGTTATGCACTAAAAAGGGATGGATGATTTAGTAAATAATTTCTTAAACCATTTTTTGGGAGAAGAGACAGATAGAGGTAACTGTCAAACATATAAAAAAAACTACCTCTTGCAACGGTAAAGTTGTCTCCATATGACCTATAGGTACAGGTTCGAGCCGTGGAAACAACCACTAATGCTTGCATTAGGTTAGACTATCTACATCACACCCTTGAGGGGCGGACCTTCGCCGGACCCTACGTAAACACGGGATGCTTTGTGCACCGGGCTACCCTTTACCTCTTTCATAGTTTTATGAGAATCAAGAAGCTTTATGATGTTTATAAAGGTTGTTTTTTGCTTTAGCTATAAGCATGTGACCTGTTTAGCATCAAATTTGTGGTTATTCGCAGAAATATTAGCCCTAATGTGGATGGGTAAGGCCATATATAAAAATTTCATATACATGATAAACCAGTGAGATCTTAGTTTCTCAAGTATGGTAATCCTTCTAGGTTCATCAACTGAATGAGTTTCTTAGTTGGACATTTTTCTAGTCTAAACCTTGACGAAGTCAGTTGTGGCCTCCTTATTGTGGTCTGGGATAATTCCCCTTCATGAGCTAACTTTTAGAGTTGGGTTAGACCCAAGGTTCATTTCTAACATGGTATCAAATTCAAACTCATCTATCCATGTTGTTGTGTTGCACGCGCTTCAATTGTCCAGTCCTAGCGTGCGAGGGGGTGTTAAGTCCCACATTAGTATCTGTGGAAATAGCACGGGCTAGCCAGTTTTCGGATTGATCATTGAAAAATAGCCAGCATTTGCAAATCCATTGAAAAATAGACACTATTTTGCTACAACACGGAAAGTTCCAGCATAATATACTGGAGATTGGTGCACCTGTGTACTATGTTGCGCGGACTCTCCAAAATACTGTCGCACCCGTGTCGGATTCTCCAAAAATGCACTGCTTTTGGAGAATCCGACACGCACCCGGCTATATTTTCGGAGAGTCCGACCAACATAGCATCTGTATGAACTTCTAGCATATTATGATGGAACTCCAACACACGGAAAGTTCTAACATAATATACTGGAGATGGAGCATATGTGTATGAACTTCTAGCATATTATGCTAAACCAGTATATTATACTGGAACTCTAGTATATTATGCTGGAATATTTTCCGAATTTTGAATAATGTTTTCGTTCAAATTTATCTTTACATGAAAAGTGGCTAAATTTCGATACTTTTGAAATTGTGACTATTTTTCAATTACCACTTGTAAATCTAGTTATTTTTTAATTTCACCCTTAGTATCCTAAATAGGTGTTAATCTCCTTATATGGTCTTGGAAATCTTCCCATCATGAGCTAGCTTTTGGGATTAAATTAGACCTAATATCCATTTTTTCACACTTCAAAATTAAAGCAAGAATTATATCCTGAAAGGAAGAGATCATTTATGTAGGAACAAAGTTTCATTTTGATTAGGTGTGAGCATGTGATTTTCGCCCTATATGAGAATCACTCCCAAAAATTCAAAATAAAACAATTTTCCTTTGTGTGCAATGTTTGTATTTTTGTGGTATTTTGGTATAATTATTTATATTTTTGTCTGTGCATGTTTATTTGTTTAAATTAATAAAAATATAAAATATGTCGCATTTTCATTTAGTATTTATTTAAGTTTGTTTTACAAAAATGAGAAAATTATAAAAAAATAATGTACGTTGCATTTTTAGCATTTAACATCTAAATTGTGCGATTTTATCGTTAATTGCTATTTAAATGTGCGATAATAGTTATTTGGAATTAATTAGTATTTTTTATAAGTTAATTTAGTTTATAAGTTAATTTATAATTTTAGTTTTATTAATTAGGAAGTAAAAGAAAAGAGAGCAAGAATATAAAAGAAAATCGGAATTAGGCCTCTTCTTCAATTTTGAACCACAGGCCCAAATATACCCAACCTTCCTCTACGATCCGGTCCATTCCAAACCGGGTCGACCCAGTCCATAACCCCAAAGACCCAACACCCCTATTTCCCTATCTTTCATTTCAAAAAAACAAAACCCTAAAGCATTCACTGTTGAAAAAAAACCCGCCCCTCTCTTGCTCTCTTTCTTCAAGCTTCAGACTACACTCCCATGGCTGCCTTCCCCATCGCCTTTACCAGCCCCGTCATCCGTCTTCCTCAGCTGAACGACCAGCCATGGACGACCACCCTCGAAGCTTCGCCATGAACGACCACCCTCGAGGTCAAGCTCCCATGGCTGCCCCTTGCTGCTTTGTTTTCTCCATGGCGAGCTCTAGCTCGTCCATGGACTGCCCTCCTTCTTCTTCTTCTTCTTCTGAACACCAGCTCACTCGCCCAACCACAGCAGTCTGTCGACCACCCTGCCAAGCTCCGCCATTGACGAGCTCGTCAAGCTCCCTGTTGCGCGTCTCCTTCTTCTTCTCCGACACTGCTACTGCTGCGTTCTTCATCCTTCACTGCTGCGTCGCTGCTGCTCCATCGTGCTGCTACTGCCAGCTTCACGTCGCCATGGACGCTGCTGCTTCTTCTTCGTCGAAACCCAGCTCCACCTCGTCGCTACTGCTGCTCCGTCACTGCTGTTGTCTGCTGCTTTCTTCTTCAGTTCTTCGATCGTCCGTTCGTGGTCGTCTTCGTCGTAGAAATTGTTTTGGTGCGATAATCGTTTCCGGACAGATTTTTTGTCATTTAAGTTCTTCGTCGTTTCGATCCGGTTAGTGGGTTTGAGTTTCATTTTGTCTGTATTTTGTTTTGATATTCTCGGATCTAAAATCGGTAAATGTTTGATTCTTGTTTTGTTCGTGTTCATCGTTTAATTAATTAGTTTTTCAGTTTGTTCATGTGTTTTATTTATTAAAAGAAATTGTTAGTTTAATTTTAATGTTATTAGATTCAAATTGAAATTTAATTAATTAGTTTTTCAGTTTGTTCATGTGTTTTTATTTATTAAAAGAAATTGTTAGTCTAATTTTAATGTTATTAGATTCAAATTGAAATTTAATTAATTATTTCTTCAGTTTGTTTCATGTATTTTTATGTATTTTTTTAGAAATTTTTAATGTTGTTAGATTCAAGTTGAAATTCAATTAATTATTTCTTCTTCGGTTATTTTTATTCGTTTAAAAGAATTTAGTTGAAATATAGAAATATGTTAGTTTAGTCGCTTGAATCATCCATGTTTGTTGTTTAATATAGATTTAATTCATTTTCATTTTCTGTTTGAAGTTCGTTTTTAATCTAGTGATTTAATGTGAGTTTATGTTTTGGTTTTTAATTTTGATTTAGTTTGAATCATGTATCTTTGTTGTAATTTTGTTGGATTTAATTTGAAGATCAATTGATTATTTGAGTTTAGTGATTTGAATCTGTTTATTTATTTTGTTTAAGTTTAATTTGAATTTGAGCTCATACTTTGAATATATTTGTTTGTTATTGTTGGTGAATCTGAAAATAGGTTTGTTGTTTAAAAAAAACATTGTTCAGTCAAAATAATTCAAGTTGTTTCTTTGTTGTTCATCATTTAGTTTGAATTTGTTCATAAAATTTGATTAGGAATTGGTTATAGCTGCTATATTTTTGGTTAGAATTGATAAGCTGAATTGGTTATAGTTGACGAGTTAGATTGGTAAAATGCAGTATTTTCAGGGGTAAAATGGTAATTTCAGTAAGGGCGGAGGGGTATTTTTGGAATTAAAAATCTGAACAATTATTTATTTTGAGTGCTTTGTCCATTAAGATTAAATAATTTTTTTTAATAATATTAAAATAGTACATGGTGGGGGACAAGACATAATGATGGGGAATAATGCATTTGTTTAATATAAGCATGTGGAACAAGATATAATGGTGGGGAATAATGCAATTGTTTAATATAAGCATGGGGAACAAGATATAATGGGGGAAGGATAATGTATTTGTTTAATATAATGGGGGACAAAACAATAGGTAGTAGGGATTAAAAGAGGGATGAGTGGAAGATAGTGGGTTTTAATTTTTAAAAATTGCTGAAAGATGGTAATAAATAGGGGGACTTGGACAGTTTTAAAGGGGGAGGACAGAAAAGAAGATAGAGGAAAAAAGGAGAGAGCTTAATATTGAAGAGAGAGAAAAATTCCAAAAATATTAAAACTTCCAAAAAATACAAATAAAAACATTCTGGAAATTAAAAGAGTGAGTAGTATACACCTGATATACAATCTAAATATTCTGATATACGGATTCAGAAATTAAGGGTTAAACATTAACTAGTCTTTCAAATCTAAAAAAAATTCCCTTTGCTTCGGTCCGTTGATTGTTGTTGGTGTTTCTGGATTTTTATCTTGAGTTTTAAAATCCGTCACTAGTTTCTCATTGCTGGTTGTTGCTGGTTACTGGGTGTCGCTGTTGTTGTATGCTACTCAATTTCTGCTGATCTCCCTTTTCTTTTGCTTCCAATATCAGGTACACAACTGACACACTAGTTATTGTAAACTGAAACATGAAGCATGAATACGAAAAATGAAGAGTTGAAGTTCTGAATTTATTTTAATTATATTCTGAATTTTATTTTTATATATAAATTATTTAGCTTACTCTAATCAGAATCATGTAGCTGTTTAAAATATATAGTGGAACATCTGACGATAGTTTAACGGACGAACTATCTATATATTGCCTAAAAATAAATAAATGGTGTAGTAACTCCGTCTAGTTAATTTGTTATTGTTGGATGATTACCATGTCTCAAAAAGCACGTTAGTTCATCAAACGAATAGACCATTTAGGAACTTGTAGGAATGTGGTTTAGTTAAATACTATTGGTTAATTTCAGCATGTAAATGGTTTAGAATTAAAATCAGATTGCTAAGTTTTTTTTTTTAATTTGACAAAATGTGAACATGCCTAGTATAATGTAACTAGGTAGTAACATGTGAATAAGATGACCCAGGTCTAGTTTATGCCATACAGGTTGAGCCTGGGCCCGCATTGGCAACAGACAGCCCTGCTTGCATTATTTTCAGAATTTATGAATCATATTCGAAACCCAATTATAACAACTCAGGCATGTAAATAAATTAAGACCTTTTTTCTTTCATTTTGTAGAGACAATTTCAATAGAAAAAATGTAGGCACTTTAGGATTATCCTTTTAAAATAAATGAGATGAGCCTCGCCAATAAAACCCACAAATTACGGGGCCCTCGATAAATGTTTAATTAAAATTACTTAGACTTCGGGATGAGCCGTTTAGCAAAATTCCACGGCCTTAACCAAAAATAATAATACGTTAATCGCTTTAGGCGCGCATTTTAATAATCTTACCTTCTTAAACTCGGGTGTGCATTTCATGCGACCCAAATCCAAATCCCAAAACATTGAATAAAAATACGTTCCGGATCGCGGGTGCATTTCATGTGACGCAATCCAAAGACATGTTTTTAAACGATGTTCACATTCTTTTAAAAATATAATAATAAAAGCGGTAAAGAGTTAAAAATTTGCACATGAGCTCATAATTGTATAAAATCAGATAAACAAACCGAATATGACAGTTGAGCGACCGTGCTAGAACCACGGAACTCGGGAATGCCTAACACCTTCTCCCGGGTTAACGGAATTCCTTATCCGGATTTCTGGTTCGCAAACTGTAATACAGAGTCATTCTTTTCCTCGATACGGTATTAAATTGGTGAATTGAGACACCTTAAATATCCCAAGTGGCGACTCTGAATAAATAAATAAATCCCGTTTCGATTGTCCTTTAATTGGAAAAACTCTTTCACCCCTTGCGGGGACGGAAAAAGGAGGTGTGACAGCTCTGACGACTCTGCTGGGGATTGAACCCAGAACCACTGGTTCAGGGTTAGAAATTCGAGCTTAGATAAATTGTTATATTTGGTTTTATCTGATTTTATTACATGATCTGTGTATAATGTGCTAACTAACTGCTTTTACCGCTTTGATATTTTGTGAACTGTATATAAACTGTGCCGAAACCCATCTCCTCTCTGAGTCTTCTAAATCATGAAGAAGGGTGTACTTCGTACGACTTCTTTTCTGTATAGTGTCAAATCCCAATTTAGAACGAGGTTTGGATAAGTTGCAAAGCCGGCGAAGCTTCTGTATTCCTGGATTGCTGCCTCCCCCTCGGCTCGAGCTGTCCGCTCGGGTAAGCCAGGTCTAGAACAAACACCCAGGTTCTGAACCTAGAATAACTTGACTTCATGCCGGATCCCTAGTAGGAACGTTTATTTGCATCATTTTGCATTTGGCTGAGGGGACTCAACACAGGGGTTGGGTCCGTCTAGGACAAGCAACCTGAAATGAAAAAAGATCATCCTGTTGCATCTTGTTTGTTTTGCACATTTATTTGCCTCATCTGCATGTTGACCGGCTTCTGAAATAGGGAATTTTTGCAAAAACATTTTTTGAAAAAAAAAAAGAAAAAAAAAACGAAAAAGGAGTATATAGCAGTATATGGAGATAACTACTTATTTTAAACAAAAAAAAATAAATAAAAAAAAAACAATGGCAAGTAGTGTCAAACCCTGCCAAAATTTTGATTTTTTTTTAAGTTTGATTTATTTGGAAAGACAGAAATATTGTTTACAAAGTTCAGTTTATGGGCGAACTACGCCGGTTTGATTATCACAGGGTGTGAGATACGTAGGCAACCCTCGTCGGGTCCAACTTCCCATTTTTGTAAAAATAGCCCAAAAAAAATGTGTGTTAAAATTTTTATTTTTCGTCATAGAGTCGGGTGATGCCGTTTTTATCAAAAATAGCCGAATGTTCCCAAAAGGAACGCCGGAAGGCTGACTTTGTATAAACGGCCACTTCTGTCATTTTTTTATTATTATTTATTGGTTAACTCGCACAACTTTAAAATCTTCGTCCCTGAAGTGCTTAAAGGCCGTGTTCGAAAGATCTGTTTTTTTAGGATAAATGATCAAATCATTTTAGTCAAATAAATTTTCTTTTGTTTAATCACATTAATAAATGTGTAGGATGAGCACAAATCACAATGAACCGTTCTCAGTCTTTAGCGAGGCCCCTCTACAACTCCACATGTGGTGGAATGATCTGAAAGACGATAGTAAAGAGATAGTGGGAAGAATTTTAGGAGGTTTTGTCAATCTGTTGAATATCAAGCCGAGGACAGATATCCTCGAGGCTCTAATACCGTTCTGGGACCCAACCCGCAATGTATTCCGTTTTGTTGACTTTGAACTTTCACCTACACTAGAGGAAATCGCCGGATATGCGGGATTGAATGGGAAATTAAGGGGACAATATTTGCTTTCACCAAGACCGGTATCTCCGCACGGGTTTTTGGATTTGCTAAACATTAGCCGGAAGGTGCAAAATGATGATTTGTCGAGAGGATGCTGCGCTCTCCAATTCTTGTATCAACGGTATGGTACTCCTCAGGGTTTTGAAGAGCTGAACCTCGGACTAACTCATGCTGGGAACAGGAACAAGTGGGAGGCGAGACGTACTTTGGCATTCATAACAGCATTCCTGGGAATCGTGGTTTGTCCCCGCAAAGATAAGAAAATAGAGATAGGCCTTGTAGGGATGGTTGATGTTGCAATCAAGAAAACTAATAGTACTGTGGTCCCTTTGGTTTTGTCCGAAATCTACCGAGCTTTAACTATATGCCGAGAAGGAGACAATTTCTTCCAAGGATGCAATCTGTTACTCCAGTTGTGGATGCAAGAACACCTCTGTCACCAAGTAGGATACATGAATTACGGGCTGACTGAACAAAATTGTATCAGTGGTTTTGAGAAATGGATGATAGGCGTTGTATTCCCTGAAGGTGTCGAAGCGTGGCTTGCACGATTAAGGACAACAACAGCCGACCAAATTGAATGGGCATTTAGGTGGTTGCCTGATACTGAGGTAATATACATGGCGGCCGAGGAATGTCATATTCTTTTGATGGGAGTTCGCAGTATCCAACCATATGCTCCTCATCGGGTATTGCGCCAACTAGGAAGATTTCAGGTAATTCCCACTGATGAGGATCTAAGCAAGCACGCCATTGAGTTGAGTCCAGGAGTCGTGTTCCCCGAAGGAAAAATTAGAAAGTTGTGGCACGAATGTAGATTCCTTAAGCCCAAGACTATGGTTCGAGAATTGGCTAAGGGTGAGGTAGACCCAAAGTACGATGTTTGGTTCGGGAAAAGTTTCCATATTCGTCAGAGACCTGCTAAAAGAGCTCATGTCCAACAATTTACGGATGATTCGCAGGAACAATGGGGTTGGTTGGCGAGAGAAGAAGGTTACCGGGCTGAAATCGGGAAGCTGAAGCAACAACTTGAAAGGCTTAAATTTGAGAACAGCGTGCAAGTTACCTCGGAGCAGGGTGAAAAGAACAAATTAACCAAAGAAAACCAGGCACTAAAAGCCCGAATTCGCCAAGTCAGTAAGAGTAACAACGACCGACAGAAACGTCGCTCCGATGAAAGGTTGATAGCAGAGTTGAGAAATCAAGTCAGCAAAAGCCGAGAAGACTTGTAAGCATTGGACTATTAAGAGAAACAAACTCCACTCTTCAGGAGCGGATCTTTAAACAAGTCCGAGATGCCCAAGCAGACAGAAGGCACTGTTATGATGTGATGGCCAGAATGGAAGAACAAATGGAGAGGTTTCAGGATCGACTCGCCGACAATGCTCAAGTACTGGGACTAAAGAACCGGCGAATAGAGCAACTGTTAGGGGAAAGGGATAACATCCGAGGTAGGATTGATGAGATTGGGCACTACATCTACATGAGATGCCTAGCATGTGAGCAAATACCTCGTGATACCCTTCTTGCTTCCATCATGGGCTACGTCCACCGGATCATGAATGAGTTGAAAAACTTACAAAGGGGTCTTACACCAAAGCCCGCGGAAAGGCCGAACGATGCCTCGCGGGCACCAAAATTCAAGGCTTTAATGTATCCCTAGTTCAAGTCTGCACTTGTTTGTTTTTCAGAGTGTGTTGTATACCCCTATTTTCTCTTCAAACATTGTTAATAGTGTGGAGTCTGTATTTCGTTTGTTTTCTTTCAAATAACAGTTTGTAATAGCATATTTGGGTAATAAAATGTAAAATTGGGTCTTTATTTTACTGATGCACGAACTACGCCTGGTTTGATTCGTGCGGGGTCACGATACGTAGGCAATCTCTATAGGATTCGACCGTAATTAAAAAAGGAAAAAAAAGAGAGAAGAAGAAAAGAAAGGTCCCTGAAACACTCGAAAGAGGTACAAATAAAATAAGCTGGGATGATGCATGCGGTCAGAGCAAAAGCATGTTAGAAATGGTTAACTGCCTAAGAACATGGCATCCCCCAACGTGCAATTACAATATCTATTAAGATTCTAACACTAATAAGTTTGTTGTTTTTCCAATCAATATCAGTTAGTTTGTTAAAGCGTACTGGCACCGTACCATTATCAAACAAGATCAAAAGGGCCCATACCAGAAAGCATGACTGGTTCAGACAACAGTGTTGAGTCAGAAAAAATGGCAAATCAGATGCTGAAGGAAGCCATAGAAAAAATGGAAAAGATGAGGCTGGAAATGAATGAAATGCAGATAGCCTTAGCTAGAGCCCAAAAGGGGCATGAATTACCTGTTACTCCTACTCTCCAACCAGGACACACGTCAGAATACCCCTCTCCCGGTCCTTCAACGAGTTTCCCAAGCCATCACTACTATCAAGGAAGAGAGGCCTATGATCCCCAAGCTCCACCACCCAATTAGAATCCTCCTCCACCAAATGTTCCCGTCTTTGTGGCGCCCGCCCCAGCCCCATTGCACAGATCGTCTAGCGAGCCGTTGTTTCAGGCTCACGATACGCAATATTACCCCCCTAAACTCACATTCAAAGCACCCGAGCCACATACCTATAATCCCCACTTTGAGGTCCCGACGGAGATTGAAAAGCCGGCTAAGAGCCCAGAGCAGGACGAGGTGATGCGGAAATTTAAAAGCCTGAAGCAGTCCTTCAGGAACATGCACGGGTTAGGCAACCAGGTCAGCGTGGCTTACAAGGATCTATGCCCTTTCCCTGACGTCCAATTACCAGCAGGGTTCAAGATGCCCAAATTCGATTTATACGAAGGGCATGGCTATCCTATGGCACATCTACGGGGCTTTTGTAGCAAAATGAGGGGAGCAGGGGGCAAAAATGAGCTACTCATAGCTTACTTTGGCCAGAGTTTGAGCGGGTCGGCATTAGAGTGGTATACAAGACAAGATCCGAGCAGTTGGTACACTTGGGATGATCTGGCACAGGCTTTCGCAGGACACTTCCAATACAACCTTGAGATAGTCCCAGACCGTCTCACATTGCTAAAGCTTGAGAAGAAACCCGGAGAGAGCTTTCGGGAATTTGGTTCCGATGGAGAGAACAGGCAGCCAGAGTTGATCCCCCAATGAGAGAGGGAGAAATGGTAGATTACTTTCTACAAACTCTAGAGCCGACTTACTTCGGTCACTTGGTGACGTCAGTTGGCAAATCCTTCAATGAAGTGGTGAAAATGGGAGGTATGATAGAAGAGGGACTTAACTCCAATAAGATCCTGAGTTACTCGGCAATTAAGGCAACGACTCAGGCCATTCACAGCGGCACGAGAGGTGCGCTCGGAAAGAAAATGAGAGAGGAGGTCACGACAATAGAGGCAAGCAATTGGTCCAGATCTAGAGGTCCTTCCCCTCATTACCAACCCAGACCCCATCATCTAAACTACCCACACATTCCAAATTACCTTCCACAACCCTACTACCCACCACAAGAACAACATTTTTCCGTCCATCAAGCCCAGACATACACTCAACCCCCGGCTCGCCCGCAATGGCGCGCGCCAGCTCCCCACAATACATACTCACCTCCACATAATACCTACCCACCACCACAAAACACCTATCCACCACCAAGAGCCTACAGGAACCCTCCAGGGATGGGTTTCAGGGGAAATCCGGCTTCCAGAAATGAAAGACTGCAGAAGCAAAGAACCTTTACTGAGTTGGGAGAAATTTATACTGCCTTGTTCCACAAATTAAGGCAGTTGAGTTTATTAAATCCTGTTGAGCCTAGGTTGCCAAATCCCTTACCCCAAAATATGGATCACTCGGT
Organism: Nicotiana tabacum; assembly: GCF_000715075.1. Lineage (NCBI taxonomy): Eukaryota > Viridiplantae > Streptophyta > Magnoliopsida > Solanales > Solanaceae > Nicotiana > Nicotiana tabacum. Next base: position 161,041,871 of record NC_134090.1, on the reverse strand, counting down.
AAGATGTGAATATTGTTCGGGTGCTCCCAGACATGAAACCGAGAAATGTTGGAGGGTGAAACATGCGATACAAGATCTTATTGATACCAACAAGATCGAGGTACAGGCACCGGAGGCACCCAACATTAACCAGAACCCATTGCCAAAGCACCACGAAGCCCACATGATCGAGCTTGTGCACGAAGGAGGGGAGCCAAAGAAACCCTCACAGACAGTGATGATGATCCGTGCCACTCCGAAAGAAAAATCGATCGGTGGGGAAGAAAGGGTACAGTTGAAGGGGGAAGATGTCAAGCCAGTGGTGATATTAGGGAAGAATCCATCCACCGCTACAAAGAAACCAGAGCCAGCCAAGTTGGTAGTATCGGGAGCATCATCTGCACCCGTAGTTGTTGTGAACCGGTCATCATAAAGCCGGTAGTCCAATTGCTAGTGATTGATAGCAAGGCAGTGCCTTGGAAGTATGAAAAGGCAGTGGTAATGTACAAGGGAAAGTAAGTGGAGGAGGATAGTTGTGAGGCACAGGGACTGACTCGATCGGGACGGTGTTTTACTCCCGTGGGGTTGAGAAGGTCCAACCCAGCAGTAACAAAGAAACCCGTGTTAGAAGAAGAGGCGGAGAAATTCCTGAAAAAGATGAAAGTGCAGGATTACTCCGTTGTTGAACAATTGAAGAAAACACCGGCCCAGATCTCGTTGTTATCACTATTGATCCATTCGGACGAGCATCGCCGGGCCCTGATGAAGATACTAAATGAAGCTCATGTGCCCAATGAAATTTCAGTGAACCACCTTGAAACGATTGCCAACAAATTTTTTGAGGTAAACAGGGTAACGTTCTCTGATGACGATTTGCCAGTGGAGGGCACAGAACATAATAAAGCTCTCTACTTGACTATCAAATGTGAAGATTCGGCAGTTACTCGAGCGTTGGTGGATAACGGTTCAAGTGCCAATATTTGTCCATTATCCACACTAAACCAGTTGAAGATTGACCATGATAGAATCCACAAGAACAGCGTTTGCGTCCGAGGATTTGACGGAAGTGGAACAGACACCGTGGGGGATATTATACTCGAGTTGACCATCGGCCCGGTCGAGTTTACTATAGAGTTCCAGGTATTGGATGTCGCGGTATCTTATAACCTTTTGTTGGGACGACCGTGGATCCACGCGGCCAAAGCAGTGCCATCCACATTGCATCAAATGGTCAAGTTTGAATGGGACAGACAAGATGTCGTGCTGCATGGGGAAGACACTGCGTGCACCATGGGAGGTGCCATTGTGCCATTCATAGAAAACAACGATGACAAAGGTCCCTGGGTTTACCAGATTTTTGATGCAGTGTCAGCAAACAAGATTCCAGAGGGTAAAAGCATTCCACACCCTAGGATAGCTTCCGCAACCGTCATGATAGTTTCGGAGATGCTAAGTAATGGGTTCGTGCCAGGAAAAAGGTCTGGGGGCTGAGCTCCAGGGAATTGTTCAACCTGTCTCTTTGCCCAAGAATTTAGAGACTTTCGGATTGGGATTCAAACCAACTGCCCAAGAAGAAAGTTTGGGTTCTTCCCAAGCCAGTTCCGCGTCTCTCTAGATCTTTTGTTAGAGCAGGTGTCACAAGGTCGTCAGTCCCGAAAATTCGTGGACCATTGATAGGGCCAGATGGAGATTTGGATGAGGGCTTAGAAAGAATGTTCGCAGATGTCAACACAATAGAAGCTGAAGAGGGTTCCAGTAAGGCAGACATACAGTTTGTGGGGCCTAGGGCCAATGTCAACAATTGGACAGCTACTCCTCTTCCTACTCAGAGGGAGTCGTGGTAGTTGACTCTGATTTTCCTTTTGTTTTCTGGATTATTCCAGGGTTGTAATCCAGATTCCTTTTTATTTTTATTACTGCTCAACAAAGTGTGAAACCTTGTTATCCCATAATTCAATATAAAAAAATTAGGCCTTACTTTATATGTTTTTTTTTTAATTTTGTTTCCTTCGTGTCTTTTTCTGAACAGTTCTTTTCATACTGGTTCTAACGACATGACATGCACAACGGATCTTCAACCTAGTCTAAAAGATCAATCTGATTCTGAACTAACTATACAAGAGGTCGATTATGATAATGAATCGGAATACGATGAGGATGAAGCCTTCGAGGAGATAAATAGGGAGTTAAGCCAGTTTGAAGGAAAATCCAAGCCCAACTTAAATGACACAGAAGCCATCAATTTAGGGGATGCCGACGATATCAGAGAAACTAAAATAAGCATCCACATTGCACCAAATATCAGGGAAGAATTGATCAAAACACTTATTGAGTTCAAAGATGTTTTTGCATGGTCATATGATGACATGCCGGGGTTAAGCACAAATTTAGTGGTTCATAAATTGCCCACTGACCCAGCATGTCCTCCCGTCAAGCAGAAGTTGAGGAAGTTCAAAACGGATATGAGTGTGAAGATTAAAGAAGAAGTAACCAAACAGCTGCAAGCAAAGGTTATTCGTGTCACTCGATATCCTGATTGGTTGGCTAATGTGGTGCCGATGCCAAAGAAAGATGGGAAGATCAGGGTATGTGTCGATTATTGCAATCTGAACAGGGCAAACCCAAAGGACAACTTTCCTTTACCCAACATCCATATCTTGATCGACAATTGCGCCGGACGTGAGCTCGGATCTTTTGTAGATTGCTATGCTGGGTATCATCAAATTCTGATGGATGAGGAAGATGCGGAAAAGACAGCCTTCATTACGCCGTGGGGAACTTATTGCTACCGGGTAATGCCATTTGGTTTGAAGAATATTGGGACAACGTACATGAGAGCAATGACTACCGTGTTTCATGACATGATCCATAAAGAAATCGAGGTGTACGTGGGCGATGTGATCATAAAGTCTAAGCATCAGGAAAACCATGTAGCAGACCTAAGGAAGTTCTTTCAAAGACTTAGAAGGTATGATATTAAGCTTAACCCGGCTAAATGTGCCTTTGGTGTTCCATCTGGAAAGATGTTGGGATTCATCGTCAGTCGGCGAGGTATTGAACTGGACCCGTCAAAGATCAAATCTATCCAAGATTTGCCACCGCCGAAGAACAAGACAGAAGTAATGAGTCTGTTGGGAAGGGTTGAACTACATCAGCAGATTTATGCTCAACTCACAGCAACCTGTGAACCCATTTTTCGGTTACTGAAGAAAGATGTCGCGATAGGATGGACGGCAGAATGCCAGGAGGCATTTGACCAGATCAAAGGATATTTATCCAATCCACCTGTGTTGGTTCCACCTGAGCCGGGGAGGCCATTAATCCTTTATCTAACGGTCCTGGAGAATTCGTTTGGTTGTGTGTTGGGGCAACACGACATCACAGGAAACCCACTATCTTCCACTTATCCCCCTTTTAATCTCACTACCTAATGTTTTGTCCCTCATTATATTAAACAAATACATTATCCTCCCCCCATTATATCTTATTCCTCATGCTTATATTAAACAATTGCATTATTCCCCACCATTATATCTTGTTCCCCATGCTTATATTAAACAAATGCATTATTCCCCACCATTATGTCTTGTCCCCCACCATGTACTATTTTAATATTATTAAAAAAATTATTTAATCTTAATGGACAAAGCTCTCAAAATAAATAATTGTTTAGATTTTTAATTCCACAAATACCCCTCCGCCCTTACTGAAATTACCATTTTACCCCTTAAAATACTGCATTTTACCAATCAAGCGATTAAACTGACATATTTCTATATTACAACTAAATTCTTTTAAACGAATAAAAACAACCGAAGAAGAAATAATTAATTGAATTTCAACTTGAATCTAACAACATTAAAAATTTCTAAAAAAATACATAAAAATACATGAAACAAACTGAAGAAATAATTAATTAAATTTCAATTTGAATCTAATAACATTAAAATTAAACTAACAACTTTTTTTAATAAATAAAACACATGAACAAACTGAAAAACTAATTAATTAAATTTCAATTTGAATCTAATAACATTAAAATTAAACTGACAATTTCTTTTAATAAATAAAACACATGAACAAACTGAAAAACTAATTAATTAAATTTCAATTTGAATCTAATAAAATTAAAATTAAAGTAACGATTTCTTTTAATAAAAACACATGAACAAACTGAAAAACTAATTAATTAAACGATGAACACGAACAAAACAAGAATCACGATTTTAGATCCGAGAATATCAAAACAAAAATACGGACAAAATGAAACTCAAACCCACTAACCAGATCGAAATGACGAAGAACTTGAATGAAAGCAAATCTGTCTGGAGACAAGTATTGCACCAAAATCACTCGAATCAAACTTAAACAATAGACGAAGCTCGATGGAGGGGTGTTTGGCGACGACGAGAACTGAAGCAGCAACAACAAAGCAACCATGGCCGCGCGAAGCTGGAGAAGAAGAAGCATCGAGCAGCAGCAACAAAGCAGCCATGGCCGCGCGAAGCTGGAGAAGAAGACGCAGCACGATGGAGCAGCAGTAGCGACGAAGAAGAAGACGCAACACAGTAGTGAAGGAGGAGAAGCAGCAGCGGGCGACGGGGTGGAGCTGGGTTTCGACGAAGGCGACGTGACGACGACAAAGAAGGTGAAGACGAAGAAGATGAAGATGGGGCAGCCATGGGAGCTGCTTCGCGTCGTCCATGGCCGAGCTTCGAGGGTGGTCGTTTGCTTCGTATGTTTGATGTGTGTGTGCTGTGTGTGTGTGTGTGTATGTGGACGTGTGAGTGTGACGGGGTGAGGGGGAAGGGCTGGAGGGGGTGGTCGTTGGGCGAGGGGAAGGGCAGCCATGCGAGAGGACTTGGAGGTTTGAAGAAGAAGAAGGTAAGAGAGGGAGCGGATGGAATTTTTCAACAGTGAAATATTTTAGGGTTTTGTATTTGAAATGAAAGATAGGGAAATAGGGGTGTTGGGTCTTTGGGGTTATGGACTGGGTCGACCCGGTTTGAAATTGACCGTGTCGTAGGGAAAGGTTGGGTATATTTGGGCCTGTGATTCAAAATTGAAGAAGAGGCCTAATTCCGATTTTCTTTGTTTTTTTTTCTTTTACTTCCTAGTTAATAAAACTAAAATTCTAAATTAAATTATAAACTAAATTATCTTATCAAAAATACTAATTAATTCCAAATAACTATTATCGCACATTTAAATAGCAATTAACGATAAAATCGCACAATTTAGACGTTAAATGCTAAAAATGCAACGTACATTATTTTTTTATGATTTTCTCATTTTTGTAAAACAAACTTAAATAAATACTAAATGAAAATGCGACATATTTTATATTTTTATTAATTTAAACAAATAAACATGCACAGACAAAAATACAAATAATTATATTCCGTGTGAAGCATTTTTTGAAAGATTTGACCGAACCTTTGCTTCAGAGGTTTCCTACATATCCTGGGCTAAACAAGAATCAGGTCAATGTAGTTCGGGAAGTTTTGGTAGCTGGGACTACCATGAGACTGCAATGTTACTACTGTTGCATGCTACTTTTACTGTTTGCTGACCTCCTTATTACACCATGCTTAAAAGAAAAATCAAGAAGTTATGCTAGACTACGGATTATAAGATCACATCTATCTTCCATTTGTTCCTGATGCCTTGCTTTCTTGTCGGCTTGTGTTTCTTCCGGTGCTTTTCTTCCGAGAACTGACGGGGATGACACCGGCCTTTTGCTTTTCTGAATATCAGTTTTCATCATTTTGTTCGGTCCACTGGGGATATGGCTTCCTTCATTAAGCTTTTCGGTGGTTCCTCTGGGGATACGGCTTTCTTCATCAGATTTGTTATGCTGGGCATAATTTAATGTTCACAGGTCGCTTCTTTCAAGACGCGTCTTTTCTTCCTTTTGACTCATGCGCTTGAATTTGTGGTGGGACATCTTGTTGCAACCTTCTGCTTTCCGGTGCTGGGGATTTTTATTGTTTCCTGCTGGGGATTCCTGTTGTAACCTTCTGCCTTCCGATGAGTTACTGATTTCAAGATCTACAGTATAAGACTGAAAAGTATTCCTCTCGTTATACAGGTGGGCGCCTGAATGCAAAAATATGAAATGTATTCCCTCGTTATACTGGTGGGCGACCTAGGACATGAAATGAAAAACAGAAATGTATGCCCGCATTATACTGGTGGGCGACCTAGAACATAAAATAAAAACAGAAACGTATGCCCGCATTATACTGGTGGGCGGCCTAGAAATGAAAAAACAGAAATGTATTCCCGCATTATACTGGTGGGCGACCTAGAACATGAAATGAAAACAGAAACGTATGCCCGCATTATACTGGTGGGCGGACTAGAAATGAAAAAAATAGAAATGTATGCTCGCATTATACTGGTGGGCGACCTAGAATATGAAATGAAAACAGAAACGTATGCCTGCATATTACTGGTGGGCGGCCTAGAAAATGAAAAAACAGAAATGTATTCCCGCATTATACTGGTGGGCGACCTAGAACATGAAATGAAAACAGAAACGTATGCCCGCATTATACTGGTGGGCGGCGTAGAAATGAAAAAAACAAAAATGTATGCCCGTATTATACTGGTGGGCGACCTAAAACATGAAATGAAAACAGAAAAGTATGCCCGCATTATACTGGTGGGCGACCTAGAAATAAAAAAACAGAAATGTATGTATATTGGTGGGCGACCTAGAAATGAAAAAACAGAAATGTATGCCCGCATTATACAGGTGGGCGGCCTAGAAATGAAAAACAGAAATGTATTCCCGCATTATACTGGTGGGCGCCTAAGACATGAAATGAAAAAACAGAAATGTATTCCCTTGTTATACAGGTGGGCGCCTAATGGTAAAGACATGAAATGTATTCCCTTGTTATACAGGTGGGCGCCTAATGGTAAAGACATGAAATGTATTCCCTTGTTATACAGGTGGGCGCCTAATGGTAAAGACATGAAATGTATTCCCTTGTTATACAGGTGGGCGCCTAATGGTAAAGACATGAAATGTATTCCCTTGTTATACAGGTGGGCGCCTAATTGCTAAAGACATGAAATGTATTCCCTTGTTATACAGGTGGGCGCCTAATTGCTAAAGACATGAAATGTATTCCCTTGTTATACAGGTGAGCGCCTAATGGTAAAGACATGAAAAGTATTCCCTTGTTATACAGGTGGGCGCCTAATTGGTAAAGACATGAAATGTATTCCCTTGTTATACAGGTGGACGCCTAATGGTAAAGACATGAAATGTATTCCCTTGTTATACAGGTGGGAACCTAATGGTAAAGACATGAAATGTATTCCCTTGTTATACAGGTGAGCGCCTAATTTCTAAAGACATAAAATGTATTCTCTTGTTATACAGGTGGGCGCCTAATGGTAAAGACATGAAAAGTATTCCCTTGTTATACAGATGGGCACCTAATTGGTAAAGACATGAAATGTATTCCCTTGTTATACAGGTTGGCGCCTAATGGTAAAGACATGAAATGTATTCCCTTGTTATACAGGTGGGCGCCTAATGGTAAAGACATGAAATGTATTCCCTTGTTTCTCCGAGAAAATTTTCACTTGTGGCAGAAAATTTTCTGCCCCAGTTTTGGCGATCTTTCTTATGGCGTGTCTTTTGGCCATCATCACCACTTTATTTTCCTGTTCAAATCAAAGAAAATTTAGTTAGTTTTTTTAAAAATATGGTGAGTGGTCATGTCACTCCTGATGGGGATGATTGTTCCCTTCCCCTTATTCATGTTTGGCGTTCCCGAAACTTGTTGGTGATGATGTTATTCGCTGGGGATAACATTCTGCTGGGGATGGTTTTTCCATTTATCCCTTCCCCGTTCTGTATCTCAAAACTTGCTGGGGGTTATTTTGCTGAAGATGGATTTCCGTTCTTCCTTTCCCACTCTGTGTTGTCCGACCAACTTGGAACTTGGTCGATATTCGGTCGGAGTCCTGCTGGGGATCCTCTTGGAACTTGGCCCACAATTTCCTCAACATGTTTTTTTCGGTTCTTCCCCGTACTTTCCTTGCCATTTTAGACCAATATTATTCGGCTTGGCAACCAACGTCTTTTGTCTTATTGCCTTGTCTCTGGCCTGCCCTCTTCACATTTTATGTTGTACCATTTTGGCAACTGGTAGTAAGCTCTGAAGAGCCTTTCTCAAAAATAAATTTCTGGAAAAAGTCTTTTAAGCAAAGAAATGAAAAGATAGAAAAAGATAAAATCTTTCTGAGCAAATGATGGGGAAAAGAAAAGAAATGAACTTATCTGGTTGGTATAACCGATTCCAACGATCATGTTGTGCATTCCGGATTAATCAACCCAGTCTATTTGTGTCGATCAATCTTTCTGATGTCTTCACTTGCTGGGGATAAATAGGTGCTCACCTCTTTGCAAAATGCGGATCCTTTCCGCCAATCTATCTTGTCATCTCATAGTGCCCTTCGCGGGGTTTTCACTAATAAGACTCTCTCATTTCTCTCAGTTCTCGTCGCCTTATGGTGCCTGTGAAGGTTTTCACCGATAAGACTCTCTCATTTTGCTTCTCTCAGCTTACGTCGTCTTATGGCGCCTGTGAAGGTTTTCACCGATAAGACTCTCTCATTTTGCTTCTCTCGGCTTACGTCGCCTTATGGTGCCTGTGAAGGTTTTCACCGATAAGACTCTCTCATTTTGCTTCTCTCAGCTGGGGATTGGAGTGTTGCCGGTAAGATACTCTCTGCTGGGAATTCTTATGGCTATCAATTCTTACAGCTCATGATCCTCATTCAGTCGGGGACCGGCGTGTTATTCTCGGCTTTCATTTGCCTGTCTTAGCACCCCTCGGATCTGATCTGGAGGTCGTTTTTGGACATCAATATGGGTTTTAGAAGAAAAGGATATAAACTTCAAAATAACTTTGATGGATAAAACATTACAACTCTTGGAATTAAACTCTTTTTTTTCTTCAAAATTTAAAAACATAACTTCTGCCCCAGTTTTCTTGATTGGGGATTTTTTTTTTTGTTACATTATGACCGAGCCGTGAGGCGCCTACGTATCTTCTTTGAGGAATCAGGTCGAACGTAGTTCACTCGATTCCTTAGTTTTTCTTGCGACCTTCCTCTTTTTTTTTTTATTATTATTTTCTCTTTTTTCATTTTTTCTTTTTCATTAGTGATTCCAAGAGAGGGGTATAAAAGGATAAGTAAGGCTCAAAGGGGTAAAGCAAAGGTTAAAAGTGTTTGGATAGAAGAAAGAATTGCCTCCGTCATTTCATTATCCGATAAACACCAAGTACAAACAAAATAAACAACAAAAGAAATTACACATAATATCTTTTGACTGCATTAGAATTGATAGCCATGTCGATGCATCTTCCTTCGACATCTGTCAGACGTAAAGCGCCGTTGGATAATACTCTGGTCACAGTATACGGCCCTTGCCAATTCGGGGCGAACTTGCCTTTTGCCTCGATCTGATGTGCGAGTATCCGTTTCAATACTTGCTGCCCTACTTCAAATTTCCTAGGGCGCACCTTCTTATTGTATGCTCTTGCCATTCTCTTCTGATATAACTGGCCATGACATACTGCTGCCAATCTTTTTTCATCAATTAAACTCAACTGCTCCAATCTGGCTTTTACCCATTCATCATCATCAATCTCGGCCTCAGCGACAATCCGAAGGGATGGAATATCAACTTCTGCTGGTATCACTGCTTTAGTTCCGTATACCAACGAATAAGGAGTTGCACCTACTGATGTACGAACAGTAGTGCGATAATCCAACAATGCAAACGTTAGCTTTTCATGCCACTGTCTGGACCCTTCTACCATCTTCCTCAAAATCTTTTTTATGTTTTGTTGGCTGCCTCAACTGCACCATTCGCCTTGGGATGATACGGGGTGGAATTACGATGTGTAATCTTGAACTGTTGACATACTTCTTTCATTAAATTGTTGTTAAGATTAGCACTGTTGTCCGTGATGATCACTTTCGGGATCCCAAATCTGCAGATGATATGGGAATGAACAAAATCCACCACCGCCTTTTTGGTCACTGACTTGAAAGTCTTGGCCTCCACCCATTTGGTGAAATAATCGATGGTTACCAGAATGAACCTGTGACCGTTTGAAGTTGCCGGCTCAATGGGTCCAATGACATCCATGCCCCACGCAACAAATGGCCATGGTGCTGACATTGTATGCAATTCCGTCGGCGGAGAATGAATCAAATCTCCGTGTATCTGACACTGATGGCATTTTTGCACGAAACTGATACAATCATGCTCCATGGTGAGCCAATAATACCCTGCTCGAAGGATCTTCTTTGCTAATACATATCCGCTCATATGGGGCCCACAGACTCCAGCATGTACCTCTGTCATAACTGTCGTGGCTTGACTGGCGTCTATACATCTCAGCAATCCCAAATCCGGGGTTCTTTTGTACAACACTCCTCCACTGAGGAAAAATCCATTTGACAATCGCCGAATGGCTCTTTTTTGATCTCCGGTGGCCTGCTCCGGGTATATCCCCATTCTGAGGTATTCCTAGACGTCATAAAACCATAGCTCATCATCCACTTCTTCCTCTACCCTGTTGCAATAAGTATGTTGATCACGAATCTGGATGTGCAACGGGTCAACATGAATTTTATCTGGGTGGTGTAACACCGATGCTAAAGTGGCCAAAGCATCAGCAACCTCATTGTGAATTCTCGGAATGTGTCTGAACTCCACTAATCGAAATCGCTTGCTCAGATCGTGCAAACATTGTCGATATGGTATGAGCTTCAAATCTCGTGTTTCCCATTCACACTGAATCTGATGCACCAGGAGGTCTGAGTCTCCCAAGACCAAGACGTCCTGGACATCCATGTCTGCAGCTAAACATAAGCCCAAAATGCATGCCTCATATTCAGCCATGTTGTTGGTACAATAGAAACGTAGCTGAGCTGTAACAGGATAGTGATGTCCTGTTTCCGAAATAAGTACTGCTCCTATTCCAACTCCTTTTGCATTCGCAGCCCCATCGAAGAAAAGCTTCCACCCTGGTTCCTCATTCAGTTCTAACTCATCTATATGCATCACTTTTTCATCTAGAAAATACGTCCTCAAAGGCTCGTATTCTTCATCAATAGGATTCTCAGCCAAGTGATCGGTCAATGCTTGGGCTTTCATGGCAGTCCTCATCACATAGACAATGTCGAACTCTGTGAGTAATATCTGCCATTTTGCCAATCTTCCTGTGGGCATAGGCTTCTGGAAAATATACTTTAATGGATCCAGGCGTGAAATAAGGTAAGTAGTATGTGACGATAGATAATGCTTAAACTTTTGTGCTACCCAAGTTAGAGCACAACATGTCTTCTTAAGTTAAGTGTACTTATTCTCATAGACTGTAAACTTCTTGCTGAGATAATAGATGACTTGCTCTTTTCTTCCTGTGATGTCGTGTTGACCCAACACGCAGCCAAACGAATTCTCCAAGACCGTTAGATAAAGGATTAATGGTCTCCCCGGCTCAGGTGGAACCAACACAGGTGGATTTGATAAATATCCTTTGATCTGGTCAAATGCCTCCTGACATTCTGCCGTCCATCCTATCGCGGCATCTTTCGTCAGTAATTGAAAAATGGGTTCACAGGTTGCTGTGAGTTGAGCAATAAATCTGCTAATGTAGTTCAACCTTCCCAACAGACTCATTACTTCTGTCTTGTTCTTCGGCGGTGGCAAATCTTGGATAGATTTGATGGGTCCAGTTCAATACCTCGCCGACTGACGATGAATCCCAACATCTTTCCAGATGGAACACCAAAGGCACATTTAGCCGGGTTAAGCTTAATATCATGCCTTCTAAGTCTTTGAAATAACTTCCTTAGGTCTGCTACATGGTCTTCCTGATGCTTAGACTTTATGATCACATCGTCCACGTACACCTCGATTTCTTTATGGATCATGTCATGAAACACGGTAGTCATTGCTCTCATGTACGTTGCCCCAACATTCTTCAAACCAAATGGCATTACTCGGTAGCAATAAGTTCCACACGGCGTAATGAAGGCTGTCTTTTCCGCATCTTCCTCATCTATCAGAATTTGATGATACCCAGCATAGCAATCTACAAAAGATCCGAGCTCACATCCGGCGCAATTGTCGATCATGAAATGGATGTTGGGTAAAGGAAAGTTGTCCTTTGGGCTTGCCCTGTTCAGATTGTGGTAATCGACACACACCGTGATCTTCCCATCTTTCTTTGGCACCGGCACCACATTAGCCAACCAATCAGGTTATCGAGTGACACGAATAACCTTTGCTTGCAGCTGTTTGGTTACTTCTTCTTTAATCTTCATACTCATATCCGTTTTGAACTTCCTCAACTTCTGCTTGACGGGAAGACATGCCGGGTCAGTGGACAATTTATGAACCACTAAATATGTGCTTAACCCTGGTTCCCTGTAGATCCCTTTCACAACAACTACGGGTGCAGATGATGCTCCCGATACTACCAACTTGGCTGGCTCTGGTTTCTTTGTAGTGGTGGATGGATTCTTCCCTAATATCACCACTGGCTTAACATCTTCCCCCTTCAACTGTACCCCTGCTTCCCCACCGATCGATTTTTCTTTCGGAGTGGCACGGATCATCATCACTGTATGTGAGGATTTCTTTGGCTCCCCTCCTTCGTGCATAAGCTCGATCATGTGGGCTTCGTGTTGCTTTGGCAATGGGTTCTGGTTAATGTTGGGTACCTCCGGTGCCTGTACCTCGATCTTGTTGGTAACAATAAGATCTTGTATCGCATGTTTCAACCTCCAACATTTCTCGGTATCATGTCTGGGAGCACCCGAACAATTATCACATCTTACCGAGTGATCCATATTTTGGGGTAAGGGATTTGGCAACCTAGGCTCAACAGGATTTAATAAACTCAACTGCCTTAATTTGTGGAACAAGGCAGTATAAGTTTCTCCCAACTCAGTAAAGGTTCTTTGCCTCTACAGACTTTCATTTATGGAAGCCGGATTTCCCCTGAAACCCATCCCTGGAAGGTTCCTGTAGGCTCTTGGCGGTGGATAGGTGTTTTGTGGTGGTGGGTAGGTATTATGTGGAGGTGGGTATGTATTGTGGGGAGCTAGCGCGCGCCATTGCGGGCGAGCGGGGGGGTTGAGTATATGTCTGGGCTTGATGGACGGAAAAATGTTGTTCTTGTGGTGGGTAGTAGGGTTATGGAAGGTAATTTGGAATGTGTGGGTAGTTTAGATGATGGGGTCCGGGTTGGTAATGAGGGGAAGGACTTCTAGATCTGGACCAATTGCTTGCCTCTATTGTCGTGACCTCCTCTCTCCTTTTCTTTCCGAGCGCACCTCCCGTGCCGCTCTGAATGGCCTGAGTCGTTGCCTTAATTGCCGAGTAACTCAGGATCTTATTGGACTTAAGTCCCTCTTCTATCATACCTCCCATTTTCACCACTTCATTGAAGGATTTGCCAACTGACGTCACCAAGTGACCGAAGTAAGTCGGCTCTAGAGTTTGTAGAAAGTAATCTACCATTTCTCCCTCTCTCATTTTGGCTGCCTGTTCTCTCCATCGGAACCCAAATTCCCGAAACTCTCTCCGGGTTTCTTCTCAAGCTTTAGCAATGTGAGACGGTCTGGGACTATCTCAAGGTTGTATTGGAAGTGTTCTGCGAAAGCCTGTGCCAGATCATCCCAAGTGTACCACCTGCTCGGATCTTGTCTTGTATACCACTCTAATGTCGACCCGCTCAAACTCAGGCCAAAGTAAGCTATGAGTAGCTCACCTTTGCCCCCCGTTCCCCTCATTTGCTACAAAAGCCCCGTAGATGTGCCATAGGGATCGTCATGCCCTTCGTATAAATCGAATTTGGGCATCTTGAACCCTGCTGGTAATTGGACGTCAGGGAAAGGGCATAGATCCTTGTAAGCCACGCTGACCTGGTTGCCTAACCCGTGCATGTTCCTGAAGGACTGCTCCAGGCTTTTAAATTTCCGCATCACCTCGTCCTGCTCTGGGCTCTTAGTCGGCTTTTCAATCTCCGTCGGGACCTCAAAGTGGGGATTATAGGTATGTGGCTCAGGTGCTTTGAATGTGAGTTCAGGGGGGTAATATTGCGTATCGTGAGCCTGAAACAATGACTCGCTAGACGATCTGTGCAATGGGGCTGGGGCAGGCGCTACAAAGACGGGAACATTTGGTGGAGGAGGATTCTGATTGGGTGGTGGAGCTTGGGGATCATAGGCCTCTCTTCCTTGATAGTAGTGATGGCTTGGGAAACTCGTTGAAGGACCGGGAGAGGGGTATTCTGACGTGTGTCCTGGTTGGAGAGTAGGAGTAACAGGTAATTCATGCCCCTTTTGGGCTCTAGCTAAGGCTATCTGCATTTCATTCATTTACAGCCTCATCTTTTCCATTTTTTCTATGGCTTCCTTCAGTATCTGATTTGCCATCTTTTCTGACTCAACACTGTTGTCTGAACCAGTCATGCTTTCTGGTATGGGCCCTTTTGATCTTGTTTGATAATGGTACGGTGCCAGTACGCTTTAACAAACTAACTGATATTGATTGGAAAAACAACAAACTTGTCAGTGTTAGAATCTTAACAGATATTGTAATTGCACGTTGAGGGATGTCATGTTCTTAGGCAGTTAACCATTTCTAACATGCTTTTACTCTGACCGCATGCATCATCCCGGCTTATTTTATTTGTACCTCTTTCGAGTGTTTCAGGGACCTTTCTTTTCTTCTTCTCTCTTTTTTTTCCTTTTTTAATTACGGTCGAATCCTATAGAGATTGCCTACGTATCATGACCCCGCACGAATCAGACCAGGCGTAGTTCGTGCATCAGTAAAATAAAGATCCAATTTTACATTCTATTACCCAAATATGCTATTACAAACTGTTATTTGAAAGAAAACAAGCGAAATACAGACTCCACACTATTAACAATGTTTGACGAGAACATAGGGGTAGACAACAGACTCTAAAAAAACAAACAAGTGCAGACTTGAACTAGGGATACATTAAAGCCTTGAATTTTGGTGCTCGCGAGGCATCGTTCGGCCTTTCCGCGGGCTTTGGTGTAAGACCCCTTTGTAAGCTTTTCAACTTATTCATGATCGGGTGGACGTAGCCCATGATGGAAGCAAGAAGGGTATCACGAGGTATTTGCTCACATGTTAGGCATCTCATGTAGATGTATTGCCCAATCTCATCAATCCTACCTCGGATGTTATCCCTTTCCCCTAACAGTTTCTTTATTCGCCAGTTTTTTAGTCCCAGTACTTGAGCATTGTCGGCGAGTCGATCCTGAAACCTCTCCATTTTTTCTTCCATTCTAGCCATCACATCATAACAGTGCCTTCTGTCTGCTTGGGCATCTCGGACTTGTTTAAAGATCCGCTCCTGAAGAGTGGAGTTTGTTTCTCTTAATAGTCCAATGCTTATTTCAGAATCCCTTATGACTTGTTGTAGATGTTTTCTCCGTGCCATTGTACCTTTTGCCCATCTGACCTGCATTCTTGCTATGCAAGCCTCGGATCTCTCCAAGTCTTCTCGGCTTTTGCTGACTTGATTTCTCAACTCTGTTATCAACCTTTCATCGGAGCGACGTTTCTGTCGGTCGTTGTTACTCTTACTGACTTGGCGAATTCGGGCTTTTAGTGCCTGGATTTCTTTGGTTAATTTGTTCTTTTCACCCTGCTCCGAGGTAACTTGCACGCTGTTTTCAAATTTAAGCCTTTCAAGTTGTTGCTTCAGCTTCCCGATTTCAGCCCGGTAACCTTCTTCTCTCGCCAACCAACCCTATTGTTCATGCGAATCATCCGTAAATTGTTGGACATGAGCTCTTTTAGCAGGTCTCTAACGAATCTGGAAACTTTTCCCGAACCAAACATCGTACTTTGGGTCTACCTCACCCTTAGCCAGTTCTCGAACCATAGTCTTGGGCTCAAGGAATCTACATTCGTGCCACAACTTTCTAATTTTTCCTTCGGGGAACACGACTCAACTCAATGGCGTGCTTGCTTAGATCCTCATCAGTGGGAATTACCTGAAATCTTCCTAGTTGGCGCAATACTCGATGAGGAGCATATTGTTGGATACTGCGAACTCCCATCAAAAGAATATGACATTCCTCGGCCGCCATGTATATTACCTCAGTATCAGGCAACCACCCAAATGCCCATTCAATTTGGTCGGCTGTTGTTGTCCTTAATTGTGCAAGCCACGCTTCGACACCTTCAGGGAATACAACGCCTGTCATCCGTTTCTCAAAACCACTGATACAATTTTGTTCGGTCAACCCGTGATTCATGTATCCTACTCGGTGACAGAGGTGTTCTTGCATCCACAGCTGGAGTAACAGATTGCATCCTTGGAAGAAATTGCCTCCTTCTCGGCATATAGTTAAAGCTCGGTAGATTTCGGACAAAACCAAAGGGACCACAGTACTATTAGTTTTCTTGATTGCAACATCAGCCATCCCTACAAGGCCTATCTCTATTTTCTTATCTTTGCGGGGACAAACCACGATTCCCAGGAATGCTGTTATGAATGCCAAAGTACGTCTCGCCTCCCACTTGTTCCTGTTCCCAGCATGAGTTAGTCCGAGGTTCAGCTCTTCAAAACCCTGAGGAGTACCATACCGTTGATACAAGAATTGGAGAGCGCAGCATCCTCTCGACAAATCATCATTTTGCACCTTCCGGCTAATGTTTAGCAAATCCAAAAACCCGTGCGGAGATACCGGTCTTGGTGAAAGCAAATATTGTCCCCTTAATTTCCCATTCAATCCCGCATATCCGGCGATTTCCTCTAGTGTAGGTGAAAGTTCAAAGTCAACAAAACGGAATACATTGCGGGTTGGGTCCCAGAACGGTATTAGAGCCTCGAGGATATCTGTCCTCGGCTTGATATTCAACAGATTGACAAAACCTCCTAAAATTCTTCCCACTATCTCTTTACTATCGTCTTTCAGATCATTCCACCACATGTGGAGTTGTAGAGGGGCCTCGCTAAAGACTGAGAACGGTTCATTTTGATTTGTGCTCATCCTGCAAATTTATTAATGTGATTAAACAAAAGAAAATTTATTTGACTAAAATGATTTGATCATTTATCCTAAAAAAAAACCCAGATCTTTCGAACACGACCTTTCAACACTTCAGGGACGAAGATTTTAAAGTTGTGCGAGTTAACCAATAAATAATAATAAAAAAATGACAGAAGTGGCCGTTTATACAAAGTCAGCCTTCCGACGTTCCTTTTGGGAACATTCGGCTATTTTTGATAAAAACGGCATCACCCAACTCTATGACAAAAAATTAAAATTTTAACACATTTTTTTTGGGCTATTTTTACAAAAATGGGAAGTTGGACCCGATGAGGGTTGCCTATGTATCTCACGCCCTGTGAGAATCAAACCGGCGTAGTTCGCCCATAAACTGAACTTTGTAAATAATATTCCAGCCTAGAATAACTTGACTTCATGCCGGGTCCCTAGTAGGAACGTTTATTTGCATCATTTTGCATTTGGCTTAGGGGACTCAACACAGGGTTTGGGTCCGTCTAGGACAAGCAACCTGAAATGAAAAAAGACCATCCTGCTGCATCTTGTTTGTTTTGCACATTTATTTGCCTCATCTGCATGCTGACCGACTTCTGAAATAGGGAATTTTTGAAAAAACATTTTTTGAAAAAAAAAAAGAAAAAAAAACGAAAAAGGAGTATATAGCAGTATATGGAGATAACTACTTATTTTAAACAAAAAAAATAAAAAAAATAAAACAATGGCAAGTAGAGTCAAACCCTGCCAAAATTTTGATTTTTTTTTTAAGTTTGATTTATTTGGAAAGAAAGGAATATTGTTTACAAAGTTCAGTTTATGGGCGAACTACGCCGGTTTGATTCTCACAGGGCGTGAGATACGTAGGCAACCCTCGTCGGGTCCAACTTCCCATTTTTGTAAAAATAGCCCAAAAAAAATGTGTTAAAATTTTAATTTTTTGTCATAGAGTCGGGTGATGCCGTTTTTATCAAAAATAGCCGAATGTTCCCAAAAGGAACGTCGGAAGGCTGACTTTGTATAAACGGCCACTTCTGTCATTTTTTTATTATTATTTATTGGTTAACTCGCACAACTTTAAAATCTTCGTCCCTGAAGTGTTGAAAGGTCGTGTTCGAAAGATCTGGGTTTTTTTTAGGATAAATGATCAAATCATTTTAGTCAAATAAATTTTCTTTTGTTTAATCACATTAATAAATTTGCAGGATGAGCACAAATCAAAATGAACCGTTCTCAGTCTTTAGCGAGGCCCCTCTACAACTCCACATGTGGTGGAATGATCTGAAAGACGATAGTAAAGAGATAGTGGGAAGAATTTTAGGAGGTTTTGTCAATCTGTTGAATATCAAGCCGAGGACAGATATCCTCGAGGCTCTAATACCGTTCTGGGACCCAACCCGCAATGTATTCCGTTTTGTTGACTTTGAACTTTCACCTACACTAGAGGAAATCGCCGGATATGCGGGATTGAATGGGAAATTAAGGGGACAATATTTGCTTTCACCAAGACCGGTATCTCCGCACGGGTTTTTGGATTTGCTAAACATTAGCCGGAAGGTGCAAAATGATGATTTGTCGAGAGGATGCTGCGCTCTCCAATTCTTGTATCAACGGTATGGTACTCCTCAGGGTTTTGAAGAGCTGAACCTCGGACTAACTCATGCTGGGAACAGGAACAAGTGGGAAGCGAGACGTACTTTGGCATTCATAACAGCATTCCTGGGAATCGTGGTTTGTCCCCGCAAAGATAAGAAAATAGAGATAGGCCTTGTAGGGATGGCTGATGTTGCAATCAAGAAAACTAATAGTACTGTGGTCCCTTTGGTTTTGTCCGAAATCTACCGAGCTTTAACTATATGCCGAGAAGGAGGCAGTTTCTTCCAAGGATGCAATCTGTTACTCCAGCTGTGGATGCAAGAACACCTCTGTCACCGAGTAGGATACATGAATCACGGGTTGAACGAACAAAATTGTATCAGTGGTTTTGAGAAACGGATGACAGGCGTTGTATTCCCTGAAAGTGTCGAAGCGTGGCTTGCACGATTAAGGACAACAACAGCCGACCAAATTGAATGGGCATTTGGGTGGTTGCCTGATACTGAGGTAATATACATGGCGGTCGAGGAATGTCATATTCTTTTGATGGGAGTTCGCAGTATCCAACCATATGCTCCTCGTCGGGTATTGCGCCAACTAGGAAGATTTCAGGTAATTCCCACTGATGAGGATCTAAGCAAGCACGCCATTGAGTTGAGTCTAGGAGTCGTGTTCCCCGAAGGAAAAATTAGAAAGTTGTGGCACGAATGTAGATTCCTTGAGCCCAAGACTATGGTTCGAGAACTGGCTAAGGGTGAGGTAGACCCAAAGTACGATGTTTGGTTCGGGAAAAGGTTCCAGATTCGTCAGAGACCTGCTAAAAGAGCTCATGTCCAACAATTTACGGATGATTCGCAGGAACAGTGGGGTTGGTTGGCGAGAGAAGAAGGTTACCGGGCTGAAATCGGGAAGCTGAAGCAACAACTTGAAAGGCTTAAATTTGAGAATAGCGTGCAAGTTACCTCGGAGCAGGGTGAAAAGAACAAATTAACCAAAGAAAACCAGGCACTAAAAGCCCGAATTCGCCAAGTCAGTAAGAGTAACAACGACCGACAGAAACGTCGCCCCGATGAAAGGTTGATAGTAGAGTTGAGAAATCAAGTCAGCAAAAGCCGAGAAAACTTGGAGATATCTAAGGCTTGCATAGCAAGAATGCAGGTCAGATGGGAACAAGGTACAATAGCACGGAGAAAACATCTACAACAAGTCATAAGGGATTCTGAAATAAGCATTGGACTATTAAAAGAAACAAACTCCACTCTTCAGGAGCGGATCTTTAAACAAGTCCGAGATGCCCAAGCAGACAGAAGGCACTGTTATGATGTGATGGCCAGAATGGAAGAACAAATGGAGAGGTTTCAGGATCGACTCGCCGACAATGCTCAAGTACTGGGACTAAAGAACCGGCGAATAGAGCAACTGTTAGGGGAAAGGGATAACATCTGAGGTAGGATTGATGAGATTGGGCACTACATCTACATGAGATGCCTAGCATGTGAGCAAATACCTCGTGATACCCTTCTTGCTTCCATCATGGGCTACGTCCACCGGATCATGAATGAGTTGAAAAGCTTACAAAGGGGTCTTACACCAAAGCCCGCGGAAAGGCCGAACGATGCCTCGCGGGCACCAAAATTCAAGGCTTTAATGTATCCCTAGTTCTAGTCTGCACTTGTTTGTTTTTCAGAGTCTGTTGTCTACCCCTATGTTCTCTTGAAACATTGTTAATAGTGTGGAGTCTGTATTTCGTTTGTTTTCTTTCAAATAACAGTTTGTAATAGCATATTTGGGTAATAGAATGTAAAATTGGGTCTTTATTTTACTGATGCACAAACTACGCCTGGTTTGATTCGTGCGGGGTCACGATACGTAGGCAATCTCTATAGGATTCGACCGTAATTAAAAAAGGAAAAAAAAAGAGAAGAAGAAAAGAAAGGTCCCTGAAACACTCGAAAGAGGTACAAATAAAATAAGTCAGGATGATGCATGCGGTCAGAGCAAAAGCATGTTAGAAATGGTTAACTGCCTAAGAACATGGCATCCCCCAACGTGCAATTACAATATCTGTTAAGATTCTAACACTAACAAGTTTGTTGTTTTTCCAATCAATATCAGTTAGTTTGTAAAAGCGTACTGGCACTGTATCATTATCAAACAAGATCAAAAGGGCTCATACCAGAAAGCATGACTGGTTCAGACAACAGTGTTGAGTCAGAAAAGATGGCAAATCAGATGCTGAAGGAAGCCATAGAAAAAATAGAAAAAGATGAGGCTGGAAATGAATGAAATGCAGATAGCCTTAGCTAGAGCCCAAAAGGGGCATGAATTACCTGTTACTCCTACTCTCCAACCAGGACACACGTCAGAATACCCCTCTCCCGGTCCTTCAACGAGTTTCCCAAGCCATCACTACTATCAAGGAAGAGAGGCCTATGATCCCCAAGCTCCACCACCCAATCAGAATCCTCCTCCACCAAATGTTCCCGTCTTTGTCGCGCCTGCCCCAGCCCCAGTGCACAGATCGTCTAGCGAGCCATTGTTTCAGGCTCACGATACGCAATATTACCCCCCTGAACTCACATTCAAAACACCCGAGCCACAAACCTATAATCCCCACTTTGAGGTCCCACCGGAGATTGAAAAGCCGGCTAAGAGCCTAGAGCAGGACGAGGTGATGCGGAAATTTAAAAGCCTGGAGCAGTCCTTCAGGAACATGCACGGGTTAGGCAACCAGGTCAGCGTGGCTTACAAGGATCTATGCCATTTCCCTGACGTCCAATTACCAGCAGGGTTCAAGATGCCCAAATTCGATTTATACGAAGGGCATGGCGATCCTATGGCACATCTACGGGGCTTTTGTAGCAAAATGAGGGGAGCGGGGGGCAAAGATGAGCTACTGATAGCTTACTTTGGTCAGAGTTTGAGCGGGTCGGCATTAGAGTGGTATACAAGACAAGATCCGAGCAGGTGGTACACTTGGGATGATCTGGCACAGGCTTTCGCAGGACACTTCCAATACAACCTTGAGATAGTTCCAGACCGTCTCACATTGCTAAAGCTTGAGAAGAAACCCGGAGAGAGCTTTCGGAAATTTTGGTTCCGATGGAGAGAACAGGCAGCAGAGTTGATCCCCCAATGAGAGAGGGAGAAACGGTAGATTACTTTCTACAAACTTTAGAGCCGACTTACTTCGGTCACTTGGTGACGTCAGTTAGCAAATCCTTCAATGAAGTGGTGAAAATGGGAGGTATGATAGAAGAGGGACTTAAGTCCAATAAGATCCTGAGTTACTCGGCAATTAAGGCAACGACTCAGGCCATTCAGAGCGACACGGGAGGTGCGCTCGGAAAGAAAAGGAGAGAGGAGGTCACAACAATAGAGGCAGGCAATTGGTCCAGATCTAGAGGTCCTTCCCCTCATTACCAACCCAGACCCCATCATCTAAACTACCCACACATTCCAAATTACCTTCCACAACCCTACTACCCACCACAAGAACAACATTTTTCCGTCCATCAAGCCCAGACATATACTCAACCCCCGGTTCGCCCGCAATGGCGCGCGCCAGCTCCCCACAATACATACCCACCTCCACATAATACCTACCCACCACCACAAAACACATATCCACCGCCGAGAGCCTACAGGAACCGTCCAGATCTAGAGGTCCTTCCCCTTATTACCAACCTAGACCCCATCATCTAAACTACCCACACATTCCAAATTACCTTCCACAACCCTACTACCCACCACAAGAACAACATTTTTCCGTCCATCAAGCCCAGACATATACTCAACCCTCGGCTCGCCCGCAATGGCGCGCGCCAGCTCCCTACAATACATACCCACCTCCACATAATACCTACCCACCACCACAAAACACTTATCCACCGCCAAGAGCCTACAGGAACCCTCCAAGGATGGGTTTCAGAGGAAATCCGGCTTCCAGAAATGAAAGACTGCAGAGGCAAAGAACCTTTACTGAGTTGGGAGAAACTTATACTGCCTTGTTCCACAAATTAAGGCAGTTGGGTTTATTAAATCCTGTTGAGCCTACGTTGCCAAATCCCTTACCCCAAATTATGGATCACTCGGTAAGATGTGAATATTGTTCGGGTGCTCCCGGACATGATACCGAGAAATGTTGGAGGTTGAAACATGCGATACAAGATCTTATTGATACCAACAAAATCGAGGTACAGGCACCGGAGGCACCCAACATTAACCAGAACCCATTGCCAAAGCAACACGAAGCCCACATGATCGAGCTTGTGCACGAATGAGGGGAGCCAAAGAAACCTTCACAGACAGTGATGATGATCCGTGCCACTCCGAAAGAAAAATCGATCGGTGGGGAAGCAGGGGTACAGTTGAAGGGGGAAGATGTCAAGCCAGTGGTAATATTAGGGAAGAATCCATCCACCACTACAAAGAAACCAGAGCCAGCCAAGTTGGTAGTATCGGGAGCATCATCTGCACCCGTAGTTGTTGTGAAAGGGATCTACAGGGAACCGGTCATCATAAAGCCGGTAGTCCAATTGCCAGTGATTGATAGCAAGGTCGTGCCTTGGAAGTATGAAAAGGCAGTGGTAATGTACAAAGGAAAGCAAGTGGAGGAGGATAGTTGTGAGGCGCAGGGACTGACTCGATCGGGACGGTGTTTTACTCCCGTGGAGTTGAGAAGGTCCAACCCAGCAGTAACAAAGAAACCCGTGTCAGAAGAAAAGGCGGAGGAATTCCTAAAAAAGATGAAAGTGCAGGATTACTCCGTTGTTGAACAATTGAAGAATACACCGGCCCAGATCTCGTTGTTATCACTATTGATCCATTCGGACGAGCATCGCCGGGCCCTGATGAAGATACTAAATGAAGCTCATGTGCCCAATGAAATTTCAGTGAACCACCTTGAAACGATTGCCAACAAAAATTTTGAGGTAAACAGGGTAACGTTCTCTGATGACGATTTGCCAGTGGAGGGCACAGAACATAATAAAGCTCTCTACTTGACTGTCAAATGTGAAGATGCGGCAGTTACTCGAGCGTTGGTGGATAACGGTTCAAGTGCCAATATTTGTCCATTATCCACACTGAACCAGTTGAAGATTGACCATGATAGAATCCACAAGAACAACGTTTGCGTCCGAGGATTTGACGGAAGTGGAACAGACACCGTGGGGGATATTATACTCGAGTTGACCATCGGCCCGGTCGAGTTTACTATGGAGTTCCAGGTATTGGATGTCGTGGTATCTTATAACCTTTTGTTGGGACGATCGTGGATCCACGCGGCCAAAGCAGTGCCATCCACATTGCATCAAATGGTCAAGTTTGAATGAGACAGACAAGATGTCGTGCTGCATGGGGAAGACACTGCGTGCACCATGGGAGGTGCCATTGTGCCATTCATAGAAACCAACGATGACAAAGGTCCCTGGGTTTACCAGATTTTTGATGCATTGTCAGCAAACAAGATTCCCGAGGGTAAAAGCATTCCACACCCCAGGATAGCTTCCGCAACCGTCATGATAGTTTCAAAGATGCTAAGTAATGGGTTCGTGCCAGGAAAAGGTATGGGGGCTGAGCTCCAGGGAATTGTTCAACCTGTCTCTTTGCCCAAGAATTTAGAGACTTTCGGATTGGGATTCAAACCAACTGCAGCAGATATAAAGCGAGTTCGGAAAATGAAGAAGAAAGTTTGGGTTCTTCCCAAGCCAGTTCCGCGTCTCTCTAGATCTTTTGTTAGAGCAGGTGTCACAAGGTCATCAGTCCCGAAAATTCGTGGACCATTGATTGGGCCAGATGGAGATTTGGATGAGGGCTTAGAAAGAATGTTCGCAGATGTCAACACAATAGAAGCTGGAGAGGGTTCCAGTAAGGCAGACATACAGTTTGTGGGGCCTAGGGCCAATGTCAACAATTGGACAGCTACTCCTCTTCCTACTCGGAGGGAGTCCTAGTAGTTGGATCTGATTTTCCTTTTTGTTTTCTGGATTATTCCAGGGTTGTAATCCAGATTCCTTTTTATTTCTATTACTGCTCAACAAAGTGTGAAACCTTGTTATCCCATAATTCAATAAAACAAAAAAAAATTCTTTATGCCTTACTTTATATGTTTTTTTTTTTAATTTTGTTTCCTTCGTGTCTTTTTCTGAACAGTTCTTTTCATACTGGTTCTAACGACATGGCATGCACAACGGATCTTCAACCTAATCTAAAAGATCAATCTGATTCCGAACTAACTATACAAGAGGTCGATTATGATAATGAATCGGAATACGATGAGGATGAAGCCTTCGAAAAGATAAATAGGGAGTTAAGCCAGTTTGAAGGAAAATCCAAGCCCAACTTAAATGACACAGAAGCCATTAATTTAGGGGATGCCGACGATATCAGAGAAACTAAAATAAGCATCCACATTGCACCAAATATCAGTGAAGAATTGATCAAAACACTTATTGAGTTCAAAGATGTTTTTGCATGGTCATATGATGACATGCCGGGGTTAAGCACAGATTTAGTGGTTCATAAATTGCCCACTGACTCAGCATGTCCTCCCATCAAGCAGAAGTTGAGGAAGTTCAAAACGGATATGAGTGTGAAGATTAAAGAAGAAGTAACCAAACAGCTGCAAGCAAAGGTTATTCGTGTCACTCGATATCCTGATTGGTTGGCTAATGTGGTGCTGGTGCCAAAGAAAGATGGGAAGATCAGGGTGTGTGTCGATTACCGCAATCTGAACAGGGCAAGCCCAAAGGACAACTTTCCTTTACCCAACATCCATATCTTGATCGACAATTGCGCCGGACGTGAGCTCGGATCTTTTGTAGATTGCTATGCTAGGTATCATCAAATTCTGATGGATGAGGAAGATGCGGAAAAGACAGCCTTCATTACGCCGTGGGGAACTTATTGCTACCGGGTAATGCCATTTGGTTTGAAGAATGCTGGGGCAACGTACATGAGAGCAATGACTACCGTGTTTCATGACATGATCCATAATGAAATCGAGGTGTATGTGGACGATGTGATCATAAAGTCTAAGCATCAGGAAGACCATGTAGCAGACCTAAGGAAGTTCTTTCAAAGACTTAGAAGGTATGATATTAAGCTTAACCCGGCTAAATGTGCCTTTGGTGTTCCATCTGGAAAGATGTTGGGATTCATCGTCAGTCGGCGAGGTATAGAACTGGACCCGTCAAAGATCAAATCTATCCAAGATTTGCCACCGCCGAAGAACAAGACAGAAGTAATGAGTCTGTTGGGAAGGTTGAACTACATCAGCAGATTTATTGCTCAACTCACAGCAACCTGTGAACCCATTTTTCGGTTACTGAAGAAAGATGCCGCGATAGGATGGACGGCAGAATGTCAGGAGGCATTTGACCAGATCAAAGGATATTTATCCAATCCACCTGTGTTAGTTCCACCTGAGCCGGGGAGGCCATTAATCCTTTATCTAACGGTCCTGGAGAATTTGTTTGGCTGCATGTTGGGGCAACACGACATCACAGGAAGAAAAGAGCAAGCCATCTATTATCTCAGCAAGAAGCTTACAGTCTATGAGAATAAGTACACTCAACTTGAGAAGATATGTTGTGCTCTAACTTGGGTAGCACAGAAGTTTAAGCATTACTTGTCGTCACATACTACTTACCTTATTTCACGCCTGGATCCATTAAAGTATATTTTCCAGAAGCCTATGCCCATAGGAAGATTGGCAAAATGGCAGATATTACTCACAGAATTCGACATTGTCTATGTGACGAGGACGGCCATGAAAGCCCAAGCATTGGCCGATCACTTGGCTGAGAATCCTATTGATGAAGAATACGAGCCTTTGAGGATGTATTTTCCAGATGAAGAAGTGATGCATATAGAGGAGTTAGAACTGACTGAGGAACCAGGGTGGAAGCTTTTCTTCGATGGGGCTGCGAATGCGAAAGGAGATGGAATAGGAGCGGTACTTATTTCTGAAACAGGACATCACTATCCTGTTACAGCTCAGTTACGTTTCTATTGTACCAACAACATGGTTGAATATGAGGCATGCATTTTGGGCTTACGTTTAGCTGCAGACATGGATATCCAGGATGTCTTAGTCTTGGGAGACTCGGACCTTCTGGTACATCAGATCCAGGGTGAATGGGAAACACGGGATTTAAAGCGTATACCATATCGACAATGTTTGCACGATCTGAGCAAGCGATTTCGATCAGTGGAGTTCAGACACATCCCAAGAATTCACAATAAGGTTGCTGATGCTTTGGCCACTTTAGCATCGATGTTGCACCATCCAGACAAGATCCATGTTGACCCGTTGCATATTCAGGTTTGTGATCAACATGCTTATTGCAACATGATAGAGGAAGAAGTGGATGGCAAGCCATGGTTTTATGACGTCAAGGAGTACCTCAGGATGGAGATATACCCGGAGCAGGCCACCGGAGATCAAAAAAGAGCCATTCGGCGATTGTCAAATGGATTCTTCCTCAGTGGAGGAGTGATGTACAAAAGAACCCCAGATTTGGGATTGCTGAGATGTATAGATGCTAGTCAAGCCACGACAGTGATAACAAATGTACATGCTGGAGTCTGTGGGCCCCATATGAGCAGGTATGTATTGGCAAAGAAGATTCTGCGGGCGGGATATTATTGGCTCACCATGGAGCATGATTGTATCAGTTTCGTGCGAAAATGCCATCAGTGTCAGATACACGGAGATCTGATTCATTCTCCGCCGACAGAATTGCATACAATGTTAGCACCATGGCCATTTGTTGCGTGGGGCATGGATGTCATTGGACCCATTGAGCCGGCAGCTTCAAACGGTCATAGGTTCATTCTGGTAACCATCGATTATTTCACCAAATGGGTGGAGGCCAAGACTTTCAAGTCAGTGACCAAAAAGGCGGTGGTGGATTTTGTCCATTCCCATATCATCTGTAGATTTGGGATCCCGAAAGTGATCATCACGGACAACGGTGCTAATCTTAACAGCAGTTTGATGAAAGAAGTATGTCAACAGTTCAAGATTACACATCGTAATTCCACCCCGTATCGTCCCAAGGCGAATAGTGCAGTTGAGGCAGCCAACAAAAATATAAAAAAAATTGAGGAAGATGGTAGAAGGGTCCAGACAGTGGCATGAAAAGTTACCGTTTGTATTGTTGGGTTATCGCACTACTGTTCGTACATCAGTAGGTGCAACTCCTTATTCGTTGGTATACGAAACTGAAGCAGTAATACCAGCAGAAGTTGAAATTCCATCCCTTCGGGTTGTCGCTGAGGCCGGGATTGATAATGATGAATGGGTCAAAGCCCGACTGGAGCAGTTGAGCTTAATTGATGAAAAACGATTGGCAGCAGTATGCCATGGCCAATTATATCAGAAGAGAATGGCAAGAGCATATAATAAGAAGATGTGCCCTAGGAAATTTGAAGTAGGGCAACAAGTATTGAAACGGATCCTCCCACATCAGATCGAGGCAAAAGGCAAGTTCGCCCCGAATTGGCAAGGGCCGTATATTGTGACCAGAGTATTATCCAACGACGCTTTACGTCTGACAGATGTCGAAGGAAGATGCATCGACATGGCTATCAATTCTGATGCAGTCAAAAGATATTATGTGTAATTTCTTTTGTTGTTTATTTTGTTTGTACTTGGTGCTTATCGGATAATGAAATGACGGAGGCAATTCTTTCTTCTATCCAAACACTTTTAACCTTTGTTTTACCCTTTTGAGCCTTACTTATCCTTTTATACCCCTCTCTTGGAATCATTAATGAAAAAGAAAAAATGAAAAAAGAGAAAATAATAATTAAAAAAAAAAAGAGGAAGGTCGCAAGAAAAACTAAGGAATCGAGTGAACTACGTTCGACCTGATTCCTCAAAGAGGATACGTAGGCGCCTCACGGCTCGGTCATAATGTAACAAAAAATAAAAAAAAATCCCCAAGCAAGAAAACTGGGGCAGAAGTTATGTTTTTAAATTTTGAAAAAAAAAAAATTTGATTCCAAGAGTTGTAATGTTTTACCCATCAAAGTTATTTTGAATTTTATATCCTTTTCTTCTAAAACCCATATTGATGTCCAAAAAAGACCTCCCGATCAGTATCTGAGGGGTGCCAAGACAGGCAAATGAAAGCCGAGAATAACACGCCGGTCCCCGACTAAATGAGGATCATGAGCTGAAAGAATTGATAGCCATAAGAATTCCCAGCAGAGAGGATCTTACCGGCAACACTCCAATCCCCAGCTGAGAGAAGCAAAATGAGAGAGTCTTATCGGTGAAAACCTTCACAGGCACCATAAGGCGACCCAGCTGAGAGAAGCAAAATGAGAGAGTCTTATCGGTGAAAACCTTCACATGCACCATAAGGCGACGGGAGCTGAGAGAAGCAAAATGAGAGACTTATCGGTGAAAACTTTCACAGGCACCATAAGGCAATGGGAGCTGAGAGAAATGAGAGAGTCTTGTTAGTGAAAACCCTGCAAAGGGCACTATGAGGCGACAAGATAGATTGGCAAAAAGGATCCGCATTTTTGCGAAGAGGTGGACACCTATTCATCCCCAGCAAGAGAAGACATCAGAAAGATTGATCGACACAAATAGATTGGGTTGATTAATCCAGAATGCACAACATGATCGTTGGAATCGGTTATACCACCCAGATAAGTTCATTTCTTTTCTTTCCCCCATCGTTTGTTCCGAAAGATTTTCTTTTTTTTTCTATCTTTTCATTTCTTTGTTTAAAAGACTTTTTCCAGAAATTTATTTTTGAGAAAGGTCTTTCAGAGCTTACTACCAGTTGCCAAAATGGTACAACGTAAAATGTGAAGAAGGCAGGCCAGAGACAAGGCAATAAGACAAAAGACGTTGGTTGCCAGGCCGAATAATATTGGTCTAAAATGGCAAGGAAAGTACGGGGAAGAACCGGAAAAAACATGTTGAGGAAATTGTGGGCCAAGTTCCAAGAGGATCCCCAATAGGACTCCGACGAATATCGACCAAGTTCCGAGGTGGTCGGACAACACAGAGTGGGAAAGGAAGAAAGGAAAATCCATCTTCAGCAAAATAACCCCCAGCAAGTTTTGAGATACAGAACGGGGAAGGGAAAAATGAAAAAACCATCCCCAGCAGAATGTTATCCCCAGCGAATAACATCATCCCCAACAAGTTTTGGGAACGCCAAACAGCAATAAGGGGAAGGGAACAATCATCCCCATCAGGAGTGACATGACCACTCGCCATATTTTAAAAAAAAAATACCTAAATTTTCTTTGATTTGAACAGGAAAATAAAGTGTTGATGATGGCCGAAAGACACGCCATAAGAAAGATCGCCAGAACTGGGGCAGAAAATTTTCTGCCACAAGTGAAAATTCTCTCGGAGAATCGAGGAAATAAATTTCATGTCCTAGGCGCCCACCAGTATAATGCGGGAATACATTTCTGTTTTTTCATTTCATGTCCTAAGTCGCCCACCAGTATAATGCGGGCATACATTTCTGTTTTCATTTCATGTCCTAGGCGCCCACCAGTATAATACGGGAATACATTTCTGTTTTCATTTCATGTCCTAGGCGCCCACCAGTATAATGCGGGAATACATTTCTGTTTTTTCATTTCATGTCCTAGGTCGCCCACCAGTATAATGCAGACATACATTTCTGTTTTTATTTCATGTCCTAGGCGCCCACCAGTAAAATGCGGGAATAAATTTCTATTTTTTCATTTCATGTCCTAGGTCGCCCACCAGTATAATGCGGGCATACATTTCTGTTTTCATTTCATGTCCTAGGCGCCCATCAGTATAATGCGGGAATACATTTCTGTTTTTTGTATTCAGGCGCCCACCTGTATAACGAGAGGAATACTTTTCAATCTTATACTTCAGGTCTGGAAATCAGTAACCCACCGAAAGGCTGAAGGTTACAACAAAAATCCCCGGCATAACAAATTTTGATGAAGAGAGCTGTATCCCCAGAGGAACCACCGAAAAGCTTAATGCAGGAAGACGCATCCTCAAGCGGACAGAACAAAAAGATGCAAACTGGTGCTCAGGAAAGCAAGAGGCCGGTGTCATCCCCGTTAGTTCTCGGAAGAAAGAAGCACCGGAATCGACACAAGCCGACAAGAAAGCAAGGCATCAAGAACAAATGGAAGATAGATGGGATCTTGTAATCCGTAGTCTAGCCTAGTTTCTTGATTTTTCTTTGTAGCATGGTGTAATAAGGAGGTCAGCAAGCAGTAAAAGTAGCATGCAATAGCATTAACATTGCAGTCCCATGGTAGTCCCAGCTACCAAAACTTCCCGAACTACATTGACCTGATTCCTGTTTAGCCCAGGATATGTAGGAAACCTCTGAAGCAAAGGTTCGGTCAAATCTTTCAAAAAATGCTTCACACGGAGTACTCGAACGGGCAAAAATCGCTCGTATCCGCTCACTTTATCTTTGCACGAAAACCCTTCGTGTTTTCGGACAAAGAGGGGCAGCTGTGAGCACGTGATTTTCGCTCTATATAAGAATCACTCCCAAAAATTCAAAATAAAACAATTTTCCTTTGTGTGCAATATTTGTATTTTTGTGGTATTTTTGTATAATTATTTGTATTTTTGTCTGTGCATGTTTATTTGTTTAAATTAATAAAAATATAAAATATGTCGCATTTTCATTTAGTATTTATTTAAGTTTGTTTTACAAAAATGAGAAAATCATAAAAAATAATGTACGTTGCATTTTTAGCATTTAACGTCTAAATTGTGAGATTTTATCATTAATTGCTATTTAAATGTGTGATAATAGTTATTTGGAATTAATTAGTATTTTTTATAAGTTAATTTAGTTTATAAGTTAATTTAGAATTTTAGTTTTATTAATTAGGAAGTAAAAGAAAAGAGAGCAGGAATATAAAAGAAAATCGGAATTAGGCCTCTTCTTCAATTTTGAACCACAAGCCCAAATATACCCAACCTTCCTCTACGACCCGGTCCATTCCAAACCGGGTCGACCCAGTCCATAACCCCAAAGACCCAACACCCCTATTTCCCTATCTTTCATTTCAAAAAAACAAAACCCTAAAGCATTCACTGTTGAAAAAAAACCCACCCGACCCTCTCTTGCTCTCTTTCTTCAAGCTTTTAGACTACACTCTCATGGCTGCCTTCCCCGCGCCTTTACCAGCCCCGTCGTCCGTCTTCCTCAGCTGAACGACCAGCCATGGACGACCACCCTCGAAGCTTCGCCATGAACGACCACCATCGAGGTCAAGCTCTCATGGCTGCCCCTTGCTGCTTTGTTTTCTCCATGGCGAGCTCAAGCTCGTCCATGGACTGCCCTCCTTCTTCTTCTTCTTCTGAACACCAGCTCACTCGCCCAACCACAGCAGTCCGTCGACCACCCTGCCAAGCTCCGCCATTGACGAGCTCGTCAAGCTCCCTGCTGCGCGTCTCCTTCTTCTTCTCCGACACTGCTGCTGCTGCGTTCTTCATCCTTAACTGCTGCGTCGCTGCTGCTCCATCGTGCTGCTACTGCCAGCTTCACGTCGCCATGGACGCTGCTGCTTCTTCTTCGTCGAAACCCAGCTCCACCTCGTCGCTACTACTGCTGTTCGTTGCTTCCTTCTTCAGTTCTTCGATCGTCCGTTCGTGGTCATCTTCGGCGTAGAAATTGTTTTGGTGCGATAATCGTTTCCGGACAGATTTGTTTTCATTCAAGTTCTTCGTCGTTTCGATCCGGTTAGTGGGTTTGAGTTTCATTATGTCCGTATTTTATTTTGATATTCTCGGATCTAAAATCGGTAAATGTTTGATTCTTGTTTTGTTCGTGTTCATCATTTAATTAATTAGTTTTTCAGTTTGTTCATGTGTTTTATTTATTAAAAGAAATTGTTAGTTTAATTTTAATGTTATTAGATTCAAATTGAAATTTAATTAATTAGTTTTTCAGCTTGTTCATGTGTTTTTATTTATTAAAAGAAATTGTTAGTTTAATTTTAATGTTATTACATTTAAATTGAAATTTAATTAATTATTTCTTCAGTTTGTTTCATGTATTTTTATGTATTTTTTTAGAAATTTTAAATGTTGTTAGATTCAAGTTGAAATTCAATTAATTATTTCTTCTTCGATTGTTTTTATTCGTTTAAAAGAATTTAGTTGTAATATAGAAATATGTCAGTTTAGTCGCTTGAATCATCCATGTTTGTTGTTTAATATATATTTAATTCATGTTCATTTTCTGTTTGAAGTTCGTTTTTAATCTAGTGATTTAATGTGAGTTTATGTTTTGGTTTTTAATTTTGATTTAGTTTGAATCACGTATCTTTGTTGTAATTTTGTTGGATTTAATTTGAAGATCAATTGATTATTTGAGTTTAGTGATTTGAATCTGTTTATTTATTTTGTTTAAGTTTAATTTGAATTTGAGCTCATGCTTTGAATATATTTGTTTGTTATTGTTGGTGAATCTGAAAATAGGTTTGTTGTTTAAAAAAAACATTGTTCAGTCAAAATAATTCAAGTTGTTTCTTTGTTGTTCATCATTTAGTTTGAATTTATTCATAAAATTTGATTAGGAATTAGTTATAGCTGCTATATTTTGGTTAGAATTGATTAGCTGAATTGGTTATAGCTGACGGGTTAGATTGGTAAAATGCAGTATTTTCAGGGGTAAAATGATAATTTCAGTAAGGGCGGAGGGGTATTTTTGGAATTAAAAATCTGAACAATTATTTATTTTGAGTGTTTTGTCCATTAAGATTAAATAATTTTTTTTAATAATATTAAAATAGTACATGGTGGGGGACAAGACATAATGGTGGGGAATAATGCATTTGTTTAATATAAGCATGGGGAACAAGATATAATGGTGGGGAATAATGCAATTGTTTAATATAAGCATGGGGAACAAGATATAATGGGGGAAGGATAATGTATTTGTTTAATATAATGGGGGACAAAACATTAGGTAGTAGGGATTAAAAGAGAGATGAGTGGAAGATAGTGGGTTTTAATTTTTAAAAATTGCTGAAAGATGGTAATAAATAGGGGACTTGGACAATTTTAAAGGGGGAGGACAGAAAATAAGATAGAGGGAAAAAATGAGAGAGCTGAATATTGAAGAGAGAGAAAAATTCCGAAAATATTAAAACTTCCAAAAAATACAAATAAAAACATTCTGGAAATTAAAAGAGTGAGTAGTATACACCTGATATACAATCTAAATATTCTGATATACGGATTCAGAAATTAAGGGTTAAGCATTAACTAGTCTTTCAAATCTGAAAAAATTCCCTTTGCTTCGGTCCGTTGATTGTTGTTGGTGCTTCTGGATTTTTATCTTGAGTTTTAAAATCCGTCACTGGTTTCTCATTGCTGGTTGTTGCTGGTTACTGGGTGTCGCTGTTGTTGCATGCTACTAAATTTCTGCTAATCTCCCTTTTCTTTTGCTTCCAATATCAGGTACACAACTGACACGCTAGTTATTGTAAACTGAAACATGAAGCATGAATACGAAAAATGAAGAGTTGAAGTTCTGAATTATATTCTGAATTTTATTTTAATTATATTCTGAATTTTATTTGTATATATAAATTATTTAGCTTACTCTAATCAGAATCATGTAGTTGTTTAAAATATATAGTGGAACATCTGACGATTGCTTAACGGACGAACTATCTATATATTGCCTAAAAATAAATAAATGGTGTAGTAACTCCGTCTAGTTAATTCGTTATTGTTGGATGATTACCATGTCTCAAAAAGCACGTTAGTTCATCAAACGAATAGACCATTTAGGAACTTGTAGGAATGTGGTTTAGTTAAATACTATTGGTTAATTTCAGCATGTAAATGGTTTAGAATTAAAATTAGATTGCTAATTTTTTTTTAATTTGACAAACTGTGAACATGCCTAGTATAATGTAACTAGGTAGTAACATGTGAATAAGATGGCACAGGTCTAGTTTATGCCATACACGTTGAGCCTGGGCCCGCATTGGCAACGGACTACCCTGCTTGCATTATTTTCAAAATTTATGAATCATATTCGAAACCCAATTATAACAACTCAGGCATTTAAATAAATTAAGACCTTTTCTCTTTCATTTTGTAGAGACAATTTCAATAGAAAAAATGTAGGCACTTTAGGATTATCCTTTTAAAATAAATGAGATGAGTCTCGCCCAATAAAACCCACAAATTACGGGGGCCTCGATAAATGTTTAATTAAAATTACTTAGACTTCGGGATGAGTCGTTTAGCAAAATTCCACGATCTTACCCAGAAATAATAATACGCTAATCGCTTTAGGCGTGCATTTTAATAATCTTACCTTCTTAAACTCGGGTGTGCATTTCATGCGACCCAAATCCAAATCCCAAAACATTGAATAAAAATACGTTCCGGATCGCGGGTGCATTTCATGTGACGCAATCCAAAGACATGTTTTTAAACGATGTTCACATTCTTTTAAAAATATAATAATAAAAGCGGTAAAGAGTTAAAAATTTGCACATGAACTCATAATTGTATAAAATCAGATAAACAAACCGAATATGACAGTTGAGCGACCGTGCTAGAACCACGGAACTCGGGAATGCCTAACACCTTCTCCCGGGTTAACAGAATTCTTTATCCAGATTTCTGGTTCGCAAACTATAATACAGAGTCATTATTTTCCTCGATACGAGATTAAATTGGTGACTTGGGACACCTTAAACCTCCCTAGTGGCGACTCTGAATAAATAAATAAATCCCGTTTCGATTGTCCTTTAATTGAAAAAACTCCTTCACCCCTTGCGGGGACGGAAAAAGGAGGTGTGACATTAGATTTTATAAATTGTAATCTAAGAGAGCAAAAAGCAAGATAAAAGGGAATAAGGAAAAGTGGCAACGTAAATCCCCCTTTACTTCTTTTATCTTTATCTTACATGAAATTGATGCTTATGATTTGCTAAACTGTTGGTTTGGACTGGTTAAAAACTGTGTTGAAGGTGTCGAGATGTAGAACGGAAACTTGGGAATGAATGGAAGGTAGTTGGGATGGTGTGAACAGCTGAAGCAATGTGTTAATTGTTGCCTTAACGTTGTTTGCTTGCCAGGTCTGGTGACAGCAAGCTTAATCGCGATCACAGGGCATTGGCCGCGATGCGGCCAAGCATGATTCTCTGGAGCAGTGTTTCAAGTACAAAAAGATAATGTGAATTGCAAGAGGTTAGTCGAGCCTAGATTAGAATAACACGAACCTCGATTGCAACACATGCACCACAATTGTGATTGACCTTCACTCTTTGACCCCAGACGTAGCTAACAGTTTCATCTATTCCAAATATGCTTATCAGATCTGAAATGAACTTAACTAACGATATGGTTAGTCAAATGAGGGCATGAACTTATCCAGTTCAAAAAGGAACTCAGTATGCTATCTGAGGGATCCTGTGATATTGAACTTATTAAGTTGTGGGATGAGTTAGACTCTCTTAACAATAATTCTTATTGCAGCTGTGATTGTCAATATGATGGAAAGGTAAAAATGATTAAGGACAAGGAAACTCTGAAACTTAATCAGTTCTTAATTGGCCTTAATGACTCTTATAGTGGTACCATAAGAAACATAACTATGATGAAACCTACACCTAACATCGGTCAAACTTGTTCTCTCCTACTTCAAGATGAAAAATCTGAATCCAGACTCTTTCACACCATGTTCCTGAATCAGCTTCTTTCTCTGCTGGTTCCTCATCAGAAGGGCAGACAAATCCTCCCAAAACAAATTTCTCTGGTCCTAAAGAAGTCTATTACTGCAAAAAACCAGGCCATACCATTGATAAATACAATAGATTCCATGGTTTGAGAATGATTCCTTAGGGGTCGTTTGGTAAGCAGGATAAGGTGGGATAAGATATGAGATTAAATTATACTGTGTTTGGTTGACGGTATAAATTTATCCCGGGATCCCTTAGTGTTTAAGAATTTTCACAAAGTTGGTAAATTAATTGAGATATGGTGGGATGAACAAGTCATGGATAGTAAATGTACTCAACACTTCGTAAAATGTTAAATTTAATTTAGAGTTATGGGAAGAAGATTGGAGATTAAATTTGGAGTAAACAAGTGCTACTTGACTATCCGTTTTTGGATCCAACACTGGTATCTCTTCCTAATTAGTATCCAAGTCTAATCTAAATACTTTATCATGTGATTAAGTGCTCAATTGGAGCATGCCTTTGTTTGAGTGTCTAAATGATATATGTACGAGCAAATTCAAGGGGATGTTAATGTATTTTGCCTTCTCTGGAGGAATATATGGATAATCGTTCAAGTTAGTACTCCCTCTGTTTCAATTTAGATGACACACTTTCCTTATTAGTCCGCTCCAAAAAAATGATACATTTCTACACTTTCTTTATTAGTCCATTCCATGATAGTTCAATTTTAGTAAGAATTATCTATTTAAAAACTCAGTGAACTCCTTTACGATTTCCTATTTTCGAATGTGTTCGCTTGCTGGTACTCTACTCGATTTTCCATCTCTCTTGTCATCTCCGCTAACTTTTATGAGTCACCGTCTATTGATTAATTGTGACACCACTTATGAGAAATTCTGTGTACGTACTACCTGCATTTTTGTAAGAGGTTGTTTCCACTGCTTTGAGCTCCTGATCACATAGAGACAACTTTACAAGTTATGTCAAGGCTCCCACTATGGGCGGGGTTCAGGGAAGAGCGGGACCACAAAGGTCTATTGTACGTAGTCTTACACAACACTTTTGCAAGAAGTTGTTTCCACTAGTCGAATCGGTGACCTCTTGGTCAAATGGCATCAACTTTACCAGTTACATCAAGGCTCCCGCTATGCGACGGATCCGAGAAAGGGCGGGATCACAAGGTCTATTGTTGACAGTCTTACCCTACATTTTTTGCTAGAGGCGATTTTCAATATTTGAATCTGTGACCTTTTGGTCATGTGTCAGCAACTTTACTAGTTACGCTAAGGCTCCCCTCCTTAATATTTTGATTTAATATGTATAAATATTGTATGACGTACCGATGAGTTGTTTGCTTCCCCTTTCTCTTTTTCTCCTCCATTTTCTTTTCCTCTTTCCATGTATGCAATTTTCACTAGTCAAGCCAAAGTTCAAGTTTTCATGTCTGATGTATAAAAGGTAGACAAACCTTTATTAGGAGAAGTAGAAAAACAAGAACAGAAGAAACTGAAGAAAGAAGCATAAAGCATATAGCAGGAAATAATTTACTGCAGATATAGCCAGAGGGATTCAGAAAGAAAGATCTGTGAGAGAGAAGTAAAACTGGTTGGATAAAGACAAATTGAAAGGCTAACATTAAAAAAGAAGAATCAAATAAAGATAACTTTTCCTAAATATTGAACAAATGACAACCACAACTGAGCATACTCATCGAATATGCTTATTTTCTAATGAAACCATATTCATATCCCTTTGATTCCAAGAAAAAATAGAAAGCTTAACAGCTAGTTATTTACAGTTAACTAAATAGAAAGCAGTTCTCGTAAGCAAACCAGTCAAAAGGAAACAAATGCAGTCAAACAAAATAATTCAAAAAAAAAACATGACACAAGATCTGGAAATTAGAAAGATAAGTAAAGTTAGAACATGACCTCTTTAAACTTCAACCTTTCCTCATCCAAAAAACTTGACTTTTAACAACTTGAACAAGCAGAAACGGACAAGACCATGAACCAGCCCTCAGACGGAGTATCGAAACTCGCCGGCAAACTCGAAAACGGACAGAACGTCAACTGTGTTAGAACGGGGCAGAAGCAGGCTGTCTAGGTTGACTTTGGTGGTCGTTTCAGCTCGTTTTCCGGTGAGCTTCTATGAACGAAAAGAAGCAGAAACAGCGATGGGTGAAGGGGAGCAGGCTACCGTGACTGCGACGGGGAGGGACTGCTGAAGATGTTGGAGAACAGGGGTGGTTTCCTTTAGTGAAGACGACTGATTTCCAGCTCTTTTCTAGGTCTCTTAGGCTTGTTTTTTTGTTCCGTTTTTTTCTGATTTGGGGACCAAAGAAGATCGAAAATGATGGTCCTCTTATTTTTTAGTTTTTCTATCTATCTTTCATGTATGTTGCCGCTGATTTTAGGTCCCAAGAGTTCCTTTTGCTTGTATTCTTTTTCTTCATTCACCAGATCAAGGAGATCGTTTGGGATGGGTTCTTCATTTTCTGAAAACGGCGCTGCCTTCTTCAGCTGCTCTCCCCTTAGGCGTTAGTCTAGGTCCCGATATTTGTAGTCTAGGTTTAGGTTATTTATTTTGCTCTTAGGTCTTTAGTTCCGTTTTATTTATCTTTTGTTCCTAAGAAGAGATTAGAAGGGTCCTTAGGATTAGCTTAATAGGTATTGGGTATTGGGTTTAAGGAATGAGTCAAGAATTGGGCTCTAAAACTCTTAAAATTATGGTCTAACATCTTAATTAACTTCCTTTAATATAAGATAAAAATACTACACAATGCAAAAACTAATTCTAATTAATTAAACTAAACTATATTAAAACATAAAACTATTATATTTTTTGTATTTTTAAGATTATATAAAGATAAAAATAAGGTACTATTTTTGTTTTGTTTTTTTATTTTATGAAAGATACATAAAATAAAATATTTTTGTGACGACATAAAGTAAAAGAGTCAAATTAACTGAAATAACTATATTATGCCTAAACCAAGTATTTAAATGCTAAAATATGAAAAAATCTTGGGGAGGGTCAAAAATCACATGTCTACAAAGTAATTAAAATAATTCAAATTAAGTCTTTAGCATAATAATAATCTCAAAATAAAGGTGAATAATACGATTTGCGGAATACACATAGCCCGACATCGGGGTGTCACCCGTCATGAGCATCTATCATAAAACTACAAGTCTGAAAAAGTCTACACAACTATTACATAACTAGGACAAGGGAAAGAAATAATGATAAGAGGGAGAGACACTAGGCTACGAACGCCGAGCAGTTACCTAGTGAACTCCAAAATCTGCTGGAAGCTCTCAACCCTCGCAAGCAGGACCTGAAGCGCCTAAATTTGCACACGGGGTGCAGGGAATAAAGTGAGTACTCAAACTCAGTGAGTAATAATAATAAATGAAGACTAAGCAATAAGAAATCACGTAAAGGCACATCAACAGGCTATAAAGAAGCAGTATTAAGCCAGTGAAAGCAATGAAATAGTGAAAACATGTAAAGTCACCTTAGTTCAGTTTAAGCTTCTTTAAAAATGCCTTTTTAACAGGTAAGCAAGTAAATGACAGGCAGCTAGAAAAGATAAACACATAAAGAACCGCCCCTCAGGCATAATACCGACAGAATCAGCCCATCGGGCAACACATGGAACAGCACCAGCCCCTCGGGCTATATCTCATTTCACAATGGGTACCCGCGCTCACTGGGGGTGTGCAGACTCCTGGAGGGGCTCCTTACGACCCAAGCGCAATATCAAGTCATCTCGTGGCATAATCAATAGGCTCTTGGCCTAATATAACCAAGCCACCTCATGGCGTACAATCTTAGGCCCTCGACCTCATAATCATAGATCAGTGTATCCTCACAACACAGGTCTTCGCCCTTACTCAGTCAGAATCTCATAATCCACTCGGGAAACAGTAAAATATGATGCTCAACCCAAATTATCATTTAAAATATCATTTAATGTATTAAAATAGAGTAAACATGTTGAGTTATGAAAACAGTAGAATATAGCATGACTGAGTACAAGTACAAAGTCAAAATAGTGAGGAAATATCAGTAGAAATTCCCTAAGGATCCAAATAGTTGACACGAGGCCCAAATATGGTATTCCACCCAAAACATAATGATAGCAAATAGTTTTCAATCAAATAGCGGTAAAACAGTCATTCGGGACGAACTAAGTCACAATCCTCAACGGTACACGACCCTACGCTCGTCATCTAGCGTGTGTCACCTCAATATAGTACAACGATGTGAAATTTGGGGTTTCATACTCTCAGGACAATATTTAAAATCATTACTCACCTTAATCTGGTCCAAACTCTAGCCCCCGACGCCTTTGCCCCTCGAATCGGCCTCAACTCGCGTCGAATCTATCAAAAATCAGAATCACAACGTCAAAATATGTTAAAGGAACGAACCCTATGCGAAAATAATCAATTTACAACATAAATTCCGAAATTAACCAAAACCCGACCCCCGTGCTCACATCTCGGAATTCGATAAAATTTACATCAATAGATTTCTTATCACCCCACGAGTTCATACATATCAAAAGTCCCAAAATCCGACCACAAATGGCCCCTCAAATTCTCAAGTCAAGGTCTCCAATACCAAGCCATAGTTCCCAATTTTGAACCCTTAATTTCCATAATTATAGCTCAAATTTGTGAAATATACCATAGAAATGAGTTTTAGATTCACAA
Organism: Nicotiana tabacum; assembly: GCF_000715075.1. Taxonomy (NCBI): domain Eukaryota; kingdom Viridiplantae; phylum Streptophyta; class Magnoliopsida; order Solanales; family Solanaceae; genus Nicotiana; species Nicotiana tabacum. The sequence continues at coordinate 161,000,760 of NC_134090.1, read as the reverse complement.
ATCTTATCTCCAGACGTTATCCCTGAATCCCTTTTCAAAATGCTCCAAAACTGAGTTGAAATGATGAAGAACAACTCAAAAATCGCGAAGGAATTCTTTTATACATTCTAGTCGAGGCTTTTTGCACCTGCGGCCCTTTTACCGCTTCTGCGATCTAGACCATCGCTCCTGCGGTTTCCAATTACTTGACTATTTCGGCATCTGCGGTTAAAATATCGCACCTTCACCACCGCAAGTGCGCCTTCTCGATTGCTTCTGCGAGACCGCACATGCGGTCACCTAGCTGCATGTGCAGTTATGACTGCAATGGAACATCTTCAGCTGCCAAACCAACTTCCAAACTTTCCGCCAACCATCCAAAATCACCTAGAGGTCCCCGGGACCTCAACCAAAAGCACAAACACATCATATACCACTATTTTAACTTGTACCAATCCTCAAAACATCTCGAACAACATCGAATCAACAGAAACACATCGGGTTCAAGCCTAAGGTTCCAAAATCTTTCGAATTCCACTTTTGATCAAAAAGTCTACCAAACCACGTCCGAATGACCTGAAATTTTGCACACACATCCCAAATGACACAAAGGTCCTACTGCAACTCCCGGAATTCCATTCCGACCCATATATAAAATCCCACCTATCAACCGAAAAACGCCAAAATTCCAATTTTGCCAATTCAAGCCAAAATCTACTCCGGGCCTCCAAAACACATTCCGATCACGCTCCTAAGTCTCAAATCACCTCCCAAAGCTATTCGAACCATCGAAACTCACATTCGAGCCCTCTAACACATAAGTCAATATCCGGTTGACTTTTCCAACTTCAGCTTCCTCTAAAGAGACTAAATGCCTCAAACCTCACCAAAACCTTTCAGAACTCGAGCCAACCAACCCGATCACACATAGAACTGATAAACAAAGCAATAAAAAGTAGAAATGGGGGAAACGAAGCGGTAACTCATAAGACGACTGGTCGGATCGTCACATCCTCCCCCTCTTAAACAAATGTTCGTCCTCGAACGAGTCAAGAAACATACCTGAAACCTCAAACATGTGAGGATATCTGCTCCGCATCTCCCGCTCGGTCTCCCAGGTAACCTCCTCCATAGACCGACCTTTCCACTGCACTTTCACTAAAGCTATATCCTTTGATCTCAACTTTCGAACTTGATGCCCCAAAATAGCTACTGGCTCCACATCATAAGTCAAATCATCATCTAACTGAACCGTGCTTAAATCTAAAGCATGAGACGGATCCCCAATATACTTCCGAAGCATAGAAACATGAAATATCGGATGCACACTCGACAAGCTGGGTGGCAAAGCAAGCTCATAAGCCACCTCTCCAATCCTCCGAAGCACCTCAAAAGGCCCAATGAACCGAGGACACAATTTACCCTTCTTCCCAAACCTCATAACACCCTTCATGGGTGAAACCTTCAACAGAAACTTCTCACCAACAATGTAGAACACATCTCGAACCTTCCTATCAGCATAACTCTTTTGTCTCGACTGCGCTGTACGAAGCCTCTCCTAAATTACCTTTACCTTTTCTAAAGCATCCTGCACCAAGTCTGTCCCCAATAGCCTAGCCTCACCCGGCTCAAACCAACCAATTGGAGATCTACACCGCCTCCTATACAAAGCCTTATATGGAGCCATTTGAATACTCGACTGGTAGCTGTTGTTATAAGCAAACTCTGCAAGTGGTAGAAACTGATCTCATGATCCTCCAAAATCAATGACACAAGCACGCAACATGTCCTCCAATATCTGAATAGTGCGCTCGGACTGCCCGTCCATATAAGGGTGAAAAGTTGTGCTCAACTCAACCTGATTACCCAACTCTTGGTGTAGAGACCTATAAAACTGCGAAGTAAACTGAGTGCCCCTATATGAAATGATGGAAACTAGGACACCATGCAAACGAACAATCTCCTGGATATAGATCTCTGCCAACCGCTCTGAAGAATAGGTAGTACACATAGGAATGAAGTGCGCAAACTTGGTCAGCCGGTCCACAATCACCCAAATAGCATCGAACTTCTTCAAAGTCCATGGGAGTCCAACTACAAAGTCCATAGTAATCCTCTCTCACTTCCATTTTGGAATATCCATCTGCTGAAGCAAGACACCCGGTCTCTGATGCTCATATTTCACCTGCTGACAATTGAGACACCGAGTTATAAATCCCACAATGTCTTTCTTCATTCTCCTCCACCAATAATGTTGTCTCAGATTCTGATGCATCTTTGCGGCACCCGGATGAATGGAATACCGCGAGCTATGGGCCTCATCCAGAATCAACTCCCAAAGCCCATCCACATTGGGCACACAAATCCGGCCATGCATCCTCAACACCCCATCATCACCAATAGTCACATCTCTGGCATCATCGTGCTGAACTTTGTCCTTAAGGACAAAAAAATGCAGATCATCATACTGGCGCTCTCTGATGCGATCATATAAGGAAGTCCGAGAAATCACACAAGCCAATACCCGACTGAGCTCTGAAATATCCAACCTCACAAACCGATTGGTCAAGGCTTGAACATCAACTGCAAGAGGTCTCTCCCCAACTAGAATATATGGCAAACTCCCCATACTCACCGCCTTTTAGCTCAAAGCATCGGCCACCACATTGGCCTTCCCGGATGGTACAAGATAGTAATATCATAATCCTTTAGCAACTCCAACCATCTCCGCTGCCTCAAATTGAAATCCTTTTGTTTGAATAAGTGTTGGAGGCTACGATGATCAGTAAACACCTCTCAAGGCACACCATACAAGTAATGCCTCCAAATCTTCAATGCGTGAACAATGGAAGCCAACTCCAAATCATGAATGAGGTAGTTCTTCCCATGGGGCTTCAACTAGCAAGAAGCATAATCAATCACTCTACCCTCATGCATCAATACACACCTAATACCAACTCTCGAAGCATCATAATACACAGTATATGAACCTGAAGCTGATGGCAAAACTAACACTGGAGTTGTGGTCAAGGCTGTCTTGAGCTTCTGAAAGCTCTCCTCACACTCATCAGACCATACAAATGAAGCACCCTTCTGAGTCAACCTGGTCAAGGGCGATGCGATAGATGAGAATCCCTTAACAAACCGACGGTAATAACTTGCCAACCCAAAAAAGCTACGACTCTCTATGGCTGAGGACGGTCTGGGCCAACTCTGAACTACCTCTATCTTCTTCGGATCAACCTTAAGACCCTCACTGGACACCACGTGCCCCAATAAAGCCACTGAACTAAGCCAAAACTCACACTTAGAGAACTTTGCATAAAGTTTCTCCTCCCTCAATCTCTGCAACACAACTCTCAAATGTTTCGCGTGCTCCTCCCGATTACGCGAATATACCAGAATATCATCAATGAATACTATGACTAATGAGTCGGGATAAGGACGGAACATGTTGTTTATCAAATGCATGAACGCTGCTGGGGCATTGGTCAGCCCAAAAGACATCACCAAGAACTTATAATGACCATATCAGGTCCTGAAAGTCGTCTTAAGAATATCTGAGTCCTTGATATTCAACTGGTGATAACCTAAACAAAGATCAATCTTGGAGAACACTCTCGCTCCCTAAAGCTGGTCGAATAAATCATCAATGCGAGGCAAAGGATACTTGTTCTTACCTGTTACTTTGTTCAGTTGCCTATAATCATTGCACATCCTCATAGAGCCATCCTTCTTCTTCACAAATAGAACCGGCGCACCCCAAGGCAACACACTAGACCGAATGAACCCCTTATCAAGGAGTTCTTAAAACTGCTCCTTTAACTCCTTCAACTCTGTTGGTGCCATACGATACGGTGGAATAGAAATGGGTTGAGTGCCTGGTGTCACACCTCCTTTTCGTCCGCGCTACCCCAAAGGGACGCAGAGGGAGTTTTTCCAATTAAAGGTTAATCAAAACGAGATTTTAATTAAAGATTCAGAGTTGCCACTTAGGAGATTTATGGTGTCCCAAGTCACCGGCTGAATCCGAATCGAGGGAAAGATTGACTCTGTATTACAGTCTGCGAACCAGAAATTTGAGTAAGGAATTCTATTAACCCGGGAGAAGGTGTTAGGCATTCCCGAGTTCTGTGGTTCTAGAACGGTCGCTCGACTGTCATATTCGGCTTAATTATCTGATTTTTATACAATCATGAACCTATGTGCAAATTTTAACTTTTGACCGCTTTTATTGTTATCCTTATTATTTTAACGGAGAATTGCAACGTTGTGAAAACGTATCTCGAACCACGTCACATCAATATACCCGTGGTTATCGACACATTTTGACTCTGTTGAGATTTGGATTTGGGTCACATAAGTGTGCACCCGAGTTTAAGAAAGTAAATTATTAAAGGCGCGCCTAAGCGACTAGCGTATCATCATTTTGGGGAAGGCCGTGAACTTTCGCTAAACGGCCCATCCCGAAGTCTAAGGAATTTTATAAACACTTATAGAGGGCCCCGCAGCTTATGTATTTCATTTGCCGAGGCTCGTCTCATTCATTAAAAAAGAATTGCAATGTCATGGAAATGCATCTCGAACCACGTCACAATCAATGTACCCGTGATTATCGACATATTTCGATTTCGTTGAGATTTGGATTTGGGTCACATAAATGTGCACCCGGGTTTAAGAAGGTAATATTATTTTGAATACGCGCCTAAAGAGACTAACGCGTTGTTATTTTGGGAAATGGTCGTGAAACTCGCTAAACGGCCTCTCCCGAAATCTAAGTATTTTTATATATACAATTATCAAGGGCCCCGCAATCTAGGTGCTTTATTTGGTGAGGCTCATTTCATTTTTATTTTAAAAGGGTAAACCTAAAGCAATTTATAGTGTTCTACTTAGTTCGTTTCTAAAATAAAGGAGGAGTCCTAGTTAATTATATGGTTTAAGAGCTTTTACAATTGGGTCATGAACACCACCCATTTAAAATCAGAACCTAAGTACGCAGACGGGCATGGTTATTCACCAACCTGGGCCCAGGTCCGAACGAATGTAGTGTTAAAAACAGGACCTGGGCCGTCTTATTCAGGCGCGGAGGCCCAATCCGCCTAAATACGGGCTATCGATCTCTTTTCGACAAAACACATCACCCTTCCGATTTTAAACGAACTAAACACTTAATGAAACTTACTTAAGTTATTCCATGCATATTCAACAATTTGCCACGCAGAAATGTGAAGTGATTATATCTAATTAAGTATATTACTACAGGTTTTAGAAGAGCAATAGTTAGAAAGAGGTAATTTAGATGTTTATGCTTAATCCTAAACTCAAGCCATTGATGTTACAATCAGATTGTTGTATTAATTAAATAGTCTATTAGGCCAGATTCTAACAGACATGCATTCGAAATACACTACCTAATAATCAAGCTAAAACAAACCAAATATTATTGATTACAGCTATACATTCGAAATGGACAAGAGCAGATACATGATATAAAGTTCATTCGAAAGTTCATAGATTAAACCATTACAAGAACTGTCCAGTTATACATCCCGCAGACATTTACATGATATTAATGAGTGAGATATCCTAATATACAAATCAGTAGAAAACTAGATCAAACTTAAAGCTTCAAATCTTCATGTATATTCATGCTTGTGTTTTCAGCTTACAAATGACCAGGGTTACAGCTGTGTACCTGAAAATGGCAATATAATGAGAAAAGAAAGAGGCCAGCAACAACAATAACTCGAACAACAACAGCAGTAATCAATGCCCAGTAATATAGAACAACGAGTAGACCCAAGTGATAAACCAAAAATCCAGACGTGTTTAAAACCAAAAAGGATTACCAAGACTGACTCAAAACCAGCCTGAGTAAGCCCAAAATCACTAGGAAATCAACCAAAAAACCTCTAAAACTTTCCCAACCAGAAATCAAGCTAGAAACATGCTGTCGATGCCCCCTTTTTCCCTCCTAAAAGAAGGCGAAATCGGGTTTATGACATTATGGGCAAAACAACTCTTATTCCCCTTTCGAGGACTCGGGATATGGAATTTGAAGAGTCGCCACCTAATGATTATAGTGCATTAGGACACTTAAAAAAAGGATTTTGAAAGATAAACCAGAGTTCGGGTAAGGGCTTGAGATTATCTCGAGGGGAAGGTGTTAGGCACCCCTCAAGATCTACTAGTGTGGTTCCCGACCGTGCTTAGTTATGACTTTAAGAATATGAATAAACAAGCAAAATTTGCACATAGGAAGTGTAGACAAGTTGAAAAATTTTGAAAGAAGAAAGACACAAGTGATTTTGAAAAGAGAAAAGCTTAGTTGAAGAAAACACTAATTTAAGAAAACATTGATAACTAAAGAAGGAGAAAAGGGGTCCTAGGTTTAAATATAATATGAATCAGTTTGGTGCAATACCCAGCAATCATTATCGCACGAGATATTAGCGCACCGTCATCATCTCCATATTCTACCCTTCCCACCCCGTTAAGGTATTTAAACGCGATTAGTCTCGTTTTACTTATTGCATGCTAGTACCTATCCCAACCTATCAGTCCCGGGGTATTTGGACTTCTAATCCTAAAGGGAGGAAAGGGATGGAGGCATATATGGAGCTTAAAAGGATAAAATACTAAGGCGTCAGTCAAAACAAATAACAAATAAGCGGGGCATAAAATAAATATGCAATGCTCACATAAAACCCCGTAAATCACATAGCAATTAGTTTAGCATGTCTTGCATATACTGATTTGGTCTTTAATTGAAACTTAAACGGCGGACGGATCAGTTTAACACATAGAATTAGATAAAAGGTCTGCATTAGGCAACTCGGATCCAATTGTCAGGAATTGAAGTACTTTAAATGAATTATTTAGAAAGTACTGATTTCAGAAAAAGCCTAATGCAGAAAGGATTAAAACAGATAGTTGAGATTGTAGAAATTCGGAATTAACTTTGAAATCAGCAGATTTGAAATATAGTAGAGTTATGAAAAAGAGTTTCGAAAGTAAAGTGACTTTAAAAGTAAGAACAAACTGAATACTGTTTTGAATATAACAGCTTCCTAAGATGAAAATTTAAGCAGCAGATTGAAAACCGTTTTAGCAAAGAGAGATTCAAGTTTAAAAAAAGAAATCGAGAATTTTGCATACTTGTAAGAGTTCTAGCAATAAACAGATTAGTACAAATTTGTTGAAAACGTTGAATCCAATTTCCAGATTATTGCTTATACAGATTAGGCGAGTTTGAACCCTGTAGGCAGGATATCTATACCTGTTATCAAGCCGTTAAGAAAAAAAATGAGTATTTGATTACCCTACAGTTTGCCTAACGTTTTCATGCATTTCCTATAGGCATGATTTCTATGTGCAACGGGTTATTCGATTATTAGGTCCTATAGGCAGGATTTCTACTGATTTGCGATATTAAATCTTATAGACATGATTTCTAAATGATTGAGTTAAAGGAATGTAAAGGCCTATAAACATGGTCTCTAGGTGATTGAAAGCATTAAAATCCTATAGGCATGATTTCTACCCTTTAACTCATGCAAGCAATATAAACCCCTCCCACACCCCTTTACTAATATTCCCCGAGTTCTTTTTACAAGATTATTACAGAACCAGAAGAAAGAAAGTAAACAAAAATACATCACAGCGTACAACTAGATTCGAGCAGCCTAATTCAATCTTAATGCCCAATAACATGTCTTTCACCAAATCCGGATTCCAGATTCCGAGGCCTTCTCTTACTCAGAATGTTTTCAAAGTTCCAAGGAGCTTCAAGAACTCTAGGAAATGCTTAACATTCTGAATAATTGATATAATAATAGAATAGTGCAGTGTGGAAGTGCCAACCCTCAGGCATCCAAGTTCAGAGGGAGCTCTAGGGTCCCAAAGCACGGCTTACCCAAGTGCAGTAACACAAATAGCAGAAAAGAGAGGGAAGCTTTGAGTATGTGTGTTTATTGAACTCTAATTGTTCGTGTGCTTGAAGAAAAGGAGTGGGATATTTATTGTTTGAAAACAGGTAGTAAGTAAGGTAAAAATAATTCAGTATCAAATCAGAATCAATCAGGAGAAGGGACTTCCTTTAATTAAGGAGTCGACTTTGAATAGTAAAGGGCGGGGTTTTATTTAAGGAAAGAAAATCAATAACACATTGTGCAATAAATGGTAAATACATAAGAGAAGTTCTTCAAATACGCGGTTCAGGTAAATAAGGTAAGAATAAAATCAACTAACACATAGTAAATCAAGGAATTAAAGATTCGAACTCAATACTGAATCAAGTCAGAAAATAGATCCAAATTAGACAAGGGAAGAATCAAATAAGCTCACATAATAGTAGTCTGAAATCAATTCCCAAAAATTAGGGTTACTTTGAAAGGAAAATGTTTGACTATAAAAGATGCATAAACTTAAACATGCAGGGCTAAGATTAAACAAATCGAGTAGTCATGCAATCAAAAGTAGAAGAACATAGCTATGAGAGAAATCAGAATGTCTTGCAAAGCTTTAGAAAGAATCAGAGAACATGAGACGAATTTTAGAAAATTAGGGTATTGAAAGTAAACAAGAAACAAAAATACTCGCACACAAGTAGTCTGAAAACCCCAAAAAATCTTGGGTTTCTTCTTCGCAGATGAAAGCATAACGAATCAGGCAAAGAATAAACTCAGAAAGTCCAAAGAACACAAACATTCATGGAAGCATAATGAAAGAAGAGACAGTAAAGAATTTACTCGAATACCCTAGAAGAAATTATAGTACAGAAAATACCTAGAAATCATAGTGAAAACACTTAGGATTTACGGTGAAGCCAAATAATGTAAGAAATCACAGTAGAACAAGTAAAAATCACAGAAACCCTAAGTTTTGAGAAGATGAACAGGTTTTGAAAGCAAAAACTTGAAATGATGTAAGAAATACTTTGAGAACCTCATAAATAGCACAGATCTAAAGTAGATCTAGAGAGAAACAAGAAAACCTCGAAATGGCTTAGGGTTTCAGAGAAACCCTAAAAGATGAGAAAGGCCTGGAAAGGGGCTGGTCCGAGTCGAACGAGTCAGAGGTGAACTAGTAGTGCTAGGACACACCGAAGGTGAGCCGGAAATGGCCATAGAACCTAAATCGGAGGAACTTTGGGCCAGGGTCTTCAAGGTCGGACCTTGAAACTTCATGCAACAGGAGGATAAGGGTGAGTGGGGGTAGATATAGGTTACACAGGGCCTGGGAAGCCATGATTTCCGGTGGAATGAGGTCAGAGATCAGCGGAGAGGGCTAGGGTTTCAGAGGGTGGTTGAGAGCATTTTGAGAGACGAGGGGATACAAGGGCGGCTCATCTGTGTGAATGATTACGGTTAGGGGGTTGATTGGGTTAAAAAAGGAAAGGGCCAACGGGGGCCGTTGATTAAAACAATCAACGGCCCTGATTTAAGATGGGATCCGGGCGGGTTCATTTGATTGGGTCTGGGTCGGGTAAAATTCGAAATTGGGTTGTGTAACTGGGCTTGATTGGGATCAGAATTGAGGCTATAATTGAAAGCAAATGGGGCTGAAATTTAAATAACCATTTTTCCCTTTTGAATTTATAAAAAATAGTAAAAGATGTTTAAAAAATCAAATTAAAAGTACTGAGTTAATAAGAAATGCATAAGTATTAATTTAAAAAATATTAGAAATGATTTTGTGATTACGAATGCTATTAAATCGAGAAATAGGCTAAAATTGCAATTTCATGCAATTTTAGTTTTAAAATACCAAATGGACTTGTAAAATTAGGCAAAAATCATGTAAATTATATTTTGTGTAAATACGAGAATAAAATAAATTATTCGCCAAAATGACAAGTTTTGGGAGTAATTATTGGTTTTTATAGTGCAAAATAGGCCATAAATTGGTTTTAAAAATTTGGGAAAATACCAAAGCCTTTGGGTGTGCTTGTATATGCATACACATGCTATTTTGATAGTATTTTGAGTATAAAAATACGTAGGAAAAAATTGGGTATCAACAGCTGCCCCTCTTTACCCGAGGAGGATGAAAGAGTTGTCGGGTAAAGACAAGATGGCCAATTTTGACCGGAAACGGCGATTGTAAAAAGATTTTGACCGTTCTATGGTTTCTGAGTTGCCTACATATCCCTGGTTTTACAGGAATCAGGCCATATGTAGTTCAGGAACCATTGGCGGAATATGCTGATAGAAATTTAAAAGAATGGTCGCGACGGTCACGTTTGAGAGGGTGCTTGGAATCGGATAGGCTGCGGAGAAATGGAGCGGGATTGCTGAGCCAGCCGTGAGCCAGCCGGAGTACCTGCAAGTGCATGATGTGCATATATATTTGCGTAATTTAAACGTGATGCAAGTTCCCGTTGGACCATGAATGTTTGTCTTCGGACGGTTAGGATGATGTCATCAGACTATGATGTCCTAGGCCATGAAGATCATAAAAGTAAAGATTCGCAGGCCATGAAATGGTGTTCTCGGGCTATGCAGATGGTGCCTCCGAACTATGACGCCTTTGAATAAGTTGGCTATTTTTCAACCCATGAGAAGGTGGCAATCTTTCAGCCAAATGAATGCAAGGGTGGTGATTTTTCAGCCAAGGCGAGAATTTAAAAAACAGGAGGCGATATTTTAGCCGAAGCGAGAATTTAAATAAAGTGGTGATATTTCAGCTATGCAGGATGGAGACAGAGCTTAGTCTCGAAAGGCAGATAGATAGCCTTATGCAATATGGAGGTAGAGCTTAACCTCGGAAGGCAGAGAGTAGCCTTATGCAAAATGCGGATGGAGACAGAGCTTAGTCTCGGAAGGCAGATAGATAGCCTTATGCAATATGGAGGTAGAGCTTAACCTCGAAAGGCAGAGAGTAGCCTTATGCAAAATGCAGATGGAGACAGAGCTTAGTCTCGGAAGGCAGATAGATAGCCTTATGCAATATGGAGGTAGAGCTTAACCTCGGAAGGCAAAGAGTAGCCTTATGCAAGAAATGCAAATGGAGACAGAGCTTAGTCTCGGAAGGCAGATAGATAGCCTTATGCAATATGGAGGTAGAGCTTAACCTCGGAAGGCAGAGAGTAGCCTTATGCAAAATGCAGATGGAGACAGAGCTTAGTCTCGGAAGGCAGATAGATAGCCTTATGCAATATGGAGGTAGAGCTTAACCTCGAAAGGCAGAGAGTAGCCTTATGCAGAAATGCAGATGGAGACAGAGCTTAGTCTCAGAAGGCAGATAGATAGCCTTATGCAATATGGAGGTAGAGCTTAACCTCGAAAGGCAGAGAGTAGCCTTATGCAGAAATGCAGATGGGGACAGAGCTTAGTCTCGAAAGGCAGCAAGATAGCCTTATGCAATATGGAGGTAGAGCTTAACCTCGAAAGGCAGAGAGTAGCCTTATGCAATATGGAGGTAGAGCTTAACCTCGAAAGGCAGAGAGTAGCCTTATGCATTAATGCAGATGGAGACAGAGCTTAGTCTCGAAAGGCAGCAAGTAGCCTTATGCAATGCAGAAATGTAAAGAAACGAACAGTAGTAAGTTCTCTTAGCTGATAGATGATTGCGCTATCATGACTGCTGGGAAATGCTGGGTGTAGATAGTAGACTTTTGCGAAATGAGTGATTGCTTTGAGAGTTTCAGAGTGGGTACGTTTTGCTTTTGCGGCCTGAATTCTGGTGGGCGGTTTGCGCTATTAAGACTGTTGGGGAGTGTCGAGTGCGGATAGTGACCCTCTGGAGGGTTTTTTATTTTGAAGAGCAAATATACTTTGATTCGTTGCTTGAATTCCTGCATCCAAAGAAAAATTGTGAGTTTTATAGGGGGGAGGTTAGTTCGTATCCTCCAGCTCTTGGTGTCGTGTATCACGGAGGTAGCGTTGCTAAACGATGCGATCCAAATGATATTCGGGCATGACCTAGTGAATATAAGGCAAGTGCATGTATATATAGGTAAAAAGAATTCCTTGATTATTTCGGGATGAACCAACAACTGCAACGTGGTTCAAGACACGGCAACCTCGCTTGCTCCGGAATTTTGAGAGTCCTCCTCAAAATTTTGCCCCAGTTTACTGGGTTGGAGCTGCTGACGGCTGTGCTGGATGACTGAACGCTAAGCAATCCCAGAATTTTGAGGGTGCTAATGAGAAAATTGACGACTGACTTTGGAATTTTGAGGGTCCTCCTCAAAATTCTGCCCCAATTCCAATAGCAGGGGGAAAGATGGAATTTTTATTAAAATATGACCGAACCCATAGGGCTACCTACGTATCCCCTCTTAAACGAGAATCAGGTCAGGCGTAGTTTAAATTACATCATAAAAGAAAAGTATATGATCAAATGTAGTATCGCTTTACTGCGTCTGCGTTGATAGGCTTCGACCAGACTTCTCCGTCCATTTCCGCGAGAATAAGGGCTCCTCCGGTTAGAACCCGATGCACCATATACAGACCCTGCCAATTAGGAGAGAATTTCCCTTTGGCTTCATCTTGATATGGAAATATCTTCTTCAACACCAGCTGTCCTGGTGTAAACTTCCTTGGCTTGACTCTCTTGTTGAAGGCTCTGGACATTCTATTCTGATATAATTGACCATGACAAACAACGTTCATTCTTTTTTCGTCTATGAGGGCTAACTTCTCGTAGCGACTCTTGACCCATTCTGCATCATCTAATTCTGCTTCTTGTATGACCCTTAAGGAAGGAATTTCTACCTCGGCGGGGATGACCGCCTCTGTACCATAAACCAGCATGTAGGGAGTGGCCCTAGTTGATGTGCGGACCGTGGTACGATAACCCAGTAAGGCGAATGACAATTTCTCATGCCACTGTTTGTGCTTTTCGATCATCTTCCTTAGTATCTTCTTGATGTTCTTATTGACTGCTTCTACAGCTCCATTCATTTGAGGTCTGTAAGCCGTAGAGTTCTTGTGTTTAATCTTGAGAACCCTGGCTTTGACTTGCTTGGTGACTTCTTGTTTGATTTTCAAACTCATGTCTGGCTTGAATTTTCTGAGTTTCTGTTTGACCGGCGGGCATGCCGGATCTGTCGGCAGCTTGTGAGCCACAATGGATGTGCTGAGACCGGTCATATCATCATACGACCAAGCGAATATATCCTCATATTCTTTCAAAAAATCTGTGTATTCTTCCTTTTCTGATGGTGACAAGTGTACGCTGATACGTGTTTTCTTGACATTTTCTACGTTCCCCAAACTGATGACCTAAGTTTCGTCTAAGTTAGACTTGGGCATGTTCTCGAAATTTTTGACCTCCCTGACAACCTCTTCTGGTATCTCATCCTCTTCTGAGTCTATATCCTTTTGTCGTACTGTCTCGTTGCAAGTCACAGTCGTTGGTTCATCATCAAGATATGTAATAGTAATGCTGTGTAAAATAAGGTAAATGGTAGAGAAAATAAATGAGAGCGAAACATAAAGATAAACTTGGAAAATGCTTTTTCATAATCGTTTAAAACATTGAAGCTCTTTTCAAAAGTAAAGAAAATGCGGAGAAGTAAAATCAACTAAAGTAAAGTGTGATGCAGATGCGTCGTTTAGCCTTGCTACCCCGAGGCTCTCCGGGCACTGGTGGTCCTGATTGACCAATTGGCGAGGTGCTCTCCTTGGTTCATAGCTTGAATGGAAGGGCCTTCCTCCACTTCCTCCTCGAAGATAGTACAACAATCCATATCATCTTCCAGAAACATGTTCTTTATTGCTGCTAGTGCCTCGTCTTTCTCTGATCCGTACGAAGATGTCAGCTGGCTGAAAAATCTGCTCCAACTGAGGTATAGGGTGCTCCAGCGGATGGTATGGTCCGCGCCATGGGGGTGACCAGTGGTTGAACTCCTCCCAAGTGTACTCATACCTTAGGCCAAAAGTGGTACCGTGCTTTTTCAGCTTGATAGGTTTGGTGATACCCTGCAGGTTCTTACCAAGTCCTTTTCTGGGTTCATACCCGCTCCAATTCAGGATGCTCTCAATTTTGTTATCCCACCACTTGTCTTTGTCTATGGCGTTGACTCGCTCGATGTGATGGTATGTTTCTCCAACGATTTTCCTTCTTCCTCCGATCATCGGGATGGCCTGGCGACTATATATAGGGTTGCTACCGTCGCTATGAATGATTACTTCCTGATGATTCCATTCAAATTTTACAACCTGATGCAAAGTTGATGCCACAGCCCTAGCGGCGTGGATCCAGGGTCATCCTAGCAACAAATTATAGGATGCTGGTACGTCAATGACTTGGTACTCGACATCGAACCAGGTGGTACTCGACTCGACATTGTAGGCATAAGCTAATTTCTCCAATGGTGGACCTCTGAGATCCATCAAAAGCTTTGACACTGATAGCCCCGTCTTTGATCTCGTGCAATCCCTTACCCAATGTCCTGAGAGTTACCAATGAACAAATGTTGAGGCTGGATCCCCCGTCGACTAGAATCCTGGTGACAAAGTGATCCTCACATTGCGCAATGATATGCAATGCTTTGTTGTGACCAAGCCCTTCTGGCGGTAATTCATCTTTATGGAAGGTGATCTTATGGCTTTCCAGTACATGCCCCACCATGTTTGCTATTTCGCCTCCTGTTATGTTGCTAGGAACATAAGCTTCACTCAGTACTTTTATTAAGGCGTTTTTATGTGTCTCTGAGCTTTGTAGAAGAGCAAGAATAGAAATCTGTGCTGGCATTTTGTTCAGTTGCTCGACGACCGAGTACTCTTTGGCCTGTACCTTCCTCCAAAGGTCATCGGGTCCAGTTTCAACAGCCCGCTCGGAGGCATGCTTGCTGGACTCAGCCAAGTGTTCTGGGGTGTATACCCTGCCTGTCCTGGTCATGCCCTGTGCGGCAATCGCTTCCCCAATATATGTCTTTCCCTTCCTTCTAGCCTCAGCGGTGTAATCCCAAGGTATAGCATTTGTCTTGAACGGGGTTACGTCTATCATGGAGACTGGAATTGGTGCCTTAGGAGGTAACACAATAACTTCAAATGGCGTAGGCGCCCTTGGAACTCTGAACTCAAACTCAATTGGTTTTGGCGCCTTTGAAGGTGGTGCTTCAAACTCGAGTGGTACGGACATATTTACCACATCGCCTTCAGAGGGCTGAATCTGGACAACAATGGGATTGAGAGTAACTATTGGCTTCTTAGGCTCATCTCCTTTAGCTATCAACCCGATTGACCCCTTGAGGTCCCAATCATCTTCGATCTCGATCATGTGGATGCCTCTACCCTCGTGGTCAGGTAGAGGGTTGTTGCGGACATTAGGAGCGGGATCCTTTGCTATAATGATCTTGTTGTCAATCAGGTTTTGAATCTTGTCTTTCAACGAGCGACACTCGTCGATGGTATGGCCCTTCATCCCGGAATGGTATGCGCAAGTCTTGTTTGGGTTGATCCACTGGGAAGGATTTTCTGGAGTTACGGCTGGGATAAGGGTAACGTAACCAGCTGCCTTGAGTTTTTGATATAATTGGTCAATTGGCTCGGCTATGGCGGTATATTGTCTGGGAAGTTTGCGGTCAAAGTTTGGTCTAGGTCGAGGGAAGTTTTGACGGGTAGGAGGTGATGGGTAGTGAGAAGGTTGGGAGTTATATGCTTGGTATATAGGTGCGGGTTGGGAATATCTGTGTGAAGAGGGTTCATATGTAGGTGGTGGAGCAGGTGATGGAATTTGGTAGGTGGGAGATGGTGCTTGGTAATTTAGGGTAGGTTGATATGTGAGTGGAGCTGAGGGATAGGTTTGGTACTTCATAGGGAAGTTGTTCCTTTGCGCAACCATCACAGAATTCACATCCTTTTTCTTTGATGAGCCACCAGACTGTAAAGCCTTGTTGGTAGCTTGCAATGCCTCGAGGTTAGTGACCATACCATTTTTGATGCCTTCTTCGATTCTTTCTCCCAACTTGATGATGTCGGAGAACTTTTGGCCCTCTATCAGCCTCTCGTAGTACTACGGGTCCTAAGCACGGATGAAGAACCTGTTCATTTGTTCTTCCTCCAAGGCCGACCTGACCTTAGCAGCTTCTAACCTCCAATGAGTAGCATACTCGCGAAAGGTCTCTGTGGGATTCTTCTTGAGATTCTGGATATAGAACACATCTGGTGCATTCTTAGTGTTGAACCTAAACCGATCCATAAAGTCAGACGCCATGTTCACCCAACTAGTCCATTTCTTTGCATCCTGGCTAATATACCATGATAAAGCATCACCCTTCAAATTCCTCATGAACACCTTCATGCGAATCTTCTCGTCCCTTCCGACTCCTACCAGCTTATCATAATACATTCTGAGGTGGACCCTGGGATCACCTGTACCGTCGAATAGTTCGAACTTGGGAGGTTTGTACCCTTCCGGGAGCTCAACATCTGGCTGAACACAGAGATCTTCGTAATTTAACCCTTCAACACTTTTGTTACCTTCGAAATCTTGGACCCGGCTAGTCAACTTTTTGATCTCAGCAGCCAAATTCTGAATGAGGGTGCTCTTGTCATCTGACTCGATTGCACTGGCGATTAGCTGACTATAATGTGGCATAGTGTCCACAAAACTGGAGTGTTATGGTCTTTTGTGGTGTTTTGGGGCTCAGGGATGAGCAGTGGAGCATTGTTGCATGCGTTGCGAGCTTGTGTATGATCAGGTTGGGCTGGTGGTGGCGGCGGTGGTTTGTTGGTATCAGCAGAAGCAAGAGTGATTGACAGACTTGCCAAGTTCCGGACTTGTTCCAACTCTTCCCGGAACCTTAGCAAAGTTTGCTCAAGATGAGCAACAGTTTCCTTGGTGATTGAAGTTTCTCCGATTTCCTTTCTAGCACTGGTATCTTCCATTCTGCCTTTGTTCCTATTTCTGGTAGGACTTGGAGGAGGAGGAGGTGGAGGACCCTTGGATCTTGTTGAATACACTGATGGTGCCAGAATGCACGAACTAACCTTTGGGGAGGGGAATAAAAATAATAAAAGAAAAAAAACAAAAAGGTAAAGAGTTAGCGCAGATTCTGATAAATAATATTGCAATATTTAAACACATTGTGCTGGAATATAAATCACTTCCTAATTTGGGTGCCTCATTGTGCCCGAGGTAAGCTTAGCGACAAATTAAATTTGGAGAACTTACAATGCTAAATGCCTCATTTTATTGATAAAAACAAGACGAGTCTTAAAACAACTGAATGATAGAAATATCACTAATGGCTTATTACATTATGAAAGCAGAAAATAAGAGTCCTACTACTTGGTCCCAGAAGGACCTTCCCCAGATTCGGTACTCTTGCCTCCCTCGTACAGCTGCACCAGCTCGCGCAGTCCCAGCAGCAAGTAAGCTCGGGCCAGGTGCCCACCTTCATTACCCTCAGCATTCTGACAATCGTCGATCCTCTTCAGAAATTTACCTTCCAATTCCACTAAGCCTCATTCCAGATACCCCAGCTGGTTGTTGGCATTGACAGCCATATCCTTCAACTCGTTGATCAGCCTCTCGTGGGCTTCCTGTATTTTCCGGTGCTCATTCTCGCATCCTTTTGCGTAGTTGATTGTATTTAACCTTTGCTGCCGTCTTTTCATCAATAAGCCTACGACCATGGACAAACCCTGGGTGACCCAAACCAATGCGATCATCCTTCAACCAACCTGTGTAGTGCAGCACACACCCGGCATGATGCCTGTCTGGTTCAATAGACTCCTTCCCTAAAACGAGCTTGCAGTGCCACATATGCTGAGCGTGGCACCTGTGCGGGCTATCATCATCCTGAAAGTCGGCTCTGAAGTGACTCATTTTCTCTATCCTGGGTATGATTTGTTTCCTTCCGGCTTGCCTCATGACTCGGAGGGGGACGTAAGGATGAGTTCCCCTCAGGCCTATGAGTATGAGGAATGGTGCGTCTCGAGAACGGATAATGAACTCCCCTGTTGGGAACCACTCGACATCCACTGAATTTGTTCTTCTTTTAGATTCTCGAACAACTCTACCCATCCACTGGCGTCCTCTGGCTGGGCGAACAAGTTGGGCATGAAGTTCATTCGCTTTGGGTGATAAAAATTGATATGGTCATCCCAATCCCTGTGTATGATTTCTTGTCTGTAGTCGCCTTTCTGAAGGTGTTCTATAAGCCAAAGCTGAAGTAACAGATTTCAACCCTCGAAGTGCGGAGCCCCTTGTTGACATTTTCCCAAGGCTCGATAGATTTCAGCGATGATCATAGGTACTATGCTGAAAGACTGCCCGTCAATTCCTTCCATTAAGGTCTTGGTCACCATGACTAGTCTGGTGTGGATCCTAGCCTTCTTCATAGGGGAAATTATCATGCCCAAGAAGAAAAACATGAACACGAACACCCTTCTATGTATATGCCCCAAAGAGGTGAGGGCGAATTCGTCCATGTAGGTGCGATAGGACTTGCTGTGGCCATACCTCTCGTATAAGAAGTCGAAGGGTATGTAGGAGTCCTTCAAGCAAGAAAGGTAGGGGTTTTTCTTGAGTCCCATCATCTTAAGAAAGCCTCTACTTTTGCGATTCTCCGGCATAAGTAAACCCAGAGTTTCCCAAGGGATACCAGCTAGGCCCCCTATCTATTCTAGCAGAGGGGTCATTTCCAAGTCTCCGAAATGGAACACTGATCGATCACCATCCCAAAACAAAGTGGCAGCCTCAATGATCTTGTTATTGGGTTGGATTTCCAGAAGTGAGGGTAAATTCCCTAAGTACTTGCGGACGAGGGTTTGATCACTACCATGAAGATCTTCCCACCAGCTTAGCAACCTTGGGTGGATGTTGGATACCATACCGAATCTGGGGACCTCGTGCCTCATTTTCTGCAAAACAAAATGTTAGGCCCTTAACCCCCCACCGGACTCGACTATTTAAACCAATAATTAGCATAAGGTGTTTAGTTCTCCAAATAAATGCACATAGCGTGAAGGTGTCCGTTTGGGTTTCAGGAAACCCGATGGACTTTGGTTTAGGCTGTCTTAATGAGTCATTATGCGGACAACATAACTGACTCGGCTAGGCTTGACCATGATGCATGAACAGTTTAATAGAGTAAGGTTTCTACTTTGAAGTGCTAGACAAGGTACCCTTGAGCGGACAACTCAAGAGGGAAAGGCGCGGAACCGTCGACTACACCGTTGATCGACTGGTTTTACCGCAAATATGCCTTTGCCACATTTAGGGGTTATGATATCGGAAGGGCGCAACCACTCATTATAAGCGTTGCTATAGGATTTGTTTTGGCACGAGTGAGATATGTGTTGGAAGATGCAATTACAATAATGAAACAAATTACATGTATTTTCACGTTCATAAAGTAAAGATTACAATAAATGCTCAGAAATGAAAACGGAATTGAGATAATGGTAAAGCAGTAAAGGGGAAAGAAATTAAAGAAAAAGAAAACACGAAGAGTCAAGTTAGTATTTATGGAGAAATGATTAAAATCAGGAAATAAAGGTAATAAAGGAAGCAATAAAGTCATAAAAAGAACGTAATGGTAAAAGCCTTAAAGCATCCCCAGCAGGGTTGCTATGCTGTCGACGCCCCCTTTTTCCCTCCTAAAAGAAGGCGAAATCGGGTTTACGACATTATGGGCAAAACAACTCTTATTCCCCTTTCGAGGAATCGGGATATGGAATTTGAAGAGTTGCCACCTAATGATTATAGTGCATTAGGACACTTAAAAAAAAGGATTTTGAAAGATAAACCAGAGTTCGGGTAAGGGCTTGAGATTATCTCGAGGGGAAGGTGTTAGGCACCCCTCAAGATCCACTAGTGTGGTTCCCGGCCGTGCTTAGTTATGACTTTAAGAATATGAATAAACAAGCAAAATTTGCACATAGGAAGTGTAGACAAGTTGAAAAATTTTGAAAGAAGAAAGACACAAGTGATTTTGAAAAGAGAAAAGCTTAGTTGAAGAAAACACTAATTTAAGAAAATATTGATAACTAAAGAAGGAGAAAATGGATCCTAGGTTTAAATATAATATGAATCAGTTTGGTGCAATACCCAGCAATCATTCTCGCACGAGATATTAGCGCACCGTCATCATCTCCATATTCTACCCTTCCCACCCCGTTAAGGTATTTAAACGCGATTAGTCTCGTTTTACTTATTGCATGCTAGTACCCGTCCCAACCTATCAGTCCCAGGGTATTTGGACTTCTAATCCTAAAGGGAGGAAAGGGATGGAGGCATATATGGAGCTTAAAAGGATAAAATACTAAGGCGTCAGTCAAAACAAATAACAAATAAGCGGGGCATAAAATAAATATGCAATGCTCACATAAAACCCCGTAAATCACATAGCAATTAGTTTAGCATGTCTTGCATATCCTGATTTGGTCTTTAATTGAAACTTAAATGGAGCACGGATCAGTTTAACACATAGAATTAGATAAAAGGTCTGCATTAGGCAACTCGGATCCAATTGTCAGGAATTGAAGTACTTTAAATGAATTATTTAGAAAGTACTGATTTCAGAAAAAGCCTAATGCAGAAAGGATTAAAACAGATAGTTGAGATTGCAGAAATTCAGAATTGACTTTGAAATCAGCAGATTTGAAATACAATAGAGTTATGAAAAAGAGTTTCGAAAGTAAAGTGACTTTAAAAGTAAGAACAAACTGAATATTGTTTTGAATATAACAGCTTCCTGAGATGAAAATTTAAGCAGCAGATTGAAAACCGTTTTAACAAAGAGAGATGCAAGTTTAAAAAAAAATCGAGAATTTTGCAGACTTGTAAGAGTTCTGGCAATAAACAGATTAGTACAAGTTTGTTGAAAACGCTGAATCCAATTTCCAGATTATTGCTTATACATATTAGGCTAGTTTGAACCCTGTAGGCAGGATATCTATACCTGTTATCAAGCCGTTAAGAAAAAAAATGAGTATTTGATTACCCTACAGTTTGCCTAACGTTTTCATGCATTTCCTATAGGCATGATTTCTATGTGCAACGGGTTATTCGATTATTAGGTCCTATAGGCAGGATTTCTACTGATTTGCGATATTAAATCTTATAGACATGATTTCTAAATGATTGAGTTAAAGGAATGTAAAGGCCTATAGACATGGTCTCTAGGTGATTGAAAGCATTAAAATCCTATAGGCATGATTTCTACCCTTTAACTCATGCAAGCAATATAAACCCCTCCCACACCCCTTTACTAATATTCCCCGAGTTCTTTTTACAAGATTATTACAGAACCAGAAGAAAGAAAGTAAACAGAAATACATCACACCCTACAGCTAGATCCGAGCAGCCTAATTCAATCTTAATGCCCAATAACATGTCTTTCACCAAATCCGGATTCCAGATTCCGAGGCCTTCTCTTACTCAGAATGTTTTCAAAGTTCCAAGGAGCTTCAAGAACTCCAGGCAATGCTTAGCATTCTGAATAATTGATATAATAACAGAATAGTGCAGCGTGGAAGTGCCAACCCTCAGGCATCCAAGTTCAGAGGGAGCTCTAGGGTCCCAAAGATGGCTTACCCAAGGGGGCAGAACTTAAAGAACTAAGAGTAAGTGTAAAGTGAAGGGGAAATTGAGGAAACCAAAGCAAAAGGGTGGTCATACCCAGCCATGGGTAAGACTGGCACACCCCTGACCCTTTACTTGGCTTAAACAGATAAAGAGCAAACTTTAGAAGTCAGACAAGAGCCTGGATGGTGATTAGAACACCACCATACTCTAGTCAAGGCTCAACACATAAAGGGGAATAAAGGGAATGGGAATGATTTGAGCATAAGGTTCAAGAAAACCTGGTCCTAAGTCAAGGATAGCAATGGGCTGCTACCTTAACTTAGAACATACTCACACACAAGAGGGATTAAAGGGAAAGGGATCACATGAAAAACATTCATATAAACACCAAAAAAAACATAATAGAATTTAAAGATGTAGGAACATGAAGCAAGAACATAACAAACTAATGTATAGTCATATAATGCAAGAAGGCTTAAACAGGTAGTGAGGAATTATGTAAAGGTAGAAGTAAACACATAGTTTTGGAGCATGATATTTAAATTATAGAGACATACCAGTTGCAAGTTTCAAATAGCAGAATGAAAAAATAAGAGAACAACTAGAGAAGCAAACACAAGCAGGACAGCCAGAGATTCCCAAAGTCTAGCCTTGGCTTTCAACCATCTAGACAGAGCAGTAACACAAATAGCAGAAAAGAGAGGGAAGCTTTGAGTGTGTGTGTGTATTGAACTCTAATTGTTCGTGTGTTTGAAGAAAAAAAGTGGGGTATTTATAGTTTGAAAACAAGTAGTAAGTAAGGTAAAAATAATTCAGTATCAAATCAGAATCAATCAGGAGAAGGGACTTCCTTTAATTAAGGAGTCGACCTTGAATAGTAAAGGGCATGGTTTTATTTAAGGAAAGAAAATCAATAACACATTGTGCAATAAAGGGTAAATACATAAGAGAAGTTCTTCAAATACGCGGTTCAGGTAAATAAGGTAAGAATAAAATCAACTAACACATAGTAAATCAGGGAATTAAAGATTCGAACTCAATACTGAATCAAGTCAGAAAATTGATCCAAATTAGACAAGGGAAGAATCAAATAAGCTCACATAATAGTAGTCTGAAATCAATCCCCAGAAATTAGGGTTATTTTGAAAGGAAAATGTTTGACTATAAAAGATGCATAAACTTAAACATGCAGGGCTAAGATTAAACAAATAGAGTAGTCATGCAATCAAAAGTAGAAGAACATAGCTATGAGAGAAATCAGAATGTCTTGCAAAGCTTTAGCAAGAATCAAAGAACATGAGACGAATTTAGAAAATTAGGGTTTTGAAAGTAAACAAGAAACAAAAATACTCGTACACAAGTAGTCTGAAAATCCCAAAAAATCTAGGGTTTCTTCCTCGCAGACGAAAGCATAGAGAATCAGGCAAAGAATAAACTCAAAAAGTCCAAAGAACACAAATATTCATGGAAGCATAATGAAAGAAGAGACAGTAAAGAATTTACTCGAAAACCCTAGAAGAAAATATAGTACAGAAAATACCTAGAAATCATAGTGAAAACACTTAGGATTTACGGTGAATCCAAATAATGTAAGAAATCACAGTAGAACAAGTAAAAATCACAGAAACCTTAAGTTTTGATAAGATGAACAGGTTTTGAAAGCAAAAACTTGAAATGATGTAAGAAATACTTTGAGAACCTCATAAATAGCACGGATCTAAAGCAGATCTAGAGAGAAACAAGAAAACCTCGAAATGGCTTAGGGTTTCAGAGAAACCCTAGAAGATGAGAAAGGCCTGGAAAGGGGCTGCTCCGAGTCGAACGAGTCAGAGGTGAACTCATAGTGCTAGGACACGCCGGAGGTGAGCCGGAGATGGCCATATAACCCGAATCGGAGGAACTTTGGGCCAGGGTCTTCAAGGTCGGACCTTGAAACTTCATGCAACAGGAGGATAAGGGTGAGTGGGGGTAGATATAGGCTACAAAGGGCCTGGGAAGCCATGATTTCCGGTGGAACGAGGTCGGAGATCAGCGGAGAGGGCTAGGGTTTCAGAGGGTGGTTGAGAGCGTTTTGAGAGACGAGGGGATACAAGGGAGGCTCATCTGTGTGAATGATTAGGGTTAGGGGGTTGATTGGGTTAAAAAAGGAAAGGACAACGGGGGCCGTTGATTAAAACAATCAACGACCCTGATTTAAGATGGGATCCGGGCGGGTTCGTTTGATTGGATCTGGGTCGGGTAAAATTCGAAATTGGGTTGTGTAACATGGCTTGATTGGGGTCAGAATTGAGGCTATAATTGAAAGCAAATGGGGCTGAAATTTAAATAACCATTTTTCCCTTTTGAATTTATAAAAATAGTAAAAGATGTTTAAAAAATCAAATTAAAAGTACTGAGTTAATAAGAAATGCATAAGTATTAATTTAAAAAATATTAGAAATGATTTTGTGATTACGAATGCTATTAAATCGAGAAATAGGCTAAAATTGCAATTTCATGCAATTTTAGTTTAAAAATACCAAATGGACTTGTAAAATTATGCAAAAATCACGTAAATTATATTTTGTGTAAATACGAGAATAAAATAAATTATTTGCCAAAATGAAAAGTTTTGGGAGTAATTATTGGTTTTTATAGTGCAAAATAGGCCATAAATTGGTTTTAAAAATCTTTAAAAATTTGGGAAAATACCAAAGCCTTTGGGCGTGCTTGTATATGCATACATATGCTATTTTGAAAGTATTTTGAGTATAAAAATATATAGGAAAAAATTGGGTATCTACACATGCAACTCATCAACTGGAATTCTAATTTGAACTCAGGAGCACTCATGCAACAATAGGTTTCTCAATCTTTGTCAAGGTCAGGCAGTGTGTGTCTCTCAAGCACTCTCTCCAGATTGTTTTTTCAGAATTAATCCCGTGTCCAAAAAAACTCCCCCCTTAAATCTGTCCTAAGTGACTTTATTTATATCCATACACTGACCCTGCCCCTCCACTTTCAAAAGCACTTTGAGTAGAATTTTCCTACTAATTCAGCCCATCATCTCCTTTTAATTCCAGTAGTATATGTTTTGTTCCCCAATACACTTGACTTTTCTTTATTTAAATCCAAATAGGTATGGGCACCTATTTCTTAATCCATTTTGTTTAAACCTTTCCCCCACCATTATGTCTTGTTCCCTATTAGCACTAAACAATTGTATTAGTTTAATGGTATTTTGGTACCCTACTGTCAGCCCACTTAAACTAGCCAATTTCTGAACTTTTCAATCCCCAAAATACCCACTTAACCCTTGTGTATTATCATACCTCAGCCCCTTTCAATTTGTACCCAATCCATCAACTATAACCAATTCAACTAAGTTAGGAATGCTAACAATTGACTAAACTAAAGCTCAGAGGTGAACTCAATTTCAATTCATATCAGCCCCCAAACATTGTTATTTGACTCAGCAAACTCAAACAACAATTGAATTCAAACCAGATCAAAATAACATTGCAACAAGATGAAGGACATGGTGATTCAGGGAATAAACCAGACACAAATTGACCTCAGTCTCTGAACTAGCTTCAAATTGCCATTCTGAAACCCTTAATTCGAGACTTTCCAGGGTGATTCGAAGGAAACTGAGCATGGGACTGGAACGAGGGAGGTCAGGGGGTGGCAGGGTGTGAGTTTGGTGGCATATGAACGGATTAGGGTTTGGGTTGATTCCTTTGACCTAAGATTCGATGAGCTCGGGGGTGATTCAAAGGAAACTGAGCGTGGGACTGGAACGAGGAAGTCTTGGGGAAGCTGTGGTGTGAAATTGGAGGCTATTGGACGAGATAAGGTTCCGGCCTGATTTTCGATCTAAGATTCGAAGCACACAGCTGGGATTCGAGGGATAAGGGTTAGGGGTTCGGAACGGGAAGGTCGAGGAGAATCAAGGGTGTAAAAATAGGGTCGTTTGGACCACCGGAACCGTCGTGAGGCGATTTCCAATGGGCGGTGCACGGTGGCAAGAGGCGGGAGATCTGTATTGTCTCTGAAGCTCAGAGACGAAGAGGTGGGGGGTTTGGTTTAGGGGGCGGGGTAGGATTTAGGAATATATACCAGGTGGGGAATTTAATCCCGACCATTAGATCAATTAAGATCAACAGCCAGGATCAAGGAGATTAACCCAATACTGTGTCGTTTGGTTTAGTGTTGGGGTCGGGGTCGATCCGGTTAATGGGTCGGGCCAAGGAATGGGTAATGGGCATTGATCTGTGACCGTTGGATCAAGTCGTATCATCGGCTTTGATTAAGAGTGACTAAACGACGTCGTTTTAAGACGTCTCTGACCAGACCAAACTGGACCTGGTTCATGGATGATTTGGGCCTGATTTTTTGCACTGAAATCGACTCAATTTCCACTCTTTTCTTCTTCTTTTTTCTTTCATTTTCTTTTAATTCCTTTTCAACTAAAATCCTAATTGAATTATAACATTGACAATAAACTTAAAACATGGACTCTTAATAACAGCTATCACATGCAATTAAACACCCAATAAGGATAAAATCACACAATTCGGACATTAAATGCCAAAAATGCAAAGTACATATTTTTTGTGATCTTTCCATTTTGTAAAACAAACTTGATTGTTTAATTAATTCTTAGATTGTAAAATTAAATCCTAAATGCGCATGCAACACATATTTTTGTATTTTTCTTAATTAAAGTAGAAATAAACATGCACAGACAAAATAAATCACAAACAACACAAAACCATTTTATTTTGAATTTTTGGTAGTAGTTCTCATAGGGCAAAAATCACGTGCTCACAGCTGCCCCTCTTTGTCCGAAAACTCAAAGAGTTTTCGTGCAAAGATAAAGTGAGCGGATACGAGCAATTTTTGCCCGTTAGAATACTCCGTGTGAAGCTTTTCGAGAAGATTTAACCGAACCCTTGCTTCAAAGGATTCCTACATATCCCTGGCTAGAAGGGAATCAGGTTGATATAGTTCGGGAAGTTTCGGTAGCTGGGACTACCATGGAGCTGTTATTTTGCTGTTACTGCTGTTGCTGCTGATGTTACCGCTTACTGACCTCCTTATTACACCTTGATGAAAGATAAAGAAATTATACTAAGCTATGATCCATGAATTACAAAGATTTATCCTCAAACTTGGTCATGTGACTGTTGCTGCCTTGTTGCCTTGTGTTTCCTCTGGTATTTCTTTATTTCTGATTTGACTTGTATTCTCCCTTGATTGCCGATCTCGAACTGCTTATTTCCTTCTTGTGAGCCTCGCATTATTTTTCCTTCGAATCTTGAACTGCCTTCTTCTGCTGGGGATTTTTGTTGTATTCCTCTGCTTTACTGACTTCAACAACAATTACTTCTTAAAATATAACACCCCTATTCTCCAGGCGGCTCCTGACTTCCATAACTTCTTAACGATAACACCTCTATTCTCCAGGCGGGCTCTTGACTTCAACAACTTCTTAAAAATATAACACCTCTTTTCTCCAGGCGGGCTCCTGACTTCAACAACTTCTTAAAAATATAACACCTCTATTCTCCAGGCGGGCTCCTGACTTCAACAACTTCTTGAAAATATAACACCTCTATTCTCCAGGCGGGCTCCTGACTTCAACAACTTCTTAAAAATATAACACCTCTATTCTCCAGGCGGGCTCCTGACTTCAACAACTTCTTAAAAATATAACACCTCTATTCTCCAGGCGGGCTCCTGACTTCAACAACTTCTTAAAAATATAACACCTCTATTCTCCAGGCGGGCTCCTGACTTCAACAATTTCTTAAAAATACAACACCTCTATTCTCCAGGCGGGCTCCTGACTTCAACAACTTCTTAAAAATATAATACCTCTATTCTCCAGGCGGGCTCCTGACCTCAACTACAACTTAAAAATATAACACCTCCATTCTCCAGGTGGGCACCTGACCTCAACTACAACTTAAAAATATAACACATCCATTCTCCAGGCAGGCTCCTGACCTCAACAACTTCTTAAAATATAACACCTCCATTCTCCAGGCGGGCTCCTGACTTCAACAACTTCTTAAAAATATAACACCTCTATTCTCCAGGCGGGCTCCTGACTTCAACAACTTCTTAAAATATAACACCTCCATTCTCCAGGCGGGCTCCTGACTTCAATAACTTCTAAAAAATACGTTTTATTGATGTTGCTCCTTCCTGCCTCCCGAACCATTTTCCTTCTAACTTGAATCATCTTCTTTCAACTGCTTCCCTCAAAACTGGCGTCTTATTCCTCCGAAAACGGCTGGGGGTAACACCGGTGTTTTATTCAAAAAATATGTCATTTTCCTACTTCAAAGACTACTTTCTTTAAAGCTGGCGCTTTCCTTACACTGGAATTACTTTCCTCAAGCTGGCATTTTCACTTCTCTGAAACCTGTCGGGGATAACACTGCTGGGGAATTATCTTCCTTCTTTAAAACTAGTATCTTTCCTCCCTTTAACAATGGTGGGGATGGCACCGATTCAAGGACCACTACCCTTAAAACTCGGGTTATCTTACTTCATCCAAGATCGCCCTCTTTAAAACCTTTATCGCCTTCTCCCGTATACTGCTGGGGACAACACCGGTGTTTTATTCACAACTATGTTATTTTCCTTCTTCACAGACTACTTCCTTTAAAGCTGGTGCCTTTCTTCCACTGGAACTACTTTCCTCAAGCTGGCGTTTTCACTTCTCTGAAACCTGCCGGGGATAACACTGCTGGGGAATTATCTTCCTTCTTTAAGACTAGTTACTTTCCTCCCTTTAACAATGGTGGGGATGGCACCGATTCAAGGACCACTACCCTTAAAACTCAGGTTATCTTGCTTCATCCAAGATTGCTCTCTTTAAAACTTGTATCTCCTTCTCCCGTATACTGCTGGGGATTCCACTTCCTTCAAAACTTGTGTTATCTTCCATCTTCCCCAAGTGGGTATTTGATTTCAAGAAAATTTTCGTAATGAGAGAAAATTTTCTGTCCCAGTTTGATAATCTTCTTTGTGGCCATGTCTTCCCACCGTCAATAACATTTCTTTTCCCTGCTTCAAATCAAAGAAAAATTTGTTAGTTTAAAATGTGGTGAGTGGTCTTGCCACTCCTATTGGTGATGGTTTTTCCCTTCTTCCTTTCCCTGTTTTGCACTTTATTACAAAACTTGTTGGGGATGATATTCCTGTCGGGGATGGTTTTTTCTTTTCTTTTCCTTCCCCGCTATATGTTGTCCGACCATCACGGAACTTGGTCGATAATCTGTCGGAGTTGTTCCTGCATCTCGCAAATCTGCTGGGGATCCTCTTGGAATCTGATCCATAACTTTTCAACTGTTGTTTTTCTGTTTTTCTCCAACTTCCCCTGGAAATTCGGTCCTCTTGGAATCTAGAACCATTCATCATTTGGTCTTGTGTCAAGCTTATTTTCGCTTTGTCGCCTTATCTTTGGCCCGTCCTATCCACATTGTGTTTTCGCACCATCTTGGCAACTGGTAATAAGCTCTGAAAATCCTTTTCAAAAACAAACTACTGGGGAGATAAAGTCTTTAGACAAAAAAAAAGTGATGATTTCAAAAGATAGAAAAAAGAAGAAATCTTTCTGAACAAATGTTGGGGAAAAGGAAAGAAAAGAACTTATCTGAATGATATAACCGATTCCAACGATCATGTCGTGCATTCCTGATTAATCAACCCAGTCTATTTGTATCAATCAATCTTTCGGACGGCCTCATCTTGCTGGGGATAAACAGGCACTCAACTCTTTGCCAAATGTGGATCCTTTCCGCTAATCTTGTCTTGTCGCCTCATAGTGCCCTTCAAGGGGTTTTCACTACTAAGACTCTCTTATTTCTCTCAACTCCCGTCGCCTTATGGTGCCTGTGAAGGTTTTTACCGATAAGACTCTCTCGTTTTATTTCTCTCAACTTACGTCGCCTTATGGTGCCCGTGGAGGTTTTCACCGATAAGACTCTCTCATTTTATTTTATTTTTTCCAGCTGGGGATCGGAGTGTTACCGATATGACTCTCTCTGCTAGGGATTCTTTCGACTACCAATTCATTTCCGGCTTATGATCCTTTTCTCTGCTGGGGATCAGAGTGTTATTCCCGACTTCCGTTTGCATGACTTGTCACTTCTCGGATACTGATCGGGAGGTCTTTTTTGGACATCAATATGGGTTTTTGTGTATGGCTAAAAGAAAAGGGTAAAAGGTTCAAAATAATTTTGATGGTTAAAACATTACAACTCTTGGAATTAACTTTCTTTCCCAAAATTATAAACACAACTTCTGCCCCAGTTTTTCTTGCTTGGGGATTTTTTTTAGTTACACTATGACTGAGCCGTGAGGTGCCTACGTATCCTTCTTGAGGAATCAGGTCAAACGTAGTTCCCAATTCCTTTGTTTTTCTTGTGACTTTCTTTTGTCTTTATTATCATTATTTTTCTCTTCTCTTTTTTCTTTCATTTTCGTTACTGATTCCCAAAGAGGGGTATGAAAGAAATAAATAAGGCTCAAAAGGGGAAGCAAAGGTTAAAGTGTTTGGATAGAAGAAAGAATTGCCTCCGTCATTTCATTCTCCGATAAATGCCAAGTACAAACAAACAACAATTACAATTAAAAGAAATCATACATAATATCTCTTAACCGCGTCAGAATTGATAGCCATGTCGACGCATTTCCCTTCGATATCTGTTAAACATAAAGCGTCATTGGTCAACACTTTGGTTACAATAAATGGCCCTTGCCAATTCGGGGCGAACTTGCCCTTTGCCTCAGCCTGATGTGGGAGGATTCGTTTCAATACCTGCTGCCCCACTTCAAATTTTCTGGGGCGCACCTTCTTGTTGTAGGCTCTTGCCATTCTCCTTTGATACAGTTGGCCATGGCATACTGCTGCCAATATTTTTTCATCAATCAAGCTCAACTGCTCCAATCGGGCTTTGACCCATTCATCGTCATCAATCCCAGCTTCAGCGACAATCCGAAGGGACGGGATTTCAACTTCCGCCGATATTACTGCTTCAGTTCCATATACCAACAAATAAGGAGTTGCACCTACTGAAGTACGGACAGTAGTGCGATAACCCAACAATGCAAATGGTAATTTTTCATGTCATTGCCTCGAACCTTCTACCATCTTCCGAAGTATCTTCTTTATGTTTTTGTTGGCTGCCTCAACTGCTCCATTCGCCTTGGGACAATATGGGGTGGAATTGCGGTGTGTAATCTTGAACTGCTGACATACCTCTTTCATCAAACCACTGTTAAGATTAGCACCATTGTCCGTGATGATCACTTTTGGGATCCCAAATCTACAGATGATATGGGAATGAACAAAATCTATCACTACCTTCTTGGTTACCGACTTGAAATACTTAGCTTCAACCTACTTAGTGAAATAATCGATGGTCACTAGAATGAACCTATGACCGTTGGTAGCTGCCGGCTCAATAGGTCCAATGGCATCCATGCCCTAGGCAACAAATGGCCATGGTGCTGACATTGTATGCAATTTCGATGGTGGAGAATGAATCAGATCTCCGTGTATCTGGCACTGATGACATTTGCGCACAAAGTCGATACAATCTCGCTCCATGGTGAGACAATAATAACCTGCTCGGAGAATTTTCTTTGCCAACACATATCCGCTCATATGTGGTCCGCAGACTCCTGAATGTACTTCGGACATGACAGCCATAGCCTGTCTAGCGTCTATGCATCTTAACAGTCCCAGGTCTGGTGTTCTCTTATACAGAACTCCTCCACTCAAGAAAAATCCACTTGCCAACCGTCGAATTGTTCTCTTTTGATCCCCCGTGGCTTGCACTGGGCATATCCCCATTCTGATGTATTCCTTGATATCGTGAAACCATGGTTCGCCGTCCAATTCTTCTTCAATCATGTTACAATAAGCATGCTAATCTCGGACTTGAATATGCAAAGGATCGACATAAGCTTTGCCCGGATGGTGCAACATCGATTCTAAAGTGGCCAAAGCATCGGTGACCTCATTATGAACTCTTGGGATGTGTCTGAACTCCACTGATCGAAATCGTTTACTCAGATCAAGCAAGCATTGTCGATATGGTATGAGCGTCAAATCCCTTGTTTCCCATTCACCCTAAATCTGATGCACCAGGAGGTCCGAGTCTCCCAAGACCAAGACGTCCTAGACATCCATGTCCGCAGCTAATCTTAAACCCAAAATGCATGCTTCGTACTTAGCCATATTGTTGGTACAATAAAAACGAAGTTGAGCCGTAATAGGATAGTAATGCCCTGTTTCAGAAATAAGCACAGCTCCTATTCCGACTCCTTTCATGTTAGCAGCCCCATCAAAGAAAAGTTTCTAGCTTGGTTTTTCGGCTTGTTCTAGTTCATCAATATGCATCACCTCTTCATCAGGAAAATAAGTCCTCAGTGACTCATACTCTTCATCGACCGGGTTCTCAGCCAAATGATCGGCCAATGCCTGGTCTTTCATCGCAGTCCGAGTCACATAGATTATGTCAAACTCTGTGAGTAAAATCTGCCATTTTGCAAGTCTTCCTATCAGCATAGGCTTTTGGAAGATATACTTCAATGGATCCAAGCGTGAAATAAGGTAAGTAGTGTAGGATGACAAATAATGTTTCAACTTCTGTGCCACCCAAGTTAAGGCGCAACATGTCCTTTCCAGGTGAGTGTACTTAACCTCATAAGCTGTGAACTTCTTGCTAAGATAATAGATGGCTTGCTCCTTCCTGCCGGGGACGTCATGCTGCCCTAGTACACATCTAAATGAATTTTCCAAGACTGCCAAGTAAAGAATCAAAGGTCTCCCTAGTTCTGGCGGAACCAGCACAGGCGGGTTTGTCAAGTAACCTTTTATCTTGTCAAACACTTCTTGACACTCATCAGTCCACTTGATCGTAGCGTCCTTCCTCAACAACTTGAAAATAGGCTCACAAGTTGTCGTGAGTTGAGCAATAAACCTGCTGATGTAGTTCAGCCTTCCTAACAGACTCATCACTTCAGTCTTGTTCCTCGGAGGGGGCAAATCTTGTATGGCTTTGATCTTTGACGGGTCCAACTTGATGCCTTGCCGACTGACTATGAATCCTAACAGTTTTCCGGATGGAACACCAAATGCACACTTGGTGGGGTTGAGCTTGAGGTTGTACCTGCGAAGCCTCTGGAAGAATTTCCTCAAATCCCTGGCATGGTCGGCCTGATGCTTTGATTTTATGATCACATCATCTACATATACCTCAATCTCCTTGTGTATTATGTCATGAAACACAGTAGTCATTGCCCTCATATAGGTTTCCCCAACATTCTTTAAACCAAATGGCATTACCCGGTAGCAATAAGTTCCCTAGGGTGTGAAGAATGCCGCCTTTTCTGCATCTTCTTCATCCATTAGAATCTGATGATACCCGGCATAGCAATCCACAAAAGATCCGATCTTACGCTTGGCACAATTATCGATCAAAATGTGGATGTTGGGTAGTAGGAAGTTATCCTTTGGACTTGCTTTGTTGAGGTTGCGGTAATCGACGTATACTCTGATCTTGCCATCCTTCTTCGGTACATGCACAACATTATCCAACCAAACAGGATATCGGGTGACCCTGATAACCTTTGCATCCAACTATTTGGTAACCTCTTCTTTAATCTTCACACTCATATCAGTTTTGAATTTCCTTAGCTTTTGCTTGACGGGAGGGAATGCTGGATCAGTGGGCAATTTGTGGACCACTAAATCAGTGCTTAACCCTGGCATGTCGTCATATGACCACGCAAAAACATCTTTGTACTCAATGAGTATTTTGATTAACTCCTCCCGGATTTCTGGCTCGAGGTGGATACTCATTTTAGTCTCTCGGATATTGTTTGTGTCCCCTAAATTGACGGCTTCCGTGTCATTCAAATTGGGTTTGGTTTTTTCTTCGAAGTGAATTAACTCCTTACTAATTTCTTCGAAGGCTTCATCCTCATCATCATATTCTGATTCGTAATCGCAATCTACTTCTTGAACTATCATTTCAGAATCAGATTGATTTTTAAGATTGGGCTGAGAATTCCTTATGCACGCCATGTCATTAAGACCAGTATAGAGAGAACTTTACAGAAAAAGAAAAGAAGAAAACAAAATTAAAATAAAATAAGGAATGAAGAAGAAACTTTTTTATTTTATTGAATTACGGAATAACAAGGTTTCACACTTTGATGAACACAACAAAATAAAAGGAATCTGGACTACAACTCTGGAATAATCCAGACAATAGGAAGGAAAATCAGCGCCAACTACCAAGACTCCCTCCGAATGGGAAAAGGAGTAGCCATCCAATTGTTGATTTTTGCCTTTGGCCCCACAAACTGCACATCCGCCTTGCTGGACCCCTCCCCAACTTCTACCATGTTGATTTCGGTGAATAACCTCTCAAAGCCTTTATTTAAGTCTCCATCTGCACCAATCAATGGCCCTGTAATCTTGGACAACAATTGCTTTTTGATGCTCGGCCTGACAAAAGATCTGGACAGGCGCGGGATTGGCTTGGGAAGGACCCAGGCTCTTTTCTTCAACTTGCGGACCCGTCTCACATCCGCCACGGTAGGCTTGAACCCTAGCCCAAAGGAATCCAGATTTTTGGGCAAAGAAACCGGTTGAACAATACCCTAAAGATCAGCCCCTAAACCTTTGCCTGGCACAAACCCGTTTTTCAACATCTCCGAGGCTACCATGATAGTTGCAGCTACTATTTTGGGAAGTGGGATACTTTCACCCTGGGGGATTTTGTCCACTGAAACCGTATCGAAAACTTGGTAAACCCACGGCCCCTTGTCATTGTCAGTCTCTATGAAGGGTACGATGGCATCACTTACGGCGGTTGTATTGTCTTCCCCACGTACTACGATCTCTTGCCTATCCCACTCGAACTTGATCATCTGATGTAATGTAGAAGGCACTGCTTTGGCAGCGTGGATCCAGGGTCTCCCCAATAGAAGATTATATGACACTGCCACATCTAACACTTGAAACTCCATGGTGAACTCGACCAGACCAATTGTTAATTCAAGCACGATGTCACCCACTGTGTCTGTACCACCACCATCAAACCCTCGAACATAGATGTTGTTCTTGTGAATTCTGTCACCATCGACCTTCAGTTTGTTCAAGGTGGTCAACGGACAGATATTGGCACTAGAACCATTATCAATCAGTACTCGAGTGACTACCGAGTCTTCATACTTCACAGTCAAATATAGGGCCCTATTATGTTCTGTACCCTCTACGAGCAACTCATCGTCTGAAAAAGTGACCCTGTTGACCTCAAAAATCTTGTTTGCTATTTTCTCCAGATGGTTCACAGAGATCTTATCTAGAACGTGGGCTTCGTTCAGAATTTTCATCAATACCTGGCGATGCTCATCTGAATGGATCAACAAGGATAACAATGAGATTTGTGTCGGGGTCTTTCTCAACTACTCCACAATGGAGTAATCTTGCGCCTTCATTTTCTTTAAAAATTCTTCCGCCTCTTCCTCGGTAACTGGATTCTTTGTTGCTACTGGATTGGCCCATCTTAACTCTGCGGGAGCAAAACACCTCCCCGAACGAGTTAGACCTTGGGCTTCACACACTTCTCCTTTGACTTCTTTCCCTTTGTAAATCAGCGTCGCTCATTCATAATTCCAAGGAACAGCTTTTCTGTTGATCACTGGAAGCTGAGTTACTGGTTTTATAATGACAGGCTCTATGCGAGCACCCTTCACAACCACAATAGGTTTACTTACAACCCCTGGCACTACCACTTTAGCTTTCTCTGGTTTCAATGCAACAATGCTTGACGACCCTCTCTCGGCTACCACAGCTGGCTCATCATCTACCCCTCTCAACTGGGCCACTGATTTCCCACTGGTTATTTTTTCCCTTGAGTTGGTTTCGCTGGAACAGATCATCATTACCATTTGTGAGGGCTTCATGGGCTCCCCCTCTTTGTGTATCAACTCAATCATGTGTGTCTCATGGTGAGCTGGCAGTGGATTCTGATTAATATTTGGTGCTTCTGGCGCTTGAACCTCGATCCGATGAGTATCGATAAGCTCTTGCACGACTATTTTCAACTTCCAACATTTCTCTGTATCGTGCCCTGGCCCCCCTGAAAAATACTTACAACTCACCTAATGGTCAAGATTTCTAGGGGGGATTTGGCATTTTAGGCTCAATTGGATTCAGCATGCCCAACTGCCTCAACCTGTGGAAAAGACTAGTATATGATTCTCCCAGTGGAGTGAAAGTGTTTTGCTTCTGTGACCTCTCATTCTTGAGGGCTGGGTTTGGTCAGAAACCTGTCCCGGGGGATTTTTGTAGGCCATTGGGGGTGGATATGTGTTTTGTGGAGCTGGGTATGGATTTTGTGGAGCCGGCGTACGCCATGGAGCGTGTGCCGGAGTTTGGGTATAGGTTTGTGCATGATGGACAGAAAAATGGGGATCTAGCGGTGGATAGTAATGTTGTGGAGGAATATGGGGGTAATTTTGGTGGTAGGGTCGTGGTTGGAAATAGTAGGGTGACGGGCCTCTAGATTCAAACCAGGCTCCGGACTCAACAGTCGTAAAATCTTCTTTCTTCTTCTTCCCCAGTACACCCCCAGTGCCGCTTTGGATGGCCTGAGTGGTTGCCTTGATCGCTGAATAACTCATGATTTTGTTGGATTTAAGCCCCTCCTCGACCATGCCTCCCATTTTTACAACCTCGTTAAAAGACTTGCCAATTGCGGACACCAAATGACCAAAGTAAGTTGGCTCCAGAGCCTGCAAAAAGTAATCAACCATCTCGCTCTCTTTCATTGGGGGATCTACCCTTGCTTCTTGCTCCCTCCACCGGAAACCATACTCTCTAAAGCTTTCATTGTGCTTCTTTTCCAGTTTGGTCAGGGATAGTCGGTCCGAAATGATCTCAAGATTATATTGAAAGTGACAAGCGAATGCTTGGGCCAAATCGTCCCATGTGTACCACTGTTATGATCTTGCCTGGTGTACCATTCTAGCACCGATCCACTCAAACTTTGACTGAAATACGCCATCAGTAATTCATCTCTTCCTCCCGCTCCCCTCATCTTGCTACAAAAACCTCTCAGATGAGCCACCGGATCACCATGTCCGTTGTACAAGTCGAACTTGGGCATTTTGAACCCTGCCGGTAGTTGTACGTTCGGGAATAAACACAGATCTTTGTAAGCCACGCTTACCTGACCTCCTAGACCTCTCATATCCCTGAAGAATTGCTCTATAATTTTCATTTTTCTGAACATCTCTTCCTGTTCAGGATTTCTGGCCGATTTTTCTGCTTTCTTCGGTAGGTCAGGATGTGGATCATATGGATAGGCTTCGGGTGCTTTGAAGGTGAGCTCCGGGGGATAATACTGGTTGTCCTGAGCTTGGCGCACAGGTTCGCTAGGGGATTTATGTAGTTCGGCTGGTGGAGATGCCACAAAGACATGGGTGATTGGCGGAGGAGGGTATGGAACTGATTTTGGTGGTGGAGCTTGTGGCATGTGAGAAGTAGTGCTATGGTAGTGCTGAAAAATGGGAAAACCTGGATCGGTGGCGGGATGATCCTAAGACTGAGCTAATGGTGGGGTAAAAGCAGGGTTAGCAGGGTAAGCTGGCGGTGATTGCCCTTTGGACCAGGCTTGGTACATTTCGGCCATCTGTTGCTTAAGCTTGAGCATCTCCTCTTTCATTTTGTAGGCGTCCAACTCTTCTACCTCAACACTAGTGTCGACATCTGGAATAGACATGATTTCCGGTATTGGTCCCTTCGATCTGGTTTGGTAATGGTAATATGCCAGTATCCTTTAAATAAACTAACTGCTTGAAT
This sequence comes from Nicotiana tabacum, assembly GCF_000715075.1. Lineage (NCBI taxonomy): Eukaryota > Viridiplantae > Streptophyta > Magnoliopsida > Solanales > Solanaceae > Nicotiana > Nicotiana tabacum. The sequence continues at coordinate 160,963,409 of NC_134090.1, read as the reverse complement.
TCTCTGGAAGTCAACAAACTTGTTAGTTTTTAGAGTTCAACATACATGCAATTACACGTTAGGATGCAATGCACCTAGGCAATTAACCATTTCTATCATGCATTTGCTTCGGTTGCGTGTGTCATTCCGACCTCTCATAATTGTGCCCCCTTTTTAAGCTTCTTTTATTCTATCCTTCTTTATTTATTTTTCATTTTCCCTTCTTTTTCTTTTTAGTGGTGGTCAAATCCTATAGAGATTGCCTACGTATCATGTCCCCGCATGAATCAGACCGGGCGTAGTTCTTCCTTATAAGTGCAAAAAGCAAAAAAGATAATTTTTGGAAATTTTCGATTTTTTATTAACAAACATTCTATTACAAACCAGACGCTTCTTAGAAAGGAAAATAACGGACTCGAAACCAAACCAAGTACAAACTCAATAACTACCGGCAGACTCTGATGTAAAATAAAGACAGACTCTTAACAGACAACAGACTCTAAAAGAAAGAAAAATGCAGATTCAAACTACGAACTCATTAAGGTTTTGAATTTGGGTGCCCGCGGGGCGTCATTTGGCCTCGCCGCGGGTTTAGGTGTAAGGTTCCTTTCCAACTGCTCCAATTCATGCATGATTTGCTTCACAAATATCATCACTGCCGAGAAGAGGGTAGTATGGGTCATGTTTTCACACTCCCGACATTTCCTGGTGATAGCACAAGCAATAGTCAGAATCTTGTTCCTGGTCCGGTCTTTTTCTAGGAGTAGGCATTCTATCTGATCCCCTCTTGCCTTCAAAACCCGAGAATCATGCAGATGTTGTTTCCGTAGCTGATGTATTTCATCTTCCATCGAGGCCATCAGATTACAGTAGTGTTTACTCTCGGTTTCAAAAGCCCTGGCTTGTTTAGCCGCCTTGCTCTCTAGGGTGGTCACCTTCCTTTTTAGATTGACAATGGTCTTTTCACGATCTTTCCTTACCTGTTGTAAGTGCTGTGTGCGCTCTTTCGTTCTTTTTGCCCATTGGGTCCGGAGTTGTGCTATGGTATCCTCAGATTTCTTCAAATCATTCCGGCACTCACCAATTTCCTTTTCAAACCTTTTATTAACCGCTCGTACGATTGACTCCTTTGTTGTTTGTCAACATCTCTCCTCATCTGTCGGATTTGGGCTTTCAGTGCCTCGTTTTCTTGGGCCAATTTGCTCTTTTCTCCCCGATCGGTATCAACTTGCAGACTATTTTCAAATTCCAGGTCTCCAATCTGTTGCCTCAGCTTGCCTATTTCTGCCCTGTAACTCTCTTCTTCAGCCAACCAATCCCACTATTTTTGCGACGCCTGGATGAACTCTTGGAGATGGGGCCTTTTGGCCGGTCTCCCAAACTCAACTTCTTTACTAAAGCAAGAGAGGTATCCCGACGCAACTTCACCCTTGGACCGATCGCGTACACATGTATTGGATGTTAAGTATTGACACTCGCTCCAAATTTGTCGGACTGCTGCTTCAGGAAATTGTCCATTGGGCCCGATCTCGACTACCTGACCACTAAGATCTTCATCTCTCAGAACTATTTGGCATCTCCCCAACTGTCTCAAGACTCGATACGGGGCATAGGGTTGAATACTCCGGAGTCCCATCAAAAGGAAATGGGGCCCAGTGGCTGGCATATATATGATTTCATCCACAGGCAAACATCCTAGTGTCCACTGTATTTGGCTGGCGGTAAGGGTCCTAAAGAATGATGTCCACGCCGTAACTCCCTCGGGTAGACTGACCCCCTTGATTCTTGTGTAGAACTCTTCTATGCAAGTTTTCTTCGAGGAACCATAACTCAAGAGCTGGGAACGGTGGCAGAGATGCTCAGTCATCCATATTTGTAGCAATAGGTTACACCCCTCGAAAAAGTTTCCTCCGACTTTGTAGGTTGTGAGAGCTCGGAAGATGTCAGATACTATCATAGGCGCCAGAGTGCTTTTATCTTGAGTGAGCAATGTACTGACGACCCCGACTATTTTCAGATCAATGTTTCCGTCTTTCCTTGGAAATACCAAAAGGCCCAAAAAGGTTATCATAAAAGTCACTCGTCTATGCTCGTCCCATTTCTGATGGTTACTTTTGCTGCATAACTTGTTACCCGGGTTGTTGAATCCTAAGACATGACCGTATCTGTCGTATATGAAGCACGAATTACAAAAACCTGCGGCCAAATCTGGGTTATGGACTGTCCTGGGTATTTTTAACGAATCTAAAAACCGATACACAGTGACAGCTCTTGGAGCAACCAGGTATTTTTGCCTCAACAGAACTTCAGCATTTCTGATGTACCCGGCCATTTCCTCCAAAGTCGTAGTGAGTTCAAAATCGGAGAAGTGGAAAACATTGTGTGTCGGGTCCCAGCAGGTGACCAAAACTCTTATGATATCCCCCCGAGGCTAGATTTCCAATAAATCCGTAAGACCTTTTAGATATTTCTTGACCTCATCTCGCCCTTCACCACCTAAATCATTCCACCATAGCCGCAACTTGAAATGGATTTTAGTCATTATTGAAAAAGGTTCATTTTGCATCGTGCTCATCCTGCACATTTATTAAGGTGATCTGATAAAAAAATAAAATTTATTTGACTCAACCAATCGGCTATTTTTTTTAATTTTTCACAGATTAAAAGAAAGATCCGGCTCCGCACACGACTTTTCAGCACTTCGGGAATGAAGATTTTAAAGCTGGGTGAGTCAACCGGTCAAAAATCCAAAAATGACTAAAAGTGGCTGTTTATGCAAAGTCAGCCTTCCGGCGTCCCTTTCGGGAACATTCGGCTATTCTTGCCAAAAATGGCATCACCCGACTTATTTATGTTGACAATTAAAATTTGACATTTTTGGCTGTTTTTGCAAAAGGGGAGGTTGGACCCGATGAGGGCTGCCTACGTATCTCACATCCTGTGAGAATCAAACCGGCGTAGTTCGGGTCGATAAAACGAACTTCTTTTGAAAACCAGACTCTTTTCATTGGCAAATAAAACTATATTTTATTTTTTTTCACTTTCTCAAAAATTCGGTAGAGTTTCGACACTATTTGGACATTGTTTTTTTTTAAAACAGGCGATTAACTCTCCTTAACCCTCATATTGCTATTTCGCTCTCCTCAAAAAGTCGGTCAGCATGCAAGTCTGAAGCAAATAAATGCACAAGTAGAAGCAAGTAAGATGCATCAGGATGGTCATTTTCATTTTTTGTTACACCTGTCCTAGACAGACCCAACCCCTGTGTTGAGCCTCCAAAGTCAAATGCACGTGATGCAAACAAACGTTCCTACTAGGTTCATAACCTGGGTATTTGTTCTAGACTGTGTACCCGAGCGGACAACTCGAGTCGAGGAGGGGGCTACGTACCGGGAACCAAAAGGCCATCCGGCTTAGTAAATTGTCCGACCTCTTTCTTATTTCAGGTATTGACACTAACAGAATAGGGAGTCTCGACCAGCAACCTCATCCCTGGAGGTAAGAAGAGAAGGGTTTCGGCACAGTTTATATACAGTTCAGATAATATCAAAGCGGTAAAAGCAGCATTTAGCACATTAGGCCCAAACATGTAACAAAATCAGAAAAAGCCAAATATAATAATTTATCTAAGCTCGAATTTTGAACCCTGAACCAGGGATCCTGGGTTTTTATCTCCCCAGCAGAGTCGCCAGAGCTGTCACACCTCCTTTTCGCCCGCGCCACCCCAAAGAGGCGCAGAGGGAGTTTTTCCAATTAAAGGACAATCAAAACGTATTTAAAGATTCAGAGTCACCACTTGGGAGATTTATGGTGTCCCAAGTCACCAGTTGAATCCCGAATCGAGGGAAAGATTGACTCTGTATTACAGTCCACGAACCAGAAATCCGAGTAAGGAATTCTATTAACCCAGGAGAAGGTGTTAGGCATTCCCGAGTTCCGTGGTTCTAGCACGGCCGCTCGACTGTCATATTCGGCTTAATTATCTGATTTTTATACAATCATGAACCTATGTACAAATTTTAACTTTTGACCGCTTTTATTGTTATCCTTATTATTTTAACAGAGAATTGCAACGTTGTGAAAACGTATCTCGAACCACGTCACATCAATGTACCCGTGGTTATCGACACATTTCGACTCCGTTGAGATTTGGATTTGGGTCACATAAATGTGCACCCGAGTTTAAGAAAGTAAATTATTAAAGGCGCGCCTAAGCGACTAGCGTATCATCATTTTGGGGAAGGCCGTGAACTTTCGCTAAATGGTCCATCCCGAAGTCTAAGGAATTTTACAAACACTTATAGAGGGCCCCGCAACATATGTATTTTGTTTGCCGAGGCTCGTCTCATTCATTAAAAACGAATTGCAAAGTCATGGAAATGCATTTCGAACCACGTCACAATCAATGTACCCGTGATTATCGACATATTTTGACTTCGTTGAGATTTGGATTTGGGTCACATAAATGTGCACCTAGGTTTAAGAAGGTAATATTATTTAGAGTACACGCCTAAAGAGACTAACGCGTTGTTATTTTGGGAAATGGCCATGAAAGTCGCTAAACGGCCTCTCCCGAAATCTAAGTATTTTTATATATACAATTATCGAGGGCCCCGCAATCTAGGTGCTTTATTTGGCGAGGCTCATCTCATTTTTATTTTAAAAGGGAAAACCTAAAGCAATTTATAGTGTTCTACTTAGTTCGTTTCTAAAATAAAGGAGGAGTCCTAGTTAATTATATGGTTTAAGAGCTTTTACAATTGGGTCATGAACACCACCCGTTTAAAATCAGAACCTAAGTACGCAGATGGGCATGGTTATTCACCAAGTCCGAACGAATGTAGTGTTAAAAATAAGACCTGGGCCGTCTTATTGAGGCGCGGAGGCCCAATTCGCCTAAATACGGGCTATCGATCTCTTTTAGACAAAACACATCACCCTTCCGATTTTAAATAAACTAAACACTTAATGAAACTTACTTAAGTTATTCCATGCATATTCAACAATTTGCCACGCAGAAATGTGAAGTGATTATATCTAATTAAGTATATTACTACAGGTTTTAGAAGAGTAATAGTTAGAAAGAGGTAATTTAGATATTTATGCTTAATCCTAAACTCAAGCCATTGATGTTACAATCAGATTGTTATATTAATTAAATAGTCTATTAGGCCGGATTCTAACGGACATGCATTCGAAATACACTACCTAATAATCAAGCTAAAACAAACCAAATATTATTGACTACAGCTATACATTCGAAATGGACAAGAGCAGATACATGATATAAAGTTTATTCGAAAGTTCACAGATTAAACCATTACAAGAACTGTCCAGTTATACATCCCGCAGGAATTTACATGATATTAATGAGTGAGATATCCTAATATACAAATCAGTAGAAAACTAGATCAAACTTAAAGCTTCAAATCTTCATGTATATTCATGCTTGTATTTTCAGCTTACAAATGACCAGGGTTACAGCTGTGTACCTGGAAATGGCAATATAATGAGAAAAGAAAGAGGCCAGCAACAACAATAACTCGAACAACAACAGTAGTAATCAATGCCCAGTAATATAGAACAATGAGCAGACCCAAGTGATAAACTAGAAATCCAGACGTGTTTAAAACCAAACAGGATTACCAGGACTGACTCAAAACCAGCCTGAGTAAGCCCAAAATCACTAGGAAATCAACCAAAAAACCTCTGAAACTTTCCCAACCAGAAATCAAGCTAGAAACATACAACTCATCAACTGGAATTCTTATTTGAACTCAGGAGCACTCATGCAACAGTAAGTTTCTCAATCTTTGTCAAGGTCAGGCAGTGTGTGTCTCTCAAGCTCTCTCTCCAGATTTTTTTCAGAATTAATCCCGTGTCAAAAAAAACTACCCCTTAAATCTGTCCTAAGTGACTCTATTTATATCCAAACACTGACCATGCCCCTCCACTTTCAAAAACACTTTGGGCAGAATTTTCCCACTAATTCTGCCCATCATCTCCTTTTAATTCCACTAGTATATGTTTTGTTCCCCACTACACTTGTCTTTTCTTTATTTAAATCCAAATAGGTATGGGCACCTATTTCTTAATCCATTTTTTTTAAACCTTTCCCCCACCATTATGTTTTGTTCCCTATTAGCACTAAACAATTGTATTAGTTTAATGGTATTTTGGTACCCTACTGTCAACCCACTTAAACTAGCCAATTTCTGAACTTTTAATCCCCAAAATACCCACTTAACCCCTGTGTATTATCATACCTCAGCCCCTTTCAATTTGTACCCAATCTATCAGCTATAACCAATTCAACTAAGTTTGGAATCCTAACAATTGACTAAACTAAAGCTCAGAGGTGAACTCAATTTCAATTCATATCAGCCCCCAAACATTGTTATTTGACTCAGCAAACTCAAACAACAATTGAATTCAAACCAGATCAAAATAACATTGCAACAAGATGAAGGACATGGTGATTCAGGGAATAAACCAGACACAATTCCATGTTAATCCTAACTACAGACAACACTGTAAATACATTAAATGAAAACACTGAATTCATATACAAAGTGATGGGAAATCACAAATGACATACTTTGAACTTACAGTTGTAGCGAGCAATTACGGGAATAACTACAGTTTATACAAAACTTACTAGCACTGACTGATTCGAATCATTCAAGAAAACAAAGAAGAAACAAAATACAGAGTAAGCACAGAACATTCGAATTTAAACAAAAATAGGAAAGGAGTAGAAGATGAATTTACTGAACCAAAACTAATACAAAAAGAAGGTAAAAATGAAAATCTACCAATTAAACGGGGCCTGGGTTCGAACCTCCGATGCCTTTTGGACTTGGGGCCAAGATGGACCCTAGTAGAGTGTTCCTGAACGAGAACACATTCGACTAAGGTCCGTTTTGACCTCAGTCTCTGAACTAGCTTCAAATTGCCATTCTGAAACCCTTAATTCGAGACTTTCCAGGGTGATTCGAAGGAAACTGAGCATGGGACTGGAACGAGGGAGGTCAGGGGGTGGCAGGGTGTGAGTTTGGTGGCATATGAACGGATTAGGGTTTGAGTTGATTCCTTTGACCTAAGATTCGAGGAGCTCGGGGTGATTCAAAGGAAACTGAGCGTGGGACTGGAACGAGGAAGTTTTGGGGAAGCTGTGGTGTGAAATTGGAGGCTATTGGACAAGACAAGGTTCCGGCCTGATTTTCGATATAAGATTCGAAGCACACAGCTGGGATTCGAGGGATAAGGGTTAGGGGTTCGTAACGGGGAGGTCGAGGAGAATCAAGGGCGTAAAAATAGGGTCGTTTGGACCACCGGAACCGCCGTGAGGCGATTTCCGGTGGGCGGTGCATAGTGGTAAGAGGCGGGGGATCTGTATGGTCTCTGAAGCTCAGAGACGAAAAGGTGGGGGGGGGGGGGTTTGGTTTAGGGGGCGGGGTAGGATTTAGGAATATATACCAAGTGGGGAATTTAATCCCGGCCGTTAGATCAATTAAGATCAACAGCCATGATCAAGGAGATTAACCCAATACGGTGTCGTTTGGTTTAGTGTTGGGGTCGGGGTCGATCCAGGTAACGGGTCGGGCCAGGGAATGGGTAAGGGGCATTGATCTGTGATCGTTGGATCAAGTCGTATCATCGGCTTTGATTAAGAGGGACCAAACGACTTCGTTTTAAGACGTCTCTGACCAGGTCAAACTGGACCTGGTTCATGGATGATTTGGGCCTGATTTTTTGCACTGAAATCGGCCCAATTTCCACTCTTTTCTTCTTCTTTTTTTCTTTCATTTTCTTTTAATTCCTTTTCAACTAAAATCCTAATTGAATTATAACATTGACAATTAACTTAAAACATTGACTCTTAATAACAGCTATCACATGCAATTAAACACCCAATAAAGATAAAATCACACAATTCGGACATTAAACGCCAAAAATGCAAAGTACATATTTTTTGTGATCTTTCCATTTTGTAAAACAAACTTGATTGTTTAATTAATTCCTAAATTGTAAAATTAAATCTTAAATGCGCATGCAACACATATTTTTGTATTTTTCTTAATTAAAGTAGAAATAAACATGCACAGACAAAAATACAAATAAATCACAAACAACACAAAACCATTTTATTTTGAATTTTTGGGAGTAGTTCTCATAGGGCAAAAATCACGTGCTCACACCGTGTATTATGATGCTTCGAGAGTCAATATCCTTGTCCGGTGGCATGCCCGACAGGTCTGCAGGAAACACATCGGGAAAATCCCTCACAACTGGAACAAAATCAATATTGGGAGTCTCTGCACCAACATCCCTCACAAAGTCTAGATACGAAAGACAACCCTTCCCAACCATATGCTGGGCTTTCAAGAATAAGATTACCCTACTGGGAACATAATCAGTCAAACCTCGCTACTCAATCTGTGGCACACCCGGTATAGCCAATGTCATTGTCTTAGCATGACAATCCAGAATAGCACGACACGAAGATAGCCAATCCATGCCCAAAATAACATCAAAGTCTACCAGACATAACAACAATAGATCCACTCGGGTCTCCAGACCTCCAATAGTCACCACATACGATCAGTACACACGATCTACAATAACAGTATCGCCCACCGGAGTAGATACATGAACATGTGAAACAAAAGACTCATGGAGCGTATCCAAATAATGAGCAAAGTATGATGACACATAAGAATAAGTGGAACCGGGATTAAATAATACAGAAGCATCTCTGTGGCAGACTGAGACAATACATGTTGTGAGCACGTGATTTTTGCCATATGAGAACTACTCCCAAAAAATTCAAAAAAAATAAAATGGTGTTGTGTTGTTTGTGATTTATTTGTATTTTGTCTGTGCATGTTTATTTCTACTTTAATTAAGAAAAATACAAAAAAATATATGTTACATGCACATTTGAGATTTAATTGTGCACTTAGGAATTAATTGAACCATGTTTTTTTTAAGAGAAAGAAAATTACAAAATAATGTATTTTTGCATTTTTAGCATTTCATGTCCAAGTTATGTGATTTTATTTGATTGTGTGTGTTAATTGTTATTAAAAGTTAGTTAGTACTTTTATAAATTAATCTAGTCCTGTAAGTTAATTTAGGATTTTTGGAATTTTTAGTTTTATTAGTTTAAGAAAAGAAAGGCAAAATAAAAGAGTGTTAAGTCATATTTGGGCCAAATCAATTTAAAGTCCATCATCCCAAACAATTTTTCTTCCCTTTTGAAATTGAAACCCAGATACCCAGCCCATACCCCATCCCCGACCCGGTCTGCCCCATAGCCCAAACGACCACCCCCCTTCTTCCATTTTTCATTTCTCATTTCCAACCCCTAACAACAAACCCTAAACCACCCGCCCCCTCTCCTCTTCATCTTCTCCAAACAGCTCCTCCAGCTCCCACAACCATGTCCATGGCTGCCCTCAGTCTTCTTCTTCTCCAAACGACCCCTCCAGCTCCCACGACCACCCCCATGGCTGCCCTCTTCTCTTCATCTTCTCCAAACGACCCCTCCAGCTCCAAACGACCTCCATGGCTGCCCTCCTTCTTCTTCTTCGAACCAACGACCCCTCTTTCTCCCTCGACATCCATGATAACCCTCTCCATCGATGTCCAACGACTACCGGCGACTCCATCACTCGTCGACAGGCCGCCTCATGTCCACCACAACCACATCCAGCAGCCACCACCAGCTTCGTCCAAACGACTACCTCCCGACCACCAGCTTCGTCCAAACGACCACCTCCCTTCACGCCAGCCTTACAACTATCAACCTGTCGACAACCTACAGCCCAATGACCCTCCAGTCGCGAGCTCCAGCCAGTCCGCCACTCCAGATCCACAGTCATCATGCTCGAGCAGCCATGGAACTCTGGCTCAAAACCTTCAAAACCCTCCATTAAAAAGCGACCCATTTTTAGTCTGCGAGTTCAAGTTTCTGAGGGGGTCTTGGTTCCAGATTGCTCGAGTTTCTTGGAACATTAGCTTGAAACTTTTTGTTCGATATCTTTGTTGTACAACTCTGCTCAAAGAGTTTTTTGTGTTCAATCACTTGAGAAATCCATTTTTGGCAATAATGAAGGTCCATCTCCTTTTTCCTGTCATCTTGTCTTTTGGTTAAACTGATATCAATGAGCTGCGTGTTTCCATGATCGAACGTAGTGAGCAGCAGTACAAGTTCATGATCTGTCGTTCTTCTTGCTTGTTTTAATTATCTTGCCTCGTTCTAATTTCTATCATTTCTTAGTTATGTTATGTTGTTTCTTTTCTTGTCGTTGTTCATCATTTCTTGCATATGAAGTCAGTTTGTTTTCATTCAGTATGTTGACAGTATTCATTTGTTCTTGTTTAGGTTTAATTTAGAAGTGTGTTAGTTTAATCACTGAATCTTTATTTTGACGATATTTGGTCTGAATTGAGTTTCAAGCTTAAATTGTGATTTGAGTTTGATGAATCTTTATGTCGTTGATTGGGAGTTAGTTTCACGTGTTTAATTAGTCAATTGTTAGGATTTCTCACTTAAGATTGGTTATAGCTGCTATAGTTTGGTTAATTGATTAGGAGGATTGGATATAGTTGATGGGGGCAGGTCTGTTTTGCTGATAAATAGAGTCATTTAAGACAGATTTGGGAGAGGATTCTGAAAATCTGAAAGGGAGTGCTGGAGAGTTTAAAAAGAGAAAAGAAAAAAAAGAATAGCTACTGTTTTATTGCCTCGCTTAGGATCTGAAATAGCCAGAACCTTTCTTCCTTTTACTTCTGCTCTATACTTGGAGTCGTTTATAGGTTTGGATCTGTTTGTTTGAATCAAAATTCAATACCAGCTGGTTTGGTCAAGGTTGTGTTTGGGTGTTCTTTTTTGGTTTCTACTGGGTTCATACTATTCCTGGTTTGGTCGAGTTAAGCTCTGGGTTGTTGTTGATTTCTGCCCGTTACTGCTGATTGTTGACTACTTGCTGCTGACCTCTCCTTTTCTATTTGATTCGATTTCCAGGTATACATCTCAGACTGTTTCAATGTATTGTCTCCTGTCGGAATAGCGAAAATGAAACTGAAGTTTTCTGCTGTAGATATGTTGCCCTCATAGTTTCATTATGTTTTTATATAACTTATGTAGCTTGATTTGTTGTATGCTGTAATTAATTGGGGTGTATAACTGGACTGATTAAGTTGAATTATGTAGGCTGCTGGACTGTTGATTTATGGTTATTCTAGCTTTAGACTTAGTATGGTCAGTATTTATTTAGTTGAGCATTTGGCTGTTTAAAATTTAAGAATCAAAAGTAGTTTAAAATTACAACCAAGTTGAAAGCAAGAGGCACTGACCACATCAAGTTCATTTCTAAGCCAAACGTGCTTCAGTAGTTGGAATTTTGACATAATGGTTAATATTAGTTCAGGGCTTAAACCATTCTCATGAGTAAGTTTCTTTTATTTTGATTGGTATATGAACTCAAATGGTCCTCCCAAATTAATATTAGTGTTTGAGTATAAGTCAGTGAAGCAATGGTCAAGTCTGTTAAGTTTTGGTCAATAAGTTGGTCAATTTGATTTAGGTAGCATAAGTTGAATCCATATGATAATCGTGTTCTCTATTTCAATAGCAGGTTCATTAATGCCAATTAGTAATATTAGTTCGGATCAACCTAAAAATAACCGGGTTTTCACGATCGTGTTTCCAGTAGCTAATACATAAGTATTCTGAGTCTTAAACTAGGATTCTAGGGATCACTATTTCATTAATTTCTAATAAGTAAATACGGCTTCTCCTTGATTCTGATTGTTAGCCACGTTTGAATAATCTGGATAATCTCAGTGAATAAATTAGGATTTCTTTTTTTAGAGACAAATAAAGTAAAAAATTATAGATTGTTTTAGGTTTGCCCTTTTAAAATAAAAATGAGATGAGCCTCGCCAAATAAAGCACCTAGATTGCGAGGCCCTCGATAATTGTATATATTAAAATACTTAGATTTCGGGATAGGCCGTTTAGCGAGTTTCACGGCCATTTCCCAAAATAACAATGCGTTAGTCTCTTTAGGCGCGTACTTTAAATAATATTACCTTCTTAAACCCGGGTGCACATTTATGCGACCCAAATACAAATCTCAACGAAGTCGAAATATGTCGATAATCACGGGTACATTGATTGTGACGTGGTTCGAGATGTATTTTTACGACGTTGCAATTCTCGTTAAAAAATAATAATAATAAAAGCGGTAAACCGTTAAAATTTACAAATAGGTTCAACATGTATTAAAATCAGATAAACAAGCCGAATATGACAGCTGAGCGACCATGCTAGAACTACGAAACTCGGGAATGCCTAACACCTTCTCCTGGGTTAACAGAATTCCTTACTCGGATTTCTGGTTCGCGGACCGTAATACAGAGTCAATCTTTTCCTCGATTCGGGATTCAACCGGTGACTTGGGACACCATAAATATACCAAGTGGCGACTCTGAATTAAATAATAAATCCCGTTTCGATTGTCCTTTAATTGGAAAAAATCCCTCTGCGCCGCCTTTGCGGAGGCGCGGTTGAAAAAGTAGGTGTGACAGCTCTGGCGACTCTGCTGGGGATATAACCCAGAATCTCTGGTTCAGGGTTCAGAATTCGAGCTTAGATAAATTGTTATATTTGGCTTTGTTTATTATCTGATTTTTACATGTTTGAGCCTAATGTGGTAAATGTTGCTTTTACCGCTTTGATATTATCTGAACTGTATATAAACTGTGCCGAAACCCTTCTCTTCTTACCTCCAGGGATGAGGTTGTTGGTCGAGACTCCCTATTCTGTTAGTGTCAATACCTGAAATAAGAAAGAGGTCGGACAATTTACTAAGCCGGATAGCCTTTTGGTTCCCGGTACGTAGCCCCCTCCTCGATTCGAGTTGTCCGCTCGGGTACACAGTCTAGAACAAATACCCAGGTTACGAACCTAGAATAACTCAGCTTCATTCTGGATCCCTAGTATGAACGTTTGTTTGCATCATGTGCATTTGACTTTGGAGGCTCAACACAGGGGTTGGGTCTGTCTAGGACAGGTGTACCAAAACGACAAAAGACCATCCTAATGCATCCAACTTGCTACCTATGCATTTGTTTGCTTCGGATTTGCATGCTGACCGGCTTTTGAATACTTTGAGGAAAGAGAGATAGAGGTAGTTAATCGCCTGTTTTGAAAAAATCAATGTCCAAATAACGTCGAAACTCTGTCAAATTTTTGAGAAAATAAAAAAAAGAAAAAAAAAGAAAGGGGGTTTTGTTTATGAAAAATGGTTTTATTTGCCATTGAAAAGAGTCTTATTTTCAAAAGAAGTTTGTTTTATCTACCCGAACTTTGATTCTCACAGGGTGCGGGATACGTAGGCAACCATCATCGGTTCCAACCTCCCCTTTTACAAAAAGAGCCAAAAATGTTAAATTTTAATTAAATAAGTCGGGTGATGCCGTTTTTGTCAAGAATAGCCGAATGTTCCCGAAAGGGACGCCGGAAGGCTGACTTTGCATAAACGGACACTTTTAGTCATTTTTGGATTTTTGACCGGTTGACCCACCCAACTTTAAAATCTTCGTTCCCGAAGTGCTGAAAAGCCGTGTGCGGAACCGGATCTTCCTTTCAATCTATGGAAAGTTAAAAATAGTCAATTGGTTGAGTCAAATAAATTTTATTTATTAATCACCTTAATAAATGTGCAGGATGAGCATGATGCAAAATGAACCTTTTTCAATAATGACTAAAATCCCTTTCAAGTCGCGGCTATGGTGGGATGATTTAGGTGGTGAAGGGCAAGAAGAGGTCAAGAAACATCTAAAAGGTCTTACGGGTTTATTGGAAATCCAGCCTCAGGGGGATATCATAAGAGCTTTGGTCACCTGCTGGGACCCGACACACAATGTCTTCCACTTCTCCGATTTTGAACTTACCCCGACTTTGGAGGAAATAGCAGGGTACATCGGAAATGCCGATGTTCCTTTGAGGCAAAAATACTTGGTTGCTCCGAGAGCTGTCATTGTGCATCAGTTTTTAGATTCATTAAAGATACCCAAGACGGTCCATAACCCAGATCTGGCCGCAGGTTTTTGTAATACGCGCTTCATATATGACAGATACGGTCATGTCGGAGGATTCAACAACCCGGGTAACAAGTTATGCAGTAAAAGTAACCGTCAAAAATGGGACGAGCATAGACGAGTGGCTTTTATGATAACCTTTTTGGGCCTTTTGGTATTTCCAAGGAAAGACGGAAACATTGATCTGAAAATATTCGAGTTCGTCAGTACCTTGCTCATTCAAGATAAAAGCACTCTTGCACCTATGATAGTATCTGATATCTTCCGAGCTCTCACAGCCTGCAAAGCCAGAGGGAACTTTTTCGAGGGATGTAACTTGTTGCTACAAATATGGATGATTGAGCATCTCTGCCACCGTTTCCAGCTCTTGAGTTATTCTCCTCGAAGAAAACTTGTATAGAAGAGTTCTACACAAGAATCAAGGGGGTCAGTCTACCCGAGGGAGTTACGGCATGGACATCATTCTTTCGGACCCTCACCGCCAGCCAAATACAGTGGACACTAGGATGGTTGCCTGTTGACGAGGTCATCCATATGCCGACAGCTAGGACCCACTTTCTATTGATGGGGCTCAAGAGCATTCAGCCTTACGCGCCATATCGGGTTTTGAGACAACTCGGGAGATGCCAAACAGTGCCACAAGAGGAAGATCTTAGTGCTCAAGTAATTGAGATTAGCCCTGACGGACAGTTCCCTGAAGCAAGAGTCCGTCAGATCTGGAGTGAATGCCAATGTTTAAAAGCAGATACTTGTGTGCAGGATCAGGCCAAAGGCGAAGTGGCGCCAGGATACCTTACTTGGTACATGAGAGAACTTGAGCACGAAAGGCCGGCTAAAAGACCCCATCTCCAGGAATTCGTCCAGGCATCGCAAGAACAGTGGGATTGGTTGGCTAAAGAAGAGAGTTACAAGGCAGAAATAGGCAAGCTGAGGCAATAGACTAGAGACCTGGAATTTGAAAATAGTCTGCAAGTTGATGCCGATTGGGGAGAAAAGAGCAAATTGGCCCAAGAAAATGAGGCGCTGAAAGCCCAAATCCGACAGATAAGGAGAGATGCTGGCAAACAACAAAGGAGTCGGTCGGATGAGCGGTTAATAAAAGGGTTAAAAAAGGAAATCGGTGAGTGCCGGGATAATTTGAAGAAATCTGAGGATACCATAGCACAATTCCAGGCACAATGGGAAAAGAGAACAAAAGAGCGCACACAGTACTTACAGCAGGCAAGGAAAGATCATGAAAAGACCATTGTCAGTCTAAAAAGGAAGGTGACCACCCTAGAGAGAGAGGCGGCTAAACAAGCCAAGGCTTTTGAAACCGAGAGTAAACACTGCTATAATCTAATGGCCTCGATGGAAGATGAAATACAGCAGTTAGGGAAACAACATCTGCATGATTCTCGAGTTTTGAAGGCTAGAGGGGATCAGATAGAACGCCTACTCCTAGAGAAAGACCAAACCAGGAACAAGATTCTGACTATTGCTCGTGCTATTACCAGGAAGTGTCGGGAGTGTGAAAACATGACCCGTACTACCTTCTTTTCGGCGGTGACGATATTTGTGAAGCAAATCATGTATGAATTGGAGCAGCTGGAAAGGAACTTTACACCTAAACCCGCGGCGAGGCCGAATGACGCCCTGCGGGCGCCCAAATTCAAAACTCTAATGTGTTCATAGTTTGAATCTGCATTTTTCTTGTTTCGTAGAGTTTGTTGTCTGTTAGAGTCTGTTTTTCTTTTGCATCAGAGTATGTCCGAAGTTATTGAGTTCGTACTTAGTCTGGTTTTGAGTATGTTATTTTCCTTTCCAAAAGCGTCTGTTTTGTAATAGAATGTTTATTAATGAAAGATCGAAAATTTCCAAAAAAAAATTATCTCTTTGCTTTTCGCACTTGTAGGCCAAAACTACGCATGGTCTGATTCATGCGGGGACATGATACGTAGGCAATCTCTATAGGATTCGACCACCACTAAAAAGAAAAAGATAAAGATAATAATAAAGAAGGATAGAATAAAGGAAGATACACAATTATGAGAGGCCGGAATGACGCACGTAACCGAAGCAAATGCATGACAGAAATGGTTAATTGCCTAGGCGCATTGCATCCCAACGTGTAATTGCATATGTGTTAAGCTCTGAAAACTAAAACGTTTGTCAATTCCAGAGAATTCAAGCAGTTAGTTTATTTAGAGGATACTAGCACATTACCATTACCAAACCAGATCGAAGGGACCAATACCGGAAATCATGTCTATTCCAGATGTCGACACTAGTGTTGAGGTAGAAGAGTTGGACGTCTACAAAATGAAAGAGGAGATGCTCAAGCTTAAGCAACAGATGGCAGAAATGTACCAAGCTTGGTCCAAAGGGCAATCACCGCCAGCCTACCCTGCTAACCCTGCTTTTACCCCACTATTAGCTCAGTCTCAGGATCATCCCGCCACCGATCCAGGTTTTCCCATTTATCAACACTACCATGGCACTACTTCTCATACGCCACAAGCTCCACCACCGAAGTCAATTCCACACCCTCCTCCGCCAATCACCCCTGTCTTTGTGGCATCTCCACCAGCTGCACTCCATAAATCCCCGAGCGAACCTGTGTGCCAAGCTCAGGACAACCAGTATTATCCCCCGGAGCTCACCTTCAAAGCACCCGAAGCCTATCCATATGATCCACATCCTGACCTACCGGAGAAAGCAGAAAAACCGGCCAGAAATCCTGAACAGGAAGAGATATTCAGAAAAATGAAAAGCATAGAGCAATCCTTCAGGGATATGAGAGGTCTAGGAGGTCAAGTAAGCGTGGCTTACAAATATCTGTGTTTATTCCCGAATGTACAACTACCAGCAGGGTTCAAAATTCCCAAGTTCGACTTGTACAATAGACACGGCGATCCGGTGGCTCATCTAAGAGGTTTTTGTAGCAAGATTAGGGAAGCGGGCGGAAGAGATGAATTGCTGATGGCGTATTTCAGCCAAAGTTTGAGTGGATCGGCGCTAGAATGGTACACCAAGCAAGATCATAGCAGGTGGTACACCTGGGACGATTTGGCCCAAGCATTTTCTTGTCACTTTCAATATAATCTTGAGATCATTCCAGACCGACTGTCCCTGACCAAACTGGAAAAGAAGCACAGTGAAAGTTTTAGACAGTATGGGTTCCGATGGAGGGAGCAAGCAGCAAGGGTAGATCCTCCAATGAAAGAAAGTGAGATGGTTGATTACTTTTTGCAGGCTTTGGAGCCGACCTACTTTGGTCATCTTGTGTCCGCAATTGGAAAATCTTTTAATGAGGTTGTAAAAATGGGAGGCATGGTCGAGGAGGGGCTTAAGTCCAACAAGATCATGAGTTATTCAGCAATCAAGGCAACCACCCAGGCCATTCAAAGCGGCACTGGGGGTGTGCTCGGGAAAAAGAAGAAAGAAAATATCACGATTGTTGAGTCCGAAGCCTGGTTCGGATCCAGAGGCCCATCACCCTACTATAGCCAACCACGACCCTACCACCAAAATTACCCCCATACTCCATATAGCCCTTCACAACATTACTACCCACCACCAGATCCCCATTTTTCCGTCCATCATGCACAAACCTATACCCAAACTCCGGCACACGCGCCATGGCGTGCGCCTGCTCCACAAAATCCATACCCAGCTCCACAAAACACATATCCACCCCCAAGGGCCTACAGAAATTCCCCCGAGACGGGTTTTCGACCAAACCTAGCCCTCAAGAATGAGAGGTCACAGAAGTAAAAGACTTTCACTCCACTAAGGGAATCATATACCAGTCTTTTCCACAGATTGAGGCAGTTGGGCATGTTGAATCCAATTGAGCCTAAAATGCCAAATCCTCCCCCTAGAAATCTTGACCACTCGGTGAATTGTAAGTACTGTTCAGGGGCCCCAGGGCATGATACAGAGAAATGTTGGAAGCTAAAAACAGTTGTGCAAGAGCTTATTGATACTCATCGGATCGAGGTTCAAGCCCCCAAAGCACCAAATATTAATCAGAATCCACTGCTAGCTCACCATGAGACACACATGATTGAGTTGATACACAAAGAGGGGGAGCCCAGGAAACCCTCATAGATGGTAATGATGATCCGTTCCAGCAAAACCGGCTTAAAGGAAAAAGTAACCAGTGGGAAATCTGCGGTCCAGTTGAGAGGGGTAGATGATAAGACAACTGTGGTAGCCGAGAGAGGGTCGTCGAGCCTTGTTGTAGTGAAACCCGAGAAAGCTAAAGTGGTAGTGTCAGGGGTTGCAAGTAAACCTGTTATGATCGTGAAGGGTGCTCGCACAGATCCGGTCATTATAAAATCGGTAACTCAGCTTCCAATGATCAACAACAAGGCTGTTCCTTGGAATTATGAACGAGTGACGGTGATTTACAAAGGGAAAGAAGTCAAAGGAGAAGTGTGTGAAGCCTAGGGTCTAACTCGTTCGGGAAGGTGTTTTTCTCCCTCAGAGTTAAGAAGGGCCAATCCTATAGCAACAAAGAATCCAGTTACCGAGTAAGAGGCAGAAGAATTTTTAAAGAAAATGAAGGCGTAAGATTACTCCATTGTGGAGCAGTTGAGAAAGACCCTGGCACAGATCTCATTGTTATCCTTGTTGATCCATTCAGATGAGCATCGCCAGGTATTGATGAAAATTCTTAACGAAACCCATGTTTCGGATAAGATCTCTGTGAACCATCTGGAGAAAATAGCAAACAAGATTTTTGAGGTCAACAGAGTCACTTTTTCAGACGATGAGTTGTCCGTGGAGGGTACAGAACATAATAGGGCCCTCTATTTGACTGTGAAGTGTGAAGACTCGGTAGTCACTCGAGTACTGATTGATAATGGTTCCAGTGCCAATATCTGTCCTTTGACCACCTTGAACAAACTGAAGGTCGATGGTGACAGAATTCACAAGAACAACATCTATGTTCGAGGGTTTGATGGTGGTGGTACAAACACAGTGGGTGACATCATACTTGAATTAACAATTGGTCCGGTCGAATTCACCATGGAGTTTCAAGTGTTAGACGTGGCAGTGTCATATAATCTTCTATTGGGGCGACCCTGGATCCATGCCGCCAAAGCAGTGCCTTCTACATTACATCATATGGTCAAGTTCGAGTGGGATAGGCAAGAGATCGTAGTACATGGGGAAGACAATACAAGCGTCGTAAGTGATGCCATCGTACCCTTCATAGAGACTGACGATGACAAGGGGCCGTGGGTTTACCAGGTTTTCGATACAGTTTCAGTGGACAAAATTCCCGAGGGTGAAAGTATCCCACTTCCCAAAATAGAAGCTGCAACTATCATGGTAGCCTCGGAGATGTTAAAAAACGGGTTTGTGCCAGGCAAAGGTTTAGGGGCTGATCTTCAGGGTATTGTTCAACCAGTATCTTTGCCCAAAAATCTGGATACCTTTGGGCTAGGGTTCAAACCTACCATGTCGGATGTGAGACGGGCCCGCAAGTTGAAGAAAAGAGCCTGGGTCCTTCCCAATCCAATCCCGCGCCTGTCCAGATCTTTTGTCAAGCCGAGCATCAAAAAGCAATTGTTGTCCAAGGTTACAGGGCCATTGATTGGTGCAGATGGAGACTTTAATGGGGGCTTTGAAAGATTGTTCGCCGAAATCAACATGGTAGAAGTTGGGGAGGGGTCTAGCAAGGCGGATGTGCAGTTTGTGGGGCCAAAGGCAAAAATCAACAATTGGATGGCTACTCCTTTTCCCATTCTGAGGGAGTCTTAGTAGTTGGCTCTGATTTTCCTTCCTGTTTTATGGATTATTCCATGGTTGTAGTCCAGATTTCTTTTATTCTTGTAGTGTTCATCAAAGTGTGAAACCTTGTTATCCCGTAATTCAATAAAATAAAAAGTTTCTTCTTCATTCCTTATTTTATTTTAATTTTGTTTTCCTCTTTTCTTTTTTTGTATAGTTCTCTTTATACTGGTCTTAATGACATGGCGTGTATAAGGAATTCTCAGCCCAGTCTTAAAAATCAATCTGATTCCGAAATGATAGTTCAAGAAGTAGATTGCGATTACGAATAAGAATATGATGATGAGGATGAAGCTTTCGAAGAAATTAGTAAGGAGTTAATTTACTTCGAAGAAAAACCCAAACCTAATTTGAATGACACAAAAGCTGTCAATTTAGGGGACACAGACAACGTCCAAGAGACTAAAATAAGTGTCCACCTCAAGCCAAAAATCCTGGAGGAGTTAATCAAAGCACTAATTGATGGTGGTATCTTCATAACAAATGACATTCAATACCTCAAAACAGATTTCCCAGCTATTTTTTTGAATTTCCAAGATGGTAATCAAGTTTTGAAGTACATTAACAGCAGCTCTGCACCAAAAGCGAGGATTGGACTTCAAGGCACACTAATTGGTGTCGGAACAGCGCCAGTGTTCGCGCCTTTTAGTTCGAGGGGGCATCAAAAAGGTACCCCTTAATCCTCAAACCTGACTTGATCGCTCCTGGTTACTTAACACTAGCTTCATGGTCTCCAATATCATCGGTGAGTCCAGGGACTGAACTTTACAATATCTTCAACCTTGCTTCTGGTACGTCAATGGTATGCCCACATGCTGCTGGTGTAGCTGCGCTTCTGAAAGGGGTACACCGTGAATGGAGCCCTGCTGCGATCCGATCAGCCATGATGACCACAACAGATCTGCTGGATAACACAAAAAACCCAATTCACGACGTTGGCCAACAGAATGCTGCTGCCACTCCTCTTGCTATGGGTGCTGGCCATATCAATCCTAATAAGGCACTATATCCTGGTCTCATCTATGATACGACACCAGAAGATTACGTTAATCTTCTTTGTGCTCTTAATTTCACATCCAAACAGATAAAAACCATCACTAGGTCCTCCTCTTATACTTGCTCCAACCCATCATTGGACCTAAACTATCCATCTTTCATTGCTTATTTCAATTGGAGTAGCAATGAGTTGGATCCTACAAGGATACAAGAATTTAAGAGGACAATGACTAATATAGGAGATGGTGTGTCAGAATATATAGCCAAGCTTACTGCAATGCCTGGACTTATAGTTAATGTTGTTCCTGAAAAATTGTGTAACAGCCCAACCCATCTATCCTTTGTCCATTCTGAACAAACTAAAGATTGCTGATGATAGGATCCACAAGAACAGTGTCTGCGTCCGAGGTTTTGATTGGGGAGGTACTGACGCAGTGGGTGATATCGTACTGGAATTAACCATTGGTCCAGTCGAGTTTATCATGGAATTTCAAGTGATAGATGTGGCGGTGTCGTATAATCTTCTGTTGGGACGACCCTGCATCCACGCAGCCAAAGCAGTGCCTTTTACACTACATCAAATGGTCAAATTTGAATGGGATAGACAAGATATTGTGGTACACGGGGATGACGGCACACATGCCTTCAGTGATGCTATTGTGCCCTTCATAGAAACCGATGATGACAAGGGCCCATGGGTTTATCAGATTTTTGACGCAGTCTTAGTAGACAAAATTCCTGAAGGTGGGGGCCTTCCACTTCCCAGAATCATAGCTGCAACCTTCATGATAGCCTCAGAGATAATGATTAGCGGGTTTGTACCTGGAAAAGGTCTGGGGATTGATCTGCAGGGAATGGTCCAGCCAGTTTCTTTGCCCAAAAACCTGGATACTTTTGGGTTGGGATTCAAGCCTACCGCAGCGAATGTAAAGCGGGCCCGCAAGTTGAAGAAAAGAGTCTAGGTCCTTCCTAAGCCAATCCCACGCCTGTCCAGATCATTTGTCAAAGCAGGGTGCAGAAAGTTGCCAGTCCTGGAATTTCTTGGACCCTTGATCGGGCCAAATGGAGATTTGAATGAGGGCTTTGAAAGAATGTTCGTTGATGTCAACACAATAGAAGCCGGAGAGGGTTCCAGTAAGGCAGACATACAATTTGTGGGGCCTAGGGCCAATGTCAACAATTGGACAGCTACTCCTCTTCCTACTTAGAGGGAGTCCTGGTAGTTGACTCTGATTTTCCTTCTTGTTTTCTAAATTATTCCAGGGTTGTAATCCAGATTCCTCTCTATTTTTATTATTGCTCAACAAAGTGTGAAACCTTGTTATCCCATAATTCAATAAAATGAAAAGTTTCTTCTTCATTCTTTATTTTATTTTATTTTTAATTTTGGTTTCCTTCTTTTCTTTTTCTGAACAGCTCTCTTTATACTGGTCTTAACGACATGTCATGCACAATGGATCTTCAACCTAGTCTCAAAGATTAATCTGATTTCGAACTAACCATACAAGAGGTCAATTATGATAATGAATCGGAATACGATGAGGATGAAGCCTTCGAAGAAATAAATAGAGAGCTAAGCCAGTTTGAAGAAAAATCCAGGCCCAACTTAAATGACACAGAAGCCATCAAATTAGGGGATGCAGTCGATATCAAGGAAACTAAAATAAGCATCCACATTGCACCAAATATTAGGGAAGAATTAATCAAAACACTTATTGAATTCAAAGAGGTGTTTGCCTGGTCGTATGACGACATGCTAGGGTTAAGCACGAATTTAGTGGTTCATAAATTGCCCACTGACCCGGCATGCCCTCCCGTCAAGCAGAAATTGAGGAAGTTCAAAACAGACATGAGTGTGAAGATTAAAGAAGAAGTAACCAAGCAGCTACAAGCAAAGGTTATTCGGGTCACTCGATATCCTGATTGGTTGGCTAATGTGGTGCCAGTGCCGAAGAAAGATGGGAAGATCAGGGTGTGTGTCGATTACCGCAATCTGAACAGGGCGAGTCCAAAGGACAACTTTCCTTTACCCAACATCCATATCTTGATCGACAATTGTGCCGGACGTGAGATCAGATCTTTTGTAGATTGCTATGCTGGGTATCATCAGATTCTGATGGATGAAGAAGATGCGGAAAAGACGACATTCATTACACCGTGGGGAACGTATTACTACCGGGTAATGCCATTTGGTTTGAAAAATGCTGGGGCAACGTACATGAGAGCAATGACTACTGTGTTTCATGACATGATCCACAAAGAAATTGAGGTGTACGTGGACGATGTGATCATAAAATCCAAGCATCAGGAAAACCACGTAGCAGACTTAAGGAAGTTTTTCCAAAGGCTTCGAGGGTACAATATTAAGCTCAACCCGGCCAAATGTGCATTTGGAGTTCCATCTGGAAAGCTGTTGGGATTCATCATCAGTCGGCGAGTTATTGAACTGGACCCGTCAAAGACCAAATCTATCCAAGATTTGCCACCGCCGAAGAACAAGACAGAAGTAATGAGTCTATTGGGAAGGTTGAACTACATCAGCAGATTTATTGCTCAACTCACAGCAACTTGTGAACCCATCTTTCGACTACTGAAGAAAGATGTTGCGATAGAATGGACGGCGGAATGTCAGGAGGTATTTGACCAGATCAAAGGATATTTATCAAATCCACCTGTGTTGGTTACACCTGAGCTGGGGAGACCGTTAATTCTTTATCTAACAGTCCTGGAGAATTCGTTTGGCTGCGTGTTGGGGCAACATGACATTACAGGAAGGAAGGAGCAAGCCATCTATTATCTCAGCAAGAAGTTTACATCATATGAGGTTAAGTACACTCAACTCGAGAAGACATGTTGCGCCTAACTTGGGTGGCCCAGAAATTGAAGCATTATTTGTCATCATATACTACTTATCTCATTTCACGCCTGGATCCACTAAAGTATATTTTCCAAAAGCCTATGCCCACAAGGAGGTTAGAAAAAAAGGCAAATATTACTCATAGAGTTTGACATCGTCTATGTGATGAGGACGGCTATGAAAGCCCAAGCGTTGGCCGATCACTTGGCTGAGAATCCTGTTGATGAAGAATACGAGCCGTTGAGGACGTATTTTCCTGACGAGGAAGTAATGCATATAGATGAGTTGGAATTACCTGAGGAACCAGGTTGGAAGCTTTTCTTTGATGGAGCCGCAAATCCGAAGGGTTTTGGAATAGGAGCAGTACTTATTTCTGAAACAGGACGTCATTATCCTGTTACAGCTCAGCTGCATTTCTATTGTACCAACAACATGGCTGAGTATGAGGCATGCATTTTGGGTTTACGACTAGCTGTAGACATGGATGTCCAGGACGTTTTGGTCTTGGGAGACTCGGACCTCCTGGTGCATCAGATTCAGGGTGAATGCGAAACACGGGATTTGAAACTCATACCATATCGACAATGTTTGCACGATTTGAGCAAGCGATTTCGATCAGTGGAATTCAGACACATCCCAAGAGTTCATAATGAGGTTGCTGATGCATTGGCCACTTTAGCATCGATGTTACACCACCCAGATAAAATTCATGTTGACCCGTTGCACATTCAGGTTCATGATCAGCATGCTTATTGCAACATGGTAGAGGAAGAAGTGGATGGCAAGCCATGGTTTTATGACGTAAATGAGTACCTTAGGATGGGGATATACCCGGAGCAGGCCACTGGAGATCAAAAAAGAGCCATTCAGAGATTGTCAAGTGGATTCTTCCTCAGTGGAGGAGTGTTGTACAAAAGAATCCCAGATTTGGGATTGCTGAGATGTATAGATGCCAGTCAAGCCATGACAGTTATGATAGAGGTACATGCTAGAGTTTGTGGGCCACATATGAGCGGATATGTATTGGCAAAGAAGATTCTTCGAGCAGGGTATTATTGGCTCACTATGGAGCGTGATTGTATCAATTTCGTGCGGAAATGCCATCAATGTCAGATACACGGAGATCTGATTCATTCTCCGCCGACAGAGTTGCATACAACGTCAGCGCCATGGTCATTTGTTGCCTGGGGCATGGATGTCATTGGACCTATTGAACCGGCAGCTACCAACGATCATAGATTCATTCTGGTGACCATCGACTATTTCACTAAGTGAGTTGAAGCTAAAACTTTCAAATCGGTAACCAAGAAGGCAGTGGTGGATTTTGTTCACTCCCATATCATCTGTAGATTTGGGATCCCAAAAGTGATCATCACGGATAATGGTGCTAATCTTAACAGCAATTTGATGAAAGATGTATGTCAACAGTTTAAGATTATACACCGCAATTCCACCCCATATTGACCCAAGGCGAATGGAGCAGTTGAGGCAGCCAACAAGAACATCAAGAAGATACTGAGGAAGATGGTAGAAGGATCCAGACAATGGCATGAAAAATTACCATTTGCATTGTTGGGTTATCGCACCACTGTCCCGACTTCAGTAGGTGCAACCTCTTATTTGTTGGTATATGGAACTGAAGCAGTAATACCGACAGAAGTTGAAATTCCATCCCTTCGGATTGTCGTTGAGGCTGAGATTGATGATGACGAGTGGGTCAAATCCCGGTTGGAGCAGTTGAACCTAATTGATCAAAAGAGATTGGCAGCTGTGTGTCATGGCCAATTATATCAAAAGAGAATGGCAAGAGCCTACAACAAGAAGGTGCGCCCCAGAAAATTTGAGGTGGGGCAGTAGGTGTTGAAACGAATCCTGCCACATCAGGCCGAAACAAAAGGCAAGTTCGCACCGAATTGGCAAGAACCGTTCATTATAACCAGAGTATTGTCCAATGGCGCTTTATGTTTAACAGATATCGACGGGAAATGCGTCGACATGGCTATCAATTCTGACGCAGTTAAGAGATATTATGTATGATTTCTTTTGATTGTAATTGTTGTTTGTTTATGGTTGGCATTTATCGGAGAATGAAATGATGGAGGCAATTCTTTCTTATATCCAAACACTTTATACTTTGCTTACCCTTTTGAGCCTTATTTATTCTTTCATATCTCTCTTTTGGAATCAGTAATTAAAATGAAAGAAAAAGAAAAAGAGAAAAATAATGATAATAAAGACAAAAGAAAAAATCACAAGAAAAACAAAGGAATTGGGAACTACGTTTGACCTGATTCCTCAAAGAAGGATACGTAGGCGCCTCACGGCTCGGTCATAGTGTAACAAAAAATAAAAATCCACAAGCAAGAAAAACGGGGGCAGAAGTTTGTGTTTGTAATTCTGAAAAGAAAGTTTGATTCCAAGAGTTGTAATATTTTACCCATCAAAATTTTTTCGAGCCATTTGATACCACTTGTCCTTTCAGCCAAACACGAAAACCCATATTGATGTCCAAAAAAGACCTCCCGATCAGTATCCGAGAAGTGCCAAGTCATGCATAACACTCTGATCTCCAGCAGAGAAGAGGATCATAAACTTGAAATGAATTGATAACCGAAAAGAATCCTTAGCAAAGAGAGTCATGTCGACAACACTCCAATTCCCAGCTAAAAAATAAAATAAAATGAGAGAGTCTTATCGGTGAAAACCTCCACAGGCACCATAAGGAGATGGAAGTTGAGAGAAATAAAACGAGAGAGTCTTATCGGTGAAAACCTTCACAGGCACCGTAAGACGACGGGAGTTGAGAGAAACGAGAGAGTCTTATCGGTGAAAACCTTCACAGGCACCGTCAGACGACGGGAGTTGAGAGAAACGAGAGAGTCTTATTAGTGAAAACCCCTCGAAGGGCACTGAGGCAACAAGACAAGATTGGCGGAAAGGATCCGCATTTGGCAAAGAGCTGAATGCCTATTTATCCCCAGCAAAATGAGGTCATCCGAAAGATTGATTGATACGAATAGACTGGGTTGATCAATCCGGAATGCACGACATGATCGTTGGGATCAGTTATATCTCAGATAAGTTCTTTTCTTTCTTTTTCCCCAGCATTTGTTCAAAAAGACTTCTTCTTTTTCTATTTTTGAAATCATCACTTTATCATTTCTTGGTTTAAAGACTTTACCTCCTTAGCAATTTGTCTTTGGAAAAGGATTTTCAGAGCTTACTACCAGTTGCCAAAATGGTGCAAAACAAAATGCAAATAGGACAGGCCAAGGATAAGGTGACAAAGTGAAAAGAGGTTGGTCGCAAGACCAAATAATGAATGGGTCTAGAGCCCAAGAGGACCAAATTTCCAGGGGAAGTTGGAGAAAAACGGAAAAGCAACAGTTAAAAGGTTATGGGGATCCCCAGTAGATTTGCGAGATACAGGAACAACTCTGACAGATTCTCGACCAAGTTCCGCAATGGTCGGACAACACAGAGCGGGGAGGGAAGAGAAAAGAAAAACCATCCCCAGTAGGAGTATCATCCTCAGCAAATAATATCATCCCAAGCAAGTTTTGTAGCAAAGCAGGGAAAGGAAAAAGGGAAAACCATCCCCAGCATAAGTGGCACGACCACTCACCACATTTTAAACTAACAAATTTCTCTTTGATTTTAAGCAGGGAAAGGAAATATTATTGACAGCAGGAAGACAGGGTCACAAAGAAGATTATCAAACTGGGGCAGAAAATTTTCTTGAAATCAGATAGCCATTTGGGAAAGAGAGAAGATAACACAAGTTTTGAAGGAAGTAAAATCCCCAGCAATATACGAGAAGGGAGATACAAGTTTTAAAAGAAAAGCAATCTTGGAAGAAGCAAGATAACCCAAAGGTGTAAAAGCAATGATCTTTGAATCAATATCATCCCCACCATTGTTAAAAGGGAGGAAGATAATTCCCCAGCAGTGTTATTCCCGACAGGTTTCAAGGAAGTGAAAGCACCAGCTTTAAAGGAAATAGTCTTTGAAAAAGGAAAATGACATATTGGTGAAATAAAATATCAGTGTTATCCTCAGTAGTTTTCAGAGGAATAAAACACCAGTTTTGAAGGAAGTAGTTGAAGAAGTCAGGAGCCCGCCTGGAGAATGGAGGTGTTACATTTAAGTTGTTGTTGAAGTCAGGAGCCCGCCTGTAGAACGGAGGTTGTTAAATTTTAAGTTGGAGAAGTTAGGAGCCCGCCTGTAGAACGGAGGTTGTTATATTTTTAAGTTGAAGAAGTCAGGAGCCCGCCTGTAGAACGGAGGTTGTTAAATTTTAAGTTGAAGAAGTCAGGAGCCCGCCTGTAGAACGGAGGTTGTTTATTTTAAGTGGGAGAAGTCAGGAGCTCGCCTGTAGAACGGAGGTTGTTATATTTAAAAGAAGTCAGGAGCCCGCCCGGAGAATGGAGGCTGAATTATTTTCAAGAAGTTGTTGAGGTCAGGAGCCCGCCTGTAGAACAGAGGAATACGTTTCAAGATCAAACAGAAGTTAGTAATGAGGAGGGTTACAACAAAAATCCCCAGCATAACAAGCTCTAATGTAGGAAGCAGTGTCCCCAGCAGACAGAGCAGAATAATAAAACTTGTGTTCAGAAAGGCAAAAGGCCAGTATCATCCCCAGCAGTTTTCGAAAGAAAAGCACCAGAGGGAACACAAGCCGACCAAAAAGCAAGGCAACTAGAGCAAGTGGAAGATAGATAAGATTTTGTAATTCTTAGTTTAGTCTAACTTCTTGTTTTCTTTTGGCACGGTGTAATAAGGAGATCGAAAAGCAGTAGCAACAACATGCAGCAACAATAACGACGAAATTGCAGTTCCATGGTAGTCCCAGCTACCAAAACTTCCCGAACTACATTAACTTGATTCCCTTCTAGCCAGGGATATGTAGGAAACCTTTGAAGCAAAGGTTCGATTAAATCTTTTTCAAAAAAATGTTTCACACGGAGTACTCAGATGGGCAAAAATCGCTCACTTTATCTTTGCACGAAAACTCTTCGTGTCTTCGGACAAAGAGGGGCAGCTGTAAGCACGTGATTTTTGCCCTATATGAGAATTACTCCCAAAAAATTCAAAATAAAACAATTTTCCTTTTGTGTACAATTTTGAGAATTTTTGTGGCATTTTTCAATAATTATTTGTATTTGTCCATGCATGTTTATTTGTTAAATTAATAAAAAAATACAAAAATACATCGCATTTGAATTTAGGATTTAAGTTTACAATTAGAAGTAATTAAGTTTGTTTTACCAAAATGAAAATTGCAAAAATATGCATCGTTTGCATTTTTAGCATTCAATGTCAAATTGTGCAATTTTGTTTTAATTGGTGTTTAATTATGTATGATAATTGTTGCTCGGAACTAATTAGTATTTTTGATAAGTTAATTTAGTTTGTAACTTAATTTAGAATTTTAGTTTTATTAATTAGAAAGTAAAAGAAAAGAGAGCAAAAAATATAAAGACAATCGGAATTGGGCCTCTTCTTCAATTTTAAACCTAGGCCCAAAACACCTCTACCCAACCCAAAACCCCTTGACCCGAGCCCAACCGCCCCCCATTTGACCAACGACCCCCCCCCCCCCCCACTCTTTCTATCATTTTTGTTTCATTTGCTACTCACTACCTAAAAAAAACCCTAAACAGACCCCATCTCTTTCTCCTAGCCGACGGACCCATGCACCCCCCTCTCTTCATCTTCTTCGTTCACCCCTCCAAACCAACCCCCCAGCTCCAACGCCCCCCTCCCATGGCTGCCCCTTCCCATTCACATCCAACCTAACGTCCAGCTTCACCCAAGTCGACCCCCCCTCCTCCGTGGTCCGCCATTGACGAGCAGCAGCGCTGCTGCGTCGACCAACCACCTCTCTCACGTCCACCAGTAGCAACGTCGGCGACCCCTCACGCCGAACTCCATCTCCAACCACCTTTACAGAACCAATAAACCACCAAAAAACACCATTGCCGCCCGTCTCCACCAGCTGCTATAACAGCAGCGACGAACACACTAGACACACAGACCAGAAACATGGCCTCCAAGTCGTCAACTACTCTTGCTCTTTTCAGTCCTTCTCCTCTTGTTTGCCATTGTTGTATCGTGCCGAAGAATAGAATTAGTAGAAGCCATGGAAGAAGAAGTACTTGCAGGAGAAGTGGCAACAATAGAACTAGTGACAAGCAAGTTGCGCCCACCAGCATGATATGCAATGCGCTGTAAAAATAATGGAGATTGCCGAAGTCATGGTTGCTCTGGCTGCTCTGAAATTTCTCATTATTGTCATTGTTAGTTGTACTAAGTTGTGCATGCAGTACAGAGTCTAGTGTCTGGACAAGTATTTTCACATAGCGTAGTTGTCTTTTCTTTTCAATAAAGGCAATGCCTCTTCCTTGTATCAAGAAGAAGACTGAAGACTGCTTCGTCTCCTTGCCCCTTATTGTCACTACTCTATGTTTCAAGATTTGTATCATTTGTTTGGCTTATTTGCTGCTGCTCAACACACATACACACATCTTCACGTTCAAACAACCTTCTCTCGTCGTTTCTTCTGGTTCAATCCGTCGAGGTCGTTGTTTGTCGTTCTGAGTTCGTCGAGGTTAAAAGAGAAGGTGGGTTTTCGTTGAGTCGAGATCCATTAGGTCGTTGGCAGTCTTGGTTCGAGTTTTCCATTTCCGTTCGAGTTCGTCGTTGGTCATTTCCGGTCAGTTGGTTTAAGTTTCATTTCTGTCCGTATTTTGTTTGATATTCTCGTATTTGAAATCAGTATATGTTTGATTCTTTTCTTGTTCATTGTTATCATTTCTTGATTATTTCTTCAGTTTGTTTTATGTTCTTATTTAGTTTTAATATAGAAGTGTTTAGTTTAATCATGTTGTTAGATTTAATTTAAAGTTCAATTATTATTGAGTTTAGTGATTTGAATCTACTTGTTTGTTATATTTAATTGGTTATTGTTATTGAATCTGAAAGTCTGTTTGTTGTTAAAAATATTGTTCAGTCAAAAAATATTGAGTTCCTAGCCTAAATTTGTTCATGAAATTGATTAGGAATTGGTTATAGCTGCTGTATTTTGGTTAGAATTGATTAGGTGAATTGGTTATAGCTGATAGGGGTAGAATGGTAAAAGGCAGTATTTCCAGGGGTAAAATGGTAATTTCAGTAATTTCAGAGGAGTATTTTTGGAATTGAAAATTTGAACAATTATTTAATTTGAGTGTTCTGTCCACTAAGCGCTAATATATTAAAATAATGCATAAAATAATATGTAGTGGGGGACAAGACATAATGGTGGAGAATAATGCATTTGTTTAATCAATAATAGGGAACAAGACATAGTAGGATTACGGGGCTCAAGAAAAGTTGATTAAATAAAATAATAATTGCATTTTTATGTAGTAGTGGGTTTGGTAAGAGAAAGTGGATTATTTTATTATTTGTTTAATTGATTAAGGGGTCTGTTATGAGGCATAAATAGAGCAGACTTGGACATAATTAAGGGGGAGAAAAAATTTGAGCTGAATATTGGGAGAAGAATTCGGAAATATTGAAAGATTTTTGAGGATTCGAATTTGAAGAGAGTTTAAAAGAAAGAATTTTCTGAAAATTAAGAGAGAATTAAGGGTTAAACATTAACTGGTTTTTCAATCTAAAAAAAGGGGTTCACTTTGTTTTTGCCTGTTGATTATTGTTGGTGTTTCTGGATTTTCATGTGGTTTGTTCCTTGAGTTTGGTTGGTTATTTGCTACTACTTCACTGGTTATTGCTGGATTTTTATTTGGTTTTCAAATCTGTCACTGGGTGTTCCGTTTGTTGGTTGTTGCTGGTTATTGTTGCTGTTGCTGTGTTACATACTACTTTGCTGACCTTCTTCTTCTTGTATTGGCAATACCAGGTACACAACTGTAACTTTGGCATATTGTAAGCTGAAATGTGAAAGCATGAATACATATGAAGAATGGAACTTTGAAGTTTTAATTTAGCTTTTTCTTTGTTTTCTTTTACTAATTGTATTTAGGCTATTTCATGTATTATTATTCTGTAAATTTCTGTCGCTTTGCATAACTAGGCATCTTGTAGTGATGTATTAAATAATACTTTGCTTTAACTTGATTATTAGGTAGTATATATTTAAGCATGCTCATTACTGTCAAACTGTTTAATAATTGGAATAAGAGGAAAATAACATAAGTTGGTCTTTAGTGAATCGGCTTGGCAAAACTGATTAAGTTCACTAGCTATGAAGGTTTTAATATTGTCAACATTAGGTTAATCGTGAACATGTAGCTAAATTTAGTTAAAGCATGAATTTAAATTAATTTCGCGAATTAGGCATTATGGCATGATTTGAGTTCAAACAAGACGAGTTAATGTTTAAATTTAATAAATTTTCAAATACGCATTAGTAATTAAGATTGATTCTAATTTCCAATAGTTGTAAATAATTAATTCCAATGGTTCAAGTCATATAACAATGCGAGTTTAATCTAGTTATGGGATAATTGGTTTCTTTTGAATACATTATTTGTCGATTCCGTATTGTATTTATAATTTCAATTTTAGTAATATTCCTTTCCGTTAACATTTGTCTTAACCTAGCATTTAATATGTTACGTTTTTTAAGCATGTAATTAATTAGGATTTTTTCTCTTTTATTTTAGATACGAATTTAATAGAAATGTAGTCATTTTAGGATATCCTTAAAATAAAGGAGGCGTGCTTCACCAAAAATAAATACAAAATTGCGGGGCCCTCAATAATTATTTGTTTAAAATACTTAGATTCCGGGATGGGCCGTTTAGCAAATTTCACGACCCTACCCAAAATAATAACAACGCGTTAGTCTTTAGGCGCGTATTTAATAATGTTATTTTCCTATACTCGGGTGCACATTTATGTGACCCAAATCCAAACCTCAACGGAGTCGAAGTGTGTCGACGACCACGGGTACATTGATTGTGACGTGGTTCGAGATATATTTTCACGAGGTTGCAATTATCGATAAAAAATAATAATAATGATAAAGCGGTTAAAAGTTAAAATTCGCACATATGTTCAACATGTATTATATCAGATAATCAAGCCGAATATGACAGTTGAGCGACCGTGCTAGAACCACGGAACTCGGGAATGCCTAACACCTTCTCCCGGGTTAACAGAATTCCTTATCCCGGATTTCTGGTGCGCAGACTATTAAACAGAGTCATTCTTTTCCTCGATTCAAGATTCAACCGGTGACTTGGGACACCATAAATCTCCCAAGTGGCGACTCTGAAATAAATAAATAAATCTCGTTTCGATTGTCCTTTAATTGGAATAAACTCCCTTCCGCGTCCCTTTTGCGGGTGGCGCGGGCGAAAAAGGAGGTGTGACACCGCTCACTTTATCTTTGCACGAAAACTCTTTGTGTTTTCGGACAAAGAGGGACAACTGTGAGCACGTGATTTTTTCCCTATGAGAACTACTCCCAAAAAATTCAAAAAAAATAAAATGGTGTTGTGTTGTTTGTGATTTATTTATATTTTGTCTGTGCATGTTTATTTCTACTTTAATTAAGAAAAATACAAAAAATATATGTTGCATGCACATTTGAGATTTAATTGTGCACTTAGGAATTAATTGAACCATGTTTTCTTTTTAAGAGAAAGAAAATTACAAAATAATATATTTTTGCATTTTTAGCATTTCATGTCCAAGTTATGTGATTTTATTTGATTGTGTGTGTTAATTGTTATTAAAAGTTAGTTAGTACTTTTATAAATTAATCTATTTCTATAAGTTAATTTAGAATTTTTGGAATTTTTAGTTTTATTAGTTTAAGAAAAGAAAGGCAAAATAAAAGAGTGTTAAGTCATATTTGGGCCAAATCAATTTAAAGTCCATCATCCCAAACAATTTTTCTTCCCCTGAAATTGAAACCCAGATACCCAACCCATACCCTATCCCCGACCCGGTCTGCCCCATAGCCCAAACGACCACCCCCCATTCTTCCATTTTTCATTTCTCATTTCCAACCCCTAACAACAAACCCTAAACCACCCGCCCCCTCTCCTCTTCATCTTCTCCAAACAACTCCTCCAGCTCCCACGACCACGTCCATGGCTGCCCTCCATCTTCTTCTTCTCCAAATGATCCCTCCAGCTCCCACGACCACCCCCATGGCTGCCCTCTTCTCTTCATCTTCTCCAAACGACCCCTCCAGCTCCAAACGACCTCCATGGCTGCCCTCCTTCTTCTTCTTCGAACCAACGACCCCTCTTTCTCCCTCGACATCCATGGCATCCCTCTCCATCGATGTCCAACGACCACCGGCGACTCCATAACTCGTCGACAGCCCGCCTCACATCCACCACGACCACGTCCAACAGCCACCACCAGCTTCGTCCAAACGACCACCTCCCGACCACCAGCTTCGTCCAAACGACCACCTCCTTTCACGCCAGCCTTACTACCATCAACCCGTCGACAACCTACAGCCCAACGACCCTCCAGTCGCGAGCTCCAGCCAGTCCGCCACTCCAGCTCCACAATTATCATGCTCGAGCAGCCATGGAACTCTGGATCAAAACCTTCAAAACCCTCCATTAAAAAACGACCCATTTTCAGTCTGCGAGTTCAAGTTTTCGACGGGGTCTTGGTTCCAGATTTACTCGAGTTTCTTGGAACATTAGCTTGAAGCTTTTTGTTCGGTATTTGCCTTTGCGGTACAGCTCTGCTCAAAGAGTTTTCTGTATTCAATCACTTGAGAAATCCATTTTTGGCAACAATGAAGGTCCATCTCCATTTTCTTTTCATCTTGTCTTTTGGTTAAACTGATATCAATGAGTTGCGTGTTTCCATGATCGAACGTAGTGAGCAGCAGTACAAGTTCATGAATCTCGTTCTAATTTCTATCTTTTCTTAGTTATGTTATGTTGTTTCTTTTCTTGTCGTTGTTCATCATTTCTTGCATATGAAGTCAGTTTGTTTTCATTCAGTATGTTGACAGTACTCATTTGTTCTTGTTTAGGTTTAATCTAGAAGTGTGTTAGTTTAATCACTGAATCTTTATTTTGATGATATTTGGTCTGAATTGAGTTTCAAGCTTAAATTGTGATTTGAGTTTGATGAATCTTAATGTCGTTGATTGGGAGTTAGTTTCATGTGTTTAATTAGTCAATTATTAGGATTTCTCACTTAAGATTGGTTATAGCTGCTATAGTTTGGTTAATTGATTAGGAGGATTGGATATAGTTGATGGGGGCAGGTCTGTTTTGCTGATAAATAGAGTCATTTAAGACAGATTTGGGAGAGGATTCTGAAAATCTGAAAGGGAGTGCTGGAGAGTTTAAAAAGAGAAAAAAAAAGAATAGCTACTGTTTTATTGCCTCGCTTAGGATCTGAAATAACCAGAACCTTTCTTCCTTTTACTTCTGCTCTATACTTGGAGTCGTTTATAGGTTTGGATCTGTTTGTTTGAATCAAAATTCAATACCAGCTGGTTTGGGCAAGGTTGTGTTTGGGTGTTCTTTTTTTGGTTTCTACTGGGTTCATACTATTCCTGGTTTGGTCGAGTTAAACTCTAGGCTGTTGTTGATTTCTGCCCGTTACTGCTGATTGTTGAATACCAGTTGACTACTTGCTGTTGACCTCTCCTTTTCTATTTGATTCGATTTCCAGGTACACATCTCAGACTGTTTCAATGTATTGTCTCCTGTCGGAATAGCAAAAATGAAACTGAAGTTTTCTGCTGTAAATCTTTTGCCCTCATAGTTTCATTATGTTTTTTATATAACTTATGTAGCTTGGTTTGCTGTATGTTGTAATTAATTGGGGTGTATAACTGGACTGATTAAGTTGAATTATGTAGGCTGCTGGACTGTTGATTTATGGTTATTCTAGCTTTAGACTTAGTATGGTCAGTATTTATTTAGTTGAGCATTTGGCTGTTTAAAATTTAAGAACCAAAAGCAGTTTAAAATTACAACCAAGTTGAAAGCAAGAGGCACTGACCACATCAAGTTCATTTCTAAGCCAAACGTGCTTCAGTAGTTGGAATTTTGACATAATTGTTAATATTAGTTCAGGGCTTAAACCATTTCTCATGAGTAAGTTTCTTTTATTTTGATTGGCATGTGAACTCAAATGGTCCTCCCAAATTAATATTAGTGTTTGAGTATAAGTCAGTGAAGCAATGGTCAAGTTTGTTAAGTTTTGGTCAATAAGTTGGTTAATTTGATTTAGATAGCATAAGTTGAATCCATATGATAATCGTGTTCTCTATTTCAATAGCAGGTTCATTAATACCAATTAGTAATATTAGTTCGGATCAACCTAAAAATAACCGGGGTTTTCACGATCGTGTTTCCAGTAGCTAATACATAAGTATTCTGAGTCTTAAACTAGGATTCTAGGGATCACTATTTCATTAATTTCTAATAAGTAGATACGACTTCTCCTTGATTCTAATTGTTAGGCACGTTTGAATAATCTGGATAATCTCAGTGAATAAATTAGGATTTCTTTTTTTAGAGACAAATAAAGTAGAAAATTATAGATTGCTTTAGGTTTGCCCTTTTAAAACAAAAATGAGATGAGCCTCGCCAAATAAAGCACCTAGATTGCGGGGCGCTCGATAATTGTATATATTAAAATACTTAAATTTCGGGATAGGCCGTTTAGCGAGTTTCACGGCCATTTCCCAAAATAATAACGCGTTAGTCTCTTTAGGCGCGTACTTTAAATAATATTACCTTCTTAAACCCGGGTGCACATTTATGCGACCCAAATCCAAATCTCAACGAAGTCGAAATATGTCGATAATCACGGGTACATTGATTGTGACGTGGTTCGAGATGTATTTTCACGACGTTGCAATTCTCGTTAAAAAATAATAATAATAAAAGCGGTAAACCGTTAAAATTTACATATAGGTTCAACATGTATTAAAATCAGATAAACAAGCTGAATATGACAGCTGAGCGACCGTGCTAGAACCACAGAATTCGGGAATGTCTAACACCTTCTCCCGGGTTAACAGAATTCCTTACTCGGATTTCTGGTTCGCGGACCGTAATACAGAGTCAATCTTTTCCTCGATTCGGGATTCAACCGGTGACTTGGGACACCATAAATCTCTCAAGTGGCGATTCTGAATTAAATAATAAATCTCGTTTCGATTGTTCTTTAATTGGAAAAACTCCCTCTGCGCCGCCTTTGCGGGGGTGCGGGTGAAAAAGGAGGTGTGACACATGTAATAACAGCATAGGAAGCAATAGCATTGGGTCTAGCTGGAAGTGCATAGAAACGGGCCTGATTGCCACCTGATTGACCTCCCTCTCTAGGGCGAAACCTAGCTGACTGACCTCCACCCCTAGCTGGTTGGGTAGGTGATGGTGAAGTAACTGGTACTCAAGCCGATGGCTGACTCCTCTACTGAGATGAACCCGCAAGACGACGAGGACACTGTCTCCACATATGACCCATCTCTCCACACTCATAGCAACTCCTGGGTGCTGGAGACAGGGACTGAAGGAAACCTCTAGCACCAGAATGACTAGCAGATGCACCTAGCATAGAAGAGCCCTGAACTGATGAAGCACAGGACAAACTCTGAGCTGGAAGGGCACTAAGTGATGACTGGCCCTGATGAGAACCATTAGAACCATGATTTGATGATGCCCCACGATAACCTGAGCGAGTTGGCTGAACCTGCCTGAATGGATGGCCTCTGCCGTGCTGAAACAGACCTCTCGATGGAGCACCACCATAACTACCCGATCCTCAAGGCCTCTTGGCCTCCCTCTCGTCTCGCTCCTGGAGACGAACTGACTCAATCTCACGAGCAATGTCTACAACCTCCTCAAAAGTAGCACCAGTCACCTTTTCTCTGGTCATGAGAATATGAAGCTGA
Organism: Nicotiana tabacum; assembly: GCF_000715075.1. Classification (NCBI taxonomy): domain Eukaryota; kingdom Viridiplantae; phylum Streptophyta; class Magnoliopsida; order Solanales; family Solanaceae; genus Nicotiana; species Nicotiana tabacum. Next base: position 160,925,775 of record NC_134090.1, on the reverse strand, counting down.
TAAGTGAGGCCATCAACAAACCTCCTAATCCTCTCTCTATTTGTCGGAACCAACCAAATCGCATGACGAGCTAACTCGGAGAACCTCATCTCATACTTCTTCACAGTCATCTCTTCCTGACGCAACCACTTGAACTGCCTGCGCAGCTTCTCTTGGTGAGACTACGACACATACTTCTCCAAAAAGAGAATGGAGAACTACTACCAGGTAAGGGGTGTTGCACCAATAGGCCTACGCCTCTCAAAAGCCTCCCACCAAGTGAAGAAAGCTCCAGAAAACTGAAAAGTAGTGAAAGCGACCCCACTGGTCTCCAGAATACCCATTGTACGAAGCATCCTCTAACACTTATCCAAGAAGACCTGGGCATTCTCGCCCTCTGCACCACTGAAAGTCGGAGGCTGAAGTCTACTTAACCTCTCCAACCTGCGTTGCTCGTCCTCTGGCATGGCTGGAGCTACATAGTCTTGAGCAGCTGCAACCGGCTGGGCTGGATGTGCCCTAGGTGTTTGAAGTCCCTGGACGACCTGCTCAGGTGTGCGAGCGGTGGGAGTCTGATTGCCTCCTCCAGCCTAAGAAGTAGCTACGGCTGTAGTAACTGAGACCGCCTGAGCTAGGCCAGTACATACTGATAGAATCTAAGCCAAGGCCTCCTGAAGACCCGGAATCACGATGGGCACAGCTGGTGCCTGAGCTGGTGTTGTTGGAGCGCCCACCACTGGGACCTAATCCTAAAATGGGGCGGCTGGTGGATCTACAGGTGTTGCCCTAGCTATTGTGCGGGCATCACCCCTGCCCCTACCGCGACCATGACTGCGTCCTCTGCCTCTAGTGGCCACAGCTTGTGGTACTAGTGGTCGTCCATCCTAACCGGTTGCGCGCGTCCTCACCATTTGTGAGAGAATAGAATAATAGAAGTTTAGTACTCGGATCAACAGATTCGCACGACAGGAATTTTAAGAATATGAAGTTTTTCCTAAAGGTTCTGCAGCCTCTCAAGGATAAATACAGACGTCTCTGTACCGATCCGCGAGACTCTACTAAACCTGCTCATAACTCGTGAGACCTATATAACTAGGCTCTGATACCAACTTATCACAACCCTAAACCCAGACCCGGTCGTGATGGCGCCTCTCGTCTGAAAGAGTCTATACAACTATTAAATAGACATAGCCCGACATCGGGGGTGTCACCAGTAATGAGCATCTATCATAAAACTACAAGTCTGAAAGAGTCTATACAACTATTAATTAACTAGGACAAGGGAAAGAAATAATGATAAGAGGGAGAGACACTGGGCTGGAAACGCCGAGCAACTACCTAGTGAACTCCGAAATCTACTAGAAGCTCTCAACCCTCGCAAGCAGGACCTGAAGCGCCTGAATCTATACATGGGGTGCAGGGAGTAAAGTGAGTACTCCAACTCAGTGATTAATAATAATAAATGAAGACTGAGCAATAAGAAATCACGTAAAGGCACATCAACATGCTATAAATAAGCAATATTAAGCTAGTGAAAGCAATGAAATAGTGAAAACATGTAAAGTCACTTTAGTTCAGTTTAAGCTTCTTTAAAAATGCCTTTTTAACAGTTAAACAAGTAAATGACAGGCAACTAGAAAAGATAAACACATAAAGAACCGCCATTCGGGCACAATACCGACAAAATCAGCCCCTCGGGCAACACATGGAACAACACCAGCCCCTCAGACTATATCTCATTTCACAATGGGTACCCGCGCTTACTGGGGGTGTGCAGACTCCTGGAGGGGCCCCTTACGACCCAAGCACAATATCAAGCCATATCGTGGCATAATCAACAGGCTATCGGCCTAATATTAACAAGCCACCTCGTGGCGTACAATCTCAGGCACTCGGCCTCATAATCATAGATCAGTGTATCCTCACAACATAGGGCCAAGGCCTTACTCAGTCAGAATCTCATAAGCCACTCGTGAAACAGTAAAATATGATCCTCAGCCAAAATTATCATTTAATGTATTAAAACAGAGTAAACATGGCTGAGTTATGAAAACAGTAGAATATAGCATGACTGAGTACAAGTATAAAGTCAAAACAGTGAGGAAATATCAGTAAAAATTCCCTAAGGGTCCAAATAGTTGGCCTGAGGCCCAAATATGGCATTCCACCCAAAACATGATGATAGCAAATAGTTTTCAATCAAATACGTGGTAAAACAGTCATTCAGGACGGACTAAGTCACAATCCCCCAACGGTGCACGACTTCATGCTCGTCATCTAGCGTGTGTGTCACCTCAATATAGCACAACGATGTGAAATCCGAGGTTTCATACTCTCAAGACAACATTTAAAATCATTACTCACCTCAATCCGGTCCAAACTCTAGCCCGCGACGCCTTTGCCCCTCGAATCGGCCTCAACTCGCATCGAATCTATCCAAAATCAGAATCACGATGTCAAAATATGTTATGGGAATGAAGCCCATGCAAAAATAATCAATTTACAACATAAATTCCGAAATTAACCAAAACCTGACCCCCAGGCCCATGTCTCGGAATTCGATAAAATTTACATCAATAGATTTCTTATCTCCCCATGAGTTCATACATATCAAAAGTCCCAAAATCCGACCACAAATGGCTTCTCAAATCCTCAAGTCAAGATCTCCAATACCAAGCTATAGTTTCCCAATTTTTAACCCTTAATTTCTATAAATATAGCTCAAATCCGTGAAATAATATCATAGAAACAAGTTTTAGGTTCACAAATCTTACCTCCAGACGTTATACCTAAATCCCTCTTCAAAATCTCCCAAAAGCTCCAAAACCGACTTGAAATGATGAAGAACAACTCAAAAATTACGAAGGAATTCTTTTATACTTTCTGGCCTAGGCTTTTCGCACCTGCGACCCTTTTACCGCTTCTGTGGTCCCGCTTCTGCGATCTAGACCACTGCACCTGCGGTTTCCACTTACTTGACCATTTCTATATATGCGGTTAAAATATCGTACATGTGCCACCGCAGGTGCACCTTCTCGATTGCTTCTACGAGACAGCACCTGCGGTCACCTAGCCGCATGTGTGGTTATGACCGCAATGGAACATCTTCAGCTGCCAAACCAACTTCCAAACTTTCTGCCAACCATCATATACCACTATTATAACTTATACCAATCCTCAAAACACCTCGAACAACATTTAATCAACAGAAACACATCGAATTCAAGCCTAAGTTTCCAAAATCTTCTGAATTCCGCTTTTGATCAAAACGTCCACCAAACCACGTCCGAATGACCTGAAATTTTGCACACACATCCCAAATGACACAATTGTCCTACTGCAACTCCCAAAATTCCATTCCGACCCCAATATCAAAATCTCACATATCAGAGCGGTAACTCATGAGATGACTGGCCGGGTCGTCACATCCTCCCCCTCTTAAATAAATGTTCATCCTCGAACGAGTCAAGAAACATACCTCGAGCTACAAACATGTGAGAATATCTGCTATGCATCTCCCGCTCGGTCTCCCAGGTAGCCTCCTCCATGGGCCGACCTCTCCACTGCACTTTCACTGAAGTTATATCCTTTGATCTTAACTTTCGAACTTGACGCCCCAAAATAGCTACTGGCTCCACATCATAAGTCAAATCATCATCTAACTGAACCGTGTTTAAATCTAGAGCATGAGACAGATCCCCAATATACTTCCGGAGCATAGAAACATGAAATACCTGATGTACACTCGACAATCTGGGTGGCAAAGCAAGCTCATAAGCCACCTCTCCAATCCTCTGAAGCACCTCAAAAGGCCCAATGAACCGAGGACTCAATTTACCCTTCTTCCCAAACCTCATAACACTCTTCATGGGTGAAACCTTCAACATAACCTTCTCACCAACCATGTAGGACACATCTCGAACCTTCTTGTCCACATAACTCTTTTGTATCGACTGCGCTGTACGAAGACTCTCCTAAATTACCTTCATCTTTTCTAAAGCATCCTGTACCAAGTCTGTCCCCAATAGCCTAGCCTCACCCGGCTCAAACCAACCAACTGGAGATCTATACCGCCTCCCATACAAAGCCTCATATAGAGCTATCTGAATACTCGACTGGTAGTTGTTGTTATAATCAAACTTTGCAAGCGGTAGAAACTGATCCCATGACCCTCCGAAATCAATGACACAAGCACGCAACATGTCCTCCAATATCTAAATAGTGCGCTCAGACTGCCCGTCCATCTAAGGGTGAAAAGTTGTGCTCAACTCAACCTGAGTACCCAACTCTCGCTGCACAGACCTCCAAACTACGAAGTAAACTGAGTGCCCCTATCTGAAATGATGGAAACTGTGACACCATGCAAATGAACAGTCTCCTGGATATAGATCTCTGCCAACCGCTCTAAAGAATAGGTAGTACACACAAGAATGAAGTGCGCGAACTTGGTCAGCTGATCCACAATCACCCAAATAGCATAGAACTTCTTCAAAGTCCATGGGAGTCCAACTACAAAGTCCATAATGATCCTCTCTTACTTCCTTTCTGGAATATCCATCTGCTAAAGCAAGCCACCTAGTCTCTGATGCTCATATTTCACCTACTGACAATTGAGACACCGAGATACAAATCCCACAATGTCTTTTTTCATTCTTCTCCACCAATAATGTTGTCTCAGATTCTGATACATCTTCGTGGAACCCAAATGAATGGAATACCGCGAGCTATGGGCCTCATCCAGAATCAACTCCCGAAGCCCATCCACATTGGGCACACAAATCCAGCCCTGCATCCTCAATACCCCATCATCACAATTAGTCACATCTCTGGCATCATCGTGCTGAACTTTGTCCTTAAAGACATAAAAATATGGATCATCATACTGGCGCTCTCTGATGCGATCATATAAGGAAAACCGAGAAATCACACAAGCTAATACCCAACTGGGCTCTGAAATATCCAACCTTATGAACCGATTGGCCCAGGCCTGAACATCAACTGCAAGAGGTCTTTCCCCAACTGGAATATATGCCAAACTCCCCATACTCACTGCCTTTCGGCTCAAAGCATCGGTTACCACATTGGCCTTCCCCGGATGGTACAAGATAGTAATATTATAATCCTTTAGCAACTCCAACCATCTCTGCTGCCCCAAATTGAGATCCTTCTGTTTGAACAAGTGCTGGAGGCTACGATGATTAGTAAACACCTCACAAGACATACCATACAAGTAATGCCTCCAAATCTTCAATGCGTGAACAATGTTAGCCAACTTCAAATCATGAACGGGGTAGTTCTTCTCATGGGGCTTCAACTAGCGAGAAGCATAAGCAATAACTCTACCCTCCTACATCAATCCACACCCAATACCAACTCTCGAAGCATCACAATACACGATATGTAAACTTGAAGCTGATGACAAAACTAACACTGGAGTTGTGGTCAAGCCTGTCTTGAGCTTCTGGTAGTTCTTCTCATGGGGCTTCAACTAGCGAGAAGCATAAGCAATAACTCTACCCTCCTACATCAATCCACACCCAATACCAACTCTCGAAGCATCACAATACACGATATGTAAACTTGAAGCTGATGACAAAACTAACACTGGAGTTGTGGTCAAGCCTGTCTTGAGCTTCTGAAAGCTCTCCTCACACCCATCAGACTATACAAATGAAGCACCCTTCTGAGTTAACTTGGTCAAGAGTGATGCAATAGATGAGAATCCCTTAAAAAACTAGCGGTAATAACCCGCCAACCTAAGAAAGCTGCGAATCTCTATGGCTGAGGACGGTCTGCGCCAACTCTGAACCGCCTCTATCTTATTCAGATCAACCTGAATACCCTTACTAGATACTATGTGCCCCAAGAAAGCCAATGAACTGAGCCAAAACTCACACTTAGAGAACTTTGCATAAAGATTCTCCTTCCTCAATCTCTACAACATAACGCTCAAATGCTTCGTGCTCTTCCTGACTACGCGAATATACCAGAATATCATCAATAAAGACTATGATGAATGAGTCGAGATAAGGATGGAACACGATGTTCATCAAATGCATGAATGCATCTAGGGAATTAGTCAACACAAAAGACATCACCAAGAACTCATAATGACCATATTGGGTCCTGAAAGTCATCTTAAGAATATCCGAGTCCCTGATCTTCAACTGGTGATAACCTAAGCAGAGATCAATCTTCGAGAACACTCTCGCTCCCTGAAGCTGGTCTAATAAATCATCAATGTGAGACAAAGGATACTTGTTCTTAACTGTTACTTTGTTCAATTGCTAATAATCAATACACATCCTCATAGTGCCATCCTTCTTCTTCACAAATAGAGTCGGTGCACCCAAAGCGACACACTAGGCCAAGTGAACCCCTTATCAAGGAGTTCTTGAAGCTGCTCCTTTAACTCCTTCATCTCTGCTGGTGCTATACGATATGGTGGAATAGAAATGGGTTGAGTGCCCGGTACTAGGTCAATACCAAAATCAATATCCTTGTCCGGTGGCATGCTCGACATGTCTGCAGGAAACACATTGGGAATATCCCTCACAACTGGAACAAAATCAATACTGGGAGTCTCTACACCGACATCCCTCACAAAGGCTAGATACAAAAGATAACCCTTCCCAACCATATGCTGGGCCTTCAAGAATGAGATTACCCTACTAGGAACATAATTAGTCAAACCTCGCCACTCAATTCGTGGCACACCCGATATAACTAATGTCATTGTCTTAGCATGATAGTCCAGAATAGCACGACATGGAGATAGCCAATCCATGCCTAAAATAACATCGAAGTCTACCATACATAACAACAATAGATCCACTCGGGTCTCTAGACCTCCAATAGTCACCACACACGATCGATACACACAGTCTACAACAATAGTATTGCCCACCAGATTAGATATATGAACAGGTGAAACAAGAGACTCACGGGGCGTATCCAAATAACGAGCAAAGTATGATGACACATAAGAATAAGTGAAACCGGGATCAAATAATACAGAAGCATCTCTATGGCAGACTGAGACAATACCTGTAATAACAGCATCGGGTCTAGCTGGAAGTGCATAGAAATGGGCCTGACTGCCACCTGATCGACCTCCCCCTCTAGGGCGACCCCTAGCTAACTGACCTCCACCCCTAGCTAGTTGGGTAGGTGACGGTAAAGTAACTGGTGCTAAAGTAGATGGCTGACTCCTCTGCTGAGATGAACCCGCAAGACGACGAGGACACTGCCTCCACATATGACCCATCTCTCTACACTCATAGAAAATCCCGGGTGCTGGAGACGGGGACTGAAGGGAATCCCTAGCACCAGAATGACTAGTAGATGCACCTGGCATAGAAGAGCCCTAAATTGATGGAGCACGGGATGGAACTCTGAGCTGGAAGGGAACTAAGTGATGACCTGCCCTGATGAGAACCGTGAGAACCATGATTTGATGATGCCCCACGATAACCTGGGTGAGCTAGCTGAACCTGCCTGAATGGATGGCCTCTGCCATGCTAAAACAGACCTCTCGAAAGAGCACTACCATAACTACCCGATCCTCAAGGCCTCTTGGCCTCCCTCTCCTCTTGCTCCTGGCGACGAACTGACTCAATCTCATGAGCAATGTCTACAACCTCCTCAAAAGTAGCACCAATCACCCTCTCTCTGGTCATGAGAATATGAAGCTGAAAGGTGAGGCCATCAACAAACCTCCTAATCCTCTCTCTATCTGTCGAAACCAACTAAATCGCATGACGAGGCAACTCGAATAACCTCATCTCATACTGCTTCATAGTCATCTCTCCCTGGCACAACCACTTGAACTGCCTGCGCAGCTCCTCTCTACGAGACTGCAGCACATACTTCTCCAAAAAGAGAATGGAGAACTGCTGCCAGGTAAGGGGTGTTGCACCAACAGGCCTACGCCTCTCAAAAGCCTCCCACCAAGTGAAGACAGCTCCAAAAAACTTAAAAGTAGTGAAAGTGACCCCGCTGGTGTCCAGAATACCCGTTGTACGAAGCATCCTCTAACACTTATCCAAGAAGCCCTAGGCATCCTCACCCTCTACACCACTGAAAGTCGAAGGCTGAAATCTACCAAACCTCTCCAACTTGCGCTGCTCATCCTCTGGTATGGCAGGAGCTATATAGTCTTGAGTAGCTGCAACTGACTGGGCTGGATGTGCCCCCGATGTCTAAAGTCCCTGCACGACCTGCTCAGGTGTGCGAGAGGAGGGAGTCTGATTGCCTCCCCCAGCCTGAGAAATAGATGCGACTGTAGTAATTGAGACCGCTTGAGCTAGGCCAATGCATACTAATAGAATCTGAGCCAAGGCCTCCTGAAGACCTGAATCACGATGGACACAACTGGTGCTGCTGGAGCTCCCACCACTGGGACATGATCCTGAACTGGGGCGACTGGTGGATCTGTAGGTGTTGCCCTAGCTGCTGTGTGGGCCACACCCCTGCCCCTACCACGATCAAGACTGCGTCCTCGACCCCTAGTAGCCATAGCTAGTGGTACTAGTGGTTGTCTATCCTGACCGGTAGCACGTGTCCTTACCATCTGTGAAAGAATAGAACAACAAAAGTTTAGTACTCAGATCAACAGATTCGCGCGACAGGAATTTCAAGAATATGAAGTTTTTCCTAAAGGTTCTGCAACCTCTCGAGGATAAATACAGACATCTCCGTACCGATCTGCACGACTCTACTAAACCTGCTTATGACTCGTGAGACCTATGTAACCTAGGCTCTGATACCAAATTGTCACGACCCTAAACCTAGACCCGGTCGTGATGGCGCCTCTCGTGAAGATAAGGCCAGCCGACACACACCCAATTCATTTTAAGTAATTAAAATAATTCAAACTAAGTCTTTAGCATAATAATAATCCCAAAATAAAGGTGAATAATATAATTTGCGGAATAGACATAGCCCAACATCGGGGTGTCACTAGTCATGAGCATCTATCATAAAACTACAAGTCTGAAAGAGTCTACACAACTATTACACAACTAGGACTAGGGAAAGAAATAATGATAAGAAGGAGAGACACTAGGCTGCAAACACCGAGCAGCTACCTAGTGAACTCCGAAATCTGCTGGAAGATCTCAACCCTCGCAAGCAGGATCTGAAGCGCCTAAATCTGCATACGGGGTGGAGGGAGTAAAGTAAGTACTCCAACTTAGTGATTAATAATATTAAATGAAGACTGAGCAATAAGAAATCACGTAAAGGCACATCAACAGGCTCTAAAGAAGCAATATTAAGCTAGTGAAAGCAATGAAACAGTGAAAACATGTAAAGTCACCTTAGTTCAGTTTAAGCTTCTTTAAAAATGCCTTTTTAACAGTTAAGCAAGTAAATAACAGGAATCTAGAAAAGATAAATACATTAAGAACCACCCTTCGGGCACAATACTGACAGAATCAGCCCCTCGGGCAACACATGGAATAGCACCAGCCCCTCGAGCTATATCTCATTTCACAATGGGTACCCGCACTCACTGGGGGTGTGTAGACTCTTGGAGGGGCCCCTTAGGGACCAAGCACAATATCAAGCCATCTTGTGGCATAATCAATAGGCTCTCGGCCTCATATCAAGCTACCTCGTAGTACAATCTTAGGCCCTCGGTCTCATAATCATAGATCAGTAACAGTAAAATATGATGCTCAGCCCAAATTATTATTTAAAATATCATTTAATGTATTAAAACAGAATAAACATTGTTAAGTTATGAAAACAGTAGAATATAGCATGATTGAGTACAAGTATAAAGTCAAAACAGTGAGGAAATATTAGTAAAAATCCCCTAAGGGTCCAAATAGTTGGCACGAAGCCCAAATATGGCATTCCGCCCAAAACATGATGATTAGCAAATAGTTTTCAATCAAATATGCAGTAAAACAGTCATTCGGGACGGACTAGGTCACAATCCCCCAATGGTGCACGACTCCACACTCATCATCTAGCATGTGTGTCACCTCAATATAGCACAACGATGTAAAATCCGGGGTTTCATACCCTCAGGACAACATTTAAAATCATTACTCACCTCAATCCGGTCCAAACTCTAGCTTGCGACGCCTTTGCCCCTTGAATCGGCCTCAACTCGCGTCAAATCTATCCAAAATCAGAATCACGATGTCAAAATATGATAAGGGAACGAAGCCCATGCAAAAATAATCAATTTACAACATAAATTTCGAAATTAACCAAAACCCGACCCCCGGGCCTACGTTTCGAAATTCGATAAAATTTACATCAATAGATTTGTTATATCCCCACGAGTTCATACATATCAAAAGTCCCAAAATTCAACCACAAATGGCCCCTCAAATCGTCAGGTCAAGGTCTCCAATACCAATCCCTAGTTTTCCAAAATTTAACCCTTAATTTCCATAATTATAGCTCAAATCCATGAAATAATACCATAGAAACGAGTTTTAGGTTCACAAATCTTACCTCCAGACGTTATCCCTTGAATCCCTCTTCAAAATCTCCAAAACCAACTTGAAATGATGAAGAACAACTCAAAAATCGCGAAGGAATTCTTTTATACCTTATGGCCCAGGCTTTTCGCACCTGCGGCCCTTTTACCGCTTCTGCGGTCTAGACCACCGCACCTACGGTTTCCACTTACTTGACCATTTCCATATCTACGGTTAAAATATCACACTTGCACCGCTGCAAGTGCACCTTCTCGATCGCTTCTGCGAGACCGCACCTGCGGTCACCTAGTCGCAGGTGCGGTTATGACATTAATGGAACATCTTCAGCTGCCAAACCAACTTCCAAACTTTCCGCCAACCATCTGAAATCACCCGAGGCCCTCAGGACCTCAACCAAAAGCACAAACACATCATATACCACTATTCTAACTTGTACCAATGCTCAAAACACCTCTAACAACATTGAATCAACCGAAACACATCGGATTCTAGCCTAAGATTCCAAAATCTTCCGAATTCCGCTTTTGATCAAAAAGTCTACCAAACCACATCCGAATGACTTGAAATTTTGCACACATATCCCAAATGACACAATGGTACTACTGAAACTCCCGGGATTCCATTCCGATCCTTATATCAAAATATCACTTATTAACCGAAAAATGCCAAAATTCCAATTTTGCCAATTCAAGCCAAAATCTACTCCAGACCTCCAAAACACATTCTAATCACTCTCCTAAGTCTCAAATTACCTCGCGAAGCTATACAAACCATTGAAACTCACATCCGAGCCCTCTAACACATAAGTCAATATCCGATTGACTTTTCCAACTTAAACTTCCTCCAAAGAGACTAAGTGCCTCAAACCTCACCAAAACCTTTCCGAACCCGAGCCAACCAACCCAATAACACATAGAACTGATAAAAAAAGCAATAAGAAGAAGAAATGGAGGAAACGGAGCAGTAACTCATGAGATGACTGGTCGGGTAGTCACATCAAATCTGAAGATATTTCTCTGCCCGAACAGTTTGTTGTTGGTATGTTTATAAAAAAACTTTCCAAATCTTGGAGTGACTACAAAAACCAATTGAAACACAAACACAAGCAATTGTCTCTGAAGGACTTGGTCAAGGATATTATAATTGAAAATACCAATCACAAGCAAGTTGTTGCTAACAAAGGAAAGGAGATTGCTACAAGTGCCAACCTTGTGGAGGATAATAAGCAGCAGAACAAATCAAATAACTGGGATGATAAAATAAATGGTTATAAGCCCAAAACCAACAATCAAACCTTCAAGAAAAAAGGTAATTGCTTTGTGTGTGGCAAACCTGGCCATCATGCTGCTCAATGCCGGAAGAGGGTTCGGAATGACAATCCCGCTAAGGCTAAAGTAAATTTAACAAAATCCAAAGCGGATGACATAATTGCTGCAGTTGTTTCCCAAGTGAACCTTGTGGCCAATGTGAAAGATTGGGTGTTATATAAGACTACCGACTACCTCATCTGGCAAAATTTTGGTATTGAATGACGTGTTGCACGTTCCTAGTATTCGAGCCAATTAGGAAAAGTGGGGGCGAAGGTTTCTTTTGAATATGATAAGGTCGTGTTGACCAAAAATAATAATTTTGTTGGCAAGGGTTATTATAACCATGGATTATTTGTACTCAATGTTATGAATGAAATATTAGTACTTCTACTTACTTGATTGATTCTTTTTAATTTATGGCATGCTAGATTAGGACATGTTAGCTTATCTTATATTAAGAAAATGCATTCTGAAGGTCTCATTTCAAATATTAATTATTCTAATATTGATAAGTGTGAAGTTTGTGCCGAAGCTAAACAAACTAAGAAATCATGTGCTTCAATATTTAGAGAATCTGAATTATTAAGTTTAATCCATATTGATTTAGGATGCTTGAAACAAACTTTGACTAGAGGAGGGAAAAAAATATTATGTGACTTTTATAGGCGATTTTTCTAGATATACAAAAGCTTATTTGTTGAGAAATAAAGATGAAGCTTTTGATATGTTTTAAATTTATAAAATTGAAGTAGAAAATCAATTGGGTAAGAAAACCAAAAAAGTTAGATCTGATAGAGGTGGTGAATTTATTTTATTAAATGATTATTATGAGAAAGAAGGCATAATTCACGAGATAACTCCGTCATATTCTCCACAATCAAATGGTGTAGTGGAAAGAAAAAATAGGACCTTAAAGGAAATGATGAATAGCATGCTTGTTAGTTCTGGTGCTCCGGATAATCTTTGGGGTTAAGCCATTTTATCTGCTTGCTATTTACAAAATAAAATTCCTTATAAGTCAACGGGTAAAACTCCTTATGAGTTGTGGAAGGGCTATCCACCTAATTTGAAATATTTGAAAGTGTGGGGGTGCCTTTTCTAAAGTTATGTTGCCTCATCCTACAAAAAGAAAAATAGGATCTAAAACATCTGATTGTATGTTTATTGGGTATGCTGAAAACCGTGCAACATATAGATTTTTAGTAGTCAAAAGTGATGTACTTGAAAACAATACTATTGTTGAAACAAAAAATGCTGAATATTTTTAAAATATTTTTCCTTTAAAATTTGAGAATATTTCTGATGCTCCTATTATTCCAAATGATAATATTTCACATGTTCCAATTATTCAAAATGATTTTGAAAGTAAGGGTTTAAGAAGAAGAAAAAGACCAAGGAAAGAAAAATCTTTTGGTAATGATTTTTATACTTATCTTGTGGATAATGATCATTTAACATATTCTGAAGTTATTTCTTCATCTGATGCCTCATTTTTGAAAGAAATTATTGATGTAGAATTAAATTCAATTTTACAAAATAAAACTTGGATTTTATTTGGTTTACCTCTACGAGCTAAACCCATTGGATGTAAATGAATTTTTAAGAAGAAACTCAATCCGGATGGTTCCATTGATAAATACAAAGCTAGATTTATTGCAAAAGGTTTTACCCAAAAGCAAAATATTGATTATTTTGATACTTATGCTCCGGTAACTAGAATTTCCTCAATTCGTGTTTTACTTGCCTTGGCTTCTATTTATAAATTTTTTATTCACCAAATGGATGTTAAAACTTCATTTTTAAATGATGATTTGGAAGAGGAAATTTACATGGAGCAACCCGAGGGTTGTATAGTGTCTGGCTAAGAAAACGAAGTATGTAAATTGTTAAAATCATTATATGGTCTAAATCAAGCACCTAAACAGTGGCATGAAAAATTTGCAAATATTGATTAATGATGGTTTTTCATCAATTGAAGTAGATAAATGTGTTTATACAAAATGTGTAGATGGTACATGTGTTATTATTTGCCTTTATGTGGATGACACGCTTATTTTTAGTTCTAGCCTTGATTTGGTACATAAAACCAAATTTTTCTTGTCTTCTAATTTTGAGATAAAAGACATGGGAGAAGCTAGTGTTATTTTAGGTATGAAAATTATAAGAGATGGCAATAGTTTAATGTTGATTCAAGAATATTATGTTGAAAGAATTCTTAAAAAAATTGATAATTTTGATGTGGTACCTGTAAGCACTCCTTATGATGCTAGTAGTCATTTAAAAAAGAATAAGCGAGATGCTATAGATCAAAATAAATATGCTCAAATTATTGGTATTCTAATGTATTTGATGAATTTTTCTAGACATGACATATACTGTGTGTAGATTGAGTAGATATACTCAAAACCCGAGTCATGATCATTGGAATACATTAGTAAGAGTAATGAAATATTTGAGAGGTACCATGAACTATGGTATTAAATATAGTGGATTTTCTACTGTACTAAAAGAATACAATGATGCTAACTGGATCTCTAATTTAGATGAGACAAAATCCACTAGTGGTTATGTGTTCACCCTCGCTGGGGGTGTTGTGGCATGGAAATCAGCTAAACAAACAATAATAACTAGATCTACCATGGAATCTGAGTTTGTGGCATTGGAATTGGTTGGCAATGAGGCCGAGTGGTTAAAGAACCTTTTTGTAATTACCCGACCGGTTGTTTTGAGCTTTTGCACCTTGCTCGTCAGTTCTCGGGCATGACTTGCCCCGTGTGAAGGATTATGACTTATGTAAATCGTTGGTTTTGGTTTTCAGGGTAATCAAAATAAATTTGGAAAAACAGTTCTCAGTTTAAAGCTTAAAATTTGAAAGATTTGACTTGTTGGTATATAATCTCGGATCGGAATTTTTTATGATTTGGTTAGCTCCGTTAGGTGATTTGTGACTTAGGAGCGTGATCACAATGCATTTTGGAAGTCCGTGGAAGGTTTAGGCTTGAATTGGCGAAATTGAGATTTTGGCGTTTTCCGATTGATAGGTGAGATTTTGATATAGGGGTCAGAATGAAATTCTGGAAGTTGCAGTAGCTTTGTTGTGTCATTTGTGATGTGTGTGTAAAATTTCAGGTCATTCAAACGTGGTTTGGTCCGGTTTTTTATCAAAAGCGTAATTCGGAAGATTTTGGAATTCTTAAACTTGAATTCGATGCAAATTTGGTGTTTTAATGTTGTTTTGAGTGTTCCGAAGGTTAGAATAAGTTTTGACGATATTAAGGGATATGTTTTCATGTATGGTTGAGGTCCCGAGGGCCTCGGGTGAGTTTCGAGGGGTCAATCGGGCCATTTTATATTTTTAAAAGTTGCAGAAAACTGTTGAGGGATTTCAGGAAATTTGACCTTCGCGTTCGCGAAGGGTTAGCTGGTGAGGCTGAGGAATTAGCCTTCGCGTTCACGATGAAGGCTTCACGTTCCCGAAGGGATAGAGTCTTGTGCATCGCGTTCGCGAGGTCCATGCTGCGTTCGCGTAGAGTAATTTGATTAGCTGGGCTTGAGGCATTTTATTCATCACGTTCGCGAGTGGTGTAACGCGACCGCGAAGGTTTAGTCCGAGGAAGCATCGCGTTCGTGATGTGCAGGTCGCGATCACAAAGAGGAAATTCCGGTCAAGGTTATTTTGTGCTTCGTGAACGCGAGGCTTTTACCGAGTTTGCGAAGAAGGAAAATTTACTTGGGCCAGAATGTTTAAAAATGAGTTTCACGAGCTTTGGTCTATTTTCTCCATTATTGAGCGATTTTTGGAGCTTTTGAGAAAGATTGAAGAGGGAATCGAAGGGTAACACTTGGAGGTAAGCTTTTTGAACTCTATACTCGATCCTATATTGATTCCTACTTGTTTAATCATGAAATATGTGGAAATTAAAGCCTAAAATTGGGGAATTAGGGCATGTAATTGGAGACCTAGAAATTGGTATTTGAGGGGCCATTTGAGGTCCGATTTTGATGTTCTTGGTATGTATAGACACGTGCGAGGATGAGGATTCCATTGATATTAATTTTATCGGACTCTGAGACGTGGACCCGGGGGTTCGAGTTTGAGCAATTTCGGGATTTTGATGTAAAATTAAATATTTTCGAGTGGGCTTCGTTCCCTTTGCATATTTTAATGATTATGTACTGATTGTGGCTAGATTTGGAGCATCCAAAGGTCAATTCATGTGGGCAAGGCATAGCGGGCTAGAGTTTGGACCGGATCGATGTGAGTAATGATTGTAAATGATTTTCTGAGGGTTTGAAACCTCGGATTGCACATCGCAGTGCTATATTGAGGTGAGGCACACACTTGATAAAGGTGTGGGGTCATGTACTATTGGGGATTGTGACTTAGTTCGTCCCGATTGATGATTTTACCGCATATTTGATTGAAATCTATTTGCTATCATCATTATTTGGGCTGAATGCCATATTTGGGCTTCGTGCCAACTATTTGAACCCTTCGGGGATTTTTGTTGATATTGCCTCACTGTTTTGACTTTATACTTGAACTCAGTCATGTTATTTTCCACTATTTTTTTCAAAACTCAGCCATGTACACTAAGTTTTAATACTCAAATGATAGTTAAATGATGTTTTGGGCTGAGAAACACTATTTTACTGTTGCTCGAGAGGCTTATGTGATTTTTGACTGAGTAAGACCGATGGCCTGTGTTTTGAGGATATCTTCTGGGTCGGGCTGCACGCCGCAGCGGTGATACACTGATATTGATTATGAGGCCGAGGGGCTGAGATTGTACGCCACGAGGTGGCTTGATATTGATATGAGGCCGAGAGACTGTTTATGATGCCACGAGGTGTCTTGATATTGCGCTTGTGACGTAAGGGGCCCCTCCAGGAGTCTGCACACCCTAGTGAGCGCGGGTACCCATTGTGATGTAAGATATAGCCCGAGGGGCTGGTATTGTTCTATGTGATTGCCCGAAGGGCTGGTATTATTCTAAGATATTGCCCGAGGGGCGGATTTATTGACATTGTGCCTGAGGGGCGAACCTTATGTGCTTATCTTTCTTATTTTCCTGTCAAGTACCTATTTAATTGTGTATTTGTGCCCGAGGGGCGGCTTTCTATGCTTATCTGGACTAATTATTTTGCATTCATTTGCGCAACTATTGAGAAAGTCCTTTTCAAAGAAGTTTAAACTGATCTAAGATATTTTAAGAGATTTTTCAGCTTCATTGTTTTCTTACTGGTTTTTGTACTGCTTCTATACAGCATGTTGATGCACTTTTCGTGATTTCTTACCATTCAGACTTTAGTTATGATTATTACTCACTGAGTTGGAGCACTCACTTTACTCTCTGCACCTTGTGTGCAGATTCAGGTATTTCTGAACCAGGTAGCGAGTATTGGCTAATCGGAGATAGAGTCATCGGAGTTTAGCAAGGTAGCTGCCGGCGTTCGTAGCACTGCTTTTCTCCCTCTTGATGTCCTTGGATTGTATTTAGCCTATTTCAGAACTTAGTTGTATTTTAAACCTTAGTAGATGTTCGTGACTTGTGACACCCCGATGTCGGGCTGTGTTTAGGCTGTATTCCGCACATTATAAAAAATTTTGCTTAGTCTTTGGCTTATTTACTCATGCTTAGACTATTTATAGATGTTTAATTATTTTAAAAATTGAATTGGGACTAGTTAACTGGCCTTGTCTTTACGAGAGGTGCCATCACGACCAGGTCCGGGTTTAGGGTCATGACAAGTTAGTATCAGAGCCTAGGTTACATAGGTCTCACGAGTCATGAGCAGGTTTAGTAGAGTCTCACGGATCAGTACGGAGATGTCTGTACTTATCATCGGGAGGTTGCAGAACCTTTAGGAAAAACTTCACATTCTTGAATTCTTATCGTGCGTCCTTGATTCAGCTGGAGATGTAACTCTTTGAATTCCTTCCATGCGTTCATATGTGTGCATGAGCGCTCAATATCAGATATGCATCGATGGCTTGTGATTCCCTGATCGAGGGGACAGATGTGATCTCTGTGAGTTGATGTTGGGCCAGTCTAGAGGACTTGAGGCCGGATTTTGCCTATAGCTTGAGCACCGAGGTGCTGATTGTGTGAGCAAGTGTTTTTGAACTTATATGTTTGGTATTGTCCCTATTAGTGGAAGTGACGGCTGCATGGCTATGTGATGAGTATATTAGTACTGCAAGATATATCCATATGATTGGAAGAGACGAGAAGGGTCTGCTGGAGGATAGAAGAACTATTAGGTTCTAGATTTCCACCTTGATTCGAGGTATAGCCCCGAGTTATGGGCGTGTGAAGAATTTTTTCATGTTTCCTAGTTGGGAGTGAAGTAAATCTCATGTTGTGCTATGAGTTCAGACTCAGGAAGACTAAGTGACTGCGTAAAGTTTATGACGGTGAAAGGTATGCGGAAAGGTTAGTTCGAGATGAAGCAGGTGGGTTATCTCCTGCGGAGTGTTCGGAAGTTTGTGCGACCTTTATGTTGTCTGATAGAAGATCTCATTTGCAAGTGAAAGATATGTATTGTAATTTAAATTGGTTCGCTTAAGAGAGTGGGTTTAACTATTACGAGAGTGAATGTGAGATTTGCAAAAGATTTAAAGTACCTGATGATCTGTGTTTTCCCAAGCTTACAAAGGATTTGAGTTTAATCTCACTATGGTATTATGGCAGCAATAGAGTATATGTGTTATGAGTTATTGAGTGTATTTTGATCTATGGCTTCGAACCAAGTGGGGGAGTCTGCTATTGATTAGTTTATTGCACGATTATGTGCTATATTGGTCCCAGTTCGAGGCGTTCGGGCGAATCAGTTATGGCCTATGGAGATTAAAACCAAGGATGGCTCGAGTAAAGGAAAATTCTTAACAAAGGATATAGTATGCTTCATAGGTGTGTGAGAATCACAGAATGTCTTGAGTTGTTATTGGTAAATGATGTTCGGTGCATAGAGCAGGAAGTTGCTTGGTTGTAATGGAATAATGTCACATTCTGCGGTGTCAGAGTGCTAATGAGGCATAGGTTGTTCGGTTCGTTTGATTATGCTAATTGCAGTTTGAGTAGAATGGATGACTCTCGAGAATGGTTCTAATGGGTTCAAGATTTTTCATGTAACAATTGGGTATCTTCAAGTTGTATATGTGGCTAGAAACTGAGTTTTCATTGGTAGATGTCAAGACTTATGGTATTTTCTATATTAATTATGGGATTCTATATATTAGTATCAGGAAGATGAAGGTAATGACTCTGGATTCATAGGAAGTCTCTTCAGGGTAAGCATTTTGAACGCGGTGCTATTGGGACTATCTAGAGAGTATTCAGCAGCTTAGGGACATAGGACGGTGTGGTTTTATACTTGGGTCTCGTGTGGTAAGTCTGGGTTGAGGAATTGTGATGTTATAGCAAGAAGGAGTATCAAGTTGAAGGTAAATCAGAAGGGAGCTCGGATAGATAGGATAGCTTGGTAGCAGGCCAGATCGGTATGGTAAAGATATGATTAGTTCTTTGGATGCTTATGAGGTAATGAGTTTATACAAGTGTTTCACGACAATGCTCTTAGGTTTTAGTGGCATGCGTAGCTTGGTTGAGTTAGAAGGATTCAGTTCTGACGATTTAGTTTTGTACGAATGGAATTCGAAAAGTTCTTGATGATTCTATCACGGTTAGAGGTGTGCATTTTTCCACAGGCATAAAGAGCATGGGATGTATAGTGATTTTCTCCCAGTTGAGGTCCAATAGAAAAGTTCTTGGCTAGTTGAGTACATGTTGTGTGTGGCTCAGAATGAATATGAAGTTCTCATATTTACCTTAGGACGATATAGTATATGCGGTGTGTTGTGCAAGACTTAAATTTGCATGTGTAAGGTCACGGATCAGTTCTGAAAGGAAGGTCACAACTCTTAGGCAGCGTGCAGTTTTAGACAATTAGAGAAATGAGTTTCAGATAATTAGAGAAAGGGTCTTCGGATGATTAAGGAAATGGTATTGCTAATTTGGGGTGATTTGACGAGGGTATATGTTTCAAAAAAGGCAATGTGATTAAGTTGATGATACTTTGGTGGTATTACGACATTTTCTTGTTAGATCGACTACTGATATTCGAGTTTGCTTAGTGGCACAGAAGAATTTTAGAGTATCTCTTGTGGAATGATTGGATTTAGAGGTGTGGTATGTATTCGGACGGCAAAAATGGGATCGGATATGGTGATTCATGTGCCATATGGATTTGGAGACGAGAAGTTCTCATATTCAGACTATGTTGTGGTTGTGGGTTATGTGAATCAGCACTGTTTAGTGACTATCGGGGTTTGGAGACCCGATCGGATCTTTTGTTGCTTGGTATGTTAGATTTTGGATGTGATATTGGGTTCAGACTGGTTGTCTCCGTGTTGTGTCATTCTGGACTATTGCGCTAGTGGCTATGCTGGAAATGCCACGGATTGAGTGGTGAGGTTCGACGGATTATATCCTAGTAGAATTTCGAAGACCCAGCGGAGGGCTAGGAAAGACTGTCTTTCTTATTTAGACTTTCGTGATGGATGTCAGTGTAGAGACTCCTACCATTGATTTAGTTCTAGTGGTGAGGGACTTTTTGGATGTGTTTCTTGTGGTCGGGCATGTCACCGGGAAAGGTTGTTGATTTCAGTATTGATTTGATGTCGGGCAACGTATCGTATAGTACCGGCAGATTTAAAGGAGTTAGAGGATCAGCTTCAGGATTTCCTTGATAAGGCGTTCGTTGGCAAGCCAATATGGATACGTGTTCTAACTTGAGTCGGCTTGGTTGGCTCCGAATTGTACTGTTAAGGGATGTATTGATTCGATTGTTATTGAGCTTATTAGTAATCTGGGGAGATCTATGAGTTATCTTTCCATGTTGCGAGGTGTTATGATTTGTTGGTTACAGGCACATATGGTGTGGATCTATTGGGGTTTCATAGTGGAAGTCGAGCGGGAAGAGTATTTGGGTGCTGCTCGATGAATGGCGCATCGGTTATGTCCTTTCGGGTTGTGTAATGTTATGTCAATTGTTTCGCCGTGGTTATGATGATTTGCTTTGGTTCTAGACATCAAATTGCGCGTGGTTGTCGATTTCGAGCATAGTGACCTGAGGTGTTTCCTGTGGAGCAGTGTTTGGATAGGATCGCACATCGCAGCGAAGTTATGTGGGGGTATGACCTTGCGGGTTAGATTCGTGTGCTATGTTCCTATGATGAAATACGGGTTCTCAGCCTTTTGTTGTGGTGGTACTGGTGAGCCTGAGGTACGGTTCTTTCATTTGAGTCATTTTCATGATTTGAGTATGTTCGGACTGTTGTTATGGGTGCGCGTATTGCGCAAGTTGTGGCTTAGGCTTGTATTGATGTGTCATGTTACCAAATTAGTGTGTTGGATTAGATGAGATCGTTGGGATCATTAATGAATATGAACAGATTCGATTTCAGCATGTTGGAGAGGTTCGGCTCAGAAATTTGCTACAGTCTTTACCAAGGAAAAGTGGCTTCATGAATGGTTGATCGGTGAAATGGTTATGGTTTATTGCGTGTTTCATTTATCATTGGCAGTATATGAAAGTGTTGGAATAAGACTTTAGTTGGTAAGAGGTTTTCTACCAGTATTTGGTTGTTGTGGGCAGTTATTATGAATAGAAGTTATCGCTTCAAGCGTTTGAGTTATGTGGTTTATCATGTAATTGCACGTGAGGTTGTTGGTATGGGTTATTACATCTAGTTCGGGCTTATTCTGAATATAGAGGTGAGATTCTGATCTTATGGATGAATTCAGAAGTGGAAATGTGGTTCTAAGGTTTATGGGCTAGGTTGGAATTGTGAAACTTTAGTTGCATTGGGTTGTCAGACCTATATGAGATAGGGTGACGTGGGATCACCCCTGGGTATATGCATGGTAAGGTTATTCAGCGATTGGTTGGCTTTTAGATCAACTCTGGGCACGTTCGAGGACGAACGTATGTTTAGATGGGGGAGGATGTAACGACCCGACAGGTCGTTTTGACCTTTTGCACCTTGCTCGTTAGTTCTCGGGCATGACTTGACCCGTGTGAAGGATTATGACTTATGTAAATCGTTGGTTTTGGTTTTCAAGGTAATCGGAATAAATTTGGAAGAACAGTTCTCAGTTTAAAGCTTAAAATTTGAAAGATTTGACCAAGATTTGATTTATTGGTATATGATCTCGGATTAGAATTTTTTATGATTTGGTTAGCTCCGTTAGGTGATTTGGGACTTAGGAGCGTGATCGGACATTTTGGAAGTCTGTGGAAGGTTTAGGCTTGAATTGGCGAAATTGAGATTTTGGCGTTTTCCGATTGATAGGTGAGATTTTGATATATGGTAGGAATGGAATTCCGAAAGTTGCAGTAGCTTCGTTGTGTCATTTGTGACGTGTGTGCAAAATTTCAAGTCATTCGGATGTGGTTTGGTCGAGTTTTTGATCAAAAGTGTAATTCGGAAGATTTTGGAATTCTTAGGCTTGAATTCGATGCATATTTGGTGTTTTAATGTTGTTTTGAGCATTCTGAAGGTTGGAATAAGTTTCAATGATATTAGGGGATGTGTTGGCATGTTTGGTTGAGGTCCCGAGGGCCTTGGGTGAGTTTCGGGTGGTCAATCGGGCTATTTCGTGTTTTTAAAAGTTGCAGAAATCTGCTGAAGGATTTCAAGAAATTTGACCTACGCGTTCGCGAGTAGGTCCTCGCGTTCCCGAAGGGTTAGCTGGTGAGGCTGAGGAATTAGCCTTCGCGTTCGCGAAGGGCTAGAGTCTTGTGCATCGCGTTCGCATGGTCCATGCCGTGTTCGCGTAGAGTAATTTGATTAGCTGGGCTTGAGGCATTTTATTCATCGCGTTCGCGAGTGGTGTATCGCGATCGCAAAGGTTTAGTTCGAGGAAGCATCACGTTCGCGATGGGTAGGTCGCGATCGTGAAGAGGAAATTCTGGTCAACGTTATTTTGTGCTTCGCGAACGCGAGGCTTTGACAGCGTTCATGAAGAAGGAAAATTTACATGGGGCAAAATGTTTAAAAATGAGTTTCGCGAGCTTTGGTCTATTTTCTCTATTGTTGAGCAATTTTTGGAACTTTCGAGAAAGATTGAAGAGGGAATCGAAGGGTAACACTTGAAGGTAAGATTTTTGAACTCTATACTCGATCCTAAGTTGATTCCTACTTGTTTAATCATGAAATATGTGGAAATTAAAGCTTAAAATTGGGGAATTAGGGCTTGTAATTGGAGACATAGAAATTGGGATTTGAGGGGCCATTTGAGGTCCGATTTTGATGTTCTTGGTATGTATAGACTCGTATGAGGATTCCATTGATGTTAATTTTATTAGATTCCAAGACGTAGGCACGGGGGCCGGGTTTGAGCAATTTCGGGATTTTGATGTAAAATTGGATATTTTCGAGTGGGCTTCGTTCCCTTTGCATATTTTCATGATTATGTACTGATTGTGACTAGATTTGGAGAATGCAGAAGTCGATTCATGCGGGCAAGGCATCGCAGGCTAGAGTTTGGACCGAATGCAGGTGAGTAATGATTGTAAATGATGTTCTGAGGGTTTGAAACCCCGGATTGCACATCGTAGTGCTATATTGAGGTGAGTCACACGCTTGATGACGAGCGTGGGGTCGTGCACTATTGGGGATTGTGACTTGGTTCATCCCGATTGATGATTTTACTGCATATTTGACTGAAATCTATTTGCTATCATCATTATTTGGGTTGAATGCCATATTTGGGCTTCGTGCCAACTATTTGAACCCTTCGGAGATTTTTGTTGATATTGCCTCACTGTTTTGACTTTATACTTGAACTCGGTCATGTTATTTTCCACTATTTTTTTCAAAACTCAGCCATGTTCACTCAGTTTTTGTCACACCTTCTTTTTTACACACCTGAAGGTATATATAAGGGAGTTTTTCCAATTTAAGTGACATTATTCGAAATAGGATTATTTATTCATTTTTATTCAGAGTCGCCACTTGGGATGGCTTGTTTTCTGGTGTCCCAAGTCACCGGTTTATTTTAAAATCCCAAATCGAGGAAAATCCGACTTTCCTTTTTTGAAGTCTGCTAACCAGAAATTTTGAATAAGGAATTCTGTTAACCCGAGGGAAGGTGTTAGGCACCCCCGGATTCCGTGGTTCTAGCATAGTCGCTTAAACTATCATAATTGGCCTATTATCTGATTTTAATACATGTTTTAGCCTATGGTATAATTTTAAATTTATTAACCGCTTTTGATTATTTTAAAGAAGATTTAACGTCGTTCAAAACATGTCTTTGGATCGCGCCACATGAAATGCACCCGCAATCCGAAATACATTTTTATTCAATGTTGTAAAGATTTGGATTTGGGTCACATAAAATGCACACCCGAGTTTAGGAAGATAAAATTATTAAAATAACGCGCTTAAAGCAGCTACGCGTTTTAACTTTGCGAGGGCCATGGAAATTTGCTAAATGGTACACCTCGAATTCTAAGGATTAAAATTAAATGAAATGAGGGCTATGCGTTTTGAGATTTTATTTGGCACGGCACACCTCAAACCCGATTTTAAGAGTCTAATTAATTGAGGTAAGGCTTAATGAAATTCTAATTAATTATTCAAGCTATGTAGCGACTAACATGCACTGTATTAAACCATAAATTAACTAAAAGGAAATTGCCTCCACAATGAAGCAAATAAACTAAAAAAGCTAAATCTGATGAAGTGCAACAGGCTCAAGCAAAAAGGTAAATGACATGGGGACAAATGCCCTCAGGCTTGGGCCCAGAGTGAGCCCAATTTCTGGCGAGGCCAAGGACGTCTCAAGGCATAAAACATGCAAACTGGATCCGATGTTGAACGTCCATAATTGGACCAGCTTTAAGCCCCATTCTTTAGAACCAATAATTTCGAGTCTTTTCGAGTGAGTTATATTCCCTTAGCCTATTGTAATATATTCCTTGTGGTTTTGGCAAGATTCGACACGCGAGGAGGTCGATTCGAAAGGAAAGGGCATCGCGGAGTAGACTTTTGGCCGTCTTGAGGTGAGTAATAGATGTAAATGTTGTTCTAAGGGTTTGAAACCCCGGACTTTCACATCGTAATGCTATATTGAGGCGTGACACGCACTCCATGGCGAGTGCGGGGTCGGATACTATTGGGGATTGTGACTTGGTCCATCCCGTGTGATGTTTATACTATACTAGTGATTGATACACATACTTCATTGATATTACGGGGCTTGATGCCATGTTTGGGGCCTTGTGCCTATTTGTAAAATCCTTTGAGGATTGATATTACTGCTTAGCATGATTTCCATATCATTTAATTTCAGTCCAAGGTTTTAAATGTTGTTTTGCAAACTCAGCCATAATTCTAAGTGTTGAAAACTTAAATGATATTTTTAAATGTATTCCGGGCTGGGAACTTCTGTTTTGTAAATGCCCAAGGGGCTTATTATATTATTTTCTGGACTGATTATAAAGTGATTTGGAACAGTGGTAACAATGACACTGTGTGATATACTTGAAACCGTGGTAACAATGACACTGTGTGATATACTTGAAATAGTGGTAACAATGACACTGTGTGATATACTTGAAATAGTGGTAATAATGACACTGGATGATATACTTGAACAGTGGTAACAATGGCACTGTATGATATAAATTGGTCAGGTAACAATGGCTGACCGGTCAGGTAACAATGACTGACCAAGATATTGCACTTGCGCTGTAGGAGCCCCTCCGGAGTCTATACACACCCCCAGTGAGCGCCGTCGACGATAAATAAATATGGATGGCTTGGGCTGCACGCCGCAGTGGGTACTGGAATGTACCATCATATGCATTGCATTGCATTCATGTATTTCTATTTATACTGTTGTTTAGCTGCTCAGTTTCATATGTTGCTGTATATTTGGATTTTAGCTTACTTTGTGTATTTACTGGATTTTCTTATCTTCGGACTGTAGTTACTTTTATTACTCACTGGGTCGGAGTACTCACTTTACTCCCTGCACCTTGTGTGCAGATCCAGGGCAGTCTCAGGCTCAGTAGATCCAGTTGATTAGCAGATCCAGCTTCTGGGAGTATCGAGGTAGCTGCACGGCGTTCGCAACCATTGATCTTCTCCCTCCTATCCTATCTCTTTATTTCCGCATTATCAGACTTTGGATATACCATGTATTAGGATGATATTCTGTATTCTAGAGGCTCAGATTCGTGACACCGGGTCCTAGTGAGATTATATTGTGTATTTTGTTAAATTCTTCAGTACTTTAATCTTGCTTAATTGATATTTCTTTCCGCTATTTTTGATAAATTGGGTTAAGTGTTGAATAATGGTCGGGCTTGCCTAGTAGTGTGCTGGGCGCCATCACGACCGGGATTTGGGTCGTGACACAAATCTAAATGGAAATTCTCATTTTGAAAGCTTAAAATTGAAGAAATGAACTACGATTGGCATTTCTCTTCTCACCATCGGCTGATAGTGCTCTTTACGAGTTTTCACTAAACAAGCTCTCTCATTTTCAATTTCTCTGCTCACCGTCGTTTTATGGTGCCCGTATGTTTTCACCGATAAGACTCTCTCATTTTATTTCTCTCCTTTAGATTGTATCATATCCAAACAGTTGTGTTTTCTAATTCCGCCGCCTTTGCTGATTGATCAGAAGGACTTGAACAAGGTTTGGGTAAAAAGAATCTGGATGAAATTACAACTTTGGAACTATTCAGGTAGGCTCATTGCCGAACCATTATAACATCTTCCCCAGTTTTACTTTTGGGGAAAATTGGATTTTTGTTTGGTATGACTGAACCCCCGGGAGAGGCTGCCTACGTATCCTTTCGAAATCAAGTCGAACGTAGTTCAGGGAAACATTTTGTTTTGTTATTTTCACTTTTTTAACACTTTATGGTTCCCAAGAGGGTAATCAAAGAAGAGTAACCCACTCAAATGGGTTTGCAAAGGGTGGAGAGTGTTTGGGTAGCGAGAATGAAAGCCTTCGCCATCCCAATCAGACAAGGTTGTCACTGTAGAAAAGCTAAACATAATACATTTTGACTGCATCCGCATTTACAGCTGCTTCAGGATCATTCCCTTCGATATTGCCTAGATACAATGCCCTTTTTGGCAATATCTTTCTGATGATGTATGGGCCCTTCCAATTAGGACCAAATTTTCCTTTCGCTTCTTGGTGATGGGGAATGATACGCCTTAAAACAAGTTGCCCCACTTCGAAATTTCTAGGCCGCACTTTCTTGTTGTAGGCACGGGCCATTCTTTGTTGGTACAACTGCCCGTGGCAGACCGCGGCCATTTGCTTTTCATCGATCAAGGTTAACTATTCTAGCCAGGTTTTAACCCACTCACTGTCTTCAATTTCAGCTTCAACGATGATGCGGAGAGAGGAGATTTCAACCTCTGCAGGTATTACGGATTTAGTGCCATAAACCAAAAGATACGGGGTGGCTCCAATTGACGTGCGCACAGTAGTGCGATATCCCAACAATGTGAACGGTAACTTTTCATGCCACTGCCTGGAACTTTGAATCATCTTTCTCAAAATCTTTTTGATGTTTTTGTTTGCTGCTTCGACGGCCCCATTGGCTTTGGGCCGATAAGGAGTAGAGTTCTGGTGCGTTATCTTGAATTGTTCACATATCTCTTCAATCAAATGACTATTCAAGTTTGCAGCATTGTTGGTGATAATAGTTGCAGGAATGCCAAAACGGCAGATAAGATTGGAGTGCATGAAATGTATCACAGCTTTCTTGGTGACGGACTTGAGAGTGATGGCTTCAACCCATTTCGTGAAGTAGTCAATAGCAACTAGTATGAATTTGTGCCCATTTGAGGCTTTCGGCTCGATTGGCCCAATGGCGTCCATACCCCAAGCAACAAATGGCCAAGGTGCTGACATGGGATGCAGTTCTGTGGGAGGTGCATGAATCAAATCGCCGTGCACCTGGCACTGATGACACTTTCGGACAAAGCTGAAAGAATCCTTTTCCATGGTTATCCAGTAAGAGCCCGCTCGAAAAATTTTCTTTGCTAAAATATACTCGTTCATGTGGGGTCCGCATACTCCCGCGTGTACCTCATAAATGATTCTTCCAGCCTCTTCCGCGTCAACATATCTCAACAAGTTGAGGTCCGGAGTTCTCTTGTACAAGACATCACCACTCAAAAAGAAACCACTCGCGTGCCGCCTAATGGTTCTCTTCTGGTCTCCACTGGCTTGCTCGGGATATTCTTGTGTTTTCAGAAACCTTTTGATGTCATGGTACCATGGTTGGGTATTTGGTGCTGCTTTGACCGTATTACAATAACCATGCCTTTCCCGGATTTGGATTTCCGAGGGATCTATGTGAGCATTGCCTGGATATGGCAGTATTGAGGCCAAAGTGGCAAGTGCATCAGCTAGTTCATTGTGGCAGCGAGGAATGTACTTGAACTCTATTAACTTGAATCGTTTGCCAAATTCTTCCACATGTTGCCTGTAAGGAATAAACTTGACGTCTCGGGTTTCCCATTCTCCCTGAGCTTGCCGGATAATTAAATCTGAGTCTCCCATAATTACCAATTCTTCGACATCTTGGTCGATTGCCATGTTCATACCCATAATGCAAGCTTCGTGCTCGGCAATGTTGTTTGTGCAGAAAAACCGAAGCCTAGTTGTGGCCGGGTAATGCTGATAGGTGGGCGAGATCAAGATTGCCCCAATTCTAACACCTTTTGCGTTTACCGCTCCATCGAAAAACATTTTCCAAGCATTGATGTCTTCGGATATTGCCTCAACTGAGTTCACCTCTTCATCTGGGAAGTAAGTATTCAAAGGTTGGTATTCATTATCAACCGGATTTTCAGCCAAATGATCTGCTAACGCTTGGGCTTTCATTGTCGTGCGAGTGACATATACTATGTCGAATTCCGTAAGTAGGATCTGCCACTTTGCTAGCCTCCCGGTGGGCATCGGCTTCTGGAATATGTATTTTAAAGGATCCAACCTGGTTATGAGGTAAGTGGTGTAGGCTTGCAAATAATGTCTCAGCTTCTGAGCGACCCAAGTCAAAGCGCAGCAGGTCCTTTCCAACAAAGTGTATTTGGCTTCATAACTGATGAATTTCTTGCTCAGATAATAAATAGCCTGCTCTCTTTTTCCGGTCACATCGTGTTGCCCGAGGACGCAACCAAAAGAATTTTCCAAGACTGTCAGGTACAAGAACAAAGGCCTCCCTGGCTCAGGTGGGACCAAGATTGTTGCGTCTGATTCGACAGATATTCCTTGATTTTATCAAAAGCTCCTTGACATTCATCTATCCACTTGACTGTTGCATTTTTCTTTAGCAATTTGAATATGGGTTCACATGTAAATGTCAGTTGGGCAATGAATCGACTGATGTAGTTCAATCTACCCAACAGACTCATAACATCCTTCTTAGTTTTCGGAGGAGGCAAATCTCGAATAGACTTTATCTTTGTTGGGTCTAACTCGATGCCCCTCCGACTAACGATGAATCCCAAGAGTTTGCCGGATGGTACCCCAAATGCACATTTGGCTGGGTTCAGTTTCAAATCATATTTGCGCAGCTGCTCAAAAAACTTTTTCAAGTCCCGAACGTGGTCGTCCTGGGTTTTGGATTTGATGATTACATCGTCCACATACACCTCTATCTCTTGGTGCATCATATCGTGAAAAATGGTAATCATGGCCCTCATATAGGTTGCCCCGACGTTCTTGAGACCAAATGGCATGACTTTGTAACAGTATGTACCCCACGGTGTGATAAAAGTTGTCTTCTCTGCATCTTCTTCATCCATCAACACCTGGTGATATCCTGCGTAACAATCCACAAAGGATTGTATCTCATGTTTGGCGCAGTTATCAACAAGGATGTGGATGTTTGGCAGAGGGAAGTTATCTTTGGGATTTGCCTTGTTTAAATCTTTGTAATCTACACACACCCGGGTCTTCCCGTCTTTCTTTGGCACTGGGACTACATTAGCTAACCATGTGGTGTACCGGACCACTCGGATCACCCCCGCTTTCAACTGCTTCGTGACCTCTTCTTTGATCTTGTCACTAATATCAGTTTTAAACTTTCTATGCTTTTGCTGGACTGGGGGACAGTCTAGGTAAGTAGGTAACTTATGAACCACCAAGTCAACACTCAGCCCTGGAATGTCGTCATATGACCAAGCAAATACATCTTTGAACTCAAACAGGAGTTGGATTAATGTGTCTCGAGTTTTTCCGTCTGTGAAAATGCTTATCTTGGTTTCCCTGACTTATTTAGAACTACCCAAATTAACCGGTTCGGTATCATTTAAGTTCAGCTTAGGTTTATTCTCATTGTTCCAATTCTCGATTTATTTTCCTAAAAGCCTCCTCTTCATCGTATTCCGGTTCTTGGTTCATTATTTCGCAATTAGACAGCATGTTTGGATCTGGGCATGAAGTCCGCAAGCATGTCATGTTATTTAAAGCCGCATTATTAGAACTGAAAGAAGAAATAAAAGAGAAAAATGACAAAATCAGAAAGAATAAAGAAAGATGAACGATGAAATATTGATTTCATTTCTTGGAATTTGAAGATAACAGGGTTTACATTGGAAAATTAAAAGACAAGAAACTAAAGAAAACATTCGAGTTACACCCTGAAATAACTTGTGATGCAGAAAAAGTGGCAAGACGGGTCTATCAGGACTCCCTCCTGATTGGGAATGGGGTAGCTTTCCAATTATGTAGCTTGGCATTAGGTCCCATATACGGCACCTCAGCGGTGCTTGAGCCTTCCCCTGGCTGAACCATGTGGGCTTCATACAGTATCTTCCTTATCGCCCCACAGATCTCTTCAATCTCTTCGGCCGTGAAGGCCTCATATTCTTCTTCCTCATGATATTTTGGCTTGACAAATGTTCTGTACAGATGCGGTACCGGTTGAGGCAAGACCCAGCTATCATTCTTTCTATCATTTGCCCATTTTACATCAGCTGGAGTGGGTCGGAAGCCTATCCCGAAGAACTTTTCACTAGCCATTAAGGTAACAGGTTCAGTTATTCCTTGAAATGATTTCCCAAGCCCCTTCCTTGGTATGAAGCCATGTCTGATCATTTCCTTGGCCACCATGATTAATGCATTAGAAAGAAAGGGTTGAGGGCAAGGGTTTCCCTCTTCGTACTGGTCTGCGACCACAATTTCAAAGGCTTGATAAACTATGTGCTCGCTCCCCTCTCTTGCTTCAAGACATGGGACTAATGGGTCCCGATAAATTGATTGATCGTCTTCCCCGTGGACCACAATCTCTTGATCTTCATGCTCAAATTTTACCATCTGATGGAGAGTAGAGGGTACAACCCCTGTTGCATGAATCCATGGCCTCCCCAAAAGAAAATTGTAGGATGTGTCCATGTCCAGAACCTGGAAGGTTACTTCAAAGTCTACTGGGCCGATGGTCAGTATCAGATTGATCTCTCCAATTGTGTCCCTTTTTATACCATCAAAAGCCCGTACACAGACATTGTTGGGTCGACTTCTTTCGGTCCCGATTTCCATGCGCTGTAGAGTTGAGAGTGGGCAGATGTTTACCCCAGAGCCTCCGTCTAGCATAACCATTTTCACATAGTACCCTTCGCATTTGACTGTCAGGTGCAGAGCTTTGTTATGCGTGGCCCCTTCTGGGGGCAAGTCATTTTTGCTGAAGGAAATCTAGTTAATTGCGAAAAACCTTTCTGCCATCCTTTCCAACTGTTCTACAGAAGTTTCAATAGGAACATATGCTTCGTTAAGGGTCTTGATCAATACATTCTGATGTTCGGTTGAGTTTATCAGCAAAGCCAACAAGGATACTTGTTCGGTAAATTTTCGAAGCTGGTCGATCACCTCATAATCCGCCATTTTCATATTTTGAAAGAAAGTCTCCGCTTCTTCGGCACTCACGGGCTTCTTGGATGGGAAGCGTTTTCTAGTGGCATTGTTCACCTCTACCAAATTAGAATACTTTTCAACGGGGTTATTTTCTTGGACTTCTCCTGAGATTTCTTCGCCCTTATAGGTCACCACGTTTTGTTCTAGTTCCAGGGCACAGCGGTAGGATCCGTCATAGGATTTTGCGGTGCGTGGCCAATAACCATGGGCTCACTCAGTCTTGGTGGATTAATTGGCCCCCGCATCATATAAGCTCCCTTGGGAACATACATTTGGGTTGCCTTGTTTAGCTCGAATCTCCTAGGAGGACTCAAAGTCATCTGTTTTTCTTTGCGGCCCCGGGGGACATAGAGAACAACATCTTTGGGAGGTGTTGCCCCAATCCCCACTTCAACTTTCTTCTCTGATTTTGGAGGGGTAGTTTTGTTCTTTTTCTCCCCTTTGTCTTCCTCCGGGGCAGCTTTTGGTTTCTTTTCTACGTCGTCAATGGCAATGATGTCCTTCAATGGCGGGTAAAATTCCTTATCCTCACAAATCATTCCGATTGCCAGCCCGTTGTTATGGGATGGCAGTGGGTTATTAGTCACATTAGGGACATCCTCATCCCTTAGCACTATCTTCTGTTTTATCAAATTCTCCACTGCTCTCTTCAGAGTCCAGCAATCATCAGTGTCGTGCCCTTCTGCCCCCGAGTGATAGGCGCATTGGGCACTAGCTCTGTAAGAGGGAGATGTTGGGTTTTGCCTAGTTTGAGGAACCGGCTGTAGTAGACCCATTTGGACAAGCTTTGGGAACAGGCTAGAGTAGGATTCGCCGATTGGTGTAAAATTTGGCCTTTTAGGTGGTTCACAAGGGGGAAAATTGTTTTGTGGAGGACGGGGGTTATAGTGGTTTTGGTAAAGAGGTTGGTTTCTGGGAAATGGAGCTTGGTTAAGGTTGGCTTGTTGCTGTGGATGGACATAAGGTTGAGCATTCATGACCGTGTATGGATGAGGAGCATAGGCCATGTCTTGGTGGGGGTAATAGTGTTGCGGGTTCCTTTCTAGGAAAAGGGATATAGGAGTACGGTGTTTTCTTGCACCCGACCCTACCATGGATGTTTCTTCCTTTTTCTTGCCTTACGCTATTCCTCCGAACCCACCCTGAATGGCTTGGGAAGTACTCTGATAGCAGATTGGATTAGAATTCGACCCGTTTTCAACCATTTCGCCAATCTTAATAGCTTCAGCGAACGGTTTACCCATAGCAGACATCATATTTTGGAAGTAGTCGGCCTCCTGCGCTTGGAGGAAAACTGTGACTATTTCAATCTCGTCCATCGGAGGCTTTACCTTGGAGGCCTGCTCACGCCATTTAACTGCGTACTCTCGGAAACTTTCCGAGGATTTCTTCTTCAAGTTTGTCAATGAGTTCCTATCTGGAGCAATATCAATGTTGTACTGGAACTGCCTGACAAAATCTCTAGCAAGATCATCCCAGATGTGCCAGCAGGATATATCTTGATCCATGTACCACTCAGATGCGATGCCAACCAGAATTTCTCCGAAATAGGCCATGAGGAGTTCTTCCTTTCCACCGGCTCCTCGCAGTTGGTTGCAATATCTCTTGAGATGAGCAATAGGGTCACCGTGCCCATCATACTTCTCAAATTTTGGGGTTTTGAATCCCAATGGCAGATGCACATGAGGGAACATACATAAGTCAGCATAAGATACACTTTTCAGTCCACTCAAGCCTTGTATGATTTTGAGACTCTGTTCCATACTCCTCATTTTCCTCGCAATATCTTCTTGCTCAGGAGTTTTGGTGGTCTTTTCTTTCCCCACAGTGAACTCATATCGGGGTGGTTGAGAGTAAGTGTAGGTGGGAAACTATGCGGGTTCCAATGGGAAAGATGGTATTTGGAAGGTGAAGGATGATGGGTCAAAGCTGGGTCTGGGTAGTGTAGGCTGTGTAGTAGCTGAGCATGGCGGAGCAGTGAAAATATTTGAAGCCGCTCCTGAAGCTAACACCTGAGGGTGAACCTCAGAAGGTGTTCCAACAAAGTGGGCCGAGATGGTAGGATGTCCGAGTGGGGTATTAGGGTGACTGATCGGGATATTGGAGGTTCCACCTACCCTAGGAAGAAGCTTGGGAAATCCGGGGATTACATTTGGTGGATCTCTTCCGTTTGACCAGGCATCCCACATTTCCATCATGCGGAGATGCAGTAACTTGTTTTCCTCGGCAACCGCCGACTCCGAAGTCGGGATGCCCGAGGTCGGACTCTCTTCCGTGATAGGAACTGTTGGCAGAGTGAGTTCTGAAGACATTTCAACGCTACCTTTCGACCTCATGAAGTACGGATGCGAAGCCAGACTACCATAAAACCAACCACATTACTATAGAACTTGGACTTGACAGTAGACAACCAACTGGTAGTTTGAAACAGATAACACATAGGAAATCACACGTTGGGGTGTGATGCACCTATACAGTTAAACGTGTTTCTACATGTTTTGCAACGGTTGCATGCTTCATCCCAGCTTTACTTATTATTATTATTATTATTATTTTCTATTTTTCTTCTTTCCAATTCCACTCTTTCTCATTTCATCTCTTTCTTTGCTTTCTTTTCTCTTTTCCTTTGATTTTTTCTTTTTTTCTCTCTTTTGGGTTTTTCTTTCGGATTTCTCTTTTCGCACCTCTCTTATTGGAGCTATTAACAAAATCATGATCGAATTAGATGAGGATTGCCTATGTATCACGACGCCGCGTGAATCAAATCATTACGTAGTTCAAAAGGCAATAAAAATGTAAAAACAAATAACAAAATATTTTGGGATTTTCAATTTTTCATAAAAAGAAATACTTTGGATTACAATGATTCAAAGCTAAAAGACTCAAAAAGGAAAACAACAGACTCTAATAACACGATGACAATACAGACTCACGAACTGACTTAGCAGACTCTGACAAAAAAGAAAATACAGAATCGAAAATAAACTAACAGACTTCAACGACAAAGAAAGATACAGACTCCAGTAAAATTAAGAATACATTAATGCTCCCGGTGCCCGCGGGACATCATTCGGTCTCGCCGTGGTCCTAAATGCGAGATCCCCTTGTAGTCGCTCCAAATCACTCATAACTTGGCGGACGAAAGTCATTATTGCAGCGAAAAAGGTGGTACGAGTCATGTCCTTGCACACTTGGCATTTCATGGTAATGTAATCAGCGATGGTTCTGATTCTCTCTCTTATTCTGCCCTTTTCTTGAAGCAACCGCCCTATCTGCTGATTCCGGGCTTCTAATACTTGAGAGTTATGAAGGTGTTGATTTTGCAGTTGTTGCATTCCTTCCTCCATTTGAGCCATCAGATCATAACAATGCTCCCTATCGGCTTTGAAAGCTTTAGCCTGCTTGGCTGCCTCGTTCTTGAGAGGGGTTACCTTTCTTCTTAGGCTAGTGATAGTCCCTTCATAGTTCCTCTTCATT
Source organism: Nicotiana tabacum (assembly GCF_000715075.1). Classification (NCBI taxonomy): domain Eukaryota; kingdom Viridiplantae; phylum Streptophyta; class Magnoliopsida; order Solanales; family Solanaceae; genus Nicotiana; species Nicotiana tabacum. Next base: position 160,890,591 of record NC_134090.1, on the reverse strand, counting down.
TGCTGCACAAACCGTGCCCGCTCTTCTGCCTTCTTTGTCCTTTGTGCCCGGATTTTTGCTAAACTAGATTCGGACTTTTCCAGATCTTCTTGACACTCGAGTGTTTTCTTTTTCAGACCACTTATAAGTCTTTCGTCAGCCCGGCTTCTTTCCGGGTTTTCGGCAGCTATTTTCATCTTCCGGATCTGAGCTTTGAGGGACTCATTTTCCTGACTTAGTTTTTTCTTCTCTGCCTCGTCTGCAGCGGCTTGAACACCATTTTCAAACTGAAGCTCTATGACTCGCCTTTCCAACTGGCTTATTCTGGCCCTGTACTCGTTTTCTTTGGTCAACCAGTCCCATTGCACTTGCGCCCCATTGGTGAACTGTTGAACATGGGGTCTCTTTGCGGGCCTTTTAGGAATATGGAATCTTTTGCCAAACCAGACAATATACTTAGGGTCCACTTCGCCTCTGGCTAGATCTCGCGCCATGGTCTTAGGTTCAAGAAATCTACATTCATTCCATATTTGACGAATTTTCCCTTCTGTAAATGCGGCTTTCGGGCCCAATTCAATGACATGTTTGCTCAAATCTTCATCATTAGGGACGGTTTAAAATCTTCCTAACTGGCAAAAAACCCTATTGGGAGCATAAGGCTGGATGCTTTGGATACCCATCAAGAGGAGATAACACACTTCAGCTGACATGTACACTGCTTCGGTGGCAGGAAGCCATCCGAATGCCCACTCAATTTTATCAGCAGTCAAGGATCTCAAACATGCAAGCCAAGCTTTAGTACCCTCGGGGAATTCAATACCTGCCACTCGGCATTCAAATTCTTCAATACAGCTCAAACCGGTCAAACCGTAATTCATATACCCAACCCGGTGGCAGAGATGTTCTTGTATCCACAGCTGTAGTAACAGATTGCAGCCTTGGAAGAACTTCCCCCTTCCCGACAGATAGTCAAGGCTCGGTATATTTCAGACACGATCAGAGGAACCACAGTGCTATTGGTATTCTTGATTGCAACATCGATCATTCTCACGAGACCTATCTTTATGTTACCGTCTTTTCGCGGACAAACTACAACACCCAAGAAGGCTACCATAAAATCTAAACCCCGCCTTGCTTCCCATTTGTCTTTATTTCCTGCATGGGTTAGACCAGTGTTTGGCTCCTCAAAATCTCTTGGGTTACCATATCGATAATATAAGAACTGGAGCGTGCAATACCCTTCAGATAAGTTTCTGTCGTGAACATCCCGACTAATACTCAACAAATCTAGAAATTTATGGGGAGATATCGGTCTTGGTGACAATGGATATCGACTTCTAAGGTTTCCATTGAGACCCGCATAACCTGCAACTTCCTCCAATGTGGGTATGAGCTCAAAGTCAGAGAAACGGAACACATTGCGAGTCGGGTCCCAAAAAAGTATTAAAGCTTCAACTATGTTCGACCTTGGCTTGACGTTCAATAGTTCGACAAGGCCTCCTAGAACGCTTACCATTGTTTCTCTACTGCCTTTTCCTAGATCATTCCACCACATGTGGAGCTTTAAGGGGATCTCATCAAGGACTGTGAAGGGTTCAATTTCGCTTGTGCTCATCCTGCATATTTATTAAGGTGATTTAATAACTCATTTTGACCCAAAAGAGTAACACCATTTTCAAAGTTTTGCTTCAAGAATAAAACATGGTTTTGCAGATACGGCCTTTCAGCACTTCGGGGAGGAAGATTTTAAGGTTGTGCCTACTAACCGTTAAAAATGAACCAAGGTGGCTATTCTTGCAAAAATAGCCTTCCGACTCCCTTTTGGGGACATTCGGCTTATTTTAAACAAGAACGACATCACCTGACTTATTTGTGACAAAAATTAAAATTTTGTGGTTTTTGGGCTATTTTTGCAAAAAGGAAAGTTAGACTCGATGAGGGTTGCCTACGTATCTCACATCCGGTGAGAATCAAACTAACGTAGTTCGGGCAGATTGGACAAAAACAAACCAACTATCCTTAAAACAGAAAATTTTCGGTAGAGTTTCAGCATATTTTGGACACTGATTTTTCAAAACAAGTAATTATCTCTCCGAGCCCTCACATTGAGTTTCTTTTTCCCAACTTTTCTCCTATTATTCATAAGCCGGTCAACATGCAAATCCGAAGCAAATAAATGCACTATTAGCAAATAAGATGCATTAGGATGGTCTTTTCATTTCGGGTACACCTGTCCTAGACAGACCCAACCCCTATGTTGAGTCTCCAAGGTCAAATGCACGTGATGCAAACAAATGTTCCTACTAGGGATCTGGCATGAGGCTTTGTTATACTAGGTTTAAAACCTGGGTTTATTGTGCTAGACCTGGCTTACCCGAGCGGACAACTCGAGCCGAGGGGGGGCAGCGTACCGGGAATATAGAAGCTTCACTAGCTTAGCAACTTATCTGAACCTCGTTCTAAAATAGGAAAAGACTCTAGACAGAAGAGAAGCCACACGAAGTGCACCCTTCTCCATGATTTAGAAGACTCAGAGAGAGGAAGGGTTTCGTAGCAGTTTATATACAGTTCACAGAATATCAAAGCGGTAAAAGCATTTAGCACATTAGGCTCAAACATGTAGGAAAATCAAATAACAGATAAAGCCAATCATAACAGCTATCCTAAGCTTGAATTCTTAAACCCTGAACCGAAGTTCTGGGTTTGGATCCACAGCCAAGTCGCCAGAGCTATCACACCTCCTTTTTTACACACCCGAAGGTATATATAAGGGAGTTTTTCCAATTTAAGTGACATTATTCGAAATAGGATTATTTATTCATTTTTATTCAGAGTCTCCACTTGGGATGGTTTGTTTTCGGGTGTCCCAAGTCACCGGTTTATTTTAAAATCCCAAATCGAGGAAAATTCGACTTTCCTTTTTGAAGTCTGCGAACAAGAAATTCTAATAAGGAATTCTGTTAACCTAAGGAAAGGTGTTAGGCACCCCCGGATTCCGTGGTTCTAGAACGGTCGCTTAAACTATCATAATTGGCTTATTATCTGATTTTAATACATGTTTTAGCCTATGGTATAATTTAAAATTTATTAACCGCTTTTGATTATTTTAAAGAAAATTTAACGTCGTTCAAAACATGTCTTTGGATCATGCCACATGAAATGCACCCGCAATCCGAAATACATTTTTATTCAACGTTGTAAAGATTTGGATTTGGGTCACATAAAATGCACACCCGAGTTTAGGAAGATAAAATTATTAAAATAACGCGCTTAAAGCAGCTACGCGTTTTAACTTTGCGAGGGCCATGGAAATTTGCTAAATGGTACACCTCGAATTCTAAGGATTAAAATTAAATGAAATGAGGGCTATGCGTTTTGAGATTTTATTTGGCACGACACACCTCAAACCCGATTTTAAGAGTCTAATTAATTGAGGAAGGCTTAATGGAATTCTAATTAATTATTCAAGCTATGTAGCGACTAACATGCACTGTATTAAACCATAAATTAACTAAAAGGAAATTGCCTCCACAATGAAGCAAATAAACTAAAAAAAAAAACTAAATCTGATGAAGTGCAACAGGCTCAAGCAAAAAGGTAAATGACATAGGGACAAATGCCCTCAGGCTTGGGCCCAGAATGAGCCCAATTTCTGGCGAGGCCAAGGACGTCCCAAGGCATAAAACATGCAAACTGGATCAGATGTTGAACGTCCATAACTGGGCCAGCTTTAAGCCCCATCTTCAGAACCAATAATTATACAAAATCGATTGAATGCAAATCAAACAACAAACTACATGAGACATGAAATTGAACTAATATTCTATTTCATTTCTGAATTCTGACTATTTAAGCATGCATCAATTAGCTGAACATTCTGAAAGTCTAAAATGCTCAAAAACACACTAAGAGTAAGTCGGTACCTGCCTCTATTCTTAAAGTGACATTTTAGACCACTCTTCCCTTTTTCCTTTTCACACGATTTTGCACTAACTACTGCTTAAGAAACTCAAATCAATTGAGCTCTTCTCAATACTAACAATAACCAATCCAGAAAATTAGCATGTGAATTACTTGGATCCCCAAAAGTCACACCAAGATTCTCAACAACATTTTCAAACTAATAGGTTTAAACCTCCCATTTCACAAGATATCAAACACTGAATTGATTTATGCCAAACTTTAAACAAGACTAATAGGCAACTCAAATTATTCTCAACATGAGTTTATAATCACACATTACCGGACCAGACAATTTTAAGTAAAAACAGCAAATCACAATGCTTTTAAATAGCAGACTGCACATTATTCATTTTTTCCCTAACCTATACTTGTCATGATAGCTAGTTCAACATGAAATCATCACCAAACATGATCACTTGTTTCAGCCAAAACTAAAGAAAAGCTAAAATACATGTGACTTGACTAATTCTTTTACTGTAGAACCTTAACAGTCCCATAATAATGTACAGTGATAAAAACCCCACCACTAAAACACAAAATCAATAAGAGATACAGTTGAAGCACAAATAAAAGCTGATACTATGCTTTAAACCCTGTTCTTCCATTTCATTCTTCAAATTAAGCTTCACATTAGGTAAAATTCAGGAATGTGTACCTGAAGATAGCAAGATAAATCAGAAAACAAGGCATGAGTTCAGCGGAAGCAGCAATAGCATAAAACGGCCATGTAACAGTGGTGAAACAACAACTTCAGACCAAATTCAACTTCTTTCAAATAGTAGAAAACCCCATATGAAAACCATTCTATGAAAAGCTTAAATATTCAGATCTACCATGAAGGTTTTAGCATAATTGAAGCAGTTTTGGACCAAAATAGTGCAGTAAATTCAGTATTCTTCTTAGGCTTTTAGACCCCAGCCATTTCTCAAGTTTTCAGTATTTTTTTTATCTCTCTTCCTTCTGAATCTGCCTTGCTATTAAAGAAAGAGTGCCTTTATAGGCAAGCTTTTAGGGCAGCAGAAATAGGCCAGCTTATTGCCCTTTGCCCCTTTTCAAATTTTTATTTTTGCTATTCAATCCCTAATTTAAAAATCAGATTTTGAAAACAGCCCCAAACCCACCTTCCTAGAAGTTTCCCCAGTCAGTTATACAAGATTCCCTAGCCTAAATTTTCTAAACTAACCCTTAAACCCCTTGTTTTTTACCTTAAGAACCGAGACAGAACATGGATCAAATTGACCCAATTATTCAATTCAAAAGCCTAGGCCTGCCAGACTAGATTGAATCTCTTTCCTGGGTTTCTGACTTCGAAGCCCGTATAGATTCATTAGGCTAGGCAGAATTGCCCAAGAGAAAAATCGAACTTCTTTTCTTTATAAACCAAAAAAAATGAAGTAACACAAAGAAACACAGAAATTAAAACGACATGCATGAACAAACTCGACTTTAACACACATAAACAGAAATAATTAAAAATGGAGACAAAATAGAAGAGACAAAATAAGAGGAGATGGAGACTAGAACTTAAACGAACAAAAGAAGGAATGGAAGAAAAATGAAAGAAAGGAAAATAACTGAAAAATACCTAAACCAGGTGGACAAAGTCTTGAAAATCTTCAAAGGACACTTCGATTTTTGAACGAAATGGGCCTTAATCGTGTGTTCTCAAACGAAAACACACGAATAAAACCAATTTCGGCCTTAAACCTTCGTTAAACTCAACTGATTTGGGTTTGGGATTTTAGGGTTCAAACCTTTGATTTAAAATTCGAAGAGTTCTGGGGTGATTTGAGGGAAAAGGGTTACGTACTTGGTGTGAGGGGGTCATGGGAGTTGCAGGGTGTTAATTTGAGGCCGAACAGAGGTGGCGCCGCCACCGGAGAGAATAAGGGTGGCGCTAGGGTTTCCCTTTTAAATCAAGATTCGAGGCGTTACGGACAGATTCGGAAGAAAAGAAGTGAGAATTCGGAACGGGGATGTGAAGGAGAGTCTGGGGTGTTGATCTGGTATTGATTGGGACCGGTGTCGCCGTCCTGAGGCGGTGGAATTTCGGGGCGGCGTTAGGGTTTTGGGTAAGGGTCTCCGGAGAAGGGTGCGGTGAAGGAAATGAAACGAGAGGGGGGGTACGGGCGTTTGGACATATATATATTAATAGGCACCCAGTTCCGGACCGTTAGATTAAAGAGATCCAACGGCCGTGATCAAAGGGTAATCAAACGGCGTCGTTTCGGATGAAGGGGTGACCGGACCGGGTTGAGACGTGGGTTTGGGCCGGAATTTGGATGGGTAACGGGCATAATCATTTGGGCCTGGGGAATTTTAAATAAAAATGGCCCAAACATACTTCTTATTCAGATTCTTTCCTTTTTCTTTTCAATTTCAAATTCTTTTTCTTTTCAAATTAAAATAAAACCTAAATGAATTTTTTTTACACTAAATTAACCTACCCAATTAGATTAATCACTCATCATAGTATTTATAATAATTAATTAAATCCTAAATTTAAATAAAAACTATAACATTCAAAATTAAAGAGTTAGAATGCAAAAATGAACTATTCTTGTAATTTTCATATTTTATAAAACGAACTAATTTACTAATTAATCTTAAAAAATATAAAATCAAATCCTAAATGTAGTGCGTGATATTTTTCTATTTTTATGATTTAAATAAAATTAATTATGCACATAAAATGTAAACAAACACGAAAATTGAGCAATTAATTCCAAAAAACCAAATAAAAAAATCCTAATTTTGGAGATTTTGTAGGAGTAGTTCATGCGAGGCAAAAATCACGTGCTCATAGTTTTAATACTCAAATGATATTTAAATGATGTTTTGGGCTTAGAAACACTGTTTTACTATTGCCCGGGGGGCTTATGTGATTTTTGACTGAGTAAGATCGAGGGCCTGTGTTGTGAGGATATCTTCTGGGTCGGGTTGCACGCCGTAGCGGTGATACAGTGATATTGATTATGAGGTCGAGGGCCTGAGATTGTACGCCACGTGGTGGCTTGATATTGATATGAGGCCGAGAGCCTGTTTATGATGCCACGAGGTGGCTTGATATTGCGTTTGGGCTGTAAAGGGCCCCTCCAGGAGTCTGCACACCCCCAATGAGCGCGGGTACCCATTGTGATGTGAGATATAGCCCGAGGGGCTGGTATTGTTCTATGTGATTGCCCGATGGGCTGGTATTGTTCTGAGATATTGCCTGAGGGGCGGATTATTGACATTGTGCCCGAGGGGCGAACCTTATGTGCTTATCTTTCTTATTTGTCTGTCATATACCTGTTTAATTGTGTATTTGTGCCCGAGGGGCGGCTTTCTATGCTTATCTGCACTAACTGTTTTGCATTCATTTGCGTAACTGTTGAGAAAGTCATTTTCAAAGAAGTTTAAACTGAGCTAAGATATTTTAAGAGATTTTTTAGCTTCATTTCTTTCTTACTGATTTTTGTACTGCTTCTATACAGCATGTTGATGCACTTTTTATGATTTTTTACCATTCAGACTTTAGTTATGATTATTACTCACTAAGTTGGAGTACTCACTTTACTCACTGCACCTAGTGTACAGATTCAGGTATTTCTGAACCCGGTAGCGGGTATTGGCTGATCAGAGGTAGAGTCATCGGAGTTTAGCAAGGTAGCTTCCGGCGTTCGACTGCTTTTCTCCCTCTTGATGTCCTTGGACTGTATTTAGCCTATTTCGGAACTTAGTTGTATTTTAGACCTTAGTAGATGCTCGTGACTTGTGACACTCCAATGTCGGGCTGTGTTTGGGTTGTATTCCGCACATTATAAAATCTTTTGCTTAGTCTTTGGCTTATTTACTCATGCTTAGACTGTTTATAAATGTTTAACTATTTTAAAAATTGAATTGGGACTAGTTGGCTAGCCTTGTATTTACGAGAGGCGCCATCACGACCGGGTCCGGGTTTAGGGTCGTGACACTTTTGGAAAGTATTCCACTAGGAATTAAACCGACACCTTCTGTGTCAATGCATTGTGATTGCCAAGCTACAATAGCCATTGCCAAAAATAAATCCGTTAATGGAAAGAGTAGACATATCTGATTGAGAAATAATGTGATAAAGCAAATGTTGAGAGATGGAATTATTTCCATAGATTATGTGAAGTCAGAAGTGAATTTGGCCGATCCTCTAACTAAACCTCTGGGAAGAAAATTAATATCTGAAACATCGGGGGGAATGGGACTTTTGCCAATTTGAGTTATAACAACTATGATGGTAACCCAACCTATGTCATTGGAGATCCCATGAAGTAGGTTCATATGGGTAATAACAAGTCATTAGTTAATCAAATGTGCACTATTAAATTATATCCCTTTCTATGGTATGTGTATATATTGTGCAAGGCTGCAAGGAATGTGAGGTTGAATGATTAAACTCTTAATCCAATAATCCATAGCCTTTTGTAGGTGGTGTATTGCACTGCAGATACACTTGATGAATGTACCTATATGAGTGTGGAGTGGAGCCGCTCCTATGAAATTTGTGGCGAAATTTCTGGAGCACTCATGAAAACCAGGCGGGCGCATGACCTAATAGCGCAAAAACGCGATAAACAACAAAATGTGTGGGGGTATAATATGATAGATAAGACACTAAACTTACAAAAAAATTCTCGGTTCATAGAAGTTTTGAACTTCACCAATTGTTCTGTAAGTTTAATTTTATTTTATCTAGGTCTGGTTTATAGTCCTAGAGACACCAGATGCAACGCGTTATGCTCATTTGTGAAAACCCATGAATTTTTTTTGTTTCATTATGATATTCTTTCTGAGCTATGTGGGGGATTATTAAAACTAATATTTTTAATATCTCAAAAAAATATTCAAATTAATGTCTATGTTCATTCCTTGATATAATATTAATTGCTCTTTATTATACAAATTACTCTTATTATTTGTAACATATTGTACAATACAATTTTGAGATAGTAAAACTGATTTTGAATACCTGTATATATGAGATTTGTAGACATTTTGTAGCCTTAAATGGTTTTACGTTTGTTTATTAAAGCCTTAATGGCTTTTCATTTTGGAGTTACTCAGTCAAAAGCAAACTGACTATTTAGTCTTAATTGTATTAATGTTGCACAATGTTTTAATTTTCTAATAAAAAAGTTTGTTTGTAACAGTCATTCCATTTTGAAAAAGCCATTATAGCTTGGACGTTATATGAAAGATAGTCCATTTATTTTGGACTATATATATTTCTGTGTTTTCATTTTGTAAGGAAAGTGAACAAAGTTAAAAACTTTTCTTTCCTTTTTTTCTGAGCTAGGTTTTCTTCTCATAAGTTTTTATTGTTTCTGCTCCTAGTTATACTAGAAGATCTTATTGAATCCTGGGGGATAAGCATAATATAATTCATCACGATGCTGGCGAAATATCCTTAAGGACAGTGTCCTTAACACGCCTCAAGCTAAACTTTTTGTTCTCCATAATCATCTAATTTTTTCAACAGCTTGCTCATTAAATGTAGGCTAAAAATTCGCGCTTTAATCATATTTTGCACTCTGATTACTGTGTTTCACTTGTGATTGAGCTTAAATAGTAGTGATTTGCATTTATTACGTGTTTTATGCCTTGTAGGACATGATTCCTAGTTAAGAAGATGATGTGGAGCTAAATCGAACAATTTGAAGCTTTGAAGTCTGAGTAAAAGCCCACGAAATTAAATTGGAATTGCGTTGGGGGGTACAGGACCAAGTTTGGAGATCAAAAAAGTGTACGAAAGAAATTACTATGAGAAAATACTACCGTATGGGGGCGCCGCGATGCGCCGCGCGGTAGTGCAAAATGGCTTGTCTGACAAAAATATGCTCTCTGAAAATTTTCACTAGTGCGACGCAGGGCACGATGCATTAGTGTATTTTTACAGTCCAATTTTCCTACTTCGCCTTGGAAAGGACAGTTTCGTCTGGCCCCGTTCCTACATGATATAAATAATATAATTTTTAGAGGACTTTTGAACTTACGAGCTTTTGGAGAGCATTGGAGGCTTAAAGACACAAGAATTCATCTTTCTTCTACGAATTCAATACCCGAATATGGATTGTAGTTTTGTTATTCTTTAACTCTTTTTGTGATGACTTTTTCCATATTTATGGAGTAGTCAATCTTAGGGTTTGACATGATTTGGTGAGTTGATTGTTGTTTATGCCTTTATGGATCTGACTATTGTTTAATTGCTTAAATTTATTGGAGGAGCTTTAATATTAGTTGTGATTTTATTCTTTATAGTGTTTAATCAAAAAAGGAATATCTTATTGAATATTATTGTAGCATATGCCTTAGTTTATTTTGATGATTCTTTGAAATAATCGATAAAGTTTTTTTAGTTACTGTTTAAATTAAGATTGAGAAATATTCACGAGAAGTTTCTCTTAGATCATTCCTACTAATATATTCTTGCAAGTTTCACGCACTTCACATTAGTTTATTTGAAAGATTTAGATTTAACCGAGAGATGAGTCTGAATCGAAAGTATAAGCTAATCACCTATTGAATTCATGATAATCGATAGAACCTCAAAAGTGAAATATAACAATGACATATCAAGGATAGAAGTCTTGCACCTATCATGTCAAAGCCCTTATTCTTCGTCTTGATAATAACCCATTGTTTTTTTCTTTAGTTCTCTGTGATCAATTGTTAATTGCTTTAATTTCAATAGTTAATTTTAATTCATATTATTACAATTAAAGTGTTAATCATCCTGAATAGCGTTTAACTAGAAATTACTTGAACATTATTTAAATCCAATTCATATGGAAACGATACTTATACTCTATTGTCTTTGGCTAGCGAATATCAATTTCATGTTGTGTTTTGCGCTCATCACTCATCCACCCACCTCATTTTCTGTCTATCAATACCATGTTATCTAAGCAATTGATTCCATATTGAAGTAGCAAAATGAGCACTTGAAGAACAAGTGGATTACAGATTCAGCTTCTACATCACATAAAAGACATATAATATTACCTGCTGCTCCCCACTTCACCTGTCTATCTCTGGTATACAGCCTTCTATGGGCCACCATTCTCATCAAAAAGATCCATTTTGGGCATCTCATATTATTACGAATTAGTCTATTCCATGGTATATTTTGAAACTCTCATCTTAGCTTTATATACAACTTCCTGATAGAGCTGTCAAAACGGGCTAGCCCAGTATAAGCCTCGTGGGCTTTTAAATTTGGTGGGCTAGGGCAAGCCGGCCCCCTAAGAGAGTCGCGGGCTAGTGCGGGCCGTCCCTTCAATTTTTTTAGAAAAAAAGTATTTTTTCAAATCTTTAGATATTTTTCCGTGGCATAATCTCTTAATCATATGAACGACTTCTGTTTATTTAGAGTGTACAAAAATTTTGATATTTGACAAGGAATCTCGTAATTGAAATGCAAATTCTCTATATCTCTAACTCTTCTTTTTTTAACGTTACATAAATATTTTTTTAGTACTTTTCTTTTACTTTCCTTAGGTTCAGAAATTGCTTCAATAAGTTTATATGTTAAGGTTTTTTAATTTAGGTTTAATATTATTTATTGATTTCCTTAGACTCATATTTATTTATTATGAGTCTATTGATAGTACTAATATAGTGTCTCTTGTTGCCTCTTTGAGTCGAGGGTCTCCTGGAAACAACATCTCTGCCCCTCGGGGTAGAGGTAAGGTCTGCGTACATATTACCCTCCCCAGACCCCACTTGCGGGATTACACTGGGTTGTTGTTGTTGTTTTAGTCCATAAAAAATTTAAAATTAATGAAATTTGCTAGTGTTGTTAATTTTCTTTGGCTATTAAAACTTGATCTTTTTTTGTACTGAAGAGCAATTTAATAATTAATAATGTTTTAAAGTAACCAAATTGATCATTGGCCACTTAAAGTAATATTATTTTTTTTTGAAAAAATTATTAATGGCCACTTAACACTTTCCCAGTTTGTTGTTAATTAAGCAAAAGAAAAACTAATCTTGTCTACTACATGCATATCAAAAATATAAATTCTAATTGATATGGAAAGGTAAATGAGCAATCTAAGGTTGGAAAATGGGGATTATATTTAAGATTTTTTATTTTATTTTTTTAAAATATTTAAATTTAAATTTAATTAATTTTTGGCCCATGGGCCGGCCCAGACCCAGCCTCGGTCAAGCCTCAAGGGCCAGTGGGCTAACTTGGGCCAGGCTTATAAGCTTCAGTTTTAAATGGACGAAAAAAATTCCAACCCAGCCTTATCCAAATAGCGGGCTGGGTTGGGCTGACCTCACGAGCCAGACCCATTTTGACGGCTTTACTTCCTAATAAAGAACTGTTGTATCTCCATTAGCTCATCAAAAGAAATGCCTGCTTACTCCAAGAACTCCTTGGCTTTAAGGATTTTGGTTATCATCCATGATGCTTGTTTAACACATATTCCCCAAATAGGTTTTCCTTTTATATAATATAAGTATGAACCCATTGAATCCATAGTATATCTTTATTCTTAAAGAGATTTCAGTAATGCTTATATATTGCTGCTTTATTTCATAATGCTATATATGTCATATTTAGTCCACCAGCAAACTTAGGCAAATACAATTTGTCCCAAGACAATAAAGCTTTCTTGTTTTAGTCATTTCTACATGTCCACAAGAACTTCGTCTCAACCAATGTAATAATTTTCTTAGGCAATACAAAAATTTGTAACCAGAAAGTCTGTATAGAAAATAAAATACTTTTAATGAATTGACTTCTCCCTGTATAAGACAAGTATTTTGCAGTCTATTCTTGTTTGTTTTAGCGATGGAATATTTAAGTAGAGATTTGAAGACCCTAAGACAAAAATTGGATTTTAACATCCACCCCAAATTAAATATAGTAAAATAGAGATAGTGCAATTGGGATTTGATGATGACCTTCTGATGTGATATCAGTCAAACTGATGTATGACTGTTTCCAGCAGTTTTCATTGGCTTCATAATTGATGGAGTAGTTAATAAGGCCAAAAGCTCAAACTTGTTTGGAGAGGTGCCCGAGGATATTCAAATAAAGATTCTTACCTTGCAGGGGCTTTTCTAGGTTAGATAATAGGGTTGCTATTAAGTTCTAAAAGATTGACATTAATGCAATATTAGCCTTTACTTGAGTAACTTGACAAGATGGTTGGGCCCTGTTATCCTCTTGTTAGCTCCCCGAGTCACTCTTATAAACCCCGTCTATCTTGTATTGTGTGGTATCCCTATACAATAGTGAAATTAAATTAGGAAAATTATCAGCTATGTCACTCTACAAACTTTCCTAACAAAAAATTGCCCAAAACAAAATATCTTCTAAAAAAGGCCCAAATGTTATTTTTGGCCCAAATAGTTTCAATTAATGTTAGTTTTTTTTGTATCCGTTATTTTTCGTATAGAAAACCGAGTTTTCCCTCTCTTTCTCTCTCTCTCTCTTTCTCTTTGTGCGATTTTTTCCTAAATTCAACCAAAATTGCTGAAATTAACGACAAAACAAGATACATTTTCTGTTATTTTCGTCTGATTCCCGGTAATTTGGAGTAGAAAACCTCTTATTTTGTATATTTTTCTGATTGCATGTGTTTTTGTAGAATCGATGTTGCTTTTCTTTAGAATTTTGTGACTGATTTTGTAAGTTTTGGTCGAGTTTTTGTATTAATTTCTTCACAAATTTCTGTAACCTTTTGTTCGTATATTTTTTTTTAAAATTTTGTCATTAAACCTAGTTTCAATTTTGAAACAAAGCAATATGAGAAGACAAACTCGTTCGATGAGTTCATCACCTTATTCAAAGTCGATTTCAATTGAGAAATCGAGCAACATGAGAAGAGAAACTAGGTCGATGAGTTTATCTCCTCATTCAACCCCAGTTTTAGTTGACAAATCGATTGATGAACAAAATATGCGAAGACAAAATCGTTCCGACAATGTTAAAGTGTTAGAATCTCGAAAGGATATTGTTGGAAAATCTGAGAAAAAGAAGAGCAAGAGGGTTATAATGGATGTTGATCAAGGTAAGAGAAAGAGTATCGTGGAGGACGAAGTGAATTTGGGTGTCAAACCAAAAAAAATAAGGTTCAGAAGGCAGAAAAAGTTAAAATTCCTGACAAAATTTGTAAGGTATATACAATTTCAGTTATACTTTTTTCTATTGTTGACTCTTCTTTTAAAATTTGGATTTAGTTTGTATTTGTTTGTTTTTAATTCGTGTCATGTATTGGCAGCCTTGGAAGCTCTATATTCCAGTTGGTGAGTCGTTTCCTGTTACTCATTGGTCATCATACACTAATGTGGACATTGTATCAGTTTTACAGTCAAAGTTGACTGATGTCCAACTTCAGATGTTTAGGGAAAGCTGTTTTGGCTATTTCCTTGATTTACCTCGAGTTGCTATCCATGCACAACTTATTCGTTCTTTAATGTTTAGGGAGTTGGTTCAAGATAAGTGTGATCAATTTTATGTGAAATTGAATGACGAATATGTTTTACGTTTTTGTCTTCGAGAATTTGGTATTGTAAGTGGTTTAAACTATTGTGGTAATGAACATGTTGAGGGTAAATTCAGTGGACCCAAAAGGTTGGTGGATACTTATTTTTTTGGTTTTGAAGTGGTGTCAAAGAAGTCACTTATTGATTGTTTTGAGAAGAAGAAATGGCAGTCTGATGAAGACGCAGTTAAGATTGCAATCATTTATTTCATAAACACATTTCTAATGTCCACTCAGGCTCAGAAGACATTTATAAGTAAACGTGATTTCCATCTTGTCGAGAGTGGTGAGTATGTGTCGTTTCCATGGAGTAAGATTGCGTTTCGAGCTTTAATGAAGTCGGTGAGGGACATGTTGAGAGGAAAGCCTGAGTTTTATAGGATTGGTGGATTTCCTCTTGCACTACAAGTGTGGTTCTATGAATGTTGCACTGTAGTTGATCAAAAGTTTGCTATTCGCGTTGGAGATCATGCACCATGCATATTGAATCGGGAAATGACAGACATGCCAACGAGTGAGGACTTCTCTACTGGTTTCTTCAACAACACAGGGAACAAGGTACCATCTTTTATGTCTTTATGGGGTATGCATTTATAATACAATGTAATTCATTATGATACATCAAACATACAATTTTTATACATCTTTGATACATCTATGACTGAATCACTTTTGGTTACCTTTGTAGTTTAAAAATATCTCTACTACAATTGAAGAGATAAGGAGATTTACTTTGCCTGTTGAAGTTACCGATGAGTATCAGAAATATTTGACATCACGTAATAAGGAAAAACTTCCTATTGATGATAGCGATGATTTTGTCACGCCACCCCCGAAACACATTAAGGAGCATGTCCCACCAAAAAAGGCGCCAAAAAACGCGCCAGGTGTCCAACCTGTTGATTATGGCCGTGAGTTGCAGAAGTTGAAAGTTGATGTGAAGCAAGTATGTATTGGTCTTTTTTATATATTTTTTTTAAGTATTGTTCAAATTGTACATTCAAATTCTATTATCTTTCTTATTTATTTCATCTTGTAGCTCCATAAGCAGTTAAATTCCTTCATGGATTATGTTTCTGAAAAATTCAAGGAGCTCTTTGAGTTGATAAATTCCAAGGTATGTGTTTCTTTTCCGTTGTGCATTTTTTTATTTTTTAGTTAACTTACTATATACTTTTTTTTTAAAAATAGCTTGGTTCAAGCAAAGTCAAATATGGTGCATATCCGGAGGAAGACACCAGTGGTCGTCAAGACAATAATGATTTTGTGAGTAATATCGAGTTTGGTGGCAATGAAGATGTTGAAATGGATGGTTGTCAGGTGTGTTTAGTTGTTCATTCTGCACATTTCCCTTTTCTTTTTTTTTTGTTGTTTTTGATAATTTGATTCTTTTTAAAAAAAAATAGATCGGTGGAAGTGAAGGCAAAGATGTTCCACATTCTCAAAGAGATACTAATGTAGCAGGTCAGTTAGGTGTCAATGCTATGGAAGGACCTCCTGGTGTGAAAGTTGACATGTTTGTTGCTAAAGTAACTTTCACACCAGATGTAGTATATGCTGGCGTTATTGGTGAGATTGCAGATGCAGCGGTAGGGGAGACGGAGGAAGAATCTGAGAAACAAAAGGTTACTGAATCCCGGACTGGTGGTGTTTGTGCGATTGCAAGTGTTGATGCGGCGTCAGGGGAAACAGAGGAAGAATCTGAGAAACAAAAGGTTCTTGAATCTCAGACTGGTGTTGTTTGCGCGACTGCAAGTGTTGATGAGTTGGTAGGGGAGATGGTTCTGTACAATTATGAATTACTTCTTGAAGTATCGCCGCAAATGGAAAAAAGAAAGGGATGTCCTGCAAAGGCCGTGTAGTCTCCGTTCATTACTGTGTTTGATTCAGGTTCCAGTACTGGTGTTGTTGCAGCGAAAGGAAAAAAGCAAAGTTATGCTATTAAGCATCCTTTTCAAAGCAAAATCGGAACTGGTATTAACAGCTCTTTGTTGAATGTATTTGCTGCGTGGGTCAAAGAAGGGAAGTCCAGAAAGAAGTATGTTTCCAACTTCTGAGTTTTTTTCAGTTTTATATTTTAATATATTGTCACTTATAGCATTATTTTATATCAAATCACTGTACTCTTTTGTGTATATATGTTACCAGGAATGAAATTTACCCGAAGCATATTAGTGAACTCAATCCTGCTTATGATCTTGGTATATTTCATGTTGAAGACAAAAAATGGTTTTACACTTTGGCATATAATGGTCAGCCCTTGGATGACTCGGTATGTAAGAATTAACTTTTGCAGTATTTTTTTTAAAATTTTAGCTAGTGTACACATAAACACTCAGTCCTCTTGAGTTAGAATAGATTATTAATTGCTATTTCCTGGCACAAGAGATAGCAGAGAGCATTCATTTTCCTTTTTGTTTTCTGTGATTTTGGTTTGAAAAACCGTAGCTGCTTAAAGCTTACGAGCCTTTAGTGATTAGTTATTTGTTATATTTTGTTTCAGCACATTGATGTTTTGTTCTATTATCTGAGGAAGAAGGGGAAGTATGACAAAGACCTACCTGTAATATTTACCACCACAGATTGGTACTTCGACGAGAAAATTAATGAGTTGTGGCAGGCGTTTATTGATACAGATGAAGACAATGATGTGTGCACTCCGAAACATGTCATTGCAGAGTATATTCAGGGGTTTGTCTTGGATTCCAATATTCCATAGCACATTATAGAGCATGTCTTAATGCTAATTAATGTTGCAGAACAATGGCATTGGATAATGGTTGTGATGTCCTTCAAGGATAAGTGCATTTATGTATATGACTCTATGCGCGGTGGAGCTGCTCATCAAGCCAAAGTTCATAAGACCATGGCCAAGTATTCTGTGTTGCTGCCTTATTTTTTCGTGCACACGCATTTCTATTTAAACAAAAAAAATCAATTGGCGCACTGGTGTCTACAAATAAAAAGACTTGATTACCCCCTTTTATGTAAAACTGGTCGAAGGATTGCCTCAACAAGTCGAAGCGTGTGAATTTCTTTCAACACAATCTGTCTTGTTTTTAGATTCTGCAGTTTGATAGTTGTTGTTCTTTTTATTTTTGTAGTAATTGCGGTGTATTTGCGGCATCATTTGCCGAGTATTTCATTGAGGGCAAGACACCTCCTAAAAAATTCAATGCATATGTATACCGACGCAAATTTGGTGTTCTCTTGTGGGATTATGCTACAAAGAAGATGGAACTGAACGCGCGAAGTGATGATGAGATTATTGGTCGACAGAATAAGTCGCGGAAGCAGAAGAAGTAGTTATTTTTGTCATTGTTGTAGGATGAACTCTATAATTTTGTTTTTGTATTGTGTTCTGTTATGTTGTCATTGTTGTAAGACAGATCAGATTTATTTGTGTTTGAATTTTATGTATACTTTTAAGAATTGTATGGCAAATGAGATGTTTGCTATGTTATACAGGTTTAATGAGTTTCAGTGCGATATTGGATTGTTGCAGTTTAGTTTATTTTGGTGTTTTCTCCCTTGATTTTGTGTTGTGAATTATAGATATGAAAAATATACGGTAGTTTGTAATACATTGTGTCTTGCAGATACACGCATGATACATACATGATATAAATATGATACACAGTTTTCAAATATGTATTGATGAAGCCACTCTTATTTGCAAATTTCTAAAACTATTTGCATAGGTTTCTAGTTGTTATGACTGTTTTCCATTAGTTAGCTTTGTTACTACACAAATACAGGCATGAGTAAGAGCCTATACATAGAGATACATAGGTGATACATAAGCGATACATAGATGATACAAATGTGATGCACAAACGATACATATATGATACAAATATGATACATAACTGATACAACTATTTTTAATCAAACAGATGTATAATATAAACTTGCAACACGATTTTAAATGATAGGTCAAATATTTATTTATATCTAAAATTCAAATGACATTCTACAATGATATAGTTCTTGATATATTGCATTCTTCTAAATCTCTATGATATTCAGTAAAGTAAAATAACAAGTAATTCTAAATTTGACATATTTTATCCTCTCTTTGGATTATTTCTACAATTTTTCCTGTTGTGACCTTCTTTTCCACACTGTCCACATGAAATAGACATTTTCCGTTCCCTTTCAGATATTGGCTTGCACCTTCCCTTCCTTGGCCTTCCTATTGTTTTAGTCACGTCTAGTGGCAAGACTTTTTCATTTAAAACTTCTGCAGGAATTTCCCATGTGCTTTTCATCAGGAACCGGAGAAATTAGAATTTCATAGGTCTTCAATAGGTACTTTGTGGTGTAGTACACCGAGCAATACTCAATGTGATCAATGTATTTGTATTTTAATACTGCCCAAGCATATGCACAAGGCAGCTCATCCAACAGAAACCTTCTACAGCTACAAGTTCGATCTTTTAGGAACACCATTCTTTGCTTACCTTTGTCAAGTACTGAATATAAGTAACTCGTCGAAGGGGTCACCTACAAAAATTATCAACTATTATTAGTGGTGACAAAGCAGATGCCCTCAAAATACATATACCAGAGAGCCTACAAGATTCAAAATAGCTTAATATCATGTCAAATCAACAAATATTTCAGGAGTGGGATAGGCATTAATGCTACATTAAATTGAAAGCCTTTGCTTTTGTGTAGTGGACACTAGTTTAACAGAATCACACAAAGGGTTCAAGATATAACAGATCCGTGAATTCGGCATGATTACATATTCTATGCGCAAGTATCTACAGATTCCGGTCATACCTTCATCTGATGTGATAATTCAAGATTGTCCATCAGCATTGTATCATATTTTTTTCCAAGATCAGTGAATGACTCTACTCCATTCTTTAGGTTTGTAACGTTCCATCGTCCGATCAATTTTCTTATGTAGTCTAGCAAAGGCACTAGTGGGAGTTCCCTAGCAGCATTGATCGACTCCGCAATGTTTGAAGTCATCGTTAATGTTCTGTTGACAGTGGAATGTGCTCTAGACCATCTTTCATACCCAACATTTATTTAAGTAATCTTTGACCCTCTTATCAATTTTCTCTACCTCTGCCATATGGTAATCAAACTCCTCAACTGTGTATGCTTTGGTCATAGCAAAGAATATGTCTTTGAGCAGCAAATGATTTTTTTTGTAATTTTTTTTTACATTATTCCATAGATGCCATATGCAGACACAATGAGGTACTTGTGGATACAATGTTGCCGCTGCATTTTCAATCCCTTCATGCCTATCCGAGACTATGCACATTCCCTCTCTTTCCCCAAATGCATCCTTGAATCTCGCAAAAAACCACTCCCAGGAAGCATTATTCTCTGAATCTACTATGGCATATGCGAGTGGTAGGATATTACCTGTTGGATCTTGTGTTGATGCTATCAATAATGTTCCTCTCTATACCGATTTAAGAAAGGTTCCATCTGCAACAACAACCGGTTTGCAATACTGCCATCCTTTTATAGATGGATATAGTGCAACGAAAGCATACATGAACAAGTCTTCCTCTATTTTTTTAAACTTACCACCGACATAGGATTTGTAAGAACCAGCATATAAAAGTAGCTTGGCAACTTTTCATATGATTCGCTCGGGTTCCCTCTCAGTACTTGAACTGCATATTCTTTCGATCTCCATGCTTGCATATATGTCATCTGAAGACCATACTGCTTGTTCATATCTCCAATTATATCATTAGGAGTGTATATTGTTTTTGGGTCTTTATAATTATCTATTAGAAGACTGCCAATGAGTTTTGTAGTAGCTTGACGTTGTGCGTAAGATATGTCTTTTAGGGGGCATGAGTGCACTTTGCTGAAATTTCTGATCTTGAAAACGTTTGCTTTTTTTCAGGCTCGAAGACTTAAAATACCAATCACGGTTGTTGTTGATACATACTAGGGAGTACCTACGACAAGGATATAAGCTTTTCCATCAATAAACAGAGCGACATGAAATACAATGATATATAGTGATACACACTGCCATCAACAATACTAGATGAAAAAATACAACAACTATACAGTACTAGACGGTGACAACCACAACTTAAAAGTGTACAACCACATACTTACAAGCAACAACTTATTCTCTGCATAATTATGCTTCTAACATCAACTACGATATACATTGAGATACATAATTATACAATAAATATTTTGATACCTGCTTTCACTTGATCTATGCACCTTAACTGAAATTTTTCCTTTACTGCCAAGTGTCTCATGACTTTGATTATCGTTGCCTTATCTTTAAAAATTTGACCTTCTTCTACATCTATGTGTTGAGGGTTAGTAATTATTGTATTTTCATCAGATTCTGTATCATTCCAGTCTTCTCCATCCCCAAACTCGATCATCTTAATTATATCGTCATTGTATCTCTCCTCTACAACTGAGCTTTGTGCACATTCTGAGGAAATCACAGCAGAATTGGAATTGTAGCAGATCATGTCCATGTCCTTTTCACTCGATGTTATACAAAGGGGATACATTGTAAATTCTGAGCTTTTTTTTAGCTAAAGATATACACATATACCCATACTATTGTGTATCACTATTGGCGGAGAATTGTTTTGGACAGTGTATTTGATTTCAATATCATTCAATGAAGTATCTATCATAAGTTGTTTCGAAATCACGTCTACAAAATCTTTAAAACTTATATTTGGAGTAACTATTATAGCATCTGTATTATAATCTACAAAGCTGTTGTCAACATTCCACCGGCCACCATACTGAATAAAAATTGGTAAATTTGCCATTGAAGTAGCTGAAATTAGGTCAAAACTCACTAATTCCTTGATTGATTTTGATTGCAGTTCGTAGTTCCTTCTACATAGAAATTGCAAAGCTGTATCTACATAGAAATTGCGAAGGTATATAGTGAAATTGATCGATTTTGAGTGAATTTTGGAGCTCCTTTTGAGAATTTTTTGAGAGAGAATGTCGTGATTTACAGAGGTAGAGAATATCGTGATCTGTTAAATTGATACGCTTGAAAAAATAGGGAAGGAAGGAAGATCTTTAGCGTGATTCTCGGATAGAAGACTCCATCCTTATGTGTATCTCTAAATTTGGGCTACTTTTGGTAAGTATCTAATTTTGGGCTAGAGGTTAGTAAGTTTGTATTTAAATTGGCTATTTCTGTACTTTTCCCATTAAATAACAAGTTGGTTGCATAAATGCTAAATTAAAGTGTCATCAGCCAAATCAAGCAGGAATGCAAACTTCGGTCACTTGACATTGTAAATACTAAATAGGAATCAGAAATGTTGCAATAGGGTTCGACTTGGATTGATAGAGGCGGAGCTAGAATTTGAAATTTATGGGTTCATTATTCTAGTTATTTTAAGTTATTAGGTTTTAAATTTAGAATATATACATATTTCATGGATTTTTAAGACAAATACAGAATTTAAACGAATGCTAATGGGTTCGACCAAACCCTTAGCCGGCACTCTAGCTCAACAATATTCTGTAGGAAATATCATGTGATCTATGGCACAAGGATGTATAAAAGTTTATGGGTGTGTTTGGTATGAAGGAAAATGTTTTCCATAGAAAATGTTTTCATAAAAATGAATGGTTTTATCACTTATTTTTCCTTGTTTGGTTGGTGAGTGGAAAACTTTTTCCGCAAAATATTTTCTAGTATTTGGTTAGAGAGTAGAAAGTATTTTTTATGTTACTCTCCTCACCCCCTTTCCCCAAGTCCCCTCTCTCACCCCCTCTCCCCAAATACCCAACGTTTTCAGGACTCTATTTTCTTCAACAATTTAATTATTCTTATAAAAATTCACACAAATACTCCATAACTATAAAGAAAATACTCTTTTTTGGTTGAAAAAGAAAGTACTCTTTCTACAACATGAAAATAAAGTAATCACTTATTGAAATAAAACTAAATACCGTTTCTACATTATGAAAAGGAAGTACATTTTTTTTTGTTAAAGTAAAAAAAATACTTTTTTATATCATAAAAAGAAAATACTCATTTGTTGAAATGAAAAAAAAATCTATCTATAACATGAAAAGAAAGTACTATTAATAACATTTTTATTTAAGGTGGGTGTAGGGAGCGAGGGTGGAGGGTTAGGGAGGAGGAGGGTTGGGGTGGGTTAGGTGGGGTTGGTGGGGTGTGGATGGGGAAGGTTGAGAAAATTTTTTCCTTCTCTTTGTAGGGAAAATATTTTCCGCCAATTGGAGAAAAATGAATTCATGAGAAAAATATTTTTTAAAACATTTAAGCCAACCAAACGTGGGAAAATTAAAAATTAAAAAATACTTTCTTCATACCAAACACAACCTATATCTCCAATGTTTTTGCCTATATTTACTCCATCAGTGGACACGTGCAATGGCAGAGCCACTCATTGATAAGGGGAGTCAATTGACATCCATTCGTTGGAAAATTACACTGTGTAAAGACGTTAAATTCTTAATTTTATGTGTATATATTATACGTTGACTCCCCATAATTTTTTTCGTGTGCTTATTTATTTATATTTTGACTTCCCTTTAATTCTAGCCCCGCCACTGAACACGTGGGCACTCATTTCCCCGTTAGACACATTAGGCTGCCTACATAAATTAATTTCTCTTTCACAACTACTCCTCTTCTGGCCACTTTCTAAATGTTGAAGTGAATTTTGATTCTATTGATTGACATACAACAACAACAACAACATGTTGAAGTGAATTTTGATTCTATTGATTGACATACAACAACAACAACAACAACCCAGTATAATCCCACTTAGTGGGGTCTAGGGAGGGTAGTGTATACGCAGACCTTACCCCTACCCTAGGGTAGAGAGACTGTTTCCAAATAGACCCCCCGACATCCTTCCCTCCAAGAACTTCCCACCTTGCTCTTGGGGAGACTCGAACTCACAACCTCTCGGTTGGAAGTGGGGGTTGCTTACCATCAGAGCAACCCCTCTTGTCATTGATTGACATCTATATAATTATTGGAAAAAAGATTATTTGGTGCACGAAACATTTTGTTTTTACCCAAGTTTTGAGGAAGCCGTATCATTAGTTTGGTAGGAGATATTAGAAAAAATAATACAACCATTAGCTTTATGCATTATTAATATTTTGTTTGGTACATTTTTTCAATATGTGTATAACTAATATTTGTATTAATTATACATTATATTTGGTATTATCCTATATATAAGTAATGCATAGAAAACCATGACATTAGTAATATCAAGGCTATTAATGCATGCATTAGTATGGTTAAAGACAAAATTATCCTTAAAATCCCTTAAAACTAGAGAATATGAAAGGTGTTTTTGTAAATAACTATTTTTCTTAAAAATTATGCAATGCATTATAATTTTAATACACCACACCAAATAGTAAATAAGAAATAATATATGCATAACTAATGCTTACATTAATAATACACCTTATTCCGCATTATTCTTACTAACACATACATTACTAATCGATGCATTACTAATACAATTTATTCCGCACTATTATTGTATGCCCTACCAAACGGGCAACCTAATGTAATACAAGCAGACGTCCGGTGAACTACAGAATTGGGGATAAAGTGATGGTTAAACTCAATCCCCGGCAGTTCAAATCATTGAGAGGCGTCAATCAAAACTTGACTGGGCGCTACGAGAGGCCATTTGAAATCACTGCCAAGATCGGCAAGATTTCTTTCAAGCTGGACATGCCTCATCACTCGAAAATCCATCCGGCTGAATTTGACTATTCCTGGAGTATAAGTGACTGCAACTTTACCATTCCGTGACAAATAACTTTACCTCTCCACCAAACTCATTTGAATTAGCTTTAAAAAAAACTTCAATTCATTAGTCATTGACTTGTATGTTAATCATGGAATTATCAATCTGTATCTGATTCTTCTTTCTATTGGTGGCCTTTCAAATTGTCCTTAGCCAATTACTTCAACTAAAATCAAATCTTTCTTTCTTCAACTATTTCTCAAACAAGCAAGAGTTCCTAACAGCTTAATCTTGGTTTGCTGAACTTAAAGGTATGCTTATGTTGAACATCTCTTATTTAATTTCTGTTGTTCTCTATTTGAAATTTACGAGGGTTTTTGTTTTCCGACTCAAAGATATACTGTAACAAAGATTCTTCTTTCTTTTATTGATCAATTAAGCAAAATATATAATGGATGAGGCTCAGCTAAATCATATACACTAGCTAGTTAAGACTAAACAGCTCAAATCAACAACAGATTTAGCTGTGTTGGAAAAATCATGGTAAAAAATTGGGGTGACAATTTGAGCCTAAATCCGCTCAACCCGCCCAAGGTTGGGCTGGTGATTGACCTGCCTATTTGTTGAACTCAGCCATCTTGACCCAACTCATTTCAGCCTAAATAAGATTGACATTTCTGGTGTTTTAGACTAACTGCATCTAAAATTACTGTTTATCAAAATAATTGCTTATTACACACCATTGGATGTTTGACCTTGATCAATGTTTCAAGAATCAAAAACTTTGCATGAATAATTTATTTTCTTAGTACATCAAGATGAAAATCTTTTTGTGTTAAAATAGATGAAAAAGTAATATTTTGGTAACTGGGCTGGGAGTACTATGGTCATTCCACATTTTTTTTTGTTTTGTTTGAGAAGTCTGGCTATATCTGCGGATATTTTTTGGCTGCTATAGTGAAGTAGTGTTATAGATGACATACATTATAACATAACATAAAAATCGGTTATGAGAAAAACATGGTTTGTTTAGTGAATGGTTGTTATATAAGGATAAGTAGATCTGGCTGTATATACTGTATGCTTTTTCCTTCATGTTCTTGTGTTTTTTTTTTCTACTTCTCCTAATAAAGGTTTGTGTACTTTTTGTACATCAGACTTGAAAACTTGAAAGGAAGGAAAAGGAAAGATACTTTGGCTTGACTAGTGAGAATTGCATAAATGGAAAGAGGAAAACAAAATGAAGGAGAAACAAAGAAAGGGGAAGCAAACAACTCATTGGTACGTCATACAATACTTATACGTATTAAACCCAATATTGGCTTGGATGATTATGAATATAATCCTCAAGAGAAGGCGGAAATACGTCGAAAGCCCTTTAAATTTGCCAGTATATTTCATCTACACACTCGAACAAAGACATGTTTTAATTGTGCACCTGAACATATAAAGCTTCTTGATCCTTGTTTAAATATGCAAGAGGTTGTTTTATATGTATGTTTAATAGTTACCTTTATTCATCTCTTCTTCCAGAAAATGATTATTGAGATTATTTACTAAATCATCAAAAAGGTAAAAGTGTTTCAATGTATGGAGTGATTAACTAGATTGTGGCAAATATAAATTGGAAATACTCTTTTTTTTGGGGGGTTGAACTTAGTTTACCCTTATTTTGAGAAAATAACCACTAATTAAGATGCTAAATCATATACATACAAATTAAAATAAACCATCCTTCTTTAACGCTTGCTTTGTATTTTGAAGCAAAGCCTTCTACAACTATGTTAGTTGCCTGTCTACAATGCAGAGTAAAATTTGTCAGAAATTTGCAGCTTTGAAAATTTGATATTACATTTGGTCTTTTGGCAGGTCTCATCTTTTGTACTTCGCAAAGACATTTTCAATCTTCTGGATTTCATAGAGAGGTTGAAGAATGGACGAGATCAAATTGTTATTGACATGGATCAAACTGAAAAGCTGAAATTGGAGCTGACATTTTTGTCGACATTTCTTCAGCTTTCTTGTTCCAATTTGGATGGTTTCAATGCGAAAATGTCTCGCAAAGCACAACGGGTCGATGATCTAGTTCGGTCAGTTTTCTATGAAAGTGGAGATAACTTGCTGGTTAAATATGACATGGATCATGTCGTTCCTCGCGTCCTGGAAAATATCAAAAATTGTATCAGCTTACCATTTCATTCTAAATCAAGTGCCACCATGACTGAGGAGCAGTTGGTTGAACTTTTGGAATCACTCCTCGTGAATCTCTGTGATCTTCCCAAGCACTGTGCTGAGTTGAAGACTCAATACGAGATAATTCAAAATGTGTGCGACAATATAAGAGATTTCCTTGGGTTAAAAGTAAATGGTTGCATTGAGCATGAGACAATTGAATACGTCTTACCTCAATTTCAACTTATGGCTGAGAGAGTAGGACACTTCTGTTTTGTCCTTTTGACTGATCAACTTAGTGTCCCTCAACTCAATTTCAAGCTAGTTGATCTACTTGTGAAGATTATTCCTGTTGAACTGGAAGTTATGCATATATGTTCTACAAATTTTACAAATTCAAAGTCAACAGAAGTTGGACACTTCTTTAAGGAGCTCCTAGGAGCCTCTCCATACATTCTTAGAGAATATTTGATTCATCTGCAAGAGCACATGGTAGCTGTTCTTACTGCTGGCACTTCAGCTCGAAACGTTCATGTCGTGATAGAGTTCCTATTGATTATTCTCACAGATATGCCCAAGGACTTTATTCATCACGACAAATTGTTCGATCTCTTGACACGTGTTGGAGCACTTACCAGGGAGGTATCCATTCTTGTTTGCAACTTAGAAGAGAAATCAAGGGGTGATGTGAATACCAGTGAAACAAACTGTGGCAGTCTAGACTTGCTGGAGAGTATTGAACTACTGAAGGAAGATCTCAAGCATGTTTTCCTGAAAGCCCCCGAAGACTCATCTCAACTAAGCTTCCCCATGAGTGACGGACCACTCTTCATGACTCTTCTACTCAAAAGCTTAAATGACTTGCTCAATTCCAATGCATATTCGGTTGTTTTACTAAAGAAAGAAATTGGACTGCTGAAAGAAGACCTAGAATTCACAAGACCGTTCTTCACGAATGTTGAGCAAGAATTGAACAGAGATCTCTGGACTCGTATTCTAGATGTTGCATATGAGGCAGAACATGCCATTAATTCAATTATTGTCAGAGATCACGGTCTCTTGCAACTTATCTTCTCACTTCCGGGTAACATAGAAAAGATCAAGCTTATCAAAGAAGAGGTATCAAAGAAGATCCAAAAGAACAAGGGTCTTATTGTCGTAAACTCTCCCAACAAGCTAGTTCAGATTGGGTTTGAGGAGGAGACAAATTGGATAATAAGGAAGCTCACTAGTGGACCAGCAACGCTAGATGTCATTTCGATCATTGGCATGCCAGGACTTGGAAAAACTACTTTGGCTTACAGAGTATATAATAATAAGTCTATTGCTAATCATTTCGATGTTCGTGCGTGGTGCACAGTCGACCAAGAGTATGACATGAATAAGATTTTGCAGAAAATTTATAATCAAGTGATTGGTTCAGATGCAAAATTCAGTGAGGATTTTGTTGTTGGTGATAAGCTCCAAAGAGAGCTATATAGAAGGAGGTACCTAATTGTCTTGGATGACTTGTGGGATACTACAGCTTGGGATGATTTAACAAGACATTTTCCTGAATTTATGAATGGAAGCAGAGTTATTATAACAAGTCGAATAATGAATGTGGCTTTGCATGGAAAACGCTGCAGTGATCCTTTTCATCTTCGATTGCTAAATCTAGAAGAAAGTTGGGAATTATTACAGAGAAAGGTATTCGGAGAAGAAATTTGCCCTGATGAACTATTGGATGTTGGATATGAAATAACCAAAAAATGTAAAGGGCTTCCGTTGGTACTTCATCTGATTGGTGGAGTCATTGCAACGAAAGAAAAGAGTAAGGCTTTTTGGTGTGAAGTTCTAAACAGTTTGAATTCCTTTTTATTAGATGATTTTGAATTCATGGAGGTTTTACAATTTAGTTATGACCATTTATCAGATCACTTAAAGCCGTGCCTGCTTTACCTTGATGCTATCCAAAGGATGAATATATTGAAATATCTGAATTGAAAGATTTATGGAGTGCTGAAGGACTATTGGAACAGATTGAGATGAAGAGTGTGGAAGAAGTAGTGGAGGTTCATTTGGATGAGTTAGTTTGCAGTGGCTTGGTAATAGTTTCCAGTGAGAGAGGTAGGGCATCGAGTTGCCGAATTCATGATCTTGTGCATGATTTTTGTTTAATAAAAGCTAGAGAGGAACAGCTGTTTGATTTCATAAGTTCAAGTGCTCCGTCTCCTTCTTCTTCAGAACGTGTGCCACGTGCAATGATCATTCGTTATGACCGACGTCTTTTTCATTTGGATGAAAATTTTGCCTTTTCAATCCAGAAAAGAAAAATCCTTATGTTAAACACCTCCTCTCTTTGATGGTTTCTGATGGGAAGCACAATCATCTTTCCTACAACTGTCACCTAAGACACTTGAGACTTCTTAAAAGGTTGGAGCTGCACAAAATAAGATTGACATATTCTTTGCTGAATGAAATAGGCATGCTTGTTCATTTAAGGTGCTTAAAGATTCAGATGAAGGCAAAAGCTCTTCCTCCGTCATTTTCAAACCTCTTGAATCTGGAAACTCTTGTGGTGGATAACCAGGGATCAAACATGGTACTATCACCTAGTATTTGGAGTCTTGTAAAGTTGCAACATGTGAGCATGGATAGTTGTTCGGTCTTTGATTTGGATACTGATGAATCAACAGTGTTAGAAGAGGACCTAAAGTTAGAGCATTTGAGAATATTGTATGGTCTCAAGCTTTCCTCTTCGGGAAACAGAGAGGATATTTTCAAAAGGATTCCCAATCTTCGAAGCCTTACATTCACCATTGAGGAACCCTGTCCTTGTTCAGCAGAGCAGATTTGTTTTCCAAGATTGGATATCCTTGATGAACTTGAAGAAGTTCGAGCATATTTTTACCCATGTATACATCAGTGTGATTTTCACTTCCCTTCGAGCTTGAAAAAACTTGTATTGGGAAGCTTTGCTCTGCCATCCAATTCACTGTCAAGAATTGCGAGACTGCCCAAACTTCAAAACCTGAGTCTAGAAGAAGCAATCATCCAGGGGAAAGAATGGAACATGGAAGAAGAAGACGCCTTCGAGAATCTCAAATCGCTGACATTGGATAGGGTGTCTTTTTCTGAATGGAAGGTTAATGGAGAGGAATCCTTTCCCGTGCTTGAGGAATTACAAATACTAGACTGTACTGAGCTTATGGAGATCCCGGACAGTTTTGCTGATATTTTTTCATTAAAGTATATCTCACTGTTGGGCAGCTGTCAACTGGAAGTTTCAGCCATAAGGATTAAGGAATATGTTACAGATATGACGGGAGAAGACAACCTTGAGGTAAAGTGCTACTCGTGAGTGCATGCGTGAGATGGTCATGGTAGGTCCTTAATTATCTGGGCAAATCTCTGTGAGTATGTCATACGAATGTATTAACTTTATTCGTACATTAATATCCTTTTATATTATTTTTGTCCATTGTGGTTAATACAGTAACTGATTATCAAGTATTACTACGACTTCTGTTCAATTTCTTTTTGTTTCCCTTTTGTGTGTAGACAGCAGAACTGTCCTGAAAAATAAGTATATCATGTATGTTTCAATTTTTTCTATTTGCTTCTTACTCTGACTATGGTTCTTCTATTAACAACTCTGTTTGTCACTTTAAAATGCAAAAAATCTCAAATCCTTGCTTTTTCCCGTGTAGTTTTGAAACGTTTGAAGTTTTCTTCAAATGACAAATTAACCTATGTTGCTGGCTTGCTGCCTGGTGACCTGGAGGTCACGGGTTCGAGCCGTGGAAACAGGCTCTTGCAGAAATGCAGGGTAATGTTGCGTACAATAAACTCTTGTGGTCTCGTCCTTCCCTGGATCCCGCGCATAGCGGGAGCTTCGTGCACCGGGCTGCCACTTTTTTTATAATATAGTCCAGAAAAAAAGACACTGAAGCATTTTTAACAATAAGAATTAAGTTACTGTGATAAGATGATCAACTTAGGAAGTAGACACTGAAGTGTCATCTATCTGTAGCCATAGATGATATCTTAGTGCTTTAGACGGTCTATTAGATGGTATGATCTCTGAACTTCTTCCTCGTACAAGTGACCGATTGGAGGTAATGCATTTACAGCGAATATAAAAGCAACAGAAACAGTTTCCCCTTTGCCTAATTCAGTGTTTATTGAAAAGAATGATATACATTCACCAGTCAAAAAAAGATGATACATATTTGCTTGGACTATGTGATGCTTGTAAGCTCCTCTCACAGCCAGAGGCGGACCTATGCTATACAGAGAGGAGTCATCGGCATCCGTAAAGTTCGGCAAAAATTTCATGTATACATGTATTTGTCTTTAGAAAATAGTGATATATTAGTAGTGGACACCTAATATACAAAACAGATTTTAGTTGAATCGAAAAGTGC
The DNA here is from genome assembly GCF_000715075.1 of Nicotiana tabacum. Taxonomy (NCBI): domain Eukaryota; kingdom Viridiplantae; phylum Streptophyta; class Magnoliopsida; order Solanales; family Solanaceae; genus Nicotiana; species Nicotiana tabacum. The sequence goes on along the minus strand of NC_134090.1, from coordinate 160,859,814 downwards.
ACCGGCGACCTTCAAATCCTGGGTCTGCCTCTGCTCACAACACCCGTCCTCACTTTAGTACTAATTGAGTTTGTTAATGGTAATGCATGGGTTTTTCTTTCAACATAAATTACAAGATTGAAGGGGAGCCTTGGAGCAACGGTCATGTTATCTCCGTGTGACTTATAGGTCACGAGTTCGAGTCATGTAATCAGCCACTGGTGCTTGCGTCAGGGTAGACTAGACTGCCTACATCACACCCCCTTAGGATGCGGCCCTTCCTTGGACCTTGTGTGAAAGCGAGATGCTTTGTGCACTGGTCTGCCCTTTTTAGAAGTTACAATATTCTCTTCAGTTCTTGTCACACTCTATACACTCTCTATAGTCTTTGTAATTTTTACTGCAGAACTGTTCTCCATATTGTCGGTGTCTCACATCGGAAAAACATTGGCAACAATTTGCCGTTGCTTTGGAGGGTTATTATTGGGTGAAATTCAAAAATAGTCAGATTTACAAGTGGTAATTGAAAAATAGCCACAGTTTCAAAAGTAATCGAAATTTAGCCACTTTTCATGTAAATATAAATATGAACGAAAATACTGTTCAAAATGCAAAAAATATTCCAGCATAATATACTGGAGTTCCAGTATAATATATTGGACTTCCAGCATAATATGCTAGAAGTTCATACACAAGTGCTCCAATTTCCGGTATATTATGCTTGAACTTTTCGTGTTGTAGCAAAATAATGCCTATTTTTCAATGACTTTGCAAACACTGACTATTATTCAATTACCGGTCCGAAAACTAACTAGCCCGTGCTATTTTCACGTTATTATTTGAATATACAGCTGTAGACTTGCACAAGAATCATTGTATCATTACTAAGCTGTAGTAACATCAGACATGCAAGACTGCAATCTAAATATGCTCTATAACCTTCTTTGAAATAGCAAGCAGCTGAAAACCAGAAGATGTTCCATGCTTCAGTACTGAGTGTGGATCGGCACATGCAATTCAGGAAAAAATATAAAGTGTGTAGAACCAAACACAACATACAGATGCACATAAAGTGAAAAGTTGATATGGTTTTCCTGGGAAAAATTACAACTGCATTGATAGAAAAATTACAATGTAATGATGAGGATGATGAAATTCTAAGTGCTAAATTTCTACATATGGAATGGGTATTTATAGAGACTCAACAAGATAACATAATACAGTAGTAAGTACTTTTTCAATCCATGTATCCTTAAAAATTGGATGACACATTTTCACAATTAATAGATGTATCCCAATATATTGTGTTGGCCTCTAACTAATACTAATAAAGCTCACGTGTGGGACAAAAGGAATCAGTATTTTGTAGCAAATGCCATGTGATTAATAGCACAAGGATTAATAAAGGTTTGTATGTCCAATGCTTTGCCTATGCTTACTCCATCAGAGCACATATGTGCACCTATTCTCCGTAAGACGTGCAGAGAGTTCGGGAACTGTCGTGCTCTAAGGCTATCCTATAGATAATCTACCATAATACAAATATTAGTAACTATTTCGACGACAGTTCAAACTTGTGACCTATATATCATACATAAGTAATTTTATTGTTGTTCCAAGATTCTCATTCACACATTAGGCTGCATACATACTTGGGGCCCGTTTAGCCATAAGAATTTTTTTACTTTTTCCGAATCAATGTTTGTCCATGAAAATTTTAAATTTCACTTGAAGTTGAATTTCGAAAATTTGAAAAACTTCAAAAAGCCGTTTTTCAAAAATTTCACTTCAAATTACTCATAAATATTCAAAAATAGCTCCAAATTGTATTCATATTCATACACAATTCTAATTTTCAAATAATTTTTTCCCCGGAATTTTATATATTCTTATGTGCAAACGCCCACTTAATTTTCTCTTCCTTAACTACTCATTTTTTACCACTTTCTCAACGTGTCCGGTAACATGTCGGAGCTAATTTTGATTATATTGATTGACATCTATATAACTATTGAAATACTCCATTCGTTCACTTTTACTTGTCCATTATTGACTTTACAAACCTTTTAAGAAATACTAATAAATTAAGTGCATAATTTACCATGTTATCCATATTAATTGATGTATAATCTTAATGGATTTGAAAAATGATTTGGAATGAGTAATTAATGATAAGAGCAAAACAGAAAAAAAATATTTTTTCTTGATATGCGAAAAGTGACAAATAAAAATAAAAATTTGTTTTTAGAAAAGTAAAAGGAGGGAGTAGTTAAAATGATTTTCTATTAAACCCACACGAATCCCGAGACAAATGGAGATGATAATGGGTATGTTCCAATTTAGGTGAGAATTGTAAATTTAATTTAAATTATTTTCAAATTTAAAAATTAGTCACTTTTTTGGAATAGAGCAATGGGAAATGGGTTCACATACACATACACTGCAAGAGGGAAAAGACTTAAGAAGTCAATGAATTGTACTATTTTAATCTTGCAATTATTATATCTTTATTTGATTCTTCTTTCTAATTGGTAGCCTTTCAATTTGTCTACTTCTCTCTCACAGATCTTTCTTTCTGAGTCCCAGCGCTTACTGTCTTCACCTAATTTTCTCAATTAAGAGGTTCTAACAGCAACAACCTTTGGCCGATTTGCTCAACTTTAAGTGGTCAAAAGGTAAGTCTGGCTATATCTGCAGTAAATTGTTTCCTGCTATATGCTTTATATATGTTTCTTTCTTCAGTTTCTTCTGTTCTTGTTTTTCTACTTCTCCTAATAAAGGTTTGTGTACCTTTTATACATCAGACTTGAAAACTTGAACTTTGGCTTGACTAGTGAAAATTGCATACATGGAAAGAGGAAAAGAAAATGGAGGAGCAAAAGATAAAGGGGAAGCAAACAACTCATCGGTACGTCATACAATATTTATACATATTAAATCTAAATATTAAGAAGGGGAGCGTTAGTTTAACTAGTAAAGTTACTGACGCATGACCAAGGTCACGGATTCGAACATTGAAAACTGCCTCTAGCAAAAAATGTAGGGTAAGACTGTCAATAATAGACCTTGTGGTCCCGCCCTTTCTCGGACCCATCGGGAGCCTTGATGTAACTGGTAAAGTTGATGCCATTTGACCAAGAGGTCACCGATTCGACTAGTGGAAACAACTTCTTGCAAAAATGTTGTACAAGACTACATATAATAGACCTTTGTGGTCCCGCTCTTCCCTGAACCCCGCCCATAGTGGGAGCCTTGACGTAACTGGTAAAGTTGCCTCTATGTGATCAGGAGCTCAAAGCAGTGGAAACAACCTCTTACAAAAATGCAGGTAGTACGTACACGGAATTTCTCATAAGTGGTGTCACAATTAATCAATGGGCGGTGACCCAAAAAAGTTAGCGGAGATGACAAGAGAGATGGAAAGTCGAGTAGAGTACCAGCAAGCGAACACATTCGAAAATAGGAAATCGTAAAGGAGCTCACTGAGTTTTTAAATAGATAATTCTTACTAAAATTGAATTATCATGGAATGGACTAATAAAGAAAGTGTAGAAATGTATCATTTTTTTGGAACGGACTAATAAGGAAAGTGTGTCATCTAAATTGAAACAGAGGGAGTACTAACTTGAACGATTATCCATATATTCCTCCAGAGAAGGCAGAATACATTAACATCCCCTTGAATTTGCTCGTACATATTTCATTTAGACACTCAAACAAAGGCATGTTCCAATTGAGCACTTAATCACATGATAAAATATTTAGATTATACTTGGCTACTAATTAGGAAGAGATACCAGTGTTGGATCCAAAAACGGATAGTCAAGTAGCACTTGTTTACTCCAAATTTAATTTCCAATCTTCTTCCCATAACTCTAAATTAAATTTAACATTTTAAGAAGTGTTGAGTACATTTACTATCCATGACTTGTTGATCCCACCATATCTCAATCAATTTACCAACTTTGTGAAAATTATTAAACACTAAGGGATCCCGGGATAAATTTATACCGCCAACCAAACACAGTATAATTTAATCCTATATTTTATCCTACCTAATCCTGCGTACCAAACGACTCCTAAGGAATCATTCTCAAACCATGGAATCTATTGTATTTATCAATGGTATGGCCTGGTTTCTTGCAGTAATTATTAGACTTCTTTGTGACTAGAGAAATTTGTTTTGGGAGGATATGTCTGCCCTTCTGATGAGGAACCAGCAGAGAAAGAAGCTGATTCAGGAACATGGTGTGAAAGAGTCTGGATTCAGATTTTTCATCTTGAAGTAGGAGAGAACAAGTTTGACCGATGTTAGGTGTAGGTTTCATCATAGTTATGTTTCTTATGGTACCACTATAAGAGTCATTAAGGCCAATTAAGAACTGATTAAGTTTCAGAGTTTCCTTGTCCTTAATCGTTTTTACCTTTCCATCATATTGACAATCACAGCTGCAACAAGAATTACTGTTTAGAGAGTCTAACTCATCCCACAACTTAATAAGTTCAATATCACAGGATCCCTCAGATAGCATACTGAGTTCCTTTTTGAACTGGATAAGTTCATGCCTCATTTGACTGACCACATCGTTCGTTAAGTTCATTTCAGATCTGATAAGCATATTTGGAATAGATGAAACTGTTAGCTACGTCTGGGGTCAAAGAGTGAAGGTCAATCACTATTGCGGTGCATGTGTTGCAATCGAGGTCCGTGTTATTCTAATCTAGGCTCGACTAACCTCTTGCAATCCACATTATCTTTTTGTACTTGAAACACTGCTCCAGAGAATCATGCTTGGCCGCATCGCGGCCAATGCCCTGTGATCGCGGTTAAGCTTGCTGTCACCAGACCTGGCAAGCAAACAGCGTTAAGGCAACAATTAACACATTGCTTCAGCTGTTCACACCATCCCAACTACCTTCCATTCATTCCCAAGTTCCCGTTCTACATCTCGACACCTCCAACACAGTTTTTAACCAGTCCAAACCAACAGTTTAGCAAATCATAAGCATCAATTTCATGTAAGATAAAGATAAAAGAAGTAAAGGGGGATTTACGTTGCCACTTTTCCTTATTCCCTTTTATCTTGTTTTTTCCTCTCTTAGATTACAATTTTATAAAACCTAATCAAAATGAAACTTTGTTCCTACATAAATGATCTCTTCCTTTCAGGATATAATTCTTGCTTTAATTTTGAAGTGTGAAAAAATGGATATTAGATCTAATTTAATCCCAAAAGCTAGCTCATGATGGGAAGATTTCCAAGACCATATAAGGAGATTAACACCTATTCAGGATACTAAGGGTGAAATTCAAAAATAACCAGATTTACAAGTGGTAATTGAAAAATAGCCACAATTTCAAAAGTATCGAAATTTAGCCACTTTTCATGTAAAGATAAATCTGAACGAAAACACTATTCAAAATTCAGAAAATATTTCAGCATAATATACTGGTCTAGCATAATATACTGGAAGTTCATACACATGTGCTCCAATCTCCAGTATATTATGCTGGAGCTTTTCGTGTGTTGGAGTTCCATCATAATATGCTAGAAGTTCATACACAGATACACAGGTGCACCAATCTCCAATATATTATGCTAGAACTTTCCGTGTTGCAGCAAAATAGTGGCTATTTTTTAATGACTTTGCAAATGCTGGCTATTTTTCAATGATCAATCCGAAAACTGGCTAGCCCGTGCTATTTTCACAGATACTAATGTGGGACTTAACACCCCCTCGCACGCTAGGACTGGACAATTGATGCGTGCAACACAACAACAGGGATAGATGAGTTTGAATCTGATACCATGTTAGAAATGAACCTTGGGTCTAACCCAACTCTAAAAGTTAGCTCATGAGGGAGAATTATCCCGGACCACAATAAGGAGGCCACAACTGACTTCGTCAATTAATATGGGACTTAACACTATGAAAGGTTTAGACTTAAATGTCCAACTAAGAAACTCATTCAGTTGATGAACCTAGAAGGATTACTATACTTGAGAAACTAAGATCTCAGTAGTTTATCATGTATACAAAATTTTTATATATGGCCTTACCCATCCACATTAGGGCTAATATTTCTACGAATAACCACAAATTTGATGCTAAACAGGTCACATGCTTATAGCTAAAGCAAAAAACAACCTTTATAAACATCATAAAGCTTCTTGATTCTCATTAAACTATGAAAGAGGTAAAGGGTAGCCTGGTGCACAAAGCATCCCGTGTTTACGCAAGGTCCGGCGAAGGTCCGCGCCTCAAGGGTGTGATGTAGACAGTCTACCCTAATGCAAGCATTAATAGTTGCTTCCATGGCTCGAACCCGTACCTATAGGTTATATGGAGACAACTTTACCGTTGCAAGAGGTAGTTTTTTTTTATATGTTTGACAGTTACCTCTATCTGTCTCTTCTCCCAAAAAATGGTTTAAGAAATTATTTACTAAATCATCCATCCCTTTTTAGTGCATAACTTGTAAATAATTTATCCAAAAAAAAAAGTTCACGGAGTAACCAACCAAATTATGGCATGAGAAGATAAATAGAAACTCGATCATACAAAAGTTTCACAAATATAAAATGGATATACTCTTCTTCTTTTTTGGCTAGCTTAAAGTTTGTTCTATTTTATGAACTTTAATATCATTTTTTAAGTAATTAACTTGCTTAGTGAGCAAATTTATCTTAAAGATTGTTTGTAATTTAATATAATCATTTTCTTCTTTAGAGATAAGATTTAGGTAAGGAAATCTTATTTCTTTTCCTAATACTGTGGTGCAAAGTGCACTTAAGTCATCGTAATGTGGCTTTATTTGAGTCAGGAAAGGAATTCCGAGAATTATTTTTTCAATTATATCTTTTAGATCCGTAAATTGGTATCAGAGCCAAGTTAAACATGTTAGTTAATAGTATGAAAGGCTAAACTTTCATATTGTCTTTAAGGTTAATTAAAATCTTGTTATCAGTTTCATGCTATAGATCTTAATTGTTCTATACTGTTCATTCCAGTATATGTTTGTCATTTATCTTCGTTATATCTTCATGATCTTATTCTTCAGTGTGAGGCTAAATTTCCAGTTCATAGTGTGAGGGTCTCTGAGAGAGAGTTAGTTGAACCCTATTAAGCTGCCGTCAGTTGTCGTCGTCGTTACAGGCTAGGAGAGCCGCAGTTAGACAGGACACAGTGAACACGTTCAACTCCCAACCCCCAAGATAACTTAGAACTGAAAACACTGCTAAGATAACTTAAGAAGTAGATCATATAGAAAGAAAAAAAAGAAGATAAACAGTAAACAATATACTGTTAAGAACAGTAGAGAACTATTAAGATAAATAGTCTTGAATTAAGATAACAAAGAGAGTAAAAACCTTAAGGACAATTTACCTCTCCCTTAACTTTTAAAAAGGTCTTAAAACAACTTAATAATAAAACATAGAACTTTTTATTATATAAGATTCTTAATAATAAAAAATGGAGATCTCTGAAACATCTCCGAAACACAAATAGAAAGATAGATTGTGTTGAACACAATATTAGAGTTTGCAAATCTATAACCAGAAATAATAACCTGCGAAATAAAGCTTTATTAACAATAGAAAGAGAGATTGATTTTTATAGAGATAATCTTGAGAATCATCAACATCAAAAAAGAATAATTTTGAAAAATATAAAAACAATAACTATCTGTATCAACAGGTACACATCTCAGTATTAGAATGATTAATTCTGAAAAGAATAAAATTCTAAATAGCGCTAATATCTCGGCAGTAACTAATATTGCCAAAATAGAAAATGATTTACAAAATTGGAGTATTCCTAGAGAATCCTTTAACACTATATATCATACCAGCAAGTTTGATTTTATTAAAAACTATAACATCAAAACTTGTAAATCAACAATTGCTATTAATAACTTAATTGAAACAATTAAGTTATTAGCAGCACATGATATACAGCAGTACAAGAGAAAATATAATTTCCTCCATATCGGACTGGTCCAAGTAGCTGTCAAACCTTTATACAGACTAGGTTTAGACACACCTCTCTGTCTATTACTAAGAGATGATAAACTGTTAAATTTTGACGATTCATTATTAGGAGTCCTACAAAGTAACTTAGCCCAGGGCCCAGTTTACTTTAATTGCTATCCAAATTATTCGGTTGATATAAATGACCAGAATATTTTAGATACTCTGAATCTTAATATTAAAACAAAAAACATGAATAGTAAAATTAACACAAGAGAGATAACAATAATATACAGAGTATATTACAGGCTAATGAAAACTACTTTAGCTCCAAAAGCTAAGATTGAAAGTAGTAAAGGAGTTACTATGCTCATGGAAGCAAATCAAGAACGTAGTAATACCTTCGTCCCTAGAATGATTCGATGAGACGAGATATTATCAAAAGATGAATGGCGTTTTGAAGCCATAACTCAACCAAGATATGAACCAGAAAGTTCATATATCGAACAAGTTATTCAACATCCAACAAGAGCTATTGACTTAAAATTTTTAAGATCTAACTCTATAAACAAAGCCTCTTCTAGTAGAAGAATGTCCTTTAGCAGATCTTCATCTTTCAAACCCCCGGAGGGAAATAGTAAAAGCAATAAAAGCGACGAAGGGTTAATTGAAGAACTTGATAGAAAAATACAATGAGTAAATTTTAACAAAACTGTTCCTACAGTAATCTATCAAAAGGGTCCGTTTGTCCCTAGAAGTAAATCCGCTGAAACAATTGACCAAATAGGAGTCATTAAAGAAGAAAATAACTTCCAAATAGAATGGAATAGTCTAAACGCTCATGGGAACACCCTGATAATAACATTAAAAGAAAATGGTATATAAACACCTATTCTTTAGATCAGAGAAGATCTTTTAGAAATAAATAGATTAAGGACTTAAAAAGACTTAAATGCGATATTGAATTCTTTAGATGGTTCGAATTAACAGGACAGATCCCAAATCAAAAGGGATCTTTACAAATGATAATCAATAAATGGTATACCAAAAATAAAGGTACAATAGAAGCCACTATTCCAACATTAGAAGAAATCATAATACCTGTTCAAAATCAAGTAGTCACAACTTCCCCTTTTAAAAGAGAAAGTACCTACCTTGATAAAGAACCAACAAACAAAGATCTAAACAAAATAATAGTCCAAAATAACTATACATATAACCTTTTACATGTTGTATCTAATCAGTTAAAAGATACTAACAAAATAGGAACTTCTACTAAAACGATAGTAGCACCTACTATTGAAACACATCCTACTATCAAAATCCCTGAATTTTCTAAAGAAAAATTTCCACAATTAAGAGAAAAATTCGATTTTACGAATGAACTTCTAGAAAAAATAGAAGAACAACTTAAAACAAAATTAAGTATCTCAAAGCCTAATACGAAACAAGCTAGTACTAGCAAAGATAAAACCATTGAACTCTATAAATTACAAACACAGTTAGCTTCATTAAATTATAAATATGAAACTCTGATAAAGGAAGAAAACTTCCCTGATAAAGAAACTAAACTAAAAATGATAGAAAAGGCCTCTAAAGAGCTTGTAGATTCTATAAATAAAATAAAACCTTTAGTTACTCTAAAAACCATCTCTATTACTAATCCTGAAATAAGTAGAATCATGAATGATCCCAGACATTCTAATAAAAAGAATTATTACAAAAGAGCATCATTTCCAGATGTTCAATTCGAAGAAGATATCTATCTATCCCATTTCAGTCATGATGGAACTGGAATTTCAGAATGGAATATTGATGGTTTAGCTGAAAGCCAAATTTACAAAAAGCTCCACGAAATAGGAATTTCGGTAACCGCCTACAAAATAAAAAATGCGCCAGACAAACACGCAACAACCTTAATAGTGTCAGGCTTTACTGGTATATTAAAAAATTGGTGGGATAATTATCTCTCCGAAGAAAATAGGAATCAAATCCTAAATGCCACAACAGTAATGACTGTAGTAAAAACTGAAAATAATACGCAAGTAGCAGAACAAGAATCTAGAGAAGATGGTACTGCAACTCTAATCTACTGTATAGCCAAACATTTTATTGGTGAACCAAAACTATTTCAAGATAGAAGTCTTGAACTTCTCAATAATCTTAACTGCCCAAAATTAACATATTTTAGGTGGTATAAAGATATGTTCATAGAAAAAGTAATGGTCAGAGAAGATTGCGGTAAACCTTTCTGGAAAGAAATATTTATTAGCGGATTACCCAGATTATTTGCCGAAATGGTAAGAACTAAAATTAAAGATAGATTTAATGGTCAAATCCCATATGACAATCTTACGTATGAAGATTTAATAAGTTTTATTAATGTTACAGGTCTAGACTTATGTACTGACCTAAAACTTAAAAGTCTTATTAAAAAAGATAGATTACAATCTAAAAAGGAACTTGGTAGTTTTTGCCAAGATTTCGGTTATAAATCAATAGCCGCTCCATCAAAAAGAGCGTCAAAGAAACATAGATCTTCTGATAAACCTAAAAAATGCCATAAGCGTAAAGAAAAGAAAGAAGAGGGAACTTATAAAGGAAAAGGTTTAAAAGAAAATCTAAAAGGGATTATGGAGACAAATGTTGGTCTTGTGGAAAAATAGGACACAGAGCCAGTGAGTGCAAAGTTACTAAAAAGAAAAAGAGTAAAGTTAACACTCTTGAATTAGATGAAAATATTAAAGAAAAGCTTTACGCAATTCTAGAAGATAATGATAACATTTCATCAGCATCCACAGATAGTTACTCTGACAGCGACAATGAATTAATCAATGTCGCATATGACTCAGACAACAACAACTCAATAGAAGATAGCTGTAACTGTACTAGCGCAATCTGCGTATGTAGTCAAAATTCCCTCAGAGTAATTACAGAAGACTCCAAGGAAGTCTTATTCGACATTATTGAGCACATAGATGATGAATTAAAAAGAAAATATTTAATTGAATTATAAAAAACATTATCATTAAACAAAAGGAAAATCGACCGCAGATAGAACCTTTTGACATGAAGAAAGTAATGAATAGATTTTCTGTAAAAGCAGAAGAACCTACTACTATCCAACATCTTCAAACTGAACTTAAATTAGTAAAAGAATAATTAAAAGATATTGAGCTTCGACTTAATAAAATTGAAATAGAAAATATTACTGATAGAATATTATCTCAAGTTGATAAAGGAAAAGCAATTAATAGCGAATTCTTCTCAAAAGAAGAAGATGAAGATGTAGAAAAAGAAGAAGGTAACACTTCAAAATTAAACGATAATGATTTAGTTATCAAAGAATCTGAAGGTGGTTCAGCCGCACTAGTTAAACTCACTAAAGTAAAAGCTAAAAGTTATCATCTTCCTATAACATTAAAGGTCCAGGATATGACCTTTACTAAATTAGCATTATTAGACTCAGGTGCAGATAAGAACTGCATAATGGAAGGAATAATGCTATTAAAGTACTTAGAAAAAAGTACACAAAAATTATACTCTGTCATAGGAGAACTATTAAAAATAAATTACAAATTATCAAAAGCACATATCTGTAACGACGGAATATGCTTTATTAATGATTTTGTAATAACAAGAGATACAAGTGAAGAAATAATTCTCGGAATTCCTTTCCTGGCTCAAATAAAGCCACATTACGATGACTTAAGTGCACTTTGTACCACAGTATTAGGAAAAGAAATAAGATTTCCTTACCTAAATTCTATCTCTAAAGAAGAAAGTGATTATATTAAATCACAAACAATCTTTAAGATAAATTTGCTCACTAAGCAAGTTAATTACTTAAAAAATGATATTAAAGTTCATAAAATAGAACAAACTTTAAAAACCCCGGAGGTAGAAGATAAGATTAAACAGTTTCAACAAAAACTCGAACTAGAAGTTTGTTCCGATTTACCTACAACCTTTTGGGAACAAAAAAGGCACATAGTTAACCTGCCTTATATTAAAGAATTAACGAACAGGCTATACCTACTAAGGCAAGACCTATTCAAATGAATTATGACTTAATGGAAGTCTGTAAAAAGGAAATAAATGATCTTCTCCAAAAGAAGATTATTAGACCTTCTAAGTCACCGTGGAGCTGTGCAGCCTTCTACGTTAACAATAACGCAGAGAAAGAAAAGAGGAGCTCCTAGACTAGTTATTAATTACAAACCTTTAAATAAAGTGTTACAATGGATTAGGTACCCGATATCTAATAAAAGAGATTTATTAAAAAGGACTTACAAAGCTAATATTTATAGTAAATTTGATATGAAATCAGGTTTCTGGCAAATACAAATTACTGAAAAAGATAAATATAAAAATTGCCTTCAGTGTCCCATTTGGACAATACGAATGGAATGCAATGTCGTTTGGGTTAAAAAATGCCTCATCTGAATTTCAAAACATAATGAACAATATATTTAATCCCTACAGTAATATGTCAATAGTTTATATTAACGATGTGTTAATATCCTCAGAAGATATAGATTATCATTTTAAACATCTCAATACTTTCTTTAAGATAGTAAAACACAACGGTCTAGTAGTCAGCGCTAAGAAAATCAAGTTGTTTCAAACAACTATTAGATTTTTAGGACATGACCTTTATCGGGGTACTTACAAACAAATCTGTAGAGCCATTGAGTTCTCATCCAAATTTCCCGATGAAATCATAGACAAAACACAACTACAAAGTTTCTTAGAAAGCCTCAATTATGTAGCAGATTTTATTCCTAATATTAGAAAAATCTGCGAACCGCTTTACAAACGCCTTAGGAAGAATCCAGTCCCTTGGAGTCTAGAACAAACTGATACAGTCAAGAAAATCAAGTCCATTGTTCAAAAACTCCCATGTCTAGGTATTCCAAATCCTGAAGCGTTTATGATAGTAGAAACCGACGCTTCTGATTAAGGGTATGGTGGAATTCTTAAACAACGAATTTCTTTAAAGTCTCCCAAACAGTTAGTTCGTTTCACTTCTGATATCTGGAATCCAGCTCAAAGGAATTATAGTACAGTTAAAAAGAAAATTTTATCTATAGTACTATGTATTACAAAATTTCAAAATGATTTAATAAACAAAGAATTTTTATTAAGAGTTGACTGTAAATCAGCTAAAGAGATTTTACAAAAGGATGTTAAAAATCCTATTTCAAAACAAATTTTTGCCAGATGGCAAGCACTATTATCCAGCTTCAATTTTGAAATCGAATTTGTAAAAGGAGAAAATAACTCTTTACCCGATTTTCTAACTAGAGAATTTCTACAGGGGAAAAATGAGTCCAAACCAGAAGGGTCCGTTCAGGGCCTCTCCCAAAAGAGAGAATAGATATTCTGCCCTTGCAGAATTTCCGTTATTACCAACCGTAAGGCCACCACTAAATATAATGGTTACCCCTCCGAGAGTACCCACTACAAACAAGCCTACTACCATGACAGTGCTCGGATCCATTCCCAAAAAGGATGGTCTGTTTCAACAGGCTTCTTCGAAAGCCTCAACAAGCCAAGCAGGAAAGGTACTGACTAGTGCCGACTATGCAATGAAGGTCCCATAATCCTTCGCCCAAGCAGTTAACCCCTACACACCGGTTAAAGCAGAAGAAAAAAGACCTGTTTCCTCAGAAAAGAGACATTCGAATTAATTGCAAAAGAACCAGCTAAGGTTTTGGCCCTAGACAAAGGGTATGAGAATTATGACCTTGCGAACCTAATCAGACCCTGTTACACAGACAGGAATTACGTTGACACCGGTAACCCTCTAAAAACAAGGAGGTATTATGAGTTAATCTTAACAGATACAAGATCTGTTACATTCGAACACTCTTTACAGCGATAAAGACCCAACTAGTATTAGAATCTCAAAGTTTACCGTCAATAGGGTAATAAGCCCTTTTGAATGGGGAATGGATTACCATCAATAGGGTAATAAGCCCGTTTGAATGGGGAATGGATCACCTACACACACCGATTGTGTTATCAGTCCAATATAAGCCCCAAACCTATAATTTCAAAGACTATATGGATGCTTGGTTTAACTTCCTATACCTACGTCCAAAAACACACACCTGGTTGTCAAATATAGCGAACAAGCCCAAAAATCAATCCTACCCAGATGGTTTTATGACTGATGGAAAATATTTGAAGGAACAGAGCAGACGATGCCCAGGAGCTTCCAAACAGAAAATGAAATCTCCTCTCTCCCAGATCACATAAAATTATGCAAATATTACTTTGCAAAAAGAATATCTTTTATTATTAATTGGTCATTCGATATAGAACAAATTGAACGGATCAAATACTTAGTAAAAACGCCTAAAGTCAAAGGTTGGATTCCTGAAATCAAAGAAGCCAAGAAATCCAAACCAATCAGAACAGAATCAAGTAACTCTCAGAATGAGTTAAAGAAAAAAATGCTCGAAATGTTAGCAAACATTGAGTCAGCAGACCCGACGCAAGTACAAGCTATGTTAGAAGTTGTTTCAAGTTCATCCTCTGCAAAAAGCAGAAAAAATAGAGATATGGAAGATTTAGACGGGATAGCCCAAGCCTATGCTTACTCTAGCAGATAAACAGTTTCTTACCCTTTCAGAAAAGGAAGACAATGACACTTGACTCTTCGGAAAAGAAGACAACGACATTTGCCTCTTTGGAAAAGAAGATAATGACATTTGCCTCGGAGAGAACAATTTACGGATCTAAAAGATATAATTGAAAATGCGGAATTATAAATAACAAGTTAAGAAAACTTACTTCTTTTTTGAACATTGAAAACATATAGAACGGATTTTTTACAGAGAAGAGAGGGAAAACATAAGAAGAGAGAAATGGGCGATTTCAATCTGTCTCTCTATGTTACAATTTGAAAGTCTTATATAGACTTCGAGGAAAAGATTAAGTTGATCTCAATCGTTCATAATCAACGGTCATCTTTAAAGATTCCTTTTGGCTTTTGCTTTTTTTTTAAGAGGCAGGTGTCTTTGTCTTCCTTTTCGAAGGGGCAAATGTCATTGTCTTCTTTTCTCTCCGAGGCAAATGTCATTATCTTCTTTTCCGAAGGGGCAAATGTCGTTGTCTTCTTTTCCGAAGAGTCAAGTGTCATTGTCTTCCTTTTCTGAAAGGGTAAGAAACTGTTTATCTGCTAGAGTGGGCATAGGTTTGGGCTATCCCGTCTCAATCTTCCATATCTCCATTTTTTCTGCTTTCTGCAAAGGATGAACTTGAAACAGCTTCTAACATAGCTTGTACTTGCGTCGGGTCTGCTGACTCAATGTTTGCTAACATTCCGAGCAGTTTTTTCTTTAACTCATTCTGAGAGTTACTTGATTCTGTTCTGATTGGTTTGGATTTCTTGGCTGCAGTATATTTCAGGAATCCAACCTTTGATTTTAGGCGTTTTTACTAAGTATTTGATCCGTTCAATTTGTTCTATATCGAATGACCAATTAATAATAAAAGATATTCTTTTTGCAAAGTAATATTTGCATAATTTTATGTGATCTGGGAGAGAGGAGATTTCATTTTCTGTTTGGAAGCTCCTGGGCATCGTCTGCTCTGTTCCTCCAAATATTTTCCATCAGTCATAAAACCATCTGGGTAGGATTGATTTTTGGGCTTGTTCGCTATATTTGACAACCAGGTGTGTGTTTTTGGACGTAGGTATAGGAAGTTAAACCAAGCATCCATATAGTCTTTGAAATTATAGGTTTGGCGGCCTATATTGGACTGATAACACAATCGGAGTGTGTAGGTGATCCATTCCCCATTCAAACGGGCTTATTACCCTATTGATGGTAATTATTGAGATTCTAATACTAGTTGGGCCTTTATCGTCGTAAAGAGTGTGTTCGAATGTAACAGATCTTGTATCTGTTAAGATTAACTCATAATAATAAATATTATTATTATTTAAACCCGCTGAGATAAATTGGTGGGATAATCAGCGGATTTACAAAATAGTATGTCCTTTAGCCCGTACGGTGGAATTCTTAAACAACAAATTTCTTTAAAGTCTCCCGAACAATTAGTTCGTTTCACTTCTGATATCTCAAATCCAGCTCAAAGGAATTATAGTACAGTTAAAAAGGAAATTTTATCTATAGTACTATGTATTACAAAATTTCAAGATGATTTAATAAACAAAGAATTTTTATTAAGAGTTGACTGTAAATCAGCTAAAAAGATTTTGCAAAAGGATGTTAAAAATCTTATTTCAAAACAAATTTTTGCCAGATGGCAAGCACTATTATCCAGCTTCGATTTTGAATCGAATTTGTAAAAGGAGAAAATAACTCTTTACCCGATTTTCTAACTAGAGAATTTCTACAGGGGAAAAATGAGACCAAACCAGAAGGGTCCGTTCAGGGCCTCTCCCAAAAGAGAGAATAGATATTCTGCCCTAGCAGAATTTCCATTATTACCAACCGTAAGGCCACCGCTAAATATTATGGTTACCTCTCCGAGAGTACCCAGTACAAACAAGCCTACTACTATGACAGTGCTCGGATCCATTCCCAAAAAGGATGGTCCGTTTCAACAGGCTTCTTCGAAAGCCTCAACAAGCCAAGCAGGAAAGGTACTGACTAGTATCGACTATGCAATGAAGGTCCCATAGTCCTTCGCCCAAGCAGTTAACCCTCACACACCGGTTAAAGCAGAAGAAAAGGGACATGTTTCCTCAGAAAAGGAGACATTCGAATTAATTGCAAAAGAACCAGTTAAGGTTTTGGCCCTAGACAAAGACTGAGAATTATGACCTTGCGGACCTCATCAGACCCTGTTACACAGACAGGAATTACGTTGACACCAGTGACCCTCTAAAAACAAGGAGGTATTATGAGTTAATCTTAACAGATACAAGATCTGTTACATTCGAACACACTCTTTACGACGATAAAGGCCCAACTAGTATTAGAATCTCAATAATTACCATCAATAGGGTAATAAGCCCGTTTGAATGGGGAATGGATCACCTACACACTCCGATTGTGTTATCAGTCCAATATAGGCCGCCAAACCTATAATTTCAAAGACTATATGGATGCTTGGTTTAACTTCCTATACCTACGTCCAAAAACACACACCTGGTTGTCAAATATAGCGAACAAGCCCAAAAATCAATCCTACCCAGATGGTTTTATGACTGATGGAAAATATTTGAAGGAACAGAGCAGACGATGCCCAGGAGCTTCCAAACAGAAAATGAAATCTCCTCTCTCCCAGATCACATAAAATTATGCAAATATTACTTTGCAAAAAGAATATCTTTTATTATTAATTGGTCATTCGATATAGAACAAATTGAACGGATCAAATACTTAGTAAAAACGCCTAAAATCAAAGGTTGGATTCCTGAAATATACTGCAGCCAAGAAATCCAAACCAATCAGAACAGAATCAAGTAACTCTCAGAATGAGTTAAAGAAAAAACTGCTCGGAATGTTAGCAAACATTGAGTCAGCAGACCCGACGCAAGTACAAGCTATGTTAGAAGCTGTTTCAAGTTCATCCTTTGCAGAAAGCAGAAAAAATGGAGATATGGAAGATTGAGACGGGATAGCCCAAACCTATGCCCACTCTAGCAGATAAACAGTTTCTTACCCTTTCAGAAAAGGAAGACAATGACACTTGACTCTTCGGAAAAGAAGACAACGACATTTGCCCCTTCGGAAAAGAAGATAATGACATTTGCCTCGGAGAGAAAAGAAGACAATGACATTTGCCCCTTCGAAAAGGAAGACAAAGACACCTGCCTCTTAAAAAAAAAGCAAAAGCCAAAAGGAATCTTTAAAGATGACCGTTGATTATGAACGATTGAGATCAACTTAATCTTTTCCTCGAAGTCTATATAAGACTTTCAAATTGTAACATAGAGAGAGACCGAAATCGCCCATTTCTCTCTTCTTATGTTTTCCCTTTCTTTTCTTCTCTGTAAAAAACCCGTTCTGTATGTTTTCAATGTTCAAATAAGAAGTAAGTTTTCTTAGCTTGTTATTTATAATTCCGCATTTTCAATTATATCTTTTAGATCCATAAATTGGTATCCTTCCAACCAGTGGCGGACCCAGAATTTTACACAAGCGGGTTCAATCTAAGATAACGTGAATTAATAGTATAAGCGGCGTCGAACATGCCGAACAGAATTTGGTTGTATCTTTGTTATTTTTCTTCTTTTTTGCCTCTTTTCTTTATAGTGTGATGTTAAAATTAAGTCATATAAAAGTGAGCGCACACTATATTTACAAATTTTGGCATTTTTAAAGTACGAAAACTATTTCCTCCTAATAATTTGTACAATTTATCTTTTTTTCACCAAACACTCTTATCTATTTAATTTAATAGATTTTACTTTTTAAAATTTTTGTTAAACTTTAATAAGAAAGTCATTTAACCAATTAAAAAAATTTATTAACTCCACAGAATATTAAATCCTTTTGTTTCTGTAACCAAGAAGGTATTATTTTACGGATAGAGGACAATAAAAAAGAGTTACAATCTTAACAAAATTAAAGCCAATAATTAAAGAAAGAGGCTAATACATTAAACCAAAATTTTTAATATAAAACAAACAAAAATTTCAACATAAACTAACAAATTATAAATAATTTCATCAAATATTCTTGCATGATTTAGCAAAGTTTATGAATTATCACTTTGTAGAAAGGTTTAATTTTTTTAAAGTAAAACAAAGTTGATTTCTATTGAATTAAGTTAAAAATATGAAGTAACATAGAGAAAAGACAAAATAGAAGTAATTGGAATAATAATTTTACAAGTAAGTTGTGGTTATTGTTAGAGCCCGTTTGGATTGGCTTATTTTAAGTGCTTTTAAGCCAAAATATCTTTTAAGTCATTTTGTAGTGTTTGGATAAAGTAAAAAAGTGCTTTTAAGCACTTGTTTTTAAGCTAAAATGATAAAAATAAGTCAAAAGCTAGAATTCCTAACTTATGACTTTTGGCTGAATAATAATTTTACAAGTATGTTGTGGTTACTGTTAGACACGCTCACAAGGCCTACCATTGCACATTCTATGTCCCAAAACAAACAGAAAGGGAAAATTTACAAAATGAACACGGGTAATTGTGACTCGAACACACGACCTCGCTTCAAGTCGCTAGCATTGAACCCGCATGACCATGTTTACAGATGTCACATTCGCATCAAGTGGGTTCAAATATATTCCTATATACGCATTTTCCCTATTTTAAACGTAAATTGCCGATGAACATCGTACTATTTTTCGATGAAGCGGGTTCAACTGAACCCAGTTAGTAACACGTGGGTCCGCCCCTGCTTCCAACCATCTTGTCAAGCAAAGGCTAACGTTGCATTAATGTCAATCTTTTTGAACTTAACCCTATTATTTGACCAGAAGTGCTCCTCTAGGAAAGCCTCGCAAGCTAAGAATCTCTATTTGAATATCCTTGGGCACCCCTCCAAAGAAGATTGAGCTTTTGGCCTTATTAACTGGAGTATCAATTATGAAGCCAATGAAAACTGCTGGAAACAATCATACATCATTTTGGCTGATATCACATCACCCCTACAAAATATCAGAAGGCCATCAGCAAAGCCCAATTGCACTATCTGTATTTGACTACATTTAGGGTGGATGTTAAAATCCGATTTTTGTCTTAGGGTCTTCAAATCTCTAGTTAAATATTCCATCAAGAAGGGGATAGTGAATCCCCTTGCCTCAGGCTCTTCTTGGAATCAAATGGTGTAATCAACCTCCAATTAACAAGAATAGAGTAAGACAATGTCTTCAAGCAACTTATGATCCATTTAACAAATCTATCAGAACAGGCCAACCCAATAAGTATTTGTTCTATGAACATCCACTCCAAGAAATCATATGCCTTTTGCATGTCTAGCTTCATCATACATTTAGGTGATAAACCCTTTCTTCCATATTCCTAACTAGTTCATGCCCCATAATAATGTTGGTTGTAATGACTATCCTTAGGACAAAAGCTGACTGACACTTATCAACAAGAGCATCCATAACTCCATGTAGTCTACTGGTTAGGATGTTAGAGATGATTTTATATGTTGTTGTGCAGCAAGATATAAGTCTAAAGTCCTTGACAATTGAAGTTCTTGACCTTGGAAATTAATGTCGCTGACATGCAATTTATGGACTTAAATATCTCATTTGTATCAAAAGAAGTGTAGCACAACCTGTGTAACTTCATCACCTACAATTGGCCAGGCTTCCGTGAAGAAATATGCATTAAGACCGTCACACTCGGGGCCTTAGTATCATCAATACTGTTAAGTGCTTGAACTACTTCCTCACTACTAATCGGACTAATTAATTGTTTCTGCTGATTTCTGTTAAGTACAACCCCATCTTGAATAACTGTAGGATTAATTATGGTGTGCCCAGAAGACTCCTATAAAAACCACCGTTTCATCCTTTATATCAGCTTCAGTATGTAGCAATCCCTCTTGAAGTGACTGTAAATTCCTAATGGAGTTTTGCCTACACATGTTCTTCATGTTAACAAAGAAAAAGTAGAGTTAGAACTTAGAATCTCCTAACACAAGCCATTTGATTCTAGATTTCTGCTTGTATATACTCTCCTCAATTGCTCCCCATTTCTCTAACTGTGATCTCAACTCCTTCTTCTATTAAGTTGGCGTGTAACAGCTGAGTTCCCATTTGTTATTGTACCACCTCGAGATTTTTTCTTATTTCTTCTAGCTTCATGTCTATCCACGTATATTGTCCTATTCAACTTCTTCATATCTTGCTTCACCTCCTTGAGCTTATACCATATCTGCCTCATACACACATTTGTACCAATACTATCCCAGCAATCCTTGATTAATGGTAACAAGTCTTGATGAGAGTTGCTAGGCAATTGAAAAATCTGAATGGCCTAGCACCCTTCCTGAAGGAACACGCGATAATCTAAACACATTAGATATCGCGTAAATCGTAAAACGAGAACCTACTTGTTCTTCATGAAGCGGAAGCGAAAACGGATGAATCGTGGCTGGAATTACTGGTCGGCGGTGTGTTGGAGCAACCTCCAATTCCACAGTCTAAACCCTAGTTTGATTGATAGAGAATGCATAGGAAAAATACTGCTTAGAGTAGTATCTTTAGGGTACACACTAAGTGTACTTATATAGGAAATATTAGGGTTAACTAATAACCCTATTGGGCCTTAGAGCACCCCTTATGGGTGGACCCAATATTTCCTACACTTCGCCTGCCGCCCTTCAGTAGTACGTTTTAAAAGGGAATGATCTGAAAAGAAAGGCTCCATCACTATAATTTTTTAAGTTGGCCATAAGTTAATCCATTCTGCATTCACTATAGCTCTATCAATCCAACTATACACATTGTTGTTTGTCACAAGTATAGTCCCTACCAGTGTATTGTA
Organism: Nicotiana tabacum; assembly: GCF_000715075.1. Lineage (NCBI taxonomy): Eukaryota > Viridiplantae > Streptophyta > Magnoliopsida > Solanales > Solanaceae > Nicotiana > Nicotiana tabacum. The sequence continues at coordinate 160,838,419 of NC_134090.1, read as the reverse complement.
ACTCAGTCATACTAGTGTCAAACAAAAATTCTCTAAAATCTCTAACTTCTGCTTCTTGTACAGGATCCCCAAAGTGTCTATCCTCAGCATACAATATAGTGTTGAAATCACCCATTACTAGCCATGGGCTCTGTCGTCCTTCTTCTAGCTCTGTGAGTCTCTCTCATAAACCCCTTCTATCTTGTATTGTGTGATATCCATATACAACAGTGAAATTAAATAACAAGTTGGTTGCATAAATACTAAATTGAAGTGTCATCAGCCAAATCAAGCAGGAATGCAAAGTTCGGGCACTTGACATTGTAAATACTAAATAGGAATCAGAAATGTTGCGATAGGGTTCGACTTGGATTGATAGAGGCAGAGCCAAGATTTGAAGTTTATGGGTTCAGTATTCTAGTTATTCTAAGTTATTAGGTTTTAAATTAAAAATATATACATATTTCATGGATTTTTAAGATAAATATATAATTTAAGTGAAAGCTAATGGGTTTGACCAAACCCCTAGCCGACACTCTAGCTCAACAATATTATGTTGGAACTATCATGTGATCTATGGCACAAGGATGTATAAAAGTTTTGGTATGAAGGAAAATATTTTCCATAGAAAATTTTTTCATGAAAATGAGTGGTTTTATCACTTATTTTCCCTTGTTTGGTTGGTGAGTGGAAAACTTTTTCCGCAAAATATTTTCTAGTATTTGGTTAGAGAGTGGAAAGTATTTTTTATGCTACTCTCCTCACCCCCTTTCTCCAAGTCCTCTCTCCCACCCCTCTCCCCAAATACTCAACTTTTTCAGGACTCTATTTTCTTCAACAATTTAATTATTCTTATAAAAATTCACACAAATACTCCACAACTATAAAGAAAATACTCTTTTTTGGTTGAAAAAGAAAGTACTTTTTCTCCAACATGAAAATAAAGTAATCACTTATTGAAATAAAAGAAAATACCATTTCTACATTATGAAAAGGAAGTACATTTTTGTTTTGTTAAAGTGAAAAAAAATACTTTTTTATATCATAAAAAGAAAATACTCATTTGTTGAAATGAAAAAAAAATCTATCTATAACATGAAAAAAAAGTACTATTAATAACATTTTTATTTAGGGTGGGGTAGGGAGCGAGGGTGGGGGGTTAGGGAGGGAGAGGGTTGGGGTGGGGTTGGTGGGGTGTGGATGGGGAATAGAGTGGGGAAGGTTGAGAAATTTTTTTCCTTCTCTTTGTAGGGAAAATATTTTCCTCCAATTGAAGAAAAATGAGTTCATGAGGAAAATATTTTTCAAAACATTTAAGCCAAACAAACGTGGGAAAATTGAAAAATAGAAAATATTTTTCTTCATACCAAACACAACCTATATCTCCAATGTTTTTGCCTATTATTGGAAAAAAGATTATTTGGTGCACGAAACATTTTGTTTTTACCCAAGTTTTGAGGAAGCTGTATCATTAGTTTGGTAGGAGATATTAGAAAAAATAATACAAACATCAGCTTTATGCATTATTAATACTTTGTTTGGTACATTTTTTCAACCTGTGTGTAATTAATATTTGTATTAATTATACATTATACTTGGTATTATCCTATGTATAAGTAATGCATAGAAAACCATGACATTAGTAATATCAAAGCTATTAATGCATGCATTAGTATGGTTAAAGACAAAATTATCCTTAAAGTCCCTTAAAACTAGAGAATATGGAGGGTATTTTTGTAAACAACTATTTTTCTTAAAAATTATGCAATGCATTATAATTTTAATACACCACACCAAACATTAAATAAGAAATAATATATGCATAACTAATGCTTGCATTACTAATACACCTTATTCCGCACTATTCTTACTAACACATACATTACTAATCCATGCATTACTAATACAACTTATTCCGCACTATTCTTATATACCCCGCCAAACGGGCAACCTAATCTAATATACAAGCATCAGTGAGCAACTTTACCATTCCACCAAACTACACTTCGAACCCGTTTGAATTAGCTTTAAAAAAGACTTCAATTCATTAGTCATTGACTTGTATGTTAATCATGGAATTATCAATCTGTATATGATTCTTCTTTCTATTGGTGGCCTTTCAAATTGTCCTTAGCCAATTACTTCAACTAAAATCTCTCACAAATCTTTCTTTTTTCAATTATTTCTCAAGCAAGCAAGTGTTTCTAACAACTTAATCTTGGTTTGCTGAACTTAAAGGTATGGTTATGTTGAACATCTCTTATTTAATTTCTGTTGTTCTCTATTTGAAATTTACGAGGGTTTTTGTTTTCCGACTCAAAGATATACTGTAACAAAGATTCTTCTTTCTTTTATTGATCAATTAATCATATACTAGCACACTGGCATCTCAAATCAACAACAGATTTAGCTGTGTTGGAAAAGTCATGGTAAAAAATACTCTAACCCGCCCAAGGTTGGTCTGGTGATTGATCCGCCCATTTGTTGAACTTAGTCATCTTGACCCAACTCATTTCAGCCTAAATAAGATTGACATTTCTGGTGTTTTAGACTAACTGCATCTAAAATTATTGTTTATCAAAATAATTGCTTATTACACACCATTAGATGTTTGACCTTGATCAATGTTTCAAGGATCAAAAATGTCACGACCCATTTTCTAAACAAGCCGAGACCGGCACTCGATCACTAAACCTGATCGAGCGAACCATCTCTGCTTATTCAACCTATTATAGCTCCACACTTTATATGCAACAAAGCAATACTCTAACCAAATACTCTTGATTAATTCAAATATTTAAATAAATCAACTCCAAAACTTTATTCATAGTAACTACTGAATTATTGCTAAGTTATTATAAAATAACATATGAATCTCAACCCAATGACTATGTCTATGAAGCCTCTACTGATAAACTGACGCACTGCTCAGGACATGAGATTTCCTGGTCAGTTCTCTAGATAAACAAAGAAATAGCTAAATGAAAATGACGCTAAGAATACTCCACGAACAAAAGCGGAGCTTACCAATATCACTGGAAGGGAAGGAAGTCCTAACTCGTAACCTGCTCGCCTGCAAATCCGGTTCCTACGTTGTACCGCAGACCAACGTAGGTTCCCAAAAGAGAACGTCAGTACCATCTATTGTACTCAGTGAGCCCCAACAACAGGAGGAGAAACTTTAATAACATATACATTACGAGCAAATGTTCTAAATGCATGTAAAACATAAAGCTTATAAGAATAATTCTAAAATAATTGCATAATAGCAATTTACGAATATTCTAAAAGAAATTCTTTTCTTTTTCTTTCTTTACAAAAAATTACTTCACTTTATACTTTGGGAGTTCCAACTATCCTGACTTAATTCTGTCTCAGTCACCGTGTGATCGGCACGGGTTCGATCCCAACCTGATCGAATAGGTCCAATCCACGAGGTGCCACTCGCTTCATGGTTCTCAGCGCTCATGTATCATACCTTAGCATGGCTAAGTAAATTCTCAGCAACGAGACCCTCGGCTCGTGTGCTCCCTACTTTGGCACAAGTAGTTTCAGGAAGTCAACGCCTTGGTCAGGACCCTCGGCCTGGACGATGACCCCTTCTCAGAATAACGGATACTCCCCAAAAATCTTTTCTTTCTAAAACTTCTTCCTTGTGACTTTTTCAAGTCTAAATCTTTTCTTTATAGAACATTATGTACATGCTCATATTGGTAGGGCTGTATTTTGTCCCGGGCCCGGGCCTTAGTGGGCCTAACGGGCCGGGCCTCGCGGTCCCGGGCTTCGTGGTCCCGGGCTCTGGCGGTCCCGGGCCTGGCGGTCCCGGTCTTCGTGGGCCTAATGGGTGGAACCGGCCCGTGACGGGCCTAAGCCCACATGGTCCTGTGCTTAACGGGCCGGGCTCGTGGGCTTCGCGGGCCTAGCGGGTTTTTTTTTTTTTTTAAAGACAATTTCTTGTAGTATCATGGCTATATTAATATGTAGTATATATGTATATCTAATTATTAAAGTGCTTGACGAAAAAGAAAATAACAAAACAATAGTAAAACACTAAATTGTCATGCATAAATATCACTTCTTGATATTATATTGTATCTTATGTATATATATTCTCTTATATATTTTCTTTTAGTATATATATTGTATCTTATGTATATATTGTAGCTTATAAATATATTTTCTTGTAGTATATATATTGTATATTATGTATATATTGTAGCATAATATATTTTCTTGTAGTATATTATATTGTATCTTATGTATATATATTCTCTTATATATTTTCTTGTAGTATATATATTGTATATTATGTATATATTGTAGCATAATATATTTTCTTGTAGTATATATATTGTATCTTATGTATATATATTCTCTTATATATTTTCTTGTAGTATATATATTGTATATTATGTATATATTGTAGCTTATAAATATATTTTCTTGTAGTATATATATTGTATATTATGTATATATTGTAGCATAATATATTTGCTTGTAGTATATTATATTGTATCTTATGTATATATATTCTCTTATATATTTGCTTGTAGTATATTATATTGTATCTTATGTATATATATTCTCTTATATATTTTCTTGTAGTATATATATTGTATCTTATGTATATATTGTAGCTTATAAATATATTTTCTTGTAGTATATATATTGTATATTATGTATATATTGTAGCATAATATATTTTCTTGTAGTATATTATATTGTATCTTATGTATATATATTCTCTTATATATTTTCTTGTAGTATATATATTGTATATTATGTATATATTGTAGCATAATATATTTTCTTGTAGTATATTATATTGTATCTTATGTATATATATTCTCTTATATATTTTCTTGTAGTATATATATTGTATCTTATGTATATATTGTATCTTATAAATATATTTTCTTGTAGTATATATATTGTATATTATGTATATATTGTAGCATATAAATAATTCTAAGTATAGACAAAGAAATATTGCGAAAAGAAGCTCATGGGTAGAAGCAATAAATTTTATTACCAAAAAATGACATATCTTTCTTAGTCATCCTTCCCCCAATGGAATGAGCACAACAAGGTACTAATACCACCATTAGAAGGAAAAAAACTAAGGAAGATGTGCCAAAATACAAGTTACATATTATTCTATGTATTATCTCTAACAAATCTCATAAATCCTTCAAGGTTCGGAGGAGGTTGCGTTGGTGGTGGTGGAAAAGAAGCTTGTTCATCACCACTTCCGGGCGAAGCCGAATCCTCCGTAAGTTCCGCTATCATTTCTTCATAAGCTTCATCTATCGCCGGTTGTGCTTCTGCAATTCCAAAGTTTCTTCTTTCCGAGCGGATCCAATCTCTAAACAATACTGATTTTTCCAAGCTATCCCTCATAGACGCTCTATGATCACCTATTTGCAGTCTTGCTTGACTGAAAGCGCTCTCTGATGCAACAGTTGAAGCTTGAATTGATAAAATATCCCGAGCCATCCTTGCAAGAACAGGAAAATGTTTTTCCCTTGCCTTCCACCATTCCAAAAGATCAAAAGAGCCGTCTGGATTCTCCTTTTCAAGTCCCTGAGACAAATAAACTTGAAGCTCATTTAGATGTGAAGTTTCATCATAATTTTCACCTTGAGACCCCTGAACTCCGTCCAAGATTTAAGAGCTTTTAAGCCCGCAACTCTTTTAGAGGATTGTGAGCTAGACGAAGTAGGGGTTGGAATAGTTGGCCTAGCATGCTCTAAGGCAAGTTGATAAGCATTATAAACTGTTTGAGCGTTAATCTTAATTGAAGCTTTTGCATCTGCAAGTGTCGCAATTTCCTCATTTGAAAGATCTAAAGCCTTATAAATATTTGAATACCAAAAATGAGGACCTCCCAATTTCATTGTAGGATTTAGCATTGCAGCAAGACCATAAATAGGAGGGATAGGAAAAAAATATTTTTTAAACTTTTGTTTCATTTCATTTATAGCAAGTTCATAAATATCCCCACCCTCACTAAATTCAACAAACAAATCAGATAGTGCTGCAATATAAACTAAACAGTTTGAAATAGTAGGATAATATTGCCCAGAAAATGCATTTGTTGCAATTTGAAAATGTTCTAAAAAATCTAAAAGAATTTTAACATTAGTCCAATCTTGAGTGGTAAGCATTTCATCATCATCTTCACCACCTACCCGAGAATTAAACGTTGCATTAATTGGGTTTCTATATTCATATGCTACTACTAAACTTTCGTACATACAATTCCATCTAGTCGGGCAAGGTTTAGGAACCTTTCTTTCTCTAAGGCCATATTCATCACATTTTTTAAAATACTCTCTAAGTCTACTTCTACGGTTTGAATAAAAAAGCCAATTAAGAGCCATTCTAACCTTTTCAATTTCTATGTTTAATATTCGCATACCATCACCGACAATTAAATGATAAATATGACAAATACATCTAACATGGAAAATATTAGTAAATGCAGGATTTAGTGTTGTTGTAAGCATGCCTATAGCACTGGTGTTACTAGAAGCATTATCCATTGAAATTGCCATTATTTTATCGCTAAAGCAAAAATATCTACAAATATCTGCAACAGTGTTAGCTATAAATTTACCTGTGTGACGCGAATTAATTATTCTATATGCAATTATGCGTTTTTGCATTATCCATTCTTCATCTATCCAATGACTTGTAACAGTTAGGTAATCACAATCATTACCACTTCTACCAATATCAGTAGTAATAGAAATCCGATTAGGTATATGAGTAAATAAATAACGCAAATATTGTTCATATTCATGTTTGAATTTATAAATATCACTCTTAACTGTTGCGCGAGGCCAACCTTTATAAGTAGGATTAAACACTCTTCTAATATAATGAACCCAATTAGGATTAGAAGCAAAAGTATAAGGTAAGCACATAACAGTAATCATCTTTGCTAATTCTTCACGATCTCTATTTGGATCGTAATATAAAATACCTCCAGTGACAGTGTTAATTCCTGGTTGAACTAGATTTGAACCTGTACTAGGGTTAATCGCAGAATCTACACTTGTCCCCTCTAGATGCGCTTTCATTTGAAAAAATCTAGCCTTATCTCTAGGGTGTGTTTTTATGTGCCTAGTCAAACTACCTGTGCCGCTACGGTCTCCTACATATTTATGCGACATTAATTTCCCACAAGTTTTACACTTAGCCTTATTTTTTTCTCTTACTTGAGTAAAAAAATTCCAAACTAATGATGTTTCTAAGCGTTTAGCAGGTTCTCTATTAAAAGTAGGAGTTTCTACAGGTGGGTCGACCGGTGCATCACTTGGGTTATTAAGAGGACTAGTAGGTGTATCATCTAAATCCGGTGCTTGAGTTTCATCATCATCCTCATTTTCCTCATTATTTTCTAAGATGGTTTCATTAGGATAAAGAGCATTCATAATTTCATCATCTAATCTATCACCTGGTGCAACATTATGATAAAATTCACTATCGGTAAATTGAAAACAAGGGTGATCACTATCAAGAATTACGGAAGGAGGAGGACGTCTAGGTTGGCGACTACTTTCAACTTGCTTATCTTTTCTAGGTCGGGGAGCCGGGGAAGGGTAGTTGGTTGGCCACTACTTTCACCGGTTTTATCTTTTCCTTTACCAAACATTTTTTTCAAAGTAAATGCCATATTAATTATAATTATGCAAACTAAACCACACAAAAATATATTATAAAAACGTAAGAGTTGAAACGAGTTTACCGGATTGCCGAACAACTTCTTGAAAATTGAAAATCGTTGAACACTTGAAAACTTCAATTCAACAACTTCACAATTTTTCACGAAATTTCAACAATAAATTAAGTAATTGTAGTAGAGAGATTGAGAGAGATTGAGAGATATTGAGAGATATTGATGAATTGGTGAATAAAAATGAAAGAATGAGGGGGTATTTATAGTTGAGAAATGGGGAAAAGTGTAATTATATAAAGTTTGGGGTTAAAATAAAGTTTGGGGGCCAAATGGCCATTTTTTTAACTTAAAAAACGGTCATATTTTCAGCCCAAACGGCTAGATTTTAAATATGGCCGTTTGATTTTTTTTTTTTTTTTTTTTTTTTTAAAATAGCCGTTGGGCCCGCCAGGCCCGCCAGGACCGGCCCAGGCCCGCCTGCCGGTCCCGGGCCAAACGGTCCCGGGCTCGTGGGCTCAACCATGGAGACCAGCCCGTGACGGGCTCAGAGGCCCACCAAGACCGGCCCACCCAGGACCGGCCCACCAGGCCCACCAGGCCCGTTAGGACCGCGGGCCCGGTCCGGTCCGGTTCAGGCCCGGCCCACCGAGCAGCATTACATATAGCCCTTAAATGTAAAGCATGGCATAAGAATGAAATAAACATATAAAAATATTTCTAAAGACTCTTTCTTCTTCATAATCTTCAACATGAAAATAGCATATAAGAATAACACAAAAATCTGAAAATTTAAGCACATATAGCATAATAGATCATCTAAACTTTTGCTAGAACAATTCTAAATTAATGGGTACTCACTCGCTCTAATTAAATAAAGATAAACTCTTTTAAGCAATTCATCAAACACCTTGTATGTGTGCTTTTGTAAGTTAAACCACTTTAGTAAAGGGTTATATCAACTCACCTCAAAACTTCTCGAGCCAATACGTAGGCCCCAGTCCAACTGACACCAGTCAAACAATCGATTCTACAACAACCAGTGCATTTTAATCAATTTTAAAGTACTACACCTAAATATGAAATTTATTGTTGATATAGAGGAAGAAGGGAATTAACTATTCAATTTCTACCTATTACCACGGTAGGATAATTATCAATAGGGAATTTTATATACCCAAGTTCAAGGATTAGTGGTTTGTAAAGAACCCTAGGATTTTCGAGCAATTTCAGGTTGCCTCTGCTTCGAACGTCTGTGTTCTCCGCCTCTTTTTTTCTTCTTGTTTTGTTTGTTCGAAACAAGCTTATGCCGTTTCGCCTATCTGAACGAGAAATACGTCATTCTCATTATAAGGCTTTTAAGCCTTTTGTTGACAATAGCCCCTTTTATGGGCTTTAAGTTTACTTCTTTTTTTTTCTTCTTTTTTTCTTAACTAATAATTACTAATACCCACTTTTAATAATTAATAATATTAAAAATTATTAATATTTTTCCTAATTGTATATCCAATTATTTAAGTGTATATATATATACACACACATGTATATATATACATATTTCACTATAGGCAAGATAAAATAATAGTAATAATAATAATTCAGTTCTATAATTAGCTTATCTTGAAACTTTTATAAATTTGAGGAGTGTTGCAAAAAACTGCATGAATAATTTATTATCTTAGTACATCAAGAGGAAAATCTTTTTGTGTTAAAATAGATGAAAAAGTAATATTTTTGTAACTGGGCTGGGAGTACTATGGTCATTCCACTTTTTTTTTTGTTTTGTTTGAGAAGTCTGGCTATATCTGCGGTGAATTGTTTCGTGCTACAAGTCAAACTCTCTATACCAGTCTCGTTTGTTCCGATATTTTTTGGCTGCTATAGTGAAGTAGTGTTTTAGACGACATACATTATGACATAATATAAAAATCGGTTATGAGAAAAATATGGTTTTTATAGTGAATGGTTGTTATATAAGGATAAGTAGATCTGGCTGTATATACTTTATGCTTTTTCCTTCATGTTCTTGTGTTTTTTTTTTCTACTTCTCCTAATAAAGGTTTGTGTACTTTTTGTACATCAGACTTGAAAATTTGAAAGGAAGGAAAAGGAAAGATACTTTGGCTTGACTAGTGAGAATTACATAAATGGAAAGAGGAAAACAAAATGAAGGAGAAACAGAGAAAGGGGAAGGAAACAACTCATCGGTATGTCATACAATACCTATACGTATTAAAACCAATATTGGCTTGGATGATTATTCATATAATCCTCAAGAGAAGGCGGAAATACGTCAAAAGACCCTTAAATTTGCCAGTATATTTCATTTAGACATTCGAACAAAGGCATGTTTTAATTGTGCACCTGAACATATAAAGCTTCTTGATCCTCGGTTAAATATGCAAGAGGTTGTTTTATATGTATGTTTGAAAGTTACCTTTATTCATCTCTTCTTCCAGAAAATGGTTATTGAGATTATTTACTAAATCATTAAAAAGGTAAAAGTGTTTCAATGTATGGTTATTGGAAATACTCGTTTTTTTCTTTAACGCTTGCTTTGTATTTTGAAGCAAAGCCCTCTACAACTATGTTAGTTGCCAGTCTACAATGCATAGTAAAATTTGTCAGACAAATTTGCAGCTTTGAAAATTTGATATTAAATTAATACATTTGGTCTTTTGATAGGTCTCATCTTATGTACTTCGCAAGGACATTTTCAATCTTCTGGATTTCATAGAGAGGTTAAAGAATGGACGAGATCAAATTGTTCTTGACATGTATCAAATTGAAAAGCTGAAATTGGAGCTGACATTTATGTCAACATTTCTTCAGCTTTCTTGTTCCAATTTGGATGGTTTCAATGCGAAAATGTCTCGCAAAGTACAACGGGTCGATGATCTGGTTCGGTCAGTTTTCTATGAAAGTGGAGATAACTTGCTGGTTAAATATGACATGGATCATGTCGTTCCTCGCGTCCTGGAAAATATCAAAAGTTGTATCAGCTCACCACATCATTCTAAATCAAGGGTCACCATGACTGAGGAGCAGTTGGTTGAACTTTTGGAATCGCTCCTCTTGAATCTCTGTGATCTTCCCAAGCACTGTGCGGAGTTGAAGACAAAATACGAGATAATTCAAAATGTGTGCAACAATATAAGAGATTTCCTTGGGTTAAAAGTAAATGGTTGCATTGAGCATGAGACAATTGAATACGTCTTACCTCAATTTCAACTTATGGCTGAGAGAGTAGGACACTTCTGTTTTGTCCTTTTGACTGATCAACTTAGTGTCCCTCAACTCAATTTCAAGCTAGTTGATCTACTTGTGAAGATTATTCCTGTTGAACTGGAAGTTATGCATATATGTTCTACAAATTTTACAAATTCAAAGTCAACAGAAGTTGGACACTTCTTTAAGGAGCTCCTAGGAGCCTCTCCATACATTCTTAGAGAATATTTGATTCATCTGCAAGAGCACATGGTAGCTGTTCTTACTGCTGGCACTTCAGCTCGAAACGTTCATGTCGTGATAGAGTTGCTATTGATTATTCTCACAGATATGCCCAAGGACTTTATTCATCACGACAAATTGTTCGATCTCTTGACACGTATTGGAGCACTTACCAGGGAGGTATCCATTCTTGTTTGCAACTTAGAAGAGAAATCAAGGGGTGAAGTGAATACCAGTGAAACAAACTGTGGCAGTCTAGACTTGCTGGAGAGTATTAAACTACTGAAGGAAGATCTCAAGCATGTTTTCCAGAAAGCCCCCGAAGACTCATCTCAACTAAGCTTCCCCATGAGTGACGGACCACTCTTCATGACTCTTCTACTCAAAAGCTTAAATGACTTGCTCAATTCCAATGCATATTCGGTTGTTTTAATAAAGAAAGAAATTGGACTGCTGAAAGAAAGACCTAGAATTCATAAGACCGTTCTTCACGAATGTTGAGCAAGAATTGAACAGAGATCTCTGGACTCGTATTCTAGATGTGGCATATGAGGCAGAACATGCCATTAATTCAATTATTGTCAGAGATCACGGTCTCTTGCAACTTATCTTCTCACTTCCGGGTAACATAGAAAAGATCAAGCTTATCAAAGAAGAGGTATCAAAGAAGATCCAAAAGAACAAGGGTCTTATTGTCGTAAACTCTCCCAACAAGCTAGTTCAGATTGGGTTTGAGGATGAGACAAATTGGATAATAAGGAAGCTCACTAGTGCACCAGCAACACTAGATGTCATTTCGATCATTGGCATGGCAGGGGTTGGAAAAACTACTTTGGCTTACAGAGTATATAATAATAAGTCTATTGCTAATCATTTCGATGTTCATGCATGGTGCACAGTCGACCAAGAGATTTTGTTGTTCAGATGCAAAATTCAGTGAGGATTTTGTTGTTGGTGATAAGCTTCAAAGAGAGCTATATAGAAGGAGGTACCTAATTGTCTTGGATGACTAGTGGGATACTACAGCATGGGATGAATTAACAAGACATTTCCCTGAATTTATGAAAGGAAGCAGAGTTATTTTAACAAGTCGAATGAAGAAAGTGGCTTTTTATGGACAACACTACAGTGATCCTCTTTGGCTTGAATTGCTAAATCTAGAAGAAAGTTGGGAATTATTACAGAGAAAGGTATTCGGAGAAGAAATTTGCCCTGATGAACTATTGGATGTTGGATATGAAATAACCAAAAAATGTAACGGGCATCCGTTGGTACTTCATCTGATTGGTGGAGTAATTGCAACGGAAGAAAAGAACAAGGCTTTGTGGTGTGAAGTTCTAAACAGTTTGAATTCCATTTTATTAGACTATTTTGAATTCATGAAGGTTATACAATTTAGTTATGACCATTTATCAGATCACTTAAAGCCGTGCCTGCTTTACCTTGCAAGCTATCCAAAGGATGAATATATTGAAATATCTGAATTGAAAGATTTATGGAGTGCTGAAGGACTATTGGAACAGATTGAGATGAAAAGTGTGGAAGAAGTAGTGGAGGTTTATTTGGATGCGTTAATTTCCAGTAGCTTGGTAATAGTTTCCGATGAGAGAGCTAGGGCATCGAGTTGCCGAATTCATGATCTTGTGCATGATTTTTGTTTAATAAAAGCTAGAGAGGAACAGCTGTTTGATTTCATAAGTTCAAGTGCTCCGTCTCCTCCTTCAGAACGGGTGCCACGTGCAATGATCATTCGTTATGACCGACGTTCTTTTTCATTTGGATGAAAATTTTGTCCTGTTCAATCCAGAAAAGAAAAATCCTTATGTTAAACGCCTCCTCTCTTTGAAGGTTTCTGATGGGAAGCACACTCATCTTTCCTACAACTGTCACCTAAGACACTTGAGACTTCTTAAAAGGTTGGAGCTGCACAAAATAAGATTGACGTATTCTTTGCTGAATGAAATAGGCATGCTTGTTCATTTAAGGTGCTTAAAAATTCAGATGAAGGCAAAAGCTCTTCCTCCGTCATTTTCAAACCTCTTGAATCTGGAAACTCTTGTGGTGGATAACCAGGGATCAAACATGGTACTATCACCTAGTATTTGGAGTCTTGTAAAGTTACAACATGTGAGCATGGATAGTTGTTCGGTCTTTGATTTGGATACTGATGAATCAACAGTATTAGAAGAGGACTTAAAGTTAGAGAATTTGAGAATATTGTATGGTTTCCTCTTCGGGAAACAGAGAGGATGTTTTCAAAAGGTTTCCCAACCTTCGAAGCCTTACATTCACCATTGAGGAACCCTGGCTTTGTTCAGCAGAGCAGATTTGTTTTCCAAGATTGGATATCCTTGATGAACTTGAAGAAGTTCACACATATTTTTGCCCATGTATACATCAGTGTGATTTTCACTTCCCTTCAAGCTTGAAAAAACTTGTATTGGGGAGCTTTGCTCTGCCATCCAATTCACTGTCAAGAATTGCGAGACTGCCCAACCTTCAAAACCTGAGTCTAGAAGAAGCAATCATCCAGGGGAAAGAATGGAACATGGAAGAAGAAGACACCTTCGAGAATCTCAAATCGCTGACATTGGATAGGGTGTCTTTTTCTAAATGGAAGGTTAATGGAGAGGAATCCTTTCCCGTGCTTGAGGAATTACAAATACTAGACTGTACTGATCTTACGGAGATCCCGGACAGTTTTGGTGATACTTTTTCATTAAAGTATATCTCACTGTTGGGCAGCCGCCAACTTGAAGTTTCAGCCATAAGGATTAAGGAATATGTTGCAGATATGACGGGAGAAGACAAGCTTGAGGTAAAGTGCTACTCCTGAGTGCATGCGCGAGATGGGTCATGGTAGGTCCTTAATTATCTGGGCAAATCTCTGTGAGTATGTCATACGAATGTATTAACTTTATTCGTACATTAATTTCCTTTTATATTATTTTTGTCCATTGTGGTTAATACAGTAACTGATTATCAAGTGTTACTACGACTTCGATCTGTTCAATTTCTTTTTGTTTCCCTTTTGTGTGTAGACAGCAGAACTATCCTGAAAAATAAGTATATCATGTATGTTCCAATTTTTTCTATTTGCTTCTTACTCTGACTATGGTTCTTCTATTAACAACTCTGTTTGCCACTTTAAAATGCAAAAAATCTCAAATCGCTGCTTTTTCCCATGTAGTTTTGAAACGTTTGAAGTTTTCTTCAAATGACATATTAACCTATGTTGCTGCCTGGTGACCAGGAGGTCACGGGTTCGAACCGTGGAAATCGCCTCTTGCAGAAATGCAGGCTAAGGTTGCGTACAATAGACCCTTGTGGTCCACCCTTCCCCGGACCCCGTGCATAGCGGGAGCTTAGTGCACTGGGCTGTCCTTTTTTTAATATAATATAGTCCAGATAGAAGAGATAAAATTTTCAGCAGATAGATAAAAAAGAATTTTTAACACTAAGAATTAACTTACTGTGATACGATGATCAACTTAGGAAGTAGACAATGAAGCATCATCTATCTGTAGCCATAGATGATATCTTAGTGCTTTAGACGGTCTATTAGATGGTATGATCTCTGAATTTCTTTCTAATACAAGTGACCGATTGGAGGTAATGCATTTGCAGCGAATATAAGAGCAACAGAAACAGTTTCCCCTTTGCCTAATTCAGTGTTTATTGAAAAGAATGATATACATTCACCAGTCAAAAAAAGATGATACACATTTGCTTGGACTATGTGATGCTTGTAAGACTCAGATGGTTCGGGCACATTCAAAGGAGGAGCACTGATGCACCGGTGAGGAGGTGTGAGCGACTAGCTGTAGTGGGCACGCGGAGAAGTAGAGAGCGACCTAAGAAGTATTGGGGAGAGGTGATCAGACAGGACATGGCGCGACTTAGGATTACTGAGGACATGGCCCTTGACAGGGAATTATGGAGGTCGAGCATTAAGGTTGTAGATTAGGGAAAAATTGTGAATATTTCTACAGCACAATAGAGTGAGACTAGCCAGTTAGGAGTTAGACTAAGAATGTCATTGCTCGTCCATTGATGCAGGGCTTTACCTGCTAGTTTTTACTATACCAGCCATCTATTTCGTATTTCGTATTCTGTATTTCATATCTCTTATATTGCTGTTATTTTATTATGCATTTTTATGGTACTAATATATCGTCTCCTGTTGCTTTTTTGAGCCGAGAGTCTCCTGGAAACAGCCTCTCTACCCTCCGGGGTAGGGGTAAGGTTTGCGTACATATTACCCTCCCCAGACCCCACTTGTGGGATTATACTGGGTTGTTGTTGTTGTTGTTGTTGTTGTACGTGATGCTTGTAAGTTCCTCTCACAGCCAGAAGCGGACCTATGCTATACAGAGAGGGGTCATCGGCACCCGTAAAGTTCGGCAAAAATTTCATGTATACATGTATATGTCTTTAGAAAATAGTGATATATTAGTAGTGAACACCCAATATACAAGCAGATTTTGGTTGAATCGAAAAGTGCACCTGCGACTTTCAAATCCTGGGTCCGCCTCTGTTCACAACACCTGTCCTCACTTTAGTACTAATTGAGTTTGTTAACAGTAATGCATGGGTTTTTCTTTCAACGGAAGTTACAAGATTGAAGGGGAGCCTTGGGCAACGGTCAAGTTATCTCCGTGTGACCTATAGGTCACGGGTTCGAGTCGTGTAATCAGCCGCTGGTGCTTGCGTCAGGGTAGACTAGACTGCCTACATTACACCCCCTTAGGGTGCGGCCTTCCTTGGACCTTGTGTGAAAGCGAGATGCTTTGTGCACTGGTCTGCCCTTTTTAGAAGTTACAAGATTCTCTTCAGTTCTTGTCACTCTCTATACACTCTCTATAGTCTTTGTAATTTTTACTGCAGAACTGTTGTCCATATTATCGGTGTCTCACATTGGAAAAACATTGGCAACAGTTTGTCGTTGCTTTGGAGGGTTATTATTGGGTGAAATTCAAAAATAGTCAAATTTACAAGTAGTAATTGAAAAATAGCCACAGTTTTAAAAGTAATCGAAATTTAGCCACTTTTCATGTAAAGATAAATATAAACGAAAACACTGTTCAAAATGCAAAAAATATTCCAGCATAATATACTGGAGTTCCAGTATAATATATTGGACTTCCAGCATAATATGCTAGAAGTTCATACACAAGTGCTCCAATTTCCGGTATATTATGCTTGAACTTTTCGTGTTGCAGCAAAATAGTGCCTATTTTTCAATGATTTTGCAAACGCTGACTATTGTTCAATTACCGGTCCAAAAACTGACTAGCTCGTGCTATTTTCATGTTATTATTTGAATATACAGCTGTAGACTTGCACAAGAATCCTTGTATCATTAGTAAGCTGTAGTAACATCAGACATGCAAAACTGCAGTATAAATATGCTCTATAACCATCTTTGAAATAGCAAGCAGTTGAAAACCAGAAGATGTTCCGAGTGTGGATCGGCACATGCAATTCAGGAAAAACCATATTAAAATATAAAGTGTGTAGAACCAAAACACAACATACAGATGCACATAAAGTGAAAAGTTGATATGGTTTTCCTGGGAAAAAATTACAACTGCGTTTATAGAAAAATTACAATGAAGTGACACGAGACTTTAGAAAGAAGTGTAATGATGAGGATGATGAAAATCTAAGTGCTAAATTTTACATATGGAATAGGTATTTATAGAGACTCAACAAGATAACTAATACTTTTTCAATCCATATATCCTTAAAAATTGGATGACACATTTTCACAATTAATAGATGTATCCTTTAATACCTACCCCCAATATATTGTGTTGGTCTCTAACTAATAATACCAACAAAGCTCACGTATTTTGTAGCAAATGCCATGTGATTAATAGCACAAGGATTAATAATGGTTTGTATATCCAATGCTTTGCATATGCTTACTCCATCAGAGCACATATGTGCACATATTCTCCGTAAGACGTGCAGAGAGTTCGGGAAAAATCGTACTCCACGGGTATGCTATAGACAATCTACCATAATACAAATATTAGCAACTATTTTCACGACTCAAACTTGTAACCTATATATCATACATAGATAATTTTACTGTTGTTCCAAGATTCAACTTCACACATTAGGTTGCCTGCATACTTAGGGCCCGTTTAGCCATAAGAAATTTTTCACTTTTTTCAGATTTTTTTTTTACTTTTTCGGAATCAGTGTTTGTCTATGAAAATTTTAAATTTCACTTGAAGTTGAATTTCGAAAGTTTTCGAAAATTTAAAAAACTCCAAAAAGCTGTTTTTCAAAAATTTCATTTCAAATTACTCATAAAAATTCAAAAACAGCTCCAAATTGCATTCATATTCAAACACAGCTCTAATTTTCAAATATCCATTTCACTTAAATTTTTTTTTTTACTTTTTTCCCGAAATTTTACAATTCTTATGTCCATACGCCCACTTAATTTTCTCTTACTTAACTATTCATTTTTTGACCACTTTCTCAACGTGTCCGGTAACATGTCGGAGCTAATTTTGATTATATTAATTGACATCTATATAACTATTGAAATATGCTATTTGTTCACTCTTACTTGTTCATTATTGACTTTATATACCCTTTAAAAAATAATAAATTAAGTGCATAATTTATCATGATACATATATTAATTGGTATATAGTCTTAATGAATTTGAAAAATGATTTGGAATGAGTAATTAATGCTAAGGGCAAAATCACAACCCTTTCTCGTTCCTTTCATGTTTATAGTTTTTTTTTTCCTCCGTCTATTATTCGTTAGCTAACATGTTGCTAATTATATAATTATCATGGCTACTACTAAAATCTGGGTGTACATTTTATGTGACCCGGTTCTAATTCCCAACAAGGTTAAATAGAACGTATCGTGAATCACGGGTGCATTTCATGTAGCGTGGCTTGCGATATGTTTTTAATAACCTTGAATTAATTCTTTAAATAAGTAAAAGCGGTTTTCAAAGGTTAAAATGCACATAGGTTTCAAAGACGTTTTAAATTCAAATAAATAGGCCAATTATAACAGTTGAGTGACCGTGCTAGAACCACAGAACTCGAAAATGTCTAACACCTTCTCCCGGGTTAACAGAATTCCTTACCCGGATTTCTATGTTCGCAGACTGCAATACAGAGTCAATCTTTTCCTCGATTCGGGATTTGAACCGGTGACTTGGGACACCATAAATTATCCCAAGTGGCGACTCTGAGTTTAATAAATAAATAATCCCGTTTCGATTGTCACTTTAAGTTGAAAAAAAACTCTTTTATACTCCTTTTCGGGGGTGTAGGAAAAAAGGAGGTTTGACATGCTTAAAATGAATTGGGTGTGTGTCGGCTGGACTTGTCTTCACGAGAGGCGTCGTCACGACCGGGTCTGGATTTAGGGTCGTGACATCTGAGATCTTCAATCAACTTGTGATATTTGTTGATTTGTGCAGTTATGTCCTTGTCCTCCGTCATCTCCCACTTGTAGTAGTTTTCAATTACAAACTTTTGTTTAGTAGCATCTTCAACAGTGTACTTTGTTATCATTGACTCCCAGATTTCTTTTGCCTCCTTATAGAAAACGTAGACATCGAACAATTCGTTAGAAAGAGTAGAAATTATATGTCTACATACCTTATTAGCATGAACCCATTGATCCATCTGAATGGAAGTTGCTTCAGTTGGCTTAGGATCAGTAAGTGCAAAAGCAACTTCATGCATATCCAAAATAGAAAGCACTCGTTCCTACCAACGCTTAAAATTATCTCCACCAAAAACCTCAATTTTCGAAACATTAAGAAAAGGTCTAGCAAAGGTAATTGGTGATAGGACAACAACAGAAACAGTTGGTGCGGCAGGTGTAGTAGCATCAACAACAACATTAGCAGCGTTATTCTCCATAATAACTACGTGTAAATATCCTTAAGATTGTTGGAAAAATTGGATGATTATGGAGAACAAAAAGTTTAGCTTGAGGCGTGTCAAGGATACTTTCCTTAAGGATATTTTGCCCACACCGTGATGAATATTATTAGGCGTATCCCTCAGGATTCAACAAACCCTTCTAGTATAATTAGGAGGAGAAACAACAAAGACTTATGAAAAAAAAATTATGCTCAAAAGAAAAGGGAAGAAAAGTTTTAACTTTGTTCACTCTCCTACAAGATGAATAGAGAAATATATATAGTCCAAAACAAATGGACTATCTTTCATATAACGTCCAAGCATAATGGCTTTTTCAAAATAGAATGACTGTTACAAACAAACGTTTTCATTAGAAAATTAAAACGTTTTGAAACATCAATACAATTAAGACTAAATAGTCAGTTTGCTTTTGATTGAGTAACGTCCAAAATGAAAAGCCATTAAGGCTTTAATAAACAAAACATAAAACCATTTAAGACTACAAAATGTCTACAAATCTCATATATACATATATATTAGTATTAGTATCCGCGTGGATGCGCGGACACTAATCATGTCAAATATTTAAGTTATTTGAATTGTATGTAAATAATCTTAAAATTGACATTTTCTCAGTAAATATAAATAATCATTGGATATTAAATACATATAAAAAAATTAGCAATTTCTTCTTTTTTTTATACCATTCTTGCCGATGTCATTGGATCCTAAAAATAGTGAGGAAGCAAAATAATAACTCATATTTATGGCAAAACAATCAAATGTTGAGACAATGAATGACTCTTTGGATAAAACTTAACTCTTTTACTAGTACTTGAACTCTTTTTTGTTGTGTTGATATCTCTTAAAAAATATTTCTTTCTTAAAATTTCAGTTTCTAAAACATTATTTTTCAATAATAATTATTTTTATAATAATGTAATTGAAAATATTATTCTTAATTTAAAACTCATTTTACTTGGCTATCTAAAAATATAAAAAATTCTTTAGCTAGTGAATTTTGATATTTGACATTAACCATGTTAAATATCTGAGCTATTTGAATTATATGTAAATAACCTTAACATTTAAACCTTCTAAATAATTATAGATAATCGTCGGATATTAATTAAGAAACACTACATGAAAAAAGACTAACATTTTCTCAATTCTCATAGTGATAATTTTATTACTATTGTACCGGAGGGAGTAACTTTTCTATTGCAGATAATATATAGGACGCATTCGTTTTTAGATCTTTCTAACATTTTTTTTCATTATTTATTTTCTTTTATCTTATTTTCTATGTCATTATTTCTTTGGTTACAAAAAATTAATTTATTTCACTATAAAAGGATGAGTTTTAATAAAAATTGTCTACATATGAACTTTAATTATACTTTTAGTCTTTGGTTGAAATTATTTCATATTTTTCTTTTGGCTTTATCTAATCAGCCTAAATAGGTGCTCACCCAACCACTTAAATTAAATAATTGAATGATGTGTAATTTATATATAATTCATATATAATATGTGTATATTCGTGTGTTGTCGGTATATCATCTATTTATATTAGCTATAAAAAGTAAACAATAAATATGGCCGGATATTATGTAAATATTCCATAAGATTTCGATTTTTGAGTTTATCCATGATATAACTTCTATTATAATAACTAGTATTAGTACCCGCGCGGATGCGCGGACACTAATCATGTCAAATATTTAAGTTATTTAGATTGTATATAAATAATCTTAAAATTTACACTTTCTCATTAAATACCGATAATCATTGGATATTAACTACATGAAAAAATTAACCATTTTTTCTATTTTTCTTTTTTGATACCATTTTTGCCGGTGTCATTGGATTCTAAAAATAGTCAGGAAGCAAAATAATAACTCATATTTATGGCAAAACAATCAAATGTTGAGACAATGAATGACTCTTTGGATAAGATTTAACTCTTTTACTACTACTTGAACTCTTATTTGATGTGTTGATATCTCTTAAAAAATATTTCTTTCTTAAAATTTCAGTTTCTAAAACATTATTTTTATAATAATGTAATTGAAAATATTATTCTCAATTCAAAACTCATTTTAGTTGGCTATCTAAAAATATAAAAAAATTCTTTAGCTAGTAAATTTTTTTTACTCCATTTTGATATTTGATATTAACCATGTTAAATATCTGAAATATTTGAATTATATGTAAATAACCTTAGCATTTAAACCTTCTAAATAATTAAAGATAATCGTCAGATATTAATTAAGAAACACTACATGAAAAAGACTAACATTTTCTCAATTCTCGTAGTGATAATTTTATTTTTGCACTATTCTCATAGGTGTCATTGGAACCTAAAAATAGCCAAAAAGTGAAATAATAACTCATATTTACGGCAAAGCACAAAGGTTGACACGATGTAAACGATTATTTGATTATAACGTGACTCTTATACTATGACTTGAACTCTTATTTGGTATGATTTTATCTTTCAAAAAATATTTTTATTTTGAAATTTTAATTTTTAAAACTTTATATATATATATATATATATATATATATATAAAATTTTAATTTCTAAAACTTTATATATATTATAATAATGATTATCTTTATAATGATGCAAGTGAAGATATTATCCTTAATTTAAAATTCACTTTAATCGGCTATCTAAAAATTTAAATGATTCTTTCATATGGACAAATGGACTATCTTTCATATAACGTCCAAGCATAATGGCTTTTTCAAAATAGAATGACTGTTACGAACAAACGTTTTCATTAGAAAATTAAAACGTTTTGAAACATCAATACAATTAAGACTAAATAGTCAGTTTGCTTTTGATTGAGTAACGTCCAAAATGAAAAGCCATTAAGGCTTTAATAAACAAAACATAAAACCATTTAAGGCTAGAAAATGTCTACAAGTCTTATATATACATATATATAGGTATTCAAAATCAGTTTTATTATTTCAAAATTGTATTGTACAATCTGTTACAAACAATAAGAGTAATTTGTTTAATAAAGAGCAATTAATATTATATCAAGGAATGAACATAGAAATTAATTTGAATATTTCTTTTTGAGATATTAAAAATATTATTTTTTAATACAAGCATGGGCGGTCTAGTTCATGAATGGTAAAAATGTCAAGAAAAAGACCAATAAAATGAGTTTGACTCGATGTGCATACTATGTTTGGCAGTAAAGGAACCAACAAATATTTCAGGATAGAAGGAGAGGAGATGCTACTATTATTTAGGATGTACATGTTCAAGGTGCAGGCAGTAGAAAAATAGCAGGCCAATAAAAATAAATAAATTACTATCCTTAGTTTCTGCTAGTTATGAATATAGTAGTTATGACTTATAGATTTTGAAGTTTTGTAGTAGAATAGTTATAGAGTGGCACATTATTACTAACTTGGGGGTGTTTGGGGGGGGTGTTAAAACTGGTTGTAAATACTACTTTTTTCCTAATATATAAAATCTTTAATTACCAAATTAATAATAATAATGAACCGTTTCTATAAAAGCCTAAGACGATATTTTGTTCCTCACTCGAAGTACCTACCATTTTTTCCAACTTGCGGCATCAATGCTTGTAAGTTGTAATAGAGCTACATGCTTTAATTTGAGTAACTTGATCCTGTTAAAATACATACTAATACATTGAATTTAAAGTGAATTTTGAGAAGAGAAGGTAAATATTAAATTTAAATAATGAGTTTAAATGATGTATACATTAGTGTATAAATTTTTTACACCTTTAAATTAAGTTGATTTTTAACTCTTTATGAAAAATGAATCATGGTAACTTAAAGATACTTTTTAAAATTAGATGTCAAACAACTAATGGAGTTTGAACCGTCCACCTTCTGCGGAAGGCATGAAGCTCACCAAGCCCAGAACTCAATTATACTGATTAAACTATACAACAATTTAAAACTATTTATCCTATAATTTTTTATATATATAATATTATTTGTATGTCCATTCCTTTGTATACTAGGTCTAGTGAAAGAAATTTTTATCAAAAAAAGAAGAAATTATTTTTTATGATATCTTGAATTTTTATCCCTAAATTAGCATTACAGTTAAACCTCTCTATAACGGTCTCGTTTGTTCCGGATATTTTTGGATGTTATAGCGAAGTGCTGTTATAGAGAACATATATTATAACATAGCATGAAAATTGGTTCCGCAAAAGCTTAACTTTTATAGTGAAGTGTTGTTATATAGTCACACCTCTGTATAATAGCATCCCTATATAACAACACTTCACTAAAAAAGTCAAACTTTTTCGAAATCAATTTTCATATTATGTTATAATATATGTTCTCTATAATATTAATTCGCTATAACATATAAAAATATTTAAACAAATGACAGTGTTATATAGACAGGTTTGTCGGTACAAGGATGCTCTTGCAGAGAGCTGCAAGGTGACCGTATTTTCTTGGGAAACAAGACTTTTGCTTTTACTTCTCGTATAAATAGAACTCCAATTGTAAATACTCGTCTTATATAAATACGACTCCAATTTGCCGCTCCGCCGGGATCAGCTTCGACGAAGTTGGAAGTATTTCAAGCGAATTTCTCCGCCGAACTCTTCCGTTCTCTTTCTCCGGCGAAATCCATTCATAGCTTGTAAGTTTCATGTTTGTAAGAAATTAGGCATAAAGCCCTATTTTTTCATTTATTTTTAATGCAGAATTACGAATTGTATAGTTCTATATAATTTTTACAAGTTAAATAATATGCGTTATTATTTGCATAAAAGATGCATTTGTATTTGCTTCCCTTAATAATACCTTGTGAATTTATGAGGTATAATAATCTGCTTTCGAGTAATACGCTTCTATCGGAATTTCTTTGATACTTTTTCTCTATCAATTTGACCAATTTTTGGAGCTAATGTGGATTAGATAAATTAATTTTTATAAACTGAAAATTTAGATATAAACTATACCAAAAATACTAGTATATATTGTGTTTTCTTTCATGTCAAAATGGCTAATAATGTTACCTCTCTACTGAGATTTGGACTCTGGTCCACTTCATTAGTCTCTAGCCCCAGGACATACTCTTGGGTGTGAACGATCAATCATGGATTATATCTTTTCATGGTTTAAGTTTACTTATTTCCATGCATGCTATGAGTTTCTTATGATTAAACGGAATGTATGGACATGCTTGATCCTCATAGTGATAAAGCGAGGAGATAGTTCTTAAATGACTCAAAATTATATGAAATTGATGTATTTAGTGTTAGTTTTAGATTCTACGTCCTACCAACGCAGGTACTGCATAATTTTGTCTACCAAGGCTTAGGCAGTTGAGTAGAATTCACCTAGTGTTTTTTGTCTTGGCTGAGATTTGGACCCCGATGCGTTTCATTGATCACTAGGTCACACCCTTGGGTGCAAACAATCATGACGTGTTTCCTTTCTTGGTTTTGAGTTTACTTATTTCCATGCTTGCTATTTATTTATGATTAAATGGAATGGATGGACATGCTTGACCCTCATAGTGATAAAACATGGAGATAGTTCTTAAATGAATCCTAGTTATATTTGATTGATGTATTTAGTGCTAGTTTTAGTTTCTATTTCGGTTTCGATCTAGTTCTTTTCAATGCTAGTGGTAAAACTGTGATACGAATAGCATTTACTAATAAAGTGATCTCTTATATGCAGTGAATACTTGTTGTTTGCTCATAATGACCAAAAAGAGAGAAATAGAAGATTGTATTGTGGATAAAGAGGTAGGGGGAAAGAGGCTAAAGATTGTGCAGCAGCCTTCTGATCAAGATCATTGCAGAGACGTCAGCCAAGGAAAGAAAAATCTTATAAGTGAAGTAAGAAGGGACTGCCCTTTTCTTTATACAATTAATAGACAGGTAATTTCAATGCTAATCACTGTTTAATTCTGCTTGGCTAGCTAGTCAAAATTGAAATTTTGCTCCTTAAAATCTATAGATAATGCTAGTAAAAGAAGAATCACTAGTTAGTGATATTTCGATATGTCCTGTATGTTGTTAGCCTGTCTACATAGGCGTGTGAATCATACCTTGAGAGCTAAACTTTGGTTTGTGGTTGTACATTCTATCTGTCGACAAGGTTGGTTAAGATGCTTTCATAAAAAAGCTGGTTTTTTTCCTGTTAGGAGTGAATATCTTGTTATTCTTCCACTTTATTTCCTTTAGCTTTCAAGTGTACTTTTTTTTTTCTCTTGACAAGTAAACAAGGATCTTTTGTTTTTTGAGAAGAAAGATTTTTTGGGCTACTCGGGTTCCTTTTTACAAGTATTGTCTGTTATGGAATGAGCTCTTATTATGACCCAGTTTCCTTTTTTTTTTTTTTTGTGTGTGTGTGTGGGGGGGGGGGGGGGGGGGTTGAAGTTGGTTATCCAGTGGTCACTAGATCACTGATAATTCTGTAAATTTGGGTTGAGCTATTGACGTAGTGACTGATATTTTTTATTTGTTCCTTTCTGTTTCATTTGTCATTGCAGGTTTTAGATTTTGACTTTGAGAAATTATGCTCAGTCACTGGCAGAAAGTTTAATGTCTATGCATGTTTAATTTGTGGAAAGTACTACCAAGGAAGGGGTCATGAATCCCATGCATATACACACAGTCGCGAAGCAGGGCACCACGTATATATCAACGTGCAGACAGAGAAAGTTTATTGCCTTCCTGATGGATATGAAGTAAAAGACCCATCGCTTGATGACATTTGCCTTCTTCTGAATCCAAGGTTTGATAGTACTACACTACTACTACTTGAAATGCCGTCATTGCTTCTTCCCCCCACCCCTTTCCAGTACTATCAACTCCATTCTCATTTTTTTTAAGTTTCTAGGAAGTTGATCATGTATTCTGAAAATGTGTCTTTTGTCACTTTCTTACAAATAATCCCAATGATTCTCTTAGATCCCACAATCAGTATTCCGAGTACTTCTACATTAAATACTACAATTCGGTGAAAATTGACTGCAGAGGCATGCAAGTCATGTTCATACTGACGCATCACTCTATGCCATTGGATGTATGTTGGTGCAAGAAGGGCCTCTTGATCACTCCATCTACTTTTAAAGTATACGACTTTCTGCTTGGGAATTATACAACCACTCAACCTTCTTTATCATGATTCGACCCATACCTCATACCCAAGATCGAGCACCAGGGCCTTACCCAAGTCTAGTTTCGAATCTTGTCTCGGCATCAATCCTTGAAAGCCTTCAAGCTCAATCCCAAGTTTTCTCGAAGCTTCTTATTCATATCTCACATCAAAAGGTGCTATTCGATAATGTCTGTCTAGCAGACTCCCTGCTAACAGCCCTAGCTTCTAGAGTTCGTTGCTTTTCCCCGGCCATAGAAGGGCTTATACTGCTCGCCATTGTTTGATATGTTCATTAAACCAATACAAACTAAAACTACACCAAAGTCGAAGGGCCAATATAGAAGCTAGAACGGGATACTTAGCTGAAAGGGTAACAAGGCCGAGCGCCGCCGACTGTTGAATCTCTTTTTGCCTTGGTGTGGGAGACAACAGAAGGGCAGCTTCGCAAATAGCACCATCCTTGCCTGGTTGATTCATGCCAATATCAATTAACTGTGGTTTTCTTTTTCTCGCGACAAGTATTATCAGCTGACCATATTTGCTTGATATTATTTCGTAGATTTACGCTGGAGCAAGTTGAACAGCTTGACAAAAAAAGGCAATGGTCTAGGGCACTTGATGGGTCTAATTATCTTCCAGGAACGGTTTTCAACTTGTCTATTCTCTTATCTTTATTGTTTTTCTCATGCTTGATGTGTATTTATTATTTCATAAATTGTCTATTTAAGCTGTGATTTTTATCTTTTGGACTGGTTATTTTAGGTTGGGCTTAACATCGGGATAAGACTGATTTTATTAATGTGACAATTCAGTCTTTGATGAGAGTAACTCCTCTTAGAAACTTCTTTTTAATCCCTGAAAAACTATCAGCACTGCAAATCTCCCCTGGTTCATCAATTTGGAGAGCTCACTCAAAAGATTTGGCATGCAGGAAATTTCAAGAGACAGGTTCTATCCCTGCATTATCACTTATAAATTTCATCTTCTTTTTCATGGATTCATCGCCTAACGACTCTGTATCTGTAGGTGAGCCCACGTGAATTCTTGCAGGCTGTTATGGATTCAAGTGAAAAACGTTTTCGTGTAGATGTGCAGTCTGATCCTCCGGAGTTTATGTTATGGCTTCTTAAAACCTTGTGTGCTGATCTTAGAGGTTCAAAAAAAGGGAACAACATAATACACCAGTGCTTTCAGGTTTTCTTCTTTCTTCTTTAGGCAGTTCCAAATGCTGTTTTCTATTTTATTTTGAGGTTGAAGATTTCCCTTTTTTCCACTAGGGTGAATTGGAGGTTGTGAGAGAAATGCACAATAGGCCTATTGCTGAGAGGAGAGAGTGGTGGGAATTCACAGATTAATGGTAATGGGGAAGATGGTGGGAGTGAAGCAGGCAATTTTGTTTCAGAGACCAGCAGAGTGCCTTTCCTAATGCTTGAGCTTGATTTGCCGCCACCTCCTCTTTTTAAGGATTTTATGGAGAAAAACATTATCCCTCAGGTTAGTGTGTCCATATTGGTGAACTTCTATGGCTATTTTCATAAGCCCTTTGCCTCGGGGGTCATGTATCATTTTTTGGAAATCCAACTATTCAACAAAATTCTTTTCTTCTCCTCCTGTGCCCATTCACTTTGACGTAGGCATGTTTATGTATGACTTATTTTAGGGTGCTTTTT
Source organism: Nicotiana tabacum (assembly GCF_000715075.1). Classification (NCBI taxonomy): domain Eukaryota; kingdom Viridiplantae; phylum Streptophyta; class Magnoliopsida; order Solanales; family Solanaceae; genus Nicotiana; species Nicotiana tabacum. The sequence continues at coordinate 160,810,586 of NC_134090.1, read as the reverse complement.
TGATGATCTTGAAAAAGTTCATGCATTCACTTCTCAACAGACAATAGGTTTTGTGTACTGATTTGTTGATATTGCAAATTTTCTAGGTCCCGCTGTTCAACATACTGAAGAAGATAGATGGTGAGACTGTGACTGAAGTTGTGCACCCTCGTATAGCTAGGATGAGATTTCGCATAAAAAAGCTTCCACGATATCTAATTTTTCATATGCGCCGGTTTACCAAGAACAACTTCTTTTTGGAGAAGAACCCCATCCTTGGTAAGTGCTTGCTGATGTTATCTTAGACTTGGATCTTTTTACTAAGGAAATCGTATGTTGAATTCATTTTGTATACTCATCCTGTTAGTTGATGATTATGGGTCTGTAGTTGGATGAATGTGCACTTAACAAGAAACCCCGTTGAATTGTTTGAAGAAAGAACATTAAGGTGCCCCTAGCCAACACTAGAGGTTGAGAGTGGTAGTAAAACGAAAATACACAGATCTGCTTATACTGAAAAAAAGGCCTGAATGAAGAGAAGGAACATCCATTTGAGTGTTCATTCATATAGTTTCTATAGGCAAATCTGAGATTTGTTCAAGTTTCAACCAGTTATGTGCATATTGTCCAGACAGTAACTCGAGCTTTTCTCTATAATCCTTCGAGTTTTTCTTCTAAAAACCTTCCTTTTTACAGTTCATTTTGATTGCCAAATAAACGGATGGTGCTATGATTAGATTCTGATGTGGACCTATTGTATGTCAGCAAGTGCTTCTCATTTTCATTATTCTTTTCTTTTGTATTTTATATATATATATATATTTGTTTTTTTTGGTGGGGGGTGAGGGTGTTTGAAGGGCTTTGTTTCGATTCACTTCTCCTAGTACCTCTGGCATGAAGCTAATTACCTTGTGCTTATAAAATGCAATAAGCACTCTCCAAACAACCCTGACACTTCCATGCCCCGCCTCGCTGCAAGAAAAGAGAGTGTAAATCGCGAAAGAGTTCTCGAACTTGAATATCCATATTCTGGACTAGACGCACAATATTACCTATGCATGTTGTTTCTCTTTTTTTTTTTATCATTTGCCTTGCTAAGTTTTATATTTTATGCAGCTAACTTCCCTGTGAAGAATTTAGAGCTGAAGGATTATATTCCGCTCCCTGCACCCAGGCAGAATAGAAAACTGCGCTCAAAGTATGATCTGATTGCCAATATCATTCATGATGGCAAGCCAGAAGAAGGATCATACAGAGTATTTGTGCTGAAGAACTTTGGTAATTATTGCCCTCCTAGCATGATAATGTTAATTTGCTTGCCAAAAAGAATTTTAATAACCCAATTTGTATACTCCACGCAGGTATGAAATGCAGGACTTACACGTTTCAGAAACTCTGCCTCAGATGGTTGCATTATCTGAGGCTTATATGCAGATCTATGATCGACAACAGTGATGGAAATTGACCCAGCATTGTCACCAAAGTTCTCTTCTTTGAGAATTATACAAGAAGTATTCGAGTATAGATGAAGAAGACAGTCATACGCAATTTTTTTGAAGGAAAACTAGAGGTGCCGCGAATTATACAAAGTTTTCAGTATTTGACTATTGATGAAGAATACATTCATACAATTATATTTTTTTTCTTATTTTACTTATATGCATAATTGCATATAATATCAGCAGGGGTCAGTAACTCGCAAATTTGGTTGAATCCAAACTGGGTTTGCTGGCTTTGAAGCCTTACACCAGGACTAACTGGCGAATTTGTAATTCCCTATTTAGGCTTTTGGATCCTCACCTTTCTGAATCTACACTCGACCCATCCTGTTTGTGTTGTTCTAACAACCTGCGGGGAGTACTTCAGTATACTACAACTTTTGGTATTCCATGATTCGCGTACAAATAATGAGTAGGCAATTTGATCCTTTATATTTTTATTATTTTTAGCAAAATTATAGATTTTTATAATCAGTAGGTAATTTTTCTATGATTCACCTACGATAGTTCGATTGCGTGTAAAGAATAAGATGTGTTAGAAAAAATTATGACATATAAAGGGGGCAAAGTATAGGTGTCAAACGGGCCGGGCTGACCCGGTCTCGGGCCGGCCTGGTACTTAGGGGGGCGGGTGGGCTGGGTTACTGGGGTTAGGGGGTTGGTCTGTTCACATTAATTTATCCGGACCGGTCAAATCCGGTCAACCAAAATCCCTGTAGAAGCGGTTAACCGACCCTGCCCGGACCGGTTTAAAGGCTAGATTTCAATTATTTTTTTATTTTTTTTAATGTTTTATAGTCTAAAGCAATGCAAAATCTTTGAATTTACTCTTTTTTTTGTTAATTTACTTGTTGTTAAATGTAAACCTTTCAATTTGTAAGTTTGAATTTTGAAATAAATGTAGCACTTGCAATTTATAAATGCAATTTTTTTTGTATTCCTTATATTTTTATTTTATATTAATATAAATTACAATAGTTATACAAAATACAAAAAAAAAACACTAACCCGGCCCGGTCCGACCCCTTGTATCCGTAATCCTTACGGTTTATTTTTTACCCGGATGAATCCGAACCCGTTAAGCCCTGTAACCCTTAACCCGTAACCGGCCTAGTTCCAATCCCGTACAGTTTAAAATTTTCCCTACCCAACCCGGCCCGACCATCCGTTAGACACCCTTAGGGCAAAGTATGTAATACGTGGTAAACAAACGACTACACCCATGAACATGAACATGGACGTGACCATAACATGCACACACGTGCCGTTGACTATTCAAACTTTTTAGAAACTTAATTGACAAATGCGAGGAGAACCGGTAAAGTTGTTATAACGTGATCAGAATATTTTTGGTGTAACTGATAAAGTTGTTGTAATGTGATCAGGATATCACAGGTTTGAGTTGTAAAAGCAATCTCTGCATTTTGGTTGCAATTCTTGTGATTCGATCCTTTTTCGGATCCCACACATAGCGAGAGCTTAGTGTTTCCAGACCTCACACATATCAGGAGTTTAATATTTCCAAATTTTGTGCATAGCAGGAGCTTAGTGTTCTCCGATCCCGCGCATAACGAAATTTTAGTGCAGTGGGCTGCCTTTTAATTGACGGGCAAATGCAGGAAGCAAGTCACGTGACCACTGTCCATTCTCCGCGTGCCGAGATCTCAATAATTACTCCAACCACACCACCACTAATATTCATAACTACACACACCTACATTTTCCCTGCATTAAATTCTCAAACTCCCTCACAAACACACACAAAAATGGCCCTCAAATTCAACTGTATCCTCGCCGTGACACTCTTAGCCGTGGTGGTCGCCTCCCTCTTCTTCCACGCCTCCGCCGCACTGGGTGGCGGTGGTTTACCAGGTGGTTGGAGCCCTATATCTGACACAAAGGACCCTCAAGTGGTCGAGATCGGTAAATTTGCAGTGAATGAGTACAACAAACAGGCTAAAACTAATTTGGTTTTTAAACGAGTGAAGAAGGGAGCAACCCAAGTCGTCGCCGGCACCAATTATCGGCTAGTCATCTCCGCCAACGACGGTGGTCGTAGCAACAATAGGTACTTGGCTGTTGTATGGGAAAAGCCATGGGAAAATTTTAGGAACCTCACTTCTTTCAAAAAATTATAAGCTTTATTAAAAACCGTGCGCCAGCTGTAGTCCTCGAAATATTATTTGTGTATTTGCGTTTTTATTATCGTTGATTAGTGGTTCTCTTTCTTGTCTTTTGTATATAGTGTAATTTAGTTAATTGTACCGTTCTGTTTACCGTTGTCTTCATAAAGATATAAATGCTGGCTGGTTTTAATTCTTGGCTTTTTGCTTGGTGTCTCTTCATGTTTTAGCCGTGAAATCAGTACAGATGCTTATCCTAGGTAGACTGTCTATATTAAATATATATCAAGATATGTCTATATTACATATATCAGAATGAGGTCCTTTTTCGGACCGACGGACCTGCGTACGGAGCTGCCTTTTACCCTGGATGATGACATAATAATGGCACAATGTTTTCTTTTTGAGATTAAATTGTGCTATTACACACCCAATTGGATATATTTGACATTTATTTTGTACACACAATGGAAAAATTAAAACAGTTTGAATCCCACAGTTGTCTTGTGATCACTGTTGGATAAATAAAGAAGGTTCAATTGAGCCAAGAATAATCACAAAAATACTCGATCGATTAATTAAAATATAATACTGGATTAACTGTTAGTATTGTTGAGGGAAAAAATAATCAAGAACAATCATATATAGTCTGGAAAAAAGAAGGATGATAAATTTTAGAGGTTCAAAATTTTCCTATCTTGAATGAAACTTATTCGAGACATTAAGTAGGCGTTTGGACATAAAAATTGTAAAATTCGAAAAAAATGGTGAAATTGTTTTTCCAGTGAAAATGGTATTTGAAATTTAGAGTTGTGTTTTGACATAAATTTCAGTTTGGGTTGTTTTTGAAGTTTTGTGAGTGATTTGAGTGAAAATTTTGAAAAAACAACTTTTTGCAGTTTTTCAAAATTTTGAAAATTTTCAAAATGTATCTTCAAGTGAAAATTGAAAATTTTATAAAACTGATTTTGTGTCCAAACGGTCACTTAAGTACTCCTACTTATCTTTCGTGTCAAGATGACTAAATACATTTTGTCCTTTTGGTTTCATAACAAGAAACTCGTGACAGATTCATTATTCAAAAAAGTTATGTTAATTTGTCTTGATTGCTAGTTTCTTTAATACTCACAAGAAAGACATAATGTGTATGTGTGTGGGGTAGTTAAATTATTAATTATTATAGGACTAGTGTAAAGATCCCATTATTATATGACATGTTTGAACAATTTATACTTTGTACATTGGCATAGGCTAGCTGCTTTAAATTCATTAAATGGAGGAAGTAAGCGTTTTTATTTTAATTAGTACTTTTTCGGGTCCACTTTTAAGTGATTTTTGACTTTTTCACACATATTAAAAAATTCACCTCTTAATATTAATTAATAATGAAATTGATCAAATTAACTTTAATTTATTTATTGAAAATATAACAAATTACTTGTAGGCTCTTCATTCCAAGGACAACTTTAAAAAGAAGAAATTAATTCCTCTTTAATATGTGAAAAAATAAAATATTGTGAACCATAAAAAAAGATCAAGAAATCACTTAAATAGACCGGAGGGAATAATAACTACGACGACTTGGCACTTATCTGCAGCAAATGATTGTATGTTCATATATTCATTTTATCCTAATATTAATTTCTCTTTTCCGTCATCGCACTCCCTATAATTATGGATCTATTGCTAGTTTAGACAATACAACAAAATAAATGTATGTCTTTTTAAGCGCAAAGTCAGCTTGGTAGGAAAAGGACATATCGTTGCTTCACGTGAAGAAGTGTCCATATATGCTGAGAAGTTTTATTTTGTGTTTGATACAATTGACATTGATCGTATGAGACTCTTTTTTGTCTCACAAATTTGTGGACCCCAATATTACACTTTTGAATCCACGAAAATTTGGGTCCACAAAACTGTGAGACAAAAAAGTTACCTCATACAACTAGTGTCAATTGTATGAGACACAAAATAAAATTTTCCATATATGCTCATAGAGCTGTCAATATGGCTGGTCGAGTTAGCTCGTTATTTTGACGGACCTTAGAATGGTCAGCCCACCCCTGCTCTATATGGATCGTGGGTCCCATAAGCTGACCCATCATTTTTAAAAGAGACTTTTTCCTTCCTATACCATATATGAAACCTTATAACAAAAAATGTGCATAGTTTCATATTTACCCGCCATGTTCATAGTTATTCTACAAAATATATACCATTCATTAAATACCAATTATTAGGAGCTGATTCCTTCCTAATTAGGCGCGCTACAAATCTAGAACTAAATATTCTTTCAGATATTCCTATTTAGGCGCGCTACAATTATGGAAGTAAATATTCTTCCATATATTTTCCACCATTGACAGCCATTAAAAAGTTTGAAAGCTTTGAATTTAAATTTGGGTTTTCAAAAATCATTATTTGTTTGGATTGGGTGTTGTTGAAAATAATCGGGAATATGGTTTGGAGTTTATATCTCAATTTTGAGGGGTTTTGGTGAATATTAGACTTGGTTTTGACTGAATTTCAGATTGAAACTCGAAGAAGTAGAAGAAGAAGACATATTGCAGAAATTATAGATAAATTGTAGATTATTTATATTCTGATTGTAGGTGCTTTTATTTTCTGTTTTCACAAATAAAAAAACGGCTAAAACTTCTACAAATCTTCTGAAAAAATGCAATTATGTCAAAAATCACAATTATGCTACAATTGAATGGGAATTGGGAGATAAAAATTCAATGTACCCAGTTTGTAGATATTTTGTAGATAAATTGTAGATTATTTGTATTCTAATTGTAGATGCTTTGTTTTCTATTTTCACAAATCAAAAAAGACTAAAACTTCTACAAATCTTCTGCAAAAACGCAATTATGTCGAAAATCCCAATTAAACTACAATCGAATGAGAATTGGGATATTAAAATTCAATATGCCCAGTTTGTAGATATTTTGTAGATGAATTGTAGATTATTTGTATTCTGATTGTAGATGCTTTGTTTTCTGTTTTCGCAAATAAAAAACGACTAAAACTACTACAAATCTTCTGCAAAAAATAATCTACAATTTTTCTACAATTTTTGCAATATGTCTTCTTCTTCTTCTTCTTCTTCTTCTTCTTCTTCTTCTTCTTCTTCTTCTTCTTCTTCTTCTTCTTCGAGTTTCAATCTGAAATTCAGCCAAAACCAAGTCTAAATCTTCACCAAAACCCCTCAAAATTGAGATATAAACTCCAAAACATATTCCCAATTATTTACAACAACACCCAATCAAAACAAATAATAATTTTTGAAAACCCAAACTTGAATTCTTTTGTATTCGGATCTCTTATCTCCGCAGCATATCTACCCCATGGCCTTCTCCGTACGCCTAAGTATCTGCATTTGTTCTGCTGTTCCTGTGCATTTTGAGTACTACTTATATTGCTGCCATTCTTTCTTGGTTTTGTGCTCTTGTTATTTGAAGAAGTGGATGATTTGATGATATTCATATTCAAATTCATTAACGTGGGGGTTGGGAGAGAGAAACGTGGGGGGTGGGGATTTGGAGGAATATACGGTATCGTTAATTAAGGAGTGATAACGGTACATTAATTGTACAGTTAAAATACATTATGGTATAGAATTGATAATTAGGTATACTAAATGTAATTAAATCAAACCTTAAACATTGAGCGTAATATAATTTCCTATATGGAATAGGAATGTAAAAATTCCTTTTTAAAATATAATTTTATGCTTTTTCTTTAAGTTCTGACCTAAAAAAAGACAATTATTTAAAAGTAAAAAAGTATCTTATTGGAAACATTTTGCAAAACTTAATAACTTTTTATACTGTTCAAATATATTACAATAAACACTAAAAAAGTAAAAGACAAGACTATATTTCATTTACTAAAAGTCAAAACCCAAAACAAATTACTCAAGAGAACGTCCATTACATTTATGGGATATCCAACACATCATCTTCATCAAATACATTTGAATCCGCTTGTGATAAGGTTGTCTTTACATTTTCACTTTCATCTACATCTAGAATTCATATGCCATATTAATTAGTTAAATATTAAGAATAATTAAATTTTAAAAATTAATACTAATATTTAAATTCACATAAAAAAATTACCGGTTTGAGTTTGGGAAAAGCCATGCAGCCAATTTCGAGTAGTAACAAGTATTTGGACATTTTCATGATGGATACAACTTCTGTACTTTGTAAGAACACACCATCAATGCTAAATGTTGATTTCGATGTTGTAGGGGTAATATGACTACTAAGTTCATTACGCGCCATCACTGAAAGATCGGGATATTTTCTAGAATAGTCCTTTCAATACGTGACAACATCCTTCTCTTGAAACTTCTCAAGATCGAGCTTTGGTTCCTATAAGTAAAGATCAAATTATGACTTTCCATCGCTAGAGGCAGTATACTTTTATATTTTAAATAAATATTTTTATTAGGCTCATGGGCCGGTCCAGCCCAGCCTCACGGGGTCACAAGCTTACTTGGGTCGAGCTTAAAAGTTTTGTTTTAAAATGAGTTACAAAAATTCTAGCCCAATCTTGCTAAATTACGGGCTGGACTAGGCTGGCCTAAAGAGCCAAGCCCATATTGACGGCTCTATATACTCATAGGATTTCATATTAAAAATGTTGAGTTTGATTGCAACATGTATATAAGGCTTATATTAAAAATATTGAGACTCTTGACGCCAATAAGGTTTTTATTTAAGAGAGAAAAGAAGACTATGATTTCGCTATATGAATATTAAGTAATAATAGCATGACACCTCGAATTCAGTATGAGAATTTTTTGTATGTTTTTTTCTCTCAATTTGACATAAGGGGTATTTTCGATTTTCTCTTATCAATTAGGAATTCTGTTTAGCATCACAAACTTTCTTGCATTCCCATTGATTAGATTAACTTTTCATGTCGAATGTCTGACCTAACAATTAAGGAAATATTGAGATTTTTCTAAGAAAAATAATTGAGATATATTTGAAGTTCATTTATTTTTAATTGAGAAAAATGTCCTGACCTATCAACTTTTGAAGTTCATTTATTCTCAATTAATCGAAAAAGAAGGTCTTAGTTTGAACTCTGAAAATAAAAAAAATGATCGAAAATAATTTACTCCTCCCAATAAATTTATTCGGCGCGAACATAAATTAATTAAATTGATGCACTTCGAATGCCGAATGATTAAATCAAAAAAGAAAAAAGATAAACTAATGTATTAATATTAAATATTAAATTCACACTTTACTTCCACTTGCTCAAAAAAATGTTAGATCCGTGATAATTTCAGGGTGGTGGGCCCCGCAAAAATTCAACTGAAAATAGGAATCTGCTGGACGCGCGGTACAGGAGCTGCGGTGCACAGAGCCACGGAACCAATCGTGGTCCACAGGCTCTGGTCTCCGGCAGCTACACCACCTTTGGATTTACCGGCGAATAGCATCGGCGCCGGAGACAACAAGCCGCCGGCGAAAATGAAAGGTTTATTCAAATCAAAGCCTAAAACTCCTGTTGAACTTGTTCGCCAAACACGTGATCTCCTTATGTACGCACAGCGTAATTCTGATACTCGCGAGAGCAAGCGAGAAGAAAAGGTTAGGATTCAATGTCTTTTAGTTAGCTCAATTTTAGATCTGGATTATTTTCCTTTTAATTTAAGTCAGTTGTTACCTTATTTTTCCTTGGATACTTAATGTTTTAGAAATTCCATGTATCAATGTAACTATGCCTAATTTTTTCTTGTTGGTTAAATGTAATGAAACTGGTGGATAAGTTACTTAGTCTACTTGCTAGTTGTACTCGGATTTAAGTTCGATAATGTAATGATTTTTTACACCATCAGTGCAATTTACCTCTTGTAATATGTTGCTTACCAATTATTAAAGATAACCAATCATGCTATTATTGAATAGAGTTACCTGCAATTACATTTTAAAATAATCTGATTGTGAAATATTTTTAACACCATCAATGCACAAAACTTAAACTCTTTTCCAAATGGAACTAAGTTATATGCGCACACAGTGTAATGATTTTTTATACCATCAGTGAAATTTCCCTGTTGTAACATGTTACTTGCCATTTACTACTATTAATCATGCTGTTAAGCAGAGTTATGCAATTGCCTTTTAAATAACCTGATTGTGTAAATATTTTTTACGCCGTCAGTGCATAAAACTTAACCATTTTCAAATTTGTGTCATCCTTTGGCTTGGTTCTAGCTTTAGCTTTTGGAGTACTACATTGAGCTCATCTTTTACTCATATCACCAGTAACAATGTCATCAATATGAATTTCATTAGAAGAATATGGAATGGCCATGTTTAATACGGTTTCTGATTGAATTTACATACACCAATTCGCTGAAAATTTAACTTGTCTACTTCTTTCCTTATCAAAATATGCAGATGATGGAGTTAGGCAAGTCAATTCGGGACTTAAAGTCTATTCTCTATGGAAATGGTCAATCAGAACCTGTCTCTGAGGCTTGTTCTCAGCTGACTCAAGAATTCTTTAGAGAAAACACACTGCGGCTGCTTATTAATTGTGTTCCGAAGTTGAATTTAGAGGTAATACTTAACCCTCCTTTGAATTGTATCAACTGGTGGTTCTCTGGTGTCTTCTCTGCTGTTTGACCGGGTGTGATTTGATAATTTGCTTTTGGGTTTTGATGTTTATTAACCCTATTATGTTGTAAGATCTTGCTTCCATCTCTTGTCTTCCTGTTACAAGGAGATTTACTTTTTTCAGGCTCGTAAAGATGCTACTCAAGTAGTTGCAAATCTGCAGAGACAGCAGGTCCAATCACGGTTGATTGCTTGTGATTACTTGGAAGCAAACATTGATCTGATGGATATATTAGTATCAGGGTAAGTAGTGACAAAATAGAGGTTTACAAATGTGGTGACATGTTATTATCATGTGTCGTATTGCATTATCAAATTGCTTCATGTTTATGAGGTTTAAAATATTCAAATTATTTTTTGGGCTTTTCTTTTCTAATGCACATTGCTGATCCCTATCCATGGGAAAACTAGATCAAATTATCTTAACGAAAGAAATCAGAGTTGTTCTTGCATGTTCTTATTAGACATATTTTGTCATTAAACTTTGTGTGAACTGTTATGTTTAATTGTTTACTCCATTTCTCCTGAAACACTTTGGGCTATCTCGAAATATTGAAGTGATACTAAGGGCTCGTTTGGTATGAGGGGTAATCCCAGGATTAAATTTGAGATGAGTTTATCCCACGTTTGGTTGAGATAAAATCATGGTATAACTAATCCGGATTAGTTATCCCGGGATTGTAGTATTTTTTTATTCCTATGGGAGGGTGGGATAACTAATCCAGGATAATTAATCATGGGATAACTTGTTTTCCAACCAAACGACCCCTAAGAGACCAATTTCAAGAGCTTATAAATTTAACTACAAATTTGATATTTTCTTTATATAAACCACTGTTGTATATGCTCTTGCAATTATTTTGAATAGTTTATTCTATATTCTCAATTATTACATGTCAATCATAGCAACTCATTTGAGAAAGCATAAGATAGAGTACCAAAAAGTCCTTTGGTCAGGGCAGAAAGTATTTCATACTAAATATATAGATGCCATAAAAGATATGTATGAAAGAGCTGTCACTAGTGTTGAGAACAATAGTAGGAGATATAAAAGAGTTTCCTGTAACCGTGGTTTACATAAGGAATAGGCATTGGGCTCATACTTGTTTACCTTAGTTATGGATAAGGCGATGAGCTAACTAATAATATACAATATGAGGTACATGATTTATGCTATTTGCTTAGGATATTATACTAATTAGACAACCAACAAGGGACTGAAGTAAGACTAAATATATGAACTGCAAGTTTAGTCCGTATAAGAAGAGTAAAGTTAAAGTGAGATTACAGGGAATTGTGGTAAGTAAATGCAAACAATTCAGATATTAAGGCTCGATATTCCAGGAGAACGTTATGATAAATGAATATGTTATACATAGAATCAAAACAGGATAGCTGAAATGGAGATGTGCTACCAGGGTGCTATATACGTGAGCAGAGGCGGATCCAGGATTTAAATTTTTGGGTTCAACTTTTAGGTTTTTAGCATTGAACATATTATTCTTAAAGTTATGGGTTCATCTATACTATTTATTATAATTTTAATAATTTTTTACACCTAAATTTGTACTCCGCGTCGAAAGTTATGGGTTCAATTGAACCCGTACCTATAACGGTACATCCGCCCATGTACGTGAGAGAAGGATGCTTACCAAAGTAAAAGATATGTTATATAGAATAGTTGTAGGACGAACATTGTTATATAGGATTGGATGTATAATATTGCCGGAGATTAGCTTCGTGGAGCTACATGGTCATTAGGGATTCATATAGCTGACCCCAACTGTTTGGGGTTGAGGCGTTGTTGTTATATATAATCAAAGTAACTTTATTGATTGACATGTCTAGTCAAGTTTTTTTCACCTAAAAATGGGACTGAGGTAGTTTATTGTGTCAATTCTTACAAGCCTTGGTGGGATAGCTTCTTCTAGCACATCCGTTTCCTGGGAACCAAAAGATGTTTTTGAAGATCATTTTGTTAATCTCTTGGCTATTGGTATATGGATTTCCAATAATTCTTTTTCCATGTCATTTAGGTATGAAAACACAGATATGGCTTTGCATTATGGTACAATGCTGAGGGAATGCATTCGACACCAGAGTGTTGCAAGGTGAGGCACATGAACTTATCTGGATTTTGCTTTTGACTCTTGTCAAATATGTATATCCTTTGAATCGACTGGTAATAGAAAATTCATTTATCTGATCTATGAGCTACTTAATTAGCTTTCTTTTTGCTATATATTTCTTAATTTCTGAGTGCAAATGAGGCATATTGCTAGTGTGTGCTGCTACTGCTGAATCTGTTTTTTGAGAACTTATATGTGTGCTTCTGTTGTTAGGTACGTCTTGGAATCAGAGCACATGAAGAAGTTTTTTGATTATATTCAGCTGCCAAATTTTGACATTGCTGCTGATGCCGCTGCAACTTTCAAGGTTGGGTGCTTTTAATTATGTTAATGGAATGAATATCTGATAGATAATTTTGTTCACTGAAAATATTCTATTGTCATCTCAATGGCTACTTAAGTAAATATGCCATCAGTGTTAATTCCCTATTGCACTAGAAAAAGAAGCCAATTTGCTACTCCACATGACAGCCTTGGCTGTCCATGGTGTGGTTAGCTTGCTTATCAAATCAAATGATTGGGTCTCCGTAGTAACTGCAGTAGGAACTTGCTGCATTAATTCCTAGTGAAATTCAGCGGGCTGGTCGTGCTATAATCATTCTCCAAAGCTTATTGTGGTTTCGGCATATTTATTATGACTCTGCAACAGAAGCTTCTGCTCTTTCCTAAGAGTTGCTTGTCATGCCTACTGTGGCATTATCCTGATTCAGTTGCAATTTTCTGGCAGGAACTCTTGACGAGGCACAAATCAACAGTAGCTGAGTTTCTTTCGAAGAATTATGACTGGGTAATAGATTTAATATATTTGCCTAATTACTTATTATTGTAGACATGGAAGTAAGTTGTTTGAACCATAGTTACCGGGAGTTCTCTGTGAACTTGTGTATGTTAGTTGTACACATGCAAGCTTGTTGTGTGAACTATATTTAAAAGTTTTTCTCTGGAAACTTGTTGCTTCTTGCAGATCTGATTTTTGCAACTATGCTCTCAAGATACTCTTAACACCTTCCGTTGTTGATTCTGTTATGTTCTTTGTTACTATGAATGATTCTTGTAGTACTGATGGAGCACTCAGTTATATGCACTTTTTACCTTTATTTCTTGGGACTTCATGACTATCAGGCTTTGCTTTATTATCTTAGAAACTTATTCTTTCACCCGATGGTGCCTCTTGAGACCCCTTTCCATCATCAAAAAAGGGAAAATTGTGACATGTTAATGGAAAGAGAAGGTGTGTTAAGAACCTCAGAGTTTGTTCTTGTTGCTGCCCTTTTTCTTTCATCCAGGTTTATGTAGTTGAGGGGATGGATGGATGGATCAACTGGGATAGGGTTAAGGAGGATTTTGGTGCCAGCTATGTCGACTTTCAGTGTTTTGATTTGCACTACTTGGCTTAGTGATTGATACATAAATGTGGTCAAAACATATATTTTACTTCTAATAGGTTTTTCCATTATACTTGGATTTTCTCATCACCTACTCTTGCTTCGAATAATTAATTATGGCGAACTTATTCGCTGCTGGTTCCGTTTTCAGTTCTTTGCCGAGTATAACTCAAAACTGCTCGAGTCCAGTAATTACATCACCAGAAGGCAAGCTATCAAGGTAAGGGAAGCCTTCCTTCTTCTTATGGACAACTTCTGCTGAATAATATACTTCTGGAAAAAGTTATGTTCCTTCAGAAAATTTCTCACGTCTTTTGCAAAGTATCTCAGTGGAATCTAGTACATGGTAGGTCATAAATGCTTGATGTACATTTTATACCTCAAGCCCTCCTCATATTACATGGATAGCAATTTTTCTCTATCCCTTATATGCTGATCCTCATTTTGTTAAAAGAGTTGTTCTTGCGTCTTCTTTTACTGAGGGCTATGTTTTTGCATTCAACATCATAATTCCTTTAGGAGATACCTTTACATGTACCTTTTAGGCTGGGATTAGCAGGAATCCTCTTTCCATGATGAAAGAAGGGAAGAGGAGGAAACTAAGGGGCTTGGATAATAGAAAAATTGAATGAAATTCGTGTTTTCAGAATTAAGCTGTTTTGTTGTTTCACTAGAATGGATGAGATTCATTCTGTTGATTGACGGGAAGCTGAACCTTACGACTTTGAGGAGAAATTTCCAGCAGTCGCTTTTTATCATTTATTCAAGCTCATATCTTTTCTTTGCCGGAAATTCATAATGTTATACATCACCAGTAGGTCGTTATAATTCTGGAGTCTTTCTTCATTTCTTTCAGACAGTGACTGTTTCCAATTTATGTTCAGGCAGTTGTGACTTGTAGCCTGACAGAGACCTCCTTTTGGTTGTTTCCTTTTCATATTTAAAGATGTTTGTTTTACTGTTGCAGCTGTTGGGAGATATACTGCTTGACCGCTCAAATTCTGCAGTAATGACGCGTTACGTTAGTTCAAGAGACAACTTAAGGATCCTTATGAATCTTCTCAGGGTATTAAGCTATATTTGGTCGGCTCATTCTTATTGCAGCCCTATCTTCCTCACTGTCATTCTACTCTCTTCTTTAATCTTGTATTCTCTTGAAGTTTCTGTTGGTGCATTTAATTATATTCTCTTCCTATGTTGTGGGTGGTGGGGGCTTTACAATATTGATCATGAAACCCTTGCTGCAATTCAAGTTTATTATTAGACAAGACTAGAGTTAATGGGTGCTAATTGGGCAGGTAATTTGGACAGGTCAACATTGAGCTAATACAGTGATATTCCACGCATACTAGGGGTTAACTTTGGGTTGGTCCACTATGGATAACTAGCCTAGAAGTGCCTTTGTACTTTTTGAATAAATCACAACTGCACCACAATCCCTAACTAGTTATGGTCGGCTATATGAACCCCTTATATTTCAAAAAAAAAAAAAACCAAAAAAAATTAACTAAATAAAAAGGACACCATTATAACTTAAAATCCTATCATTTTTGGATAATGGTGGTGTCAATGTCAGGTTGCGAGCACCTTGACTAATCCACCGGTCTCCTGTTAACTCTAACAGAGGTTTCGTGATAACTCTCGCACCAATTTTTAGAAAAATGAGAAGAATCACCTAGTTTTTTGCTGTTACTGGGATTTGCGCCATGGTTTCCCATGGTATTCCAGCTTTATTGACCTCTCAACTAGAAAGCCTATCGTAGAATATGGGAATCTGTAAAAGATTAATTAGTTAAGAAAGCAACAGTCTGAACAGGTAAATCTTGTCTTGGAGTTTGGCAGTTGCTATTCTGCTTCACCGCACCAGTTCATGTTTTTGTGTGTGATAAGTCCATCTCAACCCAATGGACAAATTGTTAACTTGTGAAATAAGTAAAATTAGATGGACCACTTTTTGCTTAGCACAACTAGACTTGAAGTTGAATTTATCACTCACTCACGTGAACAGTATAAAACTGCCACCCTAAACAGGAACCATGACTATCAGCGTGGCACACTTAATTGTTTGAGTGAATGTATGGTTTTGGAGTGACTACAAGTTGACCTTTTACAACATGCATAAAGATTTGCTGGGGCAGAGTGGTATGTTTTACGAGGATAGCGAAAGTTGTGTGGCTCCTTTCCCCATCACTATAGCTGATGACCTTATCAAATTATCTTCCTGAATTGCTGTCAAGTTTTGTTGATTGCTGAATTACTCCTTTTGCAGGAGTCAAGCAAGAGTATCCAGATAGAAGCATTCCATGTTTTCAAGGTATTCTCTATTGATTTAATATTTTTACCATGTCTGCTGATTGTTTCATTAGCAGCGGCTTTTTCTCTGACTTTCAAGTTCTGCAGTTATTTGCTGCAAATCAGAACAAGCCTCCAGATATTGTTAGCATCCTTGTCGCTAGCAGAAGCAAGCTCCTGCGCCTCTTTGCTGATTTTAAGACTGACAAAGGTACATACATAGTAAATATCGATTAAGAATAGGCACATGCACAAGAAATATGAATACAGAGCTGTATCTTGTGAAAGAATGCCTCACGATTTTCCTTACTTTATCTGCAGAGGATGAGCAGTTTGAGGCTGACAAAACGCAGGTTGTCAAAGAAATTGCAGCCCTTGAAACCAAGGAACTCTCTTGAACTCAGACTAGTTAGTTCCTCAACTGTCAGGTGATGTTGTTGTATGTGTAAATGAAAGACGGTGTTTTCTCACAGAACGATCTTTTACTGAATTACTAGTCTTAATTCTTAAAATTGCTATTTAAACTTCACTTTCTTTTTCGTGGTTGTTCGTCATTTGTTCTCGTTCCGGATCTTCTTGATCTATCCAAGAACTTATCAGTCTGATGCTACTATTTGGAGGGTTTGATCTATCCAAGATCTTCTTGGTCTATCCCTATACATATGCTGCGTATTAGCTATTCGAGATTTACCGCCAGTCAATTATTGCACAAGTTATACAGAGTTTGATATCGCAAACCAGACATTGATTGAGTTAGTTTTGCTGATTTGTTTTCCCTTAAACAGCCACCTGAATACTATAGTACCTAGTATGCTTAATTATTGTGAGATCATTTTAATTTATGCGACCAAGCACACGATGCATGGATTTGATGCTAAAAAGGAAATGAAGTATCATCTTTTGTACCAAAAAAAAGTATTTACATATACTTGCAGATTACACATATTGTTTTGTTAAGAAGTACGAAAGTGAGAAAGTTTGCGTAATGAAACTTGGGTTGTGTAATTTTTCCGAAGTCTTAACGAGATGAGGTAGGTGTCAACCACCCTTCCTTCTCTACCTTTTTGTTCAAAAATTTAAGCTACTTAGTGATTCTGGCGATCTCAATACCTGACCTGGTGCTACTCATATTCATCTTTACTTCCTCCGGTCCAGAATAAGCACTATTTTACTTTTGGCACACCCATTAAGGCAATACGAATTTCTAGAGAAAAAGAAGATGTATTCACTAAATTAACCTTAGTTAATTGTTACCTTGACACAATTGAATATGTAAATAAGGGCAAATTTTAGAAAAAGAAAATTAATTCCTTCTTGATTACATAAATAAATACTTATTTTGGACCGAAGTAAAATGATCACTTATTATGAACTGGATGATATTATATTAGGATGTGAAGTCATGCAAACTTTGGAATAAGCAACACCACCTGTTTGTAGTTGAAGGGGTAGGGCAGTGCCCTATAATATTTTGGATTGAGCTATTTCCAATTAGAATACATGAAATTACACCTAGTGACCTTGAAATTGAATTATTTAGATTTTCTACCCTTGTTTGTTCCATGGGCAAATCTTTAAGGTCAAAGTCAAAAGTGTTGCTTATGAGGCAAATCGAGGGTAACACACTAACACTTGTCAAATTTTCTTATTTGTGCAAATCACTCACAATAAAAAAAGACCTATTAGAAGTTGCAATGAACGTTAGATGATTCATTGCTTTTCCAGTAGATAGTCATTCCGGGTTCACATAAGCGCGTTGATAGATAAAGACAAAGTTGATTACTTGTTACACGTCTGAAATTTTGATGTAACAGATGAAAGCGAAATTTCTTGGAATGACAAGAGAAAAGGAGTTGACCGAAGACCTCACTCTTTTTTAAGCGACTTAGGAGGGTGACTCCAACAATTTATTAAAAAAACAAAAAGAAGATGAGTTATAGATCAGAGATGTCTATGGACACAACCACGGAAGATGGGGAATCCTTTATTTCTAATACAGATGCAATCATCAACGGCACTTCTGATATTTCAGCGTTGGCTGAGAGCTTAATCTCAGGTCCCAACATCCCTAATTCGTCTTGGACGAGTGCAGACGACGTCCAGCAGCAGATTTCGACGGCTGGTGGTGGTGGTGCTGCTGCTGCTGATGATATGATGATTGTATCATCAGGTGCATCTTCCATGTTATCCAATACTAATAAGCAAAGTGAGATTATGATATTTAATGTTGATTTCAGGGCGGTTGCTGTTTGCAATAACAGTGATAAAATTGAGGAGAAAGGATCAGCTGAGAGCAGTAAGCGATTGGAATGTCGCTTTGGTTTAGGTTCGAATATTGGTGGGGCAGTGAATGAGGAAACCAGCTTTAGGTTTGTCAATATATATACATTGATGGCTTGTGCCGAGGCAATCCAACAGAACAACTTAAATCTAGCTGATGCACTCGTCAGCGACATAAAAAGACTTGCGGTTCAACAATCTGGAGCCGTGAAAAAGGTGGTGTATTATTTTGACGACACTTTGGATCGAACTATTAACGGAATGAATGCACCGTATATTGTTGAATCCTCCTATTGCACGGATGAACTCTTGCAGATGTACTTCTATGAGACTAGCCCCTACCTCAAATTCGCCCACTTCACTGCCAATCAAGCCATTCTTGAGGCCTTTGCCGATTCAAATAGAGTACATGTAATTGATTTCAGTTTGAATCAAGGTTCGCAATGGCCGGTGCTAATGCAGGCTCTCGCCTTGCGTCATGGGGCTCCACCGGCTTTTAGGCTTACCGGAATTGGACTACCACAACACTCCTTTTTGGAAGTCCGGTATATGCTAGTGCAGTTGGCTGAGAAAATAGGTTTAGAATTTGAATTCCGTGGATTCCTAGCCAATTCTTTAACCGATGTTGACGCTATGATTCTGAGTATTAGATCAAGTAATGTGGAAGCAGTGGCTGTGAACTCTATTTTCGAGCCTCACCATGCGATGTCCAGGCCAGGCGCAATTGAGAAATTGCTGAATACAATCAAAGAGATGCAACCGAAGATTGTGACGACCATCATCAAACAAGAAGCAACAAACTCAGAGTGGACTCAGTCCTACAGCCGAGACTCGGAGATGGCGGAGCAGTACCCAGGGCGGCAGATTCATAATGCGGTGACTTGCAAAGGGAGTGATCGAATTGAGAGGCACGACACTCTTAGTCAATGGAGAGTGAAAATGAACTCAGTTGGATTCAACTCGGTACGCTTGAATTCGAACACGTGCAACCAAGCAAGCAAGCTTTTGTCCTTGTTTCATAATAGGCATGGATGTGGAGTGGAAGAGAATGATGGGTTTCTTATGTTGAGTCGGGATAGTCAACCGCTCATTGCCACCTCGGCTTGGCAGCTTACGCCTCCGACTCTAGGCTAGTGGGTCAACGGTTGAACTTATGAAATGTTTGGACAGTTTTTAGAGAAAAAACTTTCCTTTCTTCCAGAGGCAGTTTCTATTTCTGTTTACCTCGAAAAATATGAGTAACAATTAAAGATAATTTGTGATTTTAAAGATATGTGATTTATTCTAATACCAGTGAATATACAAGTAATATTAAATTTAAGCAAGACGAATTGATGAACAAAACTAGTGTTGTTAGAGAAATGGGGATCTCGAGCTCGATTATCTCGGGGACCTCGAGGTGAGCTAAGAGCCAATAAAGTATGAACAATAAAACAAAGATAACAAAGCTGAAGAACAATTGTTGAGCACGGTAAACAAGAAAAGCAGAGTAGAATATTCTATTGTAGTGAATGAGATATCCTTTACAAAGATTGGGGTCCCTTTATATAGAAGGTGAAAACCCTAATATGGTACATTTCCAATTATGGTAAAGAATTCTATTGGTACAGCTGTATAACAACCTAGTACGGACTTGTACTATTTCGTACAAATCTTATCCCTTACTTTATATCCTGACCCACGTGTTCTTGGGAAATTCTCACTCTTTCTTGAGTGTCGTCGAATTTGTACTGCCCTCGAGGCAGATCATGACGGGTCTTCGACTTGCTTCTCGAGGTGAGCGCATCCAGTCTAGGCTTGATTATTACTTCGAGCTTCCCAAACTCGAGCTTGAGGCATGATTAAGTTTTCAAAATCGAGCTCTCCGATTTCGACCGTATATAGATAGTCACTGCATTTATTAGAATAAGATGATAAGAAACGATTTGAACCTCAATTTTCCAGAACCTCTCGTGATGATGTCATGCCCGTGACGTAGGCGCTTGAAGTGTCGTCGTTGGCTGAACAAAAACTACACTTATTCCTCTTCATCTACTTTTAGTCCTTTCCCTTCTCTACCTCTTCCTCTAATCACCTATTTACATGGTTCAAATATGTGGCCACACGGTCACATGGCAACAACTTTACCAGTTACGCCAAAGCTTCCTTTTTCAAAGCTTCGGCTCGAGACAACGAGAGAAAGGCACTAAATCCCTCCCGTATCAGAAGATATGTGAACTTTACACTGCTGCTCATCTCTCTTAACTTCAACCTGGTGTGGCGATTCATTCCTTTTGCTTTCCAAGGAATGAGGTGCCACTATTATCTACTAACTTTTGCATCCCACACCGTAACAGCGTTCCGAGGATGAACACTCTTGGATTGTTGCTCGTGCATCTTGCAACTCTTTTTGGTTTTTTCCTTTTGCTTGCTCGTTCTTAATGTATTGTGGCCCAAAACTTCAACAGAATGCTCAATCTTGACTGCTGGAGATATAATTACATCCATCGAGGACCTTCTGCCCTATACAAACGTTTCCAAAGATCTTAAATGGTGCCCTCAAGAAGAGGATTTCCGAAGATGATGCTCTCGAGGACGTGGTCTTAAAAGTGGATTAGGTTCTTTGGCTTTTATTTTTTGCTTCTTTGTTCTTGTGTAAGTATCCTTCGTGGGTGCCTTAGCTATACTTTGTAAACATTTCTTGGAAGTATAAAAGGATCCTTCTGTATCCCTTTTGGCCCATGCTGAATTTTATTCTATCTTTATTCGTAAAAGACTCGATTATATGGTTTCAGTGGCTAGCCCAAATATCGAGCTCAGGACATAATAAACCCTTAGGTTTTTAATTGATCAATATAATACCCCTCGAGGTTCTCGTTAATCCTCGAGCTGAGCTTAAATGTGCACTTGGAACATCGTGATTCCCGATCCCGAGTTAGGTGAGAGCAAGATCTCGAAATGAAGTTAATCCTTAGATCTTTTTGCAGTCCTCGAGTGAGAAATTTATCTAACTCGGGTAGCCCTTGGGCTTTGCAGTCGAGCGGGTATTTGCTCAAACTTGTAATAAGGATGGCCCTTAGGACTTTTCACAATTCTCGAGCGAGAAATTCCTCAAACTCGGATAGCCTTGGGCTTAGTAATCGAATGGATACTCTGCTCGAACTCGACTTATAGGCTGCCCTTTATGATTTTTGACGAATTAATCCGTGATGCCTTGGTCCTGATGCCAATATCGTGACATCAGCGGTTAAAGCGACTAAAAAGTTTCTTTTTGTGCGATTCCCAAAATTATTAATTGGAGGCGGCTGACGGTCGGCCTTTTGGCTTTCCCAGCACGCTTAAATGACCTCTATAAATAGATAAATTTCACAACCTTACAAACTTTATTCTCATATTTTTCTCAAAGTCTCATTAGCATTTTCAATTTCCTTGACCTCTATCTTCTCTTCACTATCAACACTCTTCATTTTCTTGGATCTTCCACATTGTGATGGCTAAAACCTCTAAACCGGTTTCCCAAAAGAAAAAAGCTTCTTCATCTTCTCGATCGACCAAGAATAAACCGGTAGTTCCCCCTCGCATTGAGGAGTGCATCCCCCCGCCATGTGAAATAACATCCAATTTCAAAATTGAGAAACCTGCATCGACACCAGGCCGATGCGAGCCCATGTCTCGATATGTTTGTTTGGTGACCAAGGCCGAGCTTGGGCAAGTAAAGGAGGATTGCAAGTGGATAATAAAGAAATATTGATTCCTTCCTCTGAGGAGCACATCACTACATATAAAGCGGGGTACTTGAGCATATATACCTACCCATTGACGTTGGGTCCTGCAATTCCGGCTCAGGGTTCCATAGATCCAGTTATTCTTGACTTTTTCCAACGTTATTGAGACTACCCCTCCTTCTGGCGAATCGTTTACTTAATCAGGTTCTTTTCGAGCCAAGTTGAGGGGATGTCTTTCACCCCCAATCATCTGATCAGACTATATAGTCTCCGACTTTATCGCGAGGTTTGATAAAATTGCAACGCCGATCCTTAAAATCTCTCTTCTCTAGTATCGATGAGGACAAAGACCGTGGGTGGATAAGCCGGTTCGTCCGAGTCAAGACCTCTGATCTGATTCCTGCTGATTGGATATCTTTCCCTTAGGAGTGGAACATGAAACGTGAGTACGTAGCGGGTTTATAACCTTCTTTCTTTTCTTTTCCTCAACTATATATTTTTCATTGGTCTAACCCCTTTACGATGGTGTAGCCGCTGCTTGGTTTCCTGATGGGGTCCCGGACCTCGAGGGCGGGGTCCGAAAGATGGCCTCCGCCTCTTCTTATTCAGAGCGTTGCTGGCGAGATCTAGCCAAGGGTCGATGGGAGGCCAAAAACCATGGTGAGTTCTCTTGTTTGTTTTCTTGTACTTTTGTCATGGGATACTTACCTCGGTTCATTGTAGGTCTTGGAGATGCCGTTGATTTGCGGCCGGCCCCGACTGATGAAGTACAGGTTCGGAAGTCTTTTAAAGAAAGAAAAAGAAGAAGAGAGTCATCTGAAAATACTCTGAAGCCAAAGAAGAGCGTGTCTCGAAGGCCAATACATTGGCCTTATCTCCGGAAATAGCCCAACGCCTTCTGGATCAGGAGGAAGACGATGGCGACTGTCTGCTGGTAACCCGTGAAAGAAAAAATGTCGGTTCTTCGAAACCCATCGAGCCGGTGACGGTTGATTTGGCTCATTCTAGAGCCGAAGAAATCTCCAAAGGGAGTTCAAACAAAGTTCCTGAGCCACTGTGCAGAAAAAAGGTACCTCGCCTAGGAGGCTATTTGGAAGGCGAGGCCAAACGCCCTGATCCCGAGCCTCTTCAAATAAAAGAGAATGCCCTGAATGGATCACTTGCGGTAATCAACGTTGATGATTCACCTCTTAGCCCCGAGTTTTCCGAGGGACAAATCCGAGATGCTCAGAATATGAGGTCTTCTGAAGTGGAAGCAAGCCATGAAGGGCATGACATCTTTCGAGAATGTCTCGCAGGGCTTGAGGATGGCCCTGACCCAGATGATTCTTTCATTTTAGACGAGCCTCGTAGACTCTTTAAACAAGTGAGTTTTCTGTTTTTATGCCTATGCCTTTGTTTTAGCTGTTCTGAATTTTTCTTTCCTCCCTCTTTACGAAGGCTGTGGTGCTCCATAAAAGGGCATTTTCCAAGTCCCAAACCGATCTTGGTCGATGCGAGGCTGAGCTTAAGAAGATTTTGGAGGAGAGGGACGTTGTCAAAAATCTCTATGCTAAGAAAAAGATAGAGATCTATGATCTACGAGTTGAGTTGGCGCAGGTATGCCAAGAATAGGCCGAATATGTTGAGAAGGTAATACAACTCTCGAGGGTTTGTTACACACTAATTTGTTTTGGCGATTGACACTTTTAATTTTGCAGTTTCATCAGAAGGCCGACTTGGAAGCACAACTTTGGGAGGAGCTTAAGATGAAAGAAGCCAAGACCCTAGGGTGGAGACAAGGTATGGACAATCTCACCTCCGAGAAGGAAACTCTAAGAGAGCAGATAGCTTCACTCGAACACCAACTTCGAGGTGTGAAGGAGGAGAGCCTAGCTCGGGGCCTCAATATCGACGAGCTTAAAGCCAGATCTGCTGCTGAGCTGGCCAAGGCCAAATCTAATGTTGAGGGAATCATGACTTCGTATCGAGCCGATGCCGAAGCAGCTAATGTTCGGGAAAAAGAGATTTATTTTGCGGCGGAGGATAAGTTATCAAGTACATTTGAACATGCTAGGCGAAAATCCCGGAGGATAACCCTCGAGGAGGTACATGCTCGCAGTTTCGATCTTCCAACCGATATTGAAACGACGAAGATTTTGGAAGAAGAGGCTACCGCTCTACTTTTCGATGATGATGATTCAGCCAGTGGCTCTGAGAGTGAAGGAGACGGAGATGAAGTCCCCGAGGATGATGCTTTCAAAGACGCAACTCCTGAAGGTGGAGCTGCCAAAAATATGACCCCGAAGTAGTTTTAGGTTACTCTATTTTGTTTCTTTGTAAATCTTCCTTTTGTAAATATCTCCCGTTATCATCTTTTGGAAATACGAGGGGAACTTCTTATCTCGTCTTTGGTTTGTGCTGGATTTAACAGTGCCTTTATTTATGGAAGACTTCATTTGAATGATTAGTTCGAGGATTGGTTTGGGGTTCGGGGTATTAAAAACCCTTAGATCTTTATCGATGGGTATGGTAATCTTCGAGCTAATTTTAAACCAATCCGATGTGAGCTCGGGATATTGTGAACCTTGAGTCCGGATCGAAACAAGAGCGAAGTCTCAAACTATAAGTTTTTGGCCCTTAAGCCTTTCGAATTTGGTCCTTGGGATCTTATATATCGGTCCTTAGGCTCTTTTAAAATTGTCCCTTTAGATCTTTAAGTTGGGCCGCTTCGGCCTTTAAAATGGCTATGTAATTTTCCCCTCATTTTGGCTAAAAGACTTAGTGAAAATTTAGTTATGCCATAGCATGTGTTTTTTGTACCCGTTGGGTCTTTTCGAAGGTTTGACGTATCGGAACCTTATTGGCTATTTTTTTGTGTAAACATAATTGAATACCTCTTGGGGTATTTCCAAAGGACGATGTTATCGAAGCCCTTGGATTAATTGAGGGCTAGATTTATCGAGGCCCTCAGATTTTGGAGGGCTAAATTTATCGACGCCCTTCATATTTTGCTTTTGCCGAGGGTAGGCTGATTTAACTGGTTTTTCAATAGTTGATGGTCTTTTATTTATAGCGGAAGTCAGACGTCTCCGAGCCACGTTATTTTGGTTGTAGCCTTTATATGACCGTAGTCTTTAGTGTGGTCGTATCCTTTAGTGTGGCTGTAGCCTTCGGGTACATCATTTGGACTTGTTTCCCGATAACTTTTCCGAATTTGTTCGTAAAGCTAGTCCTCGAGTATATTGGCCTTGACCTTTGTTTCGAGGGGGTGCCTCTTTGAGGTCTTATGAGTATGAGTTTTCGATGATTTGGATGTATTGGTTGTCAGTGACAGTCTCTGAGTATTTCGAGGTGCTTTGTACCTTAAGCCGCTTCCCGTAGGATTGTAAGTGTAGAGCTCGTATGATAGTAAACTTCTTTGAGATACAAAGTGTTTTTGATATAACCGGGATGCTTCTTCAAATAGTCGATATATGCGTACATGTTTTGCCATCGGGGCTCGACTATTCTACATGGACACGGTTCATTTGACCGTTTGGCCTATTACAAAGTTCTCCTATCGAGGCCCTCTTAGGCGTGAAGTATTTTTCAAAAATATGGCCTCCGAGGGTGATTCCCCCCAGTATTCGAGGTTGATTGAAAAGAAGCCTTGAATACTGTTGATTTTTCCTTAGGTAGCATATAATTATTGCCTCGTTAAAAACTTTGTCGGTAAAACCCATTTGGGACGAAATCCAGTTTAAGGAAAAAAGAGTGCAATGCATGCTTTTAAAACCTAGGGCCTTTGTGTAGAAAATGATGCCTCCGAGATTGTATGCCGTTGATCCAAAATCTGTAATGAGTTAGCTTCAAACTCAAATGGACAAAAGGATAAAATCGTACCTTAGCAATGGTATCGAGGGTGACTTTTCGTAGAACTAAGTTCCCGACTCCGAAATGTCGGAGGTTAGCCCTCCTATTGTAGTG
The DNA here is from genome assembly GCF_000715075.1 of Nicotiana tabacum. Classification (NCBI taxonomy): domain Eukaryota; kingdom Viridiplantae; phylum Streptophyta; class Magnoliopsida; order Solanales; family Solanaceae; genus Nicotiana; species Nicotiana tabacum. Next base: position 160,784,600 of record NC_134090.1, on the reverse strand, counting down.
CTTTTTGATCCTTTGCTTACGCGCGATCATTCGAATAAGTGTTGCCTCTCTTTTTTCATCTGCCATCGGGGTATTAAGCAAAAGGGGTCTTGGTGGATATCGCTATAATTCTTCTAAGGCTCGCTGACATCCTGGGGTCCACGTGAAGTCCTTTTCCCTTTTGAGCAAAGAGAAGAACTGGTAACTTCGATCTGACGACCTTGACAAGAATTGACCTAGAATAGCCATTTGTCTTGTTAGCCTTTGCATGGCCTCCACGCTATCCTCGATCGTGATATCCCCGATAGCCTTGATTTTGGTACCTCGATTTTATGTCGTGATGTTGAGGGACTCACCTGTGCCAACCCCGAAGGCACATTCCTCTGGGCTAACTTCATGCTGTATTTCCTCAAGATCGTAAATTTTTCCTGTAAATGAATTAAATTGTCCTCTGCGCACATGGACTTAATCAACATGTCATCACTACAAACTTTCATTGTTTTGCATATTCGTTGTTCGAACATTTTTTTAACTAGGCGTAGCTTCCTGCATTTTTTAGCCCGAAGGGTGTTGCGATGTAACTATAGGTTATGATGCCCTTAATAATAAATGAAGCCTTTTCCTGGTCCTCCGGGTTCATCTGAATCTGATGGTTTCAGGGGTAAGCATCGAGAAAAGTTAGGGTCTTGGGGCCAACTATGGCATTGATCATACGATCAATGCCTGACAAGGGGAAAAGATGTTCTGTTCAAGTCCTTATAATCTATGCACATTCTAAGTCTATTTTCCCTTTTTAGAACCATGTTGGCTAACCTCTCGGCGTGTTTTACTTCCCGAATAGGCCCTATTTTAAGAAGTTCGGTTACCTGCTGTGGTGGCTATTTAGCTGCCCACTTACCTTTGTTGCTCGAGGTCAAGGGCTCAGGTCCTCGATAGCAAACATCTCTTTTGCAGCATGTTGCTCTCCGTAGAATGTTTTCAGTCCTTCCTCCGCTGGGAACTTTATCATTTGGTGAAGAGATGAAGGTATCGCCCTCATGTTGTGTATCCACGGTCTCCCGAGGAGTGCATTGTACCTTATATCGGCTTCGATCACATGGAATTTCGTGTCTTGAATGGTCCCAGCTACGTTTACTGGCAAGATGATTTCTCCCTTTGTTGTTTATCTTGCCATGTTGAAGCGATTCAAGACTCGAGACGCAGGTACGGTCTGACATTGCAGGCCGAGTTGTTCCACGACCCTCGATCTAATTATGTTTGTTGAACTACCTATATCCACTAAAACACGTTTAATTTGAATTTTATTTAAAAGGATAGATATTACTAGGGCGTCGTTGTGAGGCTGAGATAAGGCCTCGATGTCTTCCTTGTTGAATGTGAGGGTGTCCTCGGGTATATAGTCCCGAGTTCGTTTCTCTGTTGTGATGGATACTTTGGTACGTCTGAATATAGGTCCTTGTGGGACGTCGACTCCACCAATGATCATGTGAATGACATTTGAGGTTCTTCAGGTTCATTCTTCCTGTTTGCAACTCTTTCTCGGAAATGGTTCTTGGCCCGGTCGTTGAGAAATTCACGAAGATGACCCTCGTTGAACAACCGGGCTATCTCCTCTCTAAGGTGCCTGCAATCCTCGGTCCTATGCCTGTGAGTACCATGATACTTACACATCAAGTTGGGGTTTCTCTGAGAAGGATCGGTTTGTATAGGCTTGGGCCATCTAGAATCTCTAATTTTCCCAATGGCTGAGATGATACTCGAGGCATCGACATTGAAGTTGTATTCTAATAATTTGGGTGCCTCCACCGATCTCGAGTGCCTATCAAACCCAGTTTTGCTCACGAGTCCCTGGGAACTTTGGCCTCGATCTGCTCTTCGATCATTCCGAGGTATGTTATGCCTTGAAATATTCCTTCGATCTTCTACGTATGGTTGATAGCTTTCCTTATTCGACCTTGACTCCTTGTCTGCGTTTCCTGACTCCTTTGCTAGCGACCTACTCGAATAAACTGAGCCTAAGGGGGCTCCCAATTGGTCATCCTCGACCCTAATTTTTGATTGGTACCTATTATGCACATCCACCCAAGTCATGGAGGGATACTGGATCAAGTTCTGCTTCAGCTACTTCGAAGCTATCGAGCTTCATTCATTTAGCCCCTGTGTGAAGGCTTGTATGGCCCAGTCATCGGAGATTGGTGGTAACTCCATTCGTTTTGATTGGAAGTGGGATACAAACTCCATCAGCATCTTGTTCTCCCTTTGCTTTATTTTGAATACATCGGACTTCCTTGTTGCGACTTTTATGGCACCGGCATGTGCCTTTACAAATGAGTCTGCTAACATTGCAAACGAATCAATAGAGTTCGGGGGTAAGTTATGGTACCAAATCATGGAACCCTTAGACAAAGTTTCCCCGAACTCTTTTAGTAAAATAGACTCAATCTCATTGTCTTTCAAATCATTTCCTTTTATGCCACAAGCATATGTGGTGATGTGCTCGTTGGGATCAATGGTTCCGTTGTATTTTGGGATATCTGGCATCAGAAACTTCTTCGGGGTGGGCTTCGGAGCCGCACTATGGGGAAATGGTTTTTGCACGAACTTCTTCGAGTCCAGTCCTTTCAAAATCGGAGGTGCTCCCGGTATCTGGTCAAACCTTGAATTGTACCTTTTTGTCATTTTCTTCAATTTTCTTTTCTCTGGAATCGATCCTTTTGGTTAGTTATTCGAGAATTTTCATAATAGCGGCATTGGTTCAACATGCCGAGTGTTCACTAGTTCGGCTGTGTTTGGAGTTCTATTCTGACTCTGAAGTTGAGCGATGGTGACTTGCTGAGCTTGCAACATCTCGAATATCACTTGCAGGCTAACTCTCCCTTCTTCCATTCCGGCGTTCCTTGGTCCCTCGGCCGAGCTTCCCTATGTGCATTCCTTACGGGGTCTGTGCCTGCGTCTGTGTTTAAAGCGTTATGCAAACTGATATCAACTAGCTCCATATTTGGCATTCCCTCAGGGTTTATGGGGTGGTACTTCGGCCCCTATGCCACTATTTTCTCCGAGTCTCTCACTGTCACGAGCAGGTGCATTTTGTGTGCTAGACATATCTTAGGCTGAAATCAATGAATCTTTGACAAGAAAAAGTGTGAAGAATAATGTGTGTTATCGGAAAACTAGCACTAAAATAGTCACTATTATCTTTAGTCCCACGGTGGGTGCCAAACTGTTTAACTTGAAAAATGTGAGTAAATATTAAAGATAATTTATGGTTTTAAAGATATGTGATTTATAATACCAATGAATATACAAGTAATATTAAGTTTAAGTAAGAATAATTGATAAACAAAACCAGTGTTGTTAGAGCAATGAGGATCTCGAGCTTGATTATCTCGGGGGCCTCGAGGTGAGGTAAACAAGAAAAGCATATTAGAATATTCAGGACATTGCCCGCAGACACTCAGGTAAATTCAAAAGATCAAGGCCTGAAGCAGCTGATGGCAGTGAGTCTATGTAATGGCAGAGACCTAGACGTGGAGCAAGAGAGGGGTCGAGAAAACAGACAGTTGAGACAATTGTACCAATGCCCATTTAGCTAGATGATTCAGCAAAACTGACAGAGGTGACAGTACAGCCTACCCAGGAAGAAGCCAACACATAGATTGAGGCCGAGAGAGAAGCTGAGACAGCCCAGGAATCGGTAGTTGAGGTGGTGTCCGACAAAAAGAAAACCCAAATCACTAGGAAGAAGAGACCTCCAGCACCATTCCCACAGAGGCTGGCCAAATACCAGAAAGAGGAACAATACAAGAAATTATTTGAGATATTGAAACAAATTCAGGTAAATATTCCATTGATTGATGCTTTGAAGGAGATGCCTGGTTATGCAAAAATGATGAAGGACTTGATGTCCCAAAAATTCGACTTCCAAGACTTGGCCACAGTGACTCTAACTTAGACCTGCAGTGCTGTGGTGACTAGACCAATTGCTGAAATATTGTCTGATCTAGGGAGTTTCACAATTTCCTACACCATTGGTAACTTTGTCTTTGCCAAGGCACTCCATAATTTTGGGGCTAGCATAAATCTTATGCCCCTGCCGATCTATAAGAGGTTGGGGATTGGAAGAGCGACCCACGTCTATGTTGTTGAAGCTGGCTGGCATAACTATGAAAAGACCCTCAGGTATTTTGGATGACATGTTGATATATGTAGGAAAATTTGTGTTCCCTGCAGATTTTGTGATTCTGGGTTGTAGAGTGGATGAAGAAATTCCCATAATTTTGGGAAGGTCATTCTTAGCCACAAGGCGAGCCCTCATTGATTGTGAAACCGGGGAGCTCAAGATGAGGTTGAACGATGAAGAGATAACATTCAAGTGTTGAAATCTATGAGGTGACCAAGTGAATTCGCCAATTGTTCTCTTATTGATGCCGTGGATGTAATCATGGAAGAGGATGATGAGACATTGACTATTGAGGATCTTCTTTTTGCATGCCTTATGAGCTTAGATGAGGTGAATGGGGAAGAATTGGCAGAATGGGTCCCGACTCTAGAGGGCAAAGGATTTTGGGAGAGAACACTTGAGTTTGAGCCCCTGCACTTAGAAAAAAGAGAAACTCCTCCAGCCAAGCCATCCATAGAAGAACCACCAAAGTTGGAGTTGAAGCCACTGCCCGCCCATCTCAGGTATGCATTTCTAGGACCGAACTCCACATTGTCTGTTATTATCTCATCTAGTTTGTTAGATATGCAGGCACAACATCTTTTGCAGGTACTCAAGGAGCGTAAGACTACTATTTGATGGACCATGGAAGACATTAAGGGGATCAACCCGGCATATTGTATGCATAAAATTCTGCTGGAAGAGGGGCACAAACCTTCCAGGGAGCACCAAAGAAGGCCGAACCCCAACATGAAGGACATTGTGAAGAAGGAGGTTATTAAGTGGTTGGATACGAGAATCATTTTTCTCATCTTTGAAAGCAACTAGGTTAGCCCGGTGCAATGTGTTCCTAAAAAGGGTGGTATGACAGTGGTAAAAAATGATAACAATAAGCTAACCTCTACAAGAACCGTCACATGCTGGAGAATTTGTATGGACTATAGGAAATTAAATCTGGCCACCCAAAAAGACCACCTCCCACTTTCTTTCAATGATCCGATACTTGACAAACTGGCGGGGAGGTCCCACTTCTGTTTTCTGGATGGGTACTCAGGGTACAATCAAATCTCTATTGCACCAGAGGATAGAGAGAAGACCTCCTTCACATGTCCATATGGAATTTATGCCTTTCGAAGGATGCCTTTTGGCCTATGCAATGCACCCGCCACATTCCAAAGGTGCATGATGGCCATATTCACTAACATGGTTGAAGACATAATGGAGGTGTTCATGGACGATTTCTTAGTGGTAGGAAACTCATTCGATGAGTGCCTTACAAACCTGACCCGAGTGTTGAAAAAATGTATGGAGACTAACCTTGTACTTAATTGGGAAAAGTGCTATTTCATGGTACAAGAGGGTATAGTCTTGGGACACCGGGTATCAAGTAAGGGAATCGAGGTGGATCGTGCTAAAGTTGATGTAATAGCAAAGTTGCCACCCCCCATACCAGTCAAGGCAATCAGGAGCTTCCTCGGGCATGACGGTTTCTACCGGAGATTCATCAAAGACTTCTCAAAAATTGCCAACCCTCTCTGTAAGTTGTTAGAAAAAGATCACCCTTTCATATTTTCTGATGATTGCAGGGTAGCATTCGAGGATTTGAAAAAGAGGCTAGTCACATCACCCATCATTGTTGCTCCCGACTGGGAGCAACCATTCGAACTCATATGTGACGCCAGTGAATATGCAGTAGGGGCAGTACTAGGACAGTGGAAAGATAAGATAATGCACCCAATTTACTATGCCACTAGAACGTTGAGTGAAGCTCAACTGAACTACACTGTGAATGAAAAGGAGATGCTGGCTATGGTGTTCTCATTCAACAAGTTCAGATCATACCTGATTGGCTCTTAGGTAATTGTATATGTTGATCATACTTCTCTCAGGTACTTGATTAAAAAGAAGGAGTCCAAACCGCACCTGATTCATTGGGTGTTGTTACTGCAAGAGTTCGACCTAGAGATTCATAACCGTAAGGGCATGGAAAACCAGGTCACTGATCATCTATCGCGACTTGAAGGAGCTGAAAATTCAGTTGAGGCAGAGGATATTCTGGAAACCTTTCCAGACGAGCTGCTCCTCGCCACAAGCCTTAAGGAAGTGCCATGGTATGCAGACTTTGCAAATTACCTAACAAGCGGTATAGTTCCCTATGACCTTTTCTCTGTGCAAAAGAAAAAGTTTTATCGCGACTACCGCCTGTATTACTGGGATGTACCTTATCTCTTTAGAATTTGTGTTGACAATATGATCTGGAGGTGTGTCCCCGAGATAGAACAATCTTTTATTTTGCAGGCATGTCATGCATCGGCATATGGCGGATATTTTGGAGGAGTCAGGATGGCACCAAAAGTTCTAGAAGTCGGGTTCTACTGGCCAACAGTGTTTAAGGATGCACATCAATGGGTGAAGGGCTGTAATGAATGTCAGCGAACCGGGAACATCTCCCGTCTCCATGAGATGCCCATGAACCCAATTCAAGAGGTTGAAGTGTTCGATATATGGGGGATAGACTTTATGGGACTCTTTGTCATCTACTTTGGTAATAAGTACATACTTGTTGCTGTAGACTACGTGTCCAAATGGGTGGAAGTTGCAGCATTCCCCACCAATGATGTAAGGGTGGTGGTGGGATTGTTGAAGAAGAATATATTCACCCATTTTGGGACTCCTAGAGCTATTATCAGTAATGGAGGCACTCACTTCTGCATTCGAGCCTTCGAGAAATTGCTAGCAAAGTATGATGTGTGCCACAATGTGGCAACCCCATATCATCCTCAAACCAATGAACATGTCAAAGTGTCGAATAGAGAAATAAAGAGTGTGCTGACCAAGACGATGAACTCCACAAGAACTGATTGGGCAAAAAAGCTAGATGATGTACTCTGGGCCTACAGAACCGCTTTTAAAACACCAATTGGTATGTCACCATACAAGTTGGTGTTCAGGAAGGCCTGTCACTTGCCAGTGGAACTAGAACATAGAGCTTGGTGGGCAATAAAACAACTAAATCTCGATATTGAGGCTGCGGGAACTAATAGAGTCACAGAATTGCATGAGCTAGACGAGTTCCGATTTCTTGCTTTTGAGAGAACGAGGTTATACAAAGAGAGAATGAAGAGGTTGCACGACAAGAACATTGTTGAGTGAAATTTCAATCCCGGAGACATGGTGTTTCTTTATAACTCAAGATTAAGGATATTTCTGAGTAAACTCAAGTCACGATGGTCTGGACCATTTCGGGTGGTCAAAGTGCTCCCTTCAGGTGCCATAGAGATTGCCTCAGAAAAAAATTCCCACACACTTAGAGTCAATGGGAAAATATTGAAACCATATGTGGGCATGGATGAAACCAAGTAAGTGTCAGTGATCCATCTGACTGAACCTCAGAGGTCGAGCAAGCCTTAAATGCGCTCATCTGTGTCGTGCTACGACGTTAAATCAGGCATTGTGTGGGAGGCAACCCATTTTTTCTTTTATTTCTTTTTCTTTTGTTTTATGTTGTACCATCTGTGTAGGAAACTAACACTCTTATAAAAAATAATAAAACAAAATAACAAAAAAAAAGCTTGTGACCGCGACCGCGGCACGACCGCGGTTATTAGCAAACATTCTGTCCCCCCCCTTATTCACCGCGGCCGCGGTCGACACGCAACAATTATGTCGCCCTGGTAAGTTGTGTTTAAAAAAAAATTATTATTTTCTTTTCTTTTTCCTCTTCTAAAACACTAACAATACCCATCCCCCCTTCCCTCACTTCTCTCTTCCTCTTACTCCTCAAACCCTAACCCCATTTCTTCTTATTCATCTTCTTCTCTCCATCTATCACCACTCCACTTCTCTCCCACACACATTTTCGCCTAACTCCTCCCTATCTTCAATCACTCTAAACTTCTACAAGACCCAGGTATGTCAAGTTTTCCATCTCCCTTCTTGTAATTCACTATTTTGCAATTTTGATGTTTGAATTGTTGTAGTATTTATAATTAGATTTATTGGTTTTTTTATTCTTCTTTTTAGTGGGTTATGTGTAAAATGTTTTAGAAGAGCGTGATATTGTTGTGTAAAGTTAATTGTAGTGGGGTGGAGTGGTAAAGTGAGAATGGTTGATTTGGGGGGAGAGTTTATGCTTCCATAGGGATAGGTGTGTTAAATTAGAGACCATTCTCACAAGGTATTTGTGAAATTGCCCCAATGGAGTTGTAATGGCTAATGTGACCATGGTGGTGGTGAAGTTTGAGTAACCACCCAGGTTCACACAACTCAAACCCACACTAATAGGAGCCTCAGTTTTGTCAGGTGCAATGCATCAGTCCAGGAAGAGACGTACCACAAGGTCCTCCGCTAGTGGACCTGGAGGTTCATCTAGAGCTCGGGGTCAAGCTAGTGCGGATCAGTTTGACCGCACTAGGTTTGTTTCCAAAGAATCTCAAGATAGGTTTAACGCCAAGGCATCCAAGAAGTTGTTACCTGAAGTACACAGACAAACATGCCTTGCAAGCTGAATGCCCAAGTATATTTGAAGAGTTGGGGAGGTGTCAGCTGGAGATCTTCTATGATGAACCGAAAGAGGAAAATGTACTGACGGTAAAAGAGTTTTATGCAAACTGCCCGGAGCATGTTGATAGGGTGGTCACAGTACGAAACACCCGGGTGAATGCGTCTCTTGAGGCCATTCGCCGAATGTACAAGCTGCCAGTATTCACTGGAGGGATGGATTATTACCATGTTTATCACCACCCAACTATCTGGTGGGCACCGATTCTTGAAGCAATCTGTGTGGCTGACCGGGAGCCAATATGGATAAAGCACCGAATTACACTAAACTCCTAGTCTCTCACTTGGGAAGCTAAGTACCGGCTCACAATCGTCAACAGTCGTTTGCTGCCCTCTAGCCACTCTACAGATGTAAATGGGCCATGAGTAGCAACTATTTACTGTTTTATGACCCACCATGATTTTGATATAGCCAAGCTCCTTCAGGATAAAATGTTCATTCGCTCCCCGAAAGTACTCAAAGGGTTCTACTTCCCCTCCCTGGTCACCAAGCTGTGTCGTGTTGCACGAGTTCTTGAAAATCCCATAGTAGATAGGAAGTTGCAATTGAAGGCCCCATTTAGGGCTAGCAAATTCATAGTTGGGAGAGAGCCGGTAGTGGTGGTTGATGATGATAATGATGTTGATGAGGATGCTGAGGGACCTATGCATGCTACCGCCCCATTAGAGCCGAGTGCTGATGAGGCGGGCCTATCCCAGGCCTACCGAAGTACTTGCATGACAGCCCTGGAGCAAGAAATGGCTGGCCTACGCACTTCGGTCACTGACCTGGGTACTAGAGTTGACAATTTAACTACTCAACACGCTAGGTCAGAGAAAAAGATCATGGACTGGCTCCGGGCACTAGGACGAGCGTGTCACCTTGATCCTAGCACCGTCTCTAATTAGGACTGAGCACCAGGGAAGTCCCCTTACCTTACTCTGCTTAAAATTCTTTGACATGGAGACATGCCAAATCTTTATGTGTGGGGTGGGGGATGGTTGTTGTTGTACAATTGTATAAATTTATTTGGTGTTGTTGTTTTTTGGTATTTTTGGTTGATGTTAGTTAACTTCGACTTGGACCAAAGATGGACACCTCTCGACGGGTCTCTTGAGGGACCTAAGTCGAAAAAAAAAGATTTTTGTTTGTTAGGTAGTGTATCAACTCCCCGTTAGTTTTTCTTTAAACCACGGTTCTTTTCCAAGGTTTCCATTTGAACCGGGTGTAGTTAGTTTTTTTCTTTCTTTTTAGTTTAGGAAGTCTTGGGCGAGAAACAAAAATAGAAATAGGGACCCTTAACTCTATGGTACCTTGAATAAAGACTCTTTAGTATGACACTTAGGCTCTTTAGTTGACTCAAATAAGGCCTTAAATTATGTGTTCCTGAATGGTTCAAGTACTTAGAGCAGAGTGTCTGATGACCCTAACTGAATTGAGTCATGTGCCATGTGTGAGTGAGGTTTTCTGTATTCTGTGTTAATGTTCAATTCCCAGAACTTGTCATGTATGTGTACAAAGCAAAATGGTAGTCTCGTTTGGTCTGGAAAGTGATATAGGCGTTTCTTTGCTTAACCTTTCTATGTATGCTTGCTCCCACCTAATTGTGTATACCTTAGTCAACCCCGTTGAGCCGGTAAGCCTGTTTTCCTTGGCAACCACATTATAAGCTCTAATCCGAGTTTAAATAGCCTATCTTGTTGAACCCTATCACCTCTTAGAAGCACTCAAAGTGTAATGGATATGGAAAAATATAAGTGTGGGGTGGTTGGTTGGGCTGTTAAGTGAAATTAAGAGGACATAAAAAGAAAAAGGTGCACTGGTTGATAAACAATATTAGAGGCCACCAGAAAAAGAGAAAAAAAGAGAAGAGAAGTCTCAAATTGGTGGTATCTATTAAAAGAAAAAGTGTGCTTAAAGAAAAAAAAAAGGGGTTAACACAATAATGTAATGGTGGAATGAAGGTGTGACAAAGTTAAGAGCTTAAAAGTACACAATGTAGTGGAGTACTTAGGGAGGTGTAGTCACTATGCCCAGATGTATCCTACCCGTCCCGCAGCTAACATTACAACCAAATAAAGTCCTATTTGATTCTAGACCGAATAACTCGATTAGTTGAGTATTACACTACGAGCAAGCCTATGGTGTGTTGTTTGTGGCATAAGAATTTGTTTCTGGGGGTGAGTGGAATGTTGTATTCGAGTTCCTCAGTATGTGATTTGTAAATGATATAAGTCTCTTTTGTAGTGAGTAGGCACATGATTCATGAAGGAAAAGGTAAGTCTGGACCTCTAACTGAGAGTAGGAGAGTTGTTTAAGGGTATTGCGTGGCTAGAAAGGAGTCCACTCTTGAGGCGAGGAGGTCGCGTTGAAGTAGTCTACCCGTGTGAAGTATTCTTGGTATAAAGAGTAAGGGAGGTATCCTATGATGACTAGGCCTATAGAGTGTGGTTTGTTGCTAGAGGACTAGCAACGGTTTAAGTGTGGGGTGTTGATAGTAGGCTATATAGACACTATTTACACTCTAAATGAACCATACTTTATTGTTGTTTTAAATGCAAAATGATAACAAAATACTCTAATTAGTGTTGTTTTGCTTCGCAGGAACTAATCCAAGTTAGGAAGATACTATGGAGTGTTTTGGAGTTAATAACGTGGATATAAGGCCAATCAAGAAGAACCCAAATGAAAATAAGCAAGAAAAAGGCAAAGGATGACTGGACAAGAGCCCACCGCGACCGCGGTCGATAGCGGCTGGAACGCGGTGGACCAAAAATGCGAGGCAAAACTGATGCATGCTTTCTGCCGCGGTCGACTTTGGAATTGCCTAGAAATTTAGGGACTTAAGTGTAAATCATGGGAAACTTATCCTAACCCTATATAAACTCAACAAACTCGCCCAAGCAGAGGTTAAGCTTGTTTTTAGACTGAATTGGAGGCAAGAACAAGTGTGAGAAGATCAAGACACTATTAGAGTTTTTCAATCTTCTTCTTGTCATCATTATTTGCGAATTATGAATTTTATTGTTTTATCTTGCTTTGCTATGAGTAGCTAATTATTTAGTCTAGGGTTCTGATGGAACCTGTTGAGGGATGGACTTCTTGTTGTGTTAATATAGTTTGCACAGTTAATCTTTATTTGTTCAACTACGTTCTTGTTGTAGTTAATTGATAGGATCCTAAATTAGTTGTGCCTATTTAATAAGTATTACCTCGAAAAGAGTGTATATTTAGGTAGTTGTTGAACAACAAAGGACGATTATTTAAAAACATCAAAATTTGGCCCATTTACACTTCAATATTCTTTATGGTTGATCATGTGCATCTACTCTTTCACTCATTCGCATTTGACCCAATAACCTGCTGCATCATTGCCTCGAGTCTAGCAAACCCATCTTCCTTACTCCCACTATGTTACTGCTGAGGAGGATCATAACCCTACTGCTGATTTTGGTTGTTGTACCCCTGTAGCCTTTGGTAGGGTGCCACATTATTGTGAGGTCGCATGGCTTCCATATTTCCATTGTTGTGTTGTGGCTGGACTGGCCTGTATGGCTGATTTTGTTGGCTCCAATTCTGACCACTCTGTCTCTGACCCCATAATTAGACACATAATTCATGTCCTCGGGGTAATGATGATAATTACTTTCTGTATTCCATTGGCTACCAATTGGCTGACTAATGCAAGATGTGCATAAGCACCAATTGGTTGTATCTAGAATGTGCACATGCTGCTTCTGCCCTGACTCTTCCACCTTTTTGGTGAGTATGCTCATTTGTGTCATTAAGGTGGCCATATTTTCAGCAAGAGTGTTGGCTGGATCTAAGGGCACTGAGTGAACTACTGGAATTATAGGTGCATTCCTGGTTGTCTACCCCGAATTTTGTGCCATCTTTTCAAGCAGGATCTGGCTTTCACTCCATGATTTGCTTGAGAATGCTCTACCAGCTGAAGCATCAACATTAGCCTTCACGCTATCTGTCAGACCCATGTAAAATCGTTGCCCCAACATCGGCTCTGGAATACCATGGTCGGATATATAACCAACATCCCTTTCAATAGTTCCCATGTTTCTTGCAATATTTCCATTGATTTCTGTCTGATGCTCAAAATTTCATCAATTTGCTGAGTAGTCTTGTTGGGTAGATAAAACTTATTCACAAATTGCTTGACTAACTCTTCCCAAATCATGATGGAATTAATAGGTAGTGAATTTAGCCAAGTCTGGGCAGCTTCTGCCACTGAGAATGGAAACAACAATAGCTTTATTGATTCCTGAGTTATGTTGGGATGCCTTTGAGTTTTGCAAATTGATAGAAAATTCTTCAAGTGCTGTTGAGGGTATTCAATGTACGACCCCGAAAATAGTCCCTTGTTTTGCAACAAGTGCAACATGTTGTTAATGATTTGAAAAGATTCGGCCTGTATCTGTGGGACTAATATCGCTGTGGTCAAATTCTCTGCTGTGGGTTGCCCCCAGTAATATAAAGGAGCCTTTGGCACAAGAGGCTCTACTACCGGCGCAACCGGGTCTACCTCGCGATCCCCCATGTCTGGTTCAAGTTGTTCAGTTGATTGCTGCTGTTTGTTTTTCCGATTGGCCCGATTCAAGGCCTTGAAGACTTTCTCGAGCTCTGATAATGCTTTAAATATTTCACCAGTTCTCGATGATATTTTAGGCATGGACCTGTACAACCAAGTTAACAAACGTTAAAATTTTAATGTATGGACTAAAAATAAAGAAAACTGACTACACTAAGAATTTTTGTATTTCTTTCAACTGTAATTGATAATACCGTTAACTCCCCAGCAACGACGCCAAAATTTGATCACGCCCAACTATGACTTATAAAAAGGACAAGCGGTCATTGCAAATATAATCCGATTATTTAGCTCAGAGTCGAATCTCACAGGGAATTAACCTACCAATTACTTTTGTCAGACTCACTGAATTCTCCGTAATCACTTTCGAGATATTTTGAATAACACTTGGTGATATTTCTACTGACTATAACTGAATAAAACTAAGTAAACTAAAAGTTAACTATGACTGAGTTGTAAACAAATAAAAGAAGGATCTACGATTGTGATTTCCCCTATTGATGGAATCCCTTCCTGTTATGTTTCGCATAGATTTGCCTAATTGTCTCTATAGATCATGAGCACTCTTACTACCATAAATCTCTAACGAGTAATTAAGACAATTTACTAGACGTACTCTCCCGAGTTACGCTAGCTGGCTTGTATTACATCTCACTTAGATCGCACCCAAGGTTTCGTTATCCCTAATCCCACCTTTAAACCTTCGGTTATTGATTCCTCATATACTTTGGGAGTGGTGTTGTTCAACAACTACCTAAATATGCACTCTCTCCCAAATAATACTTATTAAATAGGCACAGCTAATTGATGATCCTATCAATTAACTACAACAAGAATGTAGTTGAACAAATAAAGATTAACTGGGTAAACTATATTAACAAAACCCTAGACTAAATAATTAGCTACTCATAGAAAAGCAAGATAAAATCATAAAATTATTCATAATTCGCAAATAATAATAACAAGAAGAAGATTGAAAAAATCTAATAGTTTCTTGATCTTCTCACACTTGTTCTTGTCCCCAATTTAGTCTAAAAACAAGCCTAACCTCTGCTTGGGCGAGTTTGTTGAGTTTATATAGGGTTAGGATAAGTTTCCTACAATTTACACTTAAGTCCCTAAATTTTCGGGCAATTCCAAAGTCGGTCGTGGCGTGACGGCGGTGAAATGCATCTGTTTTTTCTCGCGTTTTTGGTCCACCGCGTTCCAGCTGTTGTCGACCGCGGTCGCGGTGGGCTCTTGTCCAGTCATCCTTTGCCTTTTTCTTTCTTATTTTCATTTGGGTTCTTCTTGATTGGCCTTATATCCACGTTATTGACTCCAAAATACTCCATAGTATCTTCCTAACTTGGATTAGTTCCTGCAAAGCAAAAGAACACTAACTAGAGTATTTTGTTATCATTTTGCATTTAAAACAACAATAAAGTATGGTTCATTTAGAGTGTAAATAGCGTCTATATAGCCTACTATCAGGTGCGCGCATCCAATCCATGCTTGATTCTTAATTCGAGCTTCCTAACTCAAGCTCGGGGCATGATTATAAGTCTTCAAAATCGAGCTCTCCGATTTCGACTGTATACAATTTCTATTTAGCAATATTGTTTTATAGCAGCTAATACGCTTGTTGTTTAATAAAATAGAAAGAGAAACTTTTTGCAAAATAAAAGAGACTTTGATAGTTTAAATCAAATCTTTCCCCTGATTAAGAAAAACTGCATGCACAATAATTCAGTAAATATGAAGACAGAGCTGTATCTTATCATTTGAAAGGATGCCTCACAATTATTTTTGCTCTATCTTTCATAATAGGGTTTTTTTTCACTTTTAGTCCACACCAGGAATTAGTGACGAAGTCAGAAATTTATTTAAGGGTGTTCAAACTTGAAAGAATTGAAAAAAGTTCTCCGACAAAGAGTGTTCAATATATGTTATATACTTCTAAAACCTAATATTTTACCTATATACACAGTGTCACACCTCCTTTTTCCGCCCCCGCGAGGGGTGAAGGAGTTTTTTCAATTAAAGGACAATCGAAACGGGATTTGTTTATTTATTTCAGAGTCGCCACTTGGGAGATTTAGGGTGTCCCAAGTCACCAATTTAATCCCGAATCGAGGAAAAGAATGACTCTGTATTACAGTCCGCGAACTAGAAATCCGGATAAGGAATTCTGTTAACCCGGGAGAAGGTGTTAGGCATTCCCGAGTTCCGTGGTTCTAGCACGGTCGCTCAACTGTCATATTCGGCTTGTTTATATGATTTTATACAATTATGAGCGCATGGGCAAGTTTTAACTTTTAACCGCTTTCGTCATTATTATTATATATTTTTTCAAGAATTGCAACATCATGGAAATACATCTCCAACCACGTCACATCAATGCACCCGTGGTTGTTGGCACATTTCAACTCTGTTGAGATTGGTCACATAAATGTGCACCCGAGTTTTAAGAAAATTAAATTATTAAAAGGCGTGCCTAAAGCGACTAGCGTATCATTTACTTTGGGTAGGGCCGTGAAATTTTGCTAAACGGTCCATCCCGAAGTCTAAGCAATTTTAAAGCAAATATTTACCGAGGGCCCCACAATTTTGTATTTTTATTCGGTGAGGCTCATCTCATTCTTATTTTTTAAAGGAATTTGCAACATCATGGACATGCATCTCGGACCACGTCACAATCAATGTACCCGTGATTAGAGACACATTTCGACTCCGTTGAGATTTGGATTTGGATCACATAAATGTGCACCCGAGTTTAAGAATGTAATTTAATTAAATCGCGTCTATAGAGTCTAACGCGTTATTATCTTTGGGGAAGGCAGTGAAATTCACTAAACAGTCCATCCCGAATTCTAAGTATTTATTATGACCAATTATTGAGGGCCCCGCAATTTGCATTTTTATTTGGCGAGGCTCGTCTCATTATTTTTTTTTTTTAAAAAAAGATAATCTTAGAATGACTACATTTTTTTATTTTTCGTTTTTCTCTAAAATAAATGAAGAAAATATCCTACTTTATTTACATACTTTCGAGTTATTATAGTTAAGTTTCGAAAGTGAGTCGTTTAAAGAGTTTACATGGGCAGCGCATAGAATGTTCTACATACAGACAGTAAAAGAAAGAAAAGACTACATTAAACTACAACTTCAAATCTTTCTCATTTTTTGCATTCATGTTTCGAGTAGCTTACAAGATGAACCAGTGTATCGTTTGTGTACCTGGTATTGTCAATACAAGAAGAAGAAGGTCAGCAAAGTAGCATGTAACACAACAACATACAGCAGCAGAAAGCCCAACACAGTAGCTTCAACACCTCAGTCCAGAAATCCCAGCAACATGGAGAAAACTAGTAAAAATGGAGAAGACAAATAGTGCGGAAATCTCTCTTTGTTTTTTCTTTCTAGATTTGAACTCTCTATGGTGTTCTTCCGCTCTCAATATTTCAGAAAATTTGGTTCTATCTTTTTTACTCTCTCCAAAATGAATTCTGTCCTGTATATTCTATGTATCCAGAGTGTATATCGAGTGTATACCTCTCACTCCGCCCTCTCTTTTTTTCTTCTCTCTATCTAGTGTTTCCTATTTTTTCAACCCCCTTCTTCCTAAATTTTCTCTTCTATTTATAGCAAAATTTTCGAAATTTTCAGATTTGTTTTTTATTATTTTTTTATTTTTTAATTAAAAGAAATCCCACTTACAAATTGCTTTTATTTTTTTAGAAAAAGAAATCCCACCTTTATTTACTTTTATTTTTAAAAATCCAACTTTAATTACTTTTATCTTATTTAAAATCCCACTTTTTATTTTTTTAAAAGAGCATCTCACTTTATTTAACTTTTCTTTAAAAAACAAACCACTATCTTTTCTTTTTCTTTTAAAAATGCTACTTTCAATTACTTTTAATTTTTTTAAATTTTTAGATACCTTTATATTTATATTTTAATTCCAACCTTCTTTTACTTTTTAATTTTTTAAAAATTTCCACAAAACTTTTTATTTTTTTAAATTTTCTACATTCTTTTACTTTTTTTAAAAGAGAATTCCACCTATTTTTACTTTTATATTTTTTTTATTCAATACTTCCCTTTTTCTTATTTTTTAAATCATTCCCGAAATTATTATTTTTGTTTTAAAAAAAAATATTTTCGGATTTTTTTATATAAAAAACAAAAAAAGATTAAAAAAAATTTAATAGTGATAATTCAGCTTTTATTTTTTTTTTTTGGTATTTTTATCCTATAATAAAAAGTGTAATAAAGCTAAAATAATAGTAGGTTAAAACCCCCTAAAATATTTACATAAAAGAGGTGATAAAAAATTAAATATTGTCAAAAATTAGGTGTTCACACACAGTGTAATTTTCCAACGAAGGGTGGTCAACTGACGACGACCCTTTATAACACGTAGCTTCGCCCCTGCCAGAAACTATTTATATTTAGTAGCTAAAAAAATGTATAAAATTTGTATAATTTTCGTATATAACATACATAATATCTATATATATGTACACAAAAAAAAATATTTTTTCGATTATTATTTTGAAAGCGGTTATATAGTGTCATTTTCCTTTCATTTTCGTTTTATATGTAGAGAATGAGCAGTTTGAGGCTGACAAAGCCCAAGTTTTCAAAGAAATTGGAGCCCTTGAAACCAAGCAACTCTCTGGAACTCAGTACTACGTAGTTAGTAGTTCCTAAGATGGCAGATACCGTAGTTGTATGTGTAAATGAGAGAAGTTTTCTCACTGAACAATGTTTTACTGGACAATAGTTTTAATTCTTGAAATTAATGTGTAAATGAGAGGAGTTTTCTCACTGAACAATGTTTTACTGGACAATAGTTTTAATTCTTGAAATTAATGTGTAAATGAGATGAGTTTTCTCACTGAACAATTTTTTACTGAACAATAGTTTTAGTTCTTGAAATTAATTACTAATAGAACTTCACCTTTTTTTGTATGAAAACTCTAGTGCATGATGAGTGGGTTAGGCACACGTCACTTACTTGAATACCACATTGAAAAAATTTGGTATTTAAGTGGGTAAGAATAGAACATCGAGCCCATTATCCGCCGAGGTTCGGAACTTGTGCTACTGCCATCAGAGATTTCTTTTTTATAGCCCTCGAGGATTTCTCGATTATCAAAAAGAAAAAAGAAAAAAATTTGAATGTATTGAATCTCTTCATCTAAAAAAGGAAAAAGAATCTCTTTGAATCTTTAGAATTGTAGTTAAAGTATGAAAGGCTGCATTAGAAATAAGCAAATGTTGATTGCATGTACACTTCTCTATGAATCCTGACAAGTTTTAATACCTGCAGTATCTTCTCTATTATAATTATGTCTAATTCCTTCAAGAAAATTTTTCAAGCTTACGAGCAATCAGGAAAATATCCAGCATCTAGTTCCCATTGAGAAATAAACTATAAGTTTGAAACTACCTAAAAAAATTTACTAAGTTATAATAGTTAACAATTCAAAATATTTAAAACGGAAAAGGGACATATATGCCAGTGAACTATGAGAATTAGGACAGATATGCCCGTTGTTAATAGTTTGGCACAGATATGCCTCATCCGTCCAATACTTGCTCATTCATGCCCTTAGTTTAACGGAATCTCTATTTTATCTTTCTTAAATAATTAATAACTGGATCCAACCAAAATCTACTGACCCGATCCGTTAGGACCCGACTCACCCTTATTTCAAAGATATTTTTTAATATATTATTTTTGTTTGATTGGGAAATTGTGTGATAATCATATTTATTTATTCGAGTAATTTGATAATCGATTTTTTTGTTATACATCATTTTGGGGAGTAATCCTACTAAAAGTAGTAATTGGTAGTATTTATTTATTATTTTAATAATATAATATTCGAATTAATTTGTGCTTTCTTTAATTATTTTACCATCTATAATCTTCAAATTAGCTGGTTTCAAACTTAAACCCTCCGATAATCTTCAAAGGTCTTTCCTTTTTCCTTTTTATTATTACTAATTTTTAGTCTTTGTCACTGAAATTTCTTTTTCCCATATAACTGGATGAACTTTAGATAAAACTAATTCATTATTGTTTTTTAAGAAAATTTGGAACCTTTTCCATAAAAAATATTTTGCATTTTGAGAAATAGTTTACTTTGGAATTCACAGATTTTTTCAGTCTCTAATTGTGTATAAAGGTAGCTGACATATGGTAGTTTGTAAAAGTGGAGGATAGGGTGTAAAATTTGGGATTTCTTTTTACTGGTGTTTGGTTTCTATTTTTTGAAACTTGAATTGCTAATCCTGAAAAATTCATGTATTAGTTTATACCTAATATTAGTAGCGGAGCTAGGAATTTCATTGAGGGTATCAAAATATAAAGAAGTAAAGAAAAAGTTAAGGAGATTTAACATATAATGTATCTACATAAAATTTTAAAAAATTAACCTAGCTACATAATGTAATTTTTCGGCAAAAGGGTATTGATTAATGGTAAAATAATTGAAGAAAATACAAATTAATTCGAATATTATTTTATTAAAATAATAAATAAATATCAATTACTACTTTTAATAGGAGTACTTCCCAAAATGATGTATAAAGAAAATTGATTATCAAATTACTCAAATAAATATGATTATCACACAATTTCTCAATCAAACAAAAATAATATATCAAAAAATATCTTTGAAATAAGGATGGATCGGGTCCTGACGAATCGGGTCAGCAAATTTCGGTTGGGTCCAATTATTAATTATTTAATAAAGAAAAATAGAGGTACCGTTAAACTAAGGGCATGAATGAGCAAGTATTGGATGGATTGGGCATATATGTGCCAAACTATTAACGACGGGCATATCTGTCCTAATTCGCATAGTTCAATGGCATATATGACCATTCCGTATTTAAAAGTTATTTGCAAAAACACGGTCGAAGAAAACATTGTTTGACTCCCCATATAGTAATAGATTCACAAATTTTTAAATGGAGAGAGCGCGCGCGCGCACACACACACACACATATATATATATATATATATATGTGTGTGTGTGTGTGAAAGTCTATATATATATATATATATATGTGTGTGTGTGTGTGAAAGTATGAAGAGCAATATAAAAATTATGTTTTATACCCATATATTTCAAAGAATGGAGAATTTTCAACCCACTAAATTAAAAGTCTGAATCGGCCTTTGGTTACACTGAATAGAAAGCTCGAGATGATACATTGTGGTGATCAGGGTCCAAATAACAGCAAAGAAAATAATATGAGATGATTTTATCTCATCTACCTAAACATTAATAATGAGCAGAGTTATTCAATACTTGCGATGAAGGCAGCTGGACAGAGTTACCTAGTATCTATGCAGATGAGAGGTAACATGTATTTGATAGTGTTACGATCCGGATTTTCCACCCTCGGGAGTCGTAATGACGCCTACTAACGTGAACTAGGCAAGCCAATCCTTTAACTACTTACTTCATTATCCAATTATTTCTTTTTAACAAATATAAGGCGATAACGTGATAACAGCGGAAAAATTCAAATTTAAGCGGAAGACAACAATAACATATATGAAATCTGAATCTATTACAAATACTTAAGCCTGAACCACCCAAAATCTGGTGTCACAGTGTCACAAACGGTCTAAGATATGCTACATACAAAGTCTGAAGAAATAACAGCACACTGTTTCTGAATAAAGGGAAAATAAAGCAAGAAATAGGGATAGAGGGAGACGCCAGGACCTGCAGACGCTTGCAGGTCTACCTTGGATCTCCGCGTGGATTGAAGGTAGCCTCCAACTACGGTCCAAAAGCTGCTCCGGGATCTGCACATAGTACAGAGTGTAACATCAGCACAATCGACCCCATGTGCTGGTAAATGTCTAGCCTAACCTCGGCGAAGTAGTGACGAGGCTAGGACCAGACTACCAAATAAACATGTGTAGTTCAAATATATACAGCGGAAAAGAAATACAGAAATAAACAAGTAAAGTTGGGAGGGGGAAACATGCTTCGGGGAATAACATGTAAAAACAAGATATCAAAAGAATTATAAAGGAATCAAAATCCAACCACTAACAAGAATATGGAAAACAAAGGCAAATTTCACTTTCTTTCCACATCTTGTTGCAGGCGTGCAACCCGATCCCATTTCCTGTATCCCGTGACAGGCGTGCCACCCGCTCCCATTTTACTTGTCTTGTGGTAGACGTACCACCCGCTCCCATTTCACTGGGTCTCACGTTCGCATAGAAGGAAATTTAATTCAGCATGAATAACTCATCACGTTCGCGAGGGTCCTCCCGCGAACGCGAAGAAGAAAATACCAGCACACCAGAAACTGAAGAACCTGCAATTTTTGTGAGATCAAAAACCTTTCGAAACACATCCGAAACTCACCCGAGGCCTCAGGGCTCCGAACAAAATATAGGTACTAACTCAAAAACATAATATGAACTTATCCGTGCGAAAATAATCTCTTAAACAACGAATTAAACCTCAAAATCAATGAAATTTCTCAAAACTTCTTAAAACATCAAATTTTGCATTTAAGGTCCGAATCACGTCAAATGACATTCGTTTCTTATCAAATTTCACAGACTTATCTTATTTCACATATAAGACCTGTACCGGGCTCCGAAACCAGAATACGGTCCCGATACTATCAAATTCCAAATGCATTTCATTTCCAAAGCTCATAAAAATTTCTAGAAAATAATTTTCTTTAAAAATTCATTTCTCGGGCCTGGGACCTCGGAATTCGATTCCGCGCATACGCCCAAGTCCCACATTTTTCCACAGACCCTTCAGGACCGTCAAATTACGGGTCCGGGTCCGTTTACCCAATATGTTGACCGTAGTCAACTAAAATACATTTTAAGTCAAAATTTATTATTTTTCACATATTTTCACATATAGGCTTTCCAGCTTCATGCCCGGACCGCGTACGCAAATTGAGGTGATGCTAAAAGAGGTTTTTAAGGCCTTGGAATGCGAAATACATTTTAAACACTCCACCTCTAAAACAATTGTTCGTCCTCGAACGGACATAAGAAGGAAGTACCTGAGTCGAGGAAAAGATGGGGATAACGACTCCGCATATCAGACTCGGGCTCGCAGGTCGATGCCTTTGCAGGCTGACCTCTCCAATGAACACGAACAGAAGGAAAACTCTTCCATCTCAACTGATGAACCTGCCGATCTAGAATAGCTACCGGCTCTTCCTCATAAGACAAGTCCTTGCCCAATTGGACAGTGCTAAAATCTAACACGTGGGATGGATCGTCGTGATATTTCCGAAGCATGGACACATGAAACACTGGATGAACGGCTGATAAACTCGGCGGCAATGCAAGTCTCTAAGACATCTCTCCCACTCGATCAAGAATCTCAAACGGGCTAATGAACCTAGGGCTAAGCTTGCCCATCTTCCCAAATCTCATCATGCCCTTCATAGGCGACACTCGAAGCAATACCCGCTCACCGACCATGAATGCCAAATCACGAACCTTGCGGTTGGCATAACTCATTTACCTGGACTGAGCTATACGAAGCCTATCCTGACCTTGTCCAAGGCATCCTGAACCAGATCCGTACCCATAAATCGAGCCTCTCCCGGCTCAAACCATCCAATCGGAGACCGACACTGCCTACCTTATAAAGCATCGTAAGGAGCCATCTGAATGCTCGACTGGTAGCTGTTGTTGTAGGAAAACTCTGCTAAAGGCAAAAATTGATCCCACGAGCCTCAAAAGTCAATGACACAAGCTCGGAGCATATCCTCCAAAATCTGAATAATCTCCTCGGACCGCCCGTCCGTCTGAGGATGAAATGTTGTGCTCAACTCAACCTGTGTGCCAACTCTCGCTGAACCGCTCTCCATAAATGCGAGGTAAATTGCGTACCTCAGTCCGAAATGATAGACTTGGGCATACCATGAAGACGAACAATCTCCCGAATATAGATCTCAACTAACCTCTCGGAAGAATAGGAGACTGCCACAGGAACGAAATGCGCTGACTTGGTCAGCCTATCAACAATAACCCGCACTGCATTGAACTTCCTCTGAGTCCGTGGGAGTCCAACAACGAATTCCATAGTGATCCACTTCCACTTCCACTCAGGAATCTCAATCTTCTAGAACAAACCACCAGGCATCGGATGCTCATACTTAACTTGCTGACAATTCAAACACCGAGCCACATATGCAACAATATCCTTCTTTATTCTCCGCCACCAATAATGTTGTCGCAAATCCTGATACATCTTCGCGGCACCCAGATGAATAGAGTACCGGGAGCTGTGGGCCTCCTCTAAAATGAACTCTCGAAGACCATCCACATTAGGCACACAAACTCGACCCTACAATCTCAAAACTCCATCATCACCTAAGGTAACCTGTTGGAACCTCCATGCTGCACCGTGTCTCTAAGGACACACAAATAAGGATCATCATACTGCCGATCACGGATACGCTCCAATAAAGAAGAATGAACGATCGTGCAAGCTAACACCCGAGTGGGCTCAGAAACATCCAACCTCACGAACTGATTGGTCAAAGCCTGAACATCTAAAAGCAAGCGGCCTCTCATCGATCGGAATATAAGCAAGATTGCCCATACTGGCTGATTTCCTACTCAAAGCATCAGCCACCATATTGGTCTTTCCCGGATGATATAAGATGGTGATATCAAAATCCTTTAATAGCTCCAACCACCTTCTCTGCCTCAAATTCAACTCCTTCTGCTTGAACAAGTACTGCAGGCTCTTGTGATTCGTGAACATCTCACATGTCATGCCGTACAGATAATGCCTCCAAATCTTCAACGCGTAAGCAATAGCTGCCAACTCTAAATCATGAAACGGATAGTTCTTCTCATGAATCTTCAACTGCCGCGAAGCATAGGCAATGACCTTGCCATCCTGCATCAACACTGTACCAAGTCCAATACGAGATGCATCACCATAAACTGTATAAGGCCCTGAACCTGTGGGCAAAACCAACACCGGTGCCGTAGTCAGAGCTGTCTTGAGCTTCTGAAAGCTCGCCTCACACTCATCCGACCACCTGAACTGGGTACCCTTCTGGGTCAACCTGGTCATCGAGGCTATGATAGATGAAAACCCCTCCACAAACCGATGATAGTAGCCTGCCAATCCCAAGAAACTCCGAATCTCTATAGCTGATACTAGTCTAGGCCAGTTCTTGACTACCTCAATCTTCTTCGGATCAACCTGAATACCCTATGCTGATACAACATGACCCAGGAATGCAACTGAACTCAACCAGAATTCACACTTCGAGAACTTAGCATATAACTGATTATCCCTCAAGGTCTGAAAAACCACTCTAAGATGCTGCTCATGCTTCTCCCGGCTGCGGGAATATATCAAAATATCATCAATGAAGACTATCACGAACGAATCCAAGTAAGGCCTGAACACTCGGTTCATCAAATCCATAAAAGCTACTGGGGCATTTGTTAACTCGAATGACATCACCAAGAACTCATAATGCCCGTACCGAGTGCGAAAAGTTGTCTTAGGGACATCGTATGCCCTAATCCTCAATTGATGGTAGCCAGATCTCAAGTCAATCTTCGAAAATACCTTAGCACCTTGAAGCTGATCAAATAAATCATCAATCCCCGACAATGGATACTTATTCTTGATCATAACCTTGTTCAACTGACGGTAATCAATACACATTCTCATCGACCCATCCTTCTTCTTAACAATCAACACCAGCGCATCCCAAGTTGAAACACTGGGTCTAATGAAACCCTTCTCAAGCAAGTCTTGCAGCTGCTCCTTTAACTCTTTCAACTCAGGTGGGGCCATACAATACGGCGGAATGGAAATGGGCTGAGTGCCCGGAGCCAAATCAATGTAAAAGTCAATATCCCTGTCGGGTGGTATACCCGGCATGTCTGAAGGAAATACCTCAAGGAACTCACGAACAACAGGCACAGAATCAATAGAAGGAACCTCGGCACTAGAATCACAAACATATGCCAAATAGGCCAAACACCCCTTCTCGACCATACGCCAAGTCTTCACATAAGAGATGACACTACGGGTAGAATGACCAGGAGTCCCTCTCTACTCTAAACGAGGTAAACCCGGCAAGGCTAAGGTCACAATCTTAGCATGACAGTCCAAGATAGCGTGGTAAGGTGATAACCAGTCCATCCCTAATATGACATCGAAATCAACCATGTGCAGAAGCGACAAATCGATATGAGTCTCAAGACCTCCAATCACGACCATACAAGAGTGATGGACTCGATCTACCATAGTAGAATCACCCACTGGTGTAGACACATATACAAAGGCACTCAAGGAATCACTAGGCATGACCAGATACGGTGCAAAATAAGATGTCACATAAGAGTTACTAGACTCTGGATCAAATAAAACTGAAGCATCGCTGCCACAAACCAGAACAGTACCTGTGATAACTGCATCGGAATCCTAATCCCCAGGCCTGGCTGGAAGAGCATAACATCGGGGCTGGGCCTCACCACCCTGGACTACCTCTCTGGGACGACCTGCAGCTGGCTGGACTCTAACTATAGCGGTTTGAGCTCCACCTCTAGCATCTCTACCTCCACCTCTAGCACCTCTACCCCTACCTCTAGCTGGCTATGCGATCTGTGGAACACCTGGTGCCTGAACCATGGCACGAGAACCCTGATGCTGAGAGTTACTCGGTGCTCGAGGGCAATACCTAGCAATGTGACTCGTGTCGCCACAAGTAATACAAGCCCTCAGCTGCTAGGACTGACGACCCTGGAAACTCTAAAGCGGCGGCGCACTGATAGGAGATGACGGTTCACTGTAGGACTGCTGATCAGAATACTGCATCTGAGAACCACGGCCGCCTAAAGCACCGTGATAAACCTGAAGTGCTGACTGAAAAGGCCTAGGAGGATGGCCTCTAACATATGAATCCCTACCTCCAAACGAAGTACCACTGAATCTGCCTGAATGACGGGGCCTCTTGTCCGACCCATGACCACCTCTCTGCGACAGAACCATCTCCACTCTCCTGGCCACATTGGCCGCCTTCTGAAAAGATATCTCACTCCCAGTCTCCCTAGCCATTTGAAGACAAATCGGCTGAATAAGTCTATCAATGAACCTCCTCACCCCTTCTCTCTCTCGGTGGGAAGTATGGCAAGAGCATGACGAGCTAGGTTGATGAATCTTGTCTCATACTGGGTAATAGTCATAGAACCCTACTGGAGACACTCAAAGTGCCTCCGATAGACCTCTCTCTGAGTGACAGGGAGGAACTTCTCTAGAAATAGCTGAGTAAACTGCTCCCAAGTCAAAGTTGGTGATCCGACTGGTCTAGCCAAGCAATAATCTTTCCACCAAGTCTTGGCGGATCCAAACAAGCGAAAAGTAGAAAAATTGACCCCATTGGTCTCAACTACCCCCATGTTCCTGAGAACCGCATGACAACTGTCTAGATAATCTTAGGGATCCTCAGAAGATGCGCCGCTGAAAGTAGTAGTAAAGAGCTTGGTGAACCTGTCCAATCTCCACAAAGCATCGGCGGACATAGCTGCTCCATCACCGATTTGAGCTACCACACCTGGCTGAACCGCTCTAACTAGCTGAGTTGATGGAGTCTGAAACTGGGGAGCCATCCACTCCGGAGTGCGAGTAGCAGGAGTCTGGGTTCTTCCTCCAGCCTGAGAGATGGCTGGTACTACAAGAAGCAAGCCTGCCCGGGTGACACTCTCTATAAGGACCCACTAATTGGACCAGAGCATCCTAAAGGACTGGAGTAGTAATAAACCCCTCTGGGACCTGAGCTGGGCCCACCGGAACTGCTGGGGCCTGAACCCCCTCACCAAAATCAACCTGAGGTTCCGTCACAGGTGCTGCTGCTCGTGGCTGAGCTTTTCCCCTGCCTCGGCCTCTAGCACGACCTTGGCCTCGCCCTCTGCCCCTCGTGGGAGCTGTTGCTGGGGGTTCGGGCTGCTGATTGGTGGATGAGGAAGCGCATGTTCTCACCTTCTGCGAAAGAACATAGTAGAAATTCAATTAGCATTGAGAAACCAAACTGCACGACAAGAAAGAACAAGTGTGAAGTTTTTCCTAACTCTGTAGCCTCTGGGGGATAAATACATACGTCTCCGTACCGATCCCTCAGACTCTACTAAGCTTGTCTGTGAACTGTGAGACCCATGTAACCTAGAGCTCTGATACCAACTTGTCACGACCCGGATTTTCCATCCTCGGGAGTCGTGATGGCACCTACTAACGTGAGCTAGGCAAGCCAATCCTTTAACTACTTACTTCATTATCCAATTAATATTTTTTTTAACAAATATAAGGCGATAACGTGATAACAGCGAAAAAATCCAAATTTAAGCGGAAGACAACAATAACATATATGAAATCTGAATCTATTACAAATACTTAAGCCTGAACCACCCAAAACCTGGTGTCACAGTGTCACAGACAGTCTAAGATTTTCTACATACAAAGTCTGAAGAAATAATAGTACGCTGTTTCTGAATAAAGGGAAATGAAGCAAGAAATAAGGATAGAGGGAGACGCCAGGGCCTGCGGACGCCTGAATGTCTACCTTGGATCTCCGCCTGGACTGAAGTTAGCCTCCAACTACGGTCCAAAAGCTGCTCCAGGAGCTGCACATAATGCAAAGTATAGCATCAGTACAACCGACCCCATGTGCTGGTAAGTGTCTAGCCTAACCTCGGTGAAGTAGTGACGAGGCTAGTACCACACTACCAAATAAACCTGTGAAGTTCAAATATATACAGCGAAAAAGAAATACAGAAATAAACAAGTAAAGTTGGGAGGGAGAAACATGCTTCGGGGAATAACATGTAAAAACAGGATATCAAGAGAATTATAAATGAATCAAAATCCAACCACTAACAAGAATAAGGAAAACAAAGGCAGATTTCACTTTCTTTCCACATCTTGTTGCAGGCGTGCAACCCGATTCCATTTCCTGTATTACATTCTCCCATTTTACTTATCTTGTGGTAGGCGTACCACCCAACCTCATTTCATTATGTCTCGTGGTAGGTGTATCACCCGCTCCCATTTCATCATATATCTCCCATTTCATCATATCTTGTGGTAGGCGTACCACTCACTCCCATTTCATCATTTCTTGTGGTAGGCGTACCACCCGCTCCCATTTCATCATATCTTATGATGGGCGTACCACCCGCTCCCAGTTACAAGCCAATAATAATCACGAGGAGTCCCGGCAAGGGAACAATAATATCAAACAAACATCCCGGCAAGGGAACAATAATATCTCAACAATATCACGGCAAGAGAAAAATAATATCTCAACAACATCCCGGCAAGGGAACAATAATATCAAAATAACATGGGAGGCACAATAAACCACAACGGAGTCATAAGCATTTATAACACAAGACTCACGGGCATGCTTGACACCGACGTTTAGATACTCGTCATCATGCCTATACGTTGTACTCCATAATTAACACGTAGAAAATAGACACAACTCCTAATCCCTCAAGCTAAGGTTAGACCAAACACTTACCTCGAACTTCCACGGCCAACTCAAGCCTCAAACACCGCTTTCCCTTTTGAATTCCGCTCCAAATCAATTGTATCTAGATTTAATCGACTTAATAACATCAATAAACGCTAAACAACCCAATTCCAATGCTTAATTATAGCTTTCCCATCATCCCTCCCAAAAAGTCTTGGTCAAAACACGAGGTTCGGACCAAAACTCGATCACCCATTCACCCACGAGCCCGAATATATAATTTATTTTGAAATCTGACCCCAAAACGAGGTCAAATTTCCAAATAATCAAAAAGCCGTAACTCTACCCAAATCCCTAATTTTCAACCTTAATCTCATGTTTTAGGCCTAGAAATCTACTGGGTGTTGATAAAAATGAAAGAAAACGAGCTTAGGATTACATACCTATGAAGCTATGGTAAAGTTCCTCTTCAAAAATCGCCCAAGAGGTATGGAGAAGATGAAGTTTATGAAAAATGGTGAAATTCCCGTAATACATTCTGTTTTTTAACATAAAAATAACTGGGCGAATTTGGTCTATGCGTTCGCGACAGGCTCATCGCCTTTGCGATGAGCTAGGCCTGAGAGACCTTCGCGTTCGCGGAGCACTAACTCCTCAAGCCTTCGCGTTCGCGTCCAGGTGGTCGCGTTCACGTAGGTATAATACCCCTCCCCCTACACAGGCTCATAAGCCTTCGCGTTCGCGATACGAGGCCCGTGTTCGCGAAGGGAAGACCCCCCTAAGCTTTGCGTTTGCGACCTGGGTCTCGCATTCGCGTAGAAGGAAATTTTCTTCAGTATGAATAACTCATCGCGTTCGCGAGGGTCCTCCCCCGAACGCGAAGAAGAAAATACCAGCATACCAGAAACTGAAGAACCTGCAATTTTTATGAGTTCAAAAACCTTTCGAAATACATCCGAAACTCACCCGAGCCCTCGGGGCTCCAAACCAAACATAGGTACTAACTTAAAAATATCATATGAACTTATCCTTGCGATCAAATCGTCAAAATAACCTCTTAAACAACGAATTAAACCTCAAAATCAATGAAATTTCTCAAAACTTCTTAAAACATCAAATTTTGCATTTAAGGTCCGAATCACGTCAAATGACATCCGTTTCTTACCAAATTTCACAGACTTATATTATTTCATATATAAGACCTGTACCGGAATCCGGAACCAGAATACGGGCCCGATACCATCAAATTCTAAATGCATTTTATTTCCAAAACTCATAGAAATTTCCAGAAAATAATTTTCTTTAAAAATTTATTTCTCAGGCTTCGGAACTCAGAATTCTATTCCGGGCATACGCCCAAGTCCCATATTTTTTCACGGACCCTCCAGGACCGTCAAATCACGGGTCCAGATCCGTTTACCCAATATGTTGACCGTAGTCAACTAAAATGCATTTTAAGTCAAAATTTATCATTTTTCATAGATTTTAACATATAGGCTTTCCGGCTTCGCATCCGGACTGCGTACGCAAATCGAGATAATGCTAAAAGAGACTTTTAATGCCTCAAAATGCAGAATTCATCCAAACACCTCAATTAATCGTTACTAAAAAAGTTATGTCATTTACAAGAAATACATGCATTATTGTAATGATTGTGTAATATTAAGTGACAAATTATTTTATTTTCTAAAGTGCAACATTAATTTAAGAGAAATGGCTGGATTTTCTCAGAAATTCAAAAGATTTTTTTCCCCTCGGATGTTCAAAAGATTACAGCTTAAAAAAAATAGGTCATGTCAAGAATGGGATTTGAACCCATGCCCTTTCGGACCAGTACCTGAAACTGGCGCCTTAGACCAACTCGGCCATCTTGACTTTGTGAGGTTGCAGTGTTACAAAATATATATATTTAAGAACTTAGACATTGATGCTTTAATTTTCTTGCTCTTTATTCAGAAATTACATAAAATTCTGTAATAAAGATATTTAGATACTATTTGAATAAATCTCGTTAAAGAAAATTTATCTAAAAATAGTACTCTTAAAATTTCTTAGTATTAAATTGTAAAAAGAACCAAGTATTACTGTCTCCTTTTCTTTTTCCAGAGATGAGGTGGTTGCTTTTCGGAGATAATTGAAGAATAACTGCAGCAGTTTTCGAAATTTCTCAGATTAGTGGAATCTTTATGCCAAAATGGCCAAAAGTACTTCAAATTTTAAAAAGACAAAATAGTAGTGATATATACAAAAAGAAAAGATGATCTTCCATTGTTTTCCTAAGGCGCAATAAGTATAGAAATGATCAATCATCAAGTATTATTATGGTATTGGGATGTATGAAGTTCTCTCCCATAACCAAGGTCTAAGGTTGAGCGTTGGAAATAGAGAAACTCATAGTAAGGAGCACTTTTTTAATGAACCTTACCTGGCGTGAATATGAATTATTCAGAACAATAATTTTCAGATACTAGACAATTTAACAAAAAAAAAATGTTAGTATACTGTATTTGTAAAATAATTCTGGAAATATAAATGAACATAAATAAAAATGACAGAAAACCAATTCGAGCCCACTGAATTCACAGTGTTTCCTTAAGGAATTTAATCTCCTCCTAGTACCTAAGGTTATGGATTATTTCCTTCCGGAATAGAACGAATTACACACTAGTGTAGTGGTACTTCAAACCCCATTGTTTCAGCGAACACAAAATTCGGCAGCAAATCACACTTACTTTTGCTTTGTTTGATGCTAAAAGTATGCAGAAGAAGGAGAAGAAACTCAGAAAATCGTGGTGAAATTCTGAGCAGAATAGTGTTGTATTTATAGCCAAAGTTGGGCTGAAATCTAAAGAGGTGCAACTCTTCAGAATGAATGTTTCTGCAAAATGGCCACAAGATAAATGTCATTATATAAATGACTATTTACTCAACAATAAAGATGAAAAATTGAAGAGGGTAGTTAATTTTCTGTTACCAAAACAGAAAAACGGATTTAATATTAATATTCTGTTATTAAAACAAATATTTAATAACATTTCTATTAATATTTTACTATTAACAAATAAATGGCTATTTACTCAACAATCGATCATTTGACCAAATTCAAATCCGAATCCGAAGCCGAAGTCAAAGCCGAGCCGAGCGAGCGACGATAACGACGACGACGGCGCGAAGCTTGCCTTCTTCTCAACTCTTTAAGAGCTAGAAGAATAGCAATTGCTTATCTACCCATAAAAACCCTCTTCCTCTTCCAATATGGGACAATGTCCATTTACCAACGGGGGAAACTTAAAATTTCATTCAAAAATTTCATTTCCCTCCATTTTCCATTCACCATCTTTTAAGTATTTAATATATAAAGAGGGAAAATTTAAGAGGATAGTTAATTTTCTGTTACCAAAATAGAAAAACGGATTGGATTTAATATTAATATTTTATAATTAAATAAATATTTAACAACATTTCTGTTAATAATTTACTATTAACAAATAAATTTTGTCCAGAAAATTAATCAATCAATCGATCATTTGACCGAATCCGAAGCCGAAGTCGAAGTCGAAGCCGAAGCCGAAGTCGAAGCCGAAGCCGATCCGAGCGAGCGATGACGGCGACGACACGAGGCTTGCCTTCTTCTCAACTCTTTAAGAGCTAGAAGAAGAACAATTACTTATATACCTATTAAAAACCTCTTCCTCTTCCAATATGGGACGATGTCCATTTATCAAAGGGAGAAACTTAAAATTTCACTCAAAAGTTTCATTTCCCTTCATTTCTCATTCACCCTCTTTTAAGTATTTAATATATCAATTAAATACAAAAAAACCCAACAATCCCCCACATGAATGGGGAATGACTATATCACGGAAGTATGCATGAAAAAATATGTGATTCGCAAGTAAGGATTAATTACATTTGGATAAGTAGGTTTCCCTTTGAACTTTCCGTAGTGAACTTATGTCGGATATACTCGATCAATCGGTAGATTTGATATCTTTGAACAATCGAACTTTGGTGTATACCTAGACAACCACAAGTCGCACAACCAACTCTGACCATCTTTGGTTCTCATTGTTGTGTTCGTTCAGCCATGGACATTGTTTGGTTTCATAAGTGCGTAAAGAACTGGCCTTACAAAGTTCTCCTTGAAGCGGCTAACACTTCACACTTACATAGGTGATTCCTAAATGTGTCATCCCGTAGATACACTATTTGATATATCCCGTATCAAAATTAGAAATCATTAAAAAGCCTTAATGCTTTATCCTTGGTACTGAATATTGTCTCATCACGAGAATGACCAAAAGTTTAGTTGACAATGTTGAACCGTCATTAATGACTTTGTTTGATCTCCTTGAACCTAGATCTTGGGATCTCCAGTCTTCTAGGTAGAGTTATCGCCACTATGACTTATTCTCGGCCACAGTCCCATTCCCCTTGATGACTTCTCAACTACCTCTCTAGTTATGCCTTTTGTAAGTGGATCCGACATATTATCACTTGATTTTACATAGTCAATCGTGATAATTACTCTAGAGAGTAATTGTCTAGCGATTTTATGTCTTTGTCATATATGACGAGATTTACCGTTATACATAACGCTCCCAGCCCTTCCAATTGCCGCTTGACTATCGCAATGTATGCATATTGGTGCCAACGGTTCGGCCAAAATGGAATATCTTTCAAGAAATTCTAGAGCCATTCAACTTCTTCACCGACTTTATCTAAGGCTATAAATTCAGCCTCCATTGTAGAGCGGGCAATACAAGTTTGTTTGGACGACTTCCAAGATATCGCTCATCCACCAATAGTGAATACATATCCAGTTGTGGACTTGGAATTAGTTGATCTGGTGATCCAATTTGCATCACAGTATCCCTCAATGACCGCATGATATTTACTGTAGTGCAAAGCAAAGTCTTGGGTATGTACTAAATACCCCAAAACTCGTTTCATGGTCATCCAATGAGATTGACCTGGATTGCTCGTATATCGACTCAATTTACTTATAGCACAAGCTATATCTGGTCGTGTACAATTCATGATGTACATTAAGCAACCCAACACACGAGCATAATCCAATTGTGATATGCTTTGGCCTTTGTTGTTTGCTAATGCAAGATTCACGTCAATTGGAGTCTTTGCAACTTTAAAGCCCAAGTGCTTGAAGTTTTCAAATCCGAAGCCGAAGCCGAAGCCGAGCCCAGCCGAGCCCAGCGACGACGACGACGGTGTGAGGCTTGCCTTCTTCTTAACTCTTTAAGAGCTAGAAGAAGAGCAATTGCTTATATACCCATAAAAAAACCTCTTCCTCTTCCAATATGGGACAATGTCCATTTATCAAGGGAAAAAACTTAAAATTTCACTCAAAAATTTCATTTTCCTCCATTTTCCATTCACCCTCTTTTAAGTATTTAATATATCAACTAAATACATAAAAAAAAAACAACAAAAAATACTCCTTCCTTTTTAATTTATGTGGAGATATTTCTTTTTGTCCATTTAAAAAAAATGACAACTTTTTAAATTTAAAAATAATTTAATTTTAATTTCTTATTTTACCTTGAATAAGAAACTTTTAAAACCACATAAAAATTATTGAATGTTTAAAATTATAAATTTCAAAAGTCTTCTAACAACACAAATAATATGACATGTTTATGACTCGAAATTCAAAAGACTTCATTCTTTATAAATTACAAATCTGTTCAAACTTCGCTACGTAAATTGAAACGAATAGAGTATTAGCCAATAAGAAATAAAACAAATATATATTTTGCGAGCTCCCTTGGCTATGGCCTAATACTGGCATGTGAATAGTCAGAAAAATCCTCATAGTTCCAAAAGTTAAAATAATAGACAAAAGAATAAAGTTGTAGCCTTCCATTGTTTTCCTAACTACAAGAATAGTACGGTAAATATCAGCCAAAAAGGGATTTTTCACAAATAGCCCGCAATATTCATTCTTTATTTAATTTTTTAGTCATATACATAAATTATGTATTAATTATATATATATAATTATACACATGTGATACATAAATTATATATATATTATACTTTCACAGTGTTTGGTTCCCTTAGCTTTATTCCTTTCTGACATGTGATTGAACCAACAGTGTTAAACTAACATGCATACGTACGAGTATATGACTTAACCAGTTGGCAGCCCCTTACTTGCGGAATGAAATTAATATATATATATAGTGAATGAATTTTGCACTATCTGTATAATTTAATTAGTTGTTGTAGCTAAAGTATCTGTCTTATTTTTAGCTTATTAATTTCATTTATTAGTGTATAAAAATTTGTTGTACAAGTCTAATCCAAAGATAGTTTTAAAATAGTTAGACGGATCTACGTACATATTATGAGTTCGGCTGAACCAAAAGCTAATTTCTGCCTTGACCCTGTAAGCAAAATTTGTCCTGACCTTATAAAAGTAAAAACGACTATGAGTTTAGAACCGATTAACTTAATATCCCAAATCCAACACTGTAGTGTGATATTGTTTGTGTTGGATGATTGGATCAAACTCGCACAATTTATCCAAAAAGCTTCATTTAAGAGTATTCATACACTTTAGAAATAATTTTTTTTTTCAACCACTAATATAGAACTTTATTTACACAAAAATAAATCCAAATTGTTTCATAGTGGTGACTATGAGATGCTTTGACAACTGTAATACATTGAAAATTTATCGGCAAATTGATGTCCTCGGCACTGACACTGTACCGTAGAGTCATAACTCAAAAATATTTTCAAAAAGAATTGTTCCCTTTAAGTTAAGTTCAAATACCAAACTCAAAAATATTTTCACAAGAATTGAAGACCTATATAATTATCTCCAAGAGTCTTTCCAAGTAAATCTTTCCAAATAGTGGATTTGAATCAAATCGAAAAGTTAAATGAACATGGCATGTGTTAGACCTATTTTAGATTTAATTCTTTTTTGACAAATGCGAATTCAGAATTTATACTTTATGAGTTTATCTTTTAATGTTTTTAATATCAATCCATTAAACTTTTAAAGTTATAAGTTTAAATCTACTAAATATATTATAGTTTACACCATAATATTTTTAACTTGAGTATAATTCACATATTTTTTGAATTTAAATATATAAAAAAAATTAAAAAAAGGAGAAAAGAGAGGAAGCGGGGTGACTTGACTCCTTTAACGAGTTGGTAAACTTGACTCCGTTATTCAAGGCAATGGCAGACTTTACAGTACTGCCATTTGCCAAACTAACTCCCTGCCTTTGTCACCTTTCAAATATAGCGGCATTTGGTCATAAGAATTGTAAAATTCTAAAAAACAAAAGTTAAGGAAATTTTCAAGTGAAAATGATATTTAAAAAGTAAAGTTGTATTCGGATATGAATATAATTTTGGGTTATTTTTAAAGTTTTGTGAGTGATTGAGTGAAAATTTTGAAAAATATTTTTTGGAGTTTTTCAAATTTTCAAAAAATTCTAAAATATCTTCATATGAAAATTGAAAATTTTATGGTCAAACACTGATATAATTTCACTCTGAAATCCCTACTTAACTTCACCTTCCCATTCTCTAATTGAAATACATTAACATATGATAAATAATCTGTCACGATCCTGAACCCGGATCCGGTCGTAATGGCGTTTCTCGTGAAGACAAGGCCGGCCGACACATTCTCATTTCAATTTTTAAGCACTTAAGATAATAAGTATTAATCCTTAAACACGATAAAATTTCAAAATAAGCAGTGAACAGAACAATTTGCGGAATTAATACCAACACAGTCCGATATCGGGGTGTCACCAGTCATGAGCATCTATCAATATACTACAAGTCTGAAGAGTCCACAAAGCTATTACAGAATCACTAACAAAAGAAAGGAAATGAGATAAAGGGGGAGAAGCACGGGGTTGCGAACGCTGAGCAGCTACCTCGTGAACTCCGAAATCTGCTGGGAGATCTCAACCCCGCAAGCAGGATCAGCAGCACCTCAATCTGTACACGGGGTGCAGGGAGTAAAATGAGTACTCCAACTTAGTGAGTAATAATCATAAATAAAGACCGAGAAATAAGAAATCATGTAAGGCACATCACAGGCTATAAGGAAGCGATAAAAGCCAGGAAAAAAAGTCGTGAAATAGTGAAATTATGCAAAGTCACTTTAGTTAGTTTAAGCTTCTTAAAATCCCTTTTTAAATAGTTAAGCAAGTAAAAGACAGGCAACTAGAAAAGGTAAACACATAAAGAAATTCCCCTCTGGCACAATACCAATAGAATCAGCCCCTTGAGCAATATATGGAACAATAACTAGCCCTCGGGTTCTATCTCATATCACAATGGGTACCCGCGCTCACTGGGGGTGTGCAGACTCCTGGAAGGGCTCCTTACGGACCAAGCGCAATATCAAGTCATCTCGTGCCATCATCACTAGGCTCTTGGCCTCATATCAACAAGCCACCTCGTGGCGTACAAATATCAGGCCCTCGGCCTTATAATCATAATCAGTGTTTCCTCACAACATAGGCCCTCGGCCTTACTCAGTCAGAATCTCACAAGCCACTCGGACAATAGTAAAAAAATATGTTGCTCAGCCCAAAATATCATTTAGAATATCATTTTAAGTATTAAAGCAGAGTAGACATGGCTGAGTTATGAAAACTGTAGAATATAACATGACTGAGTACAAGTATAAAGTCAAAACAGTGAGAAAATATCAGTAAAAATCTCCTAAGGGTTCACATAGTTGGCACGAGGCCCAAATATGACATTCAGCCCAAAACATGATGATAGCAAATAGTTTTCAGTCAAATACGCGGTAGAATAGTCATTCGGGACGGACTAAGTCACAATCTCCAATAGTGCACGACCCCACGCTCGTTATCTAGCGTGTACGTCACCTCAATATAGCACAACGATGTGCAATCCTGGTTTTCATACTCTCAGGACAACATTTACAATCATTACTCACCTCAAACCAGTACAAACTCTAGCCCGCGACGCCTTTGCCCCTCGAATTAGCCTCCGCTGGCGTCGAATCTAACCAAAATCAGAATGACGACGTCAAAATATGCTAAAGGAATGAAGCCTAAGTGAAAATAATCAATTTACAACATAAATCCCGAAATTACCAAAACCCGACCCCCGGGCTCCCATCTCGGAATTCGATAAAATTTACGTCAGTAGATTCCCTATCTCCCCACAAGTTCATATATATCAAAAGTACCAAAATGCGACTACAAATGGTCCCTCAAATCCTCAAGTTTAGGTCTCAAATACTAAGCCCTAGTTTTTCCAATTTTAACCTTTAAATTCCCTTAATTACAGCTCTAATCCGTGAAATAAAACCATAGGAACAAGTTTTAGGTCCAAAATTCTTACTTCAATGAAGTCCCCTTGAAATCCTTCCTCAAATCGCCCAAAAAGCTCCAAAAACCGACTTAGCAATGGTGGAATAGCTCAAAAATCACGAAGGAAATAATTTATACCTTCTGGCCCAGGGATTTTGCATCTGCGGACAAAATCCCGCTTTTGCGGTACCACTTTTGCGGTCCTTGAACCGTTTCTGCAGTTTTCACTTAAACCACTCAGACTCCGTATATGCGATGCCGAACCTGGTGCAGGTGTGGTTCTTCTACCGCTTCTGCGGTTCTTGCCAACTTCACCATCTTTTGCTTCTACGACTCTTTTCCGCATCTGCGGGGGTCGCACCTGCGACCTCCCAACCACAAATGCGATTATGATAGTAGAATTCCAACTTCAACTGCCATTCAAACTTCCACTATTTCCGTCAACCATCCGAAATTACCTCAAGGCCCCCGGGACCTCAACTAAAAGTACAAACATATCATACACCACTACTCAAACTTGTACCAATCTTCAAAATACCCTCTAACGACATCGAATCAACCAAAACACATCGGATTCAAGCCTAAGTTTCCAAATCTTAAGAATTATGCTTTTGATCAAAAACCCAACCAAACCACGTCCTAATGACCTAAAATTTTGTACACACATTCCCAATGACACAACAGAACTATTGCAACTCCCGAAATTCCATTCCGACCCATAAATGAAAACCTCACCTATCAACTAGAAAACGCCAAAAATCCAATTTCGTCAATTCAAGCCAAAATCTACTCTGGACCTCCAAAACACATTCTAATCACGCTCCTAAGTCCCAAATTACCTCCCGAAGCTATCTGAACCCTAGGAACTCACATCCAAGCCCTCTAACACATAAGTCAATATCCGATTGACTTTTCCAACTTAAGCTTCCTCAAAAGAAACTAAGTGTCTTAAACCTTACCAAATCCTTTTCGAACCCAAGCCAACCAACCCGATCACATATAGAACTTATAGATAAAGCAATAAGAACCAAAAGTGGGGAAAATAGAGCAGTAACTCATGAGACGACTAGTCGGGTCGTCACATCATCCCCCTCTTAAACAAATGTTTCTCCTCAAATGAGTCAAGAAATATACCTGAAGCCTCAAACATGTCAGGATATCTGCTCTGCATCTCCCGCTTGATCTCCCAGGTAGCCTCCTATACGGGTCGACCTCTCCACTGCACTTTCACTAAAGCTATATCCTTTGATCTTAACTTTCGAACCTGAACTCCAAAATAGCTGCTGGCTCCACATCATAGGTCAAATCACCATCCAACTGAGTCGTGCTGAAATCCAGAACATGAGACGGATCCTCAATATACTTCTGAAGCATAAAAACATGAAATACCAGAAGCACACTCGACAAGTTGGGTGGAAAAGCAAGCTCATAAGCCACCTCCCCAATCCTCCGAAGCACCTCAAAAGGCCCAATGAACCAGGGACTCAACTTATCTTTCTTCCCAAATCTCATAACACCCTTCATGGGTGAAACCTTTAACAGAACCTTCTCACCAACCATGTAGGACACATTCCGAACCTTCATATCAGTATAACTCATTTGCCTCGACTGCACTGTACGAAGCCTCTCCTGAATTACCTTCACCTTTTCTAAAGCATCCTGCACCAAGTCTGCCCCAATAGCCTAGCCTTACTCGGCTCGAACCAACCAACTGGAGATCTACACTGCCTCCCATACAAAGCCTCATATGGAACCATCTGAATACTCGACTGGTAGTTGTTGTTATAAGCAAACTCTGCAAGCGGTAGAAACGGATCCCATGAACTTCCGAAATCAATGACACAAGCACGCAACATGTACTCCAATATCTGAATGGTGCGCTCGAACTGCCCATCTATCTGAGGGTGAAAAGCTGTGCTCAACTTAACCTTAGTACCCAACTCTCGCTACACCGACCTCCAAAACTGTGAAGTAAAGTGAATTCCCCTATCTGAGATGATGGAATCTAGGACACCATGCAAACGAACAATATCCCAGATATAGATCTCTGCCAACCGCTCTGAAGAATAGGTAGTACACACGGGAATGAAGTGCACGGACTTGATCAGCCGATCCACAATCACCCAAATAGATTCGATCTTCTTCAAAGTCTGTGGGAGCCCAACTACAAAGTCCATGGTGATCTGCTCCCACTTCAACTCTGGAATATCCATCCGCTGAAGCAAGCCACCTGGTCTCTGATGCTCATATTTCACCTGCTGACAATTGAGACACCGAGCTACAAATCCCACAATGTCCTTCTTCATTCTCCTCCACCAATAATGTTGTCTCAGATCCTGATACATCTTCGCGGCACCCGGATGAATGGAATACCGCGAGCTATGGGCCTCCTCCAGAATCAACTCCCGAAGCCCATCTACATTGGGCACACATACTGCATCATCTACACCCTATCATCACCAATAGTTACATCTCTGGCATCATCGTGCTGAACCCTGTCCTTAAGGACAAGCAAATTCGGATCATCATACTAGCACTCTCTGATACGATCATATAAGGAAGACTGAGAAATTACACAAGTCAATACCCGACTGGGCTCCGAAATATCCAACCTCACGAACTGATTGGCCAAGGCCTGAACATCAACCGCAAGAGCTCTCTCCCCAACTGGAATATATGTCAAGCTCCCCATACTCGCCGCCTTTCGGCTCAAAGCATCGACCACCACATTGGCCTTTCCCGGATGGTACAATATAGTGATATCATAATCCTTTAGCAACTCCAACCATCTTCGCTGCCTCAAATTAATATCCTTCTACTTGAACAAGTGTTGTAGGCTACGATGATCAGTAAACACCTCACAAGACACACCATACAGATAATGCCTCCAAATCTTCAACGTTTGAACTATGGCAGCCAACTCCAAACCATGAATGGG
Source organism: Nicotiana tabacum (assembly GCF_000715075.1). Lineage (NCBI taxonomy): Eukaryota > Viridiplantae > Streptophyta > Magnoliopsida > Solanales > Solanaceae > Nicotiana > Nicotiana tabacum. The sequence goes on along the minus strand of NC_134090.1, from coordinate 160,743,527 downwards.
GTAGTTCTTCTCATGGGGCTTCAACTGACGAGAAGCATAAGCAATAACTCTACCCTACTACATCAATACATAACCAATACCAACTCTCGAAGCATCGCAATACACAGTATATGAACCTGAAGTTGATGGCAAAACTAAAACTGGAGCTGTGGTCAAGGCTTTCTTGAGCTTCTGAAAGCTCTCGTCACACTCATCCGACCATACAATTAGAGCACCCTTATGAGTCAACTTGGTCAAGAGCGATGTGATAGATGAGAATCTCAGAACAAACCAGCGATAATAGACTACCAAACCAAGAAAGCTGCAAATCTCTATAGCTGAGGACGGTCTGGGCCAACTCTAAACCGCCTCTATCTTCTTCGGATCAACCCGGATACCCTCGCTGGACACCACGTGCCCCAAGAAAGCCACTGAACTAAACCAAAACTCACACTTGGAGAACTTTGCATAAAGCTTCTCCTCCCTCAATCTCTACAACACAACTATCAAATGATCCGCGTGCTACTCCTGACTATGCGAATACACCAGAATATCATCAATGAAGATTATGACAAACGAGTCCAGATAAGGCCGGAACACGTTGTTCATCAAATTCATGATCGTTGTTGGGGTATTGGTCAGCCCAAAAGACATCACCAAGAACTCATAATGACTATATCAGGTCCTGAAAGCCGTCTTAAGAATATCCGAGTCCCTGATCTTCAACTGGTGATAACCTGAACGGAGATCAATCTTGGAGAACACTCTCGCTCCCTGAAGCTGGTCGAATAAATCATCAATACAAGGCAAATGATACTTGTTCTTAACTGTTACCTTGTTCAATTGCCTATAATCAATGCGCATCCTCATAGTGTCATGCTTCTTCTTCACAAATAGAACCGGCTCACCCCAAGGCGACACACTAGGCCGAATGAACCCCTTATTAAGGAGTTCCTGAAGTTGCTCCTTTAATTCTTTCAACTTCGCTGGTGCCATACAATACAACGGAATATAGATGGGCTGGGTGCCCGACACCAAGTCAATACCAAAGTCAATATCCATGTCCGGTGGCATGCTTGACAGGTTTGCAGGAAACACATCGAGAAAATCCCTCACAACTAGAACAGAATCAATACGGGGAGTCTCTGCATCGACATCCCTAAAAAAGGATAGATATGAAAGACAACCCTTCCCAACCATACGTTGGGCCTTCAAGAATAAGATCACTCTACTAGGAACATAATCAGTCACACCTCGCTACTCAATCCGTGGCACACCCGGTATAGCCAATGTGACTGTTTTAGCATGACAGTCTAGAATAGCAAGGCACGGAGATAGCCAATCCATGCCCAAAATGACACCGAAATCCACCATACACAATAATAAAAGATCCACTCGGGTCTCCAAACCCACAATAGTCACCACACATGACCAGTATACACGGTCTACAACAACAGTATCGCCCACCGGGGTAGATACATGAACAGGTGAAGCAAGAGACTCACGAGGCGTATCCAAATAATGAGCAAAGTATGATGACACATAAGAAAAGGTGTAACTGGGATCAAATAATACATAGGCATCTCTGTGGAAAACTAAAACAATACTTGTAATGACAACATCAGAAGCAATAGCATCGGGTATAGCTGGAAGTGCATAGAAACGGACCTGACCGCCACTTGATCGACCTCCCCCTCTAGGGAGACCCCTAGCTGACTGACCTCTACCCCTAGCTGGTTGGGGTGGTGGTGGTGAAGTAACTTGTGCTGAAGTCGATGGCTGACTCATCTGCTGAGATGAACCCGTAAGACGGCGAGGACAGTGCCTCCACATATGACCCATCTCTCCACACTCATAGCAACTCCCAGGTGCTGGAAAAGGGGACTGAAGGGAACCCCTCGCACCGGAGTGACTAGTAGATGCACCTGGCATAGAAGAGCCCTAAACCGAGGGAGCAAAAAATGAACTCTAAGCGTGAAGGGCACTAAGTGATGACTGGCCCTAATAAGAACTGTGATAACCATGACCCGATGACGCCCCACGATAACCTGGGCGAGCTAGCTGAGCATGCCTGAATGGATGGCCTCTACCGTGATGAAATTTACCTCTCGAAGGAGCACCACTATAACTACCAGATCCTCGAGGCCTCTTGGCCTCCCTCTCCTCTCGCTCCTGGCGACGAACAGACTGAATCTTACGATCAATGTCCATAACCTCCTCGAAAGTAGCACCAGTCACCCTCTCCCTGGTCATGAGAATATAGAGCTGATAAGTGAGGCCATCAACAAACCTTCTAATCCTCTCTCTATCTGTCGGAACCAACCAAATAGCATGACGAGCTAACTCGAAAAACCTCATCTCATACTGCGTCACAGTCATCTCTCCCTGATGCAACCACTCAAATTGACTGCGTAGCTCCTTTCTGCGAGCCTGCGGCACATATTTCTCCATAAAGAGAAGGGAGAACTCCTGCTAGGTAAGGGGTGCTGCACCAACAGGCCTACGCCTCTCAAAAGCCTCCCACCAAGTGAAGGCAGCCCCAGAAAATTGATAAGTAGTGAAAGCGACCCCACTGGTCTCCAGAATACCTATTGTATGAAGCATCCTCTAACACTTATCCAAGAAACTCTGGGCATCATCACCCTCTGCACCACTGAAGGTCGGAGGCTGAAGTCTACCAAACCTCTCCAACCTACGCTGCTCGTCCTCTGGCATGGCAGGAACTGCATAGTCCTGAGCAGCTGCAACCGGCTGGGTTGGATGTGCCCCCAGTGTCTGAAGTCCCTGCATGACCTGCTCAGGTGTGCGAGCAGCGGGAGTCTGAGTGCCTCCCCCAGCCTGAGAAGTAGTTACGGCTATAGTAACTGAGACTGCCTGAGCTAGGCCAGCGCAAACTGACGAAATTTGAGCCAAGGCCTCCTGAAGACCCGGAATCACAATAGGCAGAGCTGGTGCCTGAGCTGGTGCTGCTGGAGCATCCACAACTGGGACCTGATCCTGAACTGGGGCGACTGGTGGATCTGCAGGTGTTGCCCTAGCTGTTGTGCGGGCCACACCCATGCCCCTACTGCAATCACGACCGTGCCCTCGGCCTCTAGTGGCCATAGCTGGTGGTACTGGCGGTCGTCCATCCTAATCGGTAGCGCGTGTCCTCACCATCTGTGAGAGAATAGAATAACAGAAGTTTAGTACTCGGATCAACAAATTCACACGACAAGAATTTCAAGAATATGAAGTTTTCCGAAAGGTTCTGCAGCCTCTCGAGGATAAATACAAACGTATCCGTACCAATCCGCGAGACTCTATTAAACCTTCTCATGACTCGTGAGACCTATGTAACCTAGGCTTTGACACGACCCTGAACCCGGACCCGGTCATGATGGCGCATCTCATGAAGACAAGGCCAGTAGACACATTCCTATTTCAATTTTTAAGCAATTACGATAATAAGTATTAAGCCTTAAACACGATAAAATCCCAAAATAAGTAGTTAACAGTACAATTTGCGAAATTAACACCAACACAACCCGATACCAGCGTGTTACCAGCCAAGAGCATCTATCAATATACTACAAGTCTGAAAAGTCTACAAAGCTATTACAGAATCACTAAAAAAAGAAACGAATGAGATAAAGGGGGAGAAGCACGGAGCTGCGAACGCCGAGAAGCTACCTCGTGAACTCTGAAATCTGCCGGGAGCTCTCAACCCTCGAAAGAAGGATCAGCAGCGCCTGAATCTACACATGGGGTGCAGGGAGTAAAGTGAGTACTCCAACTTAGTGAGTAATAATCATAAATAAAGACTGAGAAATAATAAATCATGTAAGGCACATCACATGCTATAAGGAAGCAGTAAAAGCCAGGAAAAAAAAGGTCGTGAAACAGTGAAATTATGCAATGTCACTTTAGTTCAGTTTAACCTTCTTAAAATCCCTTTTTAAACAGTTAAGCAAGTAAAGACAGACAACTAGAAAAGGTAAACACATAAAGAAACGTCCCTCGGGCATAATACCAACAGAATCAGCCCTCGGGCAACACATGGAATAATAACCAGCCCCTCGGGCTCTATCTCAAATCACAATGGGTACCCGCGCTCACTGGGGGTTTGCAGACTCCTAGAGGGTGGCCCTTACGGCCCAAGCGCAATTTCAATCCATCTCGTGGCATCATCACTAGGATCTCGGCCTCATATCAACAAGCCACCTCGTGGCGTACAAATCTCAAGCCCTCGGCCTCATAATCATAATCAGTGTTTCCTCACAACATAGGCCTTTGGCCTTACTCAGTCAAAATCTCACAAGCCACTCGGGCAACAGTAAAAAAATATGGTGCTTAGCCCAAAATATCATTTAAAATATCATTTTAAGTGTTAAAGTATAGTAGACATGGCCGAGTTATGAAAACAGTAGAATATAACATGACTGAGTACAAGTATAAAGTCAAAGCAGTGAGAAAATATCAGTAAAAATCCCCTAAGGGTTCAAATAGTTGCCACGAGGCCCAATTATGGCATTCAGCCCAAAACATGATGAAAGCAAATAGTTTTCAGTCAAATACGCGATAAAATAGTCATTCGGGACGGACTAAGTCACACTCCTCAATAGTGCACGACCTCACGCTCGTCATCTAGCGTGTGAGTCACCTCAATATAGCACAATAATGTACAATCCGAGGTTTCACACCCTCAGAACAACATTTACAATCATTACTCACCTCAAACCGCTGCAAACTCTAGCCCGCGACACCTTTGCAACTCGAATCGGCCTCCACTCGCGTCGAATCTATCCAAAATCAGAATCACGACGTCAAAATATGCTAAGGGAACGAAGCCCAAGTGAAAATAATTAATTTACAACATAAATCCCAATTACCAAAACCCGACCCCCGAGCTCCCGTCTCGAAATTCGATAAAATTTACATTAATAAATTCCTTATCTCCCTACGAGTTCATACATAACAAAAGTACCAAAATCCGACCACAAATGACCCCTCAAATCCCCAAGTCTAGGTCTCCAATACCAACCCCTAGTTTTTCCAATTTTAACCCTTAGATTTCATTAATTACAATTCTAATCCGTGAAATAATACCATATTAACGAGTTTTAGGTCCAAAATTCTTACCTAAATGAAGTCCCCTGAAATCCTTCCTCAAATCGCCTAAAAAGCTCCAAAAACCGACTTAGCAATGGTAGAGTTGATCAAAATCACGAAGGAAATAATTTATACCTTCTGGCCCAGAGATTTCCAATTTGCGGCCAAAATCCCGCTTCTGTGGTACCGCTTTTGCGGTTCTTGAGCCGCTTCTGCGATTTTCACTTAAACCACTCAGACTCCGCATCTGCGATGTGGTTCTTCTACCACTTCTGCGGTTCCTGCCAACTTCACTATCTTCCACTTCTGCGACTTTTTTCTGCATCTACGGGGGTCGCACCTGCGGCCTCCCAACCACATATGCGGTTATACAGTAGAATTCCAACTCCAACTCCCATTCAAACTTCCATTCTTTTCGTCAACAATCCGAAATCACCCCGAGGCCCCCGGGACCTCAACCAAAAATACAAACATATTATACACCACTACTCAAACTTGTACCAATCTTCAAAACACCCCCAAATGACATCGAATCAACTAAAACACATCGGATTTAAGCCTAATTTTTTAAAATCTTCTGAATTACGCTTTTGATAAAAAAACTCAACCAAAGAACGTCCGAATCACCTGAAATTTTGCACTCACATCCCAAATGACACAATGGAACTACTGCAACTCCCGTAACTCCATTCCGACCCCTAAATCAAAATCTCACCTATCAACCAGAAAACGCCAAAAATCCAATTTCGCCAATTCAAGCCAAAATCTATTCCGGACCTCCAAAATACATTCTGATCACGCTCATAAGTCCCAAATCACCTCCCGAAGCTATCCGAACCATCAGAACTCATATCCAAGCGCTCTAACACATAAGTCAACATTTGGTTGACTTTTCCAACTTAAGCTTCCTCAAAAGAGACTAAGTGTCTCAAACCTTACCAAATCCTTTCCGAACCCGAACCAACTAACCCGATCACATATAGAACCGATAGACAAAGCAATAAGAAACAGAAAGGGGGAAAACAGAGCGGTAACCCACGAGACGACTGGCCGAGTCGTCACACAATCACTATTAAAAAAGTAGAAATTTAGCTACAAACTTCGTTACTAGTCTGTAGTTAATCGTTGGAAACTAACATATTTTTTTTTGATAATCTGTTGCTAAGTAGAATTACTGATGGATTTTGTTGTCTAGCTATAGAATTCGCCTGTCACTAATTTCTATTTTTTGAGTAATGAATTACTCATAGTCATCTGTATAAGATGACTCCCCCTCCCCCCACTGGTAGTCAACTATTGGAGTAATTTCAAACTAACAACACTTAATTTCTGCTAAGTTTATGACACAACGATCTATATAGAATTATAATTTTGTTGATGTATTCTTAGGGGCTGCTTGGAAAGCCACTAGGTAATTGGAACTGGTGTAATTACTAGGGTAGTAATTATACAGTCTAATAATTACACAGTTGTGTAATTACGACGACCTGTTTGTTTGTCATAGTGTAATTACAGTGTAATTACAAGTATACTGTTTGGTTGCACAAGTGTAATTACGTAATTAGATTAAATTTTAAATAAAATAATTATCAAAACTTAAAAGTTAATATAATAAATATATGCCTATAAAGTTTTATAAGTATAAATGATATTATATTTGGTATTTAAGATGTATATTTTTTCGTGAATATACATTAATTTAGTAATCATATAATTATAACTAATATTATAAAAATAATTTTTATATATATTTTAAATTAATAATATTTAGTTTAGATACTTACAAAAAATTACAAAAACTAAAAATATACGTCTTGTATGAACATCATGGAATTCATGTATGATAAAATAAATTAATATTTATTAATATAATGTCATAACATTATTCAAATGTTTGACTAAACTAATCTATCAATTCTAACTAAAAATGAATAACATGAAATGTGAGCCAATACTACTAAAACAAGCAAATTGGAACCATGAATATTACAATTTCAAAATTCAAAAAAATAATTATTTAACATATGTCAAATTCCAACATAATAATAGTAAGTTCCACTATAACTTAAGATTAGGAAACATAATAAGTTTATAACCATATTCAACAACGAAAATCCACGTTAATTGCATCACTCATTATATGCCAAGTTTGTTAATGACTCATTTTTTTAATATTAGGAGGTGTAGTTTCAAAAATAGAATAATAAAGTTATATAAAATATAAGCAGTTACATCGAATCACAAGAAGTAAAGGTAGAGAAATAAAAGATAAATAATGTACAAGGAAAAATATATTTTAAAATTTCAAAAGAAATTAAAAAGTAAAAATAAAAATAATTGAAATAAAAATTTATAAGGAAAATAAATTAAAATAAAAACAAACAAAAAAAAAAGAAACTAAAAAAAAACCTTGTAATTACACAGTGTAATTACCATCAATTCTCACCTCCCCTTAAGAATTGGAGAGTGTAATTACACTCCTCTAATTATACCCAATTACATGCTGACCAAGTAATTACTTGGCCAAACAAACATGGCCAAACTGTGTAATTACATCCAATTACACCCAAATCCATTTTCAAGACGACTTTCCAAACAAGCTCTTATTGAGAATTAGAAAGGAGGTAGATTTTCCTCCTAACAGGAAAACATATACACATTAATTGCAATATTGGTATTTTTTTTGAGAAGTGAGCATTTTCAAAGGGCTTAACCGTATATTTCGTCTTTATTTTTTCCTCAATTACAAAAATTGTTTTTATCTTTGACTTACTGTATCTGATGAGGCAAAACATATGATTATAAATAGGTCATTTGCAACGAAAAATCACGAATAATAATAGTAAATATGCATTTTATTAAATAATACCTCACTGATAAATGAAATCTGTATTCAAATTTATTGGCTACTACTCTCTTTGTCATGACGTAATTATTCCGAAAATTTTTACACAATTTTATATTAAATAATTTAACTTTTAACTTTTTTTAGGTCTTAATGACATGATTTTACAGTCACATAATATCATGATATGCCTAAAATCACAAGGTCGAAAATATTTTTTTCTTAAATTTTGTCTTCAATCAAATAGGTTCACATAAAATAAAAAGCAAAATATAAAATTGGTCACTCGACGAAACTTATATATATATAGATAGATAGATAGATATATATATATATATTCCTGTAGGCATATAAATTTTAAATTCATAAAAGAATTTGGACTATATTTTAAATTCAAGATATATTGGTCCGATAAATACTACGGGCTAATATAATTGAATTAATTATATAAGTCTAATATATATGGATTAATTATATAAGTCTAATATATATGGATTAAATAAATAAGTCTTAATTCATTGGGCTAGCTAATTGGGCTAAAGTGATGAGCCCAATTCATTAGGCCCAAGATGTCATCTTCCTAGAGCCCCAATTTGGTGCCACGTGTAAAATGACGTGGCACACCAAGTCAAACGGAAGAGCCAATGGGATCATGCCACGTGTCAAAATGACAAGGTATGCCAAGTCACACTAAAAGGCCAATGAAATCGCGCCACGTGTGCAAGTGACATGTTCTGGCCAATCAAATGCGGCCATGTCACTTCAATTTGATTGGTCGGAAAGAGTTTGTTCTTATCACAACTCTTCCCTGCCACAACTATAAATAGGAGTCTTCATAACCTAGAAAATGGACCAGAAGTTATAACAAGAAGCAAGAAAGAGCTCGTGGATCAAACGTTGAAAATTTCTCCACAAGTTTCAAGCTTCAAGCAATCAAGTTCAAGCTCAAGAACGAAGAACAAACAATTTCAAGCTCAAGAACGAAGACCAAATCAAGTTTAAGTCCCAGCAATCAAGCTCAAGCTCAAGAACAAGATTATCGTTCGTGGCAACAAACATAGATTCAAGATCAAGCTCAAAGGCCCTTGAATTTATTTACCATTGGAAAGAAGAATCAGAGGATTCATAGAGATTGTAACACTCAAATACTCGAAATAAAATACTGCGATTGTTGCGATATTTTTCGGTCTTGATTTTATTTTTTTAACGCAAATTTATTGTCTACAAATTCTGGCACACCCAGTGGGACCAAGCTTGTAGCAATGCCTTCGAAAGTATCAAAACCTACTTGATGAAGCCTCCAGTTTTAGCAGCTCCTATACCTGGAAAGCCACTGATACTATACATTGCAGCGCAGAAAAGGTTTGTTGGAGCACTGTTGGCCCAAGAAAATAGTGAGGGGAAAGAAAACTCTCTTTACTACTTGAGCAGGATGATGACACCTAACAAGTTGAATTATTCACCAATTGAAAAGTTGTGTTTGGCGCTAGTCTTCTCAATTCAAAAATTGAAGCACTACTTTCAAGCTTATGTTGCTTAATTGAAGATTTTTACCTCTTCTATTGTCATGCTATCTTTCATAACTGCTTGTCTTTATTGGAAATCATTATTATTTCTCATGCAATTATTTAGTCTTAATTGAGGTTATGATTATCTTCCCGCTGCTCATCCTTAATTGAAATTGTTGTATATTTTTCATAATTTGCCCAATCTTAAAAGAAGTTTAGGTATCCTATATTTAGTTGATATTTTCTTATTTGAAATTATTTGATTCGTGTTAGCTTCCTTGTTGTTGAACTACATATTGTGGGATCGTTGCTTCATATTATTTTCTCCCTTGTTGAGCTTTTCTTATTACGCTTAGTATTCTGTATTGTGGTTATTCCTTGTGAGCTAGTTTAAATGTATCCTTATGATCGAAAGTTCTCGAGTTGATTTACTTGTCATGCTCTTGTATATATTGTCATTGTTGATGTGTTACTTGTCGTGGTGGTGCACGAGGTTTCTGCCGTGCGGTTGTTGATATTGTGATGCACAAGATTTCTGCCGTGTTGTTGTTGATATTGTGATGCACGAGGTTTCTGCCGTACAGTTATTATTATGGGGTTGCACGAGGTTTCTGCCGTGCTATTGCTACTATTGACATATTGCACATGTGGCATGACAAGGAGGTGTGTATATATATATATATATACTTATATGTGGGTTGCGCATGTGGAGAGACAAGGTGAGAACATTATGATGCATATGTGGCGAAACAAGGCGGGCACTTATTATGTTATTATTTGCACACGTGGCGAGACAAGGTAGGCTATGTCAGGGAATGATTGTGATGATTTATGATGGCCTGGGGGCATTCTTGTTGTTTGATATTGTGTTGTGGTACCCTTACATGTATGAGTTCTATCTCGTGGAAGTTGTGATAAAATATCTTATGTGCGTTCTTTTCCTTATGCTTATTAGCTGTTAGGAACTATGTTAAAGCATTTGCACAAGCATACACGTAGTTGAACACTCCCATTGGATATGAAGTTCTCTTGATATTTTTCTGAGTATAGATGTACACCCTCATCTACTTGTCATATATGTGAGAGTAGATCTAGTTAGTAAGTGAGTTACCAACGTGACCATGAGTTGTGACGGGAGCACAGGATGCCAAGTGTTAGGGTTTAGGTATTGGGACCCGTGAGCTGTAAGTTTTTCGAGGTTCGGTATTTCGTGGAATCTGTTGGCTAAGACTTAATGTGAACACTGTTGTGGGTTCTGAGTTATTGCTTACCTTTACTATATTTGTGATTTAGGTTTTGGGTTTGTGATTTCGCTCGCTTTTCTATGTCATTATTATGGTATTTCTGTTGTTACTTGCTATTTTTCTTCCCTTACTGTGATTGTTGTATTGTTGGCCATAGTGTATAGTCTTTATATGTATACATCATATTCCGTTATTCCTATGCTTATATTTGTACAGTTTATTAGACTGGTAGGTGTTTTGACTGTTCCTTGTTACTACTTCACCAAGGTTAGTCTTGATACTTACTAGCACCGCTGCGGTGTGCTCATGCTACTCTTCTGCACATTTTTATTGTGCAGATCCAGGTGTCGATTATTAGTAGCTGTGCAGATCATTGCTGAGGAGACTCAAGGTAAACTTGTTGCTGCGTTCGCAGGCTTCGAAGTCACCTTCTTACTTGTATTCAACTGTTTTCACTGTTTTCCAGACAGTTTATATAGAAGTGATTTATCTTTGTAGACCTTATGACTTGTACTACTGGGTTTTGGGAATATGCTCATTATATAAAGGATTCATTCCAGAAAAATTTTAAGATTTTATTTATTATTGTTGTTCTTCTGTAAATATTAGGCTTACCTAGTCCTTAAGACTAGGTGCCGTCACAAAATCCAACGGAGGGAAAATTGGGTCTTGACATTAATCTCCTTGTTACCCTGGATAATAGACCCGAGATACTTAAAACTCGCTCTCTTGGGGATAACTTGACCATCAAGCTTAATCTCGATGTCTGCATCGTGGGTCTTACTGAATTTGCACTCTAAGTATTCTGTCTTGGTCCTACTTAGTTTGAACCCTTTAGACTCCAAGGTCTGTCTCCAAACCTCCAATCCCATCACCACAGGGAAATTCTTCGAGTCTCCACCCACAGTCCTCACCCGAGTCTTAGCATCATTGTACATATCCTTAATCACCCTAATGTATGCTACCGGGACTCCGCTAACCTCCAAACACCTCCACAGGTCCTCCCTCGAAACTTTATTGCATGACTTTTCAAGGTTAATAAACACCATATGCAAATCCATCTTCCTCTCCCTGTACTGCTCCACTAATCTCCTTACCAGATGAATTGCTTTCGTAGTCGAAAGCCCCGGCATGATTCCAAACTAATTCTCGAAAATAGACACGCACCTCCTTACCCTGGCCTCCACCACCCTCTCCCAAACTTTCATAGTGTGACTCAATAACTTGCCCCTATAATTATTGCAATTTTGGATATCACCCTTGTTCTTGTAAAGCGGAACCATCGTACTCCACCTCCATTCTTCGGGCATCTTTTTTGTCTTAAAAATAATATTAAAGAACCCATTGAGCCACTCCAAACCTTCCTGCCCCGCGCTCTTCCAGGATTCCACCAGAATTTTGTCTGGCCCCGTTGCTCTGCCCCTGTACATCTTACGCATCGCCCCTTCCACCTCCTCTACCATAATATTCCCATAGTACCCAACATCCCGTCGACTCTCCAAGTGCTCCAACTCACCCATCACAATGTGTCTATCCCCCTCCTCATTCAACAGTTTCTGGAAGTATGTCTGCCACATTCTCCTAATGAGTGCCTCGTCCATCAACACTTTGCCATCCTCATCCTTGATGCACTTGACTTGGTCTAAGTCATGGGTTTTCCTCTCCCTCACCTTGGCCAACCGGGACAACCTCTTGTCCCCGCCTTTCCCCTCAAGCTCCTCGTACAAACGAGCAAACGATGTGTTCTTAGCCGTCGTAAATGCTAACTTTGCCTCTTTCTTCTCCTTTATGTAACACTCCCGATAAGTCCTTTTTTCCTCCTCGTTTGTACTCTCTACTAGCTTCAAATAAGCAACTTTCTTAGCTTCCACTTTACCTTGAACCTCTCCATTACACCACCAGTCGCCTTTATGACCCCCCAGGAGAACCCTTCATTACCCCTAAGACCTCTCCAGCAGCTACCCTAATACAATCCGCAGTCATGGACCACATACTAGATACGTCCCCCATACTCTTTCAGGCCCTCGTAGCCAACAACTTCTCCCCTAATTCCTAATCTTTGTCCTTGGTTAAGTCACCCCATTTGATCTTAGGTTGCCTGCACCCCGCCCTCTTCTTCCTACTCCTCTTGATCTCCAGGTCCATAACTAGGAGCCTATGTAGGGTCGTAAGGTGCTTACTCGGGATGACCTTGCAGTCAGTGCACAAACCTTTATCGCATTTCCTATAGAGAAGACAATCAATCTGAGTCTTGCCCATTAACTTTCAAAAAGTGACCAGGTGCTCTTCCCCTATTCGGGGAACTCGAGTTAGCTATAACCAACTCAAAAGCTCTAGAAAACTCCAACAGTGAATTACCTCCCTCATTCCTATCCCCAAAACCGTACCCGCCATGCACATCATCATAACTCCCAGCACTAGCCCCAATATGACCATTGAAATCTCCACCAATGAATAACTTCTCTATGTGCGGGATACTACGCACCATCTCGTCCAAATCATCCCAAAATTGCTTCTTGACCTCCTGGTTCAAACCTACCTGAGGAGCATATGCACTAATCACGTTTACAGTAAACCCACCAACTACCAGCTTAATCCTCATCAACCTGTCATTTACCCTCCTAACCTCAATCATGAGCTCCCTGTCTACTAAAATACCTACCCCATTCTTATCCCCAGCGCTCCCTAGAGGCGAAACAGTATTAAAATAATTTGAATTAAGATAACAAAATTTCCTAATACGATTGCATATGATCATTAACCGAATTAAGCATGATAACACGATAACAAAAGATAAATTTCTTTTTTTTATTTTAGTTCAAATTTAAAAACTTTACCTATAAATTCAAAATTATCCTTTAATATATATATATATTAACGAAATAAAGTTATCATATATAATTGGCATTGTGGTTAAAGTGGCAAGCTAGTAACTGTTAATAGAATATGGTAACATTGTCAAATATTGAATAAAGTTACCATATTCTATTGACAATTACTAGCTTACCACTTTAATCACAATGCCAATTATATATGATAATTTTATTTTGTTAATGTGTGTGTATATATATATATATTGAGTCTGACTCATAGTGATTATTTATCAAAGAATGACTCTGGTTATCAAATGATTGAACAACCAGGAGCAATTTACTTACGATACTTAATTGAAATTCATAAAAAGCATCTAATGAATTCTAAGTTCAATCCATCCTGTTTAGCATAAAGACAAATATTCCTTGCTCATTATCAGACAATCACTTATTCACAAACTTCGTGTGGGGAAAATCGTTTTCATGGAAAACCCTTTTCGCTCCGCTTAGCCTTATCCACCCTCTAGGGGTATTTTAGTAATAGGTTCTATAGGAACTGGACAATCCTATTTGGTCAAATACCTAGCGACAAACTCCTATGTTCCTTTCATTACGGTATTTCTGGACAAGTTCCTGGATAAGAAGCCTAAAAGTTTTCTTCTTGATGAGATCGATATTGATGATAGTACCTTGAGATGGAGCTGGAACTGCTAACTAGGATGGATGAGGATGAGCTAGGCTTTCAACAGCATAAGGCACATTCGTGAAGTGTAGCTTGACAGCAATAAGGAATCAGTCTCCCCTATCACCAACCTGTACCTTCTTTTAATGCACCATTTAAGGCCAAAAAGCATGGCCTTTGCTTCTGCCCAGTTGTTGGTTCCAGCACCCAAGGGAATGGAGTAAGCCATAATAAGAGTACCCATACTATTTCTGACAATACCACCACCTCCACAAATACCATCTTTACAGCTACCATCACTATTAAGCTTGACAAAAAGCAGTGGTGGCTTGATCCACCTAACCAAAGCCACAGATTTCTAAGTCATTTAAGCATCACACAGATAACAAATACTCTTCCAGCTCTCACCTACTCTAACCTTGACAAACTGAGAATGCAGCAGGTGAGATAAGGAGTATGTGATCAATGCCTTGGATCTATTGAGTGATGGTTTTTCAGAACCATATTTATTGCTGCACCTGGACCTCCACAGCTCCCAGCAAACCAAAGAAGGCATGACCTTAGTAATATATGAAGCCACAGGATTAAGGACCTTGTGGTTCCACCAATTAAGAAGTAGCATTCAACAATTGATATTCCCAAACCAGTTAAGCAAAAACACCAGAGCAAAAGAGATGCTCAATAGATTCTAAGCTTGAGTTCACAGTAGAGTCAACACAGCAATAACATTTAGGGGAAAGAGAATGACCAAACCTGGACACTCTCTCATCAGTTGGGAGTTTATCATGGACTGCTCTCCAGGTAAGAAATGCCATTTTAAAAGGCACATCCCCATGCCATATCTTTGAATCTAAAAAGGACACCTCTTTTTTCTGTCTAAGCATATTCTAGGCTGAAGCAAGAGAGAATTTACCTGATGCAGTTGGAGACCAAATTGCCAAATCATCTTCATCTGGACTGAGAGTAAGCTGCATAGAGGAGATGATGTTCTTCACAAAGTCTGGAGGTTGAGTGTGCAGACAATCCTAGTGCCATTGATTGTCCTTAAACACTTCATTGACCCTGATCTTGTCTTGCCTGGAATCATCTGCTAAAAAGTTGTGCAAGGGGCTCAACCCGCCTCTGGATGATAAGCCAAAGTGAGAGCCGACAATAAGCTAATGGATGCCATCTCTGCTGGATAATTAATTCCCCCTTTCAATCACGGAAAGCACGGTCAAAAAGATGTAAAGAAATCGGTGAGCACTTGTCTTACCTAGTAGGGCAGCCGACCAAGGCTCAGACCCTTATGAATCGACCGTCCGGGCCTGTCAAGTTAGGCCTTCGTAAAAAAGTCCACAGGGCGTTAAGCTCGGTGAGGTGGGTTCGAAAGATAGAGAGTTGATGAAGAGGCTTTTATAAGAAAAAAGGCATGGTTCTTTCAATTCTGCATCCGGGGAAAGCAGCTTCCGCTAAAACCATATCTGCTACTCTGATATTAGCTATTTGAGTAAAATCATAGGATTGAAAGCCGATTGCTACTTTCTTGCCTTGGGGCATCACATTCTGGATAACGTAAGAAAAAGTCTTTCTCTACTGTCTTCAGTCTGGTTTGCTTTAGAAGTAAGCAAGCAAAGACACGTGGTAGCTAAGCGAGAGTGGTTGCGGTGATGAATAATCTTTTTATTAGACCAAACAAACAGAGGAACCACTATTCCTCACTGCGGTATTTACTCTTGAAATACAAGGTAAGCCAACCAGTAGAAAGAAAGTATAAGCAAGGAATTCTATTCTTGTACTAGTCAACGATATCCCTTATTTTTACAGTTTAAATAATACCGAATCTCCTACGACTTCGTCCTCCCCTTTTGCTCATAAGTAATCTCTTCCCAATCAATTCATTGAGATGATCCGAATCATCAAGGGCATCCCTAAAAAATAAAAAAATCACTCTTTTAGAGCTATGACTTACTTAGTTTAATCCTGCTAGAAGAGCAGTGAGTGACCTACATTGAGTAGGAATTGTCACACCTCCTTTTTGCGCGCCCTGCCCCGAAGGGTTAGATGCGCGGGTGGAGTTTTTCCAATTTAAGTGACAATATTCGAAATGGGATTATTTATTTAATTCAGAGTCGCCACTTGGGAAAGGTTTGGTTTTTGGTGTCCCAAGTCACCGGTTTATCTTGAATCCCAAATCGAGGAAATTTTCGACTTTTCCAAGTGAAGTCTGCGAACCAGAAATTCTAAGTAAGGAATTCTGTTGACCCGAGGGAAGGTGTTAGGCACCCTCGAATCCCGTGGTTCTAGCACGGTCGCTTAAATTGTTATAATGGCTAAATATCTGATTTAAATACATGTTATGACTTACGTGCTTTTATTAAGTTTAAACCGCTTTTATTATTATCATTTATTTTATAGAATTGCAACATCGTGAAAATGCGTCTCGAACCACGTCACAATCAATGCGCCCGTAGTTGTTAACACATTTTGACTTTGTTGAGATTCGGATTTGGGTCACATCAATGTGCACCCGAATTTAAGAATGCGATTTAATTAAACCGCGCCAACAGAGTCTAACGCGTTATTATCTTTGTATAAGGCCACGAAATTTATTAAATGGCCTATCTTGAATTCTGAATAATTATCATGGTTATTTATTGAGGGCCCCGCAATTTTGCATCTTTATTTGGCGAGGCTCATCTCTATTTTAGAAAAGGATATCCTAAAATGGCTACATTTCTAATGCATTTGTCTTTAAAACTAGAAGAAAAAGTACATGCTAATTCAATTATAGGCTTTTGCCTAATCCGGATTTTGTCAGTTTCTGATTAACTACTTATAAAGTAAAAACACCATGCCTTGCGAGGACGTTTCAGTCGAACAAAAGACTACATACGAGATTGATGAAATGCAATACCTAATCCGAACATTTCTTGAGTTGAACTAAACTGAACTTATTTGGACTAGATTAAAGGATAACTAGCAAAGTAAAGTACTTTAGTTTGGCAAGGAATCATGTACGAGCTAAACGAAATACAACACTTAATCCGAGCACTTCTCGAGTTTAACTTAACTAAACTTATGTGGACTAGTCTTAACTAAACAAAAACTAAATGAAACAAGAACAGTATTGTACAGAGTCGAAATATACATGCCCCTACTGACAAACAACTACAGAATTAAAATACAACAGGGTAAACTCAGTCAAATATCAATACATACTTTCGAACTGTTGAATCATAAGCTAAATCAACTTTCACAGGCCTGTTAATGTATTATGAATACTACGACAAATACTTGAACTTCTTCAACCTCTTTTCATTTCATGCTTTCCAACTATTTTAATTACATCAATATGGGACTTGAAATGTGTACCTGGAAATGCTGAAAATGCAAAGGAGAAGAAGAAGAAGATGTGGAAATCAGCAGCAGAAAGAAGCAGGACTAGTAGTAGCAGCAGGACAGGGCAGCAACAACAGTGAGCAGAATAGCAACAACAAACAGAACAGCATAAAAGAAAAGGATTCTGATGCGAGGTGGAACTAGAGTTGAAGGAAAATGACAGCCAAACGAAATAGCACACAGTGTGATAGCAACAATGCTTCAGACAATCCAATTCCGGAATATACCAAATGCCACAAAACACTAACAATAATCTCGATGGGATTTTAGAAGAAGCAACACTGCTTAATGTATTGACAATAGATGAAGTTCAGACAAACAAGACCAAATTTCTGATTTCCTAATCTGTTTTTCCTCTTTCTTGCTCCCTTTCTATTTCTGTCAACTCTCTCTTTTCTTTCTATCTTCACAGTGTGTGTGTGTTTCTTCTCTAATCCCTGTGTCCTAATCTCAGATCCCCCTTTCCCAATGTTTTTATCTCCCCTTTTATAAGTCCCTATCCTACTCTTTTTTAAACAGCCTGTTTTCAGAAATCCAGTACCCTTCCCATGTGCCTTCTATTTTCAATTCCAAACTTTAGCTAATTAAATATTAAACCCCATCAACATTCCCTGGCAGATTTTACTTTTAAAAGGTTTAAACACTTCTTTAAACTAAAGCCAAGTATGGGCAGTAGGATAGCATATGCTGTCAAAACATTTTAAAATCAAACAAGGACCTTTATGCAGGCCACAGGTTGTGCACAAAGCACATGAGGAGCACCAATGCACATGAGGTGCACCAATGCAAATGTTGTGCAGGAGTGCACATGCCATCCAATTCAGCATTTTAACCAAACATCCCTTTTACATTACTGATCTAAATCAACAGCTATAAGTAAACAAAATTGTTTCTCAATTGATTCAAAAAAAAAAATGTTCGACAGAAACAAATCGCTTTGCTATGCTCAGATAGTTGAAACTAATTGACGACTCATGTCGACTCGACTATATTAGCATTATCGTACACAATCGTAGCCGAAAATCAAACATTCAGAAGTATGGGACACATGACTCGACTTATACTGATTAAAATAGAATGGTGCATCCGAGGAATCAGTTAGTTAGTACAAATTGGAATACAACCAATACGCATGCCGTATCAGAATAGGAGGAGAAGGATTCAGACAAACACAGATGTTCAAACAGAGTGGACGAACAAAAGTTGATAAAAATTCAAAACACAAATTGACACAAAACATGAACAGACATCTAATCCCTCACATGGACCAAACAAATAAGGGAAGAAGGCAGACTCACCTCAAATCTTGAAAAATCGGAAACCTTGAACCGGACTTGGACAGACTTTCTTAAGGCTGAACGGACTTTAATCGAAGTGTTTCTCAGATGAGAAACACTTCGATTAAGGTCCCTTGGACCTTAATTTCTTTGGCTCGAACGGGTATGAACTAGTGACGAGGAACTACAAAGTTCCAAAACTCAGATCCGGGATTCATGTTTCCCTGGTTAGATTCGGACCAAACCAAGTATGGTTCGGTCACGAGGGGGGTCTGGGGAGTATCTGGTACAAAACTGGGGTTGGTTGGGTCAGATCGAGTTTTGACTCGAATCTTCGAATGAAGATTCGAGGACCTGGGGGTGATTCGAAACATGGGGTTGGTAGATTTGGGTTCAGGATGGCCTGGGGGTCCTATGGTGTTCAAGGGAAGGTCACCGGCATCCATGCCGCCGGCTTTCATGGCGGAAGTATGCAGAGGCGGCTAGGGTTTTAGGGCTGTTCGTTTGGGGAGACGAAGCAGCTGGGGTATTGGATAGGGGGGTAGGGTAGTGTTATGTACTTATATAGTTAGTGGGCAAATGGATCCTGGCCGTTGGATGAGACGAGATGAAGGGCCAGGATCCTTCGGCTAACAGGGAACGACGTCGTTCCAAGGGTGAAGGGTTAGGGTCGGTCCGGGTGAGACGGGTCGGGTTTATTGGTGGGTTATGGGGATTGATCTTGGACCGTTGGATCGGCTTGGTTTAAACGGTTGTGATGGGTTGGCATCGAAACGACGTAGCTTTGGTGTTAAACTACGTCGTTTCATGGCCTGGGGGTGGGCTGTTTGGACTGGTGGCTTGGGCTGTCCGCTTGGGCTGAGTTCGTTGGGCCAATTTTAACAAATTGGCCCAAGTCCGGAAGGGCCTTTTCTTTCTCTCTTTTTTTTATTTTTTATTTTTATTTCTTTTCTTATTTATTTTAAAACAAAACTAAAAAAAAATCAAATTAAAATTAAATACACACTCAAATATAATTATTTGCGCACATACTAAAGTATTTCAAAACCGGTAAAGTCAAACCAAACAAAATCATGGACGAAAAATGCCTATTCACGATTTTCTATTTAATGACCGAATTACGGTTTGAATTACGCAGGACACATATATTTTTTTGAATTTTATAAAGTAAATAAATAAGAATGGGCCAAAATCACAAATAAATCCACAAGGTGCCGCACAGAAATCCGAAATTGTACAGCGGGGCCAATTATATATTTTTTATTTCTTTTTGGAGCGATTGTCGTGTGAAGCAAAAATCACGTGCTCACAGCTGCCCCTCTTTGTTCGGAAACACGAAGGGTTTTCGTGCAAAGATCAAGTGAGCGTGTATGAGCGATTTTTGCCTATAGACCACTCCGTATGAAGCATTTTTTGAAAGATCTGACCGAATCTTGCTTCAAAGATTTCCTACATATCCTGGGCTAAACAGGAATCAGGTCAATGTAGTTCGAGAAGTTTTGGTAGCTGGGGCTACCGTGGGACTGCAATGCTTGCCGCTACTGCTGCTGCTGTTGTCACTGCTACGTCACTGACCGCCTTATTACAACCAAGCGAAAATTGGAAACTGAACTAACTACTTTTATGTATGTCAACTGCTAGTTACAAGATTCCTATCTATGATTCTTTTACGACTTGATCTTGGGTCTTAGCTGATTCTGCTTGTAGACTCTGATCTGAATCTTGATGCTTGCGAGTTGCGGCGACTTGTTTTTTAATCCCCAGGATACCGAATAAAATGTGACCGGCAGAGGTCAGGACCTTAGTCGAATGTTGGAGTCGATCTGCTTTCCCTTTACTCTGATATCTCGGGATATCTCTTTTTGTCTTTTTCTTCTTTGATTCCGAACTGGGATTTATCTCGTGGGTCATTTCGATCCATGTGGCTCGAGGTCAGACCTGTGGGAGAAAAGAAACAAACAAACGAAATTTTCTGCCCCAGTTCCACTAGGAAAATTTCGTTACTTATTCACCAGGAAGTTCATAAAATTGATGAAAGAGGATATGCGTGCTCAGTTCAGGGTTGGAGCCCTAATATCGACTAGCTGGGGAAAGGTTCAGTGTAGGGTTTTAAAACCCTTACGCCAAACAAAGGAAGAATTCAGTTTAGGGTTTAAAACCCTAATGCTGCCTAAAAGGAAAAAAGTTCAGTTTAGGGTTTAAAACCCTGATGCTGACTAAAAGAGAATTCAGTTTAGGGTTTAAAACCCTAATGCTGATTGCATGGAAAAGCTCAGTTTAGAGTTTAAAACTCTAATGCTGGCTAAAAGGAAAAAGTTCAGTTTAGGGTTTAAAACCCTAATGCTGACTAAAGGAAAACTCAGTTTAGGGTTTAAAACCCTAATGCTGATTGCATGGAAAAGCTCAGTTTAGAGTTTAAAACTCTAATGCTGGCTAAAAGGAAAAAGTTCAGTTTAGGGTTTAAAACCCTAATGCTGACTAAAGGAAAGTTCAGTTTAGGGTTTAAAACCCTAATGCTGATTGCATGGAAAAGCTCAGTTTAGAGTTTAAAACTCTAATGCTGGCTAAAAGGAAAAAGTTCAGTTTAGGGTTTAAAACCCTAATGCTGACTAAAGGAAAATTCAGTTTAGGGTTTAAAACCCTAATGCTGACTAAAGGAAAATTCAGTTTAGGGTTTAAAACCCTAATGCTGACTAAAGGAAAATTCAGTTTAGGGTTTAAAACCCTAATGCTGATTGCATGGAAAAGCTCAGTTTAGAGTTTAAAACTCTAATGCTGGCTGAAAGGGAAAAGTTCAGTTTAGGGTTTAAAACCCTAATGCTGACTGGCTGGGGATAAAGCTCGAGAATACTACACGATCTATTTTTGAGTTTTCTTGTTTTAGATAAAAGGGAGTTTCGTGGAAGCTTACCTTTCGAGTGAATTCCTTATTGTCAAAATGTTTCTTGTACCTTCCTCTTTGGGCGACACCTGCTTCTTGCACGGTTGTCTTGGATTATACCTGTTTCAACTTTTCAGATAAAGAACAATTGTTAGTTCGGAAATGACGGTCGGTTCGGTGACCTCGATCGTTCCCAGTTGCTTTGTTGCGTCTTCATTTCTGTTGTGAAGTCCCGCCATTGATTTGATTCATATGCCGAAACCCTTTGGACCGCTCAGGCTTGTATTTCCAGATTCTGTGATGATTTGCCTCGTAAGGCTCTCTTTTTTTTGTGTCCCGTTTTGCTTGGAGGTTCTCAACGGGGGTTTTATTGGAGGTATTTTGTGGGGATTTGTACAAAAGGGAAGCTTTGTGGGGAATATTTACAAAGTGGATTCTTTGTGTGGATTTTGTACAATGGGCATGCTGGGGGATTTATTTCAAAGTGGGATTTCTAGAATTTGTTGGGGTAAGCTTGTTGGGGATGTCTACCAAAGGACTTGCTGGGATGTGCTGAGGAGATTCCATTTTTTTTTTTTTTTTTTTTTTTTTTTTTTTTTTTTTTTATATATCGAGGAGATTCTGTGGGAGATTGTACAAGACTCTGTTGGGATTTGTACAGGGGGAGACTCTGTGGGGATTTGTCCGAAGGTGGACTTGCTGGGGAAGATTTCAAGATTTCTCTCTTTTCCTTTTCTCCGGAACACCATCAAACGTCATGATTCATCATGCTTGGGTAATCATATCAACGAGATGAGGTGCTTTCCTTCATGAGACGGGATTCCGTGTAAACAAACCATGCCACCTACCCTTTCCGGTGTGTCCTGAACTCGGGGTTAAAATGCGAAAGGGATTCGAAAAGAAACAAAAGGGGAAAACAAATCAGAAAAGAAATACCCTTTTCGGGGAGAGAAAGACTTATCTGAGGAAGATAATGCTGGCTTTAAATGACATGACATGCCTTTTGGACTGGACGTCTGACCTTCCATGAACTTGCGTTTTCCTAGACCAGAACAGATCTGTGGTTCCAAAACTGGTGGAACTTTGCCGAGACCTTCTTGGGGTGGCGTCATTCCTTTTCGGCCAACAGCGCCCTTTGCGGGTTTTCGCTGGCTGACCTCTCTCATTTCTCTTCCTGTCGTCGCTTGATAGCACTCTTTGCGAGTTTTTACTAAACAAGCTCTCTCATTTTGGTTTCTCTTCTCCCGTCGCCTCGTGGTGCCCGAAGGTTTTCACCGCCGAGACTCTCTCATTTTATTTCTCTCAACTCAGGGTGTGCTGGTTTCCTTTTGTGATGCTTATTGGTTTCCCACCATCTTTGGTAATTGATTTGAAGGCTTGTACCTGGTGAAGAGAGGTAGCTGATACTAAACTTCTCAAGTGTCTGACATGCCCCGGTTTTCCATTTCAGGGTGAATGGGATTTTGTTGTTGGTGTGACTGAACCTCAGGGAGAGGCTGCCTACGTATCCTTTCGGAATCAAGTCAAACGTAGTTCAGGCCTCAATCAATGTTTTTTTTTTTTTTTTTTTGAGAGGATTGGGTAGTGTTTAGGGAGTAGTGGGGAATAAAACCTTTGCCATTTTCGAATGTGTCAGGACCACCGGAGTATGATTTAGACGTAGTACCTCTTGACTGCATCTGCATTTACTGCTGTGTCGGGGTCATTTCCTTCGATATCACCTAAATACAATGCTCCCCGCGGCAGTATCTTCCTCACAATGTATGGGCCTTTCCAATTTGGGGCAAACTTTCCTTTTGCTTCTTCATGATGCGGCAGAATACGCCTCAGTACCAATTGTCCTACTTCGAAATTCCGAGGTCGGACTTTCTTGTTGTAAGCACGGGCCATCCTTCGTTGGTATAACTGTCCGTGACAAACTGCAGCCATCCGCTTTTCATCAATCAACGTCAATTGCTCCAGTCGAGTCTTAACCCACTCGCTGTCCTCGATTTCTGCTTCGACAATGATTCGAAGTGAAGGAATCTCTACCTCTGCCGGTATTACGGCCTCGGTTCCATAAACCAAAAGATAAGGAGTCGCTCCCACCGATGTGCGCACCGTAGTGCGATACCCCAATAACGCAAAAGGTAACTGCTCATGCCACTGTCGGGAACTTTGTATTGTTTTCCTCAAAATCTTCTTGATGTTTTTATTTGCAGCTTCTACAGCACCATTGGCTTTTGGCCGATAAGGAGTGGAATTCCTGTGTGTTATCTTGAATTGCTCGCACACGTCTCCCATCAAGTGACTGTTCAAGTTTGCTGCATTATCTGTAATGATAGTCGCAGGAATACCGAAGCGACAGATAAGATTTGAGTGTACAAAATCCACTACAGCTTTCTTGGTGACCGACTTGAGAGTGACAGCCTCTACCCACTTTGTGAAGTAATCGATGGCAACCAGTATAAACCTGTGTCCATTCGAAGCCTTTGGTTCAATTGGTCCAATGACGTCCATGCCCCAAGCGACAAATGGCCAAGGTGCGGACATGGGATGCAGTTCCGTGGGAGGTGCATGAATCAAATTACCGTGCACCTGACACTGATGACACTTCCGGACAAAGCTAAAGCAATCCTTTTCCATGGTCATCCAGTAATAACCTGCTCTAAGGATCTTCTTCGCTAAGACATACCCGTTCATGTGAGGTCCACACACACCTGCGTGTACTTCGTGCATGATCTTTCTCGCTTCCTCGATGTCGACACATCTTAAGAGATTGAGGTCCGGAGTCCTCTTATATAACAATTCACTGCTCAAAAAGAAACCACTTGCATGTCGCCTAATGGTCCTCTTTTGATCTCCAGTTGCATGCTCGGGGTATTCTTGTGTCTTCAAGAATCTCTTGATGTCATGGTACCAAGGCTGCGTATTTGATCCCGTCTCGATTACACTGCAGTAACCGTGTCTTTCCTTGATTTGGATTTCCAAAGGATCGACGTGGGCGTCGCCCGGGTAGGGTAGCATAGAAGCCAGAGTAGCAAGTGCATCTGCCAGTTCATTGTGAAACCTCGGAATATACCTGAATTCTATTGAGTTAAAGCGCTTGCTGAGGTCCTCCACATGTTGTCGGTATGGGATAAGTTTGACATCCCGAGTTTCCCATTCGCCTTGAACTTGCCGGATGATCAGGTCAGAATCTCCCATAATCAGTAAGTCTTTGACATCCTGATCGATTGCCATATGTATGCCCATAATGCAGGCTTCATATTCAGCTGTATTATTTGTGCAGAAGAAACGAAGTCTAGCTGTGGCGGGATAATGCTGACCGGTAGGTGAGATCAAAATTGCCCCAATCCCTATACCCTTGGCATTCACGGCTCCGTCAAAGAACATCTTCCAAACATGAGCTTCCTCCGAGATCGCTTCTACGGTGTTTACCTCTTCATCTGGAAAATAGGTATCCAATGGCTGGTATTCCTCATCGACCGGGTTTTCGGCCAAATGATCTGCTAACGCCTGGGCTTTCATTGCCGTGCGAGTGATATAAACTATGTCGAACTCCGTAAGCAAGATTTGCCATTTAGCCAGTCTCCCAGTAGGCATTGGTTTCTGAAATATATATTTCAAGGGATCCAACCTGCTTATGAGGAATGTAGTGTGGGCTTGGAGATAATGCCTCAGCTTTTGAGCAACCCATGTGAGAGCGCAGCATGTCTTCTCCAACAGAGTGTATTTGGCCTCGTAGCTGGTGAATTTCTTGCTCAGGTAGTAGATCGCCTGTTCCCTTTTCCCGGTCACATCGTGTTGCCCCAGGACGCAGCCAAAGGAGTTCTCCAAGACTGTCAGATACAAGAAAAGTGGCCTCCCTGGTTCGGGAGGGACCAAGACTGGGGGATTCGAAAGGTACTCTTTGACTTTATCAAAGGCTTCTTGACACTCCGTTGTCCACTTAATCGCCGCATCCTTTCTTAACAACTTGAATATGGGCTCACACGTGCTTGTCAGCTGGGCAATAAACCGACTGATGTAGTTTAGCCTGCCCAAAAGACTCATCACGTCTTTCTTCGTTCTTGGGGGAGGTAGATCTTTGATAGATTTTATCTTAGTCGGATCTAGCTCGATACCTCTCCTGCTTACGATGAAACCCAAAAGTTTACCTGACGGAACTCCGAAAGCGCATTTTGCTGGATTTAGCTTCAAGTCATACTTCCTTAGTCTCTCGAAGAATTTCCTCAAGTCTTGGATGTGATTATCCTGTGTCCTGGACTTGACTATTACATCGTCCACGTACACCTCTATTTCCTGATGCATCATGTCATGGAAAATGGCGGTCATGGCCCTCATGTAAGTAGCCCCAGCATTCTTTAAACCAAACGGCATGACCCGATAACAGTAGGTGCCCCAAGGCGTGGTGAAGGCAGTTTTCTCGGCATCCTCTTCATCCATCAATACCTGATGATACCCAGCGTAACAATCTACGAAAGACTGTATCTCGTGCTTGGCGCAATTATCAACGAGGATGTGGATGTTGGGCAGCGGGAAATTATCTTTAGGACTTGCTCTGTTCAGATCTCGGTAATCTACACATACTCGAGTTTTCCCGTCCTTTTTCGGTACTGGAACCACATTCGCCAACCATGTTGTATATTGGACTACTCGGATCACTCCTGTTTTCAGTTGCTTGGTGATCTCCTCTTTAATTTTGTCACTGACCTCGGTTTTGAACTTTCGCTGCTTTTGTTGAACCGGAGGACAATCAGGATGAATCGGCAATTTGTGAACCACTAGATCGACACCTAGTCCCGGCATGTCATCATATGACCAAGCAAACACGTCTTTAAATTCAAGAAGAAGTTGAATTATCGCCTCTCGCGTTTTCTTGTCCGTGTGAATGCTTATCTTGGTCTCCCGGATTTCTTCCGGGGTTCCTAAATTTACCGGTTCAGTGTCATTCAGATTTGGCTTAGGTTTATTCTCGAAATATTCCAACTCTCGGTTTATCTCCCTAAAAGCCTCTTCCGCATCATATTCTGGTTCTGGATCCATTAATTCGCAGTTAAATAGCTCATTGTGATCCGGGCGTGAAGTCCGCGAGCATGTCATATTTAAAGCCGCATTATTAGGACTGAAAAGGAAGATAAGAGGAAAAGTAATAAAATCAGAACGAAAGAAAGAAAGGAAAGCAATGAAGATTTTTTTTTCATTTTCTTTGGAAAATTGGAAGACAACAACGTTTACAACTAGGAATTCGGAATAACAAATGAAAAGAAGAAAACGTTCAAGTTATGTCCCGGGGATAACTTGTGATACAGGAAAGGTGGCAGGACAAGTCTACCCGGACTTCCGTCTAGTTGGGAATGGCGTGATCTCCCAGTTTTGGAGCTTGGCGTTTGGCCCCATGTATATCATCTCAGCAGTGCTCGTGCCTTCGCCTGGTTGAACCATGTGGACCTCGTAGAGCATTTCCCTCATTGCCCCACATATTCCCTCGATTTCCTCAACTGTGAAGACCTCATCTTCTTCTTCTTCAGTGTACCCTGGCCTGACAAAAGTCGCATGTAAATCCGGCAGTGGTTGAGGCAACTTCCAGCCCTCATTTCTCCTTTTCTTTGCCCATTTTTCGTCTGCTGGAGTAGGTTTGAAACCTAGTCCAAAAGGTTTCTTGATGACTGGTAAAGTAATGGGTTCCGTCATTCCCTGAAGGGTTCGTCCAAGCCCCTTCCCTGGCCTAAATCCGTGTCGGATCATCTCTTTGGCCACCATAACCGAAGCGTTAGACAAGAAAGGCTGGGGGCAAGGTACTCCCTCTTCGTGCTGCTCTGCCAATACCACCTCGAAAGCTTGATAGACCGTATGCTCACTCCCTTCTCTTGGTTCAAGATACGGGATAGATGGGTCCCGATAAATGGCATGTTCATCTTCTCCATGGACCACGATCTCTTGGTCTTCATACTCGAACTTCACCATCTGGTGAAGAGTAGAAGGCACGGCTCCTGCCGCATGGATCCAAGGCCTGCCAAGGAGGAAATTGTAAGATGTGTCCATGTCGATCACTTGGAAAGTGACTCGAGATTCGACTGGTCCTATGACCAGCAACAGGTCTATTTCTCCCATGGTGTCTCTCTTGATACCATCGAAAGCTCTCACGCAGACGTTGTTGGGTCGAATTCTTCCGGTCTCAATTTCCATTCTTTGCAGCGTGGAGAGCGGGCAGATGTCAACACCTGATCCCCCATCCAGCATCACCCGCTTGACATAGTAGTCCTCACATTTGACTGTTAAATGCAATGCCTTGTTGTGTGCTGCTCCTTCCGGGGGTAGATCGTTCTTGCTGAAGGAGATTTGGTTGACGGCGAAGAATCTTTCGGTCATCCGCTCTAGTTGCTCCACCGAGGTTTCGACCGGTACGTATGCTTCATTCAGGGTTTTCAGCAGGATCTTTTGATGCTCGGTTGACCTCATTAATAGTGACAGCATGGACACCTGCTCAGGGTGCTTGCGCAGCTGGTCTATCACTTCATAATCCGGCATCTTCATCTGCTTGAAGAACACTTCCGCTTCTTCAACACTCACAGGCTCCTTTGGAGGGAAGCGCCTTTGTGTGGCGTTGTTCAGTTCTTGGGTATTTGAGTACCCTCCAACGAAAGTATTTTCTGGAAGTTCTTCCATGACCTCCTTACCTTTGTATGTTACCAAAGTCTTTTGATAATTCCACGGTACTGTGGACGGGTTGGTCATTGGCTTTTGTGGCACGCGTCCGATAACCACTGGCTCATTCAGCCGAGGTGGTTGAATCGTCCCCCGGACCACATAGGCCCCTTTTGGCACATACATAGGTTTTGTCTTTTTGATCCCGAAGTTCTGCGTCTTCTTGGCTTGACCTCGTGGTATGTAAAGAACTCCACCCTTTGCTGGTACTACTTTCTTCTCCACCTTCTTTTCGGGCTTGCTTTCTGCAGCCTTGGCCTCCTCGCCCCTTTCTGATTTCTGGTCTGTTTCAGGCCTCCTCGCTGTGTCGACAATGGCAATTATGGCTTTCAAGGCAGGGTCGAACTCTTTGTCTTCACAAATCATGCCGATCGGCGGCCCATTATTGTGAGTGGGCAATGGATTGTTGGTTACATTTGGGATCTCTTCGTCCCTTAGCACTATCTTCCCCTGCTCTATCAAATTTTCGACCACTCTTTTCAATGACCAGCAGTCGTTTGTATCATGCCCCTCGGCCCCTGAATGATAGGCGCATCTGACTCCGGCTTTGTAAGAAGGAGATGTCGGGTTTTGCCTTGTTTGAGGGATGGGTTGTAGGAAACCCAACTGAACCAACTTTGGGAACAAAGTCGAGTATGGCTCACCGATGGGCGTGAAAGTCCGCCGTCGAGGTGGCTCTTGGGGGCGGTAGTTATTTTGCGGGGGTTGTGGGTTATAGTGGTTGCGGTAAGGAGGCTGATTTCTGGGAGGTGGAGCTGGGCCTCGGTTAGCTTGTTGTGGTGAATGGTTATAAGGTTGGGCATTCATGACCATATAAGGTTGATGAGCATATGCCGCATTTGAGTGGGGGTAGTAGTGTTGTGAGGCCCTTTCCGGAAAATGGGGCCTGTGATGACGATACTCCCTTGCTTCAGAGGCTGCCATAGCCGTTTCTTCCTTCTTCTTCCCCCTTGTCGTCCCTCCAGACCCACTTTGGATGGCCTGAGAGGTTGCCCTTAGGGCTGCTTGACTCAGAATCCGACCCGTTTTCAGCCCATTCTCTACCATTTCTCCTATCTTGATTGCTTCCGCGAATGGCTTACCCATGGCCGACATCATGTTTTGGAAATAGTCAGACTCTTGAGCCTGGAGAAAGGTAGTGACCATTTCCACTTCATCCATGGGAGGCTTTACTCTCGACGCCTGTTCACGCCACTTGATAGCATACTCTCTAAAACTTTCCGAAGGCTTCTTCTTCAAATTCGACAGAGAGTTTCGGTCTGGCGCAATGTCGATGTTATACTGGAATTGTTTTACAAAATCTCTGGCGAGATCATCCCATATATGCCATCGGGACATTTCCTGATCCATATACCATTCCGAAGCTATCCCTACTAAGCTTTCCCCAAAATATGCCATTAGCAGTTCTTCCTTTCCGCCGGCTCCCCGCAATTGGTTGCAGTATTTTTTAAGATGTGCAATGGGGTCACCGTGCCCATCGTATTTCTCGAACTTGGGGGTCTTGAAACCCGTCGGCAGGTGCACGTGAGGGAACATGCACAGGTCGGTGTAAGAGACGCTCTTTTGCCCGCTCAAACCTTGCATATTCTTCAAACTTTGTTCAAGGCTTCTCATTCTCTTAGCAATCTCATTTTGTTCTGCAATCCTGGGGTTCTGTTCCTGTCCCGGTGCGAGTTCGCACTGAGGCGGTAGAGGATTATTGTTGGTAGCGAACCTGGTTGGTTCCATTGAGAACGATGGTGCTTGGAATGTAAAAGAGGATGAGTCAAAGCTTGGCTTGTATGTGGCAGGCTGTGCCGTAGCTGGGCAAGGCGATGCAGTAAAGATATTCATGCTTGCATCGGTGGCCGACATTCGGGGATGAGGCTCAGAAGGTGATCCGGCGGAGAAAACGGAGTTGGCTGGATACCCGAATGGGGTAGCAGGGTAATTTATGGGGACATTAGAAGTCCCACCTGACCTGGAGAATAATTCAGGGAATCCGGGGACGACACTTGGCGGCTCTTTCCCGTTGTTCCAATCATCCAGCATTTCCAACATGCGGAGCCGTAGGATTCTATTTTCTTCTGCAGTTGCGGATTCAGGCGTGAGGACGGCTGAGATTGAGCTCTCCTCAGAGACGGGGACTGTTTGCAATGGAATTTCCGAAGACATTTCCACACTTCCTTTTGACCTGGTGAAGTAGGTGTGAGTACTGTTTCTGGTCCTAACAATAGGTAGTTGAACACCTCTCTTTGACCTCGTGAAGTATGAGTGCGAGGCCAGACTTTCACCAAACCAACCGTCTTTTCAAAAACCCTGGAAATGTGCTCAGTGACAAGCGCACGGTTAATTTGTAGCAAATAACAGATAGTTAATCTCACGTTGGGCATGATGCACCTATACAGTTAAGTGGATTACTATATGTCTGCTACGAGAGCATGCGTCATTCCGGTATTTTCCTCTTATTCCCCCCTTTTTTATTTTTTTTTTTTATTATTTTCATTTATTTTTCTTTTATATATTTTTTTTTTTATTTATTTTCATTTATTTTTCTTTTATATATTTTTTTGTAGCAAAATAAAATGCGATCGGATCCGATGAGGATTGCCTACGTATCACGATACTCACGTGAATCAGATCATTACGTAGTTCGAAAACACGAATGAGCGTGAAAGAAGCAAACTCTTTATTATTGAAGCAGTCTATTACAAACTACATTTGCAAAAGAAAAAGCAAACTTTGGAAATAAACCTAGACTCAAAAATAGACTAAAAATCACCCTGATGAAAAAAAAAGGCAGAAGATGCTATAGATACAGATTTGACCTATGAATGCATTATGGTTTTAAAAATTGGTTTCCGCGGGGCGTCGTTCGGCCTCGCCGCGGTCCTAGGCGTGAGATCCCACTCAAGTTGCTCTAGCTCGTGCATAGTCTGCTTGACATAACCCATTACTGCCGAGAGGACGGTAGCGCTGGACATGTTCTCACATCGTAGGCATCGTCTGGTGATGGCATGGGCAATGGCCTTGATCCTATCTCTGGTTTGCTTCTTCTCTACGAGCAGGCGTCTTGTCTGATCGCTGCATATCTTGAAAACTTGAGCATCTTGTACATGCTGATGCTTCAGTCGTCGTACTTCCAACTTCATCTGGGCTATTGAGTCATACCAGTATCTGCTCTCAATTTGGAAATCCTTGGCCTGATTAGCTGTTTTGATCTCAAGTGCAGCCATCTCTCTCTTTATCTTAGCAACAGTCTTCTCATGGTCGCTTTCCAATCGATTCAAGTACCTGCGATGCTTGTCTGTTCTTGTACCCCACTGTGCTTTGAGCTCTGCTATGATGTTTTCAGATTTCTCCAAACCATCTCGCCATTCCCTGATTTCACCTTTTAGCCCTTTTATCAACTGCTCGTCCGATCGACGCCTTGGTTGTCCATCTGCATCCAACCTTATCTGTTTGATCTGGGCTCTGAGCATTTCATTTTCTTGAATCAACCTGTTCCGTTCTCCCAGATCGGTAGCAACTTGCACGTTGTGTTCATATTTCAATTTTTCCACTTGTTGCTTTAACCTGCTGATTTCGGTGCAATAGCCTCTTTCTTTTGCTAACCAATCCCACTGCTTTTGTGATGATTCGGTAAAATTCCGGATGTGGGGTCTCTTAGCTGGCCTTTCGTGCTCGAGTTCCCTTCTGTACCATGCAAGGTAACCTGGCGCCGTTTCTCCTTTGGCTTGATCCCGCACGCAAGTATCTGATTTCAAATATTGACCCTCATTCCAGATTTGGCGAATCTTTGCTTCTGGGAACTGTCCGTTAGGACTTATCTCGATTGCTTGAGTGCTTAGATCTTCCTCATGAGGTACTGTCTGGCATTTTCCGAACTGTCTTAAAACTCGGCCGGGTGCGTAAGGTTGAATGCTCTTAAGCCCCATCAGCAAGAAATGAGTTTTAGTCGCTGACATATATAAGACCTCATCAACGGGCAACCATCCCAACTTCCATTGTATTTGGCTGGCAGTAAGAGCTTGAAAGAACGAGGTCCAAGCCAGGATTCCTTCGGGCAAACTGATCTCTTTGGCTCTTGCGTAAGATTCTTCTATGCGGGTCTTACCCGGGGAACCACGGCTCAAAATCTCGGAATGATGGCAAAGGTGCTCGGTCATCCATATCTGCAGGAGCAAGTTACAACCTTCGAAGAAATTTCCCCCAGCTTTACAAGTTGTGAGAGCTCGAAAGATGTCGGATACCACCATAGGCGCGAGAGTACTGTCACTTTGCGTGAGTAAAGTGCTGACGACCCCCGATATCTTCAAATCAATGTTTCCATCTTTCCTGGGAAATACCAGAAGTCCCAGAAACGTTATCATGAACGCCACCCGTCTGTGCTCGTCCCACTTCTGACGAACTCCTTTGCTGCACAGTTTGTTGATTGGATTATTGAATCCCCCCTCGTGACCGTATCTATCATATATGAAGCATGGAGTACAGAATCCGGCTGCTAGATCCGGGTTGTGGACTGTTCTAGGTATTTTCAATGAATCCAGGAACCGATGTACCGTGACGACTCTCGGGGCGACCAAGTATTTTTGCTTCAACGGAAGTTCAGTATTCCCGATGTATCCGGCCATTTCTTCCAAAGTTGGGGTGAGCTCAAAATCAGAGAAATGGAAAACATTGTGCGCCGGGTCCCAATAGGTAACCAAAGCTCTTATGATATCTCCCCGAGGCTGGATTTCCAACAGACCCACAAGACCTTTCAGATTTTTCTTAACCTCATTTTGCCCTTCAACACCTAGATCATTCCACCATAGCCGTAACTTGATAGGGATTTTGGTCATTATTGAAAAATGTTCATTTTGCATCGTGCTCATCCTGCACATTTATTAAGGTGATTTTAACAAAAATGACTGACTCAAAATATTTTACAGAGGGGACCAAGCTTTGAACACGGCCTTTAAGCACTCCGGGGAAGAAGATTTTAAGGCTGTGTGGGTCTAAACATGCTAAGGAAAACCCAAAAGTGGCTATTTATGCAAAGTCAGCCTTCCGGCGTCCCTTTCGGGAACATTCGGCTATTCATGTCAAAACAGCATCACCTGACTTATTTATGACTCTTTAAAAATTTGAAACATATATTTTTTTGATTTTGGCTATTTTAGCAAAATGGGGGTTGAACCCGACGAGGGTTGCCTACGTATCTCACATCCGGTGAGAATCAAACCGGCGTAGTTCGGGGATATCGTAAAATAGGGAAAAAATCGAATAAACCTAGAAATCAAGAATGCGTATTTTTTACATTTTTGAAAAGAGATAAAGATTATATTGTATTTCTTTTTAGGAAAAATTTGGACCTTTAGTCTGAATTCATAAAAGGGGCACTACGAAAGAAACAACACATTTTTTTTGAATTATGAATTTTTTTTTTTTTTTTTTTTTTTTTTTTTAATTTTAACAATAAATACCCCCTTTTTTTTTTTATTTTGAAAGTGATAAAAGAAGATTTTTATAAATTTTTTTTTAATGACTCTCAATAAACAAGACAGTTTTTTTTTTCTTTTTTTTTTTAAGAAAATTTCGGCAAGGTTTTGACACTACTTGGACATTGGTTTTATTTTTCCAAAATTAAGTAATTATCTCCCCTACGCTGTTACTTTCCCTTTTTTTTTTTATGAACCGGTCGACATGCGGAATCGAAGCAAATAAATGCATAACACAGATAGGAATGCAGCATGATGGTCTTTCCATTTCAGGTTGCCTGTCCTAGACGGACCCAACCCCTGTGTTGAGTCCCCTAAGTCAAATGCAATGTGATGCAAATAAGCGTTCCTATTAGGGATCCGGCATGAAGTTTCGTTATACTAGGTTTAAACCTTGGTATTTGTTCTAGACTGTGTACCCGAGCGGACAACTCGAGTCGAGGAGGGGGCTACGTA
Source organism: Nicotiana tabacum (assembly GCF_000715075.1). Taxonomy (NCBI): domain Eukaryota; kingdom Viridiplantae; phylum Streptophyta; class Magnoliopsida; order Solanales; family Solanaceae; genus Nicotiana; species Nicotiana tabacum. The sequence continues at coordinate 160,709,218 of NC_134090.1, read as the reverse complement.
CCGGGGACCCGCGAGATCGTCCGGCTTTGTAACTTGTCCGTCCTCTTTCTTATTTTAGGTATTGACATTAACAGAATAGGGAGTCTCGACCAGCGAGCTTCTCCCCGGAGGTAAGAAGAGAAGGGTTTCGGCACAGTTTATATACAGTTCAGATAATATCAAAGCGGTAAAAGACAGCATTTGGCACATTATGCAAAAACATGTAATAAAGATCAGATAATAAAGCCAAATATAATAATTATTCTAAGCTCGAATTCTTGAACCCTGAACCAGTGGTTCTGGGTCCGTCTTCCCCAGCAGAGTCGCCAGAGCTGTCACACCTCCTTTTTGCGCGCCCTGCCCCGAAGGGTTAGATGCGCGGGTGGAGTTTTTCCAATTTAAGTGACAATATTCGAAATGGGATTATTTATTTAATTCAGAGTCGCCACTTGGGAAAGGTTTGGTTTTTGGTGTCCCAAGTCACCGGTTTATCTTGAATCCCAAATCGAGGAAATTTTCGACTTTTCCAAGTGAAGTCTGCGAACCAGAAATTCTAAGTAAGGAATTCTGTTGACCCGAGGGAAGGTGTTAGGCACCCTCGAATCCCGTGGTTCTAGCACGGTCGCTTAAATTGTTATAATGGCTAAATATCTGATTTAAATACATGTTATGACTTACGTGCTTTTATTAAGTTTAAACCGCTTTTATTATTATCATTTATTTTATAGAATTGCAACATCGTGAAAATGCGTCTCGAACCACGTCACAATCAATGCGCCCGTAGTTGTTAACACATTTTGACTTTGTTGAGATTCGGATTTGGGTCACATCAATGTGCACCCGAATTTAAGAATGCGATTTAATTAAACCGCGCCAACAGAGTCTAACGCGTTATTATCTTTGTATAAGGCCACGAAATTTATTAAATGGCCTATCTTGAATTCTGAATAATTATCATGGTTATTTATTGAGGGCCCCGCAATTTTGCATCTTTATTTGGCGAGGCTCATCTCTATTTTAGAAAAGGATATCCTAAAATGGCTACATTTCTAATGCATTTGTCTTTAAAACTAGAAGAAAAAGTACATGCTAATTCAATTATAGGCTTTTGCCTAATCCGGATTTTGTCAGTTTCTGATTAACTACTTATAAAGTAAAAACGCCATGCCTTGCGAGGACGTTTCAGTCGAACAAAAGACTACATACGAGATTGATGAAATGCAATACCTAATCCGAACATTTCTTGAGTTGAACTAAACTGAACTTATTTGGACTAGATTAAAGGATAACTAGCAAAGTAAAGTACTTTAGTTTGGCAAGGAATCATGTACGAGCTAAACGAAATACAACACTTAATCCGAGCACTTCTCGAGTTTAACTTAACTAAACTTATGTGGACTAGTCTTAACTAAACAAAAACTAAATGAAACAAGAACAGTATTGTACAGAGTCGAAATATACATGCCCCTACTGACAAACAACTACAGAATTAAAATACAACAGGGTAAACTCAGTCAAATATCAATACATACTTTCGAACTGTTGAATCATAAGCTAAATCAACTTTCACAGGCCTGTTAATGTATTATGAATACTACGACAAATACTTGAACTTCTTCAACCTCTTTTCATTTCATGCTTTCCAACTATTTTAATTACATCAATATGGGACTTGAAATGTGTACCTGGAAATGCTGAAAATGCAAAGGAGAAGAAGAAGAAGATGTGGAAATCAGCAGCAGAAAGAAGCAGGACTAGTAGTAGCAGCAGGACAGGGCAGCAACAACAGTGAGCAGAATAGCAACAACAAACAGAACAGCATAAAAGAAAAGGATTCTGATGCGAGGTGGAACTAGAGTTGAAGGAAAATGACAGCCAAACGAAATAGCACACAGTGTGATAGCAACAATGCTTCAGACAATCCAATTCCGGAATATACCAAATGCCACAAAACACTAACAATAATCTCGATGGGATTTTAGAAGAAGCAACACTGCTTAATGTATTGACAATAGATGAAGTTCAGACAAACAAGACCAAATTTCTGATTTCCTAATCTGTTTTTCCTCTTTCTTGCTCCCTTTCTATTTCTGTCAACTCTCTCTTTTCTTTCTATCTTCACAGTGTGTGTGTGTTTCTTCTCTAATCCCTGTGTCCTAATCTCAGATCCCCCTTTCCCAATGTTTTTATCTCCCCTTTTATAAGTCCCTATCCTACTCTTTTTTAAACAGCCTGTTTTCAGAAATCCAGTACCCTTCCCATGTGCCTTCTATTTTCAATTCCAAACTTTAGCTAATTAAATATTAAACCCCATCAACATTCCCTGGCAGATTTTACTTTTAAAAGGTTTAAACACTTCTTTAAACTAAAGCCAAGTATGGGCAGTAGGATAGCATATGCTGTCAAAACATTTTAAAATCAAACAAGGACCTTTATGCAGGCCACAGGTTGTGCACAAAGCACATGAGGAGCACCAATGCACATGAGGTGCACCAATGCAAATGTTGTGCAGGAGTGCACATGCCATCCAATTCAGCATTTTAACCAAACATCCCTTTTACATTACTGATCTAAATCAACAGCTATAAGTAAACAAAATTGTTTCTCAATTGATTCAAAAAAAAAAAAATGTTCGACAGAAACAAATCGCTTTGCTATGCTCAGATAGTTGAAACTAATTGACGACTCATGTCGACTCGACTATATTAGCATTATCGTACACAATCGTAGCCGAAAATCAAACATTCAGAAGTATGGGACACATGACTCGACTTATACTGATTAAAATAGAATGGTGCATCCGAGGAATCAGTTAGTTAGTACAAATTGGAATACAACCAATACGCATGCCGTATCAGAATAGGAGGAGAAGGATTCAGACAAACACAGATGTTCAAACAGAGTGGACGAACAAAAGTTGATAAAAATTCAAAACACAAATTGACACAAAACATGAACAGACATCTAATCCCTCACATGGACCAAACAAATAAGGGAAGAAGGCAGACTCACCTCAAATCTTGAAAAATCGGAAACCTTGAACCGGACTTGGACAGACTTTCTTAAGGCTGAACGGACTTTAATCGAAGTGTTTCTCAGATGAGAAACACTTCGATTAAGGTCCCTTGGACCTTAATTTCTTTGGCTCGAACGGGTATGAACTAGTGACGAGGAACTACAAAGTTCCAAAACTCAGATCCGGGATTCATGTTTCCCTGGTTAGATTCGGACCAAACCAAGTATGGTTCGGTCACGAGGGGGGTCTGGGGAGTATCTGGTACAAAACTGGGGTTGGTTGGGTCAGATCGAGTTTTGACTCGAATCTTCGAATGAAGATTCGAGGACCTGGGGGTGATTCGAAACATGGGGTTGGTAGATTTGGGTTCAGGATGGCCTGGGGGTCCTATGGTGTTCAAGGGAAGGTCACCGGCATCCATGCCGCCGGCTTTCATGGCGGAAGTATGCAGAGGCGGCTAGGGTTTTAGGGCTGTTCGTTTGGGGAGACGAAGCAGCTGGGGTATTGGATAGGGGGGTAGGGTAGTGTTATGTACTTATATAGTTAGTGGGCAAATGGATCCTGGCCGTTGGATGAGACGAGATGAAGGGCCAGGATCCTTCGGCTAACAGGGAACGACGTCGTTCCAAGGGTGAAGGGTTAGGGTCGGTCCGGGTGAGACGGGTCGGGTTTATTGGTGGGTTATGGGGATTGATCTTGGACCGTTGGATCGGCTTGGTTTAAACGGTTGTGATGGGTTGGCATCGAAACGACGTAGCTTTGGTGTTAAACTACGTCGTTTCATGGCCTGGGGGTGGGCTGTTTGGACTGGTGGCTTGGGCTGTCCGCTTGGGCTGAGTTCGTTGGGCCAATTTTAACAAATTGGCCCAAGTCCGGAAGGGCCTTTTCTTTCTCTCTTTTTTTTTATTTTTTATTTTTATTTCTTTTCTTATTTATTTTAAAACAAAACTAAAAAAAAATCAAATTAAAATTAAATACACACTCAAATATAATTATTTGCGCACATACTAAAGTATTTCAAAACCGGTAAAGTCAAACCAAACAAAATCATGGACGAAAAATGCCTATTCACGATTTTCTATTTAATGACCGAATTACGGTTTGAATTACGCAGGACACATATATTTTTTTGAATTTTATAAAGTAAATAAATAAGAATGGGCCAAAATCACAAATAAATCCACAAGGTGCCGCACAGAAATCCGAAATTGTACAGCGGGGCCAATTATATATTTTTTATTTCTTTTTGGAGCGATTGTCGTGTGAAGCAAAAATCACGTGCTCACAGGAATAAGGCAATATCCCCTTGTTGCCTAGGAGCTCTTGGAGGCATTACCCCTATCACATTAGAGTAGACGGTCCCAGTCTTTTCTGTTTGCGTAGAAGTTCTTCCTCTAGCTCCATCGAATGCACTGAGAAAAGTAGCTGTGAGGAATAAAGAGCGTATTCTGTGGCATTTGATTCCATTCTTGCTAATAGTTGATTCTATAGATTCTCGAACAACGGGTACGCAAACAACGGCACCAACGGATACTGTCACACCGGTTACGAGAACATCTATAAGAGTAGGAGGAATTCAATACCAATTGCAGTTTTCTAAGACATTGGGGATTTGTCTTGCAAACAAGCCTTCCCTCCCTCACATCTGATTCAATAGCACTGGTAATTCCTCCAACACCATCCACCGCATATACGATAGATGATTCTATGCCATCCTCTTCCCTTCTTGTCTATCTCCTTCGATCAGATAGTTTTGCTTTCGGTGCTGGAGGAAGGGTAGTTTCAGAGTTCGAGATGTCTGAGCTTGGGGGGTTCCGCTTCTCTAATGTTATAATAAAGCTGCCCAGATCTTGCGTCTTCTTTTGCTGGCTAGATGCGTAAGTCAAGGTTCACGCTTGGGCCCTTGACGAGTACTTTGATTTTAGTTAGACCATAGGTGCTAAAGGGTATAGGAAGATATTACGGAGGAGTGTCATACACATCCATCGGCAAATGCGGATAGAGTAGCAGATCAAAATCCGGAAGCAGGGGTGGGAGGATCATCTGATCCTAGCATGATCCTCTACCGGACCAAGCTGATAGAGAAGGTTGGACCAATCGAGGGAGGGAGTGAGGCTTTCAACCGGACCGGGGAGAGGGGGTTGGGGGTCGGGTAGAGCTGTATTTGCCGAGGCAAGTTTGTACCGGAATCAACAGAGATTGGTGTTGCGATGGCGAAGCGAAAATCACTCTGTGCCGCTTGCTGCCCGAAGTCAAACTTCGCGACGGAAGCAAGAAAAGAAAGAAATTACGACTTCACCAACCACTACGGCCTAATCATCCCACTTCTTTCCTCAATCCCAATAAAGGATATCGATTTCCGATAACCACTTTCGCCTGATGCAATTCACCTCCATCGAGGCAGCGATCAAATTCCTCTCTCTCTCTCTCTCTTTCTCTCTCTCTCTCTCTCTATATATAGATAGATAGATAGATAGATAGATAGATAAATAGATAGATAGATAGATAGATAGATAGATAGATAGATAGATAGATAGATAGATAGATAGATAGATAGATAGATAGATAGATAGAGAGAGAGAGAGAGAGATTTTTACACTTTTTTTGTTATCTGGATAAACATAGACGTGTACCCTATATATTATATTTATTTTAAAAGAAATTCGCTTTATTCAAATCTAGTTATAGTGTTTTAAAGAACTATAACTATAGGATTTCAAATGTAAAAGAGTTTTATAGTTATAAGGAGTATTTTTTTTCCTTTTTGTCAGAGGCGAAGTAGTATTTAAACAATTGAATTAAGATAACAAAAGTCTCTAATATGATTGCATATGATCATTAACCGAATTAAGTATGATAACATGATAACAAAAGATAAGTTTCTTTTTTATTTGAATTCAAATTTAAATACTATATCTATAAATTCAAAATTTTCTTTTTTTGGGTAATTAATCGCTTTTATATTAATAACCGATAAAACTGTACATAATCATAGCATCGCTTACACAGCTAGCTATCTCATTACAACTCTATCACCTATGTAACTTGAATTCTATACACTCAAACAAAAATATAACTCTATACTACTCTCTGAATGCCAGTAGTAGCTCTAATGTTGCGTATGTATGCTACTTCACGTGCAATAACATTCCAATCTCGAGCCCCTTTTTTCAAAGATCCTCATATTTATCTCAATCTGTATGGCATGTGATATTTCTGCATATACCATTCGGAATATCCTTATATATATGTATTTGATTAACATAGTCAAATATAAAATAAAATTAGCATATACTATTAATATTTATTAGTTTGCCACTTGAAATAACCACAATACCAAGTATATATGGTAACTTTATTATGATATATTATAGATATATATATGAGAGTGAATCTAATGGTTCTATTTAGCTGTTTGAAAACAAAAGTAAACTACACTATTCACCACAATTTTGGAAGGTACTCATTGGTCTGCTTTATAATAGTACAATACTCTCTCCATTTCAATTTATATCAATCTATTTTCTTTTTAGTTCGTACTAAAAAGAATAATCTCTTTCCCTATTTTGAAGCAATTTATCTTTATGCAATGATTTATAACCACACAAAATATATATGCTTCATTTTACACCACAAGTTTAAAAGTCTTATCTCTTTTCTTAAATTCCGTACTCAGTCAAATGAGTTCACAGTATCTTTTATAGGTATGATTGATACATATGGGGCTTGCCAACTTTTGTCCGTTTTACTCTTTATCTAACTGTAGTCAATGAGGAGTAATAATCTATGTTCCCGATAACATTTGGCGCGATAATGACAAATGAAGCAAAAACATCGAAAATTCTTTGTAATAACCTTTTTCTCTTTTAGAATCACTAGTTTCTATATACATGCTATTTAGTCAATTATTTATAGGAACTAATAATAAATTATATTTATCAACAAAATTGTATAAAAGCAAAAGGATTAATTGACATTCCTTATATCTTGAAGCTCAAGCCAAATCTATCGATGGTCTGGCGTTTCTCCATAAGTGATTCATCGCAAATTATCTTTCGTCGAAATAACATCTTTATTATTAGTGGCGGACTCAAAATTTTACATAAACGGGTTCAGAAAAAAATAACGATACGTGTTAATATAAGCAGTGTTGGGTATGACAAACATACAACGTTTGAATTTGATCACTTTTTTTTCTTCTTAAAACAATCTCAAAACAAAGTCATTGTAAAGTCCCGTGCACTATAGTTTTAACAAAATAAAAAATACTTTTAAAAAGATACCAAAAAAAAATTATTTTTCTATTTTAGCAATTTATCTATTTAATTTAACAAATTTTAAAAAGAAGATTCATTTATATGATCTACAATTAGCTTCCTTTTTGCTACCTATTTCTGAATTTCTGATTGCTATCAATTTACCTTTAAAACTATCCAATTAGTTGGGCAACTTTCATAAACGTTGCAAGCTTATCCTTTCATTTAAGACGGTCAAAAAAAGGTTGTTTCTCATACCATCCCAGAAGAGCCATAGCGTAAAGGGTGCTCTGGCAACATTGATTATTTAATTTTAATAACCAGGCTTTTATTCAAATTGTTTCTGGGTATTGGTAAAGCTTCCAGGAAAAAAATGAAACAATTCTTTGTTCCTAGAACTATGATAATCTGTTATGTTATTATTTGTTTCAGTTGTTTGTTCTGTTTTTGCTTCTCATCAGATGTTCCTATATTAGAAACTGATGCTGACAGAGTTCTCCTTGTTTCTTCTCTTCATGATGTCTTATCAAATTGAAGCTTTGCTGAGATGAGAGGTATGCGACATCTTTGAAGTCTACGCAAATGTTTCATTACCTCATCTTTAAAAGCTTTTTGATTGTTGGTTAATGCAATGCGGCTGCACTTTTCTTGATAAGTTAATAGAATGAATATTTTGTCCTTTTCTAAACCGCAATATTACTTGACAGTTATCAATGGTATGGCAGAAGTCGATGTTCCAGGTCATGCAGAATCATGGTATGTGCTTTAGAGAATTGGTGTTTCCCTCGTACCATTTTAGGTCTATTGAGCTTCTATTTAGCAAACTATGGATCATATCTTTGAGATTTTGAATTGCTGCTGGTTTGCCTTAATTGCTCTTTAACTCTTGTCTGACTAAATCTCCTTCAGGTTTTAAACTAAGTCGGCCAGTATGGTTTTTCTTGGTATTGCATTAAGATATCAGTGCTTAGGAAAAAAGCACAAAAACATTGAGAGATTTATTATTGAGGTGACAAGTGGAAGAGCTTTTCCTGTGTATTGAGATATTTATTTTCAGATCTGTCATATTTGTTCCAATTTATGTTCAGGCAATTGTGACTTGTAGCCTGATGGAGATCTCTTTTGGTTGTTTTCTTTACATATTTAAAGATGTTTGTTTTACTGTTGCAGCTGTTGGGAGATATCCTGCTTGGCCACTCGAATTCTGCAGTAATGACGCGTTGTGTTAGTTCAAGAGACAACTTAAGGATCCTTATGAATCTTCTCAGGGTATTAAGCTATATTTGGTCGTATCATTCTTATTTCAGCCCTATCTTCCTGTTATTCTACTCTCTTCTTTAATCTTGTATTCTCTTGAAGTTTCTGTTGCTGTATTTTATTTAATTATGTTCTCTTCCGATGTTGTGGGTGGTGGGGGCTTTATAATATTGATCATGAAACCCTTGCTGCAATAGTGCAATTCAAGTTCATTGTTAGACAAGACTAGAGTTAATGGGTGCCAATTGGGCAGGTAATTTGGACAGGTCAACATTGAGCTAATACAGTACAAGAATGGTATACAGTGACATTCCACGCATACTAGGGGTCAACTTTGGGTTGGTCCACTATTGATAACTAGCCTACAAGTGCCTTGTAATTTTTGAATAAATTACAACTGCACTGCAATTCTAACAAGTTATGTTCGGCTATATGAAACCCTTATATTTCAAAAGAAAAAACCAAAAAAAATTTACTAAATAAAAAAAACACCATTATAACTTAAAAGCCTATCAATCTTTGGATAATGGTGGTGTAAATGTCCAGTTGCGAGCGCCTTGACTAATCCACCGGTCTCCTGTTACCTCCAACAAAGGTTTCGTGATAACTTTGCCCGCCAATATTTAGACAGATGAGAAGAATCACCAAATTTTTTGTTGTTACTGAGATTTGAGCCCTAGTCTCCCATGGTATTCAAGCTTTATTGCCCTCTCAACTAGAAAGCCTATCGTAGAATATGGGAAACTGTAAAAGACTAATTAGTTAAGAAAGCAACATTCTGAACAAGTAAATCTTGTGTTAAAGTTTGGCAGTTGATATTCTGCTTCACCGCACCAGTTCATGTTTTTGTGTGTGATAAGTCCATCTCAACCCAATGGACAAATTGTGAACTTGTGAAATGAGTAAAATTAGATGCACCACTCTTTGCTTAGCACAACTAGACTTGAAGTTGATTTTATCACTCACTCACTCACGTGAACAGTATCAAATTGCCACAATGAATTGTTCGAGTCAACGTGTGGTTCTGGGCCGGGCCCGGGCCTTCGTGGGCCAAACGGGCCGGGCTTCGCGGGCCTGGGCTTCGTGGCCTGGGCTCTGGCGGTCCCAGATCTGGCGGTCCCGGGCTTCGTGGGCTCACTGGGTGGAACCGGCCTGTAACGGGCCTAAGCCCATGTGGTCCTGGGCTAAACGGGCCGGGCTCATGGGCTTCGCGGGCCTAGCGGGGTTTTTTTTTTTTTGTAAGGCAATTTATTGTAGTATCATGGCTATATTAAAAATATATATGTAGTATATATGTAGAAATCTAATTATTAAAGTGCTTGACGAAAAAGAAAAATAACAAAACAATAGTAAAACACTAAATTGTCATGCATAATAAATTAATAACAAAGTACAACATGAAGCATATTAATATATATATATATATATAGTATACTAGTATAGAATGTTATGTATATATATTTCATTGTATATTGTCTTGTAGTATATATTGTATGTTATGTATATATATATCCCCTTATATATTTTCTTGTAGTATATATTGTATGATATGTATATATATTCTCTTATATATTTTCTTGTAGTATATATATTGTATCTTATGTATATATATTATAACTTATTACTTATATATTTTGTTGTAGTATATATTGTATGTTATGTATATATATTCTCTTGTATATTGTCTTGTAGTATATATTGTATGTTATGTATATATATATCCTCTTATATATTTTCTTGTAGTATATATTGTATGTTATGTGTATATATATTCTCTTGTATATTGTCTTGTAGTATATATATTGTATCTTATGTATATATATTGTATCTTATGTATATATATTATAACTTATTACTTATATATTTTCTTGTAGTATATATTGTATCTTATGTATATATATTCTCTTATATATTTTCTTGTAGTATATATATTGTATCTTATGTATATATTGTAGCTTATAAATATATTTTCTTGTAGTATATATATTGTATATTATGTATATATTGTAGCATAATATATTTTCTTGTAGTATATTATATTGTATCTTATGTATATATATTCTCTTATATATTTTCTTGTAGTATATATATTGTATCTTATGTATATATATTCTCTTATATATTTTCTTGTAGTATATATTGTATCTTATGTATATATATTCTCTTATATATTTTCTTGTAGTATATATATTGTATCTTATGTATATATATTCTCTTATATATTTTCTTGTAGTATATATATTGTATCTTATGTATATATATTCTCTTATATATTTTCTTGTAGTATATATTGTATCTTATGTATATATATTCTCTTATATATTTTCTTGTAGTATATATATTGTATCTTATGTATATATATTCTCTTATATATTTTTCCAAGTAAAGACAAAGAAATATTGCAAAAAGATATTCAAGGGTATGTCTTATAATTTTTTATTACCAAAAATGGCAAATCTTTCTTAGTTTTCCTTCCCCCAATGGAATGAGCACAACAAGGTACTAATACCACCATTAAAAGGAAAAAAAATAAGGAAGATGTGCCAAAATACAAGTTACATATTAGTCTATGTATTATCTCTAACAAATCTCATAAATCCTTCAAGGTTCGGAGGAGGTTGCATTGGTGGTGGTGGAAAAGAAGCTTGTTCATCACCACTTCCGGGCGAAGCCGAATCCTCCGCAAGTTCCGCTATCATTTCTTCATAAGCTTCATCTATCGCCGATTGTGATTCTGCAATTCCAAAGTTTCTTCTTTCCGAGCGGATCCAATCTTTAAACAGTACTGATTTTTCCAAGCTATCCCTCATAGAGCGGATCCAATCTCTAAACAGTATTGATTTTTCCAAGCTATCCCTCATAGACGCTCTATGATCACCTATTTGCAGTCTTGCTTGACTGAAAGCGCTCTCTGATGCAACAGTTGAAGCTTGAATTGATAAAATATCCCGAGCCATCCTTGCAAGAACCGGAAAATGTTTTTCCCTTGCCTTCCACCATTCCAAAAGATCAAAAGAGCCGTTTGAATTCTCCTTTTCAAGTCCCTGAGACAAATAAACTTGAAGCTCATTTAGATGTGAAGTTTCATCATAATTATCACCTTGAGAACCCCTGAACTCTGTCCAAGATTTAAGAGCTTTTAAGCCCGCAGCTCTTTTAGACGATTGTGAGCTAGACGAAGTAGGGGTTGAAATATTTGGCCTAGCATGCTCTAAGGCAAGTTGATAAGCATTATAAACTGTTTGAGCATTAATTTTAATTGAGGCTTTTGCATCTGCAAGTGTAGCAAATTCCTCATTTGAAAGGTCTAAAGCCTTATAAATATTTGAGTACCAAAAATGAGGACCTCCTAATTTCATTGTAGGATTTAACATTGCAACAACACCATAAATAAGAGGGATAGGGAAAAAATATTTTTTAAACTTTTCTTTCATTGCATTTATAGCAAGTTGATAAATTTTCCCACCCTCCGAAAATTCAACAAACAAATCACATAGTGCTGCAATATAAACTAAACAGTTTGAAATAGTAGGATAATATTGCCTAGAAAATGCATTTATAGCAATTTGAAAATGTTCTAAAAAATCTAAAAGAATTTTAACATTCGTTCAATCTTGAGTAGTAAGTATTTCATCATCATCGTCACCACCTACCCGAGCATTAAACGTTGCATTAATTGGGTTTCTATATTCATATGCAACTACTAAACTTTCGTACATACAATTCCATCTAGTCGGGCAAGGTTTAGGAACCTTTCTTTCTCTAAGGCCATATTCATCATATTTTTTAAAATACTCTCTAAGTCTACTTCTACGGTTTGAATAAAAAAGTCAATTAAGAGTCATTCTAACCTTTTCAATTTCTATATTTAAAATTCGCATACCATCACCGACAATTAAATGATAAATATGACAAATACATCTAACATGGAAAATATTAGTAAATGCAGGATTTAGTGTTGTTGTAAGCATGCCTATAGCACTAGTGTTACTAGAAGCATTATCCATAGAAATTGCCATTATTTTATCGCTAAAGCAAAAATATCTACAAATATCTGCAACAGTGTTAGCTATAAACTTACATGTGTGACGTGAATTAATTATTCTATACGCAATTATGCGTTTTTGCATTGTCCATTCCTCATCTATCCAATGACTTGTAACAGTTAGATAATCACAATCATTACCACTTCTACCAATATCAGTAGTAATAGAAATCCGATTAGGTATATGAGTAAATAAATACCGCAAATATTGTTCATATTCATGTTTGAATTTATAAATATCACTCTTAACTGTTGCGTGAGGCCAACCTTTATAAGTAGGATTAAAAACTCTTCTAATATAATGAACCCAATTAGGATTAGAAGCAAAAGTATAAGGTAAGCACATAATAGTAATCATCTTTGCTAATTCTTCACGATCTCTATTTGGATCGTAATATAAAATACCTCCGGTGACAGTGTTAATTCCTGGTTGAACTAGATTTGAACCTGTACTAGGGTTAACCGCAGAATCTACACTTGTCCCTTCTAGCTGCGCTTTCATTTGAAAAAATCTAGCCTTATCTCTAGGGTGTGTTTTTATGTGCCTAGTCAAACTACCTGTGCCGCTACGATCTCCAGTATATTTATGCGCCATTAATTTCCCACAAGTTTTACACTTAGCCTTATTTTGTTCTCTTACTTGAGTAAAAAAATTCCAAACTAATGATGTTTCTAGGCGTTTAGCAGGTTCTCTATTAAAAGTAGGAGTTTCTACAGGTGGGTCGGCCGGTGCATCAGTTGGGTTATTAAGAGGACTAGTAGGTGTATCATCTAAATCCGGTGCTTGGGTTTCATCATCATCCTCATTTTCCTCATTATTTTCTAAGATAGTTTCATTAGGATAAAGAGCATTCATAATTTCATCATCTAATCTTTCACCTGGTGCAACATTATGGCAAAATTCACTATCGGTAAATTGAAAACAAGGGTGATCACTATCAAGAATTACGGAAGGAGGGGGACGTCTAGGTTGGCGACTACTTTCAATTTGCTTATCTTTTCTAGGTCGGGGAGCCGGGGGAAGGGTAGTTGGTTGGCCACTACTTTCACCGGTTTTATCTTTTCCTTTACCAAACATTTTTTTCAAAGAAAATGTCATATTAATTATAATTATGCAAACTAAACCACATAAAAATATATTCTTAAAACGTAAGAGTTGAAACGAGTTTACCGGATTGTCGAACAACTTCTTGAAAATTGAAAATCGTTGAACACTTGAAAACTTCAATTCAATAACTTCACAATTTTTTACGAAATTTCAACAATAAATTAAGTAATTGTAGTAGAGAGATTGAGAGATATTGATGAATTGGTGAATAAAAATGAAAGAATGAGGGGGTATTTATAGTTGAGAAATGAGGAAAAATGTAATTATATAAAGTTTGGGGTTAAAATAAAGTTTGGGGGTCAAATGGCCATTTTCTAAACTACCAAACGGTCAAAAAAAGCCCCAAACGGCTACTTTTTAAATATGGCCGTTGGGCTGTTTTTTAAAAAAGAAAAAAAAAAAATTTATAGCTGTTAGGCCCGGACCAGGCCCGCCAGCCGGTCCCGGGCTCGTGGGCTTACCAAGGAAGACCAGCCCGCCTCGGGCTTTAAGAGACCGCTAGGACCGGCCCACCAGGACCGGCCCACTAGGCCCGTGAGGCCCGTTAAGACCGCGGGCCCGGTCGGTCCGGTTCGGGACCGGCCCACAGTGCAGCATTAGGGCAGAGTGGTATGTTATACGAGGATAGAGAAAGTCGTGCGGCTCCTTTCCCCATCACTTTAGCTGATGACCTTATTAAATTATCTTCTTAAATTGCTGTCAAGTTTTGTTGATTGCTTGATTACTACTTTTGCAGGAGTCAAGCAAGAGTATCCAGATAGAAGCATTCCATGTTTTCAAGGTATTCTCTATTGATTTAATATTTTTACCATGTCTGCTGATTGTTTCATTAGCAGCGGCTTTTTCTCTGACTTTCAAGTTCTGCAGTTATTTGCTGCAAACCAGAACAAGCCTCCAGATATTGTTAGCATCCTTGTCGCTAGCAGAAGCAAGCTCCTGCGCCTCTTTGCTGATTTTAAGACTGACAAAGATACGTACACAGTAGATATCGATTAAGAATAGGTACATGCACAATAAATATGAATACAGAGCTGTATCTTGTGAAAGAATGCCTCATAATTTTCCTAACTTTATCTGCAGAGGATAAGCAGTTTGAGGCTGAGAAAACGCAGGTTGTCAAAGAAATTGCAGCTCTTGAAACCAAGGAACTCTCTTGAACTCAGACTAGGTAGTTCCTCAACTATCAGGTGATGTTGTTGTATGTGTAAATGAAAGAGGGTGTTTTCTCACTGGACGATATTTTACTGAATTATTAGTCTTAATTCTTGAAATAACTATTTAAATGTCGCCTTATTTTTCGTGGTTGTTTGTCACTTGTCCTTGTTCCTGATCGCCATGATCTATCCAAGAACTTATCAGAGTCTGCTGCTCCTCTTTGAAGGATATGGAGAATATAAGCGTCTGTTCTGATTCCTGAACTTCTTGGTCTATCCCTACACATATGCGCGTATTAGCTATTCTAGATTTAATACTGCCAGTCAAATATTGCATAAGTTATAGAGAGTTTAATATCGCCAACCAAACATTGATTTGAGTTAGCTATGCTGATATTTTTTTCCTTAAGCAGCCACCTGAGTACTTTAGTACTATGTATGCATAATTATTGGCAGATCATTTTCATTTATGCGACCAACCAAACGATTTACGATGCATGGTTTTGATGATAAAAAGGTAAAAAATAAAGTGTTATATTTTGTGTATAAAAAAAGTAGTTAACTTAACATATAGAGGGAGAATGCGTCTATTTGCAGATTACACACATAGTTTTGTAAGTAGCATGAAAGCGAGAAAGTTTGCTTAATGAAACTTGGGTTTTGTAATTTTTCCGAAGGCATAACGAGACTGAGGTAGGTGTCAACCACCTTTCCTTCTCTACCTTTTTCTTAAAAAATTTAAGCTACTTAGACTGATGTTGGCGATTTCAGAGGGAGATACCTTACCTGGTGCTACTCATCTTGATCTTTATTAAATAAGGATGCGAGGTCACAGAAACTTTGGAATAAGGAACACAGCCTCTTTGTATTGAAGGGGTAGGGCAGCACCCTATAATATGTTGGATTGGGCTATTTCCTATTGTTTTGCAGGAAATTATACCCAATGACCTTGAAAATGGATGTCCTTGATTTTCTGACCCCCCCCCCCCTCCCTACCTCATGAGTAGGGTGGCAAATAGGCGAGACAGATTGGATATGGGCGAGACGAAATGGGTAATGCAAAAATGGTTAAGTTATCTGATCCAACCCATATTTAATATAAATAAAAAATGGGTTAACTGGCGGATAATATAGAAACTTTTATTGGGAGAAATTCAAAAATAGCCAGATTTACAAGTGGTCATTCAAAAATAACCACAGTTTCAAAAGTAATCGAAATTAGCCACTTTTCATGTAAAGATAAATTTGAACGAAAATATTGTTCAAAATCTAGAAAAATACTCCAGCATAATATACTGGAGTGCCAGTATAATATACCGGTCGAGCATAATATACTGGAAGTTCATACACAGATGCACCAAACTCCAATATATTATGCTGGACCGGTCTATGTTGCAGCAAAATAGCGGCTATTTTTCATTGACTTGGCAAACGCTGACTATTTTTGAATGACCAGTCCGAAAACTAGCTAGACCGTGCTATTTTAACTAGATAATATGAATATCCATATTATCCATGGCTTTTTGATATGATAGTCTTCCAAACTTGAGGAACCCCAACTTTCAGTCTTAGTAAATGTAAAAGTTAAACCCATTGGTTATTCATTTTTAAGGGAATAGTATGGATCTTATCTATATTTGATCCATTTTAAAAAAAATTATTATCCAACTTATTTTCTAATGAATAATATGGATAGATAATTGTTTTCTGAATCAATTAAACCTTTAAAATCAAAAGTCAACAGGGTTGCCTATGGGACAAGCGAGGGGTAACACTTACTAAATTTGAAGTTGCGTGAATGGAGCTTGCAGAGTCAAAAAATCAAGAGTGGGCACCAAAGTGTCTTATTAGTGCAAATCACTCGTAATAGGAAAAGACCTATTAGAAGCTGCAATGAACGTTAGAGGATTCATGGCTTTTCCAGTAGATAGTCACTCTTTTTTAAGCGAATTAGAAGGGTGACTCCAGCAATTTATTAAAATAGAAAAAGATGAGTTTTAGAGAGATGTCTATGGACACAACCATGGAAGATGGGGAATCCTATATTTCTAATACGGATGCTATCATCAACGGCACTTCTGCTTGATCTCAGGTCCCAACATCCCTGCTTTAATTTGTCTTAGACGAGTGCAGATTTCGACAGCTGGTGCTGGTGGTGGTGATGATGATATGATGATTGTATCAGCAGGTGCATCTTCCATGTTATTGAATACTACATGTAGCTGATCTCTTATATATAGGAGTAATAAATATAGTTAAATATGGGAGTAATTACTTCAATTACATTTCCTTATATATAGGAGTAATAAATATAGTTAAATATGCAAGAAAAAAAAGGTGCATTCATTCCGTTAATAGTTCGATTCAAAATAATACACCACATTTTCCATTGTTGAACAACAAATTTTGAGTATCTTTTACAGCATTTCGGTAAAGTTTAAGAAAAGATACTCATTTCGAGATTTCCAAGAGAAAGGATTACGCCAAAACAACAAAAGACAAACACAGACAAAATGGACGAATCAAACTTAGAATTTCAGGTGAAAAAGAAAAAGCCAGTTAAAGTACAGAAGGATAAAAGAAAAACCCAATTGATAACTAATTTACATGATTTCCTGAGATCCTAAAGAAAAGGTTATGTTTCAAGTTCACATAGCGGAACATCTAGTGGAACTCATTAGAATAACACTCCACACTCACCATAACATCTAAATATTTCAATATATCAAGGATTTTCCCAATTTGGAGGGAGAAGATCACACAACAATAGCTGATAAAAAAGATTATTTTAGATTGGCCAAAACTATAAGCAGTAATTTTATTGACGATTAACATTTCTTTTCTTATAAAAAAAAACAAAGAAGTGGTTAGCATAACTTTTAGAAGCGAAAAAAGAAAACTGTTTTAGTTGACTCAATAGTAATTTTTAAACTAGCTCAAATTCTCCGACGCCTAATTGATATAATATTTCTTCAATTATAAAATTCAGCCACCATTAGTATTTGTTTGGGTAAAGAGAAAACATATATAAATAGCCTCCAGTCTTTAATCCTGGAGAAGTCAAACGCTAAACTCTTTGATTGATGGCCTACGTACTAGTTTATGAAATTTACAAATGCATAAAAAGTGTTGAATGCCAAAGCTTTGGAGCTTAGAAAATAAGGTCAAGATAAGCAAATTTCTATATATAAAAATTAGATCATACATACAATCATTATATTAAACCACATTTCCTCTCTAGCAGAAAATTTAAATAACATATAGTATTATTATTTTCGTAATTAACTTACTTTCACAATATCACCAACTCAATATGTGGAGGTACTTCACCTTGAAGCTGCAGCTTAGCGAAATTTCTTAAAATTTCATCTGGTGCCACCCTGTGACGATGAACATACTGAGTAGAAGGATCAACGATGATTTTCTCAAGCACCATAGCATTTTCCAGAAAATACCTAACGAGTTCAACTTCACTAGTGCGGCCATAATATCCAGACAATCTGAGCACTTTGAGGTGATGGAGTGGACATCTTACAGCCTTCCTACACTCTCTTTCTGACCTCGAGGGGTCGACCCACAATAACTGCCATCCATATAAGAAAATTAAACCACAGAAAGAAATCAGGAGAATATGAAAATGGAGCTTTTTTTTATAACCAAGAAATCTCCAAGGGCTAGCAAAAGCACCAGGGACTTGGTTTTTATAAACCTATTAGCCCTGTTTGACTGCTCCCAGTACCACATAACATAACTCGTTCTCGAGTTGACAAATTCAACATTTTGCAATCATCATCTATAAGTTGCCCATTATCACTTGAAAAGAAAAGAAAAAAAAGCAAATTCTAAAACAAGCCCAGAAATAAGGTCACGAATTAAGACATAAGTGACTTATCACTTGGTGTTCATGTCAAACTCATAACTATCACCATAATTTTATTAACTCGTTCAAAGAACTAACCTACCACAAGTATAAGCTAGCACAGCCTTGTGGCCAACCTTGCAGGCCCTAGATAAATCACAATTGAGATCTACAGGCTGCAACAAATAAAGAGCTACATGCTGCCTATGATTAGGGCTGTGCATTTGGATCGGATATCCGAAATCCAATCCAATCCGCTCAATTTCGGATTTAGGATATTTGGATCGGATCCGAATTTAGTTTATTAAAATTTTGGATATTCTGATCGGATTCAGAATGGTATAATTTTAACCCGATCCAATCCGAAATCTGAAACTATTAGGGCAAATATAAATACCAACTTTAATTTTAGGGTTAGGTCTATTTCATTTCAGTCTTTTACTCTTCTCTGTGTTACAACTCCGACAGACCGAGAGTCCGAGATTGCTGCTCGCTTCCTCTGTCTCTTCTCTGTGTGGCACTTTGACAAACGATGATACACACTGTTTATTGGTATTTAGAGATATCAACATTTTACTTTGACACCCAGTTCACAATAAGAGGCCTACAATCTTAAGCAGATTTAAACATTATAATCATGGAGAATTAGTTTATGTTGAAGCTCTAGTCACTATCTGACTTTAGTTCCCATCACTACAACAAAGGCTTAGTCCTTAGCTGTTTATCCTTGTTCAGATTTGTCTTTCAATCCAGAAAACTACTGAATCTTTGGCTGGAAAAAGTGGCCATGTGAAGGTGATTTGCAGTTAATCTGTTTACCTAACTAATACCGCAAATGGAAAAAGGCAAAAAAGGATAAAAGAAAAAGTTCTTAATAATACGTATAATCCAATCCGAAAAATTCAAAATATTAATCGATCTGAAGTTTAAAATCCAATCTGATCCAATATTAATTCGGATCAGATTTGGATTGCATGGAATCCGAAATCCGAAATGTGCTAAATCCCATCCGATCTAATCCATGCACAGCCCTACTATGATCACACTTCGGGTTAATATTCTACCAAAAGGGCTTAAGCCAAGGAAGTCATAATGAAAGAATTTTGGAAGCCATTAAACCAGTGATTAATATTCAACCGTCATATTTATGCCAGCACGTGCACATCCAAAGAGCTAACTTACAGATTTTCAAATGTTATCCAATACCTCAAATCAATGATTCCACAGGGAATGAACGAGTGCTACCCCACCTCTTTCCCTTTCCTTTATTTTTCCTAGGCCAATACACAAGAACTGAAAAAATGTCTAACGTGCTGGAAAAGACATAATCGTCGAATTAGATGTCTACTAAGTACTTCATATCAAATTGAAAGATCTATTAAAGGATCCTATCAAATAGGCTGCAGAACGGATAAAAATGATTACTTGGTTCATCCCATACCAGGTCATATGCATTGAAAACTTGAGATGGCATTGGAATCCACTGGGAACTTTCAAAATTGAAATAGGTTTACCAAAGAAATAGCTGGAGTCAGTGAAAGTACCCATGAAGAAAAAAGGGTTCTATTAAATTTTTACTATATTTTTTCTATTTCACCATTTTACTATATAAAAAAAGGGTCAACTTCCCTCTTCAAAGAGACAGCACCTATTAAGTAACACACATTCATGTCCAGATTGTCATAACCTATTTTATTCGAGCTTGACGTGTGATGTAACTCAATTACAGTATACAAGCAAAATCAGCACTAATTTCTTGAACCAGAACTCGAAATGATCAAATCAGACTTGACACTTACCTTCAACTCAAATTCCTTCAACTGTGGAGCAGCCCCTATGACATGTGTGCAACCTAAGACACTCATGTCTTCCTTTGCTAAAACTTCTACGACAAATTTCTTGAGCTTGGCGAGTTGAGGGAACTTGTAATGCTCCAAGTACTCCTGGGAAATATTTAAAACACACCAGTTAGTACAAGCAAAGTAAAGGTATATTGACATTTCAAATTTTTGTAGACTGACCAATCCCCCATAAGCATGTATTTTAAGGACCTCCAGCTGAGAGAGTATGCAGGAACCCCGAGGCATTATGGTATCCAAAATATGCCGGAACGGGTGACCCCCAACGTCTACCTCAATCAGCATTGGAACATTTGAAAGCAATAATTTGTGGGCTGATGAAGTCCTAAGTGTTACGATGTTTGTATCACAAATTTTAAGTGATTTTAAACCAAGGCAGAACCATATCTCCAAGTGTTTCAACTTGAGGGAAGGACCAACAACTTCCAAATTAACCAGAGTTCCCGATCCATGAACTACCATTTCTTCAACAAATGGACAATTGTGCAGAAAGAACTCAAGAACTTCACCTGTCACATGTACTGACTTAAATAACAGTACCTTTACAGACTTAAAATTATGCCAAAGAGGTGGCAACTTGTGGACATTGTTTGACTGAGGCTGACCAGCACAATGATTGAGACCAAGGAGCTGCGCTGGAAACGTATAGCAATAATCTGAAGCTTGAATCCTCTCCCCACCTTCTAACAAGTCTAACTCTAGCCTTTGAACTTGCCTAGAAAAGGCAAACTCAAGCCACTTGTCAATATCATGCTGGGCAAGTTCGTTTAAGTCAAAACGAACACGAAATAGGTCTAATCTTTGAGCTTTACACATTCGCAAAGTACGGTTGACCCATCTCACATACTTCTTCATGTACCTTTTCTGAAGCTTTTCATGCACTGCTACTTCACCCAATTGTTTGGTAGCATCAAAATCAAGCCGAGGAACATATCTCCACAAGGGTAACCACCGCTTGGAGAGGACACTGGTGTCTGCTGCTTCCTTAACGCTAAGGAAAGACAGTATATGTACCAGAATATCATCAGGCAACTGACTAATGCGATCCTTTGCAGTGCAAGCTCGTCTTGAACACTAGAAATATACAAGTTTCATCAAACCAATCAATGAGAAAAGAATAGTAGCACAAATCTTGTAGTAGGATTTACCTTCTTTAGAGCAAAATTATTGGAAAGCTGCGGTCTTTTCGCCATGAGAGTCTCCTGCAGCACAACAATTAACGGAATGAGATAAAAGTTTAAATTTTTCTTTCTTCTTCCAACCACCAGAGTCAATCAGTGCTCTCAAAACAAAAAAAGGAGTCTTGATTACAGAAATTTGGATTACAAGTACAAATAGGTAGGGGAAAAGAGGAGTCTTGATTACTGTGTTTGTGTGTGCGTATTAAATTGTGCAAAGAGTTATTTTTAAAAAGAAAGAGAAAAAGGAGCTCAAGGTCAGAAGACTAATATATAGATTTGAGTAGAAATTAAAACTGAAATACACTTACCTGGGAAGAAAAGGAGCAGAACAAAGACGAATGATCTTTTTCGATTGAAAGAACAAAGATTGCTCTTCGGAAACAAACGAGAAATTTTATTTTGTGTGTCATACAACTGGCTACTTTTTGTCTCACAAATTTGTGGATCCCAATCTTATATTTCTGGGTCCACATAAATCTGGGACCACAAAACTGTGAGGCAAAAAAATTGCCTCATACAATTAGTGTCAGTTGTATGAGACACAAATTAAAATTTTTCGAAACAAATGGAGTGTTCAAAAAATATAAGGGAAAGAGAGAAAACCAGATCTTACATAGACTGAACCAAAAGCAGTGTTCATATAATAGGGGTGGTAAATGGGCGGGTTAGGCTGAATTTGGGCGGGTTAAGATGGTTAGGTCAATAAATGGGTCATTGCCCAACCCAGCCCAAAGTGTATTCGGGCTAAGATGGGCTGGGTCAAGATGGGCTAAAAATGGGTTATAACCCAACCAACTTGACCCATGTTTTAGAACCATGTTCATCTTGCATAAAAAAACCTTTTACCTTAAAATGTGTAAGTCGAAAAAAAATTGGGGGTGGAGGTGGGACGGATGGGTGATGCAGAAAAAAGAAAAAAAACAGAAAATAAAAAATTTAAAATTATTTAAAAAACGTAATTTTTTTTTGAAATACAAAAATAAAAGTAATTTTTTTTAGGGGAGGGGGGTTTTGCGGGGGGAGGGGGTGGTGCAAAAAAACAAAAGAACATAAAATTAAAAATACAAAAAATAAAATAAAATTGAGGCAACTAAATAAATTTCTATATAAGTTGGGTTGAGATACCTTTTGTTTTGGGTGAGTTTCATGGGTTGTATTTGGGCTGCTCAATGAGTCAGAATGGGCTATAAAATATAATGGATTAACTTGGGCTCAGCCCAAATTGACCCATGAGCTAAAATGTTTGTAACCCAATCCATTAATCTCTGGGCAGGTTAGATGGGTTTGAGCTCTAATTGCCACCCCTAATACATATAGGGTCTCGTGGTTCTTATGGGCTAGGCCCAACTAGTTTCTCCAGGACCCCACTTCCATGTTGGATCGAGATTTCGCGGTCAAAATTTTTTTGTGACCCGCCTTTTTTCTCGGGGCTCGTCCAATAGTTATTACTCAAATCATGTGTCAAATTTCCTAATTAGCATTGTGGACCCTCAAAATTCTTTAACAAATAAATAATTAAATTTTATTCATCTATAAGATTAAGAGTAACTCAAATACGAGTTATAATATTACATATTTATTAATTGAGAACATTGTGGAGGTATTTGAAGGCTTACGGCGTTTTGGTAGCGTACATTATGGTGATTAAGGATATGTATGTTGGTACTAAGACTCGGGTGATGACTATGGGAGGTGACTCAGAGCATTTCCCTGTTGTGATAGGGTTGCACCAGGGATAAGCTCTTAGCCCATTTTTATTTGCCTTGGCGATGGATGTACTGTCACAACACATCTAGAGGGAGGTGCCTTGGTGCATGCTATTTGCCGATGATATAGTGTTGATTGACGAGACGCGAAACGGAGTTAACACGAGGTTGGAGGTTTGGAGACAGACTTTGGAGTCTAAAGATTTCAAGTTGAGCAGAACGAAAATAGAATAATTGGAGTGTAAATTCAGTGATGGGATCCATGAAACAAATGTAGAGGTAAAGCTTCATGTTCAAGTTATCCACAAGAGAGCTAATTTTAAATATCTCAGGTTCATTATCCAAGACAATTGGGAGATTGATGAAGATGTCACACGTCACATCGGAGCGGTATGAATGAAATGGAGGCTCGCTTTCGGTGTTTTATATGATAAGAATGTGCCGCCAAGTCTTAAGGGTAAGTTTTATAGAATGGTGGTTTGACTAACTATGCTATATGAATTTGGGTGTTGGCCAGTCAAGAACTCTCATGTGTAAAAGATGAAAATAACATAGATGAGGATATTGAGATGGATGTGTGGGTATACCAGGAGAGATAAGATTAAGAATGAAGCTATCCGAGACATAATAAGAGTAGCCTTCGTAGAAGATAAGATGCGGGAATCGAGGCTGAGATGGTTCGGACATGCTAAGAGGAGAAGCATCGATGCTCCTGTTAAGAGGTGTGAGAGTTTGGCCATGATGAGTTTGAGAAGAGGCCGAGGTAGGCCTAAGAACTACCGGGGAGAGGTGATTAGGCAGGAAATGGCGATGCTTCAGCTCACTGAGGACATAACCCTTGATTGGAGGGTATAGAGGTCGATGATTAAGGTTGAAGGTTAGTAGGTAGTTTCTTAGTTGCTCACCGATAGTCTTAGTAGCACGCATGTCCCTTCATATTCTTAGATTTTTATTGCGTTATGTGATTTTGTTCGCCTCAGGTATTGTATTCTCTGTTGCTATTATTTGGTACTACTTATCTTTTATCTCCTTTTTTTTCTTCTCTCTTCCTTTCTTGTTTTTCCCCTCCTTCTCCTTCTCCTTCTCCTCCTCCTCTTTCTTCTTCTTCTCACCATTTTCGAGTCAAAGGTCTATTGGAAACAATCTCTCTACCTGCTCCGCATACAACTATCCTCTTCAGACCCCACCTATTGGGAACATACTGGATTTTTTTTGTTGTTGTTGTTACTGGATATTCTTCTAAAATAAACCAAAATTTATATATTCACTTATTAACGACCTTCATGTCTTAGTTCTATGTCTCTCAAAATTATCAAAGAGCATGTTTGGAAAGCCACAAGGGAACTAGATTTGAGTGTAATTGGATGTAATTACACACTTTGATATGTTTGTTTGACTAAGTAATTGATGATAGGCTAGAATCACATATTTTAGTCATAGTTTGCACCCTAATTATTGTATTTTACTTGTGTTTGAGCTTAAATGCTAGTGTATTGCACTTATTAAGTGTTTTATACCTTGTAGGAAGTAATTTGGCGTTACAAGATATTCGGGAGCTAAATAAAATAAGTTGAAGTTTTAAAGTCTGAGTGAAGGCCCAAGAGATAAAACCGGGATCGCGTTCGGGTCGGGAGCCCCATCTAGATATCAAAAATCGAAGAAATACATTTCACTCTAGAAAACATCCACTGCCGCACAGCATGGGGCGGCGCGATAGTATATTTTACTGTTGTCTTCAGATCTTGCTCTTTGAACTTCCCCACTAGCGCCCCGCATGGGGCGGCACAATGCGTGGCATGCCTGTGCAATTTTCTTAGAGTATTTGTCTTATTTCGACTTGGAAAAGGTAATTTCACTCGGGTCCACTCCTACATGGTATAAATACACGAAAAAGGTGTTTTTGAATAGACGTTTGACCTTGGAAACTTTGGGAGAGCATTGGAGGCTACAAGATACGGGATTCCATCATCTTCCCATCAATTCAATACGAGAGTTTGGATTGATGTTTTTTTGTTCTTCAATTATAATTGTGATGACTTCTCCATGATTATGGAGTAGTTTTACATTAGGGTTTGACGGATATGGTGTGTTGATAAATATTTGTGGATTTTAACTCTAGTTCATGCTTGAATTCGTTTATGGAGTTTTGAATTGTTGCAACTTTGTTCATCAGTTTATTTAACCGAAAGAGGAAGATCTTGGTTATCTTTGCATTATTTTGTTTGATTTAATTTATTGATTCTCCTAAGTAATCGGAAGAGGTTGTTGAATTGTTGAATCAAGTTAGGAGAATATATGAGACACGCTTTCTTAAGGACCAATCCATTAACGCATGCTTGCATACCAGTGCTTATATTAGTTCATGTTTGAATTAATCATCGAGTGAATTCGTGCGAATCATTAAAATATTAGAGTGAATTAAACTAGAGCTAAGCCCCAAATAGCTATCTTGCACCTATCCTGTCAAACCATTATCCCTCGCATTGATAAGAAACCACTCTGCGAATTCCCAATTCCTTACTGCCAATTGTCAATTGCATTATTTAGTAGTTAAACTTAGATCATAATCATTTAACTCAAGTGTTGATCCTCCTGAATAGCGATTAAACTAGGAATTACTTGAACATTTTTTTAATCAAATCCCTGTGGAGACGATCATTAAACTATACTATCTTTGGCTAGCGAACATAAATATCATGTTGTGTTTTAGGCTCATCAAAATTTTGGCTTAGTTATATGATGCTTATGCCTCAAGTACGCCCTAAACACGTCTAATACCTAACACTTGGGATTCGTCCAATAGTTATTACTCAAATCATGTGTCAAATTTCCTAATTAGCATTGTGGACCCTCAAAATTCTTTAACAAATAAAAAAATTAAATTTTATTCATCTATAAGATTAAGAGTAACTCAAATATGAGTTATAATATTGCATATTCGTTAACTAAGAACACTGTGGAGGTGTTTGGAGGTTAGAGACATTTCAGTAGCATACATTAGGGTGATTAAGAATATGTATGGAGGTACTAAGATCCGGGTGAGGACTATGGGAGGTGACTCGGAGCATTTCCCTATTGTGATAGGGTTACACCAGGGATAGGCTATTAGCCCGTTTTTTTTTGCCTTGGCGATGGATGTTTTGTTGCGACACATCCAAATGGAGGTGCCTTGGTGCATGCTATTTGCCGATGATATAGTGTTGATTGACGAGACACGAAACGGAGTGAACGCGAGGTTG
Source organism: Nicotiana tabacum (assembly GCF_000715075.1). Taxonomy (NCBI): domain Eukaryota; kingdom Viridiplantae; phylum Streptophyta; class Magnoliopsida; order Solanales; family Solanaceae; genus Nicotiana; species Nicotiana tabacum. Next base: position 160,682,559 of record NC_134090.1, on the reverse strand, counting down.
GATGTTTGGAGACAGACTTTGGAGTCTAAAAATTTCAAGTTGAGCGTAACCAAAATAGAATACTTGGAGTGGAAATTCAATGATGGGATCTATGAAACAGATGTAGAGGTAAAGCTTGATGCTCAAGTTATCCCCAAGAGAGCTAGTTTTAAGTATCTCAGGTTCATTATCCAAGGTAATGGGGAGATTGACGAAGATATCGCTCATCGCATCGGAGCGGGATTGATGAACTTGCTTCCGGTGTTTTATGTGATAAGAATGTGCCGCGAAGTCTTAAGGGTAAGTTTTATAAAGTGGTGGTTTTACCGACTATGCTGTATAGGGTTGAGTGTTGGCCAGTCAAGAACTCCCACATGCAAAAGATGAAAATAATAGAGATGAGGATATTGAGATGGATGTGTGGGTGTACCAGGAGAGATAAGATTAAGAATGAAGCTATCTGGGACATAATAGGAGTAGCCTTCGTGGAGGACAAGATGCGGGAGTCGAGGCTAGATGGTTCGGACATGTTAAGAGGAGAAGCACTGATGCTCCTGTTAGGAGGTGTGAGAGGTTGGCCATGGCGAGTTTGAGAAGAGGTCGAGGTAGGCCTAAGAAGTACCGGGGAGAGGTGATTAGGCAGGACATGGCGCTGCTTCAGCTCACTGAGGACATTACCCTTGATAGGATGGTCTGGAGGTCTAGGATTAGGGTTGAAGGATAGTAGGTAGTTTCTTAGTTGCTCACCGATAGTCTTAGTATCAAGCATGTCCCTTCATATTCTTAAATTTTTGTTGCATTATGTAATTTTGTTTGTCTCAGGTACTGTATTCTCTGTTGCTATTATTTGGTACTACTGATCTTTTTATCTCCCTCTTTTTCTTCTCTCTTCCTTTCTTGTTTTCCCCTCCTTCTCCTTCTCCTCCTCCACCTTCTTCTTCTTTTCACCATTTTTGAGTCGATGGTCTACTGGAAACATCCTCTCTACCTGCTTTGCATAAAAACTACCCTCCCCAGACCCCACATGTTGGGAACATACTAGATTTTTTTTTTGTTGTTATTGTTACTGAAAATTCTTCTAAAATACAAAGTCACTTATTAACGACCTTCATGTCTTAGTTCAAAATTATCAAAAAGCATGTTTGAAAAGCCATAAGGGAATTAAATTTGGGTGTAATTGGATGTAATTACACACTTTGGCATGTTTGTTTGGCCAAATAATTGGTATTAGGCTAAAATCACATATTTTAGTCATAGTTTGCATCCTAATTAATGTACTTTACTTGTGTTTGAGCTTAAATGCTAGTTTATTGCACTTGTTATGTGTTTAATACCTTGTAGGAAGTGATTTCGAGTTAAAAAGATATTCAAGAGCTAAATGAAATAAGTTGGACCTTTGAGTTTAAGTAAAAGTCCAAGGGATTAAACCGGGATCGCGTTCGGGGGTCGGGAGCTCCGTCTGAATTTCAAAAATCGAAGAAAAACACTTCACTCTGGAAAGCATCCATTGGCGCACCGCATGGGGCAGCACGATAGTACATTTTACTGTTGTCTATCAAACCTTGCTCTTTGAACTTCCCCACTAGCGCCCCGCATGGGGCGACATAATGCATGGCGTGCCTTTGCAAATTTATCAGAGTATTTGTCTTGTTTAGACTTGGAAAAGGTAATTTCACCTGGGTCCACTCCTACATGCAAAAAGATGTTTTTGAATGGACTTTTGACCTTGGAAGCTTTGGGAGAGCATTGGAGGCTACACGACACGGGATTCCATCATCTTCCCATCAATTTAATACGAGAGTTTGGATTGTAAAGTTAGATTGATGCTTTCTTATTCTTCAATTATAATTGTGATGACCTCTCCATGATTATAGAGTAGTTTACCTTAGGGTTTGACGGATATGGTGTGTTGATAAATAGTTGTGGATTTTAACTCTAGTTCGTGCTTGAATTCGTTTATGGAGTTTTGAATTGTTGCAACTTTGTTCATCAGTTTATTTAATCGAAAGATGAATATCTTGGTTATATTTGCATTATTTTATTTGATTTAATTCATTGATTCTCTTAAGTAATTGGAAGAGGTTGTTGAATTGTTGATTAAATCAAGTTAGCAAAATATATGAGACACGTTTCCTAAGGACCAATCCATTAGCGCATGTTGCATACTTCACAATGCTTATATTAGTTCATATCGTAGAGTTAAGATTTAATCGAGAGAGGAGTCTTCACTACACGTTTGAACTAATCATCGAGTGAATTCGTGCGAATCTTAAAACATTAGAGTGAATTAAACGAGAGTTATGTCCCAAATAGTTATCTCGCACCTATCCTGTCAAACCCTTATCCCTCACATTGATAAGAAACCACTATGCGAATCCCCAATTCCTTTCTCTCAATTGTCAATTGCATTATTTAGTTGTTAAACTTAGATTATAATCATTTAACTCAAGTGTTAATCCTCCTGAATAGCGATTAAACTAGGAATTACTTGAACATTTTTTAAATCAAATCCATGTGGAGACGATCATTAAACTATACTATCTTTGGCTAGCGAGTATCAATATTGTGTTGTGTTTGGGCTCGTCAAATTTTTAGCACCGTTGTCGGGGATTGGCAATCAATAGTATTCGAATTAGTTTTTGGTGCTAATTAAGGAATTTATTTTATTTTATTATATTTTTCTTTTTTATTCTTCACGAGTTCCTCTTTCATGTGCAGGCAACAGATTGACGTCTCTGGTGTATGACTCGATCTTCTCCAAAGGAATTGATTCCATACAATCCAGAGGTAGAAAAGAGTCTGCAAAAGTTGAGGAAAGGGAAATAACTCACCGGAAAGTTCTTAGGGCAACCTTCAAACCAAGAACACATGGCTAATAATTTAGCTACAAGAGAAGCAACACACCACAGAGAAGAAGCTGCAAGGATAGCAGTTGAGGCAGCCCGTGGAGCTGCTGATGAGACCATCAATGATGATGGGGGTCGAAGATTCGATCTGAATCGACTCTTAATTGAAGATTAGTTCGAGAATGCAGTACCCAGGCCTGGTCGAGCATTGGGTGATTACGCCAGACCAGTCTACAATCAGAGACTGTCCAGTATTAGACCTCCAACAGTAGCAGCGAACAATTTTGAGTTGAAGCAAGGTTTGCTTCAAACTATCTAGCAGCGAACATTAACACATGCTTGCATACTTCACAGTGCTTATATTAGTTCATCTCATATAGTTAAGATTTCATCAAGAGAGGAGTTTTGACTGCACATTTGAACTAATTATCGATTGAATTCGTGAGAATCATTAGAACATTAGAGTGAATTAAACTAGAGTTAAGTCCCAAATAACTATCTTCAACCAATCCTATCAATGCATTATCCCTCACATTGATAAGAAACCAATCTACAAATCCCCGATTCCTTGTTGTAAATTGTCAATTACGTTATTTTAGTAATTAAACTTAGATCATAATCATTTAACTCAAGTGTTAATCATCCTGAATAACGATTAAACCAAAAATTACTTGAACATTGTTTAAATCCAATTCTTGTGGAGATGATCATTAAATTATACATACAATCTTTGGCTAGCGAGTATCAATTTCGTGTTCTGTTTTGCGATTGTCAGTAATTACTTGGTGAGTGAGGAATTGGGTGTAATTGGGAGAGAGTAATTACACTTTTCAATTCTCAAGGGAGGGTAAAAAATTGGATGTAATTACATGATGCAATCTAACCTTTTCAATACCTTTTTTCCCTCTTAATATTTTTTATCTAGGAAGTAAATAACGTAGAGCATTTCACTTCTTTCCAACGTGTCTCAGTAACTCCAGGTAAGATATTTTTCTCTTTCCCTTTCTCATATATATATATATATATATATATATATATATATATATATATATATATATATATATATATATATGTATGTATGCATGTATGTATGTATGTATAAGAAACTTGGCTCCAAGTGATCTATAGGTATATGGCTTCTTTTATATATCTTTCTTAAATCTTATTCTTTTTTTAAAAGATCTCTTAAGGATGGCATTGTGATCCCTCCGGATCTACATTGTAAGCAGTTTTTCTGAGAAAAGTGGATATGATAATTCTCAGTTGTCTTATAGATGATTATTTATAACCAAGGGGACTGGAAGCGAAGCCCCTAAAAGATTAGGGAATAAATAGATAAGATAGAAAGCAAATAACAATATGATAATTAAATCTACAGAAGATATAGTTAGAGTGCAAGTAAATAAATTTATGGGGCAGGTCCGACCATGTAAATAAAATGCGATAAAGTAATTAGGTGGTATAACCGACCATAATGCAGAGTAATGTAAATGTAAACTTGGACAAGAGTAAAATAAATATAAACTTGATTATTATTGAAACTGAAAAATTGATAATACAAGTTAAAACTTATATTAATATACTAGAGAGAGAGATCTAACCAATTCTAGAGAGAGGGAGAGAATTCTTTCTCAAAATGGCAGTGTAAGGTGCGTGTCTTACAAGTGATATGGGGGGCTATTTATAGAAAAAAAACTAAAAATTACATAGTGTTTTCTAATATCATCCATGATATCATTACGAGTAAGTGCTAGCTGATGTCATGGATGATGTCAGGTGTGATGTCATTGTGCTGTCACGGTGATGTAATTTCTGATTAATTCCTCAGAATATTAAATCCGAGTCTTCTTCTTCTTCATCTTCTGATGATTTTTCAGATGAAGATGTTTGATTTTGTTGACCTGGAACTTGTGTCTTGAGGATATCAAGAATTTTCTCCATTTGCTGAATAAAATCATGCCTACTACTGGAATCGGCCAATTGTGCATTTCCAATGGACTTTTGTTGTAAAAATAAAATTTTGGCAGCTTCTGTTATAGCTAGATACTGCGGATGAGACAGAAATCACTTTTCTAGTGCTGGCACATCGGCTTCGGATGAATCTCACATTTTGTACCATTTGCATTGACCTTGGAGGGCTAGCCACGATTGTCCTTTACGTCCTTCTGGTTTGTGGAAGGAAACCTTCTATGAGTATATCTATGGATATGAAATCTGTGGGAAAATTGGAGGAGTATGGGTATCTGTTGCTCACTAGAAAACTTGTGGCAAAAATAATCATACCCTTTTTTTCTGGGAGGATTTCAGCTCTATGATCACAAGCAGGCCACCACTGATGTATAAACCACTGAGGGAATTCAGAGATTAATTGTTTACTCCAGAGGATAAACCATGAATGTTTTCTAAGTTGGTTTTGGAAGGTGAAAACATTCATCCATGCTGCTTGGTAGTCATAATAGTTGTAAAATTCTGGATCAAAATGCTGAGTAAGTCTTTTGTATTTGGCTGGATGGGTTCCCCATTCTTTTAGTGAGATTATTTTGTTAATCTACACAGTAGTATGTGTGACATACGATTGGGTTTGCTTTTCTTTGTGGGGTTTAAACAAGAAAGATCTGGCATCTGTGAGAATGAACTCATAGTATTTTTGGGTATGTTTGTGAGTAATTTGGATGAAATTTGCTGAAAGGCTAAGTATTTTTTAGTTGTATCTTGGGGGTTGGAATGCCAGAATTCTGGTTCAATTTGAAAGAGTGGGTAGACACCGTCATTCTCAATATAAGTGGGTTCCTCTGAGAAGGAGTCCTTGCTTGAAGAAATAGGTTGTGGCACTGGTGAAGAGAGTGCCTTTATAGTTTTTGGGAAGTTGGATAGACATCCAATACCTGCAATGGGGATGGGGTTTTTATTCTCCAATATTTTTTGTGTGGTGCTTCGAGCAACCACATGAAGTGAAGAGTCCATGTGATTTCGGTTCACCACGGGGTTGGAAGAGGATGTGTGTCTTTGTGCCGCCACATTGGAACAATAATTTTTATATAATTGGTACTGATCTCTCACTTATTTTTTAAATAGGCCATGCATGGTCATTTGATCTTTAATTCCCATGAGTTGGCGCCATTGCATGAATTCTTCTTCTGTCCAAAGAGAAGACATGTTCTGTGCTAATTGAGTTTGAGCTTGTTGAGATTCTTTTTCCTCAACTAGGTTTGCCCATCTTTTTGGATAGGAAATTGGGATGGGTCCTGAACTTTCTATCATATGAATTTGGGGGACTCCGCTCATGACGTAGTCTGATGGCTTTTTATATTTGGTTTGGCTTGGTCCAGCTGCGCCTTTTGAGAGTTTCTTGGAGGCAACTGAAATGGTTTGTTGTTTGGAAACAACATATGTAGCAGACTGTTCTGGTACTGCTTCAGTTATATTTACCTCCGGCGATGGAAGAGCAGGTAGTGGGGGATCTGAAATTTCTGCTTTCTTTTTTCTTGGCATTTTATCTTCCTTGCAAGAATTCTCGGGTAAGTAAATCTGGAATATAGTTTGAGCTCCCTTTGATATATTCTATATCAAAATAAAAGATAGATAAAATAGCTTATCATCTAGCAAATATATGTTTAGAAGCAAGATTTTGTACATCCTTTTGTAAAACAGATTTTGCAGCTTTACAATCTTTTCTTAACAAAAAATTTTTATTTAATAAATCAGCTTGAAATTTAAAATGCACAAAACAATTGCTAAAATTTCTTTTTTAATTGTAGGATAATTTTGCTGGGAATTATTCCAATGTTTTGATGCAAATGCAACAATTTGTTCCTTGTCATTATTTTTTTGCTTTAAAATGCCACCATAACCAATGTCTGATGCATCAGTCTCAACTATTTTGAATGTAGAAGGATCAGGAAGAGATAAGCAAGGAATGTCCTTGACTTTTAATTTAATTTCTTTGATAACATTGGTGTGAACTGAAGTCCACGGAGGTGGAGGTTTTTTCAACCTATCGTGGAGAGGTTTTAGCAAATTGCTAAGGCTTGGAATAATCCAGCGAAGATGTGATTCGTGGTTGGAATGCCATACATATGTTTGTGGTATAGATATCAGGGAGAAAACCCAGATAGCTCAGGATACTCCTTCTAAGGATTCTTCTGTACATGTTCTCCGAGAAGCCGATTCTGACCAAGAAACCAATTCGCAGTCAGAACAATTTCATGAAAATCCTTCCCTAGAAATTAACCTTGTTAGAATAGGATCCTTCAACTGGCGTCAGCCCCAAAGACTTTACTATTCTGGAGCTACCCATCCTGATGTAGCCTTAGAAGAGAGACCCAATGTTATGCAAAACAACTATAATGCCAATAATATCTATGAATGGAACATAGATGGTTGTTCTGAATACAATATTTTGGCCAAATTACAACAAATGACTATGGTAGCCACCGCATACCGAACTTCTTATAACTTTGTTCTGACCATCTTACTACCCATGTCTTAGTAGCAGGTTTCACAGGTCAATTTAAAAGATGGTGGGATACCCATCTTAGCAAAGAAGATAAGAATAAAATTCTCTTAAGTGTCCGAGTTGATTCAACGGGAGAACCAATTCTTACGGATGGCCTTACCATTTCTGATTCAACCAACACCCCGATTTATACTATTATCAAAATATTCATAGGTAGTCCAGGTATCTTTAGGGAAAGATCTTCTGAGATAATTAACAACTTTAAGTGTAAAACCCTTTCTGATTTTAGATGGTATAAAGATTCCTTTCTTACCCGAATCTACAAAAAACCTGATGAAAATGTCCCATTTTGGGCTGAAAAATTCCTAGATCCTACCTAAGTCTCTTAGGGATTTAGTTAAAGAAGAACTCCAAAATCAGCATTCTTGTGATATTATTCCTTATGAACAAATCACCTATGAGCAACTTACCAGTCTCATTCAATATGTCGCTCTCAAAATATGTCGACATGATAAGATATTGAGAAAATTAGCTAAAGATAGAACACAGACTCGCCAAGATTTAGGTAGTTTCTGTGAATAATTTGGCTTACCACCTTGTAGTAAAAATCCTCATAAGAGACGAATAACCAAGGATATGGAGATTACGAAATATAGGTCTTCTGCACCTAAGTTTAGGAAAACCAAACCGTTTCCTTCTAAATCCAAAACATTTCCCCGTAAACATAAACCAACAAACTTCCAAACTTCCAATTCTGGCAAATGTTTCAAGTGCAAAAAACCAGGTCATATAGCCAAATACTGCAAGTTGTCTAACAAAGTTAGAAATCTTGATTTAGATGGGTCTGTTCTTAACCAGATCGAACAACTTTTATTAGAAGATAGTGACACTTCTGATGTTGCTGATGATGAACTTGATCAACAATTTAACCAAATCGAAGATGATAACACAAAATCATCTTCATCGCAGTCTAGTCAAGAAAAACCTATGATTAATGTTCTCTCTAAAGAAAAAGATCTTCTTCATGAAATAATAAGCAATCTCCAAGACTCTGAGCAAAAGAAGTATTATCTCGAGCAATTCAAACGAATAATAGATAAGTCTTCTACATCTTCCTCTAGTGTCTTTACCAATATCCTCAAGTTGCTAATACTTACAATATTACTGATATCCTTAGTATATTCCCTTCCCAAAAGCTTAAGGTAATAACTATTCAAGATCTCTAAACTGAGATAACATTTCTTAAGGAAGAAATCCGAGAAATTAAGGCTAAACAAGAATTAGACCGTCTTGTTCTCCAACAGCTCTCTAGCAAACCTGAAGAGACCAAACCAACTGAAGCTAAACCAGTTGAACAAGAAGTTTTTTGCAACCACCTTTCCAGAATTTACATAAGAAAATAGCATATGAGAGTCATCTTAATTGTCAATAAGTCTTTCACCTTGAATATCATTGCCTTATTTGATACAGGTGCAGATCTCAACTGCATATAAAAAGGGCTTATTCCAACCAAATTCTTTGAAAAAAATCTTACCTCTCCCATACATCACCATAATTGTTGGAAAAACTAACACATTGCCTAATATATATATATATATATAATATATAAACAGCTGAATATAATTTCAATTTGACTAATTAACCTAGCATGAATGAGTCTAAGTCTTGGCTTGAATGGCGTTGTGGTACTTGAGTAAACTAGTGAAGCACCAACAGCGATTATTTATATGTAAATTTGAAAAAATATTTATATATATCTATATACTTACACTTGTACAACCAAACAATATATGTAATTACGCTGTAATTACATCAGGATAAATAAATATGTCATTGTGATTACTATACTGTGTAATTACTTGGCTGTGTAATTATTACCCAAGTAATTACACAGAAATTTCCAAACAGACCCAAACTTTTATTATTTTATTATTTTAAAGTATTTTTGTATTTATTATAATCTCCATAACTTATGTGAATCTTAACACCAAAACCCAAACATCTTATAACTAATGCAGGTATAAGTTAGGAGTATAATTTTATATAAAAGATAGGAGATTAAATAAGTTATATGTGTATTAACAACATATGGATAAGAACATCTAAAGACAAAAATACTCATGCAATATGTATTCCCTTAAAAAATATTTATCGTAGTAATTAAAATTAAAGTGATTTTATTTCATAGTCATGTAAGAGCGTCGAGATTTCGGTAAGGACTTTCAATATTCTTTTTTCATGATAAGCTTTTGGCCAAATACATATACAGCCCATTCAACTTGGTTTCATTTTTTATTTTGGCACTCTATCTCAACCTTGTTCCATTTTGGCCCTCTAGCTCTATTTCTTATATTTCACTTTAACACAAAAGCTGACTAGTCACATAGTGTGAATTGACTCACCTGGTAGGCGCGTGAGGCAGATTCATTTTGGCAAAATTCCTTTCCCAATAGTAATAAAATAACTATTGGCCCCATATTTAATCCCCCAACTCCCTTCCCCTTTATTTCATCTTCATTATTTCCTTTCCCATTCACCGTTGCCCCATCTTCATTCTCAAAGTTCCAAAGTTTTCATCTGCCGATTTCATACATGGCCATCCAGAAAACTTCAAACTTTTGCAATTTTATTGTTCCTTTATTTGTTCTAATTAATTTTTTTGTGGGTTTTTATCTAAGCTTGAAGTTTAAAGTGAATCCATGTCTCAAGAAAATTATTTTTTCAAAATGGAATGGATATTTGTTCTTGTGGATTTCAAGTTGAATTGAAAGTATCATGGACACCGAGAAATTCAGGTCGTCGTTTTTATGGGTATAAATTTGACAAAGTAAGTGAACCATTTTCGAATTTTATTTTCAGTGTTGTCATTTTCTTGTGTAAATAAGAAGCAGATGTAATTTTACCCAAATACGGTCGGGTTCGGGTATTCTAACATTGACCCGTTTGACATGGACAGAAAAACCAAGTGACAATATTTAATTGGATATTTATTACACCTAGAGGTGGCAAAATGGTTAAAAGAAAACAGTTATCCACTCATATTATCCATCAAAAAATGGGTTGGATAATGAACCATTTAAAAACTGGTCGAATATGGAGAAAGAACCATATTATCTATTTAGAAAATGATTAACCAAATGGATAACAAATGTGTTTTAACTTTTACATTTGTAAAGCCTTAAATTGGAGTTCATCAAGTTTAGAAGACTAGGAATTCTCTCATAAATGATCATATTTAAGAAGCCATGGATAATATGGATATCCATATTACTGCCGAATAAACTCATTTTTATCCGTCTCAAATACAGGCCGGGTCGGATAATTAATCCGTTCTTTTAAATTACCCATTTTAACCCGCTCATATCCGACCCGGCCCGACCATTTCCATCCCTAATTACACCTCAGATTTGTATATACACACGTTGTAACAACCCGACCGATCGTTTCATGAATTACTGCTCCGTTTTCCCATTTCTACTTCTTATTGCTTTGTTCAGTTGTATTATATGTTATCGGGTTGATTGGTTCAGGTTCGGAGAGGTTTTGGTAAGGTTTGAGATAGTTAGTCTCTTTTGAGTAAGCTTAAGTTGGAAAAGTCAACCGGATATTGACTTATGGGAATAAGGGCTTAGGTGTAAATTTTGATGGTTCGGATAGTTTCGGGAGATGATTTGGGACGTAGAAGCATGATCGGAATGTGTTTTGGAGGTCCGGAGTAAATTTAAGCTTAAATTGGCGAAATTGGAATTTTGGCGTTTTCCGGTTGATAGGTGAGATTTTGATATAGGGGTAGGAATGGAATTTCGGGAGTTTCAATAGGTCTGTTGTGTCATTTGGGATGTGTGTGTAAAATTTTAGGTCATTCGGACGTGGTTTGATAGACTTTTTTATCGAAAGAGGAATTTGGAAGTTTTTAGAATTCCTAGGCTTGAATCCAATGCAAATTTGGTGTTTTGATGTTGTTTTGAGAGTTTTGAAGGTTGAAAAAAGTTTGAATAATGTTATGGGATATGTTGGTAGGTTTGGTTGAGTTCCTGAGGCTTCGCGTGTGTTTCGGGTGGTTAACGGAGTGTGTTTGGCCTTACAAGAACTGTTGTTGCTGCTACATTTCTTGGTTCAGGTTTCCTTATATGCGATCGCAATAGTAGGGCTACGAACGCATGGGTTTGTTGGTGAGGCGGGTGAATTTGTTCTATGCGATCGCCAGGATTGGTCTGCGATCGCGAAGTGAGAGGAGTCAAAGCAGTGCGATCGCATGAGGTTATACGCGAACGCACAGTGTGGACGCGTGTGGCAGGGGGTGATTGGTTACTCTGTACGAACGCGGTTGGGGGTACGCGATCGCATAGAGTGAGGATAGCCAGTGCTATGCGAACGCGTGTAATGGATCGCGAACGCAGTGAAGAATTTTATAAAAAAGTTGGCCAGTGTTTTAATAGCCCAATCCTCAACCCTTCTCCATTATTCCACTATTCTTGAACGGGATTGAAGCTTTTGAGAGAGATTTTTGAGGAAACCAAAGGGGAATCATTTGGAGGTAATATTCTTGACTTTATAAATCGTTTATATGTGATTAAATGTCTAATAAGTGGTGAGAATTTGGAGAAATCAGTGCAATAATGGGTAATTAGGGCTTGAGATTAAGAGACCTTAAAATGGAAATTTGAGGGGTCATTTGGACTCTGATTTAAGTATTCTTGGTATGTATAGACTAGTGGGAGCATACGGATTCTGTTAATGTGATTTTTATCAAACTTCGAGACGTGGTCCCGGGGGTCGGGTTGGACCAATTTCGGGATTTTTGGTATAGTTTGATTATTTTCACTTGGGCTTCGATCCTTTAGCATATTCTAATATTATGATTTTGATTTTGGTTAGATTCAGTGTGAGTTGAGGCCGAGGCGAGAGGCAAAGGCGTTGCAGTGTAGTATTTCATCTGGTTTGAGGTAAGTAACCATTGTAAATCTGGATCTGAGGGTACAAACCCCGGTATTTCGTATTGTTTTGTTAAATGAGGTGACGCACATGCTAGGTGATGAGCGTGTGGGCGTGCACCAGTAGGGATTGTGACTTGGTCCGTCCCGTAGCGACTATTAAGCCGCGTATTTGATTCTAAATCTTATGATATCACTTATTTTAGAGGTTGGTACTATATTATGGGATGTATGCCATGTTTGGGGGCCTTGTGCCGACCTATTGAGACCCTTAGGGGCATTTTTACTGTTTTCCTCACTCTATTTATTTGAAAGTATATCCTCAGTTATGTTTTTACCCGTTTATTGTTTAAACCTGGTTTTTATCACTCTATTTCTTAAAATGTGAGAACTGTTTGGGCTGAGTTTCCCTGATTTCCACTATTATGCCCGAGTGGCTGTGAGGTTAATGACTAAGAGAGGTTGAGGACCTAATGGTGAGGATTATATATATATATATATATATATATTATGGATCGGGCTGCACGACAATGAGGATATTATATGTATATATTATGGATCGGGTTGCACGCCGCAGCGATACTTATATGGATCGGGTTGCACGCCGCATCGATATATATGTATTGGATCGGGCTGCGCGCCACAGCGATATGACGCTTGGGCTGTAGGAGCCCCTCCGGAGTCTGTACACCCCAGTGAGCATATTTGACTATAAACTATGGATCGGGCTGCACGTCGTAGCGGTTATTATGATTATTACTATTATGAGATATTATTGAGCCTGAGTGCTAAGTTTGAGTACTGAGCGACAAGAGCCGAGTCATGAGTGCCCGAGAGGCTAAATTTATGAGTGATACCTTGCCCGAGGGGCCCATTGATGATATTTGTGCTGATTTCACTCTTCTTTTATAATGAGCCTCTGTTGAAAACTGCTAAGTAAATGATTTCAAAGTATTTCAATTGAAACTGAAACCTTATGAAGAAACTGGCTTTTAAACTATTGAGTTTGATTTGATACTCTATTGTGTACTCTTATATATGATTTTAACTACTCGTCATTGTACTCAAACCTTATTTACTTTAGTTACTTACTGAGTTGGCGTACTCACGTTACTCCCTACACCTTGTGTGCAGATCCAGGTGCCCGAGCGGCAGAGTGAGGGTCCCCAGCATTGTCGGAGTTTGTCGGAGATTGCAAGGTAGTTGCATGGCATTCACAGCCCTGCTTTCCCCCTTCCTATCTTATTTCTTTCTGCAGTTTAGACTGGTTATGTATTAGACACTCAGATTTGTGTATTTAGAGGCTCTAGACTTGTGACACCAAATGTTTGGGCTGTGTTGGTCTATTTTCTGTAATGTTTTTCTGCACATTTCAGTGATTTATGAATTCCTTATAAAGGTTGAGACTTAATTAAATATTAGAAAAATGTTTTTATTAAAAGAAATTGACAGTGGTTACTTGTTGGGTTGGCTTGCCTAGTATTGTGATAGGCGCCATCACGACCGGGTATTTGGGGTCGTGACAAGTTGGTATCAGAGCCTAGGTTACATAGGTCTCGCGAGTCATGAGCCAGTTTAATAGAGTCTCGCGGATCGGTACAGAGACGTATGTACTTATCCTCGGGAGGCTGCAAAACCTTTAGGAAAAATGTCATATTCTTGAAATTTTTGTCGTACAAATCTGTTGATCCGAGTACTAAACTTATGTTATTCCATTCTCTCACAGATGGTGAGGACACGTGCTACCGATCAGGATGGAAGACCACCAGTACCACTAGATGGGGCCACTAGAGGCCGAGGACGCGGTTGAGGCAGTGGTAGGGGCAGGGGTGTAGCCCGCACAGTAGCTAGGGCAGCACCTGCAGATCTACTAGCTGCCCCAGTTCAGGATTAGGTCCCAGTTGCGGACGCTCCAGCAGCACTAGCTCAGGCACCAGCTGTGCCTATTGTAGTTCCATGCCCTCAGGAGGCTTTAGCTTAGATTCTATCAGTGTATATCGGTTTGGCTCAAGCGGTCTCAGTTACTACGGCCGCAACTACTTCTCGGGCCAGGGGAGGTACTCAGACTCCCGTTGCTCGCACACCTGAGCAAGGACTTCAGACACCAGAGGCACCTCCAGCCCAGCCGGTTGCACCAGCTTAGGAGTATGTGGTACCGGTTATGCCTGACAACATGCAGCATCGATTGGAGAGGTTTGGTAGACTTCAGCCTTCGACTTTCAGCGGTACTTAGGGCGAGGATACCCAGGGTTTATTAGACAAGTGTCAGAGGATTCTTCGTACGCCGGGTATTCTAGAGACAAGTGGTATAGCATTTACTACATTTCAGTTTTCTGGAGCTGCCTTTGCTTGGTGGGAGGCTTATGAGAGGTGCAGGCCTGTTGGTGTAGCGCCCCTTACCTGACAACATTTTTATGTTCTCTTTCTAGAGAAGTATGTGCCACAGTCTCACCAAGAGGAGCTGCGCAGGCAGTTCGAGCAGTTGCGTCAGGGAGATATGACTATGACACAGTATGAGATGCGGTTCTCTGATTTAGCTCATCATGCGGTCTGGTGGTTCCCACAAATTGAGAGAGGATCATGAGGTTTGTTGATGGCCTCACATATCAGCTTCGGATTCTCATGACTAGGGAGAGGATGTCAGGTTCTACTTTTAAGGAGGTTGTTGACGTCGCCCGCGAGATTGAGTCGGTTCATTGCCAGGAGCGAGAGGAGAGGGAGGCCAAGAGGCCTCGGGGATCTGGTAGCTTTGGTAGTGCTCCTTCGAGGGGTCAGTTTCAGCACGACAGGGGTCGTCCATTCAGACAGGCTCAGTCAGCTCGCCCAGGTTATCGTGGGCCATCGTCGGGTCATGGTTATCACAGTTCTCATCAGGGCCATTCATCACTCAGTGCCCTTCCAGCCCAGAGTTCGTCCCGTGCTCCATCAATTCAGGGTTCTTCCATGCTAGGTCCTTTTACTAGTCATTCTGGTGCCAGGGGTTCCCTTCAGTCCTTGTCTCCAGCACCGGGGAGTTATTATGAGTGTGGAGAGTTTGGGCATATGAGGAGGAAGTGTCCTCGTCTTCTTGAGGGTCCGTCTTAGCAGAGTGGTCAGCCCTCGACTTCAGCTCCAGTTACTTCACCACCCGCTAAGGCAGCTAGGGGTGGGGGTCAGTCAGCTAGGGGTTGCCCCATAGGGGCAGGTCGATCAGGTGGCGGTCAGGCCCGTTTCTATGCACTTCTAGCTAGGCCTGATGTTATTGCTTCCGATGATGTCATTACAGGTATTGTCCCAGTTCCACCTTTTCTTATGTGTCATCATACTTTGCTCATTATTTGGATAGCCCCGTGAGTCTCTTGTTACACCTGTTCTTGTATCTACTTTGGTGGGCGATACTGTTATTGTAGATCGTGTGTACCGGTCATGTGTGGTGACTATTGGGGGTTTGGAGACCCGAGTAGATCTGTTGTTGTTGTTATGTATGGTAGACTTTGATGTTATATTGGGCATGGATTGGCTATCTCCATGTCATGCTATTTTGGATTGTTATGCTAAGACAGTGACAGTGGCTATGCCGGGTGTGCCATAGATTGAGCGGCGAGGTTTGACTGATTTTGTCCCTAGTAAGGTGATTTCATTTCTGAAGGCCCAACGTATGGTTGGGAAGGGTTGTCTTTCATACTTAGCCTTTGTGAGGATGTCGGTGCAGAGACTCCTAGTATTGACTCTATTCTTGTTATGAGGGATTTTTCCGATGTGTTTCCTGCAAACCTGCCGGGCATGCCACCGGACAGGGATATTGATTTTGGTATTGACCTGGTGCCGGGCACTCAACCCATTTATATTCCGTCGTATCGTATGGCACCAACGGAGTTGAAGGAGCAGATTCAGGAACTCATTGATAAGGGGTTCATTCGGCCTAGTGTGTCGCCTTGGGGTGCGCCTGTTCTATTTGTGAAGAATAAGGATGGCACGATGAGGATGTGCATGAATTACAAGCAGTTGAACAAAGTAACAATCAAGAACAAGTACCATTTGCCTCGTATCGATGATTTGTTCTTTAGGGAGCGAGAGTGTTCTTCAAGATTGATCTCCGTTCAGGTTATCACCAGTTGAAGATTAGGGATTCGGATATTCTTAAGATGGCTTTCAGGAACCGATATGTCCATTATGAGTTCTTGGTGATGTTTTTTGGGCTGACTAATGCCCCAGCAGCATTCATGCATTTGATGAACATCGTGTTTTGGCCTTTTCTCGACTCATTTGTCATAGTTTTCATTGATGATATTCTGGTATACTCGCGTAGTTAGGAGGAGCACATGGAGCATTTGAGAGTTGTGTTGCAGAGGTTGAGGGAGAAAAGCTTTATGCAAAGCTCTCCAAATGGGAGTTTTGCCTCAGTTCAGTGGCTTTCTTGGGGCACGTGGTGTCCAGCGAGGGTTTTCAAGTTGATCCAAAGAAGATAGAGGCGATTCAGAGTTAGCCCAGACCGTCTTCAGCTATAGAGATTCGCAGTTTTCTTGGCTTGGCGAGTTATTACCACCGGTTTGTTTATGGATTTTCATCTATCGCATCGCCCTTGACCAAGTTGACTTAGAACGGTGCTTTATTCAGGTGGTCGGATGAGTGCGAGGAGAGCTTTCAGAAGATCAAGACTGCCTTGACCACAACTCCAGTGTTAGTGTTGCCATCAGCTTCAAGTTCATATACCGTGTATTGTGATGCTTCGAGAGTTGGTATTGGGTGTCTGTTGATGCATTAGGGTAGAGTTATTGCTTAATCTTCTCGCCGGTTGAAGTCCCATGAGAAGAACTACCCTGCTCATGATTTGTAGTTGGCTACCATTGTTCACGCGTTGAAGATTTGGAGGCATTATTTGTATGGTGTGCCTTGTGAGGTGTTTACTGATCATCGTAGCTTCCAACATTTGTTAAAACAGAAGGATCTCAATTTGAGGCAGCGGAGATGGTTGGAGTTGCTAAAGGACTATGATATTACCATTTTATACCATCCAGGGAAGGCCAATGTGGTGGCCGATGCTTTGAGCCGGAAGGCGGTGAGTTTGGGGAGTTTGGCATATATCCCAGTTGGGGAGAGACCTTTTGCAGTTGATGTTCAGGCCTTGGCCAATCGGTTCGTGAGGTTTGATATTTTGGAGCCCAGTCGGGTATTGGCTTGTGTGATTTCTTGGTCTTCCTTATATGATCGCATCAGAGAGCGCCAGTATGATGATCCTCATTTGTTTGTCCTTAAGGACAGAGTTCAGCATGATGATGCCAGAGATGTGACTATTGGTGATGATGGGATGTTGGGGATGCAGGGACAGATATGTGTGCCCAATGTAGATGGGTTTCGGGAGTTGATTCTGGAAGAGGCCCATAGCTCGCAGTATTCTATTCATCCGGGTGCCGCAAAGATGTATCAGGATCTGAGATATCATTATTGGTGGAGGAGAATGAAGAAAGATATTGTGGGATTTGTGTCTCGGTGTCTCAATTGTCAGCATGTGAAATATGAGCTATTCCCGAGTGGAAGTGGGAGCGGATCACCATGGACTTTGTAGTTGGGCTCCCATAGACTTTGAAGAAGTTCGATGCTATTTGGGTGGTTGTGGATCGACTGACCAAGTCCGCGCACTTCATTCCTATGTGTACTACCTATTCTTCAGAGCAATTGGCAGAGATCTATATCCGAGAGATTGTTCGTTTGCACGGTGTCCCAGTTTACATTATTTCAGATAGGGGCACTCAGTTTACTTTGCAGTTTTGGAAGTCTGTGCAACGAGAGTTGTGTACTCAGGTTGAGTTGAGCACAACTTTTCACCCTCAGACGGACAGGCAGTCCGAGCGCACTGTTCAGATATTGGAGGACATGTTGCGTGCTTATGTCATTGATTTTGGAGGGTCATGGGATCAGTTTCTACCGCTCGCAGAGTTTGCTTATAACAACAGCTACCAGTCGAGTATTTAGATGGCTCCATATGAGGCTTTGTATGGGAGGCAGTGTAGATCTCCAGTTGATTGGTTTGAGCCAGGTGAGGCCAAGCTATTGGGTATAAACTTGGTGCCTGATGCTTTAGAAAAGGTGAAGGTGATTCAGGAGAGGCTTCGTACAGTGTAGTCGAGACAAAAGAGTTATGCTGACAGGAAGGTTCGGGATGTGTCCTACATGGTTGGTGAGAAGGTTCTATTGAAGGTTTCACCCATGAAGGGTGTTATGAGATTTGGGAAGAAGGGTAAATTGAGTCCTCGGTTCATTGGGCCTTTTGAGATGGTTCGGAGGATTGGGGAGGTGGCTTATGAGCTTGCTTTGCCACCCAGCTTGTCGAGTGTGCATCCGGTATTTTATGTTTCTATGCTCCGGAAGTATTTTGGTCACCCGTCTCATGTTTTGGATTTCATCATGGTTCAGTTGGATGATGATTTGATTTATGATGAAGCCAGTGGTTATTTTGGAGCGTCAGGTTCGAAAGTTGATATCAAAAGACATAGCTTCAGTAAAAGTGCAGTGGAGAGGTCGGCCCGTAAAGGAGGCTACCTGGGAGACTGAGCGGGAGATGCGGAGCAGATATCCTCACCTATTTGAGGCTTCAGGTATGTTTCTTGACTCGTTCGAGGACGAACGTTTGTTTAAGAGGGGGAGGATGTAACAACCCGGCCGGTAGTTTCATGAATTACCGCTCCGTTTTTTCCATTTCTGCTTCTTATTGCTTTCTTCAGTTGTATTATATGTTATCAGGTTGATTGATTCGGGTTCAGAGTGATTTTGGTAAGGTTTGAGGCACTTAGTCTCTTTTGAGTAAGCTTAAGTTGGAAAAGTCAACTGGATGTTGACTTATGGGAATAAGGGCTCGGATGTGCATTCCGATAGTTCGGATAGCTTCAGGAGATGATTTAGGACTTAGAAGAGTGATCGGTATCTGTTTTGGAGGTCCGAAGTAGATTTAGGCTTGAATTGGCGAAATTGAAATTTTGGCATTTTCTGATTGATAGGTGAAATTTTGATATAAGGGTCAGAATGGAATTCTGGGAGTTACAGTAGGCCCGTTGTGTCATTTGGGATGTGTGTGTAAAATTTCAGGTCATTTGGACGTGGTTTGATAGACTTTTTTATCGAAAGCGGAATTTGAAAGTTTTTAGAATTCTTAGGCTTGAATCCGATACAAATTTGGTGTTTTGATATTGTTTTGAGCATTTTGAAGGTTGGAACAAGTTTGAATGACGTTATGGGATATGCTGGTAGGTTTTGTTGAGGTCTTGAGGGCCTCGGGTGTGTTTCGGGTGGTTAATAGAGTGTGTTTGGCCTTAAAAGAACTGTTGTTGCTGCTGTATTTCTTGGTTCTAGTTTCCTTATATGCGATCGCAATAGTGGGGCTGCGATCACATAGGTTTGTTGGTGAGGCGGCAGAATTTGTGCTATGCGTTCGCCAGAATTGGTCCACGATCGCGAAGTGAGAGGAGTCAAAGCAGTACGGTCGCATGAGGTTGTACGCGAACACACAATATGGGAGCGTGTGGCAGAGGGTGATTGGTTACTCTATGCGAATGCGGTTGGAGGTACATGATCGCCTAGAGGGAGGAGAGCCAGTGCTACGTGAATGCGTGTGATGGATCGCGAACACACTGAAGAATTTTATAAAAAGCTGGGCAGTGCTTTAATAGCCCAATCCGCAACCCTTCTCCATTTTTCCACCATTCTTGAACGGGATTGAAGCTTTTGAGAGATTTTTTTTGAGGAAACCAAAGGGGAATCATTTGGAGGTAATATTTTTGACTTCATAACTCATTTATATGTGATTAAAAGTCTAATTAGTGGTGAGAATTTGGAGAAATCAGTGCAAGAATGGGTAATTAGGGCTTGAGATTAAGCGACCTTAAAATGAGAATTTGAGGGTTCATTTGGACTCCGATTTCAGTGTTCTTGGTATGTATAGACTCATGGGAGGATAAGGATTCTGTTGATGTTATTTACTTCGAGACATGGGCCCGGGGGTCGGGTTGGACCAATTTCGGGATTTTTGGTATAATTTGATTATTTTCGCTTGGGCTTCGATTCCTTAGCATATTCTAATATTATGATTCTGATTTTGGGTAGATTCGGTGCGAGTTGAGGCCGAGGCAAGAGGCAAAGGCATTGTGGAGTAGTATTTCTTCCGGTTTGAGGTAAGTAACCATTGTAAATCTGGAACTGAGGGTACAAACCCGGTATTTTGTATTGTTTTGTTAAATGAGGTGACGCACATGCTAGGTGACGCACATGCTAGGTGACGAGCGTGTGGGCGTGCACCTGTAGGGATTGTGACTTGGTCCGTCCTGTAGCGACTATTAAGCTGCGTATTTGATTCTAAATCTTATGATATCACTTATGTTAGGGATTGATACTATATTATGGGATGTATGCCATGTTTGGGGCCTTGTACCGACCTGTTTAGTCTTAGAGGTATTTTTACTGTTTCCCTCACTCTATTTGTTGGAAAGCATATCCTCAGTCATGTTTTTACCTGTTTATTGTTTAAATCTGATTTTTATCACTGTATTTCTTAAAATATGAGAACTGTTTGGGCTGCATTTCCCTGATTTCCACTGTTATGCCCGAGTGGCTGTGAGGTTAATGACTGAGGGAGATTGAGGACCTAATGGTGAGGATATATATATATATATATATATATATATATATATATATATATATATATATATATATATATTATGGATCGGGCTGCACGCCGCAGCGATACTTATATGGATCGGGCTGCACCCCGCAACGATATATATATTGGATCGGGCTGCGCGCCGTAGCGATATGACGCTTGGGCTGTAGGAGCCCCTCCGGAGTTTGTACACGCCCAGTTAGCGTAGTCGATTATAAACTATGAATCGGGCTGCACGCCGCAGTAGTTATTATGATTATTACTATTATGAGATATTATTGAGCCTGAGTGCTGAGTGTGAGTACTGAGTGACGAGAGATGAGTCAGGTTTGACCGAGAGGCTAAATTTATGAGTGATACCTTGCCCGAGGAGCCCATTGATGATATTTTTGCTGATTTCACTCTTCTTTTATAACGAGCCTCTGTTGAAAACCGCTAAGTAAGTGATTTAAAAGTATTTCAATTGAAACTGAAACTTTATGAAGAAACTGGCTTTTAAATTATTAGTTTGATTTGATACTCTGTTGTGTACTCTTATATATCATTTTTAACTGCTCGTCGCTGCACTCAGACCTTATTTACTTTAGTTACTTACTGAATTGGCGTACTCATGTTACTCCCTGCACCTTGTATGCAAATCCAGGTGACCGAGCGGCAGGGTGAGGGTCCCCAACATTGTTGGAGTTTGTCGGAGATTGCAAGGTAGTTGTATAGCGTTCGCAACCCTGCTTTTCCCCTTCCTATCTTGTTTCTTTCTGCATTTTAGACTGGTTATGTATTAGACAGTCAGATTTATATATTTAGAGGCTCTAGACTCGTGACACCAGATGTTTGGACTGTGTTGGTCTATTTTTTGTAATGTTTTTCCGCACATTTCAATGATTAATGAATTCCTTATAAAGGTTGAGACTTAATTAAATGTTAGAAAAATATTTTTATTAAAAGAAATTGACAGTGGTTACTTGTTGGGTTGGCTTGCCTAGTATTGTGATAGGCGCCATCACGACCGGGTATTTGGGGTCGTGACAAGTTGATATCAGAACCTAGGTTACATAGGTCTCTCGAGTCATGAGCCGATTTAGTAGAGTCTCGCGGATCGGTACGGAGACATCTGTTCTTATCCTCGGGAGACTGCAGAACCTTTAGGAAAAACGTCATATTCTTGAAATTCTTGTCGTGCGAATCTGTTGATCCGAGTACTAAACTTCTGTTATTCCATTCTTTCACAGATGGTGAGGACACGTACTACCGGTCAGGATGAACGACCACCAGTACCACCAGCTGGGGCCAGTAGAGGCCGAGGCCGCGGTCGAGGCCGTGGTAGGGGCATGGGTGTAGCTCGCACAACAACTAGGGCAACACCTGCAGATCCACCTGCTGCCCCAGTTCAGGATCAGGTCCTAGTTGCGGATGCTCCAGCAACACCAGCTCAGGCACCAACTGTGATAAAGTGAAACATAACACAAGAAATAGACTTGGAGGGCCAAAGTGGAACAAAGTTGAGATAGAGTGCCAAAATGAAAAACGGGGCCAAGTTGAATGAGCTGTATATATATTTGGCCCAAGATTTTTCTCTACTACTAAAATATTACTCTTTCCGGTCCACAATAAGTGATCAATTTGTCTTGGGCATACCCATTAAGGAAATACTAAATTCTAAACAAAAATAGTTAGTGCGACTATATTACCCTTAATTAAATGTTACAATATAATTTAATATGAGGAGTAAAAGACTTTTTAGAAATGCGTACATAAGAGTAATTTTTAAAAAATAAATTAATTTTTTTGTAAATTGGTCACTTATTATTAACGGGATAGAGTAATACAAACACTATGTCAAACATATATTACAATTAATAGCTTTCTATTGCTACATCTGCCTTCTCTTCTCTTCTCTCTCTTGTCCACTTCCTTGAATCTTGAAATTGTCCTTACAAAACCCCAAACCATAATCACTTGATTCCTATGTTTTTCCCCACACATTTTCAAATCACTCCACTTTTTACCTGTTTTTATTCATTGATCTGTTACCACCGTAGGTTCTGATTTGATCACACACTTGATATATTCATAAAGGGGAATGTAGCATTTGATCATATAAATAATTGGGTATGTTCCTATCTCAAGAATTGAATCTTTTTTATCCCATTTGTTTATTTATTAGCTTATTTCATAATTTACTTGAAACATATCTCTTTTATAAGAATTTATTAAGAAAGTGCCTTTTCTTTTGTGCTAGAACTTCTTTTCAGCTTTTTACATTTTTTTTTCTTTGTTTTACCTTGAAAATAAAATTGGGTATGTGCCTATGTCAAAAAAGATTGAAACTTTTTAATCCCCATTTGTTTATTGTTACCATCTTTTACTTGAAAGCTCTATCTTTTATAAGATTTTATGAAGAAAAAGCCTTCTTTTTTTTTTTGTGCTAGAACTGCTCAAGATTGAAATTTGTTTCTATCTTTTTGCCCATTTTTTTTTTGTTTTACCTTGAAATTAAAATCTGGGGTTATTGAGGAATATCCTGAAAAAGAGATGTGTTGCTTTTTGCATTTAGTATCAGGTGTCTTTTTTTAATCTTTAATGGGTAAATGCCAAAATTCTAAGATAGTTTTAAGATGTTGGAGTAGAAGTAGTTATGTCAGAAAACTGTTTAGTTATTATTGAGTAATTATTGTATGTCTTGTTTGAGTCATACAAAAATAGAGCTCTTTTTATTTACACATGATTTGACAGTTTATGCAGTGCAGCTTATTGTTGAAATTATTTATTATAAGGGTCCCAATATAGGAAACATTGAGCTCTAGGATATTGTTCTCATTTCCTTTTCAATTGTCAATGTGATTTACATGTTGATGGGGCTTATTCCTATTCGTTTGGGTGCAATGTATTTTTTTTTTTTTTGGGTAAGAAATATGTGGTTATGTTGAATAAATTTGCAGACCATCTGCTAGATATGTGGTGTGATATTAAGTCTTTGTTATGGAAAGAACAGCGTTAGCTAATACCTTGAGCCGAGGGTCTTCGGAAACAACCTCTCTACCTCTACAAGGTAGGGGTAAGGTCTGCGTACGGAAACCCTCCTCAGACCCTATTTGTGGGATTATACTGGGTATGTCGTTGTTATCTGTTGTTATTGTAGAGTTAGCTAATAGCAGAGAGTCATGTAAGCAAAGGATTCTTATAAACGATACAAACTGATTGGGATTAAACTAACCAGTTTACAGATAAGTAAGAGATTTATAGAACCCTTAGATATGCCATTATTTGGTATTGGAATAGGCCTAAATAGAGCGAATAGTGTAGTATACAGGATTTATGTAGCTAACCCAATTGATTTTGGGATTGAGGCGTAGTTCATTGATTGAATCATTTCATGGAGAGATGCATGCTCTTGTAAACTAAGGCAATTGTAATATGAGAGACCTTGTTCCTTTTGCCTCCATGTAATATTAATACCGAAGTAGTCCCCCCTCCCCCACCCCCACCCCTCCGGAGGCGCTGCTCAGTGGTTAAAGAGTTAAAGTGACAACTTTGGGAACTAGGGGTTGACTCCAACAATACTAGGTGAATTCTTCCCAGTTGCTTAAGCCTAGGCAGTTAGAGTTAGTCGGTACATATGCTTTAGGAGGTAGTATTATCATCGAGGTGCATGCAAGTTGGAACGACACTATCTGTAATTTAAAATGCTGAACATTAGTTTCCTTCTTCAAAAGTTATAACACCATCTTTTTGTACCTCCATATGGTTTTTGATGAATATCCTTTTTCCGGATTTTTGCTAAACATGTCCATTTGAAACAAAATAATCTTGAATTGTTTAATATATGACTTCTAAATTGTTTACACAAGGAAGTTTGCGGAATCTATTGCCCTTTCTGATCTTTTGTGAATTGCATCTGTTTCTTTTGGCATTTTCAGACCCTAAGTACCAGTAATTTCTAATTCTTTTCTGTGCTTGATTTCCATCATATTGCTTTCAGGTTTGAGCTTAACTTTTCGGCAGCAAGGAGCAAGGGAGTGGGAGCTTAGTAGGTGGTGGGGGGACATTAGATCTGATTGAGTTCACACCATCTCATTCTTTATCCCTATATGTTTAGATTATATCCTATAGAAGCATGGAAACTTGTTTCTTTTAATCGTACTCGATTCGTTGCTGAAACTTTAAGTATTTTCGTGCAGATATTCAAAAGCTGTCACTTCCTTCTAGGACTGAACTAGAACGGGAGGAAGTAACTTAATTGTGCAGTGACTGGACGAGGGAAGTTGTAGTTCATGGTGCATAGCGCATTGTATATTGTAGTGCCACTCCTCAACTTCAGACAGAACTTTTACCACTTTCTTCTTTTCTTTTGGTATTTCCTTTTTAGCCGATCCTGATTTTGAGATTTCTTCCCGAGGGGCAACACCTGCTCATTCTTCACTTTTCTTTATTTCGGCATTTAGATTCTGAAAAGGGCTGTTGCATCTTAGCTACATAGATAAGTAGTTATGGTATTCTAGCTGCTGCCATTTTATGCGGTGTAGAAGATGGCGCTACATTCTGAGGAAGAGAAAAAAGAGGATTACCTTTTCAAGATTGTTTTGATTGGTGATTCTGCAGTCGGAAAATCCAATTTGCTTGCCAGATTTGCTAGAGATGAATTCTATCCAAACTCAAAATCGACAATTGGAGTAGAATTTCAGACCCAAAAGATGGACATCAACGGAAAGGAGGTTAAAGCGCAGATATGGGATACAGCTGGTCAAGAACGATTTCGAGCAGTTACTTCTGCATATTATAGGGGTGCAGTTGGAGCGCTTCTGGTTTACGATATCAGTAGGCGCCCGACTTTTGATAGCATTGGTCGATGGCTTAATGAACTTCAGAGTAAGCAATATGCTATTAATTCATCTTTCAACAGATTCGTTTTTCAACATCTTCAAATAGCATTGTTTATTTTCGGTCCATTTTCTCAGCAAAGTATGCTGAATGGGGGCCTTGGCGTAACTGGTAAAGTTGCTGCCATGTCTTGGTTACGGGTTCGAGCTGTGGAAACAGCCTCTTGCAGAAATGCAGGGTAAGGCTGCCTACAATAGACCCTTGTGGTCCGGCCCTTCCACTGACCCACGGGAGCTTAGTGCACCGGGCTGCCCTTTTTTTCCAGCAAAGTATGCCGTTCCTTTAATTGACTAGCATATCTTTATAATGTGTTGGATAGCTCATTCCGACATGAATGTGGTTACAATACTCGTTGGCAACAAATCTGATCTCAAAGATGCACGGGAGGTTACAACAGCTGAAGGCAAAGCGTTGGCTGAGGCAAAGGGACTATTTTTCATAGAAACTTCAGCTTTGGATTCGTCAAATGTAGCCTCTGCTTTTCAGACGGTTGTTAGGGAGATCTATAATATTCTGAGCAGGAAGGTTATTCAATCTCAAGAGCTCCAGAAAAAGGATTCGGGTCGACTAGCAAATGGTAAGACTGTGGTTTTGCAAGCTGATGGAAACCACGAAACAGATGCAGAAACAAAGAAAGGTGGATGTTGTTCATCTTAAGCTATAGTATGGGGAGGACATTTTCCTATTGTGAGGCCTAAGACAAGTCAACATTTCTTCTCCCATTGATGCAATTCAATTTCTTGTTACTGTTGAAGAAAAAGTTAAAACTTTCTTTCAATGTTGTAGGAAAACTTTCTTTGGAAAATGTAAATTATCTCAAGGGGAGAAGAACCTTTTTTTGACTGTTTTTGAGTTTTCAGTTTTGTATGATTCAATTTTTTCAGCTGCTTATTTTTTGTCTGTGTTTCATCTGTCATTTGTTTCTCTTTGGTTGGCCTTAGCAAAATTAAAAATGAGTATTCAATTGATCCACTGGATCTAAATCTCAAGTTAGTTAGAGTTGGTTAT
Organism: Nicotiana tabacum; assembly: GCF_000715075.1. Taxonomy (NCBI): domain Eukaryota; kingdom Viridiplantae; phylum Streptophyta; class Magnoliopsida; order Solanales; family Solanaceae; genus Nicotiana; species Nicotiana tabacum. The sequence goes on along the minus strand of NC_134090.1, from coordinate 160,655,829 downwards.
ATCCATTCCATTCTAGTCATGTTCACATTGTCTAATACAAAATGTTAAAAATTACATTGTATAGCCGTTTTTAAATAATAATTGAAATATATATATAGGCGGACCCAGGATTTGAGCACGACGGGGGCACCACTGTGTGCTAATCACTAGCGATAAAATTCGGCGTGCAACTCTTTGAAAATTTAATGATTATAATGATTTATCATCCACGTATAAACAAAAAGAAGTTCTAATGAAAAGAAAACACCGAACAAAAAGAGATTTCTTCGCAAATTGGGTGATATGGGAAGGGAAAATGTTTGATAAAGCATGTTTCGCATTTTAAAATTTCTAGTCTTTTTAATTAAAAAAAATGGGCCAGGGATCAAAAAAGGCGTTCAAACATTAAAGAAATCAAGATTAAGGGTATGTTAATAGTAAAAAAAATAAAGAAGAGTCTAAAACTTTTAGTTTCCATTGACGAGTCGGAGTCAATGTAAATGATGAAGAAGGCAGTGGCATAAAGATTTGTATTTTTCTATTTGTGGAGTGATAAGTTGCAATTTGAAACTTTTAATTTTATGGGATGAATTTGAAAGGAAAAAAATTAATTAAGTTGACTATTACTATGTATTAGAAGTTAGAACTAAACTAAAATTGAATTCAAAAAAATAAAACCATTTGTTATTTAAGTATAAAGCAAGTACGTTATATTCAATGAACTAAAAAACGTCGAAGAACTGATTCGAACACGAAACATCCAGTAAGCAAGGGAATTTGAGCGCCCAACACAACCACTTCTTCTGTCCGTCTTATTGTGTCTAGTGGCACAACTAAAATATTTAAGGGGGCGTTATATAAGCGCATATATATATATAACATATATATACAAGGTTTTTGCCGAGGCTAATGGGGTCCCGTGACCCCTCTATATACAACGTAGGTCCGCGTCTGTGTATATATATATATGTGTGTGTGTGTGTGTGTGTGTTATATACAAAAATATATATAAATTTTATGCACTTTTACGACTATCAGATATAAATAGTTTTGATCGCGGTTAAAAGTGATTTTCGCCCTTACAAAATCACTTGTCTTGAAAAATTAAAGGTTTAAATCTCACACTTATCTATACACGTGCATGAAAGTCTCTAATCAAAATAAAAAGGATTTAGTTGTAGCAATTAATCCTATATACCAACTGGTTTGAATCGCATATATGAATTTGCTTCCATTTGTTTTATTCTTAGGTATGTCCGCATTGCTTCCTAGAAGTTTTTGGTCTTTTAGGTTTTTCACCATAGCTAGTAGTCGTACCCGCGCGATGTGCGGTCAATATTAAAAAAATATTAATTAAATTAAATTATGATCAGGCTTGTTTGATCCTATTAGATCGTATTGCTTTAATAAAATTCAATTGTCATCTAGTTTGTCAATACGATATACCAAATAATGAAATCTCTATTAAATCAAACGTACTTATATAGTCAGTGAATAACTTTTTTGTTCTATTTTTCTTTATTATATTAAACAATATTTAGTATTCGCTTTCTTTTTGTAATATATGAGAAGATATATAATTTATTACTATTGAATTTTTTTTATTTTAAATTTTATTCTGTTGTTCTTAATAAAACTACTCCCACCCAATTTGAATGGGTAGTTTTTTTTATATAAATAATTTAAAAACTCCAACTTGAAACTACTCCCACCCAATTTGAATGGATAGTTTTTTTTATATTTATATTTTCGTTTTTATATATAGTTAATTATAAGATATCTATATTTATTAATTCAAATAAAGTAATCAATTAATATATATATATTTATTTATTCATATATATATGGTAGTTTTATATTTTTTTATTATTTTCGTTTTTTATATATATTTAAATTCAAAAAGAATAACCAATAATTAATTATTAACTAAATAATAAATTTAGTAACTAATTATGTCATGTGGCTTTTTTTTAAGCTACCACTTGGATTAACGAAAGGGCTTTTTCCTCTCCTTTTAGTAATATATAGATTCTGTTGTTCTTAATAATATATCTAAATTTTAGTGAATAAAATCTTTGTTAAACTAACGGGACTTATACAGGCAGCGCATCGAATAACTTTTTTGTTATGTATTTTTCTTTATTATATTTTCAAATATTTAATGCTACTACATTGTTAATAGAAAGTTTCATTAGCATATTACGTTATTTAATATTTTTCTCTGAAGTTTTTTTTTATTTCTTTATTTTTGTTTTTTTTATTTTCAAATAATTTTAAAACTCCAACTTAAAACTACTCCCCAATTTGAATTGATAATTTATTATTTTTTAATTTCGTTTTTTATTTTAAATCTCACATTTGAAACTACTCCCGATTTGGATGGGTAGTTTTTCTTCTCTTTTTCGTTTTTTATAGCTTTTTTTTTTGCTTTTAAAAATAATAATTTAAAAGCTCCAACTTGAAAATACTCCCACCCAATTTGAATGGGTAGTTATTTTTTTATATATTTATATTTTCGTTTTCATATTATCGTTAATTATAAGATATCTATATTTATTAATTTAAATAAAGTAAACAATAACTAATTATTAATTAAAAATAACTACCAATTTGAATGGGTAGTTATTTTCTTATATATTTATATTTTCGTTTTTTTATTATAGTTAATTATAAGATATATATTTTTATTTTAAAACACCAATTTGAAACTACTCCATGATTTGAATGAGTTGTTTTTCTTCTATTTTATTTGTTTTTTATAGTTTTTTTTTGTTTTTCTTTAAAAAATAATTTAAAAACTCCAACTTTAAACTAATCCCCAATTTGAATGAGTAGTTATTTTTACATATATTTATATTTTGATTTTTTTTATTATAGTTAATTATAAGATATCTATATTTATTAATTCAATTAAAGTAACCAATATATATATATATATATATATATATATATATATATATATATATATATATATATATATATATATATATATATATATATATATGGTAGTTTTGTATTTTTTAATTTTCGTTTTTATATATATTTAAATTTTCGTTTTAGGGTGTCACTTGGCTTAAGGAGATGGCTTTGTCCTCTCCTTTTAATAATATATAGATTATTAATTAAAAATAACTACCAATTTGAATGGGTAGTTATTTTCTTATATATTTATATTTTCGTTTTTTTATTATAGTTAATTATAAGATATATATTTTTATTTTAAAATTATTTTAAAACACCAACTTGAAACTACTCCATGATTTGAATGAGTTGTTTTTCTTCTATTTTATTTGTTTTTTATAGTTTTTTTTTGTTTTTTTTAAAAATAATTTAAAAACTCCAACTTTAAACTAATCCCACCCAATTTGAATGAGTAGTTATTTTTACATATATTTATATTTTGATTTTTTTATTATAGTTAATTATAAGATATCTATATTTATTAATTCAATTAAAGTAACCAATATATATATATATATATATATATATATATATATATATATATATATATATATATATATATATATATATATATATATATATATATATATATATATATATATATATATATATATATATATATATATATATATATATATATATATAGTTTTGTATTTTTTAATTTTCGTTTTTATATATAAAAATTTTCGTTTTAGGGTGTCACTTGGCTTAAGGAGATGGCTTTTTCCTCTCCTTTTAATAATACTAGTATTAGTACCCGCGCGATGCGCGGACATAAATCATGTTAAATTGTAATGTTGGTTATTTGAATCATGTGCAAATAACCTTAAAATATAAATCTCTCACATAAAAATTATATAACATTAGATATTAATTATGAAGTAGGATATGAAGTTATTGTTCAAATCTCGTAGTGCACAACCTATTTTATTTTTTATTTGTAGCAACCTAACTATTTGATTTTAGTACTTGCACTTCGTTTTGCTGTCAGTATCAAAGAATACTAAACGTATCATGTTGCGATCTGTCTTGTTTGAGCATATTAAATCATATTATTTTAACAAACTTCTTACTATAACTTTGTTTTTATCTAAAAGTTAAATATGTCTTATTCATCACATATTTTTACGCAAATTCTTTTTTCTTTTATTTTTTTCTTATAGTTATTGTATTATTAATTATTTAATATTATTTTACTATCATATAATTTTTTATTATCTTAATTAATATCTTGCTTATTATTCTTTTAATAGTCTTTAATAAATATAAATTTTTTATTCTTGAAATTTGGTATATTTTTATGCATTCAAATTTTTTTAATCATTTAAATTTATTGTAAATTTTTAAATATAATTTAATTTTTTAATTTATTTATTTTTAAATTAATTTAATGTATAAGTATCCTCACACTATCTCTATTTTTTTAATACATTCTCTTCCCTACTATAAGTTTTAATTATTTTTATATTAATTTTTTACCTTTAACCAAAATAATATCATATTTTATTTTAAATTGTAAAATTGAATTCGTCTAAAATATGAATACATATATTTGATGATTATGTTACAAATATATTGAGTTCTCTTATAATTATTTTTATATTAGATGCAATTAATTTGTTTTAGCTTTAAGATACAAATTTAATTTTTAATTTTCATTAGTAAATTACCTATATTAGAAAGTTATTTATATTTTTAAAATTTTATTTTAATCATAGAAAAATAATTTATTGATTGTTTGAACATATTATATATATGTCGTAATATGTTTATTGTCATTTTATTTCTTTATATAATATTTTTTAAAAATAAAAACTTATGAAATAAAAAAAAATCTCATCTCAAATTCAAATAATTCTTATCATTCTATTTTCTAAATTGGACCGCATTTTTAAAATATATTATGCTATATATTCAAACTTAAACTAACTGCACTCAATTCAGATATTAATCATAAAAAATATTTTCTTTGTTGTTTGAACACATTAAATGTTAATGTTGTAGTAATATTTTCATTATCATTTTATTTCTTACGTAAATTTTCTTTCTTTTTTAGATTTAATACAAATTTAATCTTTAATTTTTATTAGTAAAGTTACCTATATTAGAAATTTATTTTCTATTTTAAAATATTATTTTCATAAATAAGACTTCAATTTCGTGATATTATCCATAGTTTGGACATTCTAATCGTAATTTTAACAAATTTCTAATTTCAAATTCAAATAGCCTTTCCCTTTCATTTCTAATAGCAATTGTTTAATAATTTTGCTAATTTTTAATCTAATATATAGTCTTATTACGTTTTATATGACTTTTCATTAACATGTAATTTTTTTTAATATCATTATAAACTATTATTCTTTAATATAATATAGATAAATATATAATTTTCTAATCATAAAATAAATATTTGTTTTAAAAATATTGCTCGAAAATTTTAAATTATTTAAATTTTAATAAGATTTTAAGAATTGTATATTTAATTTATTTATTTTCTAAACTTATGATTTATAAATATCTCATATTATCTCTAATTTATTTCTATTATTCAATATTTTTAGTTTTTGATTTTATCTATTAGACTTGAGTTACGTGGACTTATCCATATTATGAATTTTCTTATCATAATATAAAAACATTTCTCATCTCAAATTTAAATAAGTTTTACCCTTCATCTCTATGATAAAAAATCTGAATTTTTATTTTTCCTCTATTTATTATTTATTTTTGATATTATATTATTCAATACCTAATATTATTACATTGTCATGTGGATTTTTATTAGCTTGTTTGAATTTAATATCTATTTCTACCACATTCATTCTAATATAATATAGATAAAAATTTAAAAACTTTCTCAAATTCAAATAAGTTTTATTATTCTATTTTCTATATTTCACTACATTTCCCAAAAAATTATGTTATACTTTCAAACTTAAACTTACTGCACTCAATTAAAAAAATATTTTCTTAATTGTTTGAATATATTATATCTGAATGTTGTAGTAATATTTACGTATAAAATATTCGTTTGCCCGATTTATCAATATTAATATGACTTTATTATTCTTATTTCTAAAATATATTTTTACGAATTATTTAAGTTTTTTCTTACCTTATAAATAATTTATATACTTTATGTAAGATCTTATTTTGCTGCTTAAATTTATTTAATTTTTTTAACTCAATATATCTTGAATAACTTAAGTAAATTTTAATTTTATTTTATATTTTAACTTACTCCAATGTATAAATAGTCATAGGTTATCTCAATTACGTCTTTCTATATTTTTTATTTTTTCCGATTGGAATTTTTAATTAATTTTTACCTCCATATCTCTAGCTAATATAGAAAAACAATCTATGGGTGAATCAATATAGATATAAATATACTTATAAATATAAATTTAAATGTAGATATATAGATTAAATTTTTCTAAGATCTATTTAGATTAAGTATAAGATTCATTAAACTACTTCCATTAATTATGTTTCCATGTATAATTCAAATTTTTAATGTTGTCTTAAAATTGCCAAGTGACTTCTTTTTAGCTTTCCACTTGGCTTAACCACATGCTTCACTACTCTCCTTTTAATATAATATTTATTTTAAAATTATTTTGAAACTCCAACTTGAAACTACTCCCACCCAATTTGAATGGTAGTTATTTTTTTATATATTTATATTTTCGTTTTTTATTATAGTTAATTATATATCTATATATATAATATATAGATATAGATATAGATAGATTTTTTTGTTTTTTATAGATATTTAAATTTTAAAATAATAACTAATTAGTAACTAATTATGCCATGTGACTTTTTTTTAGGCTGCCACTTGGCTTAAGGAGATGGTTTTGTCCTCTCCTATATATATATATATATATATATATATATATATATATATATATATATATATATATATATATATATATATATATATATATATATATATATATATATATATATATATATATATATATATATATATATATATATATATATATATATATATATATAGATATTTAAATTTAAAAATAATAACTAATTAGTAACTAATTACGCCATGTGGCTTTTTTTTAGGGTGCCACTTGGCTTAAGGAGATGGCTTTGTCCTCTCCTTTTAATAATATATAGATATAGATTTTTTGTTTTTTATTTTAAACTCCAACTTGAAACTACTCCCACCCAATTTGAATGGGTAGTTTTTTTTTATATTTATATTTTCGTTTTTTATATAGTTAATTATAAGATATTTATATTTATTAATTCAAATAAAGTAATCAATTAATATATATATGTGAATATATTCATATATATGGTAGTTTTATATTTTTTTATTTTCTTTTTTTATATATATTTAAATTCAAAAAGAATAACCAATAATTAATTATTAACTAAATAATAAATTTAGTAACTAATTATGTGATGTGGCGTTTTTTTAAGCTGCCACTTGGATTAACGAAAGGTCTTTTTCCTCTCCTTTTAGTAATATATAGATTCTATTGTTCTTAATAATATATCTAAATTTTAGTGAATAAAATCTTTGTTAAACTAACGGGAGTTATACAGGCAACGCATCGAATAACTTTTTTGTTATGTATTTTTCTTTATTATATTTTCAAATATTTAATGCTACTACATTGTTAATAGAAAGTTTCATTAGCATACGTTATTTAATATTTTTCTCTGAAGTTTTTTTTATTTCTTTATTTTTGTTTTTTTTATTTTCAAATAATTTTAAAACTCCAACTTAAAACTACTCCTCAATTTGAATTGATAATTTATTATTTTTTAATTTCGTTTTTTATTTTAAATCTCACATTTGAAACTACTCCCGATTTGGATGGGTAGTTTTTCTTCCCTTTTTTCGTTTTTTATAGCTTTTTTTTTTTGCTTTTAAAATAAATAATTTAAAAGTTCTAACTTGAAAATACTCCCACCCAATTTGAATGGGTAGTTATTTTTTTATATATTTATATTTTCGTTTTTATATTATAGTTAATTATAAGATATCTATATTTATTAATTTAAATAAAGTAACCAATAACTAATTATTAATTAAAAATAACTACCAATTTGAATGGGTAGTTTTTTTCTTATATATTTATATTTTCGTTGTTTTTATTATAGTTAATTATAAGATATATATTTTTATTTTAAAATTATTTTAAAACACCAACTTGAAACTACTCCATGATTTGAATGAGTTGTTTTTCTTCTATTTTATTTGTTTTTTATAGTTTTTTTTTGTTTTTTTTTAAAAATAATTTAAAAACTCCAACTTTAAACTAATCCCACCCAATTTGAATGAGTAGTTATTTTTACATATATTTATATTTTGATTTTTTTATTATAGTTAATTATAAGATATCTATATTTATTAATTCAATTAAAGTAACCAATATATATATATATATATATATATATATATATATATATATATATATATATATATATATATATATGGTAGTTTTGTATTTTTTAATTTTCGTTTTTATATATATTTAAATTTTCGTTTTAGGGTGTCACTTGGCTTAAGGAGATGGCTTTGTCCTCTCCTTTTAATAATATATAGATTATTAATTAAAAATAACTACCAATTTGAATGGGTAGTTATTTTCTTATATATTTATATTTTGATTTTTTTATTATAGTTAATTATAAGATATATATTTTTATTTTAAAATTATTTTAAAACACCAACTTGAAACTACTCCATGATTTGAATGAGTTGTTTTTCTTCTATTTTATTTGTTTTTTATAGTTTTTTTTGTTTTTTATTTTAAAATAATTTAAAAACTCCAACTTTAAACTAATCCCACCCAATTTGAATGAGTAGTTATTTTTACATATATTTATATTTTGATTTTTTTTATTATAGTTAATTATAAGATATCTATATTTATTAATTCAATTAAAGTAACCAATATATATATATATATATATATATATATATATATAATACACACACACACTACAATATTAGAAAGAAACTACTCCACAATTTGAATCAAGAGTTTTTTATTTCTTTATTTTTGTTTTTTATTTTAAAATAATTTTAAAACTCCAACCCAATTTGAATTGGTAATTTTTTATTTTTTTAATATCATTTTTATTTTAAAATTATTTTGAAACTCCAACTTGAAACTACTCCCACCCAATTTGAATGGTAGTTATTTTTTTATATATTTATATTTTCGTTTTTTATTATAGTTAATTATATATCTATATATATAGTTGGTAGTTTTTTATTTTTTATTTTTTTTGTTTTTTATAGATATTTAAATTTAAAAATAATAACTAATTAGTAACTAATTATAAAAATAATAACTAATTAGTAACTAATTATGCCATGTGACTTTTTTTTAGGGTGCCACTTGGCTTAAGTAGATGGCTTTGTCCTCTCCTTTTAATAATATATAGATTTAAAAACTCCAACTTTAAACTAATCCCATCCAATTTGAATGAGTAGTTGTTTTTACATATATTTATATTTTGATTTTTTTTATTATAGTTAATTATAAGATATCTATATTTATTAATTCAATTAAAGTAACCAATATATATATATATATATATATATATATTGTTTTGTATTTTATAATTTTCCTTTTTATATATATTTAAATTTTCGTTTTAGGGTGCCACTTGGCTTAATGAGATGGCTTTGTCCTCTCCTTTTAATAATATATAGATTTGAAACTCCAACTTGAAACTACTCCCACCCAATTTGAATGGTAGTTATTTTTTTATATATTTATATTTTCGTTTTTTATTATAGTTTATTATATATATATATATATCTATTTATATATATATATATATAGTTGGTAGTTTTTATTTTTTATTTTTTGTTTTTTTATAGATATTTAATTTAAAAATAATAACTAATTAGTAACTAATTATGCCATGTGACTTTTTTTTAGGGTGCCACTTGGCTTAAGTAGATGGCTTTGTCCTCTCCTTTTAATAATATATAGATTTAAAAACTCCAACTTTAAACTAATCCCATCCAATTTGAATGAGTAGTTGTTTTTACATATATTTATATTTTGATTTTTTTATTATAGTTAATTATAAGATATCTATATTTATTAATTCAATTAAAGTAACCAATAATATATATATATATATATATATATATATATATATATATATATATATATATATATATATATATATTTGTTTTGTATTTTATAATTTTCCTTTTTATATATATTTAAATTTTCGTTTTAGGGTGCCACTTGGCTTAATGAGATGGCTTTGTCCTCTCCTTTTAATAATATATAGATTTGAAACTCCAACTTGAAACTACTCCCACCCAATTTGAATGGTAGTTATTTTTTTATATATTTATATTTTCGTTTTTTATAGTTAATTATATATATATATATATATATATATATATATATATATATATATATATATATATATATATATATATATATATATATATAGTTGGTAGTTTTTATTTTTTATTTTTTTTGTTTTTTATAGATATTTAATTTAAAAATAATAACTAATTAGTAACTAATTATGCCATGCGGCTTTTTTTTAGGGTACCACTTGACTTAAGAAGATGGCTTTGTCCTCTCCTTTTAATAATATATAGATTTGTTCTTAACGGTTTAGTAGTTAGTTGTCTGCTAGTTGAGCAGTTGAGCTTAAATAGATTGATTTGGTAGGTTCTAAATCACTTTTATCCGCCACCGAAACTATATATATATATATATATGTCTATCATTTTGAAAGCGACTATATGTTAATCATTTTTCCTTCTAAAATCCTTTTGACACAATCTTTAGCAAAAGAAAATGATCCCGGATCCTAAACTCCCAAATATATTGCCCACCATTTTTTTTCTGGGTTGTTATAATTAATTGTAAATCACATCATGACTTGAGAAAGATCTTTAATATTAGCTACCTAAAGTTCTCAAAATTTTCATGGAATCGAATAATTAGCAGAAACTAAAGGTTCAAAAAACAGATTCTGATAATCCTTTGAACTGAGAAACTAATGATCAATTAATCAGTAAGGGACAAAGAACATAAGTTAAGAGCAATGATATTCAAAAGTACTAAAGCGAGTAGAAGATTCAAGTAAATGCAAGTATAATTTTTATACTGATTCGACAAGCCTACAATATCCAGTTTTATCACGACCCCAAAATCCCACCTTAGGTAATTGTGATGGTACTAACAGACATTGAGAATTTAGCTGAAATAATGACTAAGATATTAAATTAAACTGGTAAACTATCATAGTAAAATCAAAATGGTACCACAATCGAATAATTTCCAAAAGTGGAACTGAGTCATAAACTCTACTGAAATATGCTAAGAATCTCTAATACAATACAACTCGAAAATAAAAGAAACAATAGCATAAGATCTCTAGAAGGTGACTTCGAGGCCTGCGAGCGTCAAATAATTATACCTTGAAGTCTCCCAAAATCTGAGTCAAATCACTGGTGTCTGGCACGAGCAGAAGTACCTAAATCAACACAAAAATGTGCGAAAGCGTAGCATGAGTACACCACAACGGTACCAAGTAAGTATCAAGCCTAACCTCTATAAAGCAGTGACGAGGCCAGGTCAAAATACATATTAGACATTATAATCTGTGCAGAATCTTAATATAATCTAACAATGGGAAAGTAAAGGCAATAATAACAATAGAGCAAATTATCGACACAAGGTTATCAACGTAAAATAAAAACAACAAAGAACGATCATTTGATAAAGATAACAAGTAACCAATTACAATCAAAATACGAATAAAACGAGGTAAGGAAAACAAAACAATAGCCGTTCAAATCAACAAGTCTTTCTAACATAAAATATACAACAACAATCACATCGAGGTACCACACCTCATCACAAGTCATAATCGCAATCTTCCTTATATTGCCGCGTGAGCCTTGCATTTACTTTAAAAATATTTTTTCTAAAATATACACGCATTTTAACCCCCTTATTTCAAGAGAAACCAATTACGATTAATAAAGCTATGATCTTTACACAATTCCCCAAAAGTCAACTAAAGCTTACCCGGTCAAAATTCGAGTCCAAGGATAGTTCTCAACTACCCATAACCCCACAAGTCCATATATGTGATTTATTTTTAAATTCGAGTCCAATTTGATTCTCAAATCTCAAATTTTTATTTTTCAAAACCTAGATAAAATTTCCCAAAATTTCTCTTAGATTCGTATGAATTTGATGTTAAATCCCATATATAATCATGTAATATAATTAAAAATTGATCAAAATTACTTACTCAATAGTTGTTGATGAAATACCCTCCTCAAAATTGCCTCCTATCGAGTCGGTTCTATAATATAAAAAATGAGACTAATCCCTGTTTTCTAGCCCTTATGTTCAAGTGCAGAAGTTGCATTTGCGACCTTGGATTCGGAATTGCGAACCCTCACAAATGCGAACATTGACTCGCAATTGCGAACCCTCACAAATACGAACATTGACTCGCAATTGCGAACCCTCACAAATACGAACATTGACTCGCAATTGCGGCTACTAATAGCCTAGGGAAAAGTCGCAATTACGATAATGACCTCGCAAATGTGAAGTCTGCCCTCTTTGCAAATGCAACCTACCCAGCCTAAGCCTAAACTTCGCAAATGCGATCATATCACAGATGTGACACCTAAGACCCCTCTTCTATGATTGGAATTGTGATGCTGGTACTCGCAATTGCGAAACTCTCCCGAGCCCTCAGGGCTCCACACTAAACATCCACACAAGTTTTAAAATATCGTACAAACTCGCTCGCGCGATCAGAACGCCAAAATAACATCCAAAATCACGGATCGAATATCAAAACACATGAAATTCAAAAGAAAAATTCAAGAACCTCTAGGATCACAACCAAGCGTCTGAATCCTATCAAGCCAACTTCGAATTGCACCAAATTTTGCAGAAAAGTTTCAAGCAAAATGGACCTATTCCAAGTCCCAAAACAAATATCTGGACCCAATAGCCATAAAGGCAACCTACGATCAAACTTAAGAAAATTCCTAAACCTCAAATGTCCAACTTTCGGCTAAACAAGTCAAATAAACATAGGACCTTCGAATTCCATTACGGCATATGCCCAACTCCAAAATCATAATACAAACCTATCAGAGGCATCAAAATACCGTTCCGAGGTCATTTTCACAAAAGTCAAACCTAGGTCAACATTTTCAACTTAAGCTTCTCAACCAAGAATCAAAGGGTCCAAATCATTCCAAAACTACACCAATTACCCATAAGTCATAAACTACATATACACATACGAGAAGCTTCAAAAGGTAAAATAGGACTCAAATACACAAAACAATCGATCGGGTCATTACATTCTCCCCTTTTTAAAATAAATGTTCATCCTCGAACGTGCATAGAGACATACCTGAAGTGACAAAAAGGTGAGAATAACGGCTACGTATGTCGTGCTCGATCTCCCAGGTCGTCTCCTCGACCATTTGACCCCTCCATTGAACCTTCGCTGAAGCAATATTCTTTGACCTCAACTTCCGGGCATGCATGTCCAAAATAGCCACTGGCTCCACAAAATAAGTCAAATCCTTGTCTAATTGGATTGAGCTGAAAGCTAATACATGTGACGGATCACCAAAATACTTCGAAGCATGGAAACATGGAACACCGTATGAGCTCCCGATAAGCTGGGTGGAAATACAAGTCTATATGCCACCTCATCAACTCTCTTAAGGATCTCAAAAGGACCACTATACCTAGCGCTTAACTTGCCTTTATTCCGGAACCTCATCACACCATTCATGGGTGAAAATCCGAGCAGAAATCTCTCTCCCTCCATAAATGCTACATCACAAGCCTTCCCATCAGCAGAACTCTTCTACCTATACTGTGCCGTATGAAGCCGACCATGAATTAACTTGACTTTCTCCAAGGCACCCCGAACAAAATAAATGCCCAATAACCTAGCCGCCCCTAGCTCAAATAAGCAATTGGAGAACGACACCGCCTCACCATTTAAGGCATCATAAGGAGCTATCTGAATACTCGATTGGTAGTCTGTAGGTGACCTTTGCGGGCGGTAGGAACTTGTCCCATGAACCCCAAAATCCATAACATAGGCACATAGCATATCCTCCAAGGTTTGGATGGTGCGTCGAACTGCCCGTCCATCTAGAGATGAAATGTTGTGCTTAACTTAACCTGTGTGCCTAACTCAAGCTGTACTGCTTTCCAGAAGTGCGATGTGAACTGCATGCCTTAATAAGAGATAATAGACACCAACACACCATGAAAACGAACAATATAAAGTATATAAATGTAAGCCAGCTGCTCTGAAGAGTAGGTAGTCACAACCGGAATAATGTGTGTAGACCTGGTCAGTCTGTTCATAATAACCCATACTGCGTAGAATTTCCTCAAGGTCCGTGGGAGTCCAACAATGAAATCCATGGTGATACACTTCCACTTTTACTTTGGAATATCAAGTCTCTAAAGCAAACCGTACGGTCTCTGATGCTCGTACTTTACCTGCTGACAGTTCAAACACCGAGCCACATATACCACAATATCTTTCTTCATTATTTTCCACCAATAGTGCTGCCTCAAATCCTAATACATCTTTGCGGCACCTGGATGAATGTAATACCACGAACTATGGGCCTCCTCAAGAATTAACTCATACAACCCATCCACATTGCACACAAATCTAGCCATGCATCCATAACACTTCATCATCTCCAATAGAAACCTCCTTGGCATCATCGTGTTGCACCGTGTCCTTAAGGACAAGTAGATGTGGATCATCATACTGACGCGCCTTAATGCGCTCATACAAAGAAGACCAAGAAATCACTCAAGCAAGAACCTGGCTAGGTCCGAAACATCCAACCTCACAAACCGATTGGCCAAAGCCTGAACATCCAATTCTAACGGTCTCTCTCCAACTTGAATATAAACAAGGCTACCCATGCTCTCATCCTTCCTACTCAAGGCATTGGCCACCATATTGGCTTTTCCCGGATGATAAAGAATGGTGATATCATAGTCCTTTAATAGCTCTAACCACCTACGCTGCCTCAAGTTTAGATCCTTTTGCCTAAGCAAGTACTATAGACTCCGAGGATCTGTGAATACCTCACAAGACATGATTTAGAGATGGTGCCTCCAAATCTTCAATGCGTGAACTATGGTTGTCAACTCTAAATCATGTACTAGGTAGTTCTTCTCATGCGGCTTCAACTGACGCGAAGCATAAGCAATCACCATACCCTCATACATCAATATTCACCCAATGCCAATCCGCGAAGCATCACAATAAATTGTATATGAATGTTGAAGGCAATACTAGAACTAGAGTTATGGTCAAGGCAGTCTTGAGCTTCTGAAATCTCTCCTCACATTCGTCAAACAACCTAAAAGGGGAACCTTTCTGAGTCAATCTGGTCAAATGAGCTATGATGAATGAAAATGCCTCTACAAAACAATGTTGATACCCGACCAAGCCTAGAAAACTCTGGATCTCAGTAGCAGAAGACAGTTCGGGCCAACTCTAAACTGCCTCTACCTTCTTCGGATCCACCTTAATCCCCTCACTAGACACCACATTACCCAAAAATGCCACAAAATCAAGCCAAAACTCACACTTGAAGAATTTAGCATATAACTTCTTCACCCTCATGGTCTAGAGCAAGATCCTCAAGTGCTGCTCATGATCCTCCCGGCTGTGAGAATACAGCAATATGTCATCAATGAATACGATGACGAAAGAATTAAGATATGACTAGAATACACTGTTCATCAAGTGCATAAATGATGCTGGGAGTTGTCAGCCCAAATGACATCACCAAAAACTCCTAGTGACCATAGTGACTCCTGAAGGCAATCTTCGGAATATCTGAATCCCAAATCGTCAATTGATAGTACCCCGACCTTTAAATCAATCTTCGAGAATACCTGAGCACCCTGAAGCTGGTCGAACACATAATCAATATGTGGTAGTGAGTACTTATTCTTGACTATAACTTTGTTCAGTTGCATGTAATCAATACACACCTCATAGAGATGTCTTTCTTATTCACAAACAGAACTGGAGCACCTATAGGCGAGACATGTGGTCAGATGAAACCCTTATAAAGTAACTCCTGAACTTGTTCCTTTAATTCCTTCAACTCCACTGGTGCCATACGATATGGTGGAATAGAAATAGGGTAAGTTCCCGGCAACATGTCAATACAAAAATCGATAACACTATCGGGTGGCATGCTTGGTAGGCCTGCTGGGAACACATCTTGGAAATTTCTCACTGCCAGAACTGACTCCACAGTAGGAGTGTCATCACTAACATCCATCATAATGGCTAGATATGCTTCACACCCCTTCTCAACCATTTACTGTGCCTTTAGAAAGGACACCACGCTACTAGGAATATAATCCAAGATACCCCCACTCCAACCGCGGTAGCCCTGACATAGCCAATGTCACGATCTTGGCGTGATAGGGAAACAACCAATCCATGCCTAATATTACGTCAAAGTCTACCATACGGAGTAGCAGAAGGTCAACTCTGGTCTCATACCCATCGATTGTGACCAAACACGATCGATAAACACGATTTACAATAATAGAATCTTCACATGCGTAGATATATATACAAGGGTACTCAAAGAATCACGAGATATATCAAAATATAGAGCAAAGTAAGATGACACATACAAATAAGTGGAATTCGGATAAAATAAAACTGATGCATTCCTATGACAGATCAGAACAATACCTATAATGACAGCATCCGATGCAACAGCCTCGGTCATACCGAACAAAGCATAGCAACGAGTCTGGACTCCCTCTCTAGGGAGACCTCTACTCACCTGACCTCCACCCCTAGCTGGTAGTACAGGTAAAGCGATAACTGGAGAAGTAACCATGTCCTATGAACCCGATGGACCCTGGACCCATGGAACCTATGAAGTCTGTGAAGGTGCACCCCTACTTAGTTTGGGACAGTCCCTCATTATATACCTGGTATCTCCACACTCAAAACAACCTCTCAGCAGGCGTGGCTGCTAAAACTGAATCTGACTCGATCGGCTAGATTGATTGCTGAAGGCACCCAGTGCAGGAGGTACACTGGAAAATGGTTGTGCATAATGGGCGATATGAGACCTCGGAATGGCTGGAGCAGTGCAAGTAGATGGAAGTGCTGAATGAACTGGTCAACTCACATAACCTCTACCATGACGAGTTGAAACTACAATGCGTACACCACTAAATCCTCCAGAATCTCTACGTCTCTTGGCCTCCCTATCCTCCCCCTCCTGGCCCAGAATACACTCCATCTTCCGAGCAATTCCCTATAACTTGCTGAAATGGAGTATCTGTCTCCAACTCCCGAACCATGTTAATCTAACATTATAACTGAGACCCTCGATGAATCTATGGACTCGCTCTCTAAATGTAAAAACCAAAGCAAGTGCATGTAGGGGCAACTCACTGAATTTGATGGCATACTCCGACACTATCATAGTCCTCAAACAAAGTTGCTTGAACTTTGTGAGCCACACATCTCAGAGGGTTTACGTAACAAACTCCCTAAAAAACATATATGAAAACTAAGCCCAAGTGAGTGGCGACATTAGCTGGCCTACCCTCCTTAAAAGCCTGCCACAACCTATATGTTGCCCTGACAACTGAAATGTAGTAAAGGCGACTCCACTCACCTCCACTGTGGCACTTGTCTAGAAAATCCAGCACATCCTTAGTAACTACGCCACTGTAAGTAAGAGGATCATACTTCTTGAACCTCTCAAGTCTCCTATGCTTCTCCTCCAATGCCTCTAGCCTGACCTCAAGCTGAATCGGAATAATGGGTTATGCTGGCATAATACCCCGAACCTCATCAACATAGACCCACTACTCTAAAGTACGGGCCACATGAGGTCTAACCTCCTTCCCCAGCCTGAGATGTAGCTGGTGCGACTGGGATAACTCCCACCTGAGCTAAAGTGCCTAACATACTCAGAAAATGTGCTAAAGTCTCCTGGAGTCCAGGGGTAGCAATAGATGCCTCAGGTGCTTGTCCCTAAATCAGAGCTACTAGTGGCTCCTCAATCGCTGCTCGGGCAGGTGCTCTGGCTGCAACATGTGCTCCTTTTCTGCCTCTACCTTGGACCCGACCTCTTGCGGCTCTAGAAGGGGGCGCGTGTGTTTGATCATCATGTCCTCACCATATGTGAGAGAATATAAAGACAAAGGCTCAGATTTCGAAATCAGCAAATCTGCACGATAAAGAATCAAAGAAGTGAAATTTTCCTAATAGTTCTGTAGCCTCTTAAAGATAAGTACAAACATCTTTATACCAATCCACAAGACTCTACTAAACTTGCTTATCACTCGTAGCACCTATGAACCTAGAGCCCTGATACCAACTTGTCAAGACCCCAGAATCCCACCTTAGGTAGTCATGATGACACCTAGTCTCTAAGACTAGGTAAGCCTAACACACATTTAAAATTTAGCAGAAATAACGATTAAGATATTAAATTAAACTGATAAACTATCATAGTAAAACCAAAACGGTACAACAATCAAATAATCCCCAAAACTAGTGGAACTGAGTCATAAGCTCTATTGAAATATACTAAGATCTCTAATACAATACTGCTAAAAAAACAATAGCATAAGATCTCTAGAAGGTGACTCCGAGTTCTGCGAGCGTCAAGCAGGTATACCTTGAAGTCTACGCAAAACCTGAGTCAACTTATTGGCGTCAGGCAGGGGTAGAAGTACTTGGATCTGCACATAAAATTAGCAGAAGCATAGCACGAGAACACCACAATGGTAGCCAGTAAGTATCAAGCCTAACCTTGGTAAAATAGTTACGAGGCCAGGTCAAGACACCTACTATACATGAAAACCTATGCAGAATATTAATATAATCTAATAATCGGGAAGTAAAAGCAATAAATGACAATATAGCAAAATATTGACAAATGGCTAACAACGGAAATAAAAGCAACAAATGACAACAAAGAATGAACATATAGTAAAGACAACAAGTAATCAATTACAATCAAAATACGAATGAAACGAGGTAAGGAAAACAAAACAATAACCGTTCAAATCAACAAGCTTTTCCAATATAGAATGTACAACAAGAATTACACCGATGTACCACATCTCATATTCATATTTCACAAGTCATAATCATAATCTTCCTTATATCGCCACATGAGCCTTGCATTTTATTTTAAAAGTATTTTTTCTGAAATAGCTACACGCACTTTAGCCCCCTTATCTCACCGTGTGGCTTTAAGTAATTCTCTTACTAGAAACACGCGTATAAATCCTACCTTATCTCACCGTATACGCTTTAATACCCACCTTATACTTCCGTATGTACATCAATATCACAACACAATATCAATCATCACCACACCTGCCCATATGCCTCAATATTGCCAAAATCAACAATATCAATGCCATCACACCACATAGCCCAAGGCTCAACCACAATATGTACAAGAATCTCAATAATAACAAAATGAATGGAAAATAACTCAACAAGGAAAGATATTCCAATAACCAATAATTTCAACCATAAACATGTTAATAGCTCTCAACAACTACAACTTCAATAACTCAACAATGAAGATATTTTCATGAAATGGAAACTTCTAATTCTAATGCATAACATAATCTTAACAATGAGAGAGATAGCATGAAATAGCAACATTGAGAGAGATAACATGAAATTCTAATGCATAACATAAGCTTAACGATGAGAGAGATAGCATAAAATAACAACTACAACTAAATTCATGAGAATAACCCGACAATGGAAAGAATAACATGTAACAACAACTACTAAAATTAATATAAGGGTAACCTCAACAATAAAAAACTAGAACATGTAATGGCAACTGCAATTAAATCATGTAAGAATAAACTTGACAACGTAAGTTAGAACAAATAATAACATGTAACAACAACTACTAAAATACATATAAGAGTAACCTCGACAATGAAAAACTAGAAATGACAACTTCAATTAATGCATGTAAGAATAAACTTAACAACATAAGTTAGAACATATAATAACAACTTCAATTAAATGCTTATAAGTAACCTAAGAGTCTAAACATGTCAAATACCACACATAAGCTCGTGTAAACATTCGTCACATCATATACATATCTTTCACATAATTCAAATAATATAATCAAACACAATCCTAAGGGGTAGTTCACCCACCTAAAGTTAGGAAAGATACTTATCTTAACTAGGCTAAATCAACACTTAAAAATGGTTTTTCCCTTAAAATTTGCCTTTGCACGGCTCAAATATAATAAAAATGACTTAATATCATCAAACAATACAAGAGAAACCAATTACGATTAATAAAGCTATGATCTTTATATAATTTTTCAAAAGTTAACAAAAGTCAATCCCGGGCTCGTCCGATCAAAACTCGAGTCCAAGGATAGATTTCGACTACCCATAACCGCACGAGTCCATATATATGATTTGTTTTCAAATCCGAGTCCAATTCGACTCACAATTCTAATTTGTTTTCGAACCTTAGACAAAATTTTTCAAAATTTCTCTTAGATTCACATGAATTTGATGTTAAATCTCATATATAATCATGTAATATAATTGACACTTGATAAAAAATACTTACCCAATAGTTGTTGATGAAAATAACTCCTTAAAATCACCTCATATCGAGTCTAGCGTTCTAAAATATGAAAAATGAGACTAAATCTAGTTTTCCAGCCCTTATGTTCACGTGCAGAAGTCGCATTTGTGACCTTGGGTTCTCAATTGCGAACCCTCGCAAATGTGAACATTGATTCGCAATTGCGGCGCTGACATTTGATATTCTGCTTAAAGTATGTATATTCATATGCATATATTGCCTCGCATTTTACTCATTTTTTGTAGTTCGGATGTGTAATGTAATGGGTTGTGCTAATTAGTGGCATTTTTATGTGTAGGAATCATCCAAAAAGGCAATTTGGGAAGAAGGTGCGCGAATTAAAGTGAAAAGGGGAAGAAAAAGGAAAAAGTCACAAAGTAGTGCCATAGGCAGCGTGGAGTGCTACCTATGGCGCACAAGTCAGAAGCTCCAAAAATCCAGCGTCAGGGCAAGCGCCCCACGCTACCCTAGGTGCTAGTGATGTGAATTTGTCCTATTTCACTCGGACTCAGTTATTTCGACCACTAGACTCCCCTAACTTGTATAAAAGCAAACATAAACCTACTTTGGCAGAGGAGACACCACTTTGAGAGAAAATACAAGTATGAAACCCTCGGGAGCACGAAATTAATAATTCTTCCATTCTTCTTCTAGTATTCATAGCTTTTATGTTTGAAAATAATATTTTGATGATTGTTATGAATATGAGTGGCTAAGAATCTCATTATTTTGGGGTAATGGATCGTCCTTGACTATTGTAAATTGACGACTGATTGTTTTGCTTGACTTTATCATATTAATTTGTTTATTCAATCTTGCACTTAATTATTCTATTGCGTAGCTAACAATAGAGTACTATCTACGAATTTATAGTTGAACTCGAAAGTGAAAACTACAAAATTGCATATAAAGTTGAATAGAGTAAGTTCTTGAATCCGGGCATCGGAGAATAGATTCTTGATTAGGATAGACATATTCTAGTTACTTTACTTGGTTATTTTTACAGGAAATATATATGCTTTCTTGTCAAGTTTGATTCTATAGTTATATAATCTTAGGTTTGCTTGAATAGGCGAGCGAAGTGTCGAAAAACTTTGCGAGCATAATAAACCTTGCCAGTTAACAAATTAGATACGTCACGTAATTACATCAACTTGAAAAATGCAATATGAGAGACATTAATCCCATAACCCTGGAATATCTCCATCTCATTGAATTCTTCCTAAGTGTTTGTTTGCTCTACTTGCGATCTTATTTTCTTGCAGTTCGTATTAATCTAGTTATAAAAATCACAATCATCTTATTCATACCCACTTGAGCATTAAATATATAAATAGTTTAGATTGGCAAATAGTTGATCATAAGTCCTCATGGGAATGATACTTTCTTATCATTTTATTACTTGTCAACTACATATACTTGCGTGTACGTTTGGACCTAACAAGGTTTTTGGTGTCGTTGCCAGAGATTTAGAAATTAGCTATTTGTCTGAAATAAGCTTTTATTTGTTTTTGTTTTAGTTTTAATTTGCTTGACTATGACACTACATTCGCCTTGAATGCTAAGAAGAAGCAACAGTTTGAACAACTTTCCTTCGCCTGATCCTGAGACCTAAAGACTCTTCCATGGGTTAAGGAGGGAGGCGAAAGAAAGAGCAACAATTGCAGAGTTGGGTATTGTAGTTCAACCACAGCCAATCGAGATGGTAGAAAATGAAGAAAAACCGGTGATTGAGGCTGCAATTCCTAATCTCACAAACATGAATCAGGCTATCATGAAGCCTGATATAACTGGGCACTTTGAGCTGAAATAATACATGGTGTATCTAATTCAGTCCATAGGTCAGTATGTGGGTCTATCTCATGAAGATTCGTAAAGGCACATACATAACTTTTTGGAGATTACGGATACATACAACTATCCGAACATCCCCAAGGAATATCAGACTAACCTTGTTTTCCTTTTCTCTGTTGGGGGAAGTAAAGGAGTGGTTGAACAAAGAGCCAGCAAATTCAATCCGAACATGGGATGATCTAGCATGGAAATTCCTTATCAAATCCTTTCCCATACCAGAAACAAAGTCGCTGAGAAGCCAAATTCTAAGGTTTCAGCAAAAAGATAGCGAGACGCTACATCAAGCCTGTGAGAGATATAAAGAGCTACTCAGAGATTTCTCACATCACTGTCAGACTGATGAAGTCTTGGGTCATACTTTTGTTGATGGGTTAGATGAATCATCCAAGATGAATTTTGATTCAACCTCTGGAGGTAGTTGCATGGCTAGGCCCGTACACTAAAATCCAAGTCCTGTTGAACAATTTTACGGCAAACGATAATAATTGGCAAGGAGACGGGGAACCTTATAGAGCACTTAAATAGAAGGCAACATATGTTATTGAGCTTGATGATTTCTCATCCATGAGAGTAGATATAGCAAAGTTAGACAATCAGGTAAATAAGATAACGATGTAACAAGCGCAACAAATGTAGCAGGTGCAACAAATGTCTACATGTTGTGAGATATGTGGAGAAAGCCACACGAGTAATCATTGTACATTGAATCTTGAATCTATTTATTATGTGGGGCAGCACAACAGGGGTTTGATGAACCAGAATACTCAGTATGGGAGCACTTACAGTCCAAACTGGAGTAACCATCCCAACTTCTCTTGGGGCGATAATCAGAACAGTAACAGACCTCAAGTAAATTTCAATGTACCACAGACTCTACCACAACAAGCAGATGATACTACTAATGATTTTAAAAAAATCTCTTTCTTGATAATCAATAAATTCGAATAGATAATCAACAATCGAGGACTGAATTTTGAAATATAGAGAGGCAGATTGGGTAGTTGGCTACACAACAAAATACTCGACCTCTAGGGGCCCTTCCCGTCAATACAAATAAGAATCCTCAACTAAATGCTGTAACTTTGAGTAATAGCAGAGAATTAGAAGACGTCCCGAAAAGAAAAAGAAAAAGTTACTCCTAAGGGTGAACTGATCCCCAAAACCGTGGGAGAAGCTGAGAAAGAAACTGAAGAAAGTGAAAAAACTCTAGTTGCAAGGCCACTACCTCCTTTTCCACAAAGGTTGAAGAAGAAAAGTGATGACAGGATGTTCAATAAATTTCTTGATATGCTGAGCCAAATTCAATTGAATCTCCTATTGGTTGATGTGTTACGTGAAATTCCAAAATATGCTAAGTACATAAAAGATATTGTGGCTAACAAAAGGAGGTTGATAGAGTTTGAAACGGCCGCACTTACTGAGGAGTGTAGTGCTAGAGTACAGAGTAAGCTCTCGCCTAAGTTGAAGGATCAAGGTTGTTTTACAATCCCCTTGGGGATTGGAAAATACGAGGTTGGTAGAGACTTGTGCGATTTGGGAGCAAGTATTAATTTGATGGCACTATCAGTGTTCAAGCAACTCGATGATCTTGGATCCCCCGAGCCTACTACTATAACTCTACAACTAGTGGATCGATCATTGGCGGTGCCTGAAGGAATTATTGAAGATGTGTTGGTGCGAGTGGGAAGCTCATCTTTCCTGTTGATTTCATTATTCTTGACTACATGGCCGATGAGGAGGTTCCATTTATTTTGGGTTGACCATTCCTGGCTACTGATGGAGTGCTTGTTGATGTGAGGGAGTGTAAACTAAAGATGAGAGTGAATGATGAAAAAATCACATTTAATGTGTAAAAGGCACTTAACCTTCCTATGTATTATGAGGATTTGTGCATGATCTATATGGTAGAATCAAAGTTGATAGAGTAAGGTCCCTATGTGGTTCCTACTAGCATGACAAAGAAAACCGAGTTAGAAGAAGTGGTGTTGCAAACTAAATGTATAAAGGTAAAATAAAAAAGGGCCAGAGAGGAAAGAGAAGATCCTCCAAGAGCGCGCAAGAAGGAAAAACTCCATGGAAAGAAGAGGAAACGAAAGCGCCTAGCCTGAGCAGAGTAGTAAAGTCATGCCGCAATGAAAAATAAGGCGCTTATTGGGAAGCAACACATCATATATTTTAAATATTTTATTTTCATTTTTACTTTGTTTGTTTTTGTTTTGCAGATTAAGGGGAAATCTCAGTACCCGAAGTTAAAGCTGAAGTAGGGGTGGGCATAATATCAGCCGAACTAGCAAAATCGATCGAACCGATAATTTTGGTATTCAGTTCGATTTATTCGGTTTATCAGTTGGTTAGCAGTTTATAATTTTATAAAAGTTCATATTCGGTTCGTTGATGTTTTGGAATTGCGGTTTTTCTGTTAACCAAAAAACCAAAGTATTGTAGATATGTTGCTATGCTTAACTCGTTATGCAGAAAGTGGGTTTGTTAGCTTATGTGAGCTTCCACCCTATTACTAAATAGACAATGAAATTTAATTTTTTTAGTACCGGAGGGATAAAGAAGGTACGATTAGGTGTAATTAGGGACAATAAAAGCTGATTTTTGTTTCTTTTGGTTAATTTTGATAGGAAAAGTAAGAAATAAGTTGAAACACCAGGAATTTGATTATACTGTGCCTCATAAGAGATGGCAATTATATTGTCATGTGAAATTGAAGAGAAAAATTAAGCTAACCTTTAAAAACTGAAACTTGATTTCAGTAGAGAAAACCCCCAAAGGGTAGGGCCAAAACAACCAAACTAAATAGAAAATTAACCGAACCGAAGTTTTAAAACCAAAAAATCATATTTATGTTGGTTCGGTCTTCGGTACACCAAATCAATAACTAAAAATCAAACAAACTGAACAGAACATCTTGACAACCAAATCTCATCGACCGACGCCCACCCCTTAGTTGAGAAGCATGTTTGAGCTTAAGTGTGGGGTTGTCCCGACCTTCAATATTGAGGATCATGTCACTAGCTAGGACCTAGAGGGTCTTAACGAGTATTTCTCATCCTTGTTTTAATATTTTTCTCTGTGATTATGCATCAAGGACTATGCATGTCATAAGTGTGGGGTGGGGGAATTACTTTCTGAGTGTAATTGTATGAAAATCTTTTCTCATTATATTTTTTCTTCATAGCCCATAGTTAGAAGTAGCCTAGTTTAGAGTAGTAATTTGTTAACAAAAAAATTAGAAAAAGCTCGGTCCCAATGATGTATCTTTTGGACAACTTTCTTGAGGGATTAAAGTCCGATTATAAATACCAAAAATATTTTCTTTTGTTTTTTTAGGATAGTTAGGTAGTATTCCTTGGTTTTTGTTTAGGCATAGGTTCTTTTACAAGGGTGTATACTGAACGGGGTATTTTATTTTTATTTTTTTAGGAGTAAGATAGAAAGAAACTGAGTGCTCTGAGATACCTGTTGACATGTTTGGTGCTAGCATATTAGGCTATGTCATGCGTCTGTCTTCTTGTTATATTTGATTTGAAGTGTAATGGCTAAGTGATTGGTTTTAAATGTTTTTGCCTTAAATTTTGATGATCTAACAAACTTAGTGTTAAGAACCAGATAGGGAACCTGACTTACTCGGACTATACTGCAAGTTTAACGAATTCCAGCTAAAGGTGAACTGCTACAGCTTCAGGAGCTAGGAACCCAAATAAGGATCTGATACCCTTATGGTTTCCTCATCGCAGTACAAAGTCAATTGGACACAACTGGAAATAAAGTGACTGACTGCACTGTTTCTGCCGCACTGCACTGTTTCCAACACCCACTTATTCTCTGACCAACTAATGTGCTCACATCATTTCAAGTGATGTGATCAAAGTGTACCTACAATGAGTTTATGCAAAACATCACTTGAATATTTTAGTTTCTCATTCAAGCTTCTTGCCAAAACAGAGAAATCAATTCTCACAGGCTTGGAGAACAAAGTTGAATGCAACTACGAACCAGTTCCTAAAGTTAGCTTGTTGTTGTCCTAGTTGAGTTGTAACTTTGTGATTGTACTTATTGTATCTCCTAAATTGCTTAGCTAGAAGCGTTTGATTAGGAATCCTCTTGTAAATTCATAAACTCCTTGAGTTATGTTGTGACTAGGTTTAGTCATAAGCAAAAGCCTTTGTAACTGTAGAGTGACAAAGTGGCTTGTGGTGAGAGCATCACAAGTTAGTAAAAGCCTTTGTAACTAGGAAGTGACAAAGTAGCTTGTCGTAGGAGACTAGGAGTACCACAAGTTAGTTGAGTAAATTCTTTGTAATGGAGTCATTGTAAAGTGACTTATAATAGGTTTTTTACAGGTAGTGAAGTTGAAAGCCTACAGGTGTAGGTCGTGGTTTTTTGATCCCCTTGTGTGATATTTTTCCACGTAAAAATCCTCTGCCTTATTTATGTACTATTTTATTAGCATTCTCAGCAGAATCTCGTAGAGGACCAGGTACTCTACTGTTTGGTGGACTCACACAAACTAACAATTGGTATCAGAGCGGGTTCCTCCTATTAGGCTAACACCTAGGAAAGATCCTTATGGCTGCTCCACCAAATTTTGAAGAAGGTTAATCTACATACCGACCACCCAGGTTCAATGGACAATACTATGGGTGGTGGAAAACAAGAATGCATAATTTTATCATGGCTGAAAATTGTGATTTATGGGATATCATATGAGATGGTCCTTATGTTCCAACCAAGGTACTAGAGGAACTTTCATTTTCAATGGCAACAACCAGCAAAGAGTACACTGAAGCAAACAAGAAAGTTGTGGAGAAGAAATTTCGTGCCAAGAAAAATTCTAGTATGTGGAATAGGACCTGAAGAGTACAATAGAATCTCCACCTACGACACTGCCAATGAGATATGGGAAGCCTTGCAAATAGCTCATGAGGGAACTACACAAGTATAACAGTCTAAGATTGATATGCTCACTACCGAGTATGAACTCTTCAAAATGAGGGACGGTGAATTCATTCAAGATATACACACAAGATTTACTTCCATCATAAATGAGTTACACTCACTTGGTGAAACTATTCCCAGAAACAAGCTAGTGAGGAAAGTCCTCAGCTTTCTGCCTAGCTCTTGGGAAAGAAAAGTGAATGCATTTACTGAATCAAAAGACTTACAGGAGCTGAACATAGAAGAGCTGATCGTAAACTTGAAGACCTATGAATTGAAGAGAAAGATAGACAGTGAAAGAAGAGAACCAAAGAAGGAAAAGAACCTGGTACTTAAAGCTGATAAAAATGATTCAAGTGAGGAAGACAGTGACATGGCTTACTTAACCAAAAGATGGTCAGAAGAAATGGAGAAATGCTAAAAAGGTATAGCTCTAACAAACCAAAAAACTGTGATCTTTATTACAAGTGTGAAAAGCCTGGACACTTCATGAAAGACTGTCCTCTCTTGAAGTAAGAATTCTACAAGAACTACTATGAGAAAATAGCTAAGACGAACCCGACTCCTTTCAAGGACTTCAAGAGCAAAAGATCCGGTGACAATATGATGAGATAGGCTCTTGCAACATGGGGGGATTCCTATAGTGAGTTTGAAGATGAACCTGATACTGGTGATAGTTCCACGATGGCAGCTGAAGGCGAGGAGATTGGATATGACTCAGCTTTTGCTTTGATGGCTAAATCAGATGATGATGAAGACAATGGCAACATAGAGGTAAATTTCAGGGATGTTCAGAGAAATCTGAAATCATATTGTCCAAAAAACTCATGTCTTTAGCTGATGTAATAATCACTGCTTTTCATAGTCTTGTGGAGGATAAGTTAGAATTAGGAGAATTTGAACAAACTAGAGACGACTTAGTGGCTGTAGTTACTGACCATAAGAAAACCATTGAAATCCTCAGAAAAGAAAAGGATGATCTGTTGGCAGAAATTACAGACCTAAGGGAAACAATAGTGAAACCATAGACTAAGTCAAAACCTAAAAATTCTGGAAAGGGAAAGGAGATAGCCAGTAAGGAACATATTAGGCTTGAAAATGAGGTGAAAGCTATGAGATCTAGGATGTGCGCTGAAATTGAGAAAAACGAGCAACTCCAAACTAATTTGGAAAGAGTAAAGAATGATCTTGAAAAGTCCCTAAAGTGTACCATTTCACCTTAAAGTTATTGGCAATTTCTAATCAAATGCCAACCCTAAGGATAGTAGATGTAGAGCAAAACAGATAACCTGAAATAGGTGTGTCTAAATTTTCTCATCACATCCATCCTCATCCCGAACAAATAAGGAAAGAAAAGAAAAGGATAAACATGAAAACACCGTCACTATCTCTAATAACTGGCCTTGTACCCAATGTGGGAACACTGGGTACTTCAAGGAAGATGTCCAAGCCAAGAATCAACCGGTTCAGAAAAACAAAGTGTTTGCTGAAAAGGTGACTACAAAAGAGGGACCAGATTTCACTCACAAAAAACGCACATTTCCTCCATGGACTGAGAGAACTCTTATTCATCCTCTTTCCTACTACAAGGGACCCAAACTTGCTTGGGTTCCTAAAACTAACTCTTAATCTCTTGTGTAGGGAACAGTGAAAGGAAGTGGTAAATAATGGTTCATGGATAGTGGGTGTTCAAAGCACATGACTGGGAACACCATGGACTTTCTTTCACTAAAAGCCCTTCAAGAAGGGAGTGTATACTTTGGAAATGGAAAAAAAGGGTACATTCTTGGAGTTGGAAAAGTCGGAAAGTCACTCACTCATTCTATTGAAAATGTGTACTATGTCAATTGCCTTAAGTATAGTCTCTTGAGTGTCTCTTATATCTGTGATAAAGGAAACAAGGTGGAATTCTTGTCCAAAATATGTACAGTCACTGATCTTGTGACCGGTGAAATAGTACTTGTGGCCAACAGATACAAGAACTTCTATGTTGCTGATTTCGAGTCCTTACAGAGTGGTGATCTGAGTTGTCTGAAAGCTATTGATGATGATGCTGAACTATGGCACAGAAGACTGGGCCATGCAAGTTTTTCTCTTATGAAAAAACTAATTCAAAAGGACCTGGTCTATGGTCTGCCTATGTCAAAATTCAAGATGCAAAAGGTCTGTGATGCCTGTGCTAGAGGTAAACATATGAAGTCCTCTTTTAAGTCTAAAAGAGATGTGAGCACCGCAAATCCACTAGAGCTCCTGCATATGGATCTATGTGGACCTATGAGAGTGCAAAGTAGAGGAGAAAAAAGATACATTTTTGTGATAGTGGATGACTACTCCAGATTCACATGGACTCTGTTTCTCAAAACCAAATATGAAACTATTGAGGTGTTTGTGGCTTTTGTGAAGAAAATCCAGGTGAAGATGGAATCTAGAGTCACATGCATTAGATCAGATCATGGGACAAAATTTGACAATGTCAAATTTGATGAATTATGCAATGAAAATGGCATCACTCACAACTTCTTAGCTCCCAGAACTCCCAAGAAAAATGGAGTAGTAGAAAGGAAGAACAGAACTCTAGAAGAAATGGCAAGAACAATGCTAATCGACAGTGGAATTGCAAAGAACTTCTGGGCTGAAGCTGTCAACACCGCCTGCTACTTGGTGAACAGGTGCATGATCAGATCACTTCCGAACAAAACCCAGTATGAATTGTTGAATGGAAGGAAACCCAAGCTGACTCACCTAAGAACATTTGGGTGCAAATGCTATGTTATCAACAATGGAAAGGATCAGCTTGGTAAATTCGATTCCAAGAGTGATGAAGGAATATTTCTAGGCTACTCTTCTCAAAGCAAGGCTTACATGATATATAATAAGCGGACTCAATGTGTTAAGGAAAGTGTCCATGTTATTTTTGATGAGTCTTATCCATCTTGTAAGAAGAGTGCTGAGGAAGATCAAGATGGAGAACCCTTACTAGTCCCTGGTGAAGTCATTAACATAACAAACAAAAAGGCAGATATGATGAGTCAAGTAAAGGAGCTAAATGAAGACAATGCTGCCTCATCTTCAATAGACCAATCACTTCAATTACAACCACTGAAGCTGAAGAAAGAGTGGTTGATGAAGTTCAGGGAACTCCACTAGCACCTGAGAGAAGGACAGAGGAAAATCAGCCAAACATACCCTCTTCTTCTCAGAATGAACCTCAGGCATCTAATTGGAGACACCAAAGCTCTCATCCAATGGATTACTCCTCTAGATTCCGGAGTACAAACCAGGTCAAGAGCCAGAAATTAACTTGCCTTCTCAGCCTTTCTCTCCCAGATAGAACCTAAAAATATCAAGGAAGCCTTGAAAGATGCAGATTGGATTACAGCCATGCAAGATGAGCTACATCAGTTTGAGAGAAACAATGTGTGGCACCTGGTACCTAGATCCCCAAATCGAACCATTATAGGAACTAGGTGGGTATTCAGAAATAAGCTCAATCATGGAATTACCACAAGGAACAAGGCCAGGCTAGCGGTCCAAGGCTACAATCAGGAGGAAGGGATTGACTATGATGAAATGTTTGCTCCGGTGGATCGCATGGAAGCTATTATAATACTAATCGCTTTTGCATCTCATATGGAATTCACCTTCTTCCAAATGGATGTCAAGAGTGCATTTTTGAATGGACTCCTTAAGGAAGAAGTCTATGTAAAGCAACCCCCAGGGTTTGAATATCATGAGCACCCTGAATATGTGTTTAAACTGGACAAAGCTTCGTACGGGCTAAAGCAGGCTCCTTGAGCTTGGTATGAAAGGTTGTCAAAGTTCCTCTTGAAAAATGGCTTTAAAAGAGGGAAAATTGACAACACTCTTTTCTTAAAGAAATGAGGAAGGAACCTGCTCATTGTTCAGGTCTATGTTGATGATATCATTTTTAGAGCAACAACTGATTCTGTGTGTGAAGAATTTGCAAAACTCATGGGAAGTGAATTTGAAATGAGCATGATGGGGGAACTGAACTTCTTCTTGGGTCTTCAAGTAAAATAGTCCCCAAAAGGGTATATCCATTTGTCAGCAAAAATACATTAGAGAGCTCTTGAAGAGGTTTGTCATGGAAACATCAAAGGTGATAGACACTCACATTGCTACTGCCACTTGACTGGACATGGATGAAACTGGATCTCCTGTGAATCAAACCATGTATAGAGGTATTATTGGGTCTCTCATCTATCTCACTACCAACAGACCTGATATTGTTTTTAGTGTGGGGCTATGTGCAAGGTTTCAATCAAATCCCAAGGAATCTCACTTGAAGGCTGCCAAAAGAATATTGAGATATCTCAAAAGAACACAAGACCTAGTGCTGTATTATCCGTCAGGTGACAGTTTTAATCTGATTGGGTATGCTGATGCAGATTATGCAGGTTATCTTGTGGATATGAAAAGTACTTATGGAATGGCTCACTTCTTAGGTTAATGTCTTATCTCTTGGGGCACAAGGAAGCAAAATTCAGTGGATCTTTCAACAGCTGAAGCTGAATATATAGCCGCAACATCCTACTGTGCTCAACTTTTATGGATCAAGCAGCAACTAGAGGACTTCGGGGTACTCACTGAGAGTGTGCCCCTTCTATGTGACAACACCAGTGCACTCAACATGGCGAAGAATCCAGTTCAACATAAAAGGACAAAACATATTGATTTGAGGCATCACTTTCTGAGGGACAATGTGGAGAAAAGGCTGATATGTATGAAGTTCTGTAGCACAGAAGATCAAATTGCAGACATTTTCACCAAGGCGCTAAGTAGGGAACAATTTGAAAGAAACAGAGTGAAGTTGGGGCTTTTAAAGCCCAATTGAGAACCTAATTCCTCTTTATCTGACTATGAAAATCACCTTCAAGAAATAACTGGCTAAAAGCGTTTTCTGGCCATGTCTAACTCACTTCAATACCGTTACAGGTAAACACACATGATGAGTATCGAAGCTGTAGATGCAGTGCATGAATGATAAAGAGGATTGATTCTTTCAAATAAAAGGTCAAGAACCTGGTTCTTGTACCAAAGGTTAGCAGTTCTGTGAATCCTTTATTATACGTCTTAAAAAGGGTACAAAACACAACTGCCATGTCATTCAACTTCTTAGATCTTGCTGTCACGTCTCTTCATTTCAAATCATTCCATCTCCCTCTGAAACATTGCAATTCTCCATGCCCAACTGCCGTTTCAGAACCGGTGCCTATTGCTCTCTCTTCATAATTATCCTCTCCTCTTAAAAACCCTTTTTCTGCTCTTCTTACCCATAAGTCTTACATTAGAATTTCCCAAAAGCATCGTCACACCATTTTTTCAATGGCTGAGACAACTTCCAATCTCCCTGCCTCAGTCGTAACTACTACTGGTCAACCTATAGAGCCTTCCACTCCCACTGAGCCCTTCTCGCCCACTATTACTCTACCGCTACAGTCACATCTCACCCAGTTTCCCAGTCTCTTCCTAATTCAGAAACCCTTAAAACTGCTACTCCGTCCTCCCCAACATTTGAGGCTCCCACCAGTCAAAGACTAAGTGGAGAATAAGGTCAAAATCCTGAGGTCACAAAGAGTTCTACCATTGTTGCTATCGATTCCATGGTGGTAGTAGCACCATTTGAGGAAGAGAAAAATGTTGTAATTGTGTTTGTGGTATCTGGTGGTTGTGTATTTTATGAGATCATCTCTTAAAAAAATGAGGTACAAAGTGTGGGGGACGAAGGGGCCATTGTAACTGTTGAAGGGGATGCACTAGTAGTTACTACTGGGGAATCGCATGAGGAACCTTATCCCTCTCCGGAGGACCCAGTTCAGGGCTCTCATTCCCAGGACAGTTTTGTTCTTGCATTCGCTGTTGTGCCCTTGGAAATTCAAGTACCTAAAATGTGATCCAGTGATGAAGAAGACCTAGATAATGTGGCTCTTGATGCATTCATAAGTAAGCAGAGGGTTGTGTCCACCCCTGAGTCTGAAATCAAATGA
Organism: Nicotiana tabacum; assembly: GCF_000715075.1. Lineage (NCBI taxonomy): Eukaryota > Viridiplantae > Streptophyta > Magnoliopsida > Solanales > Solanaceae > Nicotiana > Nicotiana tabacum. The sequence continues at coordinate 160,622,374 of NC_134090.1, read as the reverse complement.
CATACTACCAGGCTTTAAGTTAAAGTGGCCTACGATTCTGCCCTTCAAAAGAGCAAGAAGAGTAGTAAGAAGAAAAAGAGAAAGTTGGTAAAAGACAGTGTACCTATAAGTGATGAGGCGATCACTATAGTAAAGGTGGAAGAGGAAACCCCAGATGAACCTGGTTCACTTGTTAGACGGTCTTCGAAAAAGAAGAAGCCTGCTTCAATAGATAAGGGGTCAACCTCTAGGTCCAAAATGAAGGAAGTGGTGAGTGAGTTCTCGATGTCCGATGAGGATGTGTTAGTCAAATCCAAGGGAAAAGGAAAATTCAGTGGAGAGAAGTCCGGCAAACGCAAGTCTAAAATTTTTGAAGAACCTGGTTCTGTGAAGAGAATGAGAAGTGAAGTCAGCCTTGGCTCTGAACACCTGAGGCATCAAAAAGTTCTGCTGGGTCGTATGTTTGACCTAGCAATCTCTGAGATGGCTGGTATGCGCCAAATTCTGGAAATGGTAGAGTTTCAACGCTGGGTGCATCTATTTCAAATTTATGCACCTAAGGTATATGAGGATGAGGTACAAAGCTTCTTTGCTAGACTCTTTCCCGTTGAGACTGACCACATTTGTGCTTTGGTCAATAGAGTAGACATCGTGTTCGATTTAAAGTTTCTTGGAGAGATTCTTAAAGTTCCTACAGCTGGTGTGTCTAGTGTAAAAGATGTGTGTCAGTTTAACTTCAGAAATGCCATGGTAAAAGACAATGCAAACCAGAAGGGGGACCAGATCCATAAGAAAGAGCTACTCCCTATCTATTAGCTGTTGTTCGAATTGGTTAACAAAGTTCTATTGCCTCGAGCTTAGATGAGGTCAGTGACTTCTAAGTCTGACCTGTTCTTGATGGAGCAACTGGACAGTTTTACTCCTGTGAGTCTGCCTGCTATTATGATTGAACACATGCAAAAGGTTTCCACCTTCAAAGATGGTAATCATGGCCTTCCCTATGAGTTCCTGCTTACTGAAGTGTTCAAATTCTTTGGAGTACCACTGGGGACAGGCAAGGTGGGGACTAGGAAGCAGACTTTCTCTCAGACAATTTTGGAAGAATGCGAGTGCATAGAAAAGAATGGGGGGGGGGGGGGTTAGGAAGTACATCAACCGTCTCACAGCTTATTAATGCTCAGAACAGTGCAACTAAGGAAATTTGTCGGTTGAAGGCCAGAAATGCTATCCTAGAAGGTCAGCAAGCCCAAGGGGTTCCGGTGTCAAATGATGAAGTAGCTCGTTTGACAAAGGAGAATGTTGATCTCAGGGTGCAAGTAGAGAACCTGAAAGCAGAACTGCTCAATGAGCAAAAATCGAGAAATGCCCGAATAGACCTTGTTCTCCAAATGCTTGTTGTAGCTTCCAAGCCCTTTACTCCTAGTGCCCCCTAAGTACCCCTTCAGTGACCAGTTTCTGGAAATGTTTGTTAAGTTTTCTTTGATGTTTTGGCAGATGTTTTTGTTTTCTTTTTTTATATGGTTGGGATGAAACACTACTACTCCCGTTTTAACAAGTCCAATTTTGCCTTTTGCTTTTTCAAAGCAAAGGCATATTAAAGTTTTATTAATATCAATCCTTGTTTTATTATGTTAGTACTTTACTTCTGTGTTTCTATTCTCTATCATGCTTGTGTGCACATATGTGGCATGAGTTAGCTTAGCTAGACTTCCTTGTGCTGTTATTCTATCTGTGTTTTTTTAATGATGCCAAAAGGGGGAAAATAATATGTCCATCAACTCAGGGGGAACACATGTGTCACGAAAGGGCATAGAATCAAGGGGAACCTGTGTTCCCCTGTTACTTAATCTGGTTGTTACTGCTCTAAATCCACTCTATAAATGTTAGGTTTGTCATCATCAAAAAGGGGGAAATTGATAGGTTTTAAATGTTCTTGCCTTATGTTTTGATGATCTAACAAACTTACTGTTAAGAACTAGATAGGGAACCTGACCTACTCGGACTATACTGCAAGCTTAACGGATTCCAGCTAAAGGTGAACTGCTACAGCTTCAGGAGCTAGGAACCCAAATAAGGATCTAATGTGGTTTCCTCATCACAGTACAAAGTCAATTGGACACAATTGGAAACGAAGTGACTAACTGCACTGTTTCTGCTGCACTGCACTATTTCTAGCACCCACTCATTCTCTGACCAACTAAAGTGCTCACATCATTTCAAGTGATGTGATCAAAGTGTACCTACAATGAGTTTATACAAAACATCACTTGAATGTTACAGTTTCTCATTCAATCTTCTTGCCAAAACAGAGAAATCAATCCTCACAAGCTTGAAGAACAAAGTTGAACGCAACTACGAACCAGTTCCTAAAGTTAGCTTGTTGTTGTCCTAGATGAGTTTTAATTTTGTGATTGTACTTATTGTATCTCCTAAATTGCTTAGCTAGAAGCGTTTGATTAGGAATCCTCTTATAAATCTGTAAACTCCTTGAGTTTATGTTGTGACTAGGTTTAGCCATAAGCAAAAGTCTTTGTAACTGTAGAGTGACAAAGTGGCTTGTGGTGAGAGCATCACAAGTTAGTAAAAGCCTTTGTAACTAGGAAGTGACAAAGTGGCTTGTGGTATGAGTACCACAAGTTAGTTGAGTAAATTCTTTGTAATGGAGTCATTGCAAAATGGCTTGTAATAGGTTTTTTACAAGTTAGTGAAGTTGAAAGCCTACACGTGTAGGTCATGGTTTTTTGATCCCCTTGTGTGGGATTTTTCCACGTAAAATCCTTGACCTTATTTACGTATTGTTTTATTAGCATTCTCAGTAGAATCTCGTGGAGGACCAGGTACTCTACTGTTTGGTGGACTCACACAAACTAACACTAAGTAATATAAATAGCCTACTCTGTGACACATGTTCTTAGTTGGTTGACTTGTATGCCACCTAGTGCATTATTACTTAAAATTCCTCAACTATATGTGCTTGCTTGACTTGAGAGTTGAACAAAACCATCTTGATTGAGTTATGTGCAATGTGAATGTAAGGATTTGTGTTATCCTATGCTATCCTGTGTGGTCTAGAACTTGCCCTGTGTGTTAATTGAAGCGAAACCATTAAGTTGCTCTAGTCTAGGAGATGCCATAGGCGTTTCTTGCTTGATCATACAGGTGCTTGTCACTTACAAATAAATTTTTTCTATTGCTAGCCCCTTTGAGCATATAGACCTTTTCTTTGGCACCCATACTACAAGTTGTATCCCTATTTTGTTCTTAATTAGACCTTGTTGAACCTTTACCTCTGAAGGCACTTAGGCACTAAAAGAAGTAAGGTGAGAGGTTTGGGAAGTAGCTTTTCGAGTGAAACCATGGAAGGGCCCATAAAGTGCACTAAAGTCATGAGAAATACCACTAGCCGATGAACCTTAATATATTAAGTGTGTATAGAAAAAAAGAGAGGAAAATTTCAAGAAGAAAAATAGACTAATAATGTTGATAGACAAAAAGAAGAAAAACAAATACACCTTTTAATCTTACTAATTCGTGCTAGTGGGGATGTAGAGTGCTTAAATAAAAAAAGGGTTGTATTGTGTATGATTTGTGGCGAGTGAATTGGTTGAGAAGAAAAAGTACTCGATTTTTGAATATAGTGTATTAAAGTGCTTAGGAGGGTTAGTCACTATTCCTAAATGTATCCTACTCATCCATTTGCTTACATTGCAACATTAACGTCCTAATTGATGCTAGATTTGGCTAGCTTAGATTAGTATAGATGTACACTACGGGCAAGCTTATAGTACGATCATGGGATGCACATGAAATTCTTTGTGAGAGTGTGCGAATTTTGTTCAATTGTGTTATTTCCTTAATTTATGTTCAAAGTTATATTTGAATTTGTGGGCTATTTCTATATTCACTCTCTTGTCTGTTGGTTAGGGCACATGATCTCATGAGATTGTTAATGTTGTAAACTTCTTTTGTGAGTAAGTGCACGTGTTGAGGGTGCTTAGTGGTAACGAGTCAGCTCTTGAGGAAGGGAAGTTATGGTTAGGTTGTTTGAATTGCATTTTGTATACTTGGTCATGTGTAAAACGGGAAGAATGCAAAATTCATATGTTCATGCTTGATTGCCTGTATCGACCATAGTCAAAGGTAGAGTATATGGTTGAAAAATTGAAGTGATCTTTCCTAGTGAGATGTACATTGTTGGGGTAGAGATATAGTTCCATTGCTCGAGGGAGAGCAAAAGTCTAAGTGTGGGGTATTGATATTCAGCTCAAAGTAAGTATATTTATATGTATAGTGTCTCGTATTTTACTCATATTTCATAGATTACGGATGTGTAATGTAATGGTTTGTGCTAATTAGTGGTATTTGTATGTGTAGGAATCATCTGGAGATAATTTAAGATGAAGGTGCGCGAATTGAAGTATAAAGGGGAAGAAAAGTCACAAAGTAGCACCACAGGTAGTGTGTGGCACTACCTGTGGTGCACAAGTCAGAAGCTTCAAAACTCCAGCGCTAGGGCAAGTTCCCCACGCTACCCTGGGCGCTAGTGATGTGAATTTGTCCTATTTCACCCCAGACTCAGTTATTTCGACCCTAAGATGCCCCTAACTCGTATAAAAGTAAACATAAACCTATTTTGGCAGAGGAGACACCACTTGGATAGAAAAACATAAGTACGAAACCCTCGGGAGCACAAAATTTATCAATTCTTCCATTCTTCTTCTAGTATTCATAGCTTTTATGTTTGAAAACAATATTTTGATGATTTTATGAACATGAGTGGCTAAAAACCTCATTATTCTGGGGTTATGTGTCGTTCCTGACTATTGTAAATTGATGGTTGATTGTTTTAGTTGACTTTATCATATTAATTTGTTTATTCAATCTTGCACTTAATTATTCTATTGCGTATCAAACAATAGAGTACTATCTACGAATTTATAGTTGAATTCGAAAGTGGGAACTATAAATTGCATATAAGGTTGAATAGAGTAAGTTCTTGAATCTGGGCATCGGAGAATAGATTCGTGATTAGGATAGACATATTTTAGTTGCGTTACTTGGTTATTTTTGCAGGAAATATGCATGCGTTCTTGTCAAGTTTGATTCTATCAACATATATTCTAAGGTTGGCTTGAATAGGCGAGCGAAGCATTGAATGAAATTCGTGAATATAATAAACCCTGCTAATCAACAAATTAGATACGTCAAGTGATTACATCAACCCGAAAAACACAATAGGAGAGACGTTAATCCTATAACCCTGGAATATCTCCATCTCATTAAATTCTTTCTAAGTGTTTGTTTTCTTTACTTGCGATATTATTTTCTTGCTTGCTTATTAGTTCGTAGTAATTTAGTTATAAAAATCACAATCATCTTCTTCGCACTCACTTGAGCATTAAATATATAAATAACTTAGATTGGCAAATAGTTGATCATAAATCCTCGTGGGAATGATACTTTCTTATCATTTTATTACTTGTCGACTGCATATACTAGTGTATGCGTTTGGACCTAACAACATCCCAGGTAAAAGTCGCAATTGCGACAATGACCTCGCAAATGTGAAGTCTACCCTCTTTGCAAATGCGTCCAAATAGTCGCAACTGCGACCTATCCAGCCTAAGAACTGCGATGCCTGAGAACCTTCTGCTTTGATTGCAATTGCGATGATGGTGCTCGCAATCGCAATAACTGGAGTAAAAGGACACTAGCAAACCCAAAACCAGCTCAAACCATTCAGAAACACGTCCGAAACTCACCCAAGCCCTCGGGGCTCCATACCAAACATTCACACAAGTCTAAAACTATTATACGAACTCACTTGCATGATCAAAATACCAAAATAACATCCGGAACCACGGATCAGACATCAAAATGCATGAAATTCAAAAGGAAAACTTATGAACCTCTAGAATCACTACCAAGTGTCTAAATCCTATCAAACAACCTCCGAATTATACCAAATTTTGCCGATACGTTCCAAGTAGTAAAAGAGACCTATTCCAAGTCCCAAAACAGATGTCTGAACCCGCAGACATAAAGTCAACCTATGGTCAAACTTAAGGAAATCCCTAAACCTCAAATTACCAACTTTCGGCAAAACAAGTCAAATCAACCTAGGAGATCTTCAATGGGATGGGTGGAACACCTCGTAACCTTAAGTATATTGGGAGAAAATCGCAGTTAGATTTAACCCAAATTTCAGTAAAACTTATGAACGTAACTTGTGATGACTTTTATCGACTTTTGTTCCACAACTCGATTGACTTAAAGACATAACACACGACTATCATACGACTAACATAAATCATAATATAACCTCCTTATCATGTTAAGCACCCTAGTCTCACCCCAAAAGTACATGTTATAACATTCCCAACTTGTCGACTTTTGACGAAACTTATTTTCTTCAATTCGTTTAGCTCTAAGCCATCAAACCCTCTTGATACTTGGTATTCATGATCTTAAGTATTTGCAACCTCCAAGTTAACATGATTAACATAATTTATGTACTTTCACAGATGATCTCATTTCATAGCTTACATCAATTGACTTGCGACGTACTTTTACGTACGAAAACATAGGATGTAAATCAATTTCTTTCTGAAATTTTCAATCAAATGTTAAAAAATAAGATAGATTCATGAAATAAAATAAAAATTGAGTAGAGAACACTTACCCCAATCCATATAGTGAGAATCTCTTCAACAATTATCTCAATCCGGGCTCAATAGCTCCAAATATGTAGAAAATGTCTGAAACCTTCGAAATTAAGTACTTTATACATTGTTCCAGGGGTACCCTTTGCGATCGCGATCACAAACCTCACGATCGCAATTACAAAGTTTTCCATGATAATTTTTACCCAACATAATCTCAGCCATATCCCCGCGATTGCGATGAACAAACTTCCATTTAACCCTTCCCAACTCTTCTTAGACAGCATGTAGTGACTCAGCCATAACTTTTTGTACAAAACTCTAAATGCCAAACGGTTTGATTTTATGAACAGTAGACACAAAGGGCTATAACATTTATTTTTGGATCATCTCCAAATTCTTTATAGATTGCAAGGTATAAGATTCCAAATTCGGGTTAGTGCAGCAAAATTTTCTTCCATGCGATTGCGAAAGTGCTTCCGCGATCCCGATTTATTGGTCCATTTTTCCTATTTTACTCTACGAGATCACGACCAATTCTACGCGATTGTAATGTACCCCTGTAGCTAAAAACCATCAACTAAAAATGGCCTAGAAATGGTCTGAAACCACCCTAAAACTCACTCAAGCCCCTTAGAACCCCGTCCGAATATACCAACAAGTCCAAAAATAAAATACGAGCTATTCGAGGCCTCAAATCACACATAACACCATCAAAATCATGAATCGTTGATCAAGATCAATCTCTTAAGTTCATAAACTTCGAACTTCGAACCAAGCGTCCGATTTAAGCCTAGCCAATCCGGAATGAACCCAAATTTTGCATACAAGTTTTAAATGACATATCAAACCTATTCCAATTCTCGGAATAATAATCTGAACCTGATAACATCAAAGTCAACTCTATGTCAAACTTATGAACATTCCTAACCTTCAAATTTCCAACTTTAGTCAATGAGTGTTGAAACCTTGTAGAAATATCCAAATGCAAGTTCGGGCATACGCCCAAGTCCAAGATCACCATCCGGACCTAACAAAACAATCAAAACTCTGATCCGATGTCAAATACTCAAAAGTACTTGATCAACTCTTCCAACTTAAAGCTTCCTAGTTTAGAATCATTCTTCCAAACTAATTCCGAATCACCCAAAACTGAAACTGATGATACACATAAGTCATATTACATCATATGGAGCTATTCATGCCCTCAAACTACCGAGCAAAGTGAAAATACTCGAAATGACCGGTTGGGTCATTACATCCTCCCCCACTTAAACATACGTTCATCCTCGAACGTGCCGAGAGTTGTTTCAAAGCCATCAAACCGCCGTGTAACCTTACCATGAACATACTTGGGGGTGATCCCACGTCACCCTAATCCATATAAGCCCGACGACACAACCGAGGTGACGATCCTTAATTCAACTTGAGTCTATAAACCTTAGAATCCAATTTCCAACACCCAGAATTTCCTATAAGACCTGAATCTCGCATCTACACACTATATAAGTCTGAACACACTGCATCAAGCCATAACCATCACCTAAGACACAACCACATGATGTACTACATAACTTGAATACTTATAGAAATAATTTCTGATCACTGTAGCTGCTCAATAACCAACCAAATATCGGTAACAAACCTCATATCAAATAAAATCTCGCTCTAAAACCTTCGTACACTACCAATGATGAAAGAAACACGCAGAATCTTGTAACCACTTATCAGCTCAACAAGTCATGGAACTCTCCCTCTGTCGACAAGAACTATAGGCAATTTCTAAGTCGACTTCCGATATTATCCTTCCATTTATACCGCAATCAAAAGCGATAACACCCATTCTAGGTCCAATGATCTTACCTTATCAAGCACAACTATTATATTGACATGCCACACCAATTCAACTTGAAGTCACAACTGTGCAATCCGTGTACCAATAAGCAGCAATTCAAAGGTACCCAAAAATAAAAATGACTAAAATAAAAGGACCGTCCCGCAAACTCAACAAGCACCACCACACTCGCAATGCTATGAACCTATCATACATAGTAGAAACAAGAAACACGAATCAATCACAAAGGATAATATCTCAACATAACTCCACTGCAATGCATGACCCTATCCAAAAACTGGCCGTATGCAACACCCCAAGACACAACACTCCAAATCAACAATCTCACAGAAATTTGACATCAATTACCTAAGGTGCATGACCATAACCACGGAGGGACCAATAAAACAATACCACAGTCCGGAAAGAACATAACCAAATGCGCAATCAATCATTCAACACCCTATTATCCATCTCGCTCAAATTCTGCTATAAGGACCAAATAAAACCACATCATGTGTCCATATAACCAACGAATCACAACCCCTCGTAGCATGGAAGAGTAGCACATAAGAAAATATCAGATACGAATAAAATCAATACTAACAGAATGGCACATCCCTCAACAATATTAGTTCGGAGCAACAAATCCGACCCCATGTAGAATACACTCCCATATCAACTCCGGTCATCCCCGAATGGACAAATAACCCACCAAAAGTCCACAACGACCTAACCATAACACATACTATCATCTGGCTAGCTTTGGCCACATTTTCATAGTCCACAACCACGAAACAGTCTGCTTTTGAGAACTCCCAGTCTCTAAATCTGTAAAACACATGAATCACCTTATCTAATCCCAACTCCACCGCCCAAATGTCTAACACATCTCTCATACACGATCATCCCACAAAAAATACTTCTATAATTCTTCCGTGCCATATAGCTAAATCTGAATATAAGCATTCGATCAACCAGGCGAGCACCACAATACCAATGAAACATACGTAAGTCACAACACAATGCCCCTTCTGAAATACGCCTCTTCTCTGGCAATACCAAGTAGTAATAGCATTCATCTAGACATCTAAAACCATCCATGTTGTCTAAGAATTCAGGAACTTCCGTTCAAAACTGAACCGTGACTTTGCACATGCAAATCTCAATCCTACACAACACACTACATCTATCTTGCCATCATATGAAAAGCACGAGAATCTCATGATCAACAATGAGCCTTCTAAAATGCGCACTCTTCTCAGGCAATACCAAGTAGTAATAGCATTCATCTAGACATCTAAAACCGTCCATGTTGTCTAAGAATTCAGGACCTTCCCATCAAAACTTAACTGTGACCTTGCACATGCATATCTCAGTCCTACACAACACATTGCATCTATCTTGTCATCATATGAAAAGCACGATAATCTCATGATCAACTCTAATTCGCTGGCAGGATACATACCCGATTAGTCGAAAACCTTCCATTTGATCTCATCCAAGAGAAAAATCCCATTACGCAACATGTTCCTTACGCTAGTAGGAAATATCTACCTTGAACCGTGAAATACATCATCGAGAACTCTGTGGAATCCATTTGCAGATAACCAGGCTATCAAAACTGAATTACTCTAACTCAACCAAGCCACGCAGGTCACCAAAAGCCAAGAGCATTGCCACGAAACACCTATAGAGACTCACTATATCATAAGTACCTAAAGAACCGATCATACCCATTATCGTGCTGATCCAACCTACTACCAAACCGTCCTAGTTCTCCGAGTTCCTTCTGAATTACCCTCAAGGTGACACTTCTCCTTGCCAGAACACCACAATATTTTGCCAAAACTCACCCCACGAGATCCTAGAATAAAATCACACCACCCTAAGGCCCATAAGCCGTCGTATCCCCCCTTAAGCACCTCGAAATTACCACAACCAAGACACCCACTCTAAAGAGACCTTTTATGAATCTTAAACCGTTAACTTCACCTTCCTGATATTGAAATATAGAATCCATAATGATATAGAAATACTGGGATTCTCGACACCATCCAATGTAAATCTTAGATTCTAGTCGTATACAAATTCAAAAAAAAAATTCACAATTGCTACATATAAATTCTGAATCCATTAGAACTTTCTCGAGAGTCATCCATTATGCTCAAATCTCAATTGCGCCGCCCAAACGGGACAAACGACATGTGCCCCATTAGCAAAACAACACCCAATAAAGTAACCATGCCTTAACACAACCGATCAAATTCATACACCATGCTTACTACATCATTCACACATAACAACTCAATCATTCCATAATTTTCATATACTCATAAAGTGTAATATAACCCGCATTTAGAAATTCCATTACCCGAGTCATCCTTAAAAGTAACCTCTGCAAGTCATATCTGATTTACAAGTATGCCTCAAACCGAAACCAATACCACATAACCACACAATCAAATCGTCGATAGTAGGCTCCCCTACTTGGCTCAAAGCCATAGAACAAAACACTCGATAACTCATAATGACCCTATTCTATTACTGACATGACCCCACACCGAAATTTAACTCAATCTTTCATAATCTCATGCGACACAAACCCTCTATTACCTGAAATCATCTGCAAACCTCGCATTCATCCTTGTGACGGTCAGGTCAACTATTACAACTGATCCAAACTTAGATCCCACAAATATAACCCACTGGTAGCAAAGGAAGCCTCCACACAACATCATAAGGATCACATATCCGTAGCTTAACTCGCAGGTTATAAACCACCTACTTAGCCTCAAACTGACATCTCTCTATACCCTTTCACAACCACAACTACTACGCAATTACTAAATCTTCCTGAGTTTGAACTCATCAATAAGACATGAGAATCTAATTCGTTTCACAATTAAGAAATATGAAAGATCCTTCAATACACTCAAAACTCGAGATGGTACATTAGATCAAGATAGAAATCAAGCACCCAATCCTTTTTACATCTCAAGCAAACTATTCTCATCACAGTTGAACCATATGAACACATCCCACAACCATACCATACTGATCATATAGCCATCCAACCACTCATCGAGCCACGAATTCCACTCATAGGGACATTACCGGATGTATAATACCAAAATCACGTGGCTCACACAACCGAAATCCCCGTGCTCAAGTTACAGCAAAAACCCGGCCTCAAGCCCTCCAGATTGGCCCATCATTAGCATGCATAAATCACATCTCGCACCTCATGCATATAATCAAAAATCGCCGATGCACAGCTGATACCGAGCGCTCACATGTGCATACAAATGCATGGAAGGAATCCAAAGAGTTTCGTTTTAAGCTGAATCTATTACACACGATAAGGAAAGAACGATAAGAAATTTATCCTAAATGCCATGTAGCCTCTCAAAGATAGGTATGGACATCATAAACAGAAATAAAGTAATAAAACAACATTTAAAAGGGTCGCTTGACATACATAATATTAACTCTTAAAACCAATACATTTTCCCAAAACCCGGAAACCGATGAATCACAAGCTAAGTGATACATAAGAAGCTCTAACTCCAGAAATGTCTAACGAAAAGGGGAATACTGAAGGGCTATACTATTACAGAAAGATAAAAAGGGACTCCTCGATCTACGGACGCGGCAAATATACCTCGAAGTCTCTACAGAAGCGCCTCGCCTAAAGGATGATAAGATAGAGTGAAAGTACCTAGATCTGCACATAAAAAAACATGTACAGAAGGGGCATGAGTACACCACAACAATACTCAGTAAGTGCCAAGCCTAACCTCGGTCGGGTAATGATAAGGAAGGTTAGGGTCCTACTGAGGTTAAATAAAATATAAGGTATAATAGTGTAGAATAAGACAATATAATTAAGTGCAACAGTAAGAAATAACATAGAATAGAAAGAACAACAACAACTAGAACAGAGATAAAATAATCACGGAAAGGAAATACAACTCAACACAGAGATAACAATCGGGGTACCTTTCAGGATACCGTCCTGTAGTCCCAATTACATCTATCCAGTGGATTTCCTGCGATACCGTCCCATAGTCCATCATATGTATCCAAAGGATCTCCCGGGATCCTATCCCGTAGTCCAAATATCAGTGCGCGGGGATCTACCGAAATCCCGATCCGTAGTCCCAAATATAAATACCCAGTACTGGGAAAATCTACCGGGTGCAGTCCCGTAGTTCCATATAACTGTGCAGGGGGATCTACCGGAATCCCACATCCGTAGTCCCAATTAAACAGACAAGGGGGATCTACCGGAATCCCACATCCATAGTCCCAAATAAACAAACAAGGGGGATCTACCGGAAAATATTCAGAAATGTCAATTTCATATTGAGGCAAACAAGTAATTCTAGCCTAGCATGCTGCACGGAATTCAGGTAAAGCAGTTTGAGCAAATAAGGCAATTAAAACACTTAGACATGTTTTCCTAAGCGAACAACAGGTTTTAAATGCAGATAACATGAACAGGAAAAGAAACATACTAGTAATTACTTAATGAAAACCGGATTTTCAACAATTAGCACAAGTACACACTCGTCACCTCACGTACAAGGCATTTCAATTAACAGTAATACCAAATTCTAAGGGGAAGGTCCCCTACACAAGGTTAGGCAAGCCACTTACCTCGAACCGGCTCAAAATCAACTCGAAACCACGTTCTTGCCACGAGTACCCGACTCCAAATGGCCCAAATCTATTTAATTCAATTTCATAATGTAAATAACACTTCAAGTAACTGATTCTACAAAAATATTCTAAGCTAATACGCGAAATTAGGTAACATGACCAAAACGCCCCTCGGGCCCACGCCTCAGAATCGGGTAAAATTTATATTTTCAGAATCCTCATACTCTCACGAGTTCATGCATACAAAAATTATCCATATCTAAGGTCAAATTCCCAATCAAAAGTCGAATTCTAGGTCTAAGAACTTTCTTCCAACTTTTCCCCAATTTTCATCTCCAATCCGAAATTAAATGATGAATTCATGTTTAGATTAATGGGTTACAAGAAAAAAAGAGTAATGAATCGTTACCCAATTGATATCTCTGAAATTCCCTCAAAACCTCGCTCAAATCCGAGCTCTCAAGCTCTAGATTTCACAAAAATGGCTAAACCCTCGATTTTGAACTTAAACATTCTGCCCAGCTAATTCCTTCTTCGCGAACGCGGAAGACCCCTCGCATTTGCGAAGCACAATTACCCTTGGACCCAAATTTCTTCATCGCGAATGCGATGCACGGGACGCAAACGTGATTCAAAACTTCCTCCTCCTACGCGAATGCGGAAAGCCATCGCGAACGCGTAGGTATAGAACTCCCAACTTCGCGAACGTGGGAGACACTTCGCGAATGCGAAGCACAAATTCCTTGCCATACCAAGCTCTTCTTTACGAATGCGAGACTCCACTCGCGAACGCGAGACCCCACTCGCGAACGCGAAGAAGGAAACCAGAACTGACAGCTGCAACATTTTCTGCAATTTTCTAAGTTCCAAAAATGACCCGTTGAGCATCCGAAACACCCGAGGCCCCTGGGACCTCAACCAAACCTACCAACATCTCCTATAACTTCATTGAAACTTGCTACAACCTTCAGAATGCTCAAAACAACATCAAAACACCTATTTTTCATCGGATTCAAGCCTAATATTCCAAAAACTCTAAAAATACGCTTTCGATCAAAAAGTATATCAAACCTCATCCGAATGATTTGATATTTTGCACACACGTCACATTAAACACTATGGAGCTACTTCAACTTTTGGAATTCCATTTCGACCCTTATATCAAAATCTCACTATCTAACCGGAAACTTCAAAAATTTAACTTTCGACATTTCAAGCCTAAATTAGCTATGGACCTCCAAAACACAATCCGAACACGCCCCTTAGCCCAAATCACCCAACGGAGCTAACAAAACCATCAAATTTCCATTTCGAGGCCGTCTTTACTCTGTTCCAACAACGGTTAACTTTCCAACACGTAAGCTCTCATTTAGGGACTTAGTGTCCCAAAACTCACTGAAACTCAAAACCGAACATCCCAGCAAATCAAAATAGCAGAAATAAATACGGGAAAAGCAGTTAATAGGGGATCACGACATTAATTCTTAAGACGACCGGCTAGGTCGTCACAGAATGGTGGTAGTTAGATGAACTAATTATATAGTGATGAGATGTAGAGATTTATGCCTACAAGGTGTTTGATAATATGCCTAAATGATCTAAGTTATGGAATTTGTTATTAATATTGGGTTCCATTGGATGTTGCTATTGTAGATTGAAGGTTCTTAGTGTGAGCACGTGATTTTTGTCTTGCGCGACAATCGCTCCAAAAGAATAAAAAAAATAATAACAAATGGTCCTGCTGTACAAATTTGGATTTTACATGGCACTTTGTTAATTATTCATGATTTTTGCCCATTTTTATTTTTTATTAAAACAAAATACAAAAATGTATGTGTCATGCATAATTTGAACCGTAATCCGGTTGTTAAATAGAAAATCATAAATAGGCATCTTCGTCCGTAATTTTGTTTTTGTTTGATTTTACCTGTTTTAAAATATTTTAATGCGTGTGCAAATAACTGTATTAAGTGTTTATTTAATTTTAATTTGATTTACTTAGGTTTTGTTTTTAAAATAAAGAAGAAAAATAATAAATAAAAAAATCTTTTCTCGGACTTGGGCCAATTTTAAACAAATTGGTCCAAACAAACTTAGCCCAAAACCCAGGCCTGCCCGGTCCGTGACCAGCCTACTTCGAGAACATACAAACGACGTCATTTTTATCCAGGTTGATCTGAGCCGTTGATCTCTGAAAGATCAACGACCAAGATCTCTCACCCCGAACCCACTAACAGACCCGACCCGTCTCACCCGGACCGACCCCAACCCTTTACCCTTGAAACGACGCCGTTCCCTGTTAGTCGAAGGATCCTGGCCCTTCATCACATCTCATCCAACGGCCAGGATCCACCTACCCACTAACTATATAAACTCATAACATTACCCTGCCCCCCTATCCGAACCCCAGCCTTCATCGTCTTCACAAGAACTCCAAAAACCCTAGCCGCCCCTGTATCCTTCACCATGAAAACCGGCGGCACGGACGCCGGTGACCCCACCCTTAACACCATAGAACCCCCTTGCCATCCGGAACACGGATCTGTTAACCACGTAACTCGAATCCCTTCCCACCTTCTCGAATCTTCGTTTGAAGATTCGAGTCGGAACTTGACTTACACCGTTTAACCCCAGTTTCACACCAGACACTCCCCAGACCCCCCTCGTGACCAAACCATGCTTGGTTTGGTCCGAATCTGATCAGGGAAGCATGAATCCCAGATCTGATTTTTGGAACCTTAGGGTTCCTCGTCACTGGTCCATATCCGTTCAAGCCGAAGAGATTAAGGTCTAATGGACCTTAATCGAAGTGTTTCTCTCGATTAAAGTCCGTTCAGCCTTAAGAAAGGTCTGTTCGAATCCAAGTAAGATTTTGATTTTTCGGGGTTTAAGGTAAGTTTTGCTTTCTTTTCTTTATTTGTTTTGGTTCATCTGATTGTTTTAAAGGTCTGTTCATGTTTTGTTTGTGTCCCTGAATTTTATCAACTGTGCCCTATCCACTTTGCCTGAACCTCTGTTGTTTGATTGAGTCTTTCTATTTGTTCTGATAATGTGTATGTAAGTGTTGTGCAATTAGCTGATTTTCAAATTTGAACTGACTAATTGATTCCTCGAATACCACTTTGTTTAGTCAGTATAATTCAAATCATGTGTCGATACTGTTAAATGTCTGATTTTTGGCTACGATTGTGCATGTTATGATTAATATAGTCGAGTCGACATGTGTCGTCAATTAGTTTCAATTGCCTGAACAATAACAAATCGATTTGCTTCTGGACACATTTGTTTGAATCGATTAGGAACTGAGTTTGTTTACTTATAGTTGTTAATTTGAATCAGAAATGTAAAAAGGAATGTTTGTTTAACTCCTGAATTGGAGGGCATGTGCACTTTCTGCACAACATGTGCATTTGTGCACCACAGGTGCATTTGTGCACAGCCTGTGCCCTGCATAAGGGCTTTTGAATAAAATAATCGACAGCACATGCCGTCAGATATATTCTGCTGCCCATTACCCTGCTTTAGTTAAGAAGTATTAAACCTCTTTCAAAAGGGCAAGTCTTCCAGGGAATATGATGGGTTTCTAATACTTAAATAGCTAAGTGGAACTGAAAAGGGGCAGCACATGGGAGGGGTATCTGATTAATCTAACAGGCTGTAAAAGGGGTGATGTTAAGGCTTATAAAAGGGAGGCACAATAAGAGATGGAGGGGGAGAGGGAATTGTGAAGAAAAAAGATAGAGGAGATCAAGAGAGATCTGAGAAGAGAGGTTTGGAGACATACATAGATACACATATATACAGAAATAGAAAGAGAGCAAGAAAGAGATAAAACAGATAGGAAATCAGAAACTTTGGTTTTGTTTGTCTGAAGTTCATCTGTTGTCAATTTGTTAGGTAGTGTTGCTTCTTCTAAGTTTCAATCGAGATTACTGTTAGTGTTTTGTTGCATTTGGTGTATCTCGGAATTGGATTGTCTGGAGTTCTGTTTCCACCACAATGTGTGTTGCTTCATTTGGCTATCTTCTCTTCAACTATAGTTCCATCCCTTGCAATAGAATCTGCTCTGCTGTGTTGTTTTGATTGCTGCTGTTACTCTGATTCCTGCTGCTGCTGATCTTCCCTGTTATTCTCTTCTTCCTCTTTGTATTTCAGCATTCCAGGTACACATTTCAAGTCCCATATTGATGTAACTGAAACAGTTTGAAAGCATGAAATGAAAAAGGTTGAAGAAGTTCAAGTATTTGTTGTAATATTCATGGTACATTAACGAGTCTGTAAAAAATTGATTAGTTTATAATTCAATAGTGTGAAAGTATGTACTGATACTCGATTGAGTTTAGCCCTTCATGTTAGTTCGTCAGTTGTTTGTTAGTACGGGGTACGTATACTCCGACCTTGTACAATGCTGTTTCAGTTTCCTTTAGTTTTTTTTTGGGTTCCATTAGGCAGTACATAGGGTCACATTCAAAGTCCCATTGGTAACAATATCTAGTAGCTAAATCCTTTAATCTAGCCTAAATAAGTTTAGTTAAGTTCAACTCAAGAAATGTTCGGATTAAGTGTTATATTTCGTTAGCTCGTATGCGATTTCTTGTCATATTAAAGCATTTTTCCATTAAAGTATAACGTTTTCCTAACTTTGTAAATAATTAATCATAAGAATCCGGATCAGGCCAAAGCATATAATTCAATTAGCATGTACCTTTTCTTCTAATTTTAGGGACAAATGTATTAGAAATGTAGCCACTTTAGGATATCCTTTCTAAAATAGAGACGAGCCTCGCCAAATAAAAATGCAAAATTGCGGGGGCCCTCGATAAATAATCATAATAAATATTTAGAATTCAGGCTAGGCCGTTTAGTGAATCTCATGGCCTTCTCAAAAAATAATAACGCGTTAGGCTCTTTAGGCGCGACTTAATTAAATTATATTCTTAAATTCGGGTGCATATTGATGTGACCCAAATCCAAATCTCAACGAAGTCAAAATGTGTTGACAATCACGGGCGCATTGATTGTGACGTGGTTCGAGATGCATTTTCACGACGTTGCAATTCTATAAAATAAGTGATAATGATAAAAGCGGTTTAAACTTAATAAAAGCATGTAAGTCATAACATTGTATTTAAGTCAGATATTTAGCCATTATAACAATTTAAGCGACCGTGCTAGAACCACGGGATTCGAGGGTGCCTAACACCTTCCCTCGGGTCAACAGAATTCCTTACTTAGAATTTCTGGTTCGCAGACTTCATTTGGAAAAGTCGAAAATTTCCTCGATTCGGGATTCAAGATAAACCGGTGACTTGGGACACCAAAAGCCAAACCTTTCCCATGTGGCGACTCTGAATAAAATGAATAATCCCATTTCGAACATTGTCACTTAAATTGGAAAAACTCCCCTCGCGCATTTAACCCTTCGGGGGCGGGCGCGCAAAAAGGAGGTGTGACAGCTCTGGCGACTCTGCTGGGGATAATTAACCCAGAACCACTGGTTCAGGGTTCAAGAATTCGAGCTTGGAATAATTGTTATATTTGGCTTTATTATCTGATCTTTATTACATGTTTTTGCATAACGTGCTAAATGTTATTTTTTACCGCTTTGATATTATCTGAACTGTATATAAACTGTGCCGAAACCTTTCTCTTCTTACCTCCGGGGAGAAGCTCGCTGGTCGAGACTCCCTATTCTGTTAGTGTCGATACCTGAAATAAGAAAGAGGTCGGACAAGTTACAAAGCCGGACGATCTCGCGGGTCCCCGGTACGTAGCCCCCTCCTCGACTCGAGTTGTCTGCTCGGGTACACAGTCTAGAACAAATGCCCAGGTTATAAACCTAGTATAACGAAACTTCATGCCGGATCCCTAGTAGGAACGTTTATTTGCATCATGTTGCATTTGACTTAGGGGGCTCAACACAGGGGTTGGGTCCGTCTAGGACAGGCAACCTGAAATGAAAAGACCATCCTGCTGCATTCCTATCTGTTTTGCGCATTTATTTGCTTCAGTTCCGCATGCTGACCGGTTCCTAAAAAAGAAAATAGCAGCGTAGGGAGATAATTACTTATTTTGGAAAATAAAACCAATGTCCAAGTAGTGTCAAAACCTCGCCGGAATTTTCTAAAAAAGAATAAAAACAAAATTTGTCTTCTTAGTTTGAGTTATTAAAAAAAAAAAATAATATAAAATTTTTTCTTTTTTTTTATCACTTCCAAAATCAAAAAAAAAGAGAAGGTATTTATTTAAAAGTAAAAAAAAAAACGGAAATTCATAATTCAAAAAAAAATGTTGTCTCTTTCGTAGTACCCCTTTTATAAATTCAGACTAATAGTCCAAATATTTCCTAAAAAAATATAATAATATTTTCTTTAGTCTTTATCTCTTTGCAAAAGAAAAAATATAATAAAAATACGTATTCTTGATTTCTAGGTTTATTTGATTTTTTCTATTTACGGTATGCCCGAACTACGCCGGTTTGATTCTCACCGGATGTGAGATACGTAGGCAACCCTCGTCGGATTCAACCCCATTTTGCTAAAATAGCCAAAATCAATAAATAAATAAATAAAAAGAGAGATGTGTCAAATTTTTAAAGAGTCATAAATAAGTTAGGTGACGCTGTTTTGTCATAAATAGCCGAATGATTCCGAAAAGGGACGCCGGAAGGCTGACTTTGCATAAACAGCCACCTTTGGGTCTTGTTTAGCATTTTTGTCCAGTTGACCCACACAGCCTTAAAATCTTCGTCCCCGAAGTGTTTAAAGGCCGTGTTCAAAACTTGATCCCCTCTGTAAAATATTTTGAGTCAAGTCATTTTTGTTAAAATCACCTTAATAAATGTACAGGATGAGCACGATGCAAAATGAACATATTTTAATAATGACCAAAATCCCTGTCAAGTTACGACTATGGTGGAATGATCTAGGTGTTGAAGGACAAAATGAGGTTAAGAAATATCTGAAAGGTCTTGTGGGTTTGTTGGAAATCCAGCCTCGGGGAGATATCATAAGAGCTTTGGTTACCTATTGGGATCCGGCGCACAATGTTTTCCATTTCTCTGATTTTGAACTCACCCCGACTTTGGAAGAAATGGCCGGATACATAGGGAATACTGAACTTCCCTTGAGGGAAAAATACTTGGTCGCCCCAAGAATCGTCACGGTACATCGGTTCCTAGATTCATTGAAGATACCTAGAACAGCCCACAACCCGGATCTGGCAGCCAGATTTTGTACTCCATGCTTCATATATGATAGGTACGGCCATGAGGGGGGATTCAATAATCCAATCAACAAACTGTGCAGCAAAGGAGTTCGTCAGAAGTGGGACAAGCACAGATGGGTAGCATTCATGATGATGTTCCTGGGCCTTCTGGTATTTCCAAGGAAAGACAGAAACATTGATTTGAAGATATCCGGGGTCGTCAGCACTTTACTCACGCAAAATGACAGTACTCTCGCGCCTATGGTGGTATCTGACATCTTTCGAGCTCTTACAGTTTGTAAAGCTGGGGGAAATTTCTTCGAAGGTTGTAACTTGCTCCTACAGATATGGATGACCGAGCACCTCTACCATCATTCCGAGATTTTGAGCCATGGTTCCCCGGAAAAGACCTGCATAGAAGAATCTTACACGAGAACCAAAGAGATCAGTTTGCCCAAAGGAGTCCTGGCATGGACCTCGTTCTTTCAAGCTCTTACTGCCAGCCAAATACAATGGACGTTGGGATGGTTGCCTGTTGATGAGATCCTATATATGTCTGCAGCTAAAACTCATTTCTTACTGATGGGGCTTAAGAGCATTCAACCTTACGCACCTTGCCGAGTTTTGAGACAGTTCGGAAGATGCCAGACAGTACCTCATGAGGAAGATCTTAGCACTCAAGCAGTTGAGATAAGTCATAACGGACAATTCCCAGAAGCGAAGATTCGCCAAATCTGGAGTGAGTGTCAATATTTGAAATCAGATACTTGCGTGCGGGATCGAGCCAAAGGAGAGACGGCGCCAGGTTACCTTGCATGGTATAGAAGAGAACTTGAGCATGAAAGGCCAGCTAAGAGACCCCACATCCGGAATTTCACTGAATCATCGCAAAGGCAGTGGGATTGGTTAGCGAAGGAAAGAGGCTATTGCGCCGAAATCAGCAGGTTAAAGCAACAAGTGGGAAGCTTGAAATATGAGCACAACATACAAGTTGCTACCAATCTGGGAGAGCGGAACAGGTTAATTCAGGAAAACGAAATGCTCAGAGCCCAGATCAAACAGATAAGGGTGGATGCGGATAAACAGCCAAGGCGTCGATCAGACGAGCAGCTGATAAAAAGGCTAAAAAGTGAAATCAGGGAATGGCAAGATGGTTTGGAGAAATCTGAAAACGTCATAGCAGAGCTCAGGGCACAGTGGGATACAAGAGCAGATGAGCATCGCCGATACCTGAATCAATTGGAAGGCGACCACGAGAAGACTATTGCTAAAATGAAGAGAGAGATGGCTACACTTGAGATCAAAGCAGCTAATCAGGCCAAGGGTTTCCAAATTGAGAGTAGATACTGGTACGACTCAATAGCCCAGATAAAGTTGGAAGTACGGCGACTGAAGCATCAGCATATACAGGATGCTCAAGTATTCAAGATATGTAGCGATCAGATAAAATGCCTACTCGTAGAGAAAAAGCAAACCAGAGATAGGATCAAGGCCATTGCCCATGCCATCACCAGACGATGTCTACGATGTGAGAACATGTCCAGCGTTACCGTCCTCTCGGCAGTAATGGGTTATGTCAAGCAGACTATGCATGAGCTGGAGCAACTTGAGAGGGATTTCACGCCTAGGACCGCAGTGAGGCCGAACGATGCCCCGCGGACACCAATTCTAAAAACCATAATGCACTCATAGGTCAAATCTGTATCTTAGCATCTTCTGCTTGTTTTTCCCATCAGGGTGATTTTTAGTCTATTTTGAGTCTAGGTTTATTTTCAAAGTTCGCTTTTTCTTTTGCAAAATGTAGTTTGTAATAGACCATTTCAACAATAAAGAGGTTGCTTCTTTTACGCTCATTTGTGTTTTTCGAACTACGTAATGATCTGATTCACGTAGGCATCGTGATACGTAGGCAATCCTCATCAGATCCGGTCGCATTTCTTTTACTGTAAAATAAAAAAATAAAAAAAGAAAAAAAAAAGAAAAAAAAAAGAGGGAGAAACTAATAAGAGGAAAAATGCCGGAATGACGCATGCTCTCGTAGCAAACATATAGTAATCCACTTAACTGTATAGGTGCATCATGCCCAACGTGAGATTAACTATCTGTTATTTGCTGCAAATTAACCGTGCGTTTGTCGATGAGTATTCCAGGGTTTTTGGAAAGACGGTTGGTTTGGTGAAAGTCTGGCCTCGCACTCATACTTCACGAGGTCAAGGAGAAGTGTTCAACTACCTGTTGTTAGGACCAGAAGCAGTACTCACACTTACTTCACCAGGTCAAAAGGAAGTGTGGAAATGTCTTCAGAAATTTCATTGCAAACAATCCCTGTTTCCGAGGAAAGCTCGATCTCAGCCGTCCTCACACCTGAATCCGCAACTGCGGAGGAAAATAGAATCCTACGGCTCCGCATGTTGGAAATGCTGGACGATTGGAATAATGGGAAAGAGCCGCCAAGTGTCGTCCCTAGATTCCCTGAATTATTCTCCAGGTCAAGTGGGACTTCTAATGTCCCCATAAATTATCCTGCTACCCCATTCGGGTACCCAGCCACCTCAGCCTTCTCTGCTGGATCGCCTTCTGAGCCTCATCCCTGAATGTCATCCACTGATGCAAGCATGAACATCTTTACTGCATCGCCTTGCCCGATTACGGCACAGCCTACCACGTACAAACCAAGCTTTGACTCATCCTCTTTTACATTCCAAGCACCATCGTTCTCAATAGAACCAACTAGGTTCGCTACCAGCACTAATCCTCTACCGCCTTAGTGCGAACTTGCACCCGGGCAGGATCAGAACCCCAGAATTGCAGAACAAAATGAGATTGCCAAGAGAATAAGAAGCCTTGAACAAAGTTTGAAGAATATGCAAGGATTGAGCGGACAGAAGAGCGTCTCTTACGCCGACCTGTGCATGTTCCCTCACGTGCACCTGCCAGCGGGTTTCAAGACCCCGAAGTTCGAGAAATACGATGGGCACGGTGACCCCATTGCACATCTTAAGAAATACTGCAACCAATTACGGGGAGCCGGCGGAAAAGAAGAACTGCTAATGGCATATTTTGGGGAAAGTCTAGTAGGGATAGCCTCGGAATGGTATATGGACCAGGAAATGTCCCGATGGCATATATGGGATGATCTCGCCAGAGATTTTGTGAAACAATTCCAGTATAACATCGACATTGCGCCAGACCGAAATTCTCTGTCGAATTTGAAGAAGAAACCTTCAGAAAGCTTCAGGGAATATGCTATTAAGTGGCGTGAACAGGCGTCAAGAGTGAAGCCTCCCATGGATGAAGTGGAAATGGTCACTACTTTTCTCCAGGCTCAAGAATCTGACTATTTCCAAAACATGATGTCAGCCATGGGTAAGCCATTCGCGAAAGCGATCAAGATTGGAGAGATGGTAGAAAATGGTCTGAAAACAGGTAGGATTCTGAGTCAAGCAGCCATAAGGGCAACCTCCCAGGCCGTCCAAAGCGGGTCCGGAGGAATGACCAGAGGGAAGAAGAAAGAAGAAACAACTATGGCAGCCTCGGAAGCAAGGGAGTATCGTCATCCCAGGCCCCGTTTCCCGGAAAGAACCCCACAACACTATTTCCCCCACTCCAATTTGGCATATGCTCATCAGCCTTATATGGTCATGAATGCCCAACCTTATGCCCATCCACAACAAGCCAACCGAGGCACAGCTCCACCTCCCAGAAATCAGCCTCCTTACCGCAACCACTATAACCCACAACCCCCGCAGAATAACTTTCGCCCTCAGGAGCCACCTCGACGGCGGACTTTCACGCCCATCGGTGAGCGATACTCTACTTTTTTCCCTAAGCTAGTCCAATTGGGTTTCTTGCAACCAATCCCTCAAACAAGGCAAAACCCGACATCACCTTCTTACAAAGCTGGAGTCAGATGCGCCTATCATTCAGGGGCCGAGGGACATGATACAAATGATTGCTGGTCGTTGAAAAGAGTGGTCGAGAATTTGATAGAGCAAGGGAAAATAGTGCTAAGGGACGAAGAGATCCCAAATGTGACTAACAATCCATTGCCTGCTCACAATAATGGGCCGCTGATCGGAATGGTTTGCGAAGACAAAGAATTTGACCTTGCTTTGAAAGCCATAATTGCCATTGTCGACACGGGGAAGAGGCCCGAAACAGACCAGAAACCAGGAAAGGGGGAGGAGGCCAAGGCTATAAAGAAAGAACTTGAAAAGAAGGTGGAGAAGAAAGTGGTACCGGTAGGGGATGGAGTTCTTTACATACCACGAGGTCGAGCTGAGAAGATGCAGAACTTCGCAATCAAAAAGACAAAACCTATGTACGTGCCGAAAGGGGCCTATGTGGTCCGGAGGACGATTCAACCACCTCGGCTGAATGAGCCAGTGGTTATCGGACGCGTGCCACAAAAGCCAATGACCAACCCGTCCACAGTGCCGTGGAATTATCAAAAGACTTTGGTAATGTACAAAGGTAAAGAGGTCATGGGAGAACTTCCAGAAAATACTTTCATTGGAAGGTATTCAAACACCCAAGAACTGAACAACGCCACACAAAGGCGCTTCCCGCCAAAGAAGCCCGTAAGTGTTGAAGAAGCGGAAGTGTTCTTCCAACAAATGAAAATGCCGGATTACGAAGTGATAGATCAACTGCGCAAGTACCCCGAGCAAGTGTCCATGCTATCATTATTGATGAGGTCGGCCGAGCATCAAAAGATCTTACTGAAGACCCTGAATGAAGCATATGTTCCAGTTGAAACCTCGGTTGAGCAATTAGAGCGGATGACAGAAAGATTCTTCGCCGTCAACCAAATCTCTTTCAGCAAGAACGATCTACCCCCGGAAGGAGCGACACACAACAAGTCTTTGCATCTAACAGTTAAATGCGAAGACTATTATGTCAAGCGGGTAATGTTGGATGGAGGCTCAGGCGTTGACATTTGCCCTCTCTCCACGCTACAAAGAATGGAAATTGGGACCGGAAGAATCCGACCCAACAATGTATGTGTAAGGGCTTTCGACGGCATCAAAAGAGATACCATGGGAGAAATAGACCTGTTATTGGTCATAGGACCAGTCGAATTTCAAGTGACCTTCCAGGTGCTCGACATGGATACATCCTACAATTTTCTCCTTGGCAGACCTTGGATCCATGCGGCAGGAGCCGTGCCTTCCACTCTTCACCAGATGGTGAAGTTCGAGTACGAAGACCGAGAAATCGTGGTCCATGGGGAAGATGAGCATGCTATTTACCGGGACCCATCCATTCCATATCTGGAACCGAGAGAAGGGAGCGAACACACGGTCTATCAAGCTTTTGAGATTGTACTGGCAGAGCAGCAGGAAGAGGGAATACCTTGCCCCCAGCCTTTCTTGTCTAACGCCTCGGTTATGGTGGCCAAAGAGATGATCCGGCACGGATTTAGGCCAGGAAAGGGGCTTGGACGAACCCTTCAGGGAATAACAGAACCCATTACCTTGCCAGTCACCAAGAAACCTTTTGGACTAGGTTTCAAACCTACTCCACCAGACGAAGAGTGGGCAAAGAAAAGGAAAAATGAGGGTTGGAAGTTACCTCGACCACTGCCGGATTTATATGCAACTTTCATCAGGCCAAGGTACGCTGAAGAAGAAGATGATGAGGTCTTCACAGCTGAGGAAATCGAGGAGATATGTGGGGCGATGAGAGAGATGCTCTACGAGGTCCACATGGTTCAACCAGGTGAAGGCACAAGCATTGCTGAGATAATGTACATGGGGCCGAACGCCAAACTTCAAAATTGGGAGGCCACGCCATTCCCGACTAGACGGAAGTCCGGGTAGACCTGTCCTGCCACCTTTCATGTGTCGCAAGTTATCTCCAGGACATAACTTGAGCGTTTTCTTCCTTTCAATTGTTGTTTTGAATTCCTAAGTTGTAAACATTGTTGTCTTCCAACTTTCCAAAGAAAAATAAAAAAAAATCATCATTGCTTTCTCATTCTTTCTTTTGTTCTGATTTTTGTTATTTTTTCTTTTACCTTTCTTTTCAGTTATAATAATGCGGCTTTAAATATGACATGCTTGCGGACTTCACGCCCAGGTCACAATGAGCTATTTAACTGCAAATTAATGAACCCAGAACCAGAATATGATACGGAAGAAGCTTTTAGGGAGATAAACCGAGAGTTGGAATATTTCGAGAATAAACCTAAGCCAAATCTGAATGACACTGAACCGGTAAATTTAGGAACCCCGGAAGAAGTCCGGGAGACCAAGATAAGCATTCACACGAACAAGAAAACGCGAGAGGCGATAATTCAACTACTTTTTGAATTTAAAGACGTGTTTGCTTGGTCATATGATGACATGCCGGGACTAGGTATTGATCTAGTGGTTCATAAATTGCCGATTCATCCTGATTGTCCTCCAGTTCAACAAAAGCAACGAAAGTTCAAAACTGAGGTCAGCGACAAGATTAAAGAGGAGATCACCAAACAACTGAAAACGGGAGTGATTCGGGTAGTCCAATATACAACATGGTTGGCGAATGTGGTTCCAGTACCAAAAAAGGACGGGAAAACTCGGGTATGTGTAGATTACCGAGATCTGAATAGAGCAAGTCCTAAAGATAATTTCCCGCTGCCTAACATCCACATCCTCGTTGATAATTGCGCCAAACACGAGATACAGTCTTTCGTAGATTGTTACGCTGGGTATCATCAGGTATTGATGGATGAAGAGGACGCCGAGAAAACTGCCTTCACCACGCCTTGGGGCACCTACTGTTACCGGGTCATGCCATTTGGTTTGAAGAATGCTGGGGCTACGTACATGAGGGCCATGACTGCCATTTTCCATGACATGATGCATCAGGAAATAGAGGTGTACGTGGACGACGTGATAGTCAAGTCCAGGACACAGGATAATCACATCCAAGACTTGAGAAAATTCTTCGAGAGATTAAGGAAGTATGACTTGAAGCTAAACCCAGCCAAATGCGCTTTCGGAGTTCTGTCGGGCAAACTTTTGGGCTTCATCGTAAGCAGGAGAGGTATCGAGCTAGATCCAACTAAGATAAAATCCATCAGAGATCTGCCTCCCCCGAGAACAAAGAAAGACGTGATGAGTCTGTTGGGCAGGTTGAACTACATCAGTCGGTTTATTGCCCAGCTGACAAGCACGTGTGAGCCCATATTCAAGCTGTTAAGGAAAGATGCGGCGATTAAATGGACAACTGAGTGTCAAGAAGCCTTTGATAAAGTCAAAGAATACCTTTCGAATCCCCCGGTCTTGGTCCCTCCAGAACCAGGAAGGCCACTTTTCTTGTATCTGACAGTCTTGGAGAACTCTTTCGGTTGCGTCCTCGGGCAACACGACGTAACCGGAAAGAAGGAGCAAGCAATCTACTACTTGAGCAAGAAATTCACCGGCTACGAGGCCAAATACACTCTGCTGGAAAGGACATGCTGCGCTCTCACATGGGTTGCTCAAAGGTTGAGACATTATCTCCAAGCCCACACTACGTTCCTCATAAGCAGGTTGGATCCTTTGAAGTATATATTTCAGAAACCAATGCCTACTGGGAGACTGGCTAAATGGCAAATCTTGCTTACGGAATTCGACATAGTCTATGTCACTCGCACGACAATGAAAGCCCAGGCGTTAGCAGATCATTTGGCCGAAAATCCGGTCGATGAGGAATACCAGCCATTGGATACCTACTTTCCAGATGAAGAAGTAAACACCGTAGAAGTGGTCTCGGAGGAAGCTCATGTTTGGAAGATGTTCTTTGATGGAGCCGTGAACGCCAAGGGTGTAGGGATTGGGGCAATTTTGATCTCGCCTTCTGGTCAGCATTATCCCGCCACAGCTAGACTTCGTTTCTTTTGCACAAATAATACAGCTGAGTATGAAGCCTGCATCATGGGCATGCATATGGCAATCGATCAGGATGTTGAAGACTTACTGATTATGGGAGATTTTGACCTGCTTATCCGGCAAGCCCAAGGCGAATGGGAAACTCGGGATGTCAAACTTATCCCTTACCGACAGCATGTGGAGGACCTCAGCAAGCGCTTTACATCAATAGAGTTCAGGTATATCCCGAGGTGTCACAATGAACTGGCAGATGCACTTGCTACTTTGGCTTCAATGCTACCCTACCCGGGCAACGCCCACGTCGATCCTTTGGAAATCCAAATCAAGGAAAGACACGGTTACTGCAATGTAATCGAGGCAGGATCAAATACGCAGCCGTGGTACCATGACATCAAGAGGTTCCTAAAGACACAAGAATACCCCGAGCACGCTACTGGAGATCAAAAGAGGACCATTAGGCGACATGCAAGTGGTTTCTTTCTAAGCGGTGAATTGTTGTATAAGAGGACCCCGGACCTCAATCTTCTAAGATGTGTCGATATCGAGGAGGCAAGAAAGATCATGCACGAAGTACACGCAGGTGTGTGCGGACCTCACATGAACGGTTATGTCTTAGCAAAGAAAATCCTTCGAGCAGGTTATTACTGGATGACCATGGAAAAGGATTGCTTTAGCTTCGTTCGGAAGTGTCATCAGTGTCAGGTGCACGGTGATTTGATTCATGCACCTCCCACGGAGCTGCATCCCATGTCTGCACCTTGGCCATTTGTCGCCTGGGGCATGGACGTCATTGGACCAATCGAACCAAAGGCTTCGAATGGACACAGGTTTATACTGGTTGCCATCGATTACTTCACAAAATGGGTAGAAGCTGTCACTCTCAAGTCGGTCACTAAAAAAGCTGTAGTGGATTTTGTACACTCAAATCTTATCTGTCGTTTCGGTATTCCTGCGACTATCATTACAGATAACGCAGCAAACTTGAACAGTCACTTGATGGGAGATGTGTGCGAGCAATTCAAGATAACGCATAGGAATTCTACTCCTTATCGGCCGAAAGCCAATGGTGATATGGAAGTGGCGAACAAAAACATCAAGAAGATTTTGAGGAAAACGATCCAAAGTTCCCGACAGTGGCATGAGCAGTTACCATTTGCATTGTTGGGATATCGCACTACGGTACGCACATCAGTAGGAGCGACTCCTTATCTTTTGGTTTATGGGACCGAGGTTGTAATACCGGCAGAGGTAGAAATTCCTTCGCTTCGAACCATTGTCGAAGCAAAAATCGAAGACAGCGAGCGGGTCAAGACTCGGTTAGAGCAATTGACTTTGATTGATGAAAAGCGAATGGTCGCAGTTTGTCACGGACAGTTATACCAACGAAGAATGGCCCGTGCTTACAACAAGAAAGTCCGACCCAGGAATTTCGAAATAGGTCAGCTGGTACTGAGGCATATTCTGCCGCATCATGAGGAAGCAAAAGGGAAGTTTGCTCCAAATTGGAAAGGCCCATACATCATAAGGAAGATATTGCCGAGAGGAGCATTGTATTTAGGTGATATCGAAGGAAATGACCCCGACACAGCAGTAAATGCGGATGCAGTCAAGAGATACTACGTCTGAATTATACTCTAGTAGTCTTGACACATTTGAAATGATGAAGGTTTTATTCCCACTACTCCCCAAACACTACCCAATTCTCTCTACAAACCTTTGATCCGCTTACAAAAAAAAACAAAAAAACAAAACAAAAACATTGATTGAGGCCTGAACTACGTTTGACTTGATTCCGAAAGGATACCTGAGGTTCAGTCACACCTACATTAAAATCCCATTCACCCTGAAGTTGAAACCGGGGCACGTCGAGCAGTTTGGAAGTTAGTATCATCTGCCTCTCTTTACCAAGCACAAGCTTTTAGATCAATTACCAAAGATAGTGGGAAACCAATAAGCGTCGCAAATGGAGACCGGCACACTCTGAATCGGGAAAGAAAAAATGAGAGAGTCTCGTCGGTGAAAACCTTCGGGCACCACGAGGCGACGGGAGTAGAGAAACCAAAATGAGAGAGCTTGTTTAGTAAAAACTCGCAAAGAGTGCTATCAAGCGATGACAGGAAGAGAAATGAGAGAGGTCAGCTGGCGAAAACCCGCAAAGGGCGTTGTTGGCCGAAAAAGAATGACTCCACCCCAAGAAGGTCTAGGCAAAGCTCCACCGGTTTGGAATCACAGATCCGTTCTGGTTCATGGAAACGCAAGTTCATGGAAGGTCAGGCGTCCAGTCCAAAGAGCATGTCATGTCATTTAAAGCCAGCGTTATCTTCCTCAGATAAGTCTTTCTCGTCCCAAAAGGGACACTCCTTTCCTGAAATTTGTTTTCTCCTTTCTTTGTTTCTCTTCGAATCCCTTTTACGTTTTAACCCCAAGTTCAGGATACACCGGAAAGGGCAGGTGGCAGGTTTGTTTGCATGGAATCCCGTCTCATGAAGGAAAACGCCTCATTTCATTGGTACGATTGCCCAAGCCTGATGAATCATGATGTTTGATGGTGTTTAAAGTAAAGAGGAAAGAGAGAAATCTCCCCCAGCAAGTCCGCCTTCGGACGAATCCCCACAGAGTCTCTCCTTGTACAATCTCCCACAGAGTCTCCCCAATAAAAAAAAAACAAATGGAATCTCCCCAGCACATCCCCAGCGAGTCCCTTTGTAAAAATTCCCCAAAGATCTTACCCCAACAAATCCTAGAAAAACCGCTTTGAAACAAATATCCAGCATGCCCCATTGTACAAAAATCCACACAAAGAATCCACTTTGTAAATATTCCCCCACAGAGCTTCCTTTTGTACAAATCCCCACAGAATACCTCCAATAAAATCCCCGTTGAGAACCTCCAAGCAAAACGGGACACAAAAAAAGAGAGAGAAAAGAAAAAGAGCCTTACGAGGCAAATCATCACAGAATCTGGAAATACAAAGCCTGAAAAATCAAAAGAGTTTCCCCATTTGAATCAAATCAATGGCAGGATTTCGCAATAGGAATGAGGACGCAACAAAGCAACTGGGAACGATCAAGGTCACCGAACCGACCGTCATTTCCAAACTAACGATTGTTCTTTGTCTGAAAAGTTGAAACAGGTATAATCCAAGACAACCGTGCAAGAAGCAGGTGTCGCCCAAAGAAGAAGGTATATGGGTACAAGAAATATCTTGGCAATAAGGAACTCACTCGAAAGGTAAGTTTCCACAAAACTCTCTTTTGTTTTTTACTAAAACAAGAAAATTCAAAAAAGAGGTCAGTTGTTGTTCTCGAATTTTGCCCCCAGCTAGTCAGCATTAGGGTTTTAAACCCTAAACTGAACTTTGAATTTTTCCTTTAGTCAGCATTAGGGTTTTAAACCCTAAACTGAACTTTTTTCCCTTCAGCCAGCATTAGGGTTTTAAACCCTAAACTGAGCTTTTCCATGCAATCAGCATTAGGGTTTTAAACCCTAAACTGAACTTTTTTCCTTTAGTCAGCATTAGGGTTTTAAACCCTAAACTGAATTTTTTTTTTCTTTCAGCTAGCATTAGGGTTTTAAACCCTAAACTGAGCTTTTCCATGCAATCAGCATTAGGGTTTTAAACCCTAAACTGAACTTTATCCATTCAGCCAGCATTAGGGTTTTAAACCCTAAACTGAGCTTTTTCCATGCAATCAGCATTAGGGTTTTAAACCCTAAACTGAACTTTTTTCCTTTAGTCAGCATTAGAGTTTTAAACCCTAAACTGAATTTTTTTCCTTTCAGCCAGCATTAGGGTTTTAAACCCTAAACTGAGCTTTTCCATGCAATCAGCATTAAGGTTTTAAACCCTAAACTGAATTTTTTCCATTCAGCCAGCATTAGGGTTTTAAACCCTAAACTGAGCTTTTTCCATGCAATCAGCATTAGGGTTTTAAACCCTAAACTGAACTTTTTCCATTCAGCCAGCATTAGGGTTTTAAACCCTAAACTGAGCTTTTCCATGCAGTCAACATTAGGGTTTTAAACCCTAAACTGAACTTTTTCCATTCAGCCAGCATTAGGGTTTTAAACCCTAAACTGAGCTTTTTCCATGCAATCAGCATTAGGGTTTTAAACCCTAAACTGAACTTTTTCCATTCAGCCAGCATTAGGGTTTTAAACCCTAAACTGAGCTTTTTCCATGCAATCAGCATTAGGGTTTTAAACCCTAAACTGAACTTTTTTCCTTTCAGCCAGCATTAGGGTTGTTGTTCTCGAATTTTGTCCCCATTCAATCAGCATTAGGGTTTTAAACCCTAAACTGAACTTTTTCCTTTAGTCAGCATTAGGGTTTTAAACCCTAAACTGAATTTTTCCATTCAGCCAGCATTAGGGTTTTAAACCCTAAACTGAGCTTTTCCATGCAGTCAGCATTAGGGTTTTAAACCCTAAACTGAATTTTTCCTTTAGTCAGCGTTAGGGTTTTAAACCCTAAACTGAATTTTTTCCTGTAATCAGCATTAGGGTTTTAAACCCTAAACTGAACTTTTTCCATTCAGCCAGCATTAGGGTTTTAAACCCTAAACTGAACTTTTTCCATTCAGCCAACATTAGGGTTTTAAACCCTAAACTGAGCTTTTTCCATGCAATCAGCATTAGGGTTTTAAACCATAAACTGAACTTTTTTCCTTTAGTCAGCATTAGGGTTTTAAACCCTAAACTGATTTATTTTTTCCTTTCAGCCAGCATTAGGGTTTTAAACCCTAAACTGAGCTTTTCCATGCAATCAGCATTAGGGTTTTAAACCCTAAACTGAACTTTTTCCATTCAGCCAGCATTAGGGTTTTAAACCCTAAACTGCGCTTTTTCCATGCAATCAGCATTAGGGTTTTAAACCCTAAACTGAACTTTTTCCATTCAGCCAGCATTAGGGTTTTAAACCCTAAACTGAATTTTTTCCATTAGTCAGCATTAGGGTTTTAAACCCTAAACTGAACTTTTTCCATTCAGCCAGCATTAGGGTTTTAAACCCTAAACTGAGCTTTTTCCATGCAATCAGCATTAGGGTTTTAAACCCTAAACTGAACTTTTTCCATTCAGCCAGCATTAGGGTTTTAAACCCTAAACTGAGCTTTTTCCATGCAATCAGCATAAGGGTTTTAAACCCTAAACTGAACTTTTTCCATTCAGCCAGCATTAGGGTTTTAAACCCTAAACTGAGCTTTTTCCATGCATGTTAGCATTAGGGTTTTAAACCCTAAACTGAACTCTTTCCTTTAGTCAGCATTAGGGTTTTAAAACCCTGAACTGAACTTTTTCCTTTAATCAGCATTAGGGTTTTAAACCCTAAACTGAACTTTTCCCCAGTTGGTCAGTATTAGCGTTTCAACTCTAAACTGAACCTTTCCCCAGCTAGTCGATATTAGGGCTCCAACCCTGAACTGAGCATGCATATCCTCTTTCATCAATTTTATGAACTTCCTGGCGAATAATTCACGAAATTTTCCTAGTGAAACTGGGGCAGAAAATTTCGTTCATTTGTTTTTCCCGCAGGTCTAACCTCGAGCCACACGGATCGAAACGACCCACAAGATGAGTCTCAACTCAGAATCTAAGAAGAAAAAGAAAAAAAAAGATGTCCCGAGACACCGGAGAAAATGGAAGGCGGATCGCTCCAAGATTTGATCAAGGTCCCGAGTTCTACCAACCCCGTCATATTCAGTATCGCAGAAATAAATAGGCGCCTCCAACTTGCAAGCATCAAGATTCAGATCGGAGTCTACAAGCAGAATCAGCTAAGACCCAAGATCAGGTCGCAAAAGAATCATAGATAGGAATCTTGTAACTAGCAGTTGACATGCATATAAGTGTTTAGTTCAGTTTCAATTTTCCTTTGGTTGTAATAAGGCGGTCAGTGACGCAGCAGTGACAACAACAACAGCAGTAACAGCAAGCATTGCAATCCCATGGTAGTCCCAGCTACCAAAATTTTCCCGAACTACATTGACCTGATTCCTGTTTAGCCCAGGATATGTAGGAAATCTTTGAAGCAAGATTCGCTCAAAACTTTCAAAACATGCTTCACACGGAGTAGTCCATAGGCAAATATCGCTCATATCCGCTCACTTTATCTTTGCACGAAAACCCTTCGTGTTTCCGAACAAAGAGGGGCAGCTGTGAGCACGTGATTTTTGTCTTGCGCGACAATCGCTCCAAAAGAATAAAAAAAATAATAACAAATGGTCCTACTGTAAAAATTTGGATTATACATGGCACTTTGTTAATTATTCATGATTTTTGCCCATTTTTATTTTTTATTAAAACAAAATACAAAAATGTATGTGTCATGCATAATTTGAACCGTAATCCGGTTGTTAAATAAAAAATCATAAATAGGCATCTTCGTCCGTAATTTTGTTTTTGTTTGATTTTACCTGTTTTAAAATATTTTAATGTGTGTGCAAATAACTGTATTAAGTGTTTATTTAATTTTAATTTGATTTACTTAGGTTTTGTTTTTAAAATAAAGAAGAAAAATAATAAAAAAAAATCTTTTCTCGGACTTGGGCCAATTTTAAACAAATTGGCCCAAACAAACTTAGCCCAAAACCCAGGCATGCCCGGTCCGTGACCAGCCTACTTCGAGAACATACAAACGACGTCATTTTTATCCAGGCTGATCTGAGCCGTTGATCTCTGAAAGATCAACGGCCAAGATCTCTCACCCCGAACCCACTAACAGACCCGACCCGTCTCACCCGGACCGACCCCAACCCTTTACCCTTGAAACGACGCCGTTCCTTGTTAGTCGAAGGATCCTGGCCCTTCATCACATCTCATCCAACGGCCAGGATCCACCTACCCACTAACTATATAAACTCATAACATTACCCTGCCCCCCTATCCGAACCCCAGCCTTCATCGTCTTCACAAGAACTCCAAAAACCCTAGCCGCCCCTGTATCCTTCACCATGAAAACCGGCGGCACGGACGCCGGTGACCCCACCCTTAACACTATAGAACCCCCTTGCCATCCGGAACACGGATCTGTTAACCACGTAACTCGAATCCCTTCCCACCTTCTCGAATCTTCGTTTGAAGATTCGAGTCGGAACTTGACTTACATTGTTTAACCCCAGTTTCACACCAGACACTCCCCAGACCCCCCTCGTGACCAAACCATGCTTGGTTTGGTCCGAATCTGATCAGGGAAGCATGAATCCCAGATCTGATTTTTGGAACCTTAGGGTTCCTCGTCACTGGTCCATATCCATTCAAGCCGAAGAGATTAAGGTCTAATGGACCTTAATCGAAGTGTTTCTCTCGATTAAAGTCCGTTCAGCCTTAAGAAAGGTCTGTTCGAATCCAAGTAAGATTTTGATTTTTCGGGGTTTAAGGTAAGTTTTGCTTTCTTTTCTTCATTTGTTTTGGTTCATCTGATTGTTTTAAAGGTCTGTTCATGTTTTGTTTGTGTCCCTGAATTTTATCAACTGTGCCCTGTCCACTTTGCCTGAACCTCTGTTGTTTGATTGAGTCTTTCTATTTGTTCTCATAATGTGTATGTAAGTGTTGTGCAATTAGCTGATTTTCAAATTTGAACTGGCTAATTGATTCCTCGAATACCACTTTGTTTAGTCAGTATAATTCAAATCATGTGTCGATACTGTTAAATGTCTGATTTTTGGCTACGATTGTGCATGTTATGATTAATAAAGTCGAGTCGACATGTGTCGTCAATTAGTTTCAATTGCCTGAACAATAACAAATCGATTTGCTTCTGGACACATTTGTTTGAATCAATTAGGAACTGAGTTTGTTTACTTATAGTTGTTAATTTGAATCAGAAATGTAAAAAGGAATGTTTGTTTAACTCCTGAATTGGAGGGCATGTTCACTTTCTGCACAACATGTGCATTTGTGCACCACAGGTGCATTTGTGCACAGCCTGTGCCCTGCATAAGGGCTTTTGAATAAAATAATCGACAGCACATGCTGTCAGATATATTCTGCTGCCCATTACCCTGCTTTAGTTAAGAAGTATTAAACCTCTTTCAAAAGGGCAAGTCTTCCAGGGAATATGATGGGTTTCTAATACTTAAATAGCTAAGTGGAACTGAAAAGGGGCAGCACATGGGAGGGGTATCTGATTAATCTAACAGGCTGTAAAAGGGGTGATGTTAAGGCTTATAAAAGGGAGGCACAATAAGAGATGGAGGGGGAGAGGGAATTGTGAAGAAAAAAGATAGAGGAGATCAAGAGAGATCTGAGAAGAGAGGTTTGGAGACATACATAGATACACATATATACAGAAATAGAAAGAGAGCAAGAAAGAGATAAAACAGATAGGAAATCAGAAACTTTGGTTTTGTTTGTCTGAAGTTCATCTGTTGTCAATTTGTTAGGTAGTGTTGCTTCTTCTAAGTTTCAATCGAGATTACTGTTAGTGTTTTGTTGCATTTGGTGTATCTCGGAATTGGATTGTCTGGAGTTCTGTTTCCACCACACTGTGTGCTGCTTCATTTGGCTATCTTCTCTTCAACTATAGTTCCATCCCTTGCAATAGAATCTGCTCTGCTGTGTTGTTTTGATTGCTGCTGTTACTCTGATTCCTGCTGCTGCTGATCTTCGCTGTTATTCTCTTCTTCCTCTTTGCATTTCAGCATTCCAGGTACACATTTCAAGTCCCATATTGATGTAACTGAAACAGTTTGAAAGCATGAAATGAAAAAGGTTGAAGAAGTTCAAGTATTTGTTGTAATATTCATGGTACATTAACAAGTCTGTAAAAAATTGATTAGTTTATAATTCAATAGTATGTACTGATACTCGATTGAGTTTAGCCCTTCTTGTTAGTTCGTCAGTTGTTTGTTAGTACGGGGTACGTTTACTCCGACCTTATACAATGCTGTTTCTGTTTCCTTTAGTTTTTTTTTGGGTTCCATTAGGCAGTACATAGGGTCACATTCAAAGTCCCATTAATAACAATATCTAGTAGCTAAATCCTTTAATCTAGCCTAAATAAGTTTAGTTAAGTTCAACTCAAGAAATGTTCGGATTAAGTGTTATATTTCGTTAGCTCGTATGCGATTTCTTGTCAGATTAAAGCATTTTTCCATTAAAGTATAACATTTTCCTAACTTTGTAAATAATTAATCATAAGAATCCGGATCAGGCCAAAGCATATAATTAAATTAGCATGTACCTTTTCTTCTAATTTTAGGGACAAATGTATTAGAAATGTAGCCACTTTAGGATATCCTTTCTAAAATAGAGACGAGCCTCGCCAGATAAAAAATGCAAAATTGCGGGGGCCCTCGATAAATAATCATAATAAATATTTAGAATTCAGGCTAGGCCGTTTAGTGAATCTCATGGCCTTCTCAAAAAATAATAACGCGTTATGCTCTTTAGGCGCGACTTAATTAAATCATATTCTTAAATTCGGGTGCATATTGATGTGACCCAAATCCAAATCTCAACGAAGTCAAAATGTGTTGACAATCACGGGCGCATTGATTGTGACGTGGTTCGAGATGCATTTTCACGACATTGAAATTCTATAAAATAAGTGATAATGATAAAAGCGATTTTAAACTTAATAAAAGCATGTAAGTCATAACATGTATTTAAATCAGATATTTAGCCATTATAACAATTTAAGCGACCATGCTAGAACCACGGGATTCGAGGGTGCCTAACACCTTCCCTCGGGTCAACAGAATTCCTTACTTAGAATTTCTGGTTCGCAGACTTCATTTGGAAAAGTCGAAAATTTCCTCGATTCAGGATTCAAGATAAACCGGTGACTTGGGACACCAAAAGCCAAACCTTTCCCAAGTGGCGACTCTGAATAAAATGAATAATCCCATTTCGAACATTGTCACTTAAATTGGAAAAACTCCCCTCGCGCATTTAACCCTTCAGGGGCGGGCGCGCAAAAAGGAGGTGTGACACTTAGTATTGTGGATTATTGTATTATCACAAAGGGGCGAAATTGAGGTATGTGAGACTAACTCTTTATGTTTGGGAATGTTAATGATTCTCCCTATACTACGTTTATTTTATGACGTTACTAGTTGCCTCAAAAATATAGTTAAGCCTAGTTCCTTGAATAGTTGTAGAACTTCTATTCTCTAGCTTCATAACTCGCTCATGACTTTCATTCTGAACGTTGTGATCTCAATGCGTATTCAATATAGACTTGGGTTTGATGCCCCCGAGTCTTAGTATAGATTACTCAGTATGCCATATACAGTTGAAATTTCAGTATTCACAATCAGTTCAAGAATACATGTCTCACTCTAGTCCCATTTAGTATTCCAGTATTATGTAACCAAGTTTGATCCAGTATTCCAGCATCATATAACTCAATGTGATTCAGTATTGGACTATCATGTATTGCAGTATGATTCTTAGTTTCTGATTTTATATTCTTGAATGTTGAACACTATATTTGGGCCTGAGGCCGTAGTTTATATACTTTATGCATACTTGGTCTTGAGGCCGTAGTTTATGCTTTATGTATGTTTGGGCCTGAGGCCGTAGTTTATGCTTTATAAATTTTGGGCCTGAGGCCGTAGTTATGTATATGTATACTTGGGCCTGAGGCTGTAGCTTGTGCATATATATATTTGGCCCTGAGGCCGTAGCTTATTCAGATAAATAGGTTGTTCATCATTCAAAAGAGGGAGTATTCATATCCTTACTTCCTTTGTTCAGTTTCAGTTATCAGTTATCATTTCAGTCACCAGTTATCAGTTATCAGCTATTATTTTAGTTTCAGCTTCAATAGTCATCATTTCAGTTATCAATTCTCAGTTATCAGCTTAGTTTCAGTCTCAGCATTTATAATTCTTTCTTTCAGTTGCTTTACATACCAGTGTAATTCAAATGTACTAATGTCCCTTTTGCGCGGGGCCTGCATCTCATGATGCAGGTACTGATTTACAGGTTGATGATTCAGAGCACTAGGATTCTCGTACCAACTATTGGTGATCCCCAATTCTTCCGGGGCATTATAATTAGTCTTTCAGTATTTACAGATAGTCAGTGTTTTCAGTACTTCATTAGAGGCTTCATAGACTAGAGTAAGATCTAGACAGAGTCGCAGGCTTTTCATATTAAGCCATGTGGACTACAAATATATTTCAAAATTGTATTATTATTTCCGCACTTTGATTTATATCATTCAGACTTTCAGTATATCAGCATGTGTTAGTTTATCTTCTGCATTCAGTATGTTATGATATCACATGTTGATTCAGCCAGCTAGTTGGTTTGCTTGGTCACATGTAGTCAGGCACCGAGTGTCGTATTACGTAAAGTCCCAAGTTCGGGGCGTGACAAAGCTTGGTATCAGAGCACTAGGTTTAAGGGTACTAGGGAGTCTATAAAGTCGTGTCTAGTGGAGTTTCCTTTATATGTGTGTGTAGACCACTCATATAAATGGTTAACTACCAAGACAGCCAGGATTGTCTCATTTCTTTCTACTCTAGATCATGCCATGAAGATTAGAGCAATAGCTAATCTTCTTTTACTATCGAATTCTATATGTATCGAATGCCCAAACGACCGGCAAGAAAAGTCTACGATTCTAGAAAGGATGATTTGCCTATTGTGGTATTACTATGGAGTACATGTTGGTAACAAATGAGATTTGAAAGGATGTTGAAAGTGGGATGAAATGGATAGTAGTACGTATTAGAGCATAACCTTATCAGAAAGTACAAAAGCAGTCATTATATTTTATGGTTATTAGTTTAACTCAGTTACCAGTTATACAGTATTTTAATTAGAAAGTTTATGGTTATTCAGTATGCCAGTTATTTGTCATTCAGTTACTAGATCTCCAATTTTCAGTGCATCCAACGTTTGCTAACTTAGGAGTATACGGTGATGCCTTTGGGTGATAAAAGAAAATGTAAGTAACAATGATTAT
This sequence comes from Nicotiana tabacum, assembly GCF_000715075.1. Taxonomy (NCBI): domain Eukaryota; kingdom Viridiplantae; phylum Streptophyta; class Magnoliopsida; order Solanales; family Solanaceae; genus Nicotiana; species Nicotiana tabacum. Next base: position 160,582,252 of record NC_134090.1, on the reverse strand, counting down.
AGCAAGATCTTCGCATGTTTTAGGGATTAAGACCCAAGACTCACCAGATGGTGCATGAAGTGATTATCAGATGTGTATGGCAGTGTATCTACATGTCAGACCTCACGGTGTAACAGGTTAAGAATTCAACCGCAGCAGGCATAGAATTGATCACTATAGTTTTGGACAGAAAATAGCCTAAGGTAAATATAGCTAAGAATAATATGATGTACGAAATGAGAACCAAGAGCAGGCGACATTGAATTTTAGGGAATGATATTAAGTTGGTTAGATTTATTCAAATCAGAACTAGAAAGTACTATGTTAGTGAATTTGTATACGAAGTGGCTATTATTGTGAGATAAAAGATATAACAGTTCCCCTTCACATGATGTGACTATGTGTTTAGGCTGGAGGTTTATAATCTGAAGTGATTTTGAAGTGTATAGAAAGTTTGGGGTTAGATATTCCAATTTTGTTTAAGACGGATGAAATTTCCCTAAGTGTGATCCATGTGCATAGTTCAAAAAGAATGATAGTGTACGGCAAAAGAATATGGTCAGATGATGAGGCAAGTTAGGATAAACCTTATGCTTCACTTTAGTTATTCAAAGCAGAGCAAAAACATATGATTCTAGCAGGTGGTTAGTAAAAGAATAGTAAATAAGTTTTGAGTAAATATAGTGAATTAGCAATTTCAGCAGAGCTAGTAGAGGTAAGATTTAATTCATTTAGTCAGGTTAACTCCAGTGAGTAGATGACAATTTGAAATATTGAACATGTGTTAGAATCCAAAGAGTTTAAGTTAAACCCGAAGTACAGTGACAGTGGAAAAAAAATAGCTAGTAGTGAAAGAGCAAGCAATAGAAGAATAGCCTTTAGGAATTATCAAAATATGGTTTCTCCAAGATTGATAGTGTGAGTAGAGTTAAATTATTAAGATGGTGTATAATAGTTGTGGTTACATTAGCTTTCCGTTATGTGAATAATTTAGTTTTTCTAGCTCAGAAGTAAGTTGGAAGTTGAGTTATCATTGACGTAGAGTGCAAGGAATTGCAGAAAATAAGGAAAGTTATTCGGATCCCAACAAAAAGAGAAGGATCCGCAAGTATAAGATCTTTGGTCTAAGGGGTGATGTGAAAATTTTCAGTAAGTCCAGTTAGAGATTTGAAACCCAAATAATTAGCATGGGATATGAAAAAGAAAATTAGTTTGGTAATGAGGGAAAATTGTATAATTACCACAAGGAATATGTCTAGCATGTGTAAGAAAAACAAAGTGAGTAGAATGATCACTGAGCTTAGCTATTTATGATAAACGGATCACAGAAAAGCTATAAAATCATGCTCATTTATGTGTTACGAGGGTAGTGCCATTGCACAAGGCGTTAATATTCCGAGTAGTGGTCAGAGACTTAGCTCACAACAATACTATAAGTGTTTTCATGAATTGATTAAAAAGATAATCAAGTGTGGGAAGTATAGCTCATGAAAAAGTTAGACAAGAGAACTATGTTGAAAGAAGTCCACTGCTTAGCCAAGGTAAGAGTTCGACTTTCGGACACCAAAGATAGCGGAGTTGTTGTGTAGAAAAAGACATGTTCCTCCTTAGAAGCCGAAGTGAAGGAGAAACGGTTGATGATCCCTACTTGGTGTAGCTTAAAGAGGGGATTCACATGCATAAGACGATGGCTTTTGAAAAAAGGAGATGATGGTACTTTGAGATACAGAGGCAGACTATGCGTTCCAGATGTAAAGGCGACTTAGAGAGCGGATTATGTTAGAAGCCCACAACTACAGGTATTCTATCTACCTGGGTTTCCCAAAGATGTATCATGATCTTAAGGAGATTTATTGGTGGAACGACATGAAAAAGAAAGTTGCAGACTTTGTGGCCAAGTGTCTGAATTGTCAGCAAGTGAAAGTCGAGCAACAAAAAATCAAATGTTTATCTCAGAACACAAACATCCTTTAGTGGAGATGATAAATATGGACCTTATAATAGGATTATCTCACTCATTTTGAAATCATGATATTTATGGGTGAAGGTGTAGATTGCTAATTAGTTGGTTCGAAGTTGGCGAAACGGAGTTGTTGGGATCAGATTTGGTCAATCAGTCTATGGAGAAAGTCAAGTTGATTCAAGAGCATTTAAAGGCAGCTCAGGGTCGCCAAAAGTCGTATTCCGATGTGCAGCATATAGACTTAGAGTTTCAAGTTGATGATTGTGTGTTTCTATAAGTTTTGCCTGTGAAAAGTGTTATAGATTTGGGAAGAAAGGAAAGCTCAATCCCAGATATATCGGCCCATATAGGATCCTATGAAGGATGGGGTAGGTAGCTTATGAGTTAGAATTTCCACCATAATTAGCGGTTATACACCAGTATTTCATGTGTCATGTTATAATATTCAAGTTTCCAGTATTCAAATCTCATGTCACGACATTTGTGTTTCCAATATTCAGATCTCATGATTAGAACATTAAAGTCAGTTCAGTACTCAGATATTCATGCCAGCTTAATACTCAAATATTGATGTGAGTTCAGTGATCAGATATTCATGTCAGTTCAGCACTCGATTATTCATGCCAGTTCAGTATTCATATATCCATGTTAGTTCAGAATTCACGTATCTATAACAAACAAGTGTTCATGTATATGTATCATGCTATGCGTATTATTATGCCTTATGGAGATAGTGTTATGCTCGGTTAGCTGGTAGGTATTTTGGAGAAATGTCGAAGGTATCTAACCTTTTCATTCAGGCCTTATATTACAATCTCTATGTATCTCAGTATTTAGTCAGTTTAGTAGTCATTCAGTCTAGTACCTCATCAGTTCAGTAATTGTGTATTCATTCAATTTAGTATGCAAGTGTTAATGAAAGTTCATGTTCCCACCAGACCCATTTAAGGTCCGTAGTTAGCCGAAGATACAGCCAGGACAATCATTCGAGGACGAATGATCCCAAGGGGGAGATAATGTAACACCCCATAAATTTGAATCAGTTGTGGATGCATTAAATGGGTGTTAATGTGATGGTTATCAATTGGTTATGATAATAATTGTACGAGGCATATCATAAGTGATTTGGGGTCCAAGGAAAGACCAAAGTCTAAGCCAAGTTGGAAAATTACATGATAGACTAAAATTCTAAATAAGCATGCACAAAACTATACTTTGGACGAGCATATCTACATTTATATAAAGTGTTATGTGATGAAGAACCTATCAAATGAAAGATCTTTGAGTCTAGTTTCTAACTCTTCAAACCGTTCATCATTTGGACACTCCTACCAGAAGTTATGACCAAATTACTAAAAGTTGGCAGAATTTTACACTACCGCGCCGCCCCATGTATTGCGCCATGCGGCGCGGCTGTGTAGATTATCAGAGCACCTCCAAATTTCGTTCCTAGACACATATTTCATTACCACACTGCTACACACAGTGACCCATGTGCCGCGGCTGTGCAAATCTTCGTTTTTTCAACCCGACCCTATTTTGATATAAAACCATCAGGGGTTATTTTTCCCACTTCATTTGGACAAATTTTAGAGTTTTACTCCACTCTATCAAGACCTCCAACCCCTCCCATCTTCAAGGTAAGTAATCCCCATTATCTTGGTGTAAATTTCATCATTTATACACTAGTATTGATGAAATTTACACATAAAATACTTAGATCTTCAAGGGATTTCTTCAAGAACTCAAAGGAGGGTTTTGCAAAATTTCTTCCAAAAAGGTAATCCTACACCCTTAGACATACATGTAAGGATTTATTAAGGGAATATGAGTATGAATAAGTATTAGAACTCTTGGTATGGTGATTGAAAACCATAAGTTCCCAATTTGATTACACAACTATTATAGAGATTGAAAAATGTTTATTTAATGGAACTTTGTTGGTTGGGTGTGGATGGATGGTCATATATGTGATTTTGGAAGTTATAAATTGGATAATCATGATGGTGGGATAAAATTAATGAATGGTAGTAGTTAGATGAACTAATTATATGGTGATGAGATGTAGAGATTTATGCCTACAAGGTGTTTGATAAAATGTCTAAATGTCTTAAGTAATGGAATGTATTACTAATATTGGGTTCCATTGGATGTTGCTATTGTAGATTGAAGGTTCTTAGTATTGTGGATCATTGTAGTATCACTAAGGGGCGAAATTGAGGTATGTGAGGCTAACTCTCTATGTTTGGGAATGTTAATGATTCTCCCTACACTACGTTTCTTTTATGACGTTAATAATTGCCTCAGAAATATAGTTAAGCCTAGTTCCTTGAATAGTTGTAGAACTTCTATTATCTAGCTTCATAACTCGCTCATGACTTTCATTTTGAACGTTGTGATCTTAGTGCGTATTCAATATAGACTTGGGTTTGATGCCCCCGAGTCTTAGTATAGATTACTCAGTATGCCATATACAGTTAAAATTTCAGTATTCACAATCAGTTCAAGAATACATGTCTCAGTCTAGTCCCATTCAGTATCCCAGTATTTTGTAACCCAGTATGATCCAGTATTCCAGTATCATGTAACTCAATGTGATTCAGTATTTCACTATCATGTATTGCAGTATGATTCTTAGTTTCTGATTTTAAATTCATGAATGTTGAACACCTGTATTTGGGCCTGAGGCCGTAGTTTATATACTTTATGCATATTTGGGTTTGAGGCCGTAGTTTATGCTTTATGCATGTTTGGGCCTGAGGCCGTAGTTTATGCTTTATGATTTTCGGGCCTGAGGCCATAGTTATGTATACGTATACTTGGGCCTGAGGCCATAGCTTGTGCACATATATATTTGGCCCGAGGCCGTAGCTTATTCAGATAAATAGGTTGTTCATCATTCAGAAGAGGGAGTATTCATATGCTTACTTCCTTTGTTCAGTTTCAGTTATCAGTTATCATTTCAGTTACCAGTTACCAGTTATCAGTTATTAGTTCAGTTATCAGCTATTATTGTAGTTCAGCTTCAATAGTCATTATTTCAGTTATCAATTATCAATTCTTAGTTATCAGCTTAGTTTCAGTCTCAACATATGTAATTCTTTCTTTCAGTTGCTTTACATACCAGTGTAATTCAAATGTACTGATGTCCTTTTTGCCCGGGGCCTGCATCTCACGATGTAGGTACTGATTTACAGGTTGACGATTCAGAGCACTAGGATTCTCGTACCAGCTATAGGTGATCCCCAATTATTTCGGGGAATTATAATTAGTCTTTCAGTATTTAGAGACAGTCAGTGTTTTCAGTACTTCATTAGAGGCTTCATAGACTAGAGTAACAGCTAGACAGAGTTGCAGGCTTTTCATATTAAGCCATGTGGACTACAAATATATTTCAGAATTGTATTAGTATTTCCGCACTTTGATTTATATCATTTAGACTTTTAGTATATCAGCATGTGTTAGTTTATCTTCCGCATTTAGTATGTTATGATATCACATGTTGATTCAGCTAGCCAGTTGGTTCGCTCGGTCACATGTAGTCAGGCACCGAGTGTCGTATTACGTCCAGGCCCAGGTTCGGGGAGTGACACTATGCCCACCAACTTGAGAGTGTGGAAAGAAGTCAAGAAGAGTCCAACTACAAGGAAAAAAGTGAGCTTTACTTTGAGGAATCAAGAATTGAACGTCCGCCAACCGACTCCATGAATGTTAGTGATGCCAAGAAAAATATGAAATTAGAGTCAACCTGTGTAAATGAAAATATGGTTGAGATTGACTCTAATCCGGGGGGACAAGAGGATGTCAAAATCCGGGAAGAATTGCAATTTGGAGGCTTGATCTCACATTCCAAGCATTTTTCAACATTGGAATTGTGAGGTGATATGGGAATTGAACTACATGAGTCAATGAGGGATTGCAAGGAGGAAAGGCAAAGGCCATACATCTTACAATTTGAGGGAACAAGAAGGCAAAATGACATCCCTCACACGAAAGCCAAGAAGTGCAAAATGAAGAAATTAATGCTTGGCTTGATCATCTACTTACCACCCCCACCTCTCGTGGTCACAAGCTCGATTCCAAGTTAGATGCCCAGTTCATATCGTCCAAGTGGTGAGAAAAGTGGTCGGGGTTACTGGAGAGCCAAAACCAGTAGCTGCCAAAACTTTAGAACTGCAGAAAACTGTTCTTCACGCTCGCATTGGTCTCTCGCATTCGCGAAGGTTTATAAAAATTTAAACCTTTTTCTAGCCTCACGTTCGTGGCTGTTTGGAAGTTTTTACTCTTTGCGTAGGTGACTCAGCCTCGCAAACGTGTAGGGTCAGGTTATGTTTTAAAATTCTAAAACACTGGAAATCGGCCTTAACCCCTCTTTTGGATAAAGAACAATCCCTACTCCTTAAATCCCAAAAGAAATCAAACTCCCCATATTCTTCAAGTCCATTGTGATTCTCCCTCGCCACTCCAAGGTATGTAATTTCCTCTCTTGCCTCTTAAATCTTTCTTCTCTTTCTTGGTGTGAAACAATAGAGGAGCAACAATGGTTGATTGGTGCTTAGGGTTCAAAATTTTGAAGTTTTGAATGTCAAATTCGTGTGTGAAATTTGTTGTGCTTGTTGGGTGAGTTTGGTTGAGTGAAAATGTGTGATTGTTAGTGTAAAATTTTGGGCAAGATGTGTACCAAAGTTGATTGAAAAACAAGAAAGAAAAGAGGGCACACACACTGTTTGACAAAATGCCTGAAAGAAAAATAGGTCCGGGCAAGGAAGATGACCTTCACGAACGCGAAGGCAAATTTTTAGGCAAATTTTTTTTGACCTTTGTGAACGCGATGGTCTGCTTGCAAATGTGAAGGTCTAAATCTGGGGAAAAAAATTTGCTCTTCGCGAATGCAATGATCTGCTCGCGAACGCGAAAAGCAATCACTGGCAGTCCCAAAATTGGCAAAAACAGTAGCTTTGCTCAGCTCTGCTCGGGACCTTTTTCGCCTATTTCTTTGGCCTAAATACTTCCTAATACATTGTTTTAAGTGTCTATATGAGCTTTTAACATTGCTGGTCTATCTTGTAGGTACTTTGGGCATAAAATGGATCCGGAACACAATAAAATTGAGCAAGAACATGTCTTCGAAACTAAACAAGAGGAACCCTTTGATCATGACCGGTTTCTATATGCAGTATTTGAGCGGAAATATGATGAACTCTTGTCAAATACCATCATCCGAGAAAGAGGCATAAATACAAAAAAGGTTGAAGCTAAAATGCCGGGCTTCAACACGAGATTGGTAGAAAGTAGGTGGATTTGTTTCGCCGAGCAACGAAATGATGCCAACCACATAGTAGTTTTGGAATTTTATGCAAACACCTTGAGGACCGACTTCCAAGGTACCTTAGTTACTAGTGTGCGGGGTGTGCATGTCCATTTCAGTCCTGAGATAATCAACGGAATTTATGGCATTCCCAATGTTGACAATGAAGTCTATAGAGACAGAGCTAGAGCAGGAGGAAACCAGTGGCTAATGGACAAATTGCATAATGGGTTACCCCGAAGTGGATGACAGTGCACAAGGGAGTTGATTTTCATGATTTCACGGCTGAGGCAAAGACATGGCTCTCTATTATCTATGCAAGAGTCTTGCCCTTTACAAATGACACTGATGTGACACCTGTGAACTTGGGGGAGCACATTGTTCGAGAAATTGAGGAAGCCACTCATGGGAGGTCCAAGAGACTATTCTTCCCATCCTTGATCAGTCTACTATGCTATGATGCTAGGGTGCTTAAATGCCCAAATGATGTTGAGAAAGGTCTGGGAAAACCAATGATCCATCCTTTGCTGAAAAGGGGACCCAGTGACAAATAGAAAAAGAGGAGGATTGATGTTACATCCTCTTCATTTGGGAAGTTCTATGAGGCAACCACTAATCCCACCGGATCCTTTGCACCTGCACCAGGGTCATTTGATCACATGAGACCACTCCAGTCCGGCCCTCACACTATGCGCCACTTATCCAGTCAGATACATGGAGTAGATGTGCATATTAGGCAGCTTATAGCTGGCCTTCCTACTGGCCCACCTGGGGCAAGCACATCTACTGGGGTTGCTGCCCCACCATCCATGGAGGATGTGTTCAAAGAGCAAAAAGGAATCACAGGCAAGGTGGAGGCCATGAACACCATGTTGGATAATGTGAGTCGTTGGCAAGGGAAGATTGAGAAGAGGCAGAAAAAGTTCAAGGAGCATGAGAAGAAGAAAAACAAATTTTTTTCCAAGATAATGCACAAGCTGAGTTCATTTTTTGGCTCACATGAATCAAAGGACGATGATGATGCGGATTTGGAGCTCTAATTTCCCACCATATCCAGTTTCGACTGATGCGGTTTCAGGGAGCACCTCCTTCATTTTATATTGTTTTGTTTAGTTGCATTGAGGACAGTGCAACACTTTAGGTTGGGGGTGACTCATTTATATATGATGTAATTAGATCATGATTTCATTTATATATGGTGGATGTATGTAGAGCATGAACATTTTTTGTGAACTTGTGTAGATTGGTTGACGTTTTAGTTTATTAGTAATAATTTAAAGTTTAATTCTAGAATTTTAGCATTAATCTTTTTAGTATTTATTATTTTCTTATTTTGATACTTTATTTACTTTTAGTAGTATTAATTAAAATCCTTGATTTTTCTTTATGCTGCGGTTCTTTTTCAAGAAAATAATTTGTGTCGAACTGGATGACTTTTCCCTATGATGGATGACATGACAACTTTCTTAAGGGATTAGTCTTGTTTAGTTTTTTAGGTAAATATTTTTTTTAGTTAGTTTAGTAGATAGTAGTGAATAAAGTAGTTTTTGGGTGTGATCTTGTGTCCATAAACCAACGTGTGGCTTATTTGGTACCAACATAATTTAAACTTTGGCATATGAAGTTTGATCTAAAATGAAAAATAATTGAAGTAATAATCCTTGTTGTGAATTTTAGGTTCTATTTTTTGTTCTTTGATTCATTAAATAGCCTTTTAGGCTATATGTGATTTTCTTCGGGTTTATTAGTTTTAATTGGATTTTGGATTTATATGTCACTTGATTTTGCATGTGCCATGTGTGGTGAGATTTGTTATGAGTTCTTTTGCATTATTTGTAGTCTAGAACTTGCCCGGAATGTGCTTCAAGGCGAAATCCTAGACTAACTTCGTTTAAAAAATGATGTTAGGCCTTCCTTGGACTTTTATTGTGCCTTAAATTTCCGACCCTTGCATATTTTTCCTAGTCAACCCCTTTTGAGCCTTTAAACTTTTTCTTTGGCAACCATGTTACAAGCTTTAACCCTTTGTTCTTTATTGATCTATCTTTTGGCACCCTACCTCCCTAAGTACTTTGAAACTGTAAACATAGGCTAAAAGCTTAAGTTTGGGGGTGAAAGTTGGAAAAGTTGTGATGTGGAAGTTGCTTAAAAGGTGAAAGGTAATATATAAAAAATTATGAGTAAAAAAAAAGAAGGAAAAATAAGGAGTTGTAAATAAAGAGAAGAATAGGTGTGGAATGAAAAGTGAAGAAAGGTTGGAAAATATTTTTGAAGGAAGTGTGCTTTAATTGTTGCAAATTGTAGTGTTTAGGGAGGTTTTAAGTCACTCTAATTCAAATTGTGCCCTACCTTAACCAAAAACCTACATTACAACCCTTTAAGTCCTACTTAATTTTGAACCAAATGTGTCTACATTAGTGGAGAAATACATGAAGGGCAAGCTTATGGTACTACTCTTGTGCATTTGAATATCTTTGTGAGAGTGAGAGTTAATTCTTTCCATTTGGTATCCTATTTGTGTTTAAATTGCAATTTATAAGTTGGGATTCTCTCATAAGTGTGAGACACATGAAATTTTGAGTTGTGAACTTAATCCAGTCTCCAATTGGGAGGAATGAACAAAAGAAAATTGTTTGTAATAATGAGGCAAATTTTGAAGCTTTAGTATCATGACTTGGTTGCTACTTTGATTAATGTGGTGCTTGAGCACTTAAATTGAAATAAAATTTGTGAGAAGTTGGTGATTCATATGCTTTAGATTAATTGTTGGTACCACCCAAAGTCACTAGATTGTATTTAATTTGAACCTTTTTGACTTGAAATGATGCTTGGTATGCTATTGAGCTTAATTGATGATTTTATAGAAGGATGTCCCTAGTTGTTGAATTGCTTGAGGACAAGCAATAGTTTAAGTTTGGGGGTTTGATAAGTGGGTAATTTTGCTATGTTTGGTTGATAAAATAGTGTGTTTATTGTCATTTACTTCTATTTTATAGGTTATATGTGATTTAGAAGTGATGGTGAAGAAACCAAGTGAAAACAAGTCAAAAAGGAGCTAAAATGGACAATGGAAATCTGCCTAGTCATTTACCCTTCGCGAACGCGAAGGTCCTAGGCGAACACAAAGAAGCAGAAAGCAAGACCTTCGCGAATGCGCAGTATACATTGCAAACAGGAAGCAGTAGAACCCAAACCTTCGCGAATGTGAAGGATCAAACGCGAACGCGAAGGTGTAGTCGCGAACGAGAAGAAGAAACTGGGCGGAAAAACTGGGCAATTCCAGAATTTCACGATTTTGACCCCAAACCATTTAATACACAAACCAGCTCATTTGTAAAATATCTTTGGCTTATTTTCAGTCCTCAAGACTAGAGAGAACAAGTTTGGAAGCTAGGGTTTTTGCACACACACTTGGTTTTGAAGATTTGAAGATTTTGGTTAAGAATTTCTTAATCATTTGTACTCATTTCTTCATTTTCTTGCTTTGTATTGAATATCTAAGTATGTAGTTTCAACACTTGAATTTTATTTATGGAAATATTCATAATTAAAGTGTGGATTAAATATCTTGTTGTGCTTATGTATTGAATGATTTTTTATCTTTTATGAAGTGAGTTATTGTTTCTTTAATTATTCTTGTTCTTTAATATTTCCAAAGGGATTAGCTAACCCTAGGACTCTCCCATTAACTTCGAACTAATTTTGGGAAAGATTAATTAACAAGAACTTGAGGCTTTAACCCTCATTTTATAGATTCTACCTAGGTATAGGATTGAACTGCTTGTAGCCATAATTCGGTGTGCTTAATCTCGTAATTATTTTAGGGATAATTCAATTAGGAAGTCTTGTTAGTCTTTGGAAGAAGCTAATATAGAATTATTACCCGTATTTAATTAACATAAACTCGCTCATATTTATAAAATCGTGAAATACATTGGATCTTTACTTCAGTGTAATTCCCCGTGTATCCATACTTGTAGCCATTGATCATTTTACTTGCTTTCTAGATTAGTTTACATTTCCATATTTATCTATAATATTTTCTAAAAACAATTCTAAGTGTTTGGCATTGCATAACAAGTGATAATTCTCTTACATTCCTAATCGCCCACATATTGTTCTCTGTGAGATTCGATCCCGACTCATAGTTGGGTAAATTATATTGCATGCGATCATGTCCATTTACTTTTTAGTAGTGGATTTGGATGTCATCACTCCTGAAGTCAAAATATGAAATAATACTCTAAACCACGATTTGGGGTTTTTAAATTTGCCCAGCTACGCCTCATTCGCGAACGCGAAAAGTGCCTCGCTTTCCCGAAGCACAAAAATTCTCAGCTGAATCTTCCTCTTATGCAAATGTGACATCCCAGTATGGAATGCGATGATCTTTGACCCATGGCCTACGCGAACGCGAACCATTCTCGTGAATGCGAAGGCTAAATGCCTGAGCCGCTCATGCCCTTCTACGCGAAGGCAGAACCCCTCTCGCAATCACGATGAACAGAACCACTAAACCTTAGTGAACGCGTGGCCTTCTTCGCGAACACGAAAAAAAATCCTCCTGCCCCTGAACAACTCTACACGAATGCAATCTCTTCATCGCGAACGTGATGAAGACCGCACCAGACACCAGATCAACAATTCTATAAGGACAAAACTCAATCCGAATCAATCTAAATCTCACCCGAGGCTCCCGGGACCCATCCAAACATACCAACATATCCTAAAACATCATGCAAACTTAGTCAAAACCTCAAATTACGTCAAACAATACTAAAAACATGAATCGCACCCCAATTTAAGCCTATTGAAAATAATGGATTTCCAACTTCAACAATCGATGTCGAAACCCATCAAACCAACTCCGATTGATCTCAAATTTTGCACACAATTCATAAATGACGGATCTATTCTAACTTCAGGAACCAAAATTCGAGTCCAGTATCAACAAAGTCAACTCTCGGTCAAACTTCTCAACTTTCTAACTTTCGCCAATTCAAGCCAAAACGACCTACGGGCCTCCAAATCAATATTCGGACATACTCCTAAGTCCAAAATCACCATGTGAAGCTATCAGAACCAGCAAAACTCCATTTTGGAGTCATTTACTCATAACTCAACCTCTAATCAACTCTTTCAACTTAAGCTTCCAACCTTGGAACAAAGTGTCGTAATTCATTTCGAAACATCCCCGAACCAAACCAACATAACCATAATTGTACATAGAATATACAGTGAATGGGGGAATAGGCCTACAATACTCAAAATGACCGGCTAGTTCGTTACATTCTCACCCTCTTAAACAAACGTTCGTCCTTGAATGAATCTTGAATCATAACTGGAGTCTCAAATAGGTATGGATAGCTGCTACACATCTCCTGTTCAGTATTCCAAGTAGCCTCCTTGACTAGCTAACATCTCCAATGTACTTTCACTGAAGCTATATTCTTTGATCTCAACTTTCGAACCTGCCAATCTAAAATGGCCACCGGCTCCACATCATAAGTCAAATATCCATCTAATTGAACCATGTTGAAGTCCAAAACATGAGAGTGATCACCGAAATACTTCTGGAGCATGGAAACATGAAATACTGGGGGAACACTCAATAATCTAGGTGGCAGTGCAAGCTTGTAGGCCACCTCTCCAATCCTTTCAAGCACCTCAAAAGGGCTCATATACCGAGGGCTCAACTTTCCTTTCTTCCCGAATCTCATCACACCCTTTATGGGTGAAACTCTGAGCAGTACCTTCTCTCTCACCATATAGGCAACATCATAAATCTTCTTATCTATGTAACTCTTCTGTCTAGATTGTGCCGTGCGAAGCCCATACTGAATCAACTTGACCTTTTCCAAGGAATCCTGAACCAGATTCATGCCCAACAACCTAGCCTCCCTCGACTCAAACCACCTAACTGGAGATTGACCCCGCCTCCCATGTCATAAGGAGCCATCTGAATACTCGATGGGTAGCTGTTATTGTAGGAAAACTCTGCAAGCAGTAGAAACTCATCCCAAGAAGCCCCAAAATCCATAACACAAGTGCGTAACATATCCTCCAATATCTGAATGGTGTACTCGGACAGTGTTTTCCATTTGGGGGTGGAATGTTGTACTTAACTCAACCCGTGTTCCTAGATCTTGCTACACCACTCTTCAAAACTGCGAGGTGAATTGCGTGCCCTGATCAAAAATAATGGACAGCGGCACACTGTGATGGCGAACAATCTCGCGGATATAGATCTTAGCCAATCGCTCCGAAGAATAGGTAGTCACAATCTGAGGGAGCCCAACAACAAAGTCCATGGTGATACGCTCCCATTTCCACTCAAGAATCTCAAGCCTCTGAAGCAAACCGCCCGGCCTCTGGTACTTGTAATTCACCAACTAAAAAGTTCAAGCATCGAGCCACGTACTCCACTATATCTTTTTTCATTCTTCTCCACCAATAGCGCTGCCTCAAATTCTGATATATTTTTCCAGCACCCGGATGAATGGAATACTGCGAACTATAGGACTCCTCAAGAATTAACTAACGTAACCCATCCACATTGGGCGAACAAATTTGACCCTATATCTGCAACACCCCATCATCTCTAATAGAAACCTCCTTGGCATCACCGTGATGCAACATGTCCTTAAGGACAAGCAAATAGGGGTTATCATACTGACACGCTCTGATGCGCTCATATAAAGAAGACCGAGAAACCACGCATGCTAGAACCCGACTAGACTCTGAAACATCTAACCTTATGAATTAATTGGCCAAGGCCTAAACATCTGATGCTAGCAGTCTCTCACCAACAGGAATATATACAAGGCTACACATACTCACCATCTTTCTACTCAAGGCATCGGCCACCACATTGGCCATTCCGAGATGATACAAAATGGTAATATCATAGTTGTTTAACAGTTCCAACCATCTTCGCTGCCTCAAATTTAGATCCTTTTTATTGGAACAAGTGTTGTAGACTCCGATAATCTGTAAATACCTCACAAGACACACCCTAAAGGTAATGCCTCCAAATCTTTAATGCATGAACAATGGCTGCCAACTCTAAGTTATGAATGAGGTAGTTCTTCTAGGGATTCAACTGGCATGAAGCATAAGCAATCATTCTACCCTCCTGCATCAAGACACACCCAATACCAATCCGAGAGACATCACAATACATTGTATATGAACCCGATGCTGAAGGTTAGAATCGGAGATGTGATCAAGGCAGTCTTAAGCTTCTGAAAGCTCACCTCACACTCATTAGACCACCTGAATGGGGCACCCTTATAGGTCAATCTAGTCAAAGGTATAGCAATAGATGAGAAACCCTCCACAAATCAGAGATAATATTCGGCCAAACCAAGGAAACTCTAAATCTCAGGAGCTGAAGATGGTTGGGTCCAACTCTAATCTGCCTCAATCTTCTCCGGATCTACCTTGATCCTCTCATTGGACACCACGTGCCCAAGAATTCCACAGAATCGAGACAAAACTCACACAAGGAGAATTTATCATAAAGCATCTTCTCCCTTAACGTCTATAGAACAATCCTCAGATGTTGCGTATGCTTCTCCTCGATATGTGACTACACGAGTATATCATCAATGAATACTATGACAAAAGAATCAAGATATGGCTAGAATACACTGTTCATTAGATGCATGAATGTTTCTAGGGCATTAGTCATCCCAAGAGACATCACAAGGAACTCGTAGTTACCATAGCGGGTCCTTAATACTTTCTTCAGGATGTCAGAATCCCGAATCTTCAACTGATGATATCCAGACCTCAATTCAATCTTAGATGACACTCTAGCTCCTTGAAGTTGGTCAAATAAGTCATCAATTCACGACAATGGGTACTTATTCTTAATGGTGACTTTGTTCAACTACCTATAATCAATGCACATCTGCATAGTACCATCCTTCTTCTTCACAAACAAAACCGGTGCACCCCAAGGCGATACACTAGGGCTAATGAACCCCTAATCAAGAAGCTCTTAAAGCTGCTCTTTTAATTCTTTCAACTCTGCTGATGCCATATGATACGGAGGAATAGAAATGGGCTGAGTTCCCGGCACCAAGTCAATACCAAAATCAATGTCCCTGTCGGGTGGCATGCCCGACAGGTCTGTAGGAAACACATCTGAAAAGTCCCTCACTACTGGAACAGACTCAATAGGAGAAGTATCAGCACCAACAACCCTCAGGAAAGCCAAATATGCCAAACATCCATTCCCAACCATATGTTGGGCCTGCAGATATGGAATTACTATACTGGGAACATAATACAGAGAACCTCTCTACTCTATTGTAAGCACGTGATTTTTGCTTCACAGAAATTACTCCAACAGAAAAAGAAAAAAATCAAAAAAAAATATGCATAAGTGTTTCTTGTCATTGGGTGATTGTTTTTATTAAATGTTAGTTTGGGGGTGTGTAAATTTATTTTTTGTTTTATTTAGGAGCTTTTGTTTAAATTAAAGTAGAAAAGCAAAGGAAAATGAGGATACTCGGATTGGGCCCAGAAATTAAAACAACAAGCCCAAACCACCTGTCTACTATCCAGTCCAAACCAGGCCAGCCCAAGCAACCCGTCCCCAGGCCATCAAAACGACGTAGTTCAACACCAAGACTACGTCGTTTCAGGGACGATTCATCTCAGCCGTTCCAACCAGTCCAATCCAACGGCCCTAGACCCCTTTCCGCGACCTGTTTCCAAACCCGACCCATTTTACCTAGGATCAGCCCGACCTCCTTTAGATGGAACGACACCGTTCCCTTTAAGTGAAGGGATCTTAGCCCTCGATTTCACTTGATCTGACGGCCCTGATCTAATCCCCTACCCCATATATAAACCCCTCATCACACCTCATGCCCCCTATTCGA
Source organism: Nicotiana tabacum (assembly GCF_000715075.1). Lineage (NCBI taxonomy): Eukaryota > Viridiplantae > Streptophyta > Magnoliopsida > Solanales > Solanaceae > Nicotiana > Nicotiana tabacum. Next base: position 160,566,108 of record NC_134090.1, on the reverse strand, counting down.
ACACCCCCCCTTCCATCGTCTCTCTCAGGAGACTAACTAACCTAAACACCCCTTTGCCAAACCCTAGCCGCCACCCTTCACCTTCACCGTAAAGCCGGCGGCAAGGACGCCGGTGACTACCCCCTTAACACCCCTGATGCACCTCACCACCCCAAACCCAAATCTGTTACCCCCTTGCCTCGAATCAGCCCCCTTCATCTCGAATCTTGATTTGAAGATTCGAGACCAAACCCCGATCTACACCAAACCACCCCAGGTTCACACTGGACAATCCCCTGACCTCCCTCATGACCAAACCAAGCTTGGTTTGGTCCGATCTACCCACAAATCCTAAACCCACAAATCTGAAGATTCAAACCCTAGAACACAAGAACCTGGGGAATCTGGCCAGTTTTAACAGAGGGTTGGGGTCTAATAGACCTTAATCAAGGTGTTCTCGGTCGAGAACACCCCGATTAAAGTTTGTTCGGCCTCAAATGGTTGAATCTAGTCCAGACCTGGATCGTCTTTGTTTGAATTTCGACAGTGAGTTTTCTTTTTCTTTGCTATATATTTTGTTTGAGTATTGTTTGAATTTGATAGCATGTTTAGTCAGTTTGTTTGGTATTTCTGATATTTTTCTTTCAATTCCTTCCATCCTCGTAAGACCTTTTATTCGGTCGATTACTCTTCTGTTTGTTGTTAAATACGTATGGTGAGATACATGTTCGATTAGATTATTCGTCGAATAGATAATTCATATAGCCTCCCAGTGTTCTGCAAAGTTGTCTGAAGCCATTTGGGACCCTGTTCGGTTTATTTGATTAATCGACTGATTATTCCATGTTATAATTAGTATAGTCGATTTGATAAACGTCGTCGATTAGTTTTCTATGACTGAATGTCCTAATTCCTGGTAGCTTCATAGGATTTGATCGAAGCATTGTTGATTATTTGGTTGCTTGAAAACTATCTGTGAATGGTTTGTTAGCTATAATCCAATAGTTGGAATTCAGATAGGATAATTGTTGAATTTGAACTCCCATAAGTTCAGAATTTCATTTTTGTTGAAGTTAGGGATAAAACAGTAATGGTCAGGGGTGTTAAAGGTTTGGTTTGGGGTTATAAAATCCGGAAATGTTTAAAGACAAGATGAGCTGGCGATGATGTACGAAGACATGGATTCAACCAATGGAATTAATTAACCAATAGTGGAATTAATGACATATTAAGTGCCTGTAATGGCTGGCAATCAGAAAGGCATGGCAATTTGTAGTTCTTTAATGAATTAGGGTCAATTGGACAACATGTGCTGTCAGGAATACATTCCTGCTGCCCATGCTTGGTTTTAGTTTAATAAATGATAAGGCAATTTAATAGTATTGTCAGGGGAATCTCATGGGAAGGGTTTATTTTTATTTTTTGAGTGGAAAGACAGCAAGAGAACATGGGAGGGGTTTTGAATGGTCTAACAGACTGTTTTGAATGGGTGGATGCTAGAATAAATAGGGGGGACACAAGCTAAAAAGAGGAAAGAGAAAAAAAAAGAGCTGAAGGTTCTGAAAAAAGGAGAGAGGTCAGTGAGTAGTGAAAGCATAAGCTGGAAAATTATCGAGTGTTCATAGAAGAACAAAACTGTTTAATTCTAAAGGGTTGGTCTGTTACTATCTCGTTAGGATTATTCTGATTTCCCCTGTGAGAGTACTACTGTAATCTGGCCTTCTGTATGCTATTGATTGAGCTTGGTTTTATTGCTATTTGAAGCTGTTGGTAGTTATTCGTCGAGCGACTGTGATTATTGAATTGCTGTCACTATTGCCTTGGATATTCTGGTTTTCTCGGTTGTTTTACTACTCTGTTTCTGGGACTGCTTGTTTGGTGTTTGACCACCTGGGTGTTTCATCATTGTTGAAACTGCTGTTGGTTGTTTGTGGGCTATTGGTGACATTGTTGCTAATTGTTGTTGTTGTGTTATTGCTGATTGTTGTTGATGTGTCGTTGTTGTCTGGTTGCCTGCTGCTGATACTATTTTTCTTCTCATTCTTATTGTGCAACATCCAGGTACACATTCTAAATTCACTGGTGTAATGATGAACTTGGAAGCATGAATAAGAGTATAAAGAGAATGGTTGTTTGAACTTAGCGCAGCAATTTTCATCTTTTACTTAAAGCATTCTATATACCCTACATGTACAGTCTTGACCCCAAACTGTGTAATGGATTAGTTTTCATTCTATAAGAGTTTGGTCCAGTAATTTGACGATGTAGCATAATCGAATTAGTGGTGTATCAGTGATGTTCGATCAACAAATGGTTTCGCATAGGGTCGATTAAGAAGGGTGATACAGTAATCACGTTTGTTTTATCTTGGCTCACCAGTATATAATGCATATTTCAAAAGCATGCTAGGCAATTTGGAAAAACATATGTATAAACAAATAAATCGTGTAGGTTATATTATTGGATAAATATTGCCTAAAATATTTAGTAATACCACCTAAGTTAGATAAGGTCAGTTTAGTCTTTTCGCCTTTGCGTGTCAAGCGTGTAGAAATAAGTAACTGAACCTCATATGTGTGCCCGTCAATGAATAAGGTTGCATATGTTTAATTTCTTCATCTAAAAATAGATAATCTACTCCGATATTGTTGTGCGTCAATCTCATGTTCCAGTGTTATTAAATAATAGAATATAGAACGGGAGCAATCTCTCTTTGTATAAATTCGATTGCAATTTTTATTTGCATTAGCCGTGAACTAATAACCAATAGGCTCATTTTTAGCGTATAATTAATTAAGGGATTTCTCCTATTTTTAGAGACAAACTTAATAGAAGAAATGTAACTATAGGTTTATCCTTTAAAAAATAAAAATGAGACGAGCCTCGACAAAAAAATGCACAAGCTGCGGGGCCCTCTAAATATATGCATTAAAATACTTAGAACTCGGGACAGGCCGTTTAGCGAATTTTACGGCCTTCCCCAAATAACAATATGCTAGTTGCTGTAAGTGCGTATTTAATAATGTTATCTCCTTAAATTCGGGTGCACATTTATGTTACCCAAATCCAAATCTCAACGGGATCGAAGATGTGTCTCTAATCACGAGTACATTGATGGTGACGTGACTTGAGATGCATTTCCATGACGTTGCAAATTCCTTTAATAATGAATGAGACGAGCCTCGACAAACAAAAGAAAATGCACAAGCTGCGGGGCCCTCTAAATATATATGTTAAAATACTTAGAGTTCGGGACAGGCCGTTTAGCTAATTTTACGACCTTCCCCAAATAACAATACGCTAGTTGCTTTAGGCGCGCCTTTAATAATTCATTTTCCTTAACTCGGGTGCACATTTATGTGACTCAAATCCAAATCTCAATCGAGCCGAGATATGTCCACAACCACGGGTGCATCGATGTGACGTGGTTCGAGACATGTTTTCACGACATTGCAATTCTCGTAAAAAATATAATAATAAAAGCGGTCAAGAGTTTAAATTTGCACATAATGTCATATTTGTATAAAATCAATTAATCAAGCCGAATATAACAGTTAAGCGACCGTGCCGAGAACCACGGAACTTGGGAATGCCTAACACCTTCTCCCGGGTTAACAGAATTCCTTATCCGGATTTTCTGGTACGCAGACTGTAATATGGAGTCATTCTTTTTCTCGATTCGGGATTAAAATTGGTGACTTGGGACACCCTAAATCTCCCAGGTGGCGACTCTGAAATAAATAAACAAATCCCGTTTTGATTGTCCTTCAATTGGAAAAAACTCCCTTCACCCCTCGCGGGGCGGAAAAAGGAGGTGTGACAGCTCTGGCGACTCTGCTGGGGACTCCAAAACCCAGAACCACTGGTTCAGAGTTAGAAATTCGATCTTAGAATAATTGTTCTATTTGGCTTTATTTATTATCTGATATTCTTATATGTGATGCATGTGCAAAATGATGTGTGTTACCGCTTTGATATTATGTGACTGTATATATAAACTGTGCCGAAACCCTTCTCTTCTTACCTCCGGGGAGAAGCTCGCTGGTCGAGACTCCCTATTCTGTTAGTGTCATACCCAAGTAGAAAGAGGCTCGGATAAGTTACAAAGCCGGACGACCCCGCGGGTCCCCGGTACGTAGCCCCCTCCTCGACTCGAGTTGTTCGCTCGTGTAAGCCTGGTCTAGAACAAAGCCCAGTTTGAAGCGTAGTAAAACATAACTTCATGCTGGATCCCTAGTAGGAAAATGCTTATTTGCATCACGTTGCATTTGACTTAGGGGGCTCAATACAGGGGTTGGGCCCGTCTAGGAATAGCAGCCTGGAACAAAAAGACCATCATGTGGCATCTTGTCTGTTAGCGCATTTAATTTGCTTCGAATTTTGCATGTTGACCGGCGGGTGATAACGGGAATTTTGAAAAAAAAATATATAAATAAATAAATGACAAAGATTGTCAAGAGTTTCTCACTTAAGAAAAAGCAATGTCCAAATATTTTTCAATTTTGAGAAAACCCCGTGATTTAGATAATTTTCTAACCCGAACTACGTCGGTTTGATTCTCACCGGATGTGGGATACGTAGGCAACCCTTATCGGGTCCAACTCCCCATTTTTGTTTTACCAATAATGATATATGTATGTACATATATACACATATATGTATATACATATATTGTTTCTTTCAAAAAAAAAGAAAAAAAAAAGGGAAAACGAAAATTGTTTGGAATCAAAATAAAGATTTTTTGCTTTCATCTGAAATCACCTTAATAAATGTGCAGAATGAGCACAAGTAAGAGTTCATCTGAGGCCATTATAAACAAAGTTCCTTTGGGCTTACGCATGTGGTGGAACAACTTAGAAGGATCAGGGCGAGATACGGTCAAAATATACTTGGGAAATTTGGTTGGATTGTTGGACATCGATCCACGAGGGGACATTATCAGGGCTTTAATTTCATTTTGGGACTCGGCACACAATGTATTTCACTTCTCAGACTTCGAACTCACCCCGACGCTGGAGGAGTTGGCAGGGTACATTGAGTGTCCTAAAATCCCTATGAAAGAACAGTATCTCATTGCACCAAGGACCGTGACCATACACAAATTCCTGGACATCGTAAAGATCCGCAGAACGGTTCATAACCCAGAGTTATCAAAAGGGTTTTGTAGCTTGGCATTTCTGTACGACAGGTACGGTCATCTGGGAGGGTTCAACAATCCCGAGAGTAAGATTTGCAGTGGGGAAAGCCGGTTGAAATGGGAGAGGCATAGATGTATTGCTTTCATGATAGCCTTTCTAGGTTTTCTGGTGTTCCCTAGAAAGGATGGGAAAATTAACATACAAATCGCTGGGGTCGTCAGCACTTTGCTCAAGCAAGAAAACAACACTATGGCACCAATGATAATAGCAGATATTTTCCGCGCACTCACTATTTGCAAAACCGGAGGAGGTTTCTTCGAAGGATGTAATATACTACTGCAAATGTGGATGATAGAGCATCTATGTCATCGCCCTCAATTTCTGAAATTGGGTCATCACAAAAGACTTGTATAGAAGAGTTTCCAACGAGGATCGGCGGGTTCGGCTTGCCAGAAGGGGTCGCCGAATGGGTCACGCTACTGCGCTATGTTTCAGCAAACCAGATAGAGTGGGCATTTGGGTGGCTACCCATAGATGAAGTCATACACATGTCAGCCACCGAATCCCATTTGTTGTTGATGGGTCTCCAAAGTATCCAGCCCTACGCACCATGCAGAGTGTTGAGACAGTTGGGGCGATACCAAATAATCCCAAAAGAAGAAGATCTCAGCAGCGAGGTGATCGAAATCGGACCTGGTGGGCAGTTCCCTGAAGCGGTCGTTCGAAGAATCTGGAATGAATGTCAAACCTTGAAGGTGGATATGTGTGTACGCGATCGGGCCAAGGGCGAAGTGTCACCAAAATACCTCACGTAGTACAGAAAAGAGCTTGAGCATCAGAGACCAACTAAGAGAGATCACATCCAAGACTTTGAGGAAGCATCACATGCACAGTGGGGTTGGTTAAAAAGGGAGAAAGGCTACCGGGCTGAAATCGGGAAGCCAAAGCAACAAGTTGAAAGGCTTACATTTGAGAACAACGTGCAAGTCGCCTCCGAGTGGGGTGAAAAGAACAAGTTAGCCCAAGAGAACCAGACACTAAAGGCCCGCATTCGCCAAGCCAGCAAGAGTAACATTGACCGACAGAAACGTCGCTCCGACGAAAGATTGATAGCAGATTTGAGAAGTCAGGTCAGCCAAAGCCAAGAAGAATTAGAACAATCAGAGGCTTGCATAGCAAGGATGAAGGTCAGATGGGCAAAAGGTACAATGGCCCGGAGGCAGCGTCTGCAACAGGTCATAAGGGATTATGAAATGAGCATCGGGATATTAAGGAAAACGAACTCCACTCTTCATGATCGGATCATCAAACAAGCACGAGATGCCCAGGCCGACAAAAGACGTTGTTACGATGCAATGGCCTGCATGGAAAGACAAATGGAGATGTTCCACGATCGACTTGCCGACAATGCTCAAGCACTGGGATTAAAGAATCGGCAAATAAAGCAATTGTTTGATGAAAGAGACAACATTCGAGGAAGGATCGACGAGATTGGGCACTACATCTACATGAGATGCCTAGCATGTGAGCAAATACCTCGGAAAACCCTCCTTGTTTCCATCATGGGCTGCGTCCACCGGATCATGAATGAGTTGAAGAGCTTACAGAGAGACCTTACACCAAGGGCCGCAGAAAGGCCGAGCGATGCCTCGCGAGCCCTCAAATTGGAATTGTAGCCCTAGTTCGAATCTTGTTTAATTAGTTTTGTTGTCTTCCATGTGTTGTTTTCTTTCTGTTAAGGAATTAGGTCAAAAACTTTGGAATCTGTACTGTTGCTATTCTTTGTTTAAAGAAAGTTGTAATAGCAAATTTTGATGATGAATTAAAGGATCCCAAAAGAATTTTGTGTGTCTTTACTTTATGGCAGAACTACGCCTGGTCTGATTGCGCGGGGACGTGATAGGTAGGCAATCAACCGCCTTTAATAAAGAAAGAAAAAAGAAAAAAAAGAGAGAAAAGAAAATACAAAGAAAAAGAAAAAAAATAATAAAAAAATAAAATAAAATACAGGGTTTCCCAAAGTTCTTTAAAAAGGACAAATGAGCAAGCCGGGATGACGCATGTTGTTTGAAGCAAAGCATGTTAGAAGCGGTTAACTGCCTAGGAGCATTGCATCCTCAGTATGTGTTATCAAATCTGTTAAACTCTAACGCTAACAAAGTTTGTTGTTGTCTGAATCCAGACAGTTAGTTGTTAAAGAATTCTGGCAACACACCCTTACCAAACCAGATCCAAAGGACCGGTAGCAACAAGCATGACTACTTCAGAGAATAGTACCGAGGAAGAAAGGCCGATGAGCCAGTTGTTAAAAGAAGCAATGGAAAAGATTGAAAGGATGGGACTAGAGATGAATGCAATGCAGCTAGCTCTAGCCAAAGCACAAAAGAGCCCTGAGCCACTAGGGCACATGCCGGAATACCCTCACTCCGGCCCTTCAACAAGCCTCCCGAATCCCCGTTATCATCAGGAGAGAAGCCCCCATGATTCCCAAGCTCTACCCCCCATCAACCTCTCCCAACACCAAATGTTCCCACTTTTGTGGGACCCACATCAGCCACCCTGCAAAGAACAACCAGCGAGCCATTATTTCAGGCTCACGATACGCAATACTATCCCCCTGAGCCCACATTCCATGCCCCCGAACCACATGCCTACAATCTGCACTTGGAGGTACCGGCAGAGATTGAAAAGCCGGTTAAAGTCCCAGAACAAGATGAGGTATTGAGGAAGTTCAAAAGCCTGGAGCAGTCCTTCAGGAACCTGCACGGATTGGGCCACCAGGTCAGCGTGGCCTACAAGGATCTATGCCCTTTCCCGGATGTCCAGCTCCCGGCTGGCTTCAAGATGCCTATGTTTGATTTATATGAAGGGCACGGTGATCCCATGGCGCATTTGTGGGGATTCTGTAGCAAAATGAGGGGGCAGGCGGCAAAGATGAGCTGTTGATAGCTTATTTCGGCCAAAGTCTGAGCGGATCGGCACTAGAATGGTATACCAGGCAGGATTCCAGCAGATGGTACACCTGGGATGATCTGGCGCAGGCTTTCGCAGGTCATTTTCAATACAATCTCAAGATAGTCCCTGACCGTCTCACATTGTTGAGGACCGGGAAGAAACCCGAGGAAAGTTTTCGTGAGTTTGGGTTCCGCTGGAGAGAGCAAGCGGCCAGAGTCGATCCTCCCATGAGAGAGGGAGAGATGGTGGACTACTTCTTGCAGACATTGGATCCAACCTACTTTGGTCACTTGGTGACGACGGTTGGAAAATCCTTCAACGAGGTAGTGAAGATAGGGGTCATGATAGAAGAGGGTCTGAGGTCTGACAAAATCCTGAATTACTCGGCACTCAAGGCCACGAGCCAGGCTATTCAGAGCGGCACGGGAGGTGCGCTGGGAAGGAGGAAGAAAGAAGAAATTGCCACGATTGAGGCAAGCAGTTGGGCCAGGTCTGGCAGACCACACTACAACCAACCCGGACCTCACAGGCCAAGCTACCCATACAGCCTACCACATCATTACTATCCACCCCAAGAACAACATTTCACCGTCCATCAAGCCCAGACATACACCCAACCTCCGGTTCGCCCACAATGGCGTGCGCCAGCTCCCCACAATACATACCCAGCTCCACATAATACCTACCCACCACCACAAAATACCTACCCTCCACCCAGAGCATACAGGAACCCTACAGGGACGGGTTTTCGAGGAAGTCAAGCTGCTAAAAATGATAGGCTGCAGAAACATAGAGCCTTTACTGAGTTGGGAGAGACTTATACCGCCGTATTCCACAAATTGAGACGGTTGGGTTTGGTGAGTCCTATCGAACCTTGAGAGAAAAACCCCCACCCCAAAATGTGAACAGGTCAATAAGCTGTGAGTACTGCTCCGGAATGCTGGGACATGATACTGAAAAATGTTGGAGGCTGAAGCAGGCGTTACAAGATCTCATTGATAATAACAAAATCGAGGTCCAAACGCCGGAGGCTCCTAACATCAACCAGAACCCACTGCCAGCGCATCACGAGACTCATATGATCGAGTTGGTGTATGAGGGAGGAGAGTTGAGAAAGCCCTCACAGACAATGATGATGATCCAGGCCGCCCCAAAAGAAGGATCGACCAGTGGAGGAACGGGGGTACAATCGCAGGGAGAAGGCGTCAAGCCAGTAGTGATATTGGGAAGGAGCCCATCCGCCATAACAAGCAAACCTGAGCCAAACAAGTTGGTAATATCAGGGGCTCCACCCACACCCGCAGTTGTGTTGAAAGGGGTATACAGGGAACTAGTCACCATAAAGCCTGTAGTCCAGCTGCCGATGACTGATAGCAAGGCTGTGCCTTAGAAATATGAGAAGGCGGTGGTGATGTACAAAGGAAAACAAGTGGAGGAAGTTAGTTGTGAAGCGCAAGGGCTGACTCGATCAGGACGGTGTTTTGCTCCGGTGGAGTTGAGAAGAACCAACCCAGCTGCAACCAAGAAACCTATGTCCGAAGAAGAGGCTGAGGAGTTCCTGAGGAAGATGAAAGTGCAGGACTACTCCGTGGTCAAACAGCTGAGGAAAACACCGGCCCAGATCTCGTTGCTGTCGTTACTAATCCATTCTGAGGAACATCGTCGGGCCCTGATGAAGATATTAAACGAAGCTCATGTGCCCAACGAGATTTTTGTAAACCACCTGGAAACCATTGCCAACAAAATTTTCGAGGTGAACAGAGTAACATTCTCAGATGATGATCTGCCAATGGAAGGTATGGAGCATAATAAAGCTCTATACCTAACTGTCAAATGTGAAAACTTGGTAGTTACTCGGACATTGGTGGATAACGGTTCAAGTGCCAATATTTGTCCATTATCCACCCTGAACCAGTTAAAGATCGACCACGGAAGAATCCATAAGAATAGTATCTGTGTCCGAGGATTTGATGGAAATGGAACAGCCACTGTGGGGGATGTTGTACTTGAATTGACCATCGGTCCGGTCCAGTTTACCATGGAGTTCCAGGTGCTAGATGCCACAGTATCTTATAACCTTCTGTTAGGACGACCGTGGATTCATGCAGCCAAAGCAGTGCCTACCACCCTACATCAGATGGTTAAGTTCGAGTGGGATAGACAAGAGGTCGTACTACACGGCGAAGACACGGCGTGCACCATGGGTGGCGCCATTGTGCCCTTCATAGAGACCGATGATGACAAAGGTCCTTGGGTCTACCAGATTTTCGATACAGTGTCGGCAAACAAAATTTCTGAAGGAGAAATCATCCCGCACCCTAGGGTAGCTGCCGCAACAGTAATGATGGTCTCGGAAATGCTGGGTAATGGATTTGTGCCGGGAAAAGGCCTGGGAGTCGAGCTTCAGGGGATTGTCCAACCTGTCTCCCTGCCCAAGAATTTGGAAACCTTCGGGTTGGGGTTCAAACCAACCGCAGCGGATGTGAAGCGAGCGTGAAAAATGAAGAAGAAAGTTTGGTTTCTGCCCAAGACGGTGCCACGTCTCTCAAGGTTTTTTGTCAGAGCAAGTTCCAAGGGGCCACCGGTCCCAAAGATTCTCGGACCATTGATCGGGATGGACAGGGACCTAAATCAGAGTTTCGAGAGGCTATTCGCTGATGTTAGTATGGTAGAAGCTGGAGAAGGTTCCAGCAAAGCAGAGATACAGTTTGTGGGGCCTAAGGCCAAAACCAACAATTGGACGGTTACTCCTCTTCCTGTCCGGGGGGAGCCTTGGTAGTAGGCTTTGATTTATGCTTTTCTTGTTCGGATTATTCCAGGGTGTAATCCAAATTTTACTTTTGTTTTGTAAAAGTGTGAACCCTTTTTATCCCGCAAGTTTAATAAAGTTCTCTTCTTTTGTTTCATTTTAATTTTGTTTTGTTCTTTTTCTTTCTGAACAGTTCTCTTTTTACTGGTTCTAACAACATGGCATGCACAACGGATCTTCGACTTAGTCTAATAAATCAATCCGAGTCCGACTTAATGATACAAGAGGTCGTTTGTGACGATGAATCTGAATATGACGAAGATAAAGCTTTCGAAGAGATAAACCGAGAACTGTGCCAATTTGAAGAGAAACCCAAGCCTAACCTAAATGACACTGAGGTTGTGAATCTAGGAGACGCTGATAATGTCCGAGAAACCAAAATCAGCATCCCCATTGACCCGAATGTCAGGGAAGAATTGATCAAAACCCTCGTGGAATTTAAAGATGTTTTTGCATGGTCATATGATGATATGCCGGGATTAAGCACCAATTTAGTGGTTCACAAATTACCCACTGACCCGGCATACCCTCCGGTCAAGCAAAAACTAAGGAAATTTAAAACAGAAATGAGTGTAAAGATCAAGGAAGAGGTGATTAAGCAGCTGCAGGCGAAGGTCATTCGGGTCACTCGATATCCCGAGTGGTTGGCCAATGTGGTACCAGTTCCGAAGAAGGATGGGAAAATCAAGGTATGCGTCGACTACCACAACCTCAACAAAGCAAGTCCCAAGGACAATTTTCCGTTGCCCAACATCCATATCTTGATCGATAATTGCGCTGGGCGCAAGATCGGATCCTTTGTGGATTGCTATGCGGGATATCATCAGATCCTAATGGACGAGGAAGATGCGGAAAAGACAGCTTTTATTACGCCATGGGGAACTTACTGCTATCGGGTAATGCCGTTCGGATTGAAGAATGCTGGGGCAACGTACATGCGAGCAATGACTACTGTGTTTCACGACATGATACACAAAGAAATTAAGGTGTACGTAGATGATGTGATCATAAAGTCTTGGCGTCAGGAAGACCATGTAGCAGACCTGAGGAGATTTTTCCAAAGACTTCGAAGGTATGATATCAAGCTCAACCCGGCCAAATGCGCATTCGGGGTTCCATCAGGAAAGCTGTTAGGATTCATCGTCAGTCGACGGTGTATTGAGTTAGACCCATCCAAGATCAAATCCATCCGAGATTTGCCACCGCCAAGGAACAAAACAGAGGTAATGAGTCTGTTGGGGAGGCTCAATTACATCAGCAGGTTCATCGCTCAACTCACGGCGACTTGTGAACCCATATTTCGGCTGTTGAAAAAAGATGCCGCGGTAAGTTGGACGGCAGAGTGTCAAGAGGCTTTCGACCAAATCAAAGGGTATCTGTCCAATCCACCCGTGTTGGTTCCACCTAAGCCAGGGAAGCCCTTAATTCTTTATCTGACGGTCCTGGAAAATTCATTTGGTTGTGTACTGGGGCAACATGATGACACAGGAAGGAAGGAGCATGCCATTTATTATCTTAGCAAGAAATTCACAGTATATGAGGTCAAGTACACTCAACTCGAGAAGACATGTTGCGCCCTAACTTGGGTGGCTCAGAAGTTGAAGCACTACCTTTCCTCGTATACTACTTATCTCATATCCCGTTTGGACCCATTGAAGTATATCTTTCAGAAACCTATGCCCACATGGAGGTTGGCAAAATGGCAAATTCTGCTCACAGAGTTTGATATCGTCTATGTGATGAGGACAGCCATGAAAGCCCAAGCGCTGGCCGACCATTTGGCAGAGAATCCCGTTGATGAAAAATACGAGCCTTTAAGAACGTATTTTCCCGACGAAGAAGTGATGCATACAAGTGGGATGGAGTTACCCGAGGAACCGGGTTGGAAGCTTTTCTTCGATGGAGCCGCGAACGCGAAAGGGGTTGGAATAGGAGCAGTACTCATTTCTAAAACAGGACGCCACTATCCTGTTACAGCTCAACTACGCTTCTATTGCACCAATAATATGGCCGAGTATGAAGCTTGCATTTTGGGTTTGTGATTAGCTGCGGACATGGATGTCCAAGACGTTTTGGTCTTGGGGGACTCGGACCTTTTGATACATCAGATTCAGGGTGAATGGGAAACACGAGATTTGAAACTCATACCATATCGACAATGTTTGCACAATCTGAGCAAGCGATTTCGATCAGTGGAATTAAAACATATCCCGAGAGTTCATAACGAGGTTGCAGATGCATTGGCCACCTTAGCATCAATGTTACACCACCCTGACAAAATGTATGTTGACCCCCTGCACATCCAAGTTCATGATCAGCACGCTTATTGCAACGCGGTAGAAGAGGAAGTAGATGGCGAGCCCTGGTTTCGTGATATCAAGGAGTACCTCAAAATGGGGATATATCCGGAACAGGCCACTGGAGACCAAAAAAGAGCCCTTCGGCGTTTGTCGAATGGTTTCTTCCTCAGCGGAGGAGTTTTGTACAGAAGAACCCCGGACTTGGGATTGTTAAGATGTATAGATGCCGGTCAGGCCACGACGGTTATGACAGAGGTACATGCTAGAGTTTATGGGCCACATATGAGCGGATATGTGTTGGCAAGGAAGATCCTTCGAGCAGGGTATTATTGGCTCACCATGGAGCATGAGTGTATCACTTTCGTGAGGAAATGCCATCAGTGTCAGATACATGGAGATCTGATTCATTCTCCGCCAACAGAGTTACATACGATGTCAGCACCCTGGCCGTTTGTTGCATGGGGCATGGATGTCATTGGGCCTATCGAGTCGGCAGCATCCAACGACCATAGGTTCATTCTGGTGACCATTGACTACTTCACCAAATGGGTCGAGGCTAAAACCTTCAAGTCGGTAACTAAAAAGTCAGTGGTGGATTTTGTTCACTCCCATATCATCTGCAGATTTAGGATCCCAAAAGTGATCATTACGGACAACGGTGCAAATATTCACAGCAGCCTGATGAGAGAAGTATGCCAACAATTCAAGATTACACACCGCAATTCCACCCTATATCGTTCCAAGGCGAATGGAGCAGTCGAAGCAGCCAATAAGAACATCAAGAAGATACTGCGGAAGATGGTGGAAGGATCCAGACAATGGCACGAGAGATTACCCTTTGCTTTGTTGGGTTATCGCACTACCGTCCGGACCTCCATAGGTGCAACTCCTTATTTGTTGGTGTACGGAACTGAGGCCGTAATACCAGTGGAGGTCGAAATTTCGTCCCTCCAGATTGTCGCTGAAGCCGAAATTGATGATGATGAATGGGTCAAAGCTCGACTAGAACAGTTGAGCTTGATAGATGAGAAACGATTGGCAGCAGTGTGCCATGGTCAGCTGTATCAGAAGAGAATGGCAAGGGCATACAATAAGAAGGTACGCCCCAGGAAGTTTGAAGTAGGGCATCAGGTATTGAAGAGGATCCTCCCGCATCAGGTCAAGGCAAAAGGCAAGTTTGCCCCAAATTGGCAAGGGCCTTATATCGTGACCAGAGTATTGTCCAACGGTGCTTTGTGTCTGACGGATATCGAGGGAAGATGTGTCGACATGGCTATCAATTCGGATGCAGTGAAAAGATATTATGCGTAATTTCTTTGATTATGGTAGTTATTGGTTCGTTTGTTTGTATTTGGTACTTATTGGATAATGAAATGACGGAGGCAATTCTTTCTTCTATCCAAACACTTTTAACCCTTGTTTCCCCCTTTTTGAGCCTTAAGTTATTCCTTCATACCCCTCTTTTGGAATCACTAATGGAAAATCTTTAAAAGAAAAAGAAAAAAAAAGAGAAGATAAAATCACAAGAAAAACAAAACCGTTAGGAACTACGTTTGACCTGATTCCTCAAAAAGGATACGTAGGCGCCTCACGGCTCGGTCATAGTGTACATAAGTGTGCATAGTAGTCACAGTGTGTGTAACGCACGTAGCTCAACATAGTGTAAAAAAATAAAATCCCCCAAGCAAGAAAACTGGGGCAGAGGTTATGTTTTAAAGTTCCAGCAAAGGTTTGATTCCAAAAGTTGTAGTGGCTCACCCGTCAGAAGTTATTTCGAATTCTTGATAGCTTTTCTTTTAGCCCCACACCAAAACCATCATCGATGTCCAAGAAAGACCTCCCGATCAACCTCCAAGAGGTGCCAAGTCAGGCAAATAAGGCCGAGAATAATACACTGATCCCCAGCAAAGAAGAGGATCATAAAACTGGAAATGAATTGATAGTCAAAAGTAATCTCCAGAAGAGAGGGTCATATCGACAACACCCCAATTCCCGCTGAAGAAATAAAATGAGAGAGTCTTATCGGTGAAAACCTTCGCAGGCAGCATAAGGCGACGAAAGATGAGAGATATAAAACGAGAGAGTCTTATCGGTGAAAACCTTCACAGGCACCATAAGGCGCCGGGAGCTGAGAGGAAAGAGAGAGTCTCATTAGTGAAAACCCCTCGAAGGGCACTATGAGGCGACATGCCAGATTGACAAAAGGGTCCATGTTCGCGAAGAAATGGACACCCATTTATCCCCAAAAAGTAAGGCCATCAGGCAGGTTGATTGATACAAATAGACTGGGTCGAGAATCTATGGTGCACGTCATGATCGTAAGAACCAGTCATGTCATCCAGATAAGTTCTTCTCTTTTCCTTTTTTCACCAGTATTGGTTCAGAAAGATTTTTCTCCTTTTTCTATCTTTTTCATTTTCTTTCTAAAAATTCGTTTTGAAAAGGATTTTTTAAAGTTTACTACCAGAGGTCGAAGGGGTACAAAAGCAAAATACGAAAGCGATAGGCCAAAAAGCCGAGGCAATAAGGCAAAAGGCATCGGTTGCAAAACCAAAGGACGAATTGTGTGGAAAGTTAAGGGTGACGTAAAGAGAGCGGAAAATGACAGGTGAAGGACTTGTGGACCAAGTTCCGAGAAGGTTTCCCCACAGAATGTCGATAAATCCCGGACCCCAGTCCGAAGTGGTCAGACGCCACAAGAAAAGGAAATTAATCCGGTGCAAGATATCCCCAGGCGATGCAATTCTATGCCTTGCGGTTCTGGGAGGAAGTAAACTCCTAAAGGGAGTGATTTCGGGGTTAAAGCGGACTCCCACAATGTGTACTGCAAAGAGAAAGCAGGAAAGGGGATAAATGGAAAACCATCCCCAGCAGGCAGGGCACCCCCAACAAGCAACTTTATCCACCAACCAGTTGTTGGAGCACAGAGTAAGGAAAAGAAAAGAAATAAAAAAAATCATCCCCCAGCAGGAAGGACATCGCCGCCCACCATGATTAAAACTAACTAAATCCTTTTGTCTGCTGCAGGAAAATAAAGGTTGATGAGACACCGAAACCGGGGCAGAAAATTTTCTGCCGTTGTCAAAAAATTTCTCGGAGGAACGAGGAGACAAATTCAAATACTTTTCATGTCTTAGTTTAAATAGGCGCCCACCTGTATAACGAGAGGAATACTTTTCATGTCTTAGTTTAAATAGGCGCCCACCTGTATGATGAGAGGAATACTTTTCAGTCTTAGTTTAAATAGGCGCCCACCTGTATAACGAGAGGAATACTTTTCATGTCTTAGTTTAAATAGGCGCCCACCTGCATAACGAGAGGAATAATTTTCATGTCTTAGTTTAAATAGGCGCCCACCTGCATAACGAGAGGAAAAGATTTGACGAAAGGTTCGGTCAAATCTTTTTCAAAAATGCTTCACACGGAGTACTCGGTTGAGCAAAAATCACTCACTTTATCTTTGCACGAAAACCCTTCGTGTCTTCGGGTAAAGAGGGGTAGCTGTAAGCACGTGATTTTTGCTTCACGGAAATTACTCCAAAAGAAAAAGAAAAAAATCAAAAAAATATATGCATAAGTGTTTCTTGTCATTGGGTGATTGTTTTTATTAAATGTTAGTTTTGGGGTGTGTAAATTTATTTTTTGTTTTATTTAGGAGCTTTTGTTTAAATTAAAGTAGAAAAGCAAAGGAAAATGAGGATACTCGGATTGGGCCCAGAAATTAAAACAACAGGCCCAAACCACCTGTCTACTATCCAGTCCAAACCAGACCAGCCCAAGCAACCCGTCCCCAGGCCATCAAAACGACGTAGTTCAACACCAAGACTACGACGTTTCAGGGACGGTTCATCTCAGCCGTTCCAACCAGTCCAATCCAACGGCCCTAGACCCCTTTCCGCGACCCGTTTCCAAACTCGACCCATTTAACCCCGGACTAGCCTGACCTCTTTTAGATGGAACGACACCGTTCCCTTTAAGTGAAGGGATCTTAGCCCTCGATTTCACTTGATCTGACGGCCCTGATCTAATCCCCTACCCCATATATAAACCCCTCATCACACCTCATGCCCCCTATTCGAACACCCCCCCTTCCATCGTCTCTCTCAGGAGACTAACTAACCTAAACACCCCTTTGCCAAACCCTAGCCGCCACCCTTCACCTTCACCGTAAAGCCGGCAGCAAGGACGCCGGTGACCACCCCCTTAACACCCCTGATGCACCTCACCACCCCAAACCCAAATCTGTTACCCCTTGCCTTGAATCAGCCCCCTTCATCTCGAATCTTGATTTGAAGATTCGAGACCAAATCCCGATCTACACCAAACCACCCCAGGTTCACACTGGACAATCCCCTGACCTCCCTCATGACCAAACCAAGCTTGGTTTGGTCCGAATCTACACACAAAACCTAAAACCACAAATCTGAAGATTCAAACCCTAGAACACAAGAACCTGGGGAATCCGGCCAGTTTTAATAGAGGGTTGGGGTCTAATAGACCTTAATCAAGGTGTTCTCGGTCGAGAACACCCCGATCAAAGTTTGTTCGGCCTCAAATGGTCGAATCTAGTCCAGACCTAGATCGTCTTTGTTTGAATTTCCACAGTGAGTTTTCTTTTTCTTTGCTATATATTTTGTTTGAGTATTGTTTGAATTTGATAGCATGTTTAGTCAGTTTGTTTGGTATTTCTGATATTTTTCTTTCAATTCCTTCCATCCTCGTAAGACCTTTTATTCGGTCGATTACTCTTCTGTTTGTTGTTAAATACGTATGGTGAGATACATGTTCGATTAGACTATTCGTCAAATAGATAATTCATATAGCCTCACAGTGTTCTGCAAAGTTGTCTGAAGCCATTTGGGACCCTGTTCGGTTTATTTGATTAATCGACTAATTATTCCATGTTATAATTAGTATAGTCGATTTGATAAACGTCGTCGATTAGTTTTCTATGACTGAATGTCCTGATTCCTGGTAGCTTCATAGGATTTGATCGAAGCATTGTTGATTATTTGGTTGCTTGAAAACTATCTGTGAATGGTTTGTTAGCTACAATCCAATAGTTGGAATTCAGATAGGATAATTGTTGAATTTGAACTCCCATAAGTTTAGAATTTCATTTTTGTTGAAGTTAGGGATAAAACAGTAATGGTCAGGGGTGTTAAAGGTTTGGTTTGGGGTTATGAAATCCGGAAATGTTTAAAGACAAGATGAGCTGGCGATGAGGTACGAAGACATGGATTCAACCAATGGAATTAATTAACCAATAGTGGAATTAATGACATATTAAGTGCATGTAATGGCTGGCAATCAAAAAGGCATGGCAGTTTGTAGTTCTTTAATGAATTAGGGTCAATTGGACAGCATGTGCTGTCAGGAATACATTCCTGCTGCCCATGCTTGGTTTTAGTTTAATAAATGATAAGGAATTTTAATAGTATTGCCAGGGGAATCTCATGGGAAGGGTTTATTTTTATTTTTTGAGTGGAAAGACAGCAAGAGAACATGGGAGGGGTTTTGAATGGTCTAACAGACTGTTTTGAATGGGTGGATGCTAGAATAAATAGGGGGGAACACAAGCTAAAAAGAGGAAAGAGAAAAAAAAAGAGCTGAAGGTTCTGAAAAAAGGAGAGAGGTCAGTGAGTAGTGAAAGCATAAGCTGGAAAATTATCGAGTGTTCATAGAAGAACAAAACTGTTTAGTTCTAAAGGGTTGGTCTGTTACTATCTCTTTAGGATTATTCTGATTTCCCCTGTGAGAGTACTACTGTAATCTGGGCTCCTGTATGCTATTGATTGAGCTTGGTTTTATTTCTATTTGAAGCTGTTGGTAGTTATTCGTCGAGCGACTGTGATTATTGAATTGTTGTCACTATTGCCTTGGATATTCTGGTCTTCTCGGTTGTTTTACTACTCTGTTTCTGGGACTTCTTGTTTGGTGTTTGACCACCTGGGTGTTTCATCATTGTTGAAACTGTTGTTGGTTGTTTGTGGGCTATTGGTAACATTGTTGCTAATTGTTGTTACTGTGTTGTTGCTGATTGTTGTTGCTGTGTCGTTGCTGTCTGGTTGCCTGCTGTTGATACTATTTTTCTTCTCATTCTTATTGTCCAACATCCAGGTACACATTCTAAATTCACTGGTGTAATGATGAACTTGGAAGCATGAATAAGAGTATAAAGAGAATGGTTGTTTGAACTTAGCGCAGCAATTTTCATCTTTTACTTAAAGCATTCTGTATACCCTACATGTACAGTCTTGACCCCAAACTGTGTAATGGATTAGTTTTCATTCTATAAGAGTTTGGTCCAGTAATTTGACGATGTAGCATAATCGTATTAGTGGTGTATCAGTGATGTTCGATCAACAAATGGTTTCGCATAGGGTTGATTAAGAAGGGTGATACAGTAATCACGTTTGTTTTATCTTGGCTCACCAGTATATAATGCATATTTCAAAAGCATGCTAGGCAATTTGGAAAAACATATGTATAAACAAATAAATCGTGTAGGTTATATTATTGGATAAATGTTGCCTAAAACATTTAGTAATACCACCTAAGTTAGATAAGGTCAGTTTAGTCTTTTCGCCTTTGCGTGTCAAGCATGTAGAAATAAGTAACTGAACCTCATATGTGTGCCCGTCAATGAATAAGGTTGCATATGTTTAATTTCTTCATCTAAAAATACATAATCTACTCCGATATTGTTGTGCGTCAATCTCATGTTCCAGTGTTATTAAATAATAGAATATAGAACGGGAGCAATCTCTCTTTGTATAAATTCGATTGCAATTTTTATTTGCATTAGCCACGAACTAATAACCAATAGGCTCATTTTTAGCGTATAATTAATTAAGGTATTTCTCCTATTTTTAGAGACAAACTTAATAGAAGAAATGTAGCCACTATAGGTTTATCCTTAAAAAAATAAAAATGAGACGAGCCTCGACAAACAAAAATGCACAAGCTGCGGGGCCCTCTAAATATATGCATTAAAATACTTAAAACTCGGGACAGGCCGTTTAGCGAATTTTACGGCCTTCCCCAAATAACAATATGCTAGTTGCTGTAGGTGCGTATTTAATAATGTTATCTCCTTAAATTCGGGTGCACATTTATGTGACCCAAATCCAAATCTCAACGGGATCGAAGATGTGTCTCTAATCACGGGTACATTGATGGTGACGTGACTTGAGATGCATTTCCATGACGTTGCAAATTCCTTTAATAATGAATGAGACGAGCCTTGACAAACAAAAGAAAATGCACAAGCTGCGGGGCCCTCTAAATATATATGTTAAAATACTTAGAGTTCGGGACAGGCCGTTTAGCTAATTTTACGGCCTTCCCCAAATAACAATACGCTAGTTGCTTTAGGCGCGCCTTTAATAATTCATTTTCCTTAACTCGGGTGCACATTTATGTGACTCAAATCCAAATCTCAATCGAGCCGAGATATGTCCACAACCACGGGTGCATCGATGTGACGTGGTTCGAGACATGTTTTCACGACATTGCAATTCTCGTAAAAAATATAATAATAAAAGCGGTCAAGAGTTTAAATTTGCACATAATGTCATATTTGTATAAAATCAGATAATCAAGCCGAATATAACAGTTAAGCGACCGTGCCGAGAACCACGGAACTTGGGAATACCTAACACCTTCTCCCGGGTTAACAGAATTCCTTATCCGGATTTTTTGATACGCAGACTGTAATATGGAGTCATTCTTTTCCTCGATTCGGGATTAAAATTGGTGACTTGGGACACCCCAAATCTCCCAGGTGGCGACTCTGAAATAAATAAACAAATCCCGTTTCGATTGTCCTTCAATTGGAAAAAACTCCCTTCACCCCTCGCGGGGCGGAAAAAGGAGGTGTGACATCTATCATAGGAAAACATGGCATCTCCAATGTCACGGTCTTAGCGTGACAATCCAGAATAGCATGACATGTTAACAACCAATCCATGCCTAGAATCACGTCAAAATCAACCTTACTACGCAACAAGATATCAACTCTCATCTCCAATCCCCCGATAATCACCACACATGACCGATATACACAATCTACCACATTAGAATTACCTACCGGCGTAGAAATATGAACAAGCATAACTAAGGAATACTGGGGCATATCCAAATAACAAGCAAAGTACGATGATACATATGAATAAGTGGAACCAAGGTCATATAATATGGAAGCATCTCTATGGCACACTGAAACAATACATGTGATCACTGCGTTTGAAGCAACGGCCTCTATCCTGGAGAGAATAGCATAGCATCTGGCCTGACCACCACCTGATCAACCTCCCCCTCTAAGGCAGCCTCGAGCTGACTGGGCGCCCTACCCCGAGATGGCGGAGTGGGTGGTGTAGATGCTGGTGCTGGAATCATAGGCTGGGATTTGTACTGTAAAACCCTACTTAATAATCTGGGGCAATCTCTATTGAGATGACTCAAATTGTCGCACTCATAGCAACCTATCCTGAAAAGTTGTTGACCCTGATAACCCGAGGAACTACCTGTAGAAACTTGGGAAGACGAAGCATGGTAAGAACTCTATGTTGGAAACACACTGAATGATGACTGACCCGAACGATCATTGTATGAACCATGGCTAACTGATTCACCACGATAAACCGGATGAGTCATTCGAGCGGTTCTATAAGGACAACCCCTACTGTGATGAGACTGTCCTCCAGATGAAACACTGCTAAAACCACCTGAACCACGAGGCCTCCTGGCCTCCCTCTCCTCATACTCTTGACTAGGAACCTAATTTAGGTGCCTAGCAACATCAACCACCTCGTCAAACCTCGCGCATGACACAATCTCCTGAGTTATGATGAAACATAGTCCATAGTTGAGGCCATCAATGAACCTCCTAATCCTCTCCCTCTTGGTAGGAACCAACCATATTGCGTGACGAGCTAACTCTGAAAACCTCATCTCATACTGGTTCACTGGCATGCCCTCCTGGTGTAGCTGCTCAAACTGCCTAAACAACTCCTCCCTTGTCTGTGGAACAAACTTCTATAAGAAGAGAACTAAGAACCCATGCCATGTAAGTGGTGCAGTGTCGACTGGTAGGCTCAACTCATAAGCCTCCCACCATCTTAAGGCTTCCCCGGCAGTTTAAAGTAGTGATTAAGACTCCACTGGTCTCCAGAATACCCAATGTGTGAAGGATCTACTAGCACCTATCTAAGAAATCCTAAGCATCCTCTTACTCAGCCCCAATGCACTCTGGAGGCCTAAGCCTCCCAAACCGCTCTAGCTTCTTCTGCTCCTCGTCACTCATAGGTGTACCAACCTGGGCCCAAGCAGCTACAATCGGCTAGGCTGGTAGTACCCCTGGTGTCTGAAGTCCCTGAGCCATCTGCTCTGGAGTACGGACGGTGGGAGTCTGAGCACCTCCCCCGACCTGAGAAGTGGCTGGTACGGCTAGAACTAAAACAACCTGAGCAAGGCTAGTGCATACAGTCAGCCAATATCTTGGCCAAAGCCTTCTGAAGGCGTGGAATCATATTAGGCACACCTATTTCTTGAGCTTCTCCCGCCGGCTCAACCACATCTGGTACCTGCTCCTAAGTTGGAGCAACTGGTGGATTCACAGGTGCTGCTCTAGCTGCAGTACGAACCGTACCTTAGCCTCTACCGTGACCCTCGCTGGTGGTACTGGTGGTCATCCGCCTGATCCTGCCGCACGTGTCCTCACCATATGTGAGAGAATAAAGTAATAGAAGTTTAGTTTTCGGAATCAACAATCTCCACGACAAAAATACAAGAAAGTGAAGTTTCCTAACAGTTCGGTAGCCTCTTGAAGATAAGCGCAGATGTCTCTGTACCGATCAGCAAGACTTTACTAAACCTTCTCATGACTCGTAATACCTATAAGCTTAGAGCTCTGATACAAACTTGTCACGATGGCACATAACACCAGCTAGGCAAGCCGAAACATGATAATAAAGGAAAACAGAACAACAGAACCTTTAGAAATAGAATATTGAAATCTCGATACAATAAATACTGCTACTACAAAAGTAAATCCCCTAGAAACTAGAAAATATGATGTCATAAGCTCTACAACTGGATACAATTCTAAAAATGAACAATTACATCACTGTCTCAACTATAACAATAGTATATAAGGAAAAGACAAGTCAAACTATGACCAAGGATGCAGCTATACCTCGCCTCTCGCAGATAGTCCAAAAAGCAGCCTACTGCTGATAACTGGTCCCCACACTTGGATCTGCACAATTAAGTGCAGAGTATAGTATGAGTACAACTGATCCAATATACTCAATAAGTATCGTAACTAATCTCGACGAGGTAAAAGAAGCACAAATTATTAAATGATGCTAGATATCACTTGTGGAGTTCATCCTTTAAACAAGTACAGAACAATAATGAAATCAAGTCATAAAGCACAGGAAGAAACATTTGTGTGTGTATGTGTATAGTTTCTCATATAGAGATGATATGCAGTTAAATCAGATAAATAATCAAGAAAATTGCAAGTAAAGATGAAATGCAAAATCCAAACAAAACATTGGCCAGTTTTCCTCAACCTTTCTATATCCGTACTTGTCAAGACCCAGATTTCCCACCCTCGGGAGTCGTGATGGTGCCTACTGATGTGAGCTAGGCAAGCCAATTATTGAACAAATTACCTTTTTACCCATTTTATACTCTTTAACATTTATAAAACAATAACGTATAATCAACGAAAATTTAGAATAAGCGGAAGAAAAGCAATAAAGTATCTGAACATGTAACTAATACAATTGTTTAAGCCTTAACCACCCAGAACTGGTGTCATAGTGTCTCAGACGATCTAAGATTTACTACATACAAAGTCCAAAAAATAAACGATACATTGTTCCTGAATTAAGGAAATGAAATAGGGATAAAGGGATAGAGGGAGATGCTAGGGCCCTACGGACGCCTACAGGTCTACCTTGGATCTCCGCGTGTACTGAAGGTAGCCACCCAATCTACGATCCAAAAGCTGCTCTGGGATCTGCACATAGTGCAGAGTGTAGTATCATCACAACTGACCTCATGTGCTGGTAAGTGTCTACCCTAACCTCGGCGAAGTAGTGATGAGGCTAGGACCAGACTACCAAATAAACCTATGCAATTCAACTATATACAGCAGAAAAGAAGAACAAAAATAAACAATCAAATATGGGAGGGGGAGCATGCGGCGGGGGAGATATCAATTCCGAATAGAATGACAACAGGTAATTGAAAGAAACAGTAAATCCCGGATATCAACAAAGAATCAGAAATCAATAAGTGCACGGCATCACCCTTCGTGTTTTTACTCTCGTCCTCACCAAAGCAATCAAGTAATGAAAATGTGCACGACATCACCCTTCGTGCTTTTACTCTCGTCCTCACCATATAATCAATATAATCGGCACGGAATTATACATCGTGCGGCACGACATCACCCTTCGTTCTTTACACTCTTTCCTCACAAGTCATACACGGCATCACCCTTCGTGTTTTAACACTTTCTCACCAAACAATACATGGCATCACCCTTCGTGCTTTAACTCTCTTCCTCACCCAAACAACAATTACAAACAATAGGGCAATTAAATGAAACTACAATAAGAATCTCGACAAGGGAATAATAATTCAACCACAAGTCCCGGCAAGGGACAACATCAAAACAACAACAACATCCGGCAAGGAGACATTCTTTTCTCTTTTTCACTTTCACTTTACAACTCACTTTACAACTTGAGTCAATGCTCTAATAGGGTTCAATTTACCTCTTACTTTCACATTTCATTATACGACTTGAGCCAATGCTCCTCAATATTCAAACACCACAATTACTTCCACAAACTTTGCCAACAATAGAAATCATCACCAAAGCATGAACAATACAACGAAGTCCTAAAATTACAATATAAGACTTACGGGCATGCTTGACACCAATGTATAGATACTCGTAACCATGCCTATACGTCGTACTCGACAAACACCACATAGCAAATAGGACTCAACTCCTAATCCTCAAGCTAAGGTTAGACCAAACACTTACCTCGATGCCACGAACACAATTCACGTCTCAATTATCGCTTTACCCCTTGATTCCACCACCAATTTGCTTGTATCTAGCCACAAGTTATTTAATTACATCAATAAACGCTAAATGAATCAACTCCAATGCATGAAAATGAGTTTTTCAAAGTTTTACCCAAAAAGTCAAAAATTGCCCCCGGGCCCACATGGTCAAAACCCCAGGTTCGAACCAAAACCCGATTACTCATTCCCCTACGAACCCAAATATATAATTTGTTTGAAATCAGACCTCAAATAGAGGTCCAAATCCCCGTTTTTTAAAAATTCTAGGTTCTACCCAAAACACCCAATTTTTCCCATGAAAATCATTGATTTTGCATTGAAATCATGTTAAAAGAGGTTAATAATTGAAGGAAATTAGTTAAAATTGACTTACAATCGATTTTGAAGAAGAGTTGTTCTTGAAAAATCGCCCTAGGGAATTTATGCTTTGAAAAGATGTGAAAAATGGTTGATTTTAGGCTAAGTATAAAAATTGCAGGCTGCAGATATGGGAATTGCGAACCCCTGCCTCTGCTATGTTCACATTTAAGGGGTTCTCGCATTTGCGACTATTGTGTCGCATTTGCGATTGTTGGCTGAAGCTAGGGGAAATCGCATTTGCGATCAAAAACCTCGCAATTGCGAGATGGGATGGTCTGGGCTGCTTTCACAATTGCGACAAGGACCTCGAATTTGCGATATCGCATTTGCGAGCCAGGCTTCGCAAATGCGAAGCCTGCAGGCCTGGACACACCAGCTAAAAACCTACAATTCAGCAAGTCCAAAATCCACCCCGTGGCCTATCCAAAGCTCACCTGAGCCCTCGAGGCTCCAAACCAAGCATGCACACCAACTTAAAAACATCGTACGGAATCGCTCGTGCATTCAAATCACTAAAATAACATCACCAACTATGAATTTAGCATCAAAATCATGAAATTTTCTTAAGAACTTCAAATTTCCAATTTTCTCAAAAACGATCCGATTCACGTCGTTTCAAGTCCGTTTCTTACCAAATTTCACACACTTATCTTAAATCACATATAAGGCTTGTATCGGGCGCCGGAACCAAAATACGGGCCCGATACCATCGAGCTCTAATCACAATTCATTTTCAAATCTCTTAAATAATTTCAGAAAATAATTTCAGAAAATAATTTTCTTTAAAAATTCATTTCTTGGGCTTGGGACCTCGGAATTCGATTCCGGGCATACGCCCAAGTCCCATATTTTCCTACAGACCCTTCGGGACCGTTAAATGACGGATCCGGGTCTGTTTACCCAAAATATTGACCGAAGTCAACTTAATTCATTTTATAGTTAAAATTTATCATTTTTCACAGATTTTCACATAATGGCTTTCCGTCTTCGCGCCCGGACTGCGCACGCAAATGAGGTGATGCGGAAGGAGGTTTTTAAGGCCTCGGAACATAGAATTTACTTTTAAAACAAGTGATGACCTTTTGGGTCATCACAGTACCAAACCACTAATTAGTTTTCCTCAATAACCGCGTGTACCCCTCAAGAAAGAAACATAAGAGGGTGATCCTAGGGGAGTGGATCCATATCCACACGCAAGCATGGTCAATTCAACGTGCTACCAGCCCGGCGTGGTCACAGGCTCAATATCATAATCCGCCCGGCGTGGTCACATGCATAACACTACAATCTGCCTGGCATGGTCACAGGCATAACAACACAATCTGCACGGCATAGTCACAGGAACTCTGTCCAATCATATCATACATGAGCAAATAAACAAGTATACATGTCTGTAATGAATGCATAACAAAATCTCATGCTCTTGGATCGGTATAAAAAATATGCTAAAGTGTAGGCATGTGCAACATGTACTATCATAGCTCAAACCTGCAATTTCATCATAAAATAACATTTATCAGTTCATTCAGGGATTAAACCCCTATGTAGCCTCAAACATGGCTCAAATAGTTTATAACAATATCATAAATGTGCGAAGCATCATAACTTAAGGTTTAACAGTCAATTCTAGGCTTATCATAGCATGAGCACAACCCGACCATGAATAAATACCCCAATGTCTGCACATGGGCTCAACCCCACACATTTGCACACCCAATAGCACGTAGCTATGTCAATAATTCAGGCAATTAGTGCCTCAACAGAGTTTAGATAAGATATTTACCTCAAGCAAATCAAATCACTCCGCTAGCAAGCCCTTTCCCAATGTATTAATCTCCGGGAGGCTTGAACCTAGACAAAAATAACGCAATATTATTAATAAAAGCTATAGGAATTAACTCTAAATGGTAAAGCTAAGATCTTTAATTAAAATAAAAATTCAACCCAAAAAGTTAGCCCCGGACCCACACCTCAGAACCCGACAAAATTCACAAAATCAAAATACCCATTCAATAATAAGTCCAACCATATCAAATCATCCAATTTCGACCAAAATTCGCCCCTCAAATTCCCAAATCTTACTCTCCAATCCCTAGTCCAAAATCCCCCAAATTTCACCTTAAAAACACATAATCTAGGTGAAGAAATTAATGGGTATTCAATATTAATGGACAAAATTGATCAAAAGTTGCTTTCCTCTTGAAATATAGTGAAATTCCTCACAAAAGTCATCCCTAGCCGAGCTCCCTAAGTTAAAATATGAAATAATACTCTAACCCACGATTTGGGGTTTTAAAATCTACCCAGGTACGCCTCCTTCGCGAACGCAAAAAGTGCCTCACGTTTGGGAAGCACAAAACTTCTTAGCTGAAAATTCCTCTTACGCGAACGCGACATCCCAATCGCGAATGCAATGACCTTTGACCCAAAGCCTACACGAACGCGACCCCATTATCGCGAACTGGAAGGCTAAATGCCTTGTGCCCAAGCCGGCCTCACCATTCTACGCAAACGCAGAACCTCTCTCGTAATCCCGATGAATAAAACCACTAAACCTTCGCGAACGCGCAAAACAAAATCCTCATGCTGCTGAACAACTCTACGCGAACGTGATCTCTTCATCGCCAACGTGATGAAGACTACACCATACACCAGATCAGCAGTTCTATAAGGCCAGAACACAATCCGAATCAATCTGAATCTTACCCGAGGCCCTCGGGACCCTATCAAAATATACCATCATATCCTAAAATATTATATGAACTTAGTCGAAACCTCAAACCACGTCAAATAATATCAAAAACACGAATCGCACCCCAATTCAAGCCTATTAAAACTAATGGATTTCCAACTTCAACAATCGATGCCAAAACCTATCGAACCAACTCCTATTGATCTTAAATTTTACACACACATCATAAATGACATAATGGATCTATTCTAACTTCATAAACAAAAATCTAATTCTGGTATTAATAAAGTTGACTCTTGGTCAAACTTTTCAACTTTCCAAACCTTCAACTTTCCAACTTTTGGAAATTCAAACTAAAACAACCTACGGATCTTCAAATCAATATCCGGACATATCCTAAGTCAAAAATCACCATACGAAGCTATCAGAATGATCAAAACTCTATTTCAAAGTCATTTACTCAAAAGTCAATATCATGTCAACTCTTTTAACTTAACCTTCCAACCTTGGAACTAAGTGTCGCAATTCATTTCGAAACATCCCCGAAACCAAACCAACCACTCCAGAAAGTCACATAACCATAGTTGAACATAGAATAAGAAGTAAATAGGGGAATAGGGCTACAATACTCTAAATGACTGGCCATGTCGTTATAGTGTAGCATTTCTAGACTTGAGGTCATGTGATTTGAGGCCTAGTGTCAATAATACATTTGTCATAGACATAATGAGATATAAATGCTTTCACTTGACTCAGAATACCTGTAACAAATATATTTTTTCGGATGAATCTGATCCGTTTGTGATTCCTTTGGATAATAGATGAACAATCTACTGATATTGTTTAGGAGTGAAGACATGAGCTGGATGTGAACTTGCTGGAAAAAAGCGTGTTGATTTGTTTGTTGTGATACAACTGAGTAAGACGTACCTCCTTCTCTACCTTATTGAATCCCAATGGGTGTTATATTGTCGACCTTATTACATCTTCTGCAGAAGTGACCTCCATACTCCACACATGATTTGCATATTGTCCAATATTAACTCCCTTACTTTTGCCTTAAAATCAGGAGGATACCTAATCAACTTGTAGCAGTTTTCCTTTGTATGTCCCTTATATTGACAGTACTCACACTGAATTTGACTTCTCTTTGACTTTCCAGTATTGTTCATGTTCTTGCTACTATATAAGGATACATTCTCCAAGGCTTCAGAAACTTGAGCAACTTGTGTCATACTTATAAGGTTTCTTTGACTTTCCTGATCCACTAACATAGAATAAGCCTAGTTTATGCTGGGTAAATGAGACATCATTATGATTTGACTCCTTGACTGAGAGTAGGACTCATTCAGTCCAGTAAGAAATTGAAAAAGCCTTTGATACTCAAAGTGTTAAGCATACTGCTTAGACTCAGGACAAGGATAGCTAGGGCAGGGCATAAGAGCATCAAACTCATCCTAAAGCTCCCTATGTGTAACGATCCGACTGATCGTTTTGAGAGTTTTATCATTGTTCCCTCATTTATTGATCATCCCCTACTTAATTATTGTATGTGACGTGCCGGGGTAGTTGGTTTGTGTCCAGAAAGGTTTCAGAATGAGTTGGGACACTTAGTCTCAAGGTTGAAAGATAAAGATGAAAATGTTGACCGGATGTTGACTTATGTGTAGACGACTCTAAAATGGAGTTTTGATGGATTTGTTAGCTCCGTTGATTTTGGGCTTAGGAGCGTGTTCGAATTATAAATTGGAGGTCCGTCATTGAATTAGGCTTGAAATGGCAGAAGTTGGAAATTTAGAAGTTTAACCGAGAGTGGACATTGTGGTTACCGGGTTCGGAATGGGGTTCCGAGAGTTGGAGTTGGTCTGTGATGTCATTTGTGACTTATATGAAAACTTTGAGGTCAATAGGACGTGATTTGATATGTTTCGGCGTCGTTTGTAGAAGTTGGAATTCCTTAGTTTCAAAAGGCGAATTGGGGTGTGATTCATATTTTTGATGTTGTTTGATGTAATTTGAGGGCTCAACTAAGTTCGTATCGTGTTTTAGGACTTGTTAGTGTGTTTGGTTGAGGTCCCGGGAGCCTCAGGTAGAGTTCAGATGGTTAGAGGATCAAATTTGGAGTTTGAAAGATTGTTGTAGCTGAAATCTTCTGGTGCAATTGCACCTGCGGAACTTTGTTCGCTGGTGCGAGTTGGGAAGCGTAGAAGTGGAGTTTGGATTGGGGGTTGTGGAGCACGTATGCGGAAGGATTTTTGCAGGTGCGGAATCGCACCTGCGCGTGGAGGATCGCAGAAGCGGAGATGGGCTTGGAGTCGCTGGTCCGTAGAAGTGGATGGACTTACGAAGATGGGCATATGCATGAGCAGGATTTGTGAGCGCAGAAGCGGTTGGTCAGCCCTTAAGTGGCCTTCGCAGATGTGGATGATTAACCGCAAAAGCGGTATCGCAGAAGCAAATTTTTGGGACCGCAGAAGCGAGAATGCCTGAGCAGAATATTAAATCGAGGGTTCCGTGGGTTTTCTTCATTTTTGAACATTCCAACTCGGTCTAAGGCGATTTTTGAGAGGATTTTCGAGGGGTTTCTTGAGGTAAGTCATTTGTGGTTAAATTTATTCAATAATTATGTTTCCCCATTGATTTTCCCACCTAGATTGTGTGGTTTTGAGGTGTAATTTTGGGAGTTGAGGCTAGGGATTTGGAGAGTTTAGATTAGGGATTTGGGTGTCGATTTGATGTTAGATTTTGGTAAATTTGGTATGGTTGGACTCGTGATTGAACGGGCTTCCGGATTTTGTAAATTTTATTAGATTCTGAGAAGTGGGCCTAGGGGGCGGCTTTTGAATGGACTTTGTGTTTAATTAAAATCTTAGTAATTTCATATAGAATTGATTCCTTTAGCTTGTATTGATTGTATCAAACTATTTGTGGCTAGATTCGAGGCATTTGGAGGTTCGCGAGGTAACAGCTTATTGGAGTAAAGTTTCGCACAGTTTGAGGTAAGTAACACTTTTAGACTTGGTTTTGCAGGTATGAGTCCCCGAATTTCGTATTATGTGATTGGTGTTGAGGTGACGCATGTGCTAAGTGATGGGCATGTAGGCGTGCAACGTAAGAATTGTGACTTGGTCGACTCCATGGAACTAAATAGTTGTTAAATCTTGTTGTTACCCGTATTTTCACAATGTGTTAGATCTATTGAGCTGTCATTCATGTTAGAAACCCTGCTTAGGCCATATTATGGTACTATTGGGACCCACAGTGGTTGTTCCTTGTTGTAGACCTAATTTTTTAATCTGTCAATTTGTACTCAGTCCCAGTTATTACTTGCATATTATGTCTTAGTCTCTGTTGTCTTTACATATTATATCGTATCATCATTTGTAGGCTGATTATCATGATTCTGGTGAGCCCGAGAGACTAGAGAGGTTATTGACTGAGTGGGCTGAGGCCCAATTGTGAGTGATATTTATGGGATTGGGCTGCACACAGCAACATACTTTATTGATTGATGCCAGAATTTGGCTTATTATAGCGCTTGGGTTGGATCATTCCCTCCAGAGTCTGCACACCCACAGTGGGCGCAATGCTAGCAGTTATAACATTTGGGCTGGATCTGCCTAGTTTTATTTGCATGTGGGTTGGATCTGCCCTGTTATGTGTTTATTGTGAAATATGAAAGCATGTTTAAGTTCTTGTTGAAAGCATGTCTAAATTCTTGTACCTTCACTTGTAGAATATAAATATATGAGATTTCATTATCATATTTTCTATAACTTTCAGTACTGTTAAATGTTGAAATTGGACCGTAATAGTTGTACTTGTCGCTACTTTCAGTCCAAAGGTTAGATTTGTTACTTACTGAGTTGATTGTACTCACGCGACACCTTGCACCTCATGTGCAGATCTTGGTGCTTCCGGTCACGGCGGTTGCTGACTTGTAGAGTCCAGACCATCAGAGATCATCGAGGTAGTTGCTTGGCATTCGCAGACCTTGACTCTCCTCCCTTATCTTTCAATTTATTTACTCAGTACTGCTTATTAGACAGTGTACCATACTTTTTCTTTTTCGTAGATGCTCATGTACTCAGTGACACCCCGATTTTAGGAAGAATTTATGTATTGAGATGAGATTTCCTATCCTGCTTTCAGAGATTTTCCTTTATTTAAACTATTTTTAGTATTTTTCAATGATTTAAAGTGTTGGAAATGTCTGAATAGTCGGCTTTCCTAGTACCATGATAGGCACCATCACGATAGGTTTGTTTGGGTCATGACAAGTTAGTATCAGAGACTAGGTTACATAGGTCTCATGAGTCATGAGCAGGTTTAATAGAGTATTGTGGATCGGTACAGAAACGTCTGTACTTATCTTCAAGAGGCTGTTAAACCTTTAGAAAACTTCACATTCTTGTATTCTCGCCGTGCGGATTTGTTGATTCCGAAAACTAAACTTCTATTGTTTTATTATCTCACAGATGGTGAGGACACGTGCTACCGGACAGGACGGACAGCCACCAGTACCACCAGCTAGGGCCATGAGAGGTCGAGGTCGCTGTAGCGGCAGAGTTGCAGCTCGTATAACAGCTAGAGTAGCACCTGCAGATCCACCAGTTGCTCTAGCTCAGGAGCAGGTTCCAGATGTGGTTGAGCCAGTGGGGCCAGCTCAGGCACCACCTGTGCCTAGTGTGATTCTAGGCCTTCAAGAGGCTTTTGGCTCAGATTTTGACTGTGTGCACTAGCCTTGCTCAGGCAGTTTCTATTCAGATCCCGCCAACCACTTCTCAGGTCGAGGGAGGTACTCAGACTTCCGATGCCCGTACTTGAGCAGGTGATGCAAAGACTTCAGACACCGGGGGTGCTACCAGGCCTAGGTAGGTTGCAGCCGCTCAGGCCTAGGTAGGTCCCGTTATGAGTGAGGATGAGCAGAAGAGACTTGAGAGGTTTGGGAGACTCCAACCTCCATCATTCAGTGGGGCTGAGTCTAAGGATGCCCATGACTTCTTGGATAGGTGCCAGCGGATTCTTCGCACGACGGTTATTCTGGAGACTAGTGGGGTCTCATTCACTACTTTTTAGTTTACTGGGCTCCCTTTAGATGCTGGGAGGCCTATGAGAGGAGCAGGCCAGTCGGTGCTACACTACTTTCATGGCATGAGTTCTCCGTTCTCTTCTTGGAGAAGTTTATGCCACTGACCCGTAGAGAGGAGCTGCACATGCAGTTCAAGCAGCTACGTTAGGAAGGGTTGTCTGTGACCCAGTATGAGATGAGATTTTCAGAGTTGGCTCGTCACGCAGTTTGGTTTGTTCCCACTGAGAAGGAGAGGATTAGGAGGTTCATTGATGGCCTCACCTATCAGTTGCATTTGGATATGACTCGGGAGAGTGTATCTGGTGCTCGATTCGACGAGATGGTTGATATTGATCGACGACTAGAGATGTTCTATAGAAAGGAGCATGAGGAGAGGGAGGCCAAGAGGCCTCATGGATCAGGTGGTTTTAGCGGTGTCCCTTCTAGGGGTTAGTTCTACCACAGCAGGGGTCGTCCTTATAGGCCCACTCAGATGGCTAATCCAGTTCATCATAGTGCATCATCCAACCATGGTTCATATAGTGCTAGACCGGGTCAGTCATCCCTCAGTGCCCTCCCAACTTAGAGTTCATCTTGTACACATTTAGTTCAGGGTTCGTTTACACCAGGTCTTCTGGTAGTTATTCTAGTTCTCGGGGTCCGCCTCAGTATTTGCCACCATTTTCTGAGAATGGATATTTTGAGTGTGGAGAGTTGGTTCATATGAGGAGGTTCTGTCCCCGCCTTACGGGAGGTCTAGTTCAGCAGAGGAGTCAGGCCACGACTTCAGCACCAGTTACTTCGCCACGAGTTTGAACATTCCAACTCGGTCTTAAGGTGATTTTTAGAGGATTTTCGAGGGGTTTCTTGAGGTAAGTCATTTGTGGTTAAATTTATTCAATAACTATGTTTCTCCGTTGATTTTCCCACCTAGATTGTATGGTTTTGAGGTGTAATTTTGGGAGTTAAAGCTTGGAATTTGGAGAGTTTAAATTAGTGATTTGGGTGTCGATTTGGTGTTGGATTTTGGAAAATTTGGTATGCTTGGACTTGTGGTTAAATGTGCTTCCAGATTTTGTGACTTTTATTGGATTCCGACGCGTGGGCTCAGGGGCCATCTTTTGAGTGAACTTTTTGACTTTTAATTAAAGGCTTAGTAATTTTATATGGAATTGATTTCTTTAGCTCGTGTTGATTGTATCGAACTATTTGTGGCTAGATTCGAGGCATTTGGAAGCCGTTTCGCGAGGCAAGGGCTTGTTGGAGTAGAGTTTCGCACAGTTTGAGGTAAATAACACTTCTAGACTTGGTTCTGAGGGTATGAGACCCCAAATTTCATGTTATGTGATTGGTGTTGAGGTGGCACATGTGCTAAGTGACGGGCATGTAGGCATGCACCGTAAGAATTTTGATTTGGTCTGGAATTGAATCGTTGTTAAATTTTGCTGTTACCCGTATTTTCACCATGTGTTAGATCTATTGTGCTGTCAGTCATGTTAGAAACCCTCCTTAGGCCATATGATGGTACTCTTGGGACCCACAATGGTCGTTTCTTGTTATAGATCTAATTGCTTAATCTATAAATTTGTACTCAGTTACAGTTATTACTTCCATATTATGTATCAGTCTTTGTTGTTTTTACATGTTATATCATATCATCATTTGTGGGATGATTATCATGATTCTGGTAAGCCCGAGAGACTGGAGAGGTTATTGACTGAGTAGGGCCGAGGGCCTATTATGAGTGATATTTATGGGATGGGACTGCACACCGGAGCAGGCTTTATTTATTGATGCCGGAATTTGGTTTATTATAGCGCTTGGGCTTGATCGGCACCTCCGGAGTCTGCACACCCACAATGGGCACAATGCTAGCAGTTATGACATTTGGGCTGGATCTGCCCTGTTTTTTTTTTTGCATGTGGGCTAAATCTGCCATGTTATGTGTTAAGTTTTGTTGTGAAATCTTAAAGCATGTTTAAGTTCTTTTTGAAAGCATGTCTAAATTCTTGTACCTTCATTTGTGGAATATAAATATATGAGATTTCATTGTCATATTTTGCCGTAACTTTCCGTACTATTAAATGTTGAAATTGGACCGTAATGGTTGGACTTGTCACTACTTTCAGTCCAAAAGTTAGATTTATTACTTATTGAGTTGGTTGTACTCACGTTACACCCTGCACATCATGTGCAGATCCAGGTGCTTCCGATCACCACGGTTGCTGACTTGTAGATTCCAGACCTTCGAAGATCATCGAAGTAGCTACTTGGCGTTCGTAGACCTTGACTCTCCTTCCCTTATATTTTAATTTATTTACTCAGTATTGCTTATTAGAAAGTGTACCAGACTTTGTCCTTTTCGTAGATGCTCATTTGCTCAGTGACACCCCGATTTTGGGAAGAATTTATGTATTGAGATGAGATTTCATATCCTACTTTAAGAGATTTTCCTTTATTTAAACTGTTTTAGTATCTTTCAATGATTTAAAGTGTTGGAAATGTCTGAATAGTCGGCTTGCCTAGTACCACGATAGGCACCATCACGACGGATTGGTTTGGGTCGTGATACTAAGTTTGGAGAAATAGTCTGTTACAGTCATGGTTCCTTGTATCAAAGTGTGTACCTCCCTATGTAAGTACAGAATTCTGGAGCTATTTACTTTATCAAACCTCTCTTTTAAATCTTCCCAAACTTTATGAGCTTTGGATGCATCTAGGGCACTACTTAGAAAATCTGGCATCACAGCATTCATTATCCATAACAGAATAATAGCATTCACTTTCTCCCACAAATCATGAAGCTCAGACTCAAACTTAAAACTTACGAAATCTACCATCGATAAATCCTAGTTTACTTTTACCTAACAAGCCAATCTCATTGCACGACACCACAAAGCATAGTTATCAGATCCAGTAAGTTGAAGAGAGATCAGAGAACCACCTGGTGTGTCTGCTGGCTATAGGTATAAAGGATTATTATGATCGATGGAGAGAAAGGTAGTTGTACCAATCATGAAAATTTCAATTAGATGAAGTCGTGGTAGTGTGAACATGAGTGGCATTGTTGATTTGGTTATCTTCAATCGCCATTGTTGAATGAGAAATTGGCTTAAGAGAACATAGCTCACAAATCCTAGCTTCGATCGAAGGTTACTCTAAGACCATTCAGCACCTCAAATTGCAGAATTGAAGCAACCTAGAAGACGAGATTTGTTTGCAAACTAGCTTAGATCTACACTAATGGCTTTGATACCATGTTAACAGTCATGGATATGGTGGTCGAAGCTAATGAGGAAGAAGAAGAATCTAGAAGAAGAAATCAAAGAAGAAGAGCATAAGCTCATTTCATTTCTTCAAAAACTATGTTATGTACACTCGCTTATAGTATCTAACAAACTAACTACTTCTAACTAACTAACCGACTTTACTAACTTCTAGCTAACTAACTATAGTTAACATTATATTTAAGCTTAACTATAGTTAGTTATCAGCTTGTGACTTAGCCGCTAGCCAATAATTTTTCTAAGCAACAATATGTACATACAACAAGCTAACATTGAATTAAAAATATATAAACTTAAACACTAATTTTTGGATAGAAATAAAGTTTTAAAATAATCAGTCTCTTTCTTACATTTACTAGCAAATCGGATGTAACAATAAACATTTATTATTGTGAATTTTTTTTTGCGTACGTCATTGATCACTACATCTACTTTTTCAAGTGTACAATCTAAGAACCTTCTATATCATGACTGACCCCTAGTTAGCCCCAAGATAGAACACCATAGCTGAAAATGGCACAAGAATTAGATGACTAATAAAAGGCATGAAAATGACAAAGGAAAGAACTTGGGAGGATCTAAAAATAGGCAAATATATAAAAGTAAGAGAAGAGAAGGACCAGGGAAGGTCATTACTTGTTTCCATGTCATTATCTTCATTTCGTCTTTTAGAGGTTACTATACAACAAATCAACAATTAATAGTTTTATATATAATAAATGAATTTGGTTTAAAACATGTGAGAAAAAATTAATTTATTAGTGTGTGTAAAATAAATGTTGGCCTCCACCTTCCGGGTAAGATTGGCGAATAAAAACCAATCCAAACGCGGTCTTTATCTGCACACAGAATATTAACCTTTGATTTCTGTTTTATTTACGTGACTTGCCATTTGACGCTTTGGCTTCCATAACTTGCGTACATATGCAACCTGCCTATGCTTTCGCTAACGTTAGCATTCTCGAAGTCGAAGACTAAAGTACTGTACGATGTTTGGGATTTTAAACCAGTAGTATTATTGTTTTAGCCCTTCAAAATAGAAATAAATGCACATCGTGTTACTTAGTTGGTAAGGTCAACGGGTTATCTATAGAGTGTATGATTTAAGTCGGTGATTAGATTAACCGGATCAGGATTTGAAGTTTATAAGTTCGGGATTGTATTCTTTTTAAATTATTGGATTCTAAATTAATAATTTATATATATTTAATAAAATTCTTATGATAAATATAGAGTTAGACAAAAACTACTATATTCGATCGAACTCGTATCCCGCACACTAACTCTGTCCCTAGTGGTAAATGGCGTACAAAATTCACTTTAGAGATAGGGCAAGAGTAGTACTAAGCAATCTATTGTACTCTCCCTGTTTCAATGGATGTGAACCTTTTTTTTTGTTCGTGTAAAAAAAATGATCTCTTTTTAGATTTGGAAATAATTTAGCATTATGTAATAATTTATATGTGTCATATTATACACTACAAATTTAATAGTCTTCTCTCGTTTTTTAAATTCTGTACCCAATCAAATAAGTTCATGTAAATTAAAATAGGGAGAGTATATGTTTCCAAGCCTATCTAACTAAAAAGACACAAAAATCTACTAAATAAATAAGACGAAAAAGACAAGCCATAACTGACTTTAAATAAATTGTTGCTAGTTTGGTGAGTTAAGTGATTATGGCTGACTACAGTAAGCATCTTGGGTTAATTATATATAATGTTTTCTATCAAAACTTGAAAAGGGATTACCGCCTATTAATGAAATGAGTCACTAGATTCTACTTAAACATGATTTTTTTTTTTTTTGAAGAATCATAGTGAAAATGAGAAGTCGAAAATTTGTAATTTTATGCATTACTTTAACTTAGAGTCAACATGCAACACAATGAGAAATAAAATTAAAATTATTTCAGAGCCCCAAAAATAGGTTTAACAAATACTAACACAAAATATTATCCAAAAAAGTTTCTCAGCAGGTAATCAATATGAACATCATTTCTCCAAACAATACTTTTTAAAAACTTTTCCAACATTTTATTTTTTTGAAAAAAGTAAAAAGAAAGGATTTGTACACAAATAATCGGTCGAATTTACTATTTACTTTTCATAGCCGATATACATTACTTATACATTGATTACACACAATTATACACATTTTATATATGGATTATAGGTATATAACCCATAGTTTAGCGCCTAAACATATATAGTTTGATTTGTCATTTTTTATTTAATACATCCCTACGAACAAATTCACATCCCACCTCACAAACGTCAACTCTAATATTAATTCTCATTTTCAATTGTGTAAATCGTTTCACCTCTAATATTTTTTACTTGGGACGATATTAGAGTAAGTAACAAAGATCTTGAGTTCAAGTCTGACCTCAATACAGAATATTATCACGTTCTTTGTTCGGAAAAAAAAAAGTTACATATAAAAGGATGTTACTGTTACATATTTAAAGTAAATAAATAAAAGCGTTATTTTCTCTTGGCCAAGTTCAATTAACCTACTAATTTTAGTTTGTTGCAGCTTTACCGCATTCAGAAATAGTTTGAATCTGTAACAGCCAATAGCAAATCAGTTATTTGTCTGCTTTGGTCCTAAGTTTGTACAACCTTAAAATATATCACTAGAGTCTAAGGCTTATTTATTTATATACCTAGCATCTCTTTCGTATTTTGTCGATGTTGGATTCACTTAGGGACATAACGTTCTAGTTGAGATTTGTCCCACTATCGTTCAAGGTTGCACGATGAATGACTCTGATACATATTTAATAGCCCAACCTACTAGTAATATTATTTGCTTTGAGCTTAGTTCCGCACGACTTTAAAATGTGTCATTAGATTTATGACTTGTTTACTTATATACTCAACATCTCTCCCGTATTTTACCGATAATATCACATAGTCTCTCGCGGCAGAGAGAATATTCTGAACTGACATTAAAAAAAAAAAATCAAATAAACTAAAGACCAGAGGGGAAGATAACAAAAAAATATATATACTATAAAAAAAAAATAAGACTAGGAATAGGCACTGCGCACGTGGGTGCCAGCAAACTGTGGTCCACATGTTGGTGGAGGGGCAGTTCAAGTAGTTATCATCAAGAAACCAGCCTTTTATATTTAATATATTTAATCATCAAAAACTCTTTTTTTTTTCTAGTCATAATTTTGACTATATAATAAGCACCAAAAACTCTAAGGAGATTTTCATTTCTTCAATCAACAATATTAGACAAAAGTCCTCTCTTTATTCTTTGAACAAAAAAAAAATTGAGTTTCATCAAAAAAGACTCAATCTTTTGAAGGTTTGTAATACTATCTAATTTAATTCTTGCTTCTCTTTATCTATTATTTAGTACTAGATATTATTTGATTTTGTATGGAGTTCTGATTAGTCTAAGTAATTAGTTAGCTATTAAATGCAAGCGCTTGACTTTGTTCATGTTTTTTCTTCCTTTTTATGAGAAAAAACTTAAACTTGAAGGCTTTCTGGTCTGTGTTTTTTCTGAATCTATTCTTCAGTTGTAAGAATTTTAGTTATTTCCAGGTATGCTTTTGGTTTTATATTCTTTATTTTTCTTTTTGTTCTGTTTTTCCATTTTCAGGGAACAAGTTTCTGCCTTTTCCAATTTTTTTCCCATTTGTCTAACTTCCCTCAAGTTACATAAGAATTATGTTGAATATGCTAATTTATCACTTTACTGAGTTAATTTTCAGTAGTCAATGATTTGAATGTTTTTGTACATAAATTGATTAAGATTTACAAGTCCCTTATTTTATTTTGTTTTTTCTTCTTTTGTGTGGGGGGGGGTGTCAATTTGGTGATGAGGTGAGAACTTAGGGAAAATGACACTATATTAGTGCTCTTAAAATAATAGCCGAAACAATATATACACACACATTTTTGTATGTTATATACAGATTTTATACACTTTTGCGGCTACATGATGTAAATAGTTTTAGCTGCGAGCTAAAAGTGATCTTTGCCCAACTCTTTATGATGACAATTTGATTACTTGTGAATCTGAAGATTGTGAAGATTATCCACTGTTCATAGTGTATTAATGGAAATCTGATGTTAGGCATATCATTTGTTCACAAATCTGAAATATAGGTTCTTTTTTGTACCTTTTTCCATTTCTAAGCCTATGAGGGGAATGGCTAATGAGTAATGAGTTTTTGACTTTAATTTTTTGTTTACTTTTTGATAAATTTGTGAGTATTTGGTAAGCCTACCACTGCAATTAGTTCTTTGTTTATTGCTTCATTTAGTAGTTACAGATAATGAATTAATCTTTTAGTGCATTAGCTGTCTTTCCTTGTTCTTTTCTTAATATGAGTTGGTTACACTTTTTCTTTTTTCAAATGTGCCTTCCCTCAATTAGGTATGCATACACAACATCATTAATTATTGTCTTTTTTTCTTTTTCTTTTGTTCTTTCCTTGATATGTCAAGATGTACTATATGACTGATTAATTACACATTTCTGTTTAGAACTGCATAATTAAGGTTTAAAGAGCTGTTTTTCTTCATCCACTGTGTGTGTTTGTGTGTTGTTTCGTCTCATTTATTTCAATTCATGGCTGCGTAGGTATAGTATCTTGGCGAAGGGAAGAGGCGAAGCCAGAATTTGAACTTTATGGGTTCTAAATTCTATGATACAATATCAGGCATTAGTAACTGGGTTCTGACTTTAACTTTTATATGTATTTAGTGCATTTATTAATACAAATACAAAGTTTGGACTAAAGCTACGGGGTTCTGCCGAACCGACGGTACCTGACCTTCTAGCTCCGTGTCTGGTGAAGGGATGACCGCAGTTTGTGAGGTATAAATCAGTATGGAGTTTGAGATCTGTGGTTGGATGTTCTGATTTGATGAACTGTCCTTCGTCTTCATGGTATTTGGGCCAATATGAATGATAATAGCTTCTTGTACTTTATTGTCATCGATCCGCTGTGATAAAAAGATGTGGATGCTTTCTTTGTCTTCGCATAGCCCTTTTCGGACTGCTACTTTTGGTTTAGAGCGTCACATATTGATCAGACCTGCATCGACGCTGATTCAATTTACATTTTTGTTCTTTGTTCTTTTATGGAAAATCTCCTGTTGCGTTTACTGCATTTTACCAATTTCCAGTTAATCAAGATTTCAAGTAACTGATCATAATTTTCTTTATTGGCAGATTTTTGTTGGTTTTGACATTCGGCATGTCTGCTGAAATGTTGTGACTACTTTTAACTAAGAGACGTCTGCAGATCGCTAACGCACCTCCTTCACTAAGTGTGTACTTTATCAAATCAAAGATAGCTTTGCTCTGAAACAGTACCGTGAATTTATCCTAAAGTATCATAGCCAGTTCGAAGCGAGTCTATAACTTATTCGCAGATGCAAGCATCCCAGAGACCGATGGAGAAAGTTGAGCAATATTATAGTCCTTACTATGTTTTTAACAACAACTCCAATGATACTAGCAGCTCAGGGACACAGTTCTCTTTTCAGTCGCAGAACGAACAGTTCTTCACTCTGGACTCCTTGCCTGCTGCCGGATATGTCATCTACGACTCGCCTCCTGCAGTAAGCGTCTCTTCCAACTGGAGTCCCTTCTCTCCCCAATATTCTCAGTCAACCATTTCAGATCAGCATCATTCCTCGGACAACACTTACGGTTCACCTTTGAGCGGGTGTTCGGGAGTTGATGGTGTGCTAAGCGAGATGGCAAATAAGTTGCTAGGCCCTGAATCCGATATTGATGACAGCAGCAGTTGCTCTTTTAATGATGTGGTCTCTGAACCTTCTTCCCTAACAAAGTGGAATCGAGTATTGGAAATCGCGTCGAGCTTGGACGTGAAAGAGCTGCTCCTCGCCTGTGCTGAAGCAGTGTCGGATGCTTATTTCCCGGCCGCAGAAGTTCTGATGAATGTCCTAGAGCAAAAGGTATCCATTTCCGGGGAACCTATGCAACGGTTGAGTGCGTATATGTTGGAAGGTATTAGGGCAAGACTGTTTTCATCAGGAAGTATCATATACAAAAAGCTGAAGTGCAAAGAACCAACTAATTCAGAATTGTTATCTTACATGCAAGTCCTCTATCACATCTGCCCTTACTACAAATTCGCTTACACGTCCGCCAATGTCGTGATCGATGAAGCCATGACGAACGAGAACAGAATCCATATAATTGATTTTCAAATTGCACAGGGAAGTCAATGGATGTTCCTTATTCAGAGTCTTGCTCGTCGGCCTGGTGGACCCCCATCCGTCCGCATCACAGGTGTTGATGATTCCCAATCAGCTCATGCACGCGGAGGAGGACTTCAGCTAGTCGGTGAAAAGCTAGCAAAAGTCGCTGAATCATGTCGAGTGCCTTTTGAATTCAATGCTGCTGCAATATCGGGCTCTGAGGTTGAGCTAGAAAACCTTTATATTAGACATGGAGAAGCCTTGGCAGTTAACTTTCCTTACATTCTGCACCACATGCCTGATGAGAGTGTAAGCACTGTGAACCATCGCGACCGCCT
Organism: Nicotiana tabacum; assembly: GCF_000715075.1. Classification (NCBI taxonomy): domain Eukaryota; kingdom Viridiplantae; phylum Streptophyta; class Magnoliopsida; order Solanales; family Solanaceae; genus Nicotiana; species Nicotiana tabacum. The sequence goes on along the minus strand of NC_134090.1, from coordinate 160,522,865 downwards.
ATTAAGACTGGTTAAGAGCTTGTCCCCGAAAATCGTTACCCTTGTTGAGCAAGAATCTAACACCAACACTGCTGCTTTCATTCCAAGATTCCGTGAAACTCTGGACTACTATACAGCAATGTTCGAGTCAATTGATGCAGGTCGCCCGAGGGATGATAAGCAGCGGATCAGTGCAGAGGAGCATTGCGTGGCGCGAGATGTGGTGAACATAATAGCATGTGAGGGCGCCGATAGAGTGGAAAGACATGAACTTTTCGGCAAGTGGAGTATGAGACTTAAGATGGCTGGATTTACGCCATGCCCCTTGAGTCAATCGGTTGGTGAAGCTATCAACGACATGTTGAAGGACTATAGCTCGAATTATAGGATTGCGGAGAACAAGGGCGCGCTTTATCTTGGATGGAAGAACAGAGCTTTAGCTACTACTTCTGCTTGGAGATGATGTTTTTGCAATTTTTGTCTAAAGCTGTAAATCATTCCTCCATGATCTTGAGATGTTACCTTTTCAGAAGGCTAGAACAGTGTATTGTTAACCCATTTTTAATTTAAGAAAGATAGGACAATGAAATATTAGTCTTGTACATGTCAACATTGGAAGGAAAATATTAAAAAAGGTTAGTCTGGTGCACTAAGCTTCCGCTATGCGTGAGGTCCGGGGAAGGTTCGGCCATAATGATATATTGTACTTAGTCTTATCTTGCATTTTTGCAAGAGGCTGTTTCCATGGTTCGAATCCGTGACCTCCTGGTCGCATGGCAGCAACTTCACTAGTTGTGCCAAGGCTGCCCTTCATTCGAATAGAACTGTGTGTTGTCCCACATTTTTAGCAGAGAAACATCTTAAGGTAGTTGTCAAATTTGTCTAGACTTATCTGTCTTTTTTTTTTTTTTTATTTAGCCATGGTATCTGAAACAGCTTGCGCGCACTTCGACTAATTTCACACTAGATACACTGGAACTAATTGTGTTTTGATAGTTCAAGATCGAGATAATGTTGGCCAACCGATTAATGTAACCATTATTTTACTTAGAATTTCAAGAAGTGAATCCTTTCTTTCGTGTCCCGGCCTTAACCAAAAACAAAAAGAAAGAACAGTCTGGTTCATAAAATATTTGGTATTCATGCAAGGTCTGGGAAAGGGCCGCATCTTTTGAGGTGTGATGGTGGACACTCTAACTTAATGCAACCATTAGTGGTTGCTTCCACGGCTCGAACCTGTGACCTATAGGTCACACGGAAATAATTTTACCGTTGCTCCACTCCAAAAACATTTCTTTCATTTAACTTAAAATAAAACAATGTCAATACTAAATATTTATATAAAATATATTTACAAGCATAGACAAAAGAAAAACACCAAAAAAGAACCCAAAAAAAATTCAAGGAAAGAAGTTATTTATATATTGGAAAATTCTACCTTTGCAAAAGTGATACATCAAAAATTGTTCAAGAATGTTGATATCCTCTCTCACATGTGCCCCGTTTAATACCAAGCTACACATTATTGTTGTATTTTTTACAAGCCTTTCTGCATTCTCTTTGGCATTCAGTCAATGTGAAAACTCTAATTTGCAAGCATTCATAATAACATTGTAGCAAAGAGTAATTGACATTGCTTTTTTCAGGTGCATTTGTGACTTTTATTGTTGCATCTGTGGCCACCAACAAGCAAAAGATCACCATTAAGGTAACCAATTTCCTGTTGGCCATTTTTGCAAAACGCAAAAAATAAATAAAATTTTTCTTTGTGTTTTGATTGAAAGGACGGGAAGGTAAAAGAAAGATGAATATTTGTATTTTTTGTGTTTGTTTTCTTTCTTTTCCCTTCTTCTTTCTCTTGAAAGATTTTTGTTTGTGTTTTAATGGAAAGGAAAAGAAGGAAATGATTTAATTTATATAAAACTAAAAAGATGGGGAAAACGTGTAAATAAAGTAGAAATGAATAGGTTGTGGATGGTGTTTGCTATAATATTTGAGCTAGCTTCAAGCAATGATGTATATTTGTTACATGTTTCAATGGTTTTAAAAGAATTAGCTGGGAATTTCGCGTTGGTTTAGATTTGGAGGAATACATTTGGGTCACATAAAAATTTTGAATGTCAGTAATAAATACTCTCTCTCTCCCAATTTATATAAAATACTTGTTCTATTTGGTTTGTCCCGAAAAGAATAATTTTTTAATATTTAAAAATAATTTAATCTTAAATACCTTATTTTATTCATAATGAGATAATTTATTTGATCACAAATTTCCAATATTTTCTTTTTTTAACTCTGTGACCAGTCAAAATGTATCGTATAAAATATGACTGGAGTAGCTAGTACATGTATATGCTTTGGATATTGATGAAAATAGAATTTCTTGAATTTAGGGTTAAGGTTGTTGGGGAGTTATAACTGCTAAAAACAAGGTAATAACTTTTCATCTAATAATTGGAAAGTAATACTTCTAATTCGTTTGAGAACTGCAGTGGAAAATAACATCATAATTAAAGGAACTTTTAATAACACGACGGGTGTCTGGGTTAACTTGCGAATATTTTGACTAATTTGTATATATATTATGTACACCAAAATTTAGGCAGATGAAAAGAACATTACTAAAATATTTTTATTCTCTGAAAAATTAACTACTGTACTTTATACATTGTTTAGGTTTTTGCTAGGCCTGGTTAGAGTTTTCTCTTACACACTCCTTTTCCGGTAGAAATTCAAAAATAGCCAGATTTACAAATATTCATTCAAAAATAGTCACAATTTCAAAAGTAATCAAAATTTAGCCACTTTTTATGTAAAGATAAATTTGAACGAAAATACTATTCAAAATCCGGAAAAATACCCCAGCATAATATACTGGAGCTCCAACATAATATACCGGTCCAACATAATATGCTGGAAGTTCATACATAGGTGCACCGAACTCCAGTATATTATGCTGGACCAGTCTCTGTTGCAGCAAAATAGTGATTATTTTTCAATGACTTGGCAAACGCAAGCTATTTTTGAATGGCCAATCCGAAAATTGGCTAGACCGTTCTATTTTAACTCCTTTTCCAAGCCAGTCCTGTAATATTTTAATTGATTAATGAGAAAGTTTTTATATTATAGATAGAGTTAGAGCAGAAAAATGTACAATGAAGCAAGAGAAGGAAGATAAGTTCTATAATACTTTGTGGGATTCAAGAAAAGGCAAGAATCCATATGTTGTGCAACTAGGGGTGTACATAGGTCGGGTTGGTTCGAATTTTACAATTACCAAACCAAACCAATTGTGTCGGGTTATTAAATCTAAAAACCAAACCAATAAAATTCGGATTTTTCACTCTCGGTTTTTTTGGGTTTTCTCGGATTTTCGGGTTATTCGGGTTTTTCGGATTTTTTTTTCGGTAAAATCTTCGTAGAACAAAACAAATAAATTGTGCTCAAAATATTTCTTTAGTCCTAGTAAGATACAACTATATAAAGTATTTTCCAAGAAAATAATATAAAATATGAGATATGTCATGGCATTATCCTAAAATATTCAACAATAAAGACAATAAAATTATGTAATATAAATATTGCTAATTAAAAAGTCATAATAAAAATAAACATAATCTAAAAGTTCTAAGTCATACTAAAATAAGTAGACTAATAAGGGAGTATTAATTACATGACTAAACACTAAAGGAAAAATAAAAATAGGTTATGCATTTTTATCTAAATTATTACAAAACAAAAAATAGATATTCAATACATTCACGTTCGTACTATTAAATTGAATATCTTTTGTTAGCATTAATATTGATTTGATTTTGGTTTGGGCTTTTGCTAGCACTACTTAATTTACTAATGTTAATGGCTATAAAACTTATTGGAACATTCAAAAGTTCTAAGTTCAACCTTGAAATAATACCTCAAAAGATAAAATTATGAAATCTTTTAAGAAATATTTATAAATTACATCACAATAATTATATTTATATATTAAATATACCTAAAATTTCTATATATGTAATGTCAGGTTGGTTTGGTTTCGGTTTGACTTTCTTTAGTTAAAATCAAACCAAACCAATTATGGTCGGTTTTTTTTTCCAACACCAAGCCAAATCAAACCAAACCATAGTCAAGTTTTTTTTCTCGGTTTGACTCGAATTATCGGGTTGGTGCGGTTTGTCGGTTTACTCTGTACACCCCATGTGCATCCATCATATTTGACTATTTCAACGCAAGCCAAATTAGAACCAAAAACAATAAATAAATAAATAAACTAATACTGGAAAATAAAAGTGAAAAAAAGTCAAAAAGGATGATTACTGAAATTTAATAGGGAAAAACAATTACCTAGCCCTCACTAAACTACTTAAAAATACTGGGTATATATATGTATAACTATATATAATTAAGGAACTATCAACAGCGATTGTTGATTTTTATACTTGGTTTCACTCAACTTTGCCTTCAAAGTTACCCAAGCCTGAAAGCGGAGAGGTAGCTTATCAAATTTATTTATCGAGCCGGAAAAAAGATTCAATTGAAGACAAAAATAAATCTATCCCTTTTACGTCAAACAATACATGGAGTAATTTCCGATAAAACAGTCAAAACAAGACATGTAGGTACAGCCAAAAATTGGGTAACATCACTGCATCACACAAAAAACCACAGCATCTCTAAATACCATAGGAGCACCACTCTTACCTGGATTACCTATATATAACTTACCTAGACTAGAAAAAGTAAATAACAAACTCGACGGCTATTGAATAAAGATTGATCTTCGTCACCCTTGATCACAACATGGGTGATGAAACTGGTAATCTCATGACTTCAATAAAATCAATAAGACAGGAAATTGTTTGCTCTCAATTTCTCCTCTGTAAAATCCAATATGGCGTTCAGGTGTATATACAGTTCAAGTTACTTCAAAGTCACATGGCGTTCAGGTGTATATACAGTTCAAGTTACTTCAAAGTCACATGTCTTTGTCTAATGTAATTTGTAATCTAAGAAAAGCATAACATGTTAGGGATATAGTAGATATGCTCTAGATTCAATCTCATATTTGATGATTTGAACATATTTTTGTTAACGTTATTTGATACAAAAATATATGACATTCTTTTTATCATAGTTATTATTAATTTGATAAGGTCCTTGATTAAATTTTGAGATTTGTCATCGTGATAGAGATCATGATAATGAGAGCAAAGTCTCTTACAATTTAATCTAAATTTGTTCTTGATCGTAGGATTATTAATTTGGAAATTAGTAACCCGGTTAGATCAATATTTATGTGATTGTCTTTATGGGATAAAGATTAGTTGATCTCATTAACTGAATCACATAGATAGATGATACATATAGAGATATGATCATTGAACCGACTCATTGGATAATTCCTAATGGTTAGAATTACCATAAATTGTCAATAAGATATTCTCTTGAAGGATGTGATGTAAGAGTTTCCTTTGACCTGAGATCGTCATAGTAATTGACAAGTTATTTGCTGTGCTTTAATACTAGACACCTATGCGATAGTTGAAAGGATATTGGGTAGGATTGAATACTTGTAGAATTAGTGATTGATTAAGATGGAATCTGTCAACTCTTGGTGATGAGTTTAAGCTCCATGTTGTCATGAATTATAAACGACCAAATTAAGACCTTGGTCAGGGCAATTGAATGAAAGAAGAAAAGAGTTTCTTAGGTCATTCAATGGTCGATTATACTTGACATGAACACATAGTTGGTCGCCTATTAGGATTTGACAGTTGAACCATATCCTAGGGTGATCCAGAGTCGTGATGACGCCTACTAATGAGAGCTAGGCAAGCCAACCCTTAACTACCTTTTTCATTAACAAATTACTTTTTTTTATTACCAGCGATAACATGAAAATAGCGGAATTAAATAAATAAGCGGAAGGCAACAATTTTTATAACTCAAGGCTACGTCTATTACAACTTTCAAAGCCTCAATACCCAAAACTTGGTGTCACAGTGTCACAGACTGTCTAAGAGTCACTACAAACAAGGCCTAAAGAAAATACAGTAAACTATTTCTGAACGAAAGAAAATGAAATAGGAAATAGAAATAGAGGGAGATGCCAGGGCCCGCGAAAGCATGCAGGTCTACCTTGGGCCTCCGGGTGGACTGAAGGAAGCCCTCCAACTACTGTCCGTAAGCTGCTCCGGGATCTGCACACAGTGCAGAGTGTAGTATCAGCACAACCAACCCCATGTGCTGGTAAGTGTCTAGCCTAACCTCAGCGAAGTAGTGACGAGGCTAGGACCAGACTACCAAATAAACCCGTGCAATTTAAATATATACAGCGGAAAGGAAAATGCAGAAATAACCAGTAAATGTGGGAAGGAAAACATGTTGTGGGGGAAATAACGGTCCCGAATAGAAAGCATCAGGTAAGGAAAGTAACAACATAACTAGAATATCATCAAGAATCAGAAAGCAACAATTTGCACGGCATCACCCTTCGTGCTTTTACTCTCGTTCTCACCAAATCAATCATATAATAACAACGTGCACGACATCACCCTTCGTGCTTTTACTCTCGTTCTCACCAAACAATATTTTATAACAAAAGTGTGCACGACATCACCCTTCGTGCTTTTACTCTCTTTCCTCACCATATAGTCAATGATAATCGGTACGGAAAGGTACATCGTACGACACGACATCACCTTTCGTGCTTTACACTCTTTCCTCACCATAGCAAACAATGCACTGCATCACCCTTCGTGCTTTAACGCTCTTCCTCACCCAAACAACAATCACAAACAAAGGGGCAAGGGAGTAAACAAATAATAATAAAAATCCCGGCAAGGGAACACAATTAATCAGTTAAATCCCGACAAGGGAACAATATCAATAATCTCAGCATCCCGGCGAGAGAGATAATCAACGAAGCAACAAACATCCCGGCAAGGGAGCAATTTAATAACTCTTTCTCTTTCTTTCACTTTTACTTCTTAACTCACTTCACCACTTGAGCCAATGCTCCAAAGGGTTCAATCATTTCATATACTTTCACACTTGGTAATATAACTCGAGTCAATGCTCCTCGAAGTTCAAAGGTCACAATTTCTTTCACACGCTTTTCACAACATATAGAAATCATCACTAAGGCATGAAAAACACAACAAAATCAGGATATTCACAATGTAAAGACTCACGGTCATGCTAGACATCAACGTATAGATACTCGTCATCATGCCTATACGTCGTACTCAACAATTATCACATAGCAAATAGGACTCAACTCCTAATCCTTCAAGCTAAGGTTAGATCAAACACTTACCTCAAACTTCCACGGCTAATTCAGTCCTCAATTACCTCTTTTCCTCTCGAATTCGGCTCCAAATCAATTGTATCTATACACAAATGACTTCATAACATCAATAAATGCTAAACAATTCAAACCCGATGCCTAATTATAGATTCCCACGTATTCTTCCCAAAATCCCAAAAATCGACCCCGGGCCCGCTCGGTCAAAACACAAGGTTTGGACCAAAATCAAATCACCCATTTATCTACGAGCCCGAATATATAATTATTTCCAGAATTCGACCCCAAAACGAGGTGTAAATCACAATTAGTTAAAAAGCCCTAACTCTACCCAATTCCCAAATTTCTACCCTTAATTACATATTTTAGGCCTAAAAATTCAATAGATGTTGATGAAAATGGAAGAAAATAAGTTAAAGATTACTAACCCAAGAGTTTATGGTGAAAGGATGCTTCAAAAGTCGCCCTAGAACTTTGGAGAAGAAAGAGTTTGTGAAATTTCGGTGAAATCCCGTTATGGGTTCTGTTTTGGGACGTTAAAATAACTGGGCAAAATCCTTTTTCGCGTTCGCGATAAGCTCAACGCGTTCGCGATGAGTCAGTCTGAAGACCTTCACGTTCGCGACACAGGGCTCGCGTTCGCGATGCTTTAGCACCTCGAGCCCTCGCGTTCGCGTAGAACTAA